>NC_073230.2:30277500-31489166 GCF_029281585.2 Gorilla gorilla gorilla | reverse complement strand
ACAATCCTCCCTCCTTACCTTCTGAAGAAGGTGGAAATTGTACCACCTCTCTAAGACTCTTTTGAGGGGGTGTGGAGGCTCAGCACATATAGGGATGCATATTGCAGATGCCCAGGGAGTGTTAAGCTGCTTTTACACAAGAAAAGATAGTGCGATAGAAACATCTGGAGAGGAAGACTTAGAATGAGTTACCTGGAGGAATACAGGAAGATGTGAGAAGGTGTGGGAGAGGAAGCAGGAAGATAAGATGGAAAGTGACAGAAATGGAACATCTGCTGTAGGGAGAGAAACACTGAAGAAAGAGATGGGTAAAGGGAATATTTAGAGATTTTGTTGCATGATATGCCATATAAGAGTCCCTTGCACCCCCCAACCCCCATATCCTTCCAAATCTTTACTAAAATATTTATCATTCATTGAGGTTGGCACAAATACAGAGGGAGAGAGAGAAAGAGAGAAACTAAAACCTCAAAGCAGACCTGGATAAGAGTATGGCAGGCGTGTCAGAAGCAGGTGCTTTTGGTTTACAGGAGTAAAGTACAAAAACCCAGAGAGAGAAACCATAAAAATCTATATAACTTAATCTCCAGCCAGGAAGACGTGACAAAATCATCACTTGTCTTGCCATGTATAGAACATACTTTATCAGAACAAGAGGGGAAAAAGCCATCCAGTGAGAAGTCTGATCTCTTAGAAAGTAATTGGAATTCTCTGCTATACTCACTAAAACCCTTGAGGCAGCTGACTGGTTGGTTTGTCATCTTATCTTACCAATTATCAACACCAAAATTACTAAATCGCAATTTAGCCAATGAGTCATCAGTGGTTTAGGCAGCTGCCGCATTCGGCTCCAGTCTTCAACTCACTTCCTGTAGTTTCACAGGGAGGGATTTTTACTTGATTCAACAACACTTGAGCTATCAGAACTACATTCCCCATCTGACAATACAAGACACCCTCATTTTAAAAAAATCAATGTACGGAAAAGCAATTCTTTATGTCATTTGTAATAGAAAGATAGTACATCATGTAACCCAAATGTTATTTACATGGCTGTCAGGACAAGTGTGCTTTATTATGGCCCAGTTGCTTCACCTGCCAAAACCTTGCATCATGCCTGGAATGCCCACTAAAATGCCCTTAATATCATTTGCTGTAATTTAAAGTACTAAGTCAAAAGGAATGAGAATATTTTTGAAGTCCTTATAACTCATCAAATAACCTGTTTGGAAATATAGTCACAAATGTTTGTCCCACCATTCAGAAGGAATCACACTACAGATAAGAGAACTCAGAAAAAGCAAATAAAACAAACATACCAAATTGCTACTAAAGTAAAACATATTAGAAACAAATACAAATCCAGTAGAAAAATCCTTCTAGAGGACAGGGATCTGAACACAATACACATATTTATTTACTTTACTTATTTATGATCTACTTCCAAAAACTGTGTCAAGAAGCTTATAATAGGAATCATATATACCCCCAAAAACTATTGTGTAGAAAAGGAGAAAAATTAATATACTAAATATATAAGGTATTGTTAAACAACGCTTTTGAACATTACATATGGTACTGGCAGCAAAGGCAAAAAGAGAATAAGATGGCTTACAAGTTACTTATCTCCTAATATTAAAAAAAGATTAAATAAATACAAATATAAATCTTTACAGAAATAATATAAGTTCCTCAGGAGGGGAGAACATTTTTTTGTATAAAATTCTAAAAGATATGACCTCATAGTCTTCATATAGAGGGCATAAAACAACATAGTATCTTCAGCATCTTTCTTATTGGATCCATAACTAAGAACAGATTTTGTCTATCAGAATACTTGCTGCTGTCCAGGCATAAAACAAATAATTGAAATATTTATAACTCCCAAACTTCCATTTTGGCAATTATACCAAGTATTCCTTTAGCAACAATATGAATTGCTCACTGATTTCAAAAATCACTGATTTCAGTTCTCCCACCAGTTTTCTGTACCTTTTCACAGAGGGATCCCAGTAAGCAGTGACGTGTCTCACAAACTTGGGGGCAAGGTGGTGAAAGCAACAACACCAAGCAATGGCAATGATGCCTGGAATCCAGTTATTGCAAAACTAAAATTCATGCCCGTAAAGTTTAAAAAAAAATGAGCCTAACATACTTAAAGGAACTTCCTAATCCTAGAAAATCAATATTATCCAAATAATGGAATCAAAGTGTTAGAACTGATCTTCTGGGTGGGGGGAGCAAGTGTTCATTATCTTTTGTCATGGAAGTTCATTTGATAGAGCATGAACCATGAACACCTTTCATCTTTACCACGTCTCTACTCAGACACTGTTTAATTAGGTTAATAGAAACATTTAAGGTTTTGATAGTCTTTTAATTCACCTGCGCAAACAGGGACAGTTGGAATTCAATTTTGGAAACAATGATACAAGCCATTTGAAAAAGCTTTTTCTTTAATCTCCCTGAACACGTTTTTGGCATCTTATTAACATTTTCCAGATTGAATGAATCTGTCTCTTTGTGTTAGCAGATAACTTAAGAATAGGGATAGGCCAGCAGTCATTAGCAATTTATCGTGCTTGCTGATAAATGGGAACCTGGGCTGCCCAGAACATTAAGTTATAAGGGCAGCAGAGACTGCAGAGTCAATGATGCAGACTGAATGGTATCACGGCACACTCGGCTTCCTCCAAGTGCATCAGCTGGCGAGGACTATCTTTCCAATCACTTAACTCTGCAAAAGTTGGCAATCACGTGCATTTTTTCCCAGACAGCTCTGCTGAGCCACCATGCCTCAACAGGGCTGTAGGCTTAAATCACCCAATAATAATAATAAGGAAGGAAAAATAGCTATGAAAAACAACAAAAGAAAGAAACAAGAGAGGAAACACTTTCTCACACATATATAAAATGCATTCAGGTGCCACAAATATGCCAGAATATACTGGACATTTGCCGGGCACAGTGGCTCACACCTGTAATCCCAGCAGTTTGGGAGGCTGAGGTGGGTGGATCACCTGAAGTCAGAAGTTCGAGACAGCCAGACCAATATGGTGAAACCCCCTCTCTACTAAAAACACAAAAATAGCCAGGCATGGTGGTGTGCGCCTGTAGTCCCAGCTACTCAGTAGGCTGAGACAGGAGAATTGCTTGAAGCCAGGAGGTGGAGGTTGCAGTGAGCCAAAATCACAGCACTGCACTCCAGCCTGAGTGAGAGACTCCATCTCAAAAAAAAACAAACAAAAAAAAAAAAAAGGAATATATTGGATATTGGACATTTACTGATTAGAAAGAGCCTTACTATGACCGTCCTATCTCTCCAACTTCACCTTACAGCTCCCTACAGCTCCCTTCTCACTGGTCCATGTGCTCTGGCCACACTGGGCTTCCCTCTGTTTCTCCAACATGCCAACCTCACTCTGCACAGGGCCTTTGCACCCACTGTTCCTCTGCATGGAACATTATCCCCGCAGAGCTTCAAACAGTGTCTCCTTTTCACTATTCCAGTCTCAGGTCAAACATCCCTTTTCAGAAAATCTAGGCCTGATCCCATCTCTCACCCTAATAACTTTATCTTAACTACCTCTGTAAAGACCTTATTTTGAAAGGTCACATTCTGAGGTACTAGAGACAAAGAATTCAACATATGAATTTGGGAGGACATAAGCCAGCCTACAACATCAGCCCTTACGCACTTTGACGTCAAGAATGCATCTTTTTTGTTATTGTATTTTCAACATGTAGCATAATGCAGGACTTTAAGTTTACTGATTAATAAGGCTCTGTCCTGAGGGCCAATCATCTGTTAAATAAGATCCTATGCTTTGATCTCAATTGTCAGAGCTCAGGTGCCTGGTAAAAGTTCAAACTTTTCAGAATGTGAAATTTACACATAGCCTTGTTCTAAAGGACATTGATTATTCCAGCAAAGCTGGGAAGGTTTAGTTAAAACATCCGAAAGCAAAATTTAAAATTCACAGAAGTGTAACAAGGATAGTAATTAAAATACCTGACATTTCAAGGCAGTTTTCTTATACATTATCACATCATGTTCTCAAATCTTGCCTTCATTCATCAAATAATTATCAAGCACCTATTGTTGGGTGTGATATTAAGCACAGATATAACCCTGAAGAAACTTCTGTCTCCTCCCTGTAGGAGGTAATAGTCAGGGTATGTGGCAAACCAGTCAAGAAGCAATGTCAGGCCTGTGCAAAGCCAGGGCAGGTATTTTTATGCTATAAGAGAGATGAATAAACCAACATCATGTGCTCCTCTGATGACAAGCATAGGGTTCCCGCATCATCCATCCTTTCTACAAATAAGGGAACCACCAAGGGGCAAAAACAGTGACTCCTTAAACATAACAAGTGCATTATGTTACAAGAGTAAAACTCAGCTCTTACCTCCCATGAGGTAATTGTGACTGTGCCAATTGCAAGAAGGAAAGAAGGAACTTTCCCCCTACTAGCAACAGCAGCGCAGCTCCTGTCACTCACTGACAGCAGTAGCAGTTGTTCCATACCAAAATAATACCTATCTAGAATGGAAGTTTCTTGCAGGAACAATGAAAAATTATAGTACAATAATTTTTCTATAAGTTTTTTTTTTAACTTTTAAGTTCAGGGGTACAAGCACAGGTTTGTTACATAGGTAAACTTGTGTTGGGGGGTTTGTTGTATGGGTTATTTCATCACACGGGTATTAAGCCTAGTACCCATCAGTTATTTTTCCTGATCCTCTCCCTTCTCCCACCCTCTATCCTCTGAAAGGCTCCAGTAAGTATTGTTCCCCTCTTTGTGTCCATGTGTTCTCATTGTTTAGCTCCCACTTATAAGTGAGAACATATGGTATTTGGTTTTCTGTTCTTGTGTGAGTTAGCAAAGGATAATGGCCTCCAGCTCCATCCATGACCCTGCAAAGGACATGATCTTATTCTTTTTTATGGCTGCATAGTATTCCATGGTGTATACGCACCACATTTTCTTTATCCAGTCTATCATTGATGGGCAATTTTTCTATATGTCTTTATGCAGTAACCTATCTAGAATACTAAGAAGTGGGACGTAAGTTTTCTTTAACAGCTTTTATGGGTATCAAAACACCAGTGAACTGAAAATTCGTTCATAGGACAGCCCCTACAAATTCCCCTCAAAGCCAATTCAGTCGTTTCACACACCACTCTAACAAAATTTGTGTAACATTTACAAACTATAACTTAACTCACCTCAGAGCAGTTAAGAGAAAAGATGCTATAAAAAAGAATAATTTCGAAATAACCTAAGCTTGTTTTTTAATTGAAGGGAATGCATAGCCCTCAGGAATACTTCGTGAAATCCCCTTTCCTCTCCCATCAGCTTCTCTTACATACCACAGATGTCTCCAGAATTCACTCTCTCTTCAACATTTTTATAAAAAGCAAAACAAAACAAACAAACAAAAACCACTCCTTTTATCCCAGCTCATAGTTATGAAGGGAATCAAAAGATGAAAAGTTAGAAGCACGCCTTCCAAATCTACAAATATTTATAGAGCACCTACTATGATGACTGGGCTAGCTGATCCTCAAGGTTTCGTCAGCTATTAGCTGATAAAAGTCATGTGTACCTACAGGCATAGTTCGTGACAGAGGGGTGAAAACTCAGTGAGGCACCGTGTGTCATGCCTAAACTAAAGGAATTTTTAGCCTTCTAAATAGCTGTCCCTTTCAGCTGTTTGAGAAAATTGCTTATCACCAAACGATAAAAAACAACAAATTTCCATTTGTTCCCGTCAATGTAAGGGATTTCACTCAACCAAAATACACTTCTAATACAGGAGTTATCGAGTTATCTACCAAAATTGTGAGGCATAACTGTTATTACCAATTCCTCCTGAAAATCCGCTCATTTAAATGCCTGTAGCCTAGGTGGCATGCATTCACTGGCTCTAACTACTACCGTACATAACCTGCAATCAGAGATAATGAATGGGATCCACTAAAACTTAAAACAATGGAAGCCTGTCCTCAACTCCTGGCAACAAAAGAACGATGGATGGAAGTTTGGAAGAGGTATGGTGGGGATAAAGTGGGCAGTGACAAATTGTTGGTGGAACTGGTGGTTTCTTGAAACACAGCTGTGTTAAATGTGATCACATTGTGGAAAACACTTGGTTTAAAAAATAAATGTAGCTGGTGGTCCCTTTGTGTCTGAGACGGAATACGTTTGTAGATATGGGTCAGAATTCAGAGCAGATAAGTTTCAGAACTATTTTGACCAACTAACATTTTCAATGATTTAACAAAAATTATTTTTCCAAAGGGTACACTCTGCTAGGCACATTTACATAAAGTGTATGTTTAAATAAAATGACTGTGGAATGTGCACCAGTTATTTATCGCTGCATAACAAACTCTCCCCAACTTAGTGGCTTACAATAATTTATTATTTTATTTTCATGGCTCTGAGGATTGACTGGGCTCATCTGGGCACGTCTTGTTTGGGGTCTGTATTAATCACAGACTTGCAAAGGAACAGACCAGAGAGATATATCTTTGGTCTGTTCCTTTGCAAGACCATGAGTATTCTTAGTAAGATTCACCTTGCAATAAGATCTTGAAATAAGATTGCAATATATAATAAGATAATATAATCTTGCAATAAGATTGCAATATATAAGATAATATAATCTTGCAATAAGATTGCAATATATGATATATAGTTATATATTTATATATATATAATACTGTATATATATTTACACACACATCCTATTGGTCTTTGGTCTGTTCCTTTGCAGTTGCAGTTACAGCAACTGCAGAAAACGAATACACTTACCAATTAGAAAAGAAATAATCCCCCAGACAAAAATATTCAGAGCTCAGAGCTAAGAGATCAGAATATATATATATATATATATATACACATATATATGTAAAGAGAGAGAGATTTCTTTTTTAGGAATTGGCTCATGCAATTGTGGAGGCCTGGTAAATCCAAAATCTGAACAGCAGGTACGCAGGCTGGAGACTCAGGGAAGAGTTGCAGTTTGCATCCAAAGGGCATCTGCTGGCAGAATTCACTCTCCCTCAGGATACATCAACCATTTTCCTAAGGTTTTCAACTGATTGGATGAGGCCCACCCAGCTACATTATGAAGGGTAATCCATTTTACTCAAAATCCATTGATTTTAATGCTAATCTTACCCAAAACAAACAAACAAACAAACAAACAAACAAAAAAACACCATCACAGGAACATCCAGAATAATATTTGACCAAATATCTGGGCTTTCTAGCATAATTGTGTTTCATTTGCATTTTCCTAAATACTAATGAGTTTCCACATCTCCTCATAAGTATTTCAGCCATTTGGGGTTCATCTAGGAATTGCATGTTGTTCATAACCTTTGTCCATTTTTCCATTGAAAAATAATATTTTATTTTTACTTGTTAATTTACAAAATTGTTTTATTCAGACATTAGTTTCTTGTTGGTTTTAGACATTGGAAGCATCTTCTGCATATCGGTCATTTGTTATCATTGTTCATGATTTCCACCTTAGAACAGAAATTTTTATTTTTTAATATAATTGAATCTATGCATTTTTCACCTTATAGATACCCTTATGGGGGGTTAAGAATTCCTTCTCCAACTGTAGGTCATAATGATATAACCTTTATTATTTTTATAGCTTTGCGCTTTACATGAAGTTAGAGAAATCCAGAGTCCAAATGTATTGTGTAAATTGGGATCCCATTTTATTTTTCCCATATAATAAGTCAAATTTCCTAACATGATTTATTAAACAATCTACACTTCTCTGTTGATTTCGCTGCCCCTAATTCTGTTACTATTTTCTATTCTGTTCTTTCTGTAGTTATTTCTCCTTATATATTCTGCATTTCAAATTTATCCGCTTTCTATTTTCTTTGATAAAACGTACCATATCCATTTACTTATTAATTCTTTCAATGTAACAATTTTTGATTTTGTTAATCTTCCTATTTTTATTGTTGTTGTTGTTGTTGTTGTTCATTGTTATTTATTTTTATTGTTTCTTTCTTGGTTTGGGAATTTTGCTCTTTTTAAGAAAATTCTTAGCTGGGCACGGTGGCTCACGCCTGTAATCCCAAAACTTTGGGAGGCCAAGGCAGGCAGATCACAAGGTCAAGAGTTCGAGAGCAGTCTGGCTAACATAGTAAAACCCCATCTCTACTAAAAGTACACAAAAAATAAGCCAGGCGTGTTGGTGTGTGCCTGTAGTCCCAGCTACTTGGGAGCCTGAGGCAGGAGAATCGCGTGAACCCAGGAGGCGGAGGTTGCAGTGAGCCAAGATGACGCCACTGCACTCCAGCCTGGGCAACAGAACGAGACTCTCTCAAAAAAGAAAGAAAAAAAGAAAATTCTTGGATTGAATTATTACTTAGATTAATGTTTTTCTTCCTGAAAAAAAAATTTAGAACTATAAATTTCTCTGTAAATATCACTTCAGCCATATTCTACAAATGTTGAAATGTAGTATTTTCATTGTGATTCAGTTCTAACTATTCTGTAATTTTTCTTATAATTTCATTTGAACCAAAGAGCTATTTGGCAGTGTGTTAGTTTCCAGTTATAGGAAATATTTCTAGTCAGATTTTTTTTGCTGGTTTCTATTCTTCTTGCATTATAATCAACCTAGGCTGCATAATATTAATTCCTTGAATTTATGATTCTCTGTGGCCTAGTACATATTCAATATTTGAAAATGTTTTTTCCAAATTCAAAAAGGATGCATTTTCTCTGTTTTGTGGGTATCCAGTTCATATATATATAATCTTGCTCTCATTATTTATATTATTCAGATGTATATTACTGCTACTTCACTCATGCAAAATGTACTATTGGATCTTCTATTTTTGTCTGGGAGATTATTTCTTCTAATTGGTAAGTGTATCCATTTTCTGCAGTTGCTGTAACAAATTACCACAAGTTTGGTGGCTTAAAACTACAAAAACTTATTATCTCACAGTTTGGAGGGCAGAAGTTCAAAATCATTTTCATGAATCAAAATCATGGTGCCAGCAGCACCACACTCCCTCCAGTAGCTCTCAGGGAGAGTCTGTTTTTTGCCTCTTTCAGCTCCCAGTGGCTGCTGGCATTCCTTGGCTTATGGCCACAGCACTCCAGTCTTTGCCTCTGTGGTCACGTCACCTTCTCTCCTTCTGTCTTATTAAATCTCCCTCTACCTCTTTCTTATGAGGACACTTATGATTATCCCAAATGATCCAGGATAGTCTTCTCATCTCAAGAGTCTTAATTTAATCACATCTGCAAAGTCTTTTTTTGTTTTGGTTTGGTTTGGTTTGTTTGTTTTGCCATATAAGTTAACACTGACAGGATCCAGGGATTAGGGTGTAAAAATCTGTGGGGAGGGAGGCATTTTTCAGCTTACCACAGTGAGTATAATCCATATGAACGAATTGTCATTACCATGATATTATGACTTCTATCATCTCACCTCATCTCATGATTCTCATTCACTGTGCTTTCTTTACTATACTTTATTCATATTTTTCATTTACTCTATTTGCTTGCTTTTTAGTGGATGGATCAAATTTTCTTTTGCCGATTTAATGATTACAAATTCTATTTATATTCTTATAATGATTGCCTTTGGGTTCTTTTACCATTTGACTGACTAAGAATTCACAGCCTGAAGAAAAAGTTTACCCATAAGCACCCCAGCAGCCTATACTCTCCAGAAGCAACGCCGGTCAGGAGCTTCCCCTCTCCCCCTTCCCTTCCTTTTCTAGGCACCAGGAATAAGTCCCACCTGTTGAGCTTACTATGTGGCAGGCACTGTGCTAGGCCTTTAAACTTGTTACCTCATTTATCCTCATAACGACTCCCTGTAGTAGACATCTTTGTCCCACTTTTTCAAACGAGTAAACTAAGAGTTTGGAGAGGTTAAAGAACTTACCCCAAATCACAGAGCTGGTATGTGGCAGCGCTGGGGGTTTAAACCACTGAACAGCACTGGGTCTATTTCAAATGTATGCTTTGTTGTGACAATACAAGATAAGACTGCATAGAGTCATGTCGAAGAGTTGCTTACTTCTTTCACAAATGCAGCTGATTTGCAAATGAAAACACACACTGTGTTCAAAGATGCCTGCAACAATCTTCTTGATTTTCCTATAACAATGCAGTAGTACAGTGGGGATACTACGGTTTTTAGAATCAAAAGAGTTAAATTCATCTGCTTCTTGATTCTGCCTCTTGCTGGAGAACTAAATTTTAGACAAGTCATAAAAACCCTCTAAGCTTCATCTTCTCATCTTTAAAATGAGGATAACGACAGTATCTACCTCATATAGTTTTTGTGAAAGCACTTCTTATGGACATGTTTTGTAAATGTATATATCTATTTAAATCTTGACTGTTTATTAATAAGCAAAATGAAACATAAAAATATACATGGAAGTCCTTGTTATATTGAAAATATTGTTAGAGGATTGACAATCAGGAAAATGTGGATTCCAATTTTATTTTTGCCTTGGTTTCCTCATCACTCACATGAAGAAACTCAACTAAACAATTTCTAAGGCTATTTCAGCTCTAGTCATCTTTGAGTCTATTCACACAGACTGTATAGAACTTGAGCTGGCATTGCAATTTTCACTTTGTTTTAGTGCTACCCAGAAAGAGAGTATTTATGGAGATGAATAACAACAGTGGTAGGTTGTGTGTTTGTCATGTTTTCCTTGACATCAGAATAATGGCCACAGTGAGATTTTATATTCAACTTTATTGTCAGGGTGCTGCCCATTGGTCAGATAGCAACTCCTGGGAAAAGCACTGAGATTATGTGAGTTGAAATATTACCTTTTAGCTCAGCTAAACAAGCGAAGTGGAAGCATCTTATTTAAGTTTTAATTGGAGCAGTCTGTCAGTGCTCCTGTTCACAAAGGCGGCAATGAAACCCAATAGTCGACAGCCCTAAATCATAATCTTTGGAACTGGCTCAAGAAGCGTATGCAGTATTATAACATAATTTTAGGTCTAAAAGGTGAAAAATATCTACTCTTTTATAAAACGAACAACAGAATCTTCTTGACTGGTGGGGAAAAGTGAAAAGGCTGAAAGTGGTCTATATCAAGTATATGTAGGAAGAAGTGAGGTTTTTAGGATAATTACAGAGGAACATGCATTTAACAGGCTGAGAAACACTGCTCAAAAGAGAGAAAATAAACTATTGTTTAAATGTTTTCTGTTTAATTGAGTTAGGATTTTGACCAACCACAGATCTGGAACTAAAAAAGAGCACATATTTAATATGAGGATTCAAGAGAAGTGCCTCAAACTAAATAGAGATGATCCACCTTGAAAAAAACTCGTGACTCAACTCATGGCGGCCAGCACCAAGGGCTTCATTACTAACAATGCCCCCTCATATCCAGAATCCATGCATCCCTCAGCATATTTGTGATTTCCTGTGATGGAAATTTATTTTCAATGTTCCCTTTCTTTCAATGTTCAGAACGAGTCGTACTGGGTACCTGAATAAAAGCCATTTGCAAACATTAAATTTCCATTTCTCTTCTTGGCTGACCATAACAGAATATTGTAAAGAGCTTGTCCCTGATACCTGCACATTGTTTCTCAAGTTGCCATTTACCGTATTTATACTACGTAACTAGGCAGCTGACTGCTCTGTTCTTGTTGTGCCCTTTGATTACAATAATTACCCTCGAAAAGTGAGGGTAATTATTCTTAGATTAGCATTTATACCCTACTTTGGGCCATGGTAAACACCTAGTTACTTCTCTGACAAAAGAAATAATTATGCTGCTTTCTGTTTCCACTCCACGTTATGTTTTGAATCCTGAATAGAACACTGATTTCACAGTGTTTTGGACAATATGTACAATTTTGAGGCACAGCATCCTTGTTGACCACTGTTAGCAAGCACATTTATTATGCTTCCCCAAAATGAATTTCAGGTTGAGATTGAGCCGAAATTCATGAAGTGCCTTCTCTAAGTTCCCACTGCCCTAAGCACTTTTACAATCATGGATCGATATATTGACAGGATGTTTGGTGATCAACTTAGTGGAGGTAGTTAGATTTGGAAATAGTACAAGTAAGTGGACCTTGTTTTCAAGTGTTGGTTCCAGTGCCTTTAAATCAACATTATCACAGGTAAAATTTAGGAAATCTGAATAAGATCAGTGGATTGTATCAATGTCAATATCCCGGTTACCATATTGTACTATAGTTTTACACATTGTTACCACTGGGGAAAACTGGGTAAAGGGCACATGAGGTTTCTCCGTATTACTCCTTTCAACTGCACACGAACTATCTAAATAAAAATTTCAACTACAGTCCACATTGCCTACATGATTATTTGCATGGCATTCATTGTGTGGAGCTTGCTAATAGACACAGACAGAATCAGCCTTCACTTTCTGAACATCTGTTTCTGAGTCTCTGAATGTTTCTGTCATTAGAGAAGATTATCTCTCATTTACTCCTACCTCCAAATACCTGGTACTTTCCCAACTACCATACCTTAACTGGAAATATCCAGGGGATAAATATATTCTTGGACATAAACTTGGTTAGATGGATTACCCATCTAAGTTTATCATGCTGGTATTGTATCATGATTTAGTTTTCTATAAGGTCAATTTTGCTTTTTGTTATTGCTTCTGCTGCCATTTTAAATTCTATTAGTGGTACTGCTTTCTTAAATTATTTCCTTAGTTCTCCATAAGCTCTCTGAATCCCATAGTTTAGGGATTTTTTTTGGAGGCTTTCTCACAAAAACATGACTGGTTATTAATTCAATCTCCAGTTCCTCTCTCCTCCCCCAAAGGATGGGTGGTAGGACTGAAAGTTCCAAGCTTCTAACCATGGTTTGGTGTTTCTGCTGACCAGCCCCATTCTGAAGCTATCCAGGAGCCTACCCAGAGTCATCTCGAGAACAAAAGATGTTCCTATCACCCAGGAAACTCCAAAACATGTAGGAGCTTTGTGTAAGATGCTCTTATCACATCCATCACTCAGGAAATTTCAAAAGTTTTAGGAGCTCTGTGTCAGGAATGAGGGACAGAGACCAAATATATATTTCTTATTATGTCATGGGCAAGGGGGTATAATGTGGTCTCGCTCAAGATGTCTTCCCTACTTTGGAGCCAAGTGACCATATTACTAAAAGGTAATACCATATCCCTGAGGACTAAGAGTGTTATGTTTTATAAAGGCATATGTGTTTTCTAAACATGACCATCTTAGCTGCTATTTGCCAACATCTCTATAAATAGTCCTGAATAGATTTATTACTTTCCCCTTTTCCAAGGACTACAAAATGTAAGAGAAGATTCTTAGAGAAACAATCAAATCTCTCTTAACCAAGCTAAACTCTTTGCCAACTTGGGGTCTTCCCACATGCCATTCCCTCTTCCTAAACGCTAGTCCGCAACTTTTCTCCTTGCTAATTCTTGTGGGTCCTTTGGTGATCAGCTTGCATACCTTTGCCTAAGAGATGCCTTCACCATTCGGTGAAATGTAAGCTTCTTTTTGTTATTTCCTATCAAAAGGCTCCGTTCTTTTTTGTTTAGGTTTATTTGTTTAATGCCCGTCTGCCCCACTAGCTCATAAGTTCCATGAGCATATGGATCGTGTCTGTTTACTTCACTACTGTCTTCCTAATGTTTGTCACGGTGCTAAACACTCAGTAAATATTTGTGGAATGAATGAATAGACAAGCTAAGGAGCCAGAGACTCTGTTGTGTTGACTTTTTCTACGTTTGCCTATCCCCAAATTCCCAAGGAGAACAGATACCAAGTGCTGTGCAAACATTGATTACCATCACTACTATTTTATCTGAACTTTTGGAATAAAATCTCCCCCCAAATTAGGGGCAGTCTGTATTTTATAATGTTTTGATCCAGAAGCCACACAAAGCCTTGTCTTTAGATGGGAATCTTTATAATGTAGTATAAACAGCATGGAATTTATGTCCAAAAACGTAAATGTGGATTTAGACTACTGAATGTGGTTGGGCAACCTATTTAAATAAACTTAGCTCTAATATGCATGACTGTAAGAAACAATATGGCCTGCTTGAATCTTTGTTACAAGGATAAAATGAAATAAAGAAAATACTAAATATCTACAACTACAGTTAAAAAGGGATTTCATCTTAATTCAGACCAATTGATAGTGGTTTCCTGGAGTGCTGTGCTGAGAATCGTGAGGCCTTATCGGGGTTCAGTGAAAAGAGTGCCCATGATTGATCAGCAATGGTGGCCAAGAGCAAAGAAAAGAGAGCGGTGGAAAGTATACCCTGCATATACCAACTGACTAGCAAATGGTAGATATATAATGATTATTGGTTATTGTCCTTCTTTGCTGCTATAAATTCTAAGTGAGTCTGAAATAAAGATAACCATAAAACATCTTAAAACCTAAAGCAAAAAAGTAAGGGCAATTGAAGACTTGTTAAGGTTAGGCCAGAAGGAAACATGACTTTTAAAAGATGGGTAGAGTTACGTATCAGTTCTAATAACATGTATTCATAAAAATCCAGGTACAATTCGGCCCAAGGTCTTTGTGTCCTGGCAGTCAGCCTCCCTCACCCTGTGGAATGGTACAAGTGACTCACAATCGTGAGTGTTCCCATCATAAGCAGCACAAATCTGAACAGCTGTCTTGTGACAAATGGAGCACAAAACTCTAGGCTTTTAGAGGATTCTGCTTCTGTGAAGATAACTGATGGGCTTTTGTAAGTAGGTTAGTAAGTAGTACATTTGAATTTGGCACAGGTGTTTTCATGCAAGCAAGCGTAGCAGTGATCAGCCAGATAAGGTAAGAGGGTAAAATATCATTTAGCCCTTGCCACAAACAACAGCTAAACATGAAACCAGCTTGAAGAGTAAAAGCAGATCATTTAGAGTCGTGGGAAACATGAAATAATTGGTATAATTTTCAAAGGTATTCTGGTTGGGTCCTCAAAGGACCCTGAACTAAACCAAATGTCAGTCTGTTAAAATGCCGATATTTATAATTATGCCCTGTCTCCAACTATTTCAAATAAACGTGGTGTGAAAGAAGAAAACACTTATTTTTCTCTCCTAAATCTTTCTGAGCTTTTCCTAGGGTTAATTACTAAAAATTGTATATGACTGAATGAGAATAGTTTTTTGGCTGTTTTGTTCTGCCAGTGAGGGCAGCCCACATCCACCAGAAGACTCAGTCAGCCCTACTTCCAGACAGACCCTATCACCTCATTCCTGCTCCAACACCACCACCCTCTAGGAAGCTGCTTTGATGTGTGTATTTCAGTGGTCCTTGGCAGCAAACAGTTTGACCACCACAATTTAATGCTATTTGTAACAGTTTGTTATAATGCCAAGGATAAGAAGTGATTTGAGGGAGATTCAGAGAATGGCACCCCTGAAATAAGCTCCTTATCCTCATTTGGTGAATCTATGAGGTACCGATTCAGAAAGTCAAATAGGGCCCATCATCATATCAAAGGTCTTGCCAGTAGTGACTGAGTTAGAGAACCTAGACGCAAGTCTCCTGATTTTAATGCCATCCTTGTTCCTCTGTGCCTTCCTGCCATAATCAAGTTCAGAAAAGAAGGACAGCCTCAGGCTTACAAAGGAGCATCTACATTTCCAGGCCCAGCTCTGCCACTGTCTAGACTGTGTCAAGCAAGTCGCTTAATCTCTCTGGTTAATGAAAAGGTTAGGACAAGGTGATCTGTGATGTCCCTTCCAAATTGGACACTCTAGTCTGTAAAGATTGATCCAGGTCTCCTGTTTCCTCCTTAACACTTTTATTCTTTCTTTTTTTTTTGAGATGGAGTCTCGTTCTGTCACCCAGGCTGGAGTGCAGTGGCGCAATCTCAGCTCACTGCAAGCCCCGCCTCCCAGGTTCATGCCATTCTCCTGCCTCAGCCTCCTGAGTAGCTGGGACTACAGGCTCCCACCACCACGCTCGGCTAATTTCTTTTGTATTTTTAGTAGAGACGAGGTTTCACTGTGTTAGCCAGGATGGTCTCGATCTCCTGACCTCGTGATCCGCCCACCTCGGCCTCCCAACCTCCTTAACATTTTAAGAGAGCTCTGTAGTTTCTAGGTGCTAGCAGTCACACAAGTTCTCTTCTATATGTGGCCTCAAATAGGCCACCCTTGAGACAGCCTTGACTGGGTCCCTTGAAGAAACAACCCTGAATTTTGCAGCTCAGACTCACTTCCATAGAAGAAAGTCAGTTTCATCCAGAGCCTTCAGAGAAGATCAGTAACCTCCAAGAATGCTCCACGGAATCTGATCTGCAGTACTGTTTCCTGTGTTCTCTGTCTTTTACCTGCACACTGTGGACAGCTTTTGTATTAGAAGTGTCTTTGAATTTCCACAATACATAGATATGCTGTTTTGTTGAGTAGTATCATTTGGAAGGCCATCTAAAATGTCTCATTTGGTATTGCTAGAGGACTACGTGAATTTTAGATAGTATCCTAAATGGCATCAATGAACTATTAATGCAGCAATTTAAATCCCAAACATTGCTTGTGACCTTGATGGATGCATGGCACATATCCTAATCACTCATCTAAGACCTTTCTCAAATGGAGCAATAGCAATGAGGGATCTTTACATGGCAAGTATCCAGGCACTGTGTATTGTCAGACTTGTAGGATGCTTGTGTCAAGTCTGCTTTAAGATAACCTCAAAGCATATGAATCACAGAAAGCAGGTTTGCTGACCTCCAACTCTTAATAGACCCCAAAGCAATTACTTATTTTTTTAAAAAACACACTGCGTGCACTACAATTCTAAGATGGAGAGAGAATTAAGGTGTTTGCCACTGGTATTTAGGAGATGATTTTCACTTTCAACTGATGTCCAGCTTCGTGGGTTGCTTAAAATGTGATGCCACTGTCATCTCCAGAAAGTCAATGCATGTAGAAATGCTTTAACACCCAACATCCACATGTTCATGAGCACATTCACTTGAATCTCAGCACCCATCTGTACGCATAAGAAAGACAAAACAGAAGGAGAGAAGTAGCTCTCACCAGTTGAGCTCTCAAAGGCCTAGCCACAGAAAAGAATGAAAGACCCTTGCGAAAGCAGCAGTGTTTTCACGAGACAATTGTTCCACAGAAGTGGCCTTGATCAGAGCAGGTTCAGGTGTAATATGTAATTTACAATGTCCTCAACATAGGCCAGGAATTATGTAGGCTGAACCATTAGTTCTGTTATCATCATGGACATGTGAATGAATAATCATACCCCCAGCTTCTGCTGTTGGTTGTTTTGGTTTGTTTCCTCTTTTTCAAGATCTCTGTGGAAAGAGGTAGCTGTTGGCAGGAGCAAAAAGATGTACCAGCACAGCCACCATCTTGGGAAGACACTCTAGTAACAACAGTTTCAAACTTGCATGTTTCATTGATCTACTCTTATACTGATGACTCCTAAATCTTTCTCTCTCCCCCTCAACTTTCTGCTATGCTCTAAGTTATTATTTCTATCTGTTTACTGGAATTATTATTTCCATCTGTTTATTACCTAGATGTCCTGTAGTCACATCAAAATCAAAATTCTCTTCCTAAACGGGCAGTACCCTCTGTGCTCATCATCTTGGAGTATGACACCATGGCTAGAAAGCTCAACCAACTCCCCCTCTCTTTTACTTTCACTTTCAGTGATTCACTCAATATGTTCAGTTTATCCCCAAAATGTCTCAACAGTCTCCTCCACCCATCCATCGCTTCTGGTGCTGTGTTAATCCAAATAACATCAGTTCTTGTGTCTAACATAATCATCATGTTTCTGAGGTCACCTATATTCCAGGATGACCCTTCTGAAATGTGGATCTAATCAGGCACTCTCCTGCTGGAAAACCCTCACTGGTCATTCATTGCTAACAGGCTTACATGTCGGTTTTGCTGAGCAACACTGATCATTTTCAGTGCTGGCTCCTTGTCCCATCTTCATCTTCACAAATTGCTTTGTATCTAGAGGGCATTCAACAGATTTGATGACGTAACTTGGCCTATCTCTCACAAACAAGTGGAAAGAGCGTATCTAGAGTTATGATCCTAAGGTGAATCTAAGGGGTTGTAGGTGCTGGGTTTTAAAGCCCAGGAAGGAATGTTTTAAATCTCTTCTCCCATCACCTGTCATTGGCATGGCTCTGATTACCCTGTGAGCCAGGGGCTTTATGTTCCAATCCTAAAGGAAGTTTCCTGCTGAGGAAGAGCAGAAGAAATAGAGCTGGGATTGGAGGTTCCTAGACTGTGACAGTATAGAAGGCTGTTATTACTGACTGTACTAACCAAAAATGCAAATGCTACTGCCTTGAATATTCAGCAACAAAAAAAGTACGGGGTTGCTCCTGGAAGATTATTTTCTGATGTTAACCTTACACAGCCCTCCACTCCACATGTCTTACTACGTATTTCCTGTTTTTCTACTCCTTAATGAAAAGATATATCTGGAATATTCCAGGTTTGAAATCAACCTACACAATTACATTAAGAAATTCATTACGTAAATGTTGACATTAGAATAAGGGGTTATTGGAAAGAAGGATATACATTTCAAGACAACAGACAGACCACTCAATAGATACATTTTTCCTCCTCTGGAAAAAGCGTATCCTACAATCTGTAGCCACACCAGTTTATCTGAATCAGAGACTCTTACCCTGCTGGTTTGGAGGTGGATCTCAGGAAAGCAGGGGTGGCCTTTCAGTCTCATCCCAGTCATAGCCATGCTTATTATTAACTCCTTTAAAAAATAAGGAGGAGACTGACTGCTATGGTTTGAATGTGTCCCCCAAAGTTCATGTGTTGAAAACTTAATCCCAGTGCAGTAGGGTTGAGAGATGGGACCTTTAAGAGGTGATTAAGCCACAAGAGCTCTGCCCTCATGACTGGGTTAATGCCAATATTATGGGAGTGAGTTTGTTATCTTGGGAGTGGGTTCCTTACAAAAGGACAAATTTGGTTCCCTTCCCTCTCTCATGCGCATGTGATCTTTTGCCCTTCTGCCACGGGATGATGCAGCAAGAAGGCCCTCACAGGGTGCCAGCACCCTGATATTGAACTCCCCAGCCTCAGGAAATGTGATAAATAAGTTTCTGTTCTGTATAGATTACCCAGTCTCAGGTGTTCTGGTATAAAAGCACAAAATGGATTAAGACACCTGCACTCAGGTTCAACCCCTGTGGACATGCACATGGCCAGACCTGACAGGGTCCATTTGTGAATTACACATAGCTACTATTCTGTTTCATCCCAATTTGAACTAAAGGACCAAAAGCCAAGCCATTAGTCATTTTAGAATATAAATGGAATTTCATGTTCCTATGACTGATTGGTCTTGATTTATGAAAAAAAGAAGGACTCCGTGAGGAAAAACAACAAGAATCAAATATACATCCTCTCCAGGACTCATAAAATGAGATGTAATTGGTCTGGGCCTCTGCTCTTTTAGTGCTCTGTGTAATCTTAATATCTTTAAGAAACTAAAAGCCTCTTTTGTAAACCTGTTTGGGCTTAATTGATTATCTCAAGGTCAACGTCAATGTATTTATGTTTCATTTTCCCTTTTACAGACCAAACAACAGTGCAAGCTCAAGTGCTCAAACATATATCAAATACCAGATATAAAAACAGCATGTAAGTAACATGCTAGTTACCTAGTAGCTGAGGGGAGGAGCAGAAGCTAGGTACTTGTATGTGCTCAGTGAAATGGGCCGAGGCTCATTCATATACAAAATATGTACACTTCAATTTCCTTAACCTTAAAATGGACCTTGTACAAATATACTACAGAATTACAGTGTATCTTAACTAATGTAGGGCTGGGTGGTTTTTTTTTTAATATCAAGTTAACATCACTGCTAAGCAGTACCATGTGTACCAAAAAATATCAAGACCATGTATATAAAATAGAGTCATAAATCTATCTGCCTCCAAAAAATTATAGTTCCTCTTTGTTTGGACCAAATAACCATATCACTACTTATGAAATTATTGTTGAGCATCTAATATATGCTAAGCATTAGCCAAATAAATCAGTGGACAAAATAGTTATGGTCTCTACTTCCATGGAACTTACATTCAAGTTAGTGTTATAATCCAAAAATTAAATAAAATAAGCAAACAAAATGATCACAAGTTATGGTAACTGCCTCAAAAGAAACAATGAAGGGGTTCAGAAATCAGAAGCAACATAAAGATCATAGAGTCCCGCTTTTGTATTCTACAGATAAGGAAAGAGATTTCCTTTTTTAAAAAAACAGGTATACTGTAGTTTATTTTCAAACATAATTTTTCTCTCTCCAGTTCCCATTTTTACTAAAGACAAATTATAGGACAGATTTATTTATAAAAATAAGTGTTAGTCTTATTATACTTGGCCTGAGTATTTGCATAAAATCAGCAAGCATAATTATTTGCCATATAGGCTCTTTTTTTTAGTTGGTTTTGTTGGAACTTTATTCCATAAGGAATCTTAGTTAGACTTTTCAAAGCTTTTAGCCAAGCCACAGATTTATCTGTGCCTGCAAATACCTGTTGGTGAGGTTACAGAGAAAAGGGAACACTTATATACTGTTGGTGGGAGTGTAAATTAGTTCAACCATTGTGGAAAGCAGTGTGGCAATTCCTCAAAGACTACCATTCAACCCAGCAATCCCATTACTGGATATATACCCAAAGGAATATAAATATAAATTATAATTATTCTACATGCACACATATGCTCACTGTAGAACTATTCACAATAGCAAAGTCATGGAATCAACCTAAATGCCCATCAATGGCACAGTGGATAAAGAAAATGTGGTATATATACACTATGGAATACTATACAGCCATTAAAAAATGAGATTGTGTCCTTTGTAGGAACATAGATGGAGCTGGGGAGTATTATCCTTAGCAAACTAATGCAGGAACAGAAAACCAAACAGCACATGTTCTGACTTACAAGTAGGAGCTAAAGGATGAAACATGGACACAACGAGGAGAACAACAGACACTGGGGCCTACTTGAGGGTGGAGGTTAGGAGAAGGGAGAGGATCAGAAAAAATAACTATTGGGTACTAGGCTTAGTACCTGGGTGATGAAATAATCTGTACAAGCACCTGTGACATGAGTTTACCTAAATAACAAACATACCCCTGAACCTAAAGTAAAAGTTTAAAAAGATATATAAATAAAAAACATTTAATTTTTTTAATTTTAAAGAATCAGAGTTGATTTATAGAGCAAATATAAGACCCTTAGGAAACCTACCTCGTACTTTGTCTACACAGTCCCTGTGCAGCATTCCTAACCTGTAGTAAGTAAAGAATGTCACTTTCTGACAGGCTCAGGAGCCCTAAATTTTCTCTTGGGGCCTCAAGGTGAGGAATTCACCTAATTATTCAGGAAACAGATTTCCTGGTATGCCCAAGGTCATACAATAACCTTACAATCCCCTCATTTGACAGATGAAGTAACTATCACAACTACATTCCATGCAAACACAGAATTTTAGCACCAACCAAATTACTCACAGTTTTGATTCAAACACATTCACGTGGCATTCTCATGTAATTATGACTCCAGTGCATGGAAAACACCTGTCACCAACCATCTGGCCATTTCTTTCAGGTCTTACATTTTGTAAGACTCTCATGCATGTCAATAAATTTGTATGCCTTCTTCTATTAATCTGCCTTTTGTTAGTTGATTTTTGAGTGAACCTTCAGATGGAGAAGGCAAAGTTTATCCTTGGCCTCTATACTGCATTTTGCTTATCCACTCATGCATGAATGGACACTTGGGCTGTTTTCGTATCTTGGCCACTGTGAATAATGCTGCAATGAACATGGGAGTGCAAATATCGCTTCATGATCTGATTTTAATTCTTTTGGACATATACCCAGAAGTAGAATTGCTAGATCATATGTTAGTACTATTTTAAATATTTTTAAAACCCCATACTATTTTCCATAGCTGCTGCAACAAACAGGTATATTTCATGTACTCTATCCTATACATTGTGCTTAGCACAGAGGACACAAGCAAGACCAACCCTGCCTCAGGAAATGTAAAATCTGTTTATGGAGATACATATACAAATAGGTAATAGCAATTAGAGTGGTAAGATGTTCAGTGATGTTACTTACAAGATGTTAAGGGAGCACTGAAGGGAGTTGGTAAAGGTTCCTTGTAGCTGAAGAATGCACAGGAGCTGGCCAAGTGAAGAAGGGTATGACAGTTGTATTAGTAAGAGAAAGCAGATGAGCAGAAAGAGAGTTGTCCAGAAACATGGAGCTCCAGAGAAGACCACCCCCACAAGCACACACTGCTGATTGTCAGTTGTGCCCTTTATGCCTGATTGCATCCAGTACCACCAAGCCCAGCCAGGACACCCAACTAATCTCATGCCTTATACAGCTCTCAACAGCTTGCACTGACCTCATCTCCTGCTTCTCCCTGACTCCTGAAACACTTCACTATGGCTTCACTGACACTTTATTCATGTTCAATCATTATCAAAATCCCTTCTTGGAATATTTCCTTCACTGCTTATTTTACTAAAACATGCTTTGCCCAAGATCTGCTTCCTCCATGGCCCTCTCAAGTGGTGGCTATTTCCTAGCTCCCCAGCTGTCCACACTGGGCATGGATACAGGGTAGAGTCCTTTTTGTTTTTTTGTTTTTTGTTGTTTCAAGACCATGCTCGTCCCTCCCTCCTCTGCTCTTAAAGAAATAATAAACAGCTTTTGCACTCACATCAACAGGTGATCCCCAACTTTCCCCTCCTTATTGCAATTAGCTACACCTTCCAGGTCATTCATTCTTAACGTTTTAAGATTGTAGTTACCAGTTCACTGTCACTCTCACCAACACAATCTTGTTACTTTTTTTTCCATTGTTATTATCCTTGTGTGTCTTAGTTCATCCTTGCTGCTACAACAAAATACCACAGACTGGGAAATTTATAAATTTATTTCTTACAGTTCTGGAGGATGGAAGTCCCAGATGAGGTACCAGCAGGTTCAGTATCTGGCGAGGACCTATTCCTCATAGATGGTGCTGTCTAGGTGTCTTCATATAGGCAAGTATGGAAGGAAGTGGGAGGCAGATCTCTGAAGCCTCTTGTATAAGGCATAAACCCTATCCATGAGGGCAGAGCCCGCATGACCTACTCACCTCCTAAATGTCCACCTCTTAATCACATTGGTAATTAAGTTTCAATGCATGAATTTTGAGGGACACATTCAGACCCTAGCAATGTGGATGATGCCCTAACACCAAGTGCTTTCATGTCTAACCTCTTTAATGACCTTGTTCTCCCCCATCTCAGCAACCCATTTCTGTGGTCATTGCCTCAGCCTTGTCATTACCAATAACAGAAACCTCTTCATAATCTCAGTTTCAACAATCTCCCTCTCTGACCATCACCCACTACCTTTCTTGCTCACTAGGCAACCCTCCTCTAACAATTTTTCAATCCCACTGGCCCTTCAGGCATTGATCTTATTCTCCATGCCTTCATGTTCTCACTTGCATCCTTTCCTAGCTTACCTTTCTTAGTCCATTGTTATAATCACTTCACTTTCGGCTTTCTTGAACTCACATGGAAAAACTCCTAACTTGTTTAGATCTGAATTTCTACTTATTCTATACCTGCATCCAAGCAAACCAAGCCTTGCTGGAGAAAACCACATGATCATGCTGACTCGTCTATTCAATTGGTGACTACAAACCTTAAGTAGACCCTTAGAGTTGCATAACACTTCTATGACATTTACTGGGTCTATTCAATCTTCCGATCTTCTAGATGAAAATTTTATACCTTCTCTTCTCTCCTCAAATCTCTAATATTTCTTTCCATCATCACTCTCAGCTAACTTTGTTCCTGTTTCACTAGAGTCAGCTAAAGAGAACTTCCACATCCTCTCTCCACCACATGTACTCATCTACCTGTAGCTGTACCACATATTATATGTTTCATTGTGTTCCTAAAGGAAATGCCCCCACTCCTATCTAAGGCCAAATCCTCCACTTATTCTCTGAATCATACCCACTGTTGCCTACTTAAGGACATTGCCAAAGCAACTATTCCCCTCTTCTACTGTATCACCAAATTTTCCCTCTCCACTGAGTCATTCCAAAAGGACACCTATTTTAACTTCCTCCAATTTGATTTCATATCCACTTCAATCCACCATTCTGCTTCTCTACTCCCATTTGCAGCCAAACAGGAAAAGCTGTCTATATGCATTGTGTCCAGTTCCTCTTCTCCCATTATCTTTTTCATTGACATAATACTTTAAAATGCATAATTTTAAAGTGTACAATTATGCAATTGTAGTATATTCACAAGATTGTACAACCATCACATTAATTCCAGAACATTTTAATTGTCCCAAAAAGAAACCTCATACCCATCAGCAGTTACTTCTTATTTCCTCCTTCCCCCAGACTCTGGCAAGCCCTAACCTACTTTCTGTCTGTATGGATTTGCCTAGTCTGATCATTACATATAAATGCAATCATACAGTCAGTCACCTTCTTGTTGCAAAATCTAGTGACTAAGTCTCAATCCTCATCTTATTTAACCTGTCAGCAATATTTGACACAGGTGATTCTCCTCCTTGAAACACTTTCTTTGCTTTGTTTCCAGGACCCCACATTCTTTTGATTTTCCTTCTATTTCACTGGTCATTTCTCTTTATCGTTCTTCATGGGGTCCTCATTGAGTCCCTGATCTCTAAATGTTCAAGTACCTGTGGGCTTGATCCTTGGATCTGTTCTCTTCTCTATCCACCCTTATTCTCTTAGGGATCACATCCACTCTTGCGATTTTAAATTACATCTGCGTTCTGACAATCCCCAAACTTCTATTTCTCACAAGAATCTCTCCCTCAACTCCAAAGATGGAACTTTCTCAAGGTGTCCATTTGAATGTCTAAAGTCATTAGACTCTGCAAATCTAAAACCCACTACTGAAGTCACCACCATATCCTGCTCCTCCTCAGTCTTTCCCATTTCAGTTCATAGTAACCCTATCCTTCTTACTGCTCAGGCCAAAATCTTTGACTTCTGAGATTTCTCTTTCTTTCACATACCCATGCAAGAAAATCTTCTTGACTCAACTTCTAAAACATATACACAGTTAAAAAAATTCTCACTACCTTCACCCCCGCTTTACTACTCAAAAGCATTGTCCTGGATTATTGCAATGACCCTGTAATTGGTCTCTCTGTTTCAAACCTCTGCCCATTCCTCCCAATACTATTTTCAACATAGCAACCCAAACAATCCTTTTAAAAAATAAGTTGGATCATATCACACTTCTGCTCAAAATCCTCCAAATGACTTTGCATCTCAGAGTAGAACCACAGTTCCTTATAATGGCTGACAAGGTCCAAAACAAAATGACTTTCGTTACCTCTCTGACCTCATCTCCTGCTCTTAGCCACCTCCCTCACTCCATTTCAAAGTTGCTACTCTTCAAATATTTCAGGCATTCCCCTGCCTCAAGACCATTGTATTTAATGTTCCCCTTGCCTGCTCTCTTCCTCCAGATTACCTGCATAGTGTATTCCCCTTTTCAAGTCTTCACTCAACTCCTCCTCAGTGAACCATCTTTGAAATTTCTATTGATTCTCCAGCCCTCCCTGTACCCTTTCCCACCCCACTTTTCCCCATGCCATGTTCACCATCTTATATACAGTATATTTTACTTATTTGTTTATTGTATATCTGTCTGCTGTAGAATATCAACTCCACACAGGCAGGAGTTCTTATGTGGTTTGTTCACCAACATATCATAGTGTCTAGCTCAGTGCCTGACACAGTCGACACTCAATATGTTCTTATTAAATGAGCAAGCCAATGAGGTTCTCAGCCCCCGGCTCAAACTGGAAACCTTAAATTTACACTCTCATGCTTTCTCCTCAGTCTAGGGAGACAGTGAAGGTGGACTGTAGAATGGATTGAAGTAGTTGCTGGACAAGCATGTTAGAAAGGGGAAATATATGCGAGTTGTGGTTACTGGTGATAAAGTCATTCATAGGATCACCATGGGAACCAGTCTTGGTAAGAAAAAAAAATGAAGGCACAAAAGGGGATGACAGACCAGGTGAAAATACTATATTTTAGGGTATGAAGAGTTCTGTGAGGTTGAAGATTAAAGACTTAGAAAGATACAAAGTTGTGGTCACAGAGTGAGATTCAGAGTTCAAATATCAGAGGTATGTCCATTATTGATGTTGACAAGGTCCAATATATCCAGATATGAGTGACTGAGGGGTGTAGGATGAGGCATCTCTGCAGACATTGAAGTACCTCAGGTTCCTGGAAGAAGTCTTCATCTCTTTACTTGTCTTCTTTTCCCTCTGGAAAATCAGTCATTCCTGAGCCATAACTGCTGTTTGTGGCCTGAAATTCCCAAATCTGCACCACAGTGAACTCCAATTCCATATTTCCAATTGCTCCCTTATAGATGAGAATTTTCCTTACTAGTCCATAAGCTCCCTGAGGAAATAAATGGTAACTCATTCACTAACATTTATACTCCAGCACCTAATCTACTGCCTGCTTAGTGGTAGGTAGTCAGTAATTTTTTTTTAATGAATTCCTCATATGTACATCCATTTCATGTACATGTCAAATAGTTTATAATTTTTCCAAATATGTTTATAAGCATACATAAACAAGCATGTCTGTGTATGTGAGCCAAAATGCAAACAATCATTATTGAGGTGTGTTAAATCATGTCAATTTTTAATTTTTTCTTTATAATTTTTGGCATTTCTTGAATCTTTATGATTAGTATATTTTGCTTTTAAAATCTGGTCAGGAGCTATTTTCATTTTTTTTAAGTGAAGAAATGCTAAGTTTATTATCGTCAAACCAAAGTCACCTCCATTCTTCCTGTATCTGGACTGGAAACTTTGGCATTGTCTTCAAAGCCTGCTTCTCCTACATAATCATATTCCATCATTTATGAAGTTCTACATGTTCCTCCTTAGTCTTTATCTCTTGCTTCCCATTTCCTCTGCCTCCATTATTTGCCTAGGCTGTCAATACCTCACACTTGGTATCTCAGCCAGGGCAGGCTATATTCTCCTGCGCTAAGCAATTTAAACTCCCAGTGGCATAGAACAGCAAAGGTTCGTTTCTCCCTCATGATACATGCTCATTATGGGTTGGTTGGGAGTTCTGCTCCTTGTCTACATACTCTGGGACCTAAAGCTGAACAGGCAGACAATATCTGGAGCCTGACAGTCACTGGGGCAGAAAGCAAGAGAGCTCAGGAGGCTCTCATGCTGGCAGGCGTCACTTTCACCTAGGGGTGACACACATCTGCTCACAACTCATTGGCCAGAAGTACTCACATGGGAGCCAAGAAGTGGAATCATGCCATGTGCCTGACAGGAAGGAGAAATGGAAATATTTAGCAAACAGAATGAATATATACACTTGCAGAGAGCCTACACTTGAAAAAGCCTCCTGCCTCAAAACTATCCTGTCTACCTGGCCTCCTGGGTCACTGGTTTAGAGTCACAAAGATCAGGCTCCAGATTTAACCCCTCATTTATTAGTTGAGTGACCACAGTGATTTAATTTCCTCAGAGCATTGTTTAGTAATAACTTCTCCCTACCTAGATTTCTGAGAATACATGAAATATTGAATGTGAACTCTTATAGAAATTTATAGTAATAAGTTGAAATAACCTAATGCAACATTAATTCAATGGCTGGCTCAGGAAGCTGATGGCATTTTTGATGCCACTTATTATGATGCCTGGGGTGTTGGAGGTGGGAGAAGATTATCTCCAATGGGCTCCTCAGTGCTGTAAAGCACTTCCTTTGCTGTAATCTGAGGAGGTGCTTTTGGATGGCCTGGGTCATGCCTTACTTAGAATGCTACCCCCTTCAGTCAGCTATGTGTACCCTGCCTCTTACCATGAAACCCTCAGGTCATATGGCCTGAACTCCTTGCAATAACCATCTTTTCCCCTTTGTACTGTTCTCTTCTTCTCTTCTCTCTCTTAGGACATTTCGCTTGCTACCTAAAGAAGTACCCTCTTCCCAAAGGCATCTGGCCTCCCTCTCCCTGTTATGGAACATCTCTGTGTCATCTCCCACCACAATCCATGGCAATGCTGTCTGATGCCAACCCAATGCTGACACTCCCTTGCCTCTGAACTTTGCTTATGCTAGTCTCCATTCCATAAATACCATCCCGCATCTTCTCTTGCTTTTCAAGCTCCACTTCCTCTACATTTTGCCCTGCTACCACACACAGTAAACAGTATGGTTGAAGGTTGATTTTTCTGCACTTAATGCTTACATTTTGGAATTTATTGCTTCCTTCCAAATCATTTCACATGTGTCTATTTTGCATCTCCAGAAATCGTGCTAGAGATTTCTAACACATTCCATTCCTGTGGGCTTCTTTAGTTCCCTCCCCTAATCCTCCCAACTCCCACCTAGGTGCAGAGGCTGGACTGGGGAGACTAAAGCACAGGCTCAAAACAGAAACAATCTCCTTCAGTCTCTGAGTACAAAAGCAAAACTATTCAGGGACCAGCATGCTCACCCCAGGGGGGAAAGCATTTTAAACATCACATGTCATTTGAAACTTAACCCAACAACTGTATCAAATGAGTCATCTTTGAAATACAAAGGAAAGTTTAGTTGCTTCATAGGGCACCAAGGCCTTTATGCTACCACCAGTGATTCTCACAGGTCAGGATTAAGAGCAGATATTCCTCAGTTTTCAAGGCTAAGTTTAGCACCTGGCTATAGAGTTCAGGCACAGAGTGAGGAAACAGATTACTGAAGAATACCCCCTGAAAGAAGCCATTTGTCCATGACACAAACAAAAAGAGACACACTCGTCTTTGCTGAAACTCACTCTAGAGGAACACAACATGCATAACTGGGGCACTGCAGAGACAGACAGATCATGCCTGGGGCTCCACCCCCTAATGCAATCTGCCCAGCTGGAGGAGACACAGAGAATTGTTAAGGCCCTAAATCTGACGATACACCAGCAACAAGATGAACACCCAGAACACAGTGACTGCTGGAGGGTTTGAAGGCACCCAGGCTGAACAGATGGAACACGGAGTCATGGAAGGGCAGAGACACACAAACATCACGGCTTCCTGAAAAAGAAGCCTTTTATGTCAGCCTCAGAGGCACTGCATTCTTGAAAAGTTGTCCGTGTCACTTTGAAGTTTGTGCCATTCAAGAGAAGCAAAGAAATACATGATGGGTGATTGCCCATTATTTTCAGGGGAATTGCATCTCAAACTATGGACCTTTTATCTCCCCTTCGTAGCTAATTTCCACTTACCATCTGCATGGATTTCTTGTGCCAAACAAAAAGAGAAGTGTGGGAATGTGTGAGTGCTTAGTAAGTTGATGGGCTCTTCAGGGAACTAGCCACACAAACGCACTCTTTCTAACAGCTGCCATCTCTGTTCAAGGGGAAAATCTAAAACTGATACTACCTTGAAACTGATTCATTGTAAACATCTTCCCTTCATGTTTTCTTTATGTTTGGGGGCATATTCGCAGTTTAATTTTTATTGAATTATAATTAGTGAGAGGTGATTTATTTTAGAAACTTTCCAAATTAGGGAAATTAAAGATTTTTTTCCCCTGTATTTTTTGTGTGTGTAATTTTCTTTGAGATTTCATTTATCTTTTAATGCTTCAGCAAATGAACAAACAACTTTTAAAAATTCCTCTTGTGGAGAAGCAACTGTTGACAAATTTCTACTGATGTGACAGAAATCACTCTGCAAAAAGTACCATAAATTACGGATGGCAGCTTTTGGATGCTATGTCTCACTAAAGATGAATAATCAGAGAATGGAGACAGGGAAAATGAAAAAGAAATAAATCCCCACTTTCAGTTTTTAATTTCCAGTTAACTGACACAACAGTTCTTTTAAAACAAAGGTTAATAAAAAGAAGCATAAGCCAGGCGCGGTGGCTCACGCCTGTAATCCCAGAACTTTGGGAAGCCGAGGCGGGCGGATCATGAGGTCAAGAGATCAAGACCATCCTGGCCAACATGGTGAAACCCCGTCTCCACTAAAAATACAAAAATTAGTTGGGTGTGGTGGCGCGCGCCTGTAGTCCTAGCTACTCGGGAGGCTGAGGCAGGAGAACCGCTTGAACCCGGGATGCAGAGGTTGCAGTGAGCAGACATCACACCACTGCACTCCAATCTGGCGACAGAGTGAGACTCCATCTCAAAAAGAAAAAAAAAAAAAAGGCTGGGCGCTGTGGCTCACGCCTGTAATCCCAGTACTTTAGGAGGCTGAGGAGGGTGGATCACCTGAGGTCGAGAGTTCATGACCAGCCTGGCCAACATGGTGAAACCCTGTCTCTATTAAAAATGCAAAACTTAGTTGGGCGTGGTGGCTGGTGGTGGGTGCCTGTAATCCCAGCTACTTGGGAGGCTGACGCAGAAGAATCACTTGAACCCAGGAGGTGGAGGTTGTGGTGAGCTGAGATTGCGCCACTACACTCCAGCCTGGGCAACAAGAGTGAAACTCCGTCTCAAAAAAAAAAAAAGCATACATAATTTTTATTCTGTGAATCTGTGAAGCCATCTTTCAAGTTATGGTCCCCAATTCTTTCTGTTTCCATTTGTAAGTCATAAAGACCAGATACATTTGGCAGTAATAATCTTCTATTTATATAAATTGTGCAGAAAAGCTTATAGGTGATAATTGATCCTTTATCCTATGAGCCACAAAAATTGAGCCTCAAAGTTGAGCCACCGTTCTGTCTAAAAGGCAAAAACTTATTTTAGAAATGGCCCATATGGCTCCACTTTGAGCTTGTAGTACTGACAGGCAGCTATGGGGAGCCAGATGGTGACATAGGTAGCCTTCCAACATCATACATCTTCTTCATTAAATTAAATTTTCAAATAAGAAACTTAAAAACTAAATATAATGGGATACAATTATCTTAGGAATCACACACATGCAATGTACCTTGCTGTTTATTTTATTTGTGACCTATTTTGGTACATAATTATTAACTAGAATTGTGGAATACATTAGATGCAATCATATACTTGATAATATGGTGAAATGTTAATTACCTATTGTATGATTATTAAATGAATTTCTCTGTGTTAGGCAAATATAAATGGAGAAAAGACAAATATAATCAAAATATTCCAACCTAGAGAAAGAGGAAGGTTAGCCAATCAGGACTAAGTTTTGCTGCATATATTAGAAACCTTAAATAATGGTGCATAAAGAAGATATTTTTCACTGAAGAAAAAGAAATTCAGAGGTTGATGATCCAGGATTGGAAAGGAAGCCCCAGGGTCTTTGGGGACCAGCCTTCTTCAACTCTCCGTGCCATCATCCTTAGTGCGTGGTTTGCATCCTCAAGGATGGCATCATGGCCCAAGATGGCTGCATGTACAATGCTGTGCTCCAAGCCTGAAGAATAGTGGTAGGCAGGGCTGAAATGGCACCAGTGTCGTTAACAAGGCTTCCTCAGAAGTTCTAACCAATGCCTTCTGTTTATATTTCATTGGCCACTCCTTTCCCAGCAAAGAATACTGGGAAATATAGTTGTTTCAGCTAAGGATTTGGCTGCCTTCCAAAAACAAATGCCCTACAGGAATTCTGGTAAAGAATGGAAGGAGAATGGATATTGGGGAGAGAACAAAAAGTCCCTGCCACAGGTTTAAAGAATCCCATTCAGGAAAATGAATATGGAGACAGGGGCCAGAATAGCCAGATATTCTTGTGGAGCAAACATCAAAACAAGGCAAGGGAAGTCTTTGGGCCAATACGAGGAAGGACAAAAGAATTTCAGAGTTCGAGGGTCAGAGGATTTCCAATAAGATAGGAAGGAGTCACTGATCCATTGCTAATGGTCACCTTGCCTTTGTGACAGCTAAGAAAAGAACTAATTGCTGATTCTTAACCAACATCCACAACATCAAGAAACAGAGTCATAAAACAATGAAGTCTCCATGCCAAGTCAGGCATTTCTCAAGCATCTGGGAGATGTCAAGCAGACCTGACCCTGCAGTTCCATGCCTTCTCTAAGAAGGCCACTTTTAGAGACTATGTAAAGGCCAGGCATCTAGAATGGGTCTGAAACAGGCACCTGTCATTGCACCCATTGTTTTCTATACTGGGTGACCCTCAGGCCTGCAGAGCATTCACTGAGAAGTAAAAGCCCATGAGTCATGGGGTAAAGAGGGTCTTCCCTATCTCCTGGCTGCTATCACACTCCAACAGATGGACTTCTGCCTTAAGAGCTTGGATGTCAAAAATGCATACCTGAGGAGCCTGTCTGTAGTGGGAGGTGAGGCCACGTAATAGGGGGTTGGAATAAGCTCTTCCTGCTGCTCAAGCAGCTATGCCCTTTCTTGGAGTTCTCTAATGTTCTTAGAGTCTGAGTTGAAATCAAAGTCAGATGCCCCAGGTAGACCACAGTTGCAGGGTCTCTGAGCCCAAACAAAATGCAATGATGGAGGAGAGGCCTGGAGTACCCAGCACATCTGGCATTCAAGATCAAGCAGTTTAGAATAAGATGAAAACTACATCTTGAGGGGTTTAATCACCACATGGGGCTCATTTGTACATTTTTTGAAAGTGGCTTACACCTTCTCAAACTTTGCTCAGATCTCCTTTCCTGCAAGTCAGGGCTTCCCTCCTCACTCGCCTCTCCCAGGGATTATTCCAAACATCAAGAATAGTATTTGTTTCCTAAGGCTGCCATAACAAAATACCATAAACTAGGTGGCTTAAAACAATAGAAATATATTCTGTCATAGTAGTTCTGGAGGTCAGAAGTCCAAAATCAAGGTGCTGGCAGGTATGGTTCCTCCTGGATGCTCTGAAGGAGAATTCTTTCACACTTCTCTCCTAGCTTTTGGTGGCTACTGGCAAATCTTAGTATTCCTTGGCTTGTAAACATATCACTTCGATCTCTGCCTCTACTTTCATCCAGACTTTCCCTTTCTATGTCTCTAAATAACCCTCTGTCATTGAATTTAGAGCTCACCCTAAATCCAGGTTGATTTAATCCCAAGAACCTTAACTTAATATCTTCAAAGACACTGTTTTCAAATAAGATCACAGTCCCAGGTACTGGAGGTTAGAACTTGGACTATTCAACCCACTATGAGAAATAAAAATAAAATAGAAACCAGAATAAGCCAAATTCTCTCATCTCTCAAAATTTTAAAGTGTGAGATGCCCAAAATTGTGATTTCAACAGTGTTAATGCTATGAGTCTCTGATACAATCTTTCCTTTCCGCTAAAATACATATGGAGACATCAGAAAAACATAAAAATTAAAAACTAAATTACATAACCACAGAGGCAAAAAACAAGTTAGCAACTTTTTGCCAGAATCTGGGAGCATGCCCACCAGCTTCAAGGCCTATGGAGCTTGCTTGAGAAAATTGGCTGGTGGTTTACAAATACTCTGCCCTTTGAAACCAACAGCCATGCTAGTCTGAAAGTGGCAATATGTCAGGAGGTCCTAAAACCTCCCCTAGATTTGACAATTCACTAGGAAGACTCAAAAGACTCAGCATATAGTTGTAGTCAGAGGTATGATCTATAACAACAAAACGGTACCAAGCACATTCAGCAAAGTCAAAAGGCCCCTGGGGTGAAGCAAGAGGGAAAGCAGGCACAGGCTTCCAAGATTTCTCACCCAGTGGAAATACACTGGGCATGTTTAATTTCCCCAGCAACAAGTCATCACAACATGTATGAAATGCAGCCAACCAGGGAAGCTTGTTAGACTCAATGACCAAAGCTTTTACTGGGGGATGTCCCCAGATGCAACCCCCCTGCCTGGCACATACCCAAACTGTAAACTCTCAGAAGGAAAGGAGGTGTTCGGCGTAAACCACATTGTGTGTAAAAACAGTTAAATGGGCACAGTGAACCACTCTTATCAGTTCATAGTGGGAATCTAAGCTCCCAGATGACAGCCAAGGGCCACCCTTTGAAGCAGGCCTTTTCAAGGACAGCAGTTTAGTTCTACTCTGCTAACTCTTTTCTGCATAGGGAGGCTGAGAAAAGACTGTGCCTTCCTTCCCCCTCTGTCTTCCCTGACCCAGAGAAGCAGAGTGTCAGAAAACAACAACCACCCCTAGGCTCTGCAGGATGCTTTGAGGCAGGTAGGGTTTGGGTCTTGCCTTTATACCCTCAATGGCACCTTTTAACCTATATCCATTTAGAAACCAAGACTGCGTTACTCAGAAGTAAATAGAAGAGAAAGAGGAAGGGGAGCATAGAAACCCCTTGCATTCCAAGAGGTAGGGTCCCTACACATGACAGGGTCTAGGTAGAAACAGAGATGGTAGGGTGCTGGGAGCAGCATAGACTCTTTTCCCCTGTATCGCATGAAAAGATCATGACCAGGTTGGGGGTGGGGAGCAAGTGGTAAGAGAGAAGAACCAATGTCATCCCTGCAGAATCAGTGTTTTTCCTTTTTTTTTTTTTTTTTTTCCGACAGAGTCTGTCTCTGTTGCCCAGGCTGGAGTGCAGTGGTGCAATCTAGGCTCACTTGTAACATCCGCCTCCTGTACTCAAGCCATCCTACTACCTGAACCTCCCAAGTAGCTGGGACTACAGGCACATGCCAAAATGCCCAGCTAATTTTTGCATTTTTTGTAGAAACAGAATTTTGCTATATTGCCCAGGCTGGTCTTGAACTCCTGAACTCAAGTGATCCACCTGCCTTGGCCTCCCAAAGTGCTGGGATTACAGGCGTAAGCCACCCTGCTGGGCCAGAATCAGTGTTTTTTAAACATGCTGCTATGTGCCCTGAGATTCCCCAAAAATATCTCCCACTACAGGGAGAAAGGACAGGTCAAAGAATGGGCTCAGCCCATCTCCGAAATTCGGTCAGGGCGAGTCCGCTTTTTCCTATTTGCAATAACAAGCTTATGCATAATTTTTCATATATGAAATAGGCTTCTTGAAAAAAAAAATAAGCAATTTAAAATCATTGCACTAGATGAGTGTCTGCCAGACAGTGGGAAGTGTTTTAGTTACTGAGACATCAACTAGGCTGCAGGTATAGAACTGGGAGGGAGATTGTACTAGCACCAAGCAGACAATAAAAGCAGACCGCTCTTACCTTTTCTTTGGAAAACACCAAATCTGATAACCTGGTTACCCACAGAGGAAGTAAACCATCTCTTCTGCAAATACAAATGCTAGAAAATGACACAAAAATAACTGGTGGTTTTTAAGCTCTTAGACATGACTCCATCAAGTAGATGATGAAAGCTATAAACTACAACAAAAATGAACCACACTTGTGCAATACTCTGGCATAACAATTACAAAAGGTTCACAGATCCTCCTGAAGCTCATATCCATGTTTAGAACCTCGTAGAGCTTCAGAGCCCATTTTAAATGGAAAGACAGACCTAGTCCAGTTGTTATTCAGTTTTGAAACCAAAAGAAAGACATTCTTATAAACGCAATTATATGAAAATATTTATTCATTCAACAAATATTAAATATCAATAATGCTTTAGGGGCAGGGAAACTGTGAATAAGCAGACAAGCCAGTTTCTTTTGTAGAGCTTATGTCTTTTAAGAGGGAAACAGATGTAAATAGGAAAATAAATAAATGCCTGAGATAATTTCAAGTAACTGCTATGAAAAACGGCCTACTTGACAAGATGATCAAGTCTGAAATAAGATCCAAATGACTAGAATGAGCAAATCAAGTGAAAACCTACATACAGAGCATTCCAGTAGTGGAAACAGCAAGTACCAATGCCCTGGAGTGGAAATGAGCCTGTTGTGTTAAAAAATAGCAAAGAAGTCCAGAGAGTGAGGGTCAGCGAGGAGGAGATAAGGTTGCAGAAGAAGCAGAGCCAGATTCTGAAGGGCTCCGGGGGTCATGGTAGCCAATTAAGCTTACATCCTAAGAACAGTGGAAAGCTGTTGAAGAGTTTCAATAAAGAGCAACATTCTCTGATTTGCAATTTTTTCACAATTTTTTTTCTTGTGGTAAATATACATAACATAAAATATACTGACTTGACTATTTTTACATCTCCAATTCAGTAGTGTTACATACATTCATAATGTTGCACAACCATCACCACTGTCCATCTCTAGAACTCTTTTCATTTGCAGAACTGAAACTCTGTACCCATTAAACAATAACTCCTTATTCCTCCCTCCTCCCAGTCCCTGGCAACCACCATTCTACTTTCTGTCTCTACAGTTTTTTTTAAGAGGGTCTTGCTCTATCACCCAGGCTGGAATACAATGGCGCATTAGCCTTGAACTCCTAGGTTCAAGCAATCCTCTCACCTCAGCCTTGCAAGTAGCTGGGACTACAGGCACACACTACCACACCAAGCTAATTTTTTTAAGAGATGGGTCATGCTATGTTGCCCAGGCTGGTCTCAAACTCCCAGCCTTCAAGTGATCCTCCTGCCTCAGCTCCCTGTCTCTGCAATTTTGATTGCTCTAAATATTTTATGTAAGTGGAATCATGCAGTATTTGTCGTACTGTGACTGGCTTAGTTCACTCAGCATAATGTCTTCCAGGTTCATTTATGCTGTAGTATGTCAGATTTGCCTTCCTTTCCTTTTTAAGGCAGAATAATATTCCACTGTATGTATATTTACTGCTGTCATTTTGCTATTTGTTTTCTACATACCTTATAGCTTCTTTTTGTCCTTCATTTCCTGCATTACTTTCTCCGTATGTATTTGTTTTTTTATAGTGAAGCATTTACATTTCTTTCTCATTTCCTTTTGTGTATATTCTATAGCTACTTTCTCTGTGGTTACCATGGAGATTACATTTAACATTCTAAAGTTATAATACTCTAATTTGAATTTATACAGCTTAACTTCAATAACATACAAAAACTCTGCTCCTTTACAGCTCAGTCCCCACCTCTTTCAGTTGTTGATGTCACAGAATTACATCTTTACGCATAATCCATACAAAAACATAAACTAACAATTCTTTTTAATGCATTAGTCTTTTTATTGTAGTAAGAACACTTAACTTTAGATCTGCCCTGTTAATAAATGTTTAAGTGCACAATACAACATTGTTAACTGTAAGCACAATGTTGTATGGCAGATCTGTAGAACTTACTTGTCTTCTGTTACTGAAACTGCATACTCCTTGAACAGCAATCCCCCATTCCTCCCTTCTCCTAGCTCCTGGCAACCTACTACTCCATTCTCTATTTCTACGGTTTTGAATATTTTAGATATTTCATATAAGTTGAATAATGCAGTATTTGTCCTTATGTTCCTGGCTTATCTCACTTAGAATAAGGTCTTCCAGGCTCATCCACTTGTCACATATTACAGGATGTTCATTTTAAAGACCGAATAGTATTTCATGTATGTATATACCACATTTTACTTATCTGTTCATCTCTCAATGGACATTTAAGTTACTTCCATATTTTTGTTATTATGAATAATGCTTCAATGAACATGAGAGTGCAGTTGTCTCTTTGAGAGACTGATTTTAGTTATTTTGGATAAGAATGAATTAGCTTCTCTTTTGGAAACCACCAATCTGATAATGGCTAATTCAAATTCTCATCCAAGATATGGAATTTTGTGGTCATATGGTAGTCCTATTTTAATTTTTTTGTGGAACTTCCATACTACTTTCTATAGCGGCTGCACCAATTTACATTCCCACCAAAAACGTACAAGAGTTCCCTTGTCTCCACATTGTTGCCAACACTTGTTATTTTTTGTGTGTTTTTTATGTAACAGCTATCCTAACAGGTATAAAGTGATATTTGATTGTGGTTTTGATTTGTTGTCCCAGATAATTAGTAATAGTGAGCATCCTTTCATATACCTGTTAGCCATTTGTATGTCTTCTGTGGAAATATGTCTATTTAATTCTTTTGTCCAATTTTTAATCTAGTTATTTGGTTTTGGGTTTTGGTTTGTTTGGGGTTTTTTGCCATTAAGTTATAGGAGTTCCTTATGGATTTTGAATATTAATCCTTATCAGATATGTGGTTTGCAAATATTTTCTCCCATCCATAGATTGCCTTTCCAGTCTGTTGTTTCCTTTGCCGTGCAGAAGCTTTTAGGTTTGATATAGTCCCACTTGCCTATTTTTGCTTTCGTTGTTTGTGTTTTTGGAGTCATAGCTAAGAAATCATTGCCAAGACCAATATCAGAAAACTTTTTCCCTATGTTTTCTTCTAGGAGTTTTACAGTTTCAGGTCTTACATTTAAATATTTAATTCATTTTGAGTTTATTTTTGGGTACAGTATAAGATAAGGGTCCAAACTTATTATTTCACATGTGGATATCCATTTTCCCAACACCATTTGTTGAAGAAACTATCCTTTTCCCCTTGCACATTCTTGGCACCCTTATCAAAGATAAGTTGATGCCATACATGTGGGTTTATTTCTGGGCTCTCTATTCTGCTCCACTGAACTTACGTCTGCTTTTATACTAGTATTACACTGTTTAATTACTGTAGTTTTGTAATATATTTTAGAATCAGGAAGGATGTTGTCTCCAGCTTTGTTCTTCTTTCTCAAGATTGCTTTGGCTATTTGAGGTCTATATATGATTTGAGGTCTATATATGATATATGATTTTGTGGTTCTATATATGATTTTTTTGGATTGCTTTTTATTTTTAAAAAATTGTCATTGGGATTTTGATAGGGATTAGACTGAATCTGTAGATGGCTTTGGGTAATATGGCCATTTTAATAATGTTAATTCTAATCCATGAACATAGGACATCTTTTCATTTATTTGTGACTTCTTTAATATTTTCATCAATATTTTATAGTTTTCAATGTACAATCTTTTACCTCCTTGGTTAAGTTTATTCTTAAGTATTTTATTCTTATTGTTAATGGGGTTGTTTTCTACATTTTTTAAGACAATCACTGTTAATTTATAGAAATGTAACTGATTTCATATGTTGATCTTGCATCCTGTAATTCTCCTGATTTCACTTATTAGTTCTAACAATTTTTGGTGAAGCCTTTACCGTTTACTACATATAAGATTATGCCATCTGAAAAGATAATTTTACTTCTCTCTTTCTGACTTGGATGTCTTTTATTTCTTTTTCTTGACTAATTGCCCTGACTAGGACTTCTAGTACTATGCTGAATAGAAGTGGCAAGAATAGGCATCCTTGTCTTGTTCCTAACTTTAGAGGAAAAGCTTTCAGTTTTTTTACCATTAAGTATCATGTTTTTGGTCTTTTCATATGTAGCACTTATTATGTTGAGATAAATTCCTTCCAACTTGATAAGACTTTTTATCACGAAAAGATATTGAATTTTGTTAAATGCTTTTTCTGCATCTATTGAGATAAAAATGTGATTTTCATCCTTCATAATTATGTGATTTTATTCTTCTGTTAGTATGGTTTATCACATTTATTGATTTGCATGTGTTTGATCATGCTTGCATCCTAGGGATAAATATCACTTGGTCATAGGGTATGATTCTTTTTTTTTTCTTTGAGACGGAGTCTTGCTCTGTCGCCCAGGCTGGTGTGCAGTGATGCGATCTCAGCTCACTGCAACCTCCGCCTCCCAGGTTCGAGCAATTCTCCTGCCTCAGCCTTCCGAGTAGCTGGGATTACAGGCCTGTGTCACCAGGCCCAACTTATTTTTGTATTTTTAGTAGAGACAGGGTTTCCCCATGTTGGCCAGGCTGGTCTTGAACTCCTGACCTCAGGTGATCCACCGGCCCCGGCCTCCCAAAGTGCTGGGATTACAGGTGTGAGCCACCGCCCCCAGTCGGGTATGATTCTTTTAATGAACTATCGAATGCAGTTTGCTAGTATTTTGTTGAGGATTTTGCATCTATGTTCATCAGAGATATTGGACTGTGGTTTTCTTTTCATGTAGTGTCTTTTTATGACTTTGGTCTCAAGGTAATGCTGGCATTATAAAATAAGTTTGCAAATATTCCCTCTTCCATTTTTTTTGGAAGAGTTTTAAAAGGATTTGTATTAATTCTTTTTTAAATGTTTGATGGAATTTACCAGTGAAGTCACCTGGTCCTAGGTTTTTCTTGATTAGAAGGTTTTTGATTACTGATGCAATCTCCTTGTTTGTTAGTGGTCTGTTCAAGTTTTCTATTTCTTCATGATTCAACCTTTGTAGGTTTCATGATTTTAAGAATTCATCCATTTCTTCTCAGTTATCCAATTTGTTGGCATCTAATTGTCCATAGTAATACCTTCTGATCCTTTTCAATTCTCTGGCATCAGTTGTAAGGTCTTTTTCATTTCTGATTTTATTTATTTGAGTCTTCTCCTTTTTTTCTTAGAAAAAAATTTCAAAAAAATCAAATCATTTTCATTTCAAAACATCCACTCTTAATTTTGATTTTTTTCTCCCCTCTATTTAATTTACATCTGCTCCAAGCTTTATTATTTTCTTTCTTCTGCTAGCATTGGGCTTAATCTATTCTGTTTCTAATTTCTAGGGGTATAAAATTAGGTAGTTTATTTGATGGCCTTCTTCTCTTTTACTGTGGACATTTATTGCTATAAACTTCCCTCTTAGTACTGCTTTTCCTGCATCCCATAAGTTTTGATATGTTTTCATTTTAGTTTGTCTCAAGATATGTTCTAATTTCTCTTTTGATTTCTTCTTTGATTCAGTGTCTGTTAAGAATGTGTTATTTTCACACATTTGTGAATTTTCCAGTTTTTCTTCTGTTACTGATTTCTAGTTTCATTCCACTGCATTTGGAAAAGATATTTGGTATGATTTCAGTCTTCTTGAATTTGTTAAAACTTTTTTGTAACTAGCATATGATCTATCCTGGAGACAGCTTCATGTTACTTGAAAAGTATGTATATTCTGGTGCTGTTGTGTAGAATGTTTTGTGTGTGCCTGTTAAGTCTATTTGATCTATAGTGTTGTTCAATTTCTTATTTCCTTATTGATTTTCTGCCTGAATATTCTAACCATTATTGAAAGTGGAATGTTAAAGTCTCCTAGTATCACTGTATTGCTGTCTGTTTTTCCTTTCTGATCTATCAATGTCTACATTCCGATGTTCTGGTATTGGGTGCATATATATGTTTATAATTATTATATCTTCCTGATAAATTCACTTTTTAATCATTATATAATAATCTTCTTTGTCTATTGTCAGAGTTTTTGACTTAAGCTTTATTTTGTCTGATATAATTAAGCCACCCTGCCCTCTTTTGATTACCATTTGCATAGAATATCTTTTCCCATCCCTTCATTTTCAGCCTATGCGTGTCCTTAAAGCTAAAGTGTTTTATAGATAGTATCTAGTTGGATCTTGGTGGGTTTTTTAATCCATTCATCCACTCTATGTCTTTTTATTGAAGTTTAATCCACTTGCATTTCAAGGAATTATTGCTGGGTAAGAACTTACTATTGCCATTAAATTAATTATTTTCTGTCTGCTTTGTAATTCTTTTGTCTTCTCTTCCTCACCTGTTTTCCTTTGAGACTTATTATTTTTTTAAGTGAGCAGGTTTTGATTCCTTTCTCTTTTTGTGTGTATATCTATTCAAGATATTTCTTAGTGGTTTCCATAAGGCTTACATCAAACATCCTATAATTATATTAGTTTATTTTAATCTGATAACATCTTAACTTTAAGTGCACACAAAAACTCTACTTTTATTTCTCTCCTACCTCACATTTTATACTATCAATATCACAATTTACATCTTTATTGTATATTTATTAACAAACTTTATAATTATAGTTATTCTTAATACTTTTGTCCTTTAACTTTCATACAAGTGGTAAAAGTGATTTACACACTTCATTACAATATTACAGTATTCTGTATTTGTCTACACATTTACCTTCACCAGTGGGTTTTCATATGCTTTTATGTTGCTCTTCAGTATCTTTTCATTTCAACTTAAAGAACTCCCTTTAGCATTTCTTGTAAGGCAGGTCTGGTGGTGATGAACAACCTCAGCTTTTGCTTTCGGGAAAATTCTCTACATCTCTCCTGTATTTTTTTTAAAGGACAGTTTTTTCAGGTATAATTTTCTTTCTCCACAGTGTTTTTCTTTTAGCAATTTGAATATATCCACGCACTCTATCCTGGCCTGCAAAGTTTCTGCTGGGAAATCAGCTGTTAGTCTTATATGTGCTTTCTTGTATATAATGAGTCACTTTCTCTTGCTACTTTCAAAATTTTCTCTTTGTCTTTGACTTTGGACAATTCAATTGTAATGTGTCTTGGTGTAGACTTCTTTGGGTTTATCATATTTGGATCTCTGGGCTTTGTAAATCTAGATGTTCATTTCCCTCACAGATTTGAAACACTTTCAGCCATTTTTTCTTTAAATAAGCTTTATGCCCCTTTTTCTCTCTCATTTCCTTCTGAAACTCCTATAATATGTATATTAGTTCACGTGATAGACTCCCAGAAGTCCCTTAAGCTGTCTTCACCTTTTTTTGTTCTTTCTTCTTTTTACTCCTTACAATAGCCACCTGCTATGTTTGAATGTTTGTCCCCTCCAACACTAATGTTTAAATTTAAGTGGCATTGTAACAGTTTTAACAGGTGGGAACTTTAAGAGGTGATTAGGCACTTCCAGTTTTAAAATGGCAATGTAGAAGCTGGCTTCACTCACCCTACAGAAAACCTAAAACAAATATACAGTACTGAGATTTTCACCAGCAACAACCCAGAACTCACCTATGAGGGTGAGTCAGATCCTGAGGCCAAAGAGAAGTGAAAAAATTCCAAGCAGACAGCAGCAAGTGCATAAAAAGTCTCCCCCCAACCCAAGTTTCCACAGTGGAAAAAAATGAGATTGAGGTGATCAATTGCTTTCTCATTATTTGGGTTCCCTGGAGACCTGTTCTTGCTTTAACCTACAGGAAGCATTGTGAGTGCCTGAAGGAAGAAATATCCTTGAGAATAGGCAAAGACGAAGACAGGGAGGCAGTAATATCATCTCCAGCATCAGAAACTGCTCTGTAACATGGCCAAAGGAGATGCCAAATCAAAGTGGCTGTTCAGCAGCACCACACTGTAGGAGGTACATTTCACAGGTCACTTAAGTATGAACTCTTAGACAGCATTCCCATACAAGAATAATCCCTTTGGGACCTCCTGCATTTGTGAAAGGTAGCACTTTAATCATTTATTAGCTTAACACTAAGGTAAATCTGGGCTTAAGTCAACCCTTGAGCCAAAAAGGAAGCAGCAAACTAGTGGTAAAGATTTGCTAAGCAAACATATCCAATAAAAACAAAAACAAGCCAAACAAAGAAGACTGAAATAAGTAACTAATCCTTTCACGCAAAGACATGGATGTATACCCACAAGAAACAACAGCAAACAGCAAACAGCAAATCATGATCTCCCCAAAAGGGCAAAGCAAAAATCCATTGAAGACTCTAATGAGACAGTGATTTGTGATCTCTCTAAAATTTCAAAATAGTAGTTTTAAGGAAACTCAGTGATCTCCAAGATAACACAGAAAAGCAACTCAGAAATTTATCAGAGATATTTTCTTAAAGGACTCAAATAATTTAAAAATCAAACAGAAATGTTGAAACCAAGAAATACATTTCCTGAACTGAATAACTCCTTAGAGGTTCTCAAGAGCAGAATGGACCAAGCAGAGAAAAAAATTAAGTGAGCTTGAAGACTACTATTTTAAAATACACAGTCAGAGAAGGAAAAACAAGGAGAACGAACAATGACTGCTTACAAGATACAGAATTAAAGACTTAAACGTAAGACCTAAAATCATAAAAATCCTAGAAGAAAACTTAGGCTATACCATTCAGTACACTGGCATGGGCAAAGACTTCATGACTAAAACACCAAAAGCAATGGCAACAAAAGCCAAAATTGACAAATGGGATCTAATTAAACTAAAGAGCTTCTGCACAGCAAAAGAAACTATCATCAGAGTAAACAGGCAACCTACAGAATGGGAGAAAATTTTTGCAATCTGTCCACCTGACAAAGGGCTAATATCCAGAATCTACAAAGAACTTAAACAAATTTACAAGAAAAAAACAACCCCATCAAAAAGTGGGTGAAGGATATGAACAGACACTTCTCAAAAGAAGACATTTATGTGGCCAACAAACATGTAAAGAAAAGCTCATCATCACTGGTCATTAGAGAAATGCAAATCAAAACCATAATGAGATACCATCTCACACCAGTTAGAATGGTGATCATTAAAAAGTCAGAAAATAACAGATGCTGGAGAGGATGTGGAGAAATAGGAACACTTTTACACTGTTGTTGGGAATGTAAATTAGTTCAACCATTGTGGAAGACAGTGTGGCGATTCCTCAAGGATCTAGAACTAGAAATACCATTTGACCCAGCAATCCTATTACTGGGTATATACGCAAAGGATTATAAATCATTCTACTATAAAGACACATGCACATGTATGTTTATTGTGGCACTGTTCACAATAGCAAAGACTTGGAACCAACCCAAATGCCCACCAATGATAGACTGGATAAAGCAAATGTGGCACATATACACCATGGAATACTATGCAGCCATAAAAAAGGAGGAGTTCATGTCCTTTGCAGGGACATGGATGAAACTGGAAACCATCATTCTCAGCAAACTAACACAAGAACAGAAAACCAAACATTGCATGTTCTCACTCATAAGTGGGTGTTGAACAATAAGAACACATGGACACAGGGAAGGGAATATCACAGACCAGAGCCTGTCAGGGGATGGGGGGTGGGGGGGGGGATAGCATTAGGAGAAATACCTAATGTAGGTGACGGGTTGATGGGTGCAGCAAATCACCATGGCATATGTATACCTATGTAACAAAACTGCACGTTCTGCACATGTACCCTACAACTTAAAGTATAATATTAAAAAAAAAAAGAAAATTGCCTTAAAAGACCAAACATGCTATAGGATGTTTGTTTTTATTGGATATGTTTGCTTGAATGTGCTATAGGATATTTTATTAGATATGTTTGTTCAAGAGAGAATTAAGCAAAAGCAAACGGTAAAAAACTTATTCAAAGAAATAATGACAGAAAACTTTCCAAAACTTGAGAAAATATAAATATTCAGGTACAAGAAGGTCTGAGAACACCAAACATATTCCATTCAAATAAGACTACCCCAAGGCATATGATAAGCAAACTCTCAAATGTCAAGGACAAAGAGAGGGTCCTAAAAGTGGCAAGAGAAAAGAAGCAAACAACATATAAAGAGCTCCAATTTGTCTGGCAACAGGCTTCTCAACAAACTATACAGGTTTGTTATACAAGAGAAATACAAAGAATCATTAGAGACTATTATGAACAACTACTTGCCAACAAATTGGAAAGCCTAGAAGAAATGGATAAATTCCTAGACACACACAATCTGTCAAGATTGAACCATGAAGAAATAGAAAACCTCAACAAACCAATGTGTAATAAACTCAAAGCCACAATAAAATGTCTCCTATCAAAGAAAAGCCCAAGACTGATGGCTTCACTGCTGAATTCTACCAAACATTTAAAAGACAGTATCAATCCTACTCAAACTCTTCAAATAAACTGAAGAAGAAGAAATACTTCCAAACTCATTCTATGAGGCCAGCATTACCCAGATGCCAAAACCAGATGAGGTCTCAGCAAAAAAATACAACCACAGGCCAACAGCCCTGATTAAAATAGATTCAAAAATCTTCAACAAAATACTAGCAAACCAAATTCAACAACATATTAAAAAGATCATTCACCATGTTCAAGTGGGATTCATCCCAGGGATGCAAGCACAGTTCAACATACACAAATCAATAAACATGATACATCACACTAACAGTATCAAGAACAAAAACCATAAATAATTTCAATAGATGCTGAAAAGCATTTTATAAAATTCAACATCCTTTATGATGAAAACCCTCATCAAAATGGGTACTGAAGGAATATACCTTGAAATAACAATGACCATATGTGACAAACCCACGGCTAACATACTGAATGAGGGAGAATTGAAGGCCTTTCCTCTAAGGGCTGGAACAAGACAAGGATACCCACTTCCACCACTGTTACTCAGCATAACACTGGAAGTCCTGGCCAGAGCAATTAGGCAAGAGAAAGAAATAAAGGGCACCCAAATTGGAAAGGAAAAAGTCAAATTAGCCTTGTTCAGAGATGACATGACCTAGACAAACAAAGACTCCACCAAAAAAAAAAAAATCTGTTAGAACTGATAAACAAATTTGGTAAAGTTGTAGCATACAAAATTAACATACAAAAATCAGTAGCATTTATACACACCGACAGCAAAAAAACTGAAAGAGAAATCATGAAAGCAATCTCACTTACAATTGATTCAAAAAATATATAATACCTAGGACTCAATCTAACCAAAGTAAAATATCTATACAAGAAAAACTACAGAACTCTGATGAAAGAAATCAAAGACACCCCAAAATAGAAAGATATACCACATGCACGGATTGAAAGAATTAATGTTGTTAAAATGACAATACTACCCAAAGAAATTTACAGATTTAATGTAACCCCTATTAAAAGAACAATAACATTCTTCATAGAAATAGAAAAAAAATTCTAAAATTTATATGGAACCACAAAAGACTCAGAATAACCAAAGCAATTCTGAGCAAAAAGAACAAAGCAAAATATTCTACAAAGTTATCATAACCAAGATGCATGACACTGGCATGAAAACAGACACATAGACCAATGGAATAAAACAGAAAACCCAGATAGAAATCCACAGATTTACAGCCAACTCATCTTTGACAAAGGCACCAAGAACATACAATAGTTCTAACATACAAGAACATACAAAAAAATGGCCCTAGGAAAACTGGATAACTATATGTAGAAGAATGAAACTAGACCTCTGTCTCTAACCATACACAAAAATCAACTCAAAATAGATTAAAGACTTAAATCTAAGACCTGAAACTATAAAAATTACTAGAAGTAAACATTGGGGAAATACTCCATTGGTCTGGGCAAAGACCTTTTGTAAAGCCTTTAGAGGCTTTGTAAAAGCCTCTAAAGCACAGGAACCAAAGCAAAAATAGACAAATGGGGTTAATTCAAGCTGAAAAGCTCTGCACAGCAAAGGAAACAAGCAACAATGTAAAGAAACAACCTACAGAATGGGAGAAAATATTTGCAAGTGACCTACCCAGGAAGAACTTAATATCCAGAATATATATAAGAAGCTCAGGTAACTCAGTAGCAAAGAAACAAATAATCCAGTTTAAAAATGGGCAAAAAATCTAAACAGACACTTCTCAAAAGAAAACATTCAAATGGCCAACAGGTATATGAAAAAATGCTCAACATCACTAACCATCAAAGAAATGCAAATCAAAACTACAATGCAATATCATCTCACCCTAGTTAAGGTTTGAGTTTTGTATCAAAAAGGCAGGAAATAACAGATACTTCCAAGGATATGGAGAAAGGGGAATCCTCATTCACTGCTGGTGGGAATGTAAGTTAGTATAGCCACTGTGGAAAACAGTATGGAGGTTCCTCAAAAAATTAAAAATAGAACTAACATATGACCCAGCAATTCTGTTACTGGGTTATATCCCAAAGAAAGGAAATCAATATATGAAAGAGATATCTGCACTCCCACATTTATTGCAGTACTATTCACAATAGCCAAAATATGGAATCGACCTCAGGGCCCATCAGTGGATGAATGAATAAAGAAAATGTAGTACATATACACAGTGGACAATTATTCAGCCATAAAAAGAATGACATCCTGTCATTCTGGAGGCTACTATGTTAAGTGAAATAAGCCAAACACAGAAAGACAAATATTGCATGTTCTCACTTATATGTGGGAGCTAAAAAAAAAAAAAAGTGGATCTCATGAAAATTAAGACAGAGAATAGATTAGTGGTTACCAAAGGCCAGGAAGTGTAGAGTGAGAGAGGGATGAAGTAGGGGGAAGATTATATATGTAATTATTGCCACAGAACTGTGAACTTAAAAATGGTAAATATGGTAAATTTTATATGTATATTTTACCTGAATAAAAAAATTAAATTAAGAAACTATTGCCAAACAGGTGATTAGGCCAGGAGGTCTCTGCCCTCATGGGTGACATTAATGCCATTGTAAAAGGGCAAGTTCAGCTCCCCTAGTGGACAGGCAGGGGGAACAAAACAAATATAATTGTAATGAGAAATTTTAACACACTATTCTCATCTTCCACAAACCAAATAAAAAGTTAAAAATGCGCAGGAATCTGACTAATTAGAATCACTCATTAGATATATATTAAACTTTCAGCCCAGCAGAGAATAAACCATATAGTCAAGAATAAATAAAAGATTTATTAAAATGTATCAAATATTGAGTACTATAGAAGAGCTCTATAAATGCTGAAAAGCAAAAAATACACAAGCCACCTTTTCAGGCCACAATGAAAGAATACCATAAATTTTTTTAAGAGTTTAAACAAAGAAACAAAAAGGGAGTCCTGACTTCTTGAACAAGTATTGTAAAACACTGCATGTATAATCATTGGTTCAATAAGGAAAACAAAACTGTAACAGAAAACACAACTATCCTTCTGGAGCCCGCTGGCATTGAACTATTCTCATGGCTAGACTGCAGAAGCTTGGAAACTAAAAAAAAGCTATAATGACTGCGAGACTGAGTGACCCCCACCAATGGACTGCCAACTAACACCAATTTTATCTATATTGTGCTCATCCTCCACCAGTTAATTTGACAGAGTAGGCATGCAACACACACGTAGACACACATACACACACATACACATTGAATTAACTGGATATGAGAAAAAAGAAATACACTTAAGGTAGAGAGGTGATGGCAGAACAAAAATTGTATGTGGCCATCTGCAAACTAAACACATTAAATATTGTAAAAAATCTTTTTGTCTTAAAAAGTCATAAGGGTGATAAATCTTGGAGAGCCTGAAGTTGGCCATTAGGCTTGATGAATTGGGCAAATTCTTGGGTATATGTACCAGGTGAGCACGAATACAATAGGTGAGGTAATCAGTTTTGGAGCCTAAATAAAACTCGGGCCATTTCTTTTTGCTAGCTTTACATACCAAAGGCCACCGCCTTGATGGTGGGTATTTTGGCACGTGGGTATTCTTTATGTAATTTTCTACATTTTCCTATATGTTTGAAATATTTTTTAACTTTCAAAATAAAAATACTTATTATATTACTTACAAGAATGCTACAAAATAGACTCCTATTGTACTGACGGGAATGTATATTGGAAAACAATTTTGAAATACTTATGGAGAGCCTCTGAATTGCTAATACCCTTTAGCTCAGTAATTATATTTGGGGGATCCTATCCTTAAGGGGAAAAATATAGTCAATATATTCATTGGAATATCATTTATAATAATAAAAAATGGGGAAATCAAAATTCACAAATAGAATAATTATTATTTAACTCAGGGGTAGGCTGTAGACAGCAGCCTATGAATCAATTCCAACCCACTGGCTATTTTATTAGCGCATAGGCAAGCCTATTTGTTTACATACTATCTGTGGCTGTTTTCATACTAAGTAGGCAGAGTTCAGTAGTACCAAAAGAAACCATACGGTTCAAAAGCCGAAAACATTTGCTATCAGACCCTTTGTAAAAAGTTTGCCAACGCCTTGCTTAAAGTATGATATATCTATATAATAAAATATAATGCAGCAATTTAAAATTATGCTTATTACAGAAATTTTAATGACATGACCAGATATTTAGACTATTAAGTTAAAAATGTATGTACACCATAATTTCAACCACAGTACAGAATATGAAGGTAACTTATTTATATCTTCAAGAAATATTTACTGAATATCTGCTATGCCTCAGGGCATGTTTTAAAAATGCAACTCTTGGCCAGGGGAGAAATTCCGAATACAGACACCTAAACAGGCGATTACAAGGCAGTGACAGAAGTGCTTTGAAAGGTGAGTCAGAGGATTCATGAGAGTACACAGAAGGGGTGTCTAACCAGTGCTGGGACCAGGGGAGGCATTCAGGGGAAAGTGATGTTTCATTTAAAATCTAAAGGGAAAGAGTCAGCTAAAGAAAGGTAAAGGTAAAGAAAGAAAGTGTTCCAGTAGACAACACAGCAAACCAGAGGGAAAAAAACAGGCAAAATGAAGGCCTAAAGATAAGAGACGGTGTGATACTTTGGGAAATCTAAAAGTAGCCCAGTATGACCAAAATACCGACTCTAAAAGAATACCAAAGAAACCTTAATCCTGAATGGTGTGATTATAGATCACACTCCAAGGTTATTAGGGTAAAATTTAACACTAATATTCACACCTCCCCTACCCACATCACCACCATCTTCTTCTCACCCAGTGGCCCCCTCCTCATCTCAAGAAAGAGGGCTCAAGTTCATGAGCCACTGAGTCATTGTACATAATAAGAGGGTGGGAAGAGTGAGGAAAAAGGGGAGTGTTACTAATCTGTGTGTTGGCAGAAAATTGGAGGGAGTTGGGAAACCAGTAGTGATCACACACACTTTTGCTGTTCGATGAGAAATGCAAGTAAAATATTTTAGTTATTTTTTAATACCTATTGAACTGTGTTTCCTTAAACAAAACACGGGAGCTGAACAACCTGGACTCCTCGAATTATAAAGATCAAGTGTGCTACTAAGAGTGTATTTATTAAGTGTGCTACAAAGATTTATTAAGATACAAAAAGGTTTTTTTAATAGGATTTATTTCTATAAATAGCAAACTCTTCATCTCGTAAATCCTTTTACAGACTTTAAAATTAGATACTCTTTCAGTAATTCTTGAGGGATCATTTTCCTTAATAGAATTTGGGTGGATAATCCTTTCTACTGTTTACTTCACATCTAACTATGAATCACCTTGATGTGTGGTTAGTATCTGGACAGGTGGATCTACCCCACATCCCCATCCTCATTTGCCCTTGTTTCTATGTTGTCCCTAACTAGGGAGACTGTAATTTCCTTACACGACTTTGTTTAAGTAATTCTATCTATCTTATTCTAGTCTCATTTAATTGTTGTAGAAAGCATTCAGAAGCTGTGGCTCCATCTTTCTAAGAATAATCTATAGAGTATTGCTGTTCCCATTACTAGATTTAAACCTTGGCACTGAGTCCCCAAATCTAGCACTGATTGTAAATAACAATATTGAAAGCTCTTTCCAGATCCATACTTGTAGGCTGCTAAAATCATGCCTTCTGTGCATGTGTGTCTGTGTGTGTGTGTGTGTGTGCCACACACACACATGCATATTTCACCCCCCATTACATCATACCTAGATAACTGCAGTCACTTGCTGAGTTATTTACCTCCTCTAAGCTATCTTATCTATCGTTCAATAATATCTCTTTTGCAATTACTCCTCTGTTTCAAAAGCCTTCAATGACTTCCCTTTAGCCACTGGATAAATTCCAAGCTCCTTACCCTAGTACTTCAATATTCTTCAAAATCAGATTGCAATCTATTAGTACATTCTCACATTGCTATAAAGAAATACCTGAGACTGGGTAACTTATAAAGAACAGAGATTTAATTGATTCAAGGTTCTGCAGGCTCTACAAGAAGCATGGGGGCATCTGCTTCCGGGGAGGCCTCAGGGAGCTTTTACTCACGGTGGAAGGCAAAGCGGGAGCAGGTGTCTTAAATGGCAGGAGCAGGAGCAAGGAGAAAGAGGGAAGGTGCTGCACACTTTTACACAGCCAGATCTCATGAGAACTCACTATCACGACAACAGTACCAAGTGGGATGGTGTTAAATCATTCATGAGAAACCCACCCCCATGATACAATCACCTCCCCCCAGGCCCTATCTCCAACACTGAGGATTACAATTCAACAGGAGATTTGGTGGGGACACAGATCCAAACCATATCACAACCTATCTGTGAATCCATATTTTGCACTAGCTCCTATTACTATAAATTGAACCAGGCTACTCAGACTCCTTTAGGCTTTCCTATTCCCTCTCTCTGTCCCTACCTACAATGCCCCCACCTCTCTTCCTCCATCTGAATCCAGTCCTGAATCCAAGGCCCAGCCAAACCCTGAGCCACACTGAATCACGGGGTTCTCATTCTCCTTCACCCATCAGCTGTACTACTTACTTGGCACATTTTACATTCTGACATATCAAGTTTCTTCTTCCTGTGTGCTGGTCTTATCCCTTCCAGCTAGATTTTAAATTTCTTGAGGACTAAACAATGACTTATTCCACTTGTACCAAGTGCTCAAAAACTACACCTGGTCCTAGATCATTTATTTTATAATAAAAACATTTAGAATTTGACCCACTCTCAGCATGGAGGTTGGCCTTCTTTCTACTACTATTCCCTAAAGTTGCAGGAGCCTTATGGCTGGACTTTCTCCAGGCTGCTGTTCAGGCAAAGCTAATGTCTCTCAGTTCTGTCTGAGCTGCTCACTTTACCTCAGGGCTGAGAGGGCAGCTGGTACTGACTGGCTAAGAGCTAAGGGGCAGTGGGTGCAGTACACTCAACTCTAATTTGGGAGAAAATGTACATAACCCTAGAGGCAAATAATATTTACTGTATAACTGGATAAAAATGCTAAATACTGAACCCTCATCATATGTCTAAATGACAGGTACTGTACTAAGTACTTTACATACATTCACATACATTTAATTCTCATAAGAATCCTATGAAGCAGGCATCATGAGCCTTCATTTTACAAATACAAAAACCACACTTCAGAGAGGCTAAATAGTTGCTAAAAAGCACACAGATAGAAAATGGAAGAGCTGGGACTCAAATCCAGGTCACTTGGACTCCAAATCTTGGAGTATCACCCATTTCATGATTTGCCTCCCAATCATAGCCCAGTCTTCCCTCTTCTGGCTCTCTCTTTGATGAACATATCATTTTTTTAAGAGCCATATAAGCTAATACAATCTCACTTTATATCAGATGTAGTCTGATCCGCTGAGCTGAGAATCAGTAACTTCTTAGCAGGGTCATCACCTAGAAATCTATGCTATTTAAACACGTATGGTGCTTCACATTTGTGATCTCCTGAGCGGAAGGCAAATTAAAGGTGGCAACATGATGGAGACTCTTACCTTTCTCCCTCCTCCTGTCTTTAGTGTGAACATGAGTGATCATGATGATATGTTGGAGAAGGGGTGGAACATACAGGAAGGGGGCTGATAAGTTGTTTCATAGCTCAAAGACATGAGATTGTGTAAAAAGATTCATGTCTGAGGCAGGTGTGGCCCAGGACACTGTTTGACTCCCATGGTTTGGGGTTGACTATGTAGCCGATAAAAATAGTTTTGAGTCTGCCAAGCAACTTCAGCCTTCCATTTTCTTTTTTTTTTTTTTTTCATCCAAGGACCTTAGAAGCCATAGGTACAAGTATACTTTGTGAGGTTGGATAGAAAGGAGTCTTGCTAGCTATAAAAATGTGTATAGAAATATAGCTGAAAAGGGTGATTTTTGTCCTGAGCCTTGTCCATGAGTCAGATTCCACAGGGCCTAATTTTTCTGCAGCTCTTCCTCATCCCTCCTATGACACATGATAGATTTGCTGATAATGAGCCACATGACCCCTGAACAGTGAGTGGTTTCTTGACTCTAGTGACTTCTTTAGTCCTCTATGTGGTCTTTATTCTGGTAGAATTTCTTCTACCCATGTTGTAAGCAGCCACCTTCTTTGGAAAACTTATGGTTACCAGTTGCTTGTCAGTATAACCAAGTCAATGAAGTTGAATTGTGCTATGTCTGAAAATTGCAAACAAATCCAGCTTAACTTCAATTTCTGGGAAGAAACAAGAACAAATCATCCCACATTCAATTGACAGACACCTAGAAGACACATTCCCAGAGCCATTGTTCTAGCCATATTCTAGTATTTCATTATAGCTGTCCTGGTGCTGACATTTGAGGTGAAGCATGATGGGAAGGTGTCACCTCTAAACCTACTCTTCTGCAAACTGGAATTGTATGGAAAGTAGCCCATCTCTGAAGGACAGAGTGAAGATTAACGAGACACTCCTGGTAAATTGGTCTCAGAATCTAAAATGACAGCAAAGGGGAAACAAAATAGCTCAACAGAGACTTGGCACCTACAAAAGAAAGTCTTTTTAAAAATTCTTTCATAAGTCTAGTTTCTGAGCTAAACACTAAAATACACTGGACTCAGGAAAGTTGAATTCTTGAACAATTATCTAAATGTTGTATAGCTATTTCCATCTTGTTAAATGATAATATTGTCCTTAATGTCTATTTCATTTACTATTTTTCATTTCTTTATTTGTGCTTCTTCCTAACCAGGTCTTCCTGAGACTATTTTATCACCATTTTATTTTATTGTATGGTGTCAAACTCCACAGTTCAGCATCCTGACAACTCCCTTGCAAACACCCTCGCTGCTTTGCCCCTTTTTCCCTTTATTGAACTCACCTAGGAAAAATACCAACCCTGGTTAATGCAACAACCCATTTACTCTACCCCTGTGCCAAAGCAGCTCCTCTTGACCCAACTTATTTCCAATTTATAACCACAGATTTCAAGGAGGCGCCGTGTACTGCCATAGATAACCCTATTACACTTTCCTAGTAAAATCATATTCTCTGACATGATTACTTCAGATTTAGTCTCTTTCCTCAAATCTTCAAAATCCCTACCCATCTCATCCTTAATGACATCATTTTATAGAAAAAATAGATGCAACAGAACAAATCTCCCTCATCTGGCCACTCCAAACACCATCAACTAACCTTCATCTTTTTATTTTAGTAAAATATGCATAACATAAAATGTGCCATTTAACCATTTTAAGTGTGCAGTTCAGTAGCATTAAGTGCATTCTTTTTTTGTGCAACCTCACTACTATCCTTCTCCAAAACTTTTTCTTCTGCACTTATTTTTTTAAAGAAAATAATAATAGCTGCTTTTATTGACTACCTACTATTTGCGGAGCATTTTTTCCTAGGAATTTATATGCATGAACTCATTTAATCCTCACAACCATGAGGTGGGTATCATTTTCTCCATTTTATGGAACTGAAATTTAGGGTCAAAAAGGTAGAGAAATCGCTCATGACACTGAGATATCTCACACCTGTTAGGATGACTGCTATTAAAAAAAAAACAGACAAGTTTGGCAAGAATGTAGAGAAATTAGAATCTTTGTACACTGTTGGTGGGAAAGAAAAATGATGCAACCCTCAAGGAAAACAGTATGGAGTTTCCTGAAAAAAATAAAAATAGAGCTATCATATAATCTAGTAATTCCATTTATGGATATTTATCCAAAGGAATTGAAATCAGGCTCTTGAAGAGATATTAGTACTCACATGTTCATTGCAGCATTGATTCACAATAGCCAACAAGCTGAAACAACCTAAATGTCCATCAGCGGATAAAGAAAATGTGGCATACAATGGAATATTATTCAGCCTTAATAAAACAGGAAATCCTGCAGTATGCATATACAACATGGATGAACCTGGAGGACATTATGCAAAATGAAATAAATCAGTCACAGAAGGACAAAGACGGCATAATTCCACATATATGAGGTATCTAAAATAGTCAAACTCATAGAAGCGGAGAGCAGAATGCTGGTTGCCAGTGAGGGGAGGAACGGAGAAACGGGGAGTTGCTGTTCAATGTGTAAGTTTCTGTAATGCAAAATGAATATGTTCTAGAGATATTCTGAATTACATTGTGGCTATGGTTAACAATATTGTATTGTATACTTAAAAATATATTAAGAGGGAAGATCTCAAGTTAAGACTTATTACTACAGTAAAATTAAAATTTTTTTAAAAGTTGACCAATAGGGCACAAAGTTAATAATTGTTATGGCCACACATTCTACCTTTCATCCTGTAACAATGGCTAAACTGTGTATACTACCATCTAAGGGTGACCCCTCCACCCATTTTCTTTGGTTCTATTGCTTTTCACTTGCTCAAAGACTTCACTCCAAGCCATTGTCTTATTTCTCTTTCACATCTTCAGTTTCTCCTTTCCTATTGCATCTTTTCTGATGGCATACAAATATGCTTATTGGCATCCATTTTTAACAACAAAAGGAAAACTCTCTTTTGACTCCACATCCTCCTCTAGTCCCTGCCCTGGGTTTCTGCTAATTTTCACAGACATCCTTGCAAATGGTGTCATCATACTTGTCTTTACTTCCTTTCATCCCATTCCCTTCTCAGCCCTCGAAAACTTCACGTTTGGTTTTCTGCACGGACATCAATATATCATGATTTAAATTCTACCAGTGATTTATTTTACACTTTTCAAAAACATTCCTAAACCTTTATCTAGCTATAAAGATCATTAATCAAACAACTTTCTGTTTCCTACAATGACAGCCAAGTAATTAAGTCCTTTCACTTTCTCTGTGTTCTTTGCAACTTCCAGGTCTTTGTTAATTTAATTTGAGGTTTTTAATTCCATCGTTGCTCTTTGTAACATTCTCTTTATGATTTTTAAGTTGTTACATTCCACATTGCAACTATAGTCATACTATCACACTTATTTCTGTGTATTTATTTAGTGTCACAGTATGACTTTTTTTCTCTTAACACTCCTCACAATTTAATATGAGTTCAGCTCTTATTGAACAGAAGGACAGTTACAAATACATTTTTCAGGAAGAATACCTAAGTGGTACATTTTATAAAAATCTTAAAGATATGGGAGTGTCAATTTATTGCTTTCACACACAAATTTAGGAAGGCTTAGAATTTTTATACCATAATCTTTTTCTCTGACAAATTTTGTAGAACAGCAGATCTTAAAACTGGCAATGTGATCCTGTTTCCAGGTTTGATCAGTCTAAGATGGGGCTCACTCAACTGTGACGTTTATAAAGCCCCAAAAGTGACTGTGATGAGAAGACAGTGTTCAGAAACACTGCAATTGTCATTTCTCCAGTTTCTCTGGTATTCTGGATTGCAAAAATGTTTAATAATAATGTGAATTGTTTCCTTTTTAGGTAATTTGTTCATCTTCTTGTATGCCCATGTTTAAATACAAAGTCTATCACCTAGTACTGCTGCTGAGGTGTGGATGAGGTTATGTAACTTCTCAGAGCCCCAGCTTCCTCATCTCATTGCTGAATAAATGTATATTTATGTCTTATATCATCTTTGTGAAAGATGATAATGTTTAGTGTTCAGCACATGATGAATGATCAATAATTTTTTTTTTTGCTTACCCTTCAAATTTATAAATTTCAGCAGGATACATACAATCGTGGATTTGTTTTGTTTTGTTTTGTTTTGAGACAGAGTCTCACTCTGTCCCAGGCTGGAGTGCAGTGGCACAATCTCAGCTCACTGCAACCTCCGCCTTACAAGTTCAAGCGATTCTCTTGCCTCAGCCTCCTGAGTAGCTAGGATTACAGGCACGTGCCACCATGCCCAGCTAATTTTTGTATTTTTAGTAGAGATGGGGTTTCACCATGTTGGCCAGGCTGATCTTGAACTCCTGACCTCCTGATCTGCCCACCTCGGCCTCCCAAAGTGCTAGGATTACAGGTGTGAGCCACTGCGCCCAGCCGATTTTTTTTTATTTCAATAGCTTTAGGGGTACAAGTGATTTCTGGTTACAAGGATGAATTGCATAGCAGTGAAGTCTGAGATTTTAGGGCACCATCATCTGAGTAGTGTACACTGTACCCAATATGTAATTTTTTATCCATCATTCCCCTCCTGCCCTCTCCCCTTCCAAGTCTCCCACACCCATTATACCACTCTGTCTGCCTTTGCATACCCAGAGCTTAGCTCCCACTTATAAGTGAGAACATAGGTTATTTGGTTTTCCATTCCTAAGTTACTTCACTTAGAATAATGGTCTCCAGCTCCATCCGAGTTGCCACACAATACATTATTTTGTTGCTTTTTATGGCTGAGTAGTATTCCATGGTGTATATATGCCACATTTTCTTTATCTGCTCATCAGTTGGTAGGCACTTAGATTGGTTCCGTGTCTTTGCAATTGTGAATTGTGCTGTGATAAACATACACAGGCAGGTGCCTTTTTGATATAATGACTTCTTTTCCCATGAATAGACACCCAGTAGTGGGATTGCTGGATCGAATGATAGATCTACTTTTTGTTCTTTGAGACATCTCCATACTGTTTTCCACAGAGGTTGTACTAATTTGCATTCCGACCAGCAGTGTGTAGGATGGTCCCTTTTCACCACATCCACCATCCACATCTATTGTTTTTTGACATTTTAATAATGGCCATTCTGGACAAGGTAAGCGGTATTTCATTGTGCTTTTAATTTGCATTTCCCTGATGATTAGTGATGTTGAGCATTTTTTCATATGTTAGCCAGATGTACATACTCTTGAGAAATATCTGTGCATGTCATTGCCCACTTTTTGATGAGATCATTTGTTTGTTTGTTTCTTGCTGTAGAGTCTGGATATTAGTCCCTTGTCAGATGCATAGTTTGCAAATATTTAATACCATTTTGAAGGTTGTCTATTCATTCTGCATGTTGTCTGATTATTATTTCTTTTGCTGTGCAAAAGCTTTTTAGTTTAATTAGGTCCCATTTATTTATTTTTGTTTTTGTTACATTTTGCTTTTGGGTTCTTAGTCATTAATTCTTTGCCTAGGCCAATGTCCAGAAGAGTTTTTTTCCTAGGTTTTCTTCTAGAATTTTTATGGTTTCAGGTCTTAGATTTGTCATTATTCTATGTTGAATTGATGTTTGTATGTGATGAGAGATAAGGATCCAGTTTCGCACTTCTACATGTGGCTATTCAGTTTTCCCAGCACCACTTTTTGAATAGGATATCCTTTCCCCAATTTATATTTTTGTATGCTTTGTCAAAGATCAGTTGGTTATAAGTATCAGGCTTTATTTCTGGGTTTGGGTTCTCTATTCCGTTCCACTGGTCTATGTATCTACTTTTAAACCAGTTCCATACTGTTTTGGTTACTACAGCCTTGTAGTATAATTTGAAGTTGGGTAATGTGATGTCTCCAGATTTGATCTTTTTGCTCAGGATTGCTTTGGCTGTTTGGGCTCTTTTTTATTCCATATGAATTATAGGATTGTTTTTTCTAATTCTGTGAAAAATCATACTGGTATTTTGATAGGAACTGCATTGAGTCTATAGATTGCTTCAGGTAGTATGGTCATTTTCATGATATTGATACTTCCATGAGCATGGGATGTATATCCATTTGTTTGTGTCATCTACAGTTTCTTTCAGCAGTGTTCTTATAGTTTTCCTTGTAGAGATCTTTCACCTCCTTGGTTACGTATATTCCCAAGTCTGTCTGTCTGTCTGTCTGTCTGTTTTTTTTTTTTTTTTGCAGCTGTTGTAAAAGGGATTGAGTTCTTGATTTGATTCTCAACTTGGCTGTTGTTGGTGTATAGTAGTGCTACTGATTTGTGTACATTTACTGAATTCATTTATCAAATCTAGGAGTATCTTGGAGGAGTATTTAGGGTTTTCTAAGTATACAATTATATCATCAGCAAGCAGAGATAGTTTGACTTCATCTTCTCCAATTTGGATGCCCTTTATTTCTTTCTCTTGCCTGATTGCTCTGGCTAGGACTCAGTATTGAATGGAAGTGGTGAAAGTGGGCATCCTTGTCTCATTCCAGTTCTTAGGGAGAATGCTTTCAACTCTTCCCCATTCAGTGTGATGTTGGTTGCGGGTTTGCTATATACGGCATTTATTATTTTTTGGTATTTTCTTTCTATGCCTAGCTTGTTGAGGGTTTTTATCATAAAGTGATACTGGATTTTATTGAATGCTTTTTATGCATCTATTGAGGTGATCATATGGTTTTTGTTTTTGGTTCTGTTTATGTGATGAATCATATTTATTGAATTGCATATGTTGAACCATCCCTGCATCCCTTGGATGAAATCCACTTGATCATGGTGAATTATCTTTTTTATGTGCTGTTGGATTCAGTTTGCTAGTATTTTGTTGAGGATTTTTGCATCTATGTTCACCAGGGATATTAGTTTGTAGCTTTCTTTTTCTTTTTTTTTTTTTGTTATGTTCTTTCCTGGCTTTGGTATCAGGGTGATACTGGCTTTATAGAGTAAGTTAGGAAGGATCCCTCTTTCTCAATCTTTTAGAATAATTTCAGTAGGATTGGTACCAATTATTCGAATGTCTAGTAGAATTTGGCTATGAACTCATATGGCCCTGGACTTTTTTCACTTTGTTGGCAAATTTTGTTATTACTGATTCAATCTCACTTTTTGTTATAGGTCTGTTCAGGATTTCTATTTCTTCCTGATTCAAGCTAGGAGGGTTGTATATTTCTAGAAATGTATCCATTTCTTCTAGATTTTCTAGTTTGTGTGCATAGAGGTAGTCACAGTAGTCTCAAATGATCTTTCAGATTTCTAGGGTGTCAACTGTAATGTCTCCATTTTCATTTCTAATTGAGCTTACTTGAATCTTCTCTCTTCTTAGTTAATCTAGCTATTGGTCTAACGATTTTATCTTTTCAAAGAAACAACTTTTCATTTCATTGATCTTTTGTATTTTTTGTTTCATTTTATTTCGTTCTACTCTGATTTTTGTTATTGCTTTTCTTCTGCTAGCTTTGGGTTTCATTTGTTCTTGTTTCTCTTGTGCCTTGAGGTATGACATTAGGATGTCAATTTGTGATCTTTCAGACTTTTCGATGTAGGCATTTAGCACTATAAACTTTCCCTTTAGCACTGCTTTTGCTGTATCCCAGAGGTTTTGATAACTTGTGTCATTGTTATCATTAATTTTGAAGAATTTTTTAAATTTCCATCCTTATTTCATTGTAAACCCCAAAATCATTCAGGAGCAGATTGTTTAATTTTAATGTATTTATATAGTTTTGAGGGTTCCTTTTAGAATTGCTTTCTAGTTTTATTCCACTGTAGTCTGAGACGATACTTGACATGATTTCAAATTTTTTAAATTTATTAAGGCTTCTTTTGTGGTGTATCATATGGTCTGTCTTGAAGAATATTCCATGTGCTGATGAGAAGAAAGTATATTCTGCCATTGTTGGGTAGAATGTTCTGTAAATATCTGTTAGGTTCATTTGTTCTAGAATGCAGTTTAAGTCCAGTGTTTCTTTGTTGACTTTCTGCCTTGATGATCTGTCTAGTGCTATCAGTAGTGTTGAAGTCCCCCACTATTATTGTGTTACTGTTTATCTCTTTCCTTTGGTCTGCTATTGTTTTATGAATCTGAGAGCTCCAGTTACCAATATATATGTAGGAATGTAATATCTTCTTATTGTGTTGATCCTTTTATCATTATATAATAACCTTCTTTGTCTTTTTTCTTTTTTTTACTGTTGTTGCATTAAAGACTGTTTTATCTGATATAACAATAGCCACTCCTGCCTGCTTTTCGTTTTCATTTGCATGGAATATCTTTTCCCACTCCTTTACCTTGAGTCTACAAGAATCCTTGTGTGTTAGGTATGTCCATTTGGTTTGTGATTTTTTTTTATCCATTCTGCCAATCTGCACCCTTTCAGTGGAACATTTAGACCACTGACGTTCAACTTTTAATATTGAGATGTGATATACTGTTCCACTCCTCATGTTGATTGTTATCTAGTTATTTTGTTTTCTTTATTGTATTATTGTTTTATGGGTGCTGTGAGTTTTATGCTGTCAAGAGGCTCTACACTCGGGGATACTGACATTTTGTTTTAAGATTTAGAACTCTTTTTGTATTTCTTCTAGGGCTGGTCTTATAGTGACAACTTCTCTCAGCATTTTCTTGTCAAAAAGGAATATGTTTCTCCTTCATTTATGAAATTTAGTTTTTTTTTTTTTTTTTGGATACAAAATTCTTGGCTGAGAGTTTCTCTGTTTAAGGAGACTAAAGATAGGAACTCAATCCCTTCTGGCATGTAAGGTTTCTGCTGAGAAGTACGCTGTTAGTCTGATAGGTTTTCCTTTATAGCTTGCCTGATGCTTCTGCCTCACTGCTCTTAGAATTCTTTCCTTCATGTTAACTTTATATAACAGAACCTTGGTTATGTCCTTTTTGCAGCAAATCTCCCAGGAGTTCTTTGAGCTTCCTGTATTTGCATGTCTAAAGTTCTAACAAAGTCAGGGAAGTGTTCCTCAATTATTCCCTCAAATAAGTTTTCCAATTTTTTTGCTTTTTTTCTCCCTCAGGAACACCAATGATTCTTAGGTTTGGCCATTTTACCTAATTCCATATTTCTTGAAGACTTTGTTCATTTCTTTTAATTCTTTTTTCTTTATTTTTGTCTGACTGGGTTAATTCAAAAGCCTTGTCTTTGTGCTCTAAAATTATTTATTCTACTTGGTCTAGTCTATTGTTAAACTTTCCACTGCATTTTGTAATTCCTTAAATGTGTCTTTCTTTCTTCTTCTTGGTTAGTCTATTGTTACAGCTTTCCATTGCATTTCCTAATTCCTTATATGTGTCTTTCATTTCCAGAAGTTCTGATTGGTTTTTCTTTAAAATGTCTATCTCTTTAGAAAATTTTTCATTCATATCCTAATTTTTTTTTTAATTCTTTATGTTGGTCTTCACCTTTCTCTTGTATATCCTTGAGTAACTTCATAATCAACTTTTTGAATTATTTATCAGGTATTTCAAATATTTTATCTTGGTTTGGAGCCATTGCCAGCGAGCTAATGTGATCTTTTGGGGGTGTTATAGAGCCCTGTTTTGTCGTATTGCTGGAATTATTTCTCTGGTTCCTTCTCATTTGGGTAGACTAATTATTCTAAGTATTTTTGAATTTATTTTTATTTTGACTCTTTTTTTTTTTTTTTTTTTGAGATGGAGTCTCGCTCTGTCGCCCAGGCTGGAGTGCAGTGGCGTGATCTCACTGCAAGCTCCACCTCCCGGGTTCATGCCATTCTCCTGCCTCAGCCTTCCAAGTAGCTGGGACTACAGGCACCCACCACCACGGCTGGCTAATTTTTTGCATTTTTAGTAGAGACGGGGTTTCACCATGTTAGCCAGGATGGTCTTGATCTCCTGACCTCGTGATCTGCCTGCCTCAACCTTCCAAAATGCTGGGATTACAGGCATGAGCCACCGCGTCTGGCCTATTTTGACTGATTTTTAAAATTTTTTTATTTTCCCCTTGAGGATGTGACTTCAATGTTCATAGTTTATTATAACCTAATTGGATTCTGGGTGCTTTCAGGGGTGAAGACTCAGTACGAATTCTTTCATTATAAAGAGTCTTTGTATGATGGCTTTCTCAGAGGCTGGTTGTAGTAGCAACGTGCTTGGTGTGTATGTAGGTTCACTGTCTCCTGTGGGGTTGGAATGGAAGCGGTCTCTTGAAGCTTATCTCATTCTCCAGTGGTGTGCACTTATTTATTTATTTATTTACTCTTTTCCCCAGTATTTTATTCACTGGGTTGAACAGTTCAGGCTTTAGGCTAGTAGGAGGTGTCCATGGGTTAAAAACTGGCTGTGCCTAACGCAGATGAGTAAATGCAATACCCATTGGTGGGCAGAGGTCCCTGCCTTGACAGAGGTGGCTGAGGGAGCTCTCAGGGAAATGCACTGAGGTCTTTTCAGGGAGAAGGGTGGGAGCCATCTCTGCTCCCCTGCCTGGCCAGTAGGAAGGTGATCCACCTCCAAGTCACACTCCTGACCCACTGTTGCAGCTATTCAGATCAGACAGGCACCTCTTTTTATCTGTAGGAATGCTGATGTTCCATATAGAGAGGGATTATGATTCTACCTATCATACAAGCCTGAACCTGGAGGGCACTCCTCTTGCAGGGATGCAGCCACACTGAAGTGTTCCAGAAAGGCTGTCTACAGGTGCACCATGCCAAGCTCCCATGGGAGAAGCCCCATCTGTGCCTGCAATGGTAGATGAGTGGGAGAAGACCTCTTCTCCAAGACCCTTCACTAGCACCAGGGCTACCTGACTGCTGCAGTAGAGCTACAGATGTTCCCCACTGAGCCCAGCACTGCACCAGTGCCTCTGCTAAAAGAAACTTCCCACACATGGAGAGTTCTGAGACTGAAAGCCTGCCATTAGGATGCTTTCATCCCACAGGGTGCTCCCTTGATGAGGTATACTCCCTCTTCTCCTGGCAGTAGCAGTCCCTAAGAGCTAGACTACTGGGAAGCCTGCTGCTCCTCTGGGTCTAGCTGCCAGTGGGGCTGCCACACTCCAAGCTGGTGCTGAGGAATGTCTACAAAGAATCCAGTGATGTAAGCTGTCGAGTCTCCCAGCAGCATGTACTCGCACCATCTCCAATGGGGATGGCAGGGGAGTGATGTAGGTCCTGTGAGACTTTCTTGGTTATAAATAGCCTTAGTATGTTGGCTTTCTCAACTGCTAGTGGTAATAGTGATGAACTGGTTACGTGGACACAATCAGGACCTCCTAGTTAGCCAGGGTGATGCAGGAAACAGTGATAGTTGAGATCACGCACAAGTTTTCTCCTTCCTGAGTGCTGTGTCATTTTGCCGGCAGATGTTGTAATGGACTGTGTCAGTTGACTTCCAACCAGGAGGTAGCACTTGCAAAAGAACACCAGCTGTATTTGTAGTGGTGGGACTTGTGCCCGCCTTATGTTACGCAGGGGAGGTACTCTAGTGTCTCAGGTAATAGCTGGGGCTATAGAGCTCCCAAAAGTTCCTGCCCTTTGTGTTAAGCTACTAGGGCAGAAAGAGAGGCAAAGGCAGGTGGTGGCTGTTTCAGGCAAGTCTGTTCTCTGGCTCCCCATGTGTGGGCACAAGCAGCAGCCCCAGTGGGAATAGAAGGCAGTTCTTTGGGCACTGGGGTAATGTTTCAGGGAGGAGTGCAGCCATCTCTGTTACACAAAAGAGTCTACATGGGGAGTGGGGAGTAGCAGGTGGCAGTAAACCCCACCAAGCTCCCAAGCACTTGGCAAGGCCGTTCTCACACCCACAATGTTCTGCTAGCAGCAGCTAGCTGGGTTCCAGACAGTCTGTGCTCAGAACTCAAAACTGCCCCAGGCCATAAACCTTCCCCATAACACAGAAACCATGGCTTCCATGACATGCCTCTCTCTGTCCACCCACAAAGCAGGGACATCCAGCTCTCTGCCCATGGCTATAGCACACTTCCCACTTGCCTCTTGGTTCTGGCCAAAGGGGTTTGTCCCTACTCAAGATTATATTGTGAATCTTTGTTTTTATTATTATGCTTTAAGTTCTGGGGTACATGTGCAGAACTTGCAGGTTTGTTAGATAGGTATACACGTGCCATGGTGGTTTGCTGCTCCCATCAACCCATCATCCTCGTTAGGTATTTCTCCTAATGCTCTCCCTTCCCCACCCCCCCCCAACCCCCATGTCCATGTGTTCTCATTGTTCAACTCCCACTTATGAGTGAGAACATGCGATGTTTGGTTTTCTGTTCTTGTGTTAGTTTGCTGAGAATGATGGTTTCCAGCTTCATCCATGTCCCTGCAAAGGACATGAACTCATCCCTTTTTATGGCTGCATAGTATTCCATGGTGTATATGTGCCACATTTTCTTTATCCAGTCTATCATTGATGAGCATTTGGATTGGTTCCAAGTCTTTGCTATTGTGAACAGTGATGCAATAAACATACACGTGCATGTGTCTTTATAATAAAATGATTTATAATCCTTTGGATATCTACCCAGTAATGGGATTGCTGGGTCAAATGGTATTTCTAGTTCTAGATCCTTGAGGAATCGCCACACCATCTTCCACAATGGTTGAATTAATTTACACTCCCACCAGCAGTGTAAAAGCGTTCCTATTTCTCCACATCCTCTCCAGCATCTGTTGTTTCCTGGAGCTTCTCTCAACCTGTGACCACTGCCTGAGTTATCTGGCTGACTTCCATGAAGTCCCGTGAGGCAGGATCAGGAGTGGCTTCCCTCTATTCCTGCTGGAGTCTGAGAGTGCACAGAAAGTGTATCCTGATGCCACTCCTTCTCATTTACTCCCCACTGATCATTAAATCAGCTCCAGCACTGGGTAAAGCTAAAAATCTTCCCCTGTGGCCTGGATTGCCAGGTTGCCTAGTGGGAGTATATATCCCAGAGACAGTTTCTCCCCCTCTCATACTCTGAGGACTTACAGTTTTCTACCTGGCTCAAGTAGGCTGCAGTCCATCACTTCTTTCAAAGGGTCTGTGATTTCTTTCAGTTTTCCTGCTCAGCTCCATGTTGCTTCTCAGAAAAAGTTCACAGTGTGACTCTCTACACACTATTTTGTCTTTGTAAGTGCAAGAGGTATGCTAATAATGCCTCCAATCTACCATCTTGGAGATAAAAATCATGGATCTCTTAATCCTGCCTGGAATACAAGCCCTTTCTCAATCTTTAGATTCAGATTTGCTTGGTTGTTTTGATAAGGAGTTTTCTTCTAATACAACTTGAATTATAAATTAATTCAACCTTAATTAATCATGTGTCCTCCTCCAGCAATATTTATTATTCCTGGGCTAGATCTTTGTGATCACTCTTTCATATCTCTTATCTTCTCTCACCATTTTCAACTTTCTATTGTTTATTCTGGGAGTGCCCTCTCAATTTTAGCCTCTACCTCAGTGGTTCTCAGTGTTCTAAAGAAACTTCAGTGGAAGCTCCAGAGAACCCCTTTGGGACCCACTGTTTGGGTGAAGGAAGAAAGTGTAGTCAATGGGGCACTGGGGCCCCATCTGCACTTCAACCACAATCTCATTCATCACTTTTACATGGTAACGGTCTATGTGTGTTTCTTTAAAGAAGGGGATCCATAGCTTTTTAAAACATTTCAAAACTGCTGTCATTTATTACTTATTCCATCTTCTCTGTGGAATAATTTGTTCTTTTCTGACTTCAATATGGATTTGAATTTGCCTACTATGGTTTTCATTTCAGTAACTCCCTTCCTGAAGTTTCTTCCTGTTCATAGAGGTGATTTCCTTTTGTATATTAATAAAAATCATCAAGCAAATATCTTCTAAAATTTTCTTCTGGTTCTCATAGCAAAGCTAATTTATATTTTATAGTTTTATTCTGTGTCTTGTCTCCCTACTTTGGTGCTGTACAGGCTGTTCTTTCAACTGTTTATTTACTTATCATTAAACAGGAGGGCCCATCCAGGCCCTATATTGGAGAACAGACTGTACAAGTGTGTTTTCTATAATTTCCCCTCTAGAACTGGAAGAATCATCCATCAGATATGAAGCCAAGAGCAAGTTGATGTGCAGAGCTTTGAGCTCCGTTCTCAGTAGTTAGGTCAACTAAGTAATTTCACCCAACACTGGACCACCTCCATCATTCCCTAAAGAAGAAAATTCATTTCCCAGGGAAACTGAGTCCATCTTTGAACCAGCCCTCTTTAATGACGAAAGTGATGTAAGGAGAGTTACATCTTTTTAACATCTTTACTCCTGAGGGTTCTCAACAGGTGCTTTTCATTCTTCTCCATCTCCAGCCACATTACATCTGAAAACTGCAGCCTTAAAAGGAGAGTTGATGCCTACCATCTAGACATCATATCTTTCTGTTTTGTAACTGTACGTTTTTGCACATACTTAAAATGCCAGCTGTACCACCCTATCCTATATGACTCATCTATAAAACCCTAGATTATTTTTCAAACTTCTGTTTAGTGATTCCTTCCTCCATTAAGACTTTTCTGGCTAATCTCTCATGCACACAGGATTAATCTCTACTACTTTTCTCCATGCACATACTTCTATTCTATTTACTTGTTTAAATATCTGTCTTCTCTACTAGACTATCTCTTGAAGCTATCAAAAAAAAATGCCTAGCAGGGTGCCTAATCAGTAGTGTTAAACTGAAAGGACTGGTTCTGAGACATTTTCCAGCCATCTCCAGAAGCATTTTTTGTTCAGAGAGAGGTGATTGCCTGACACTCTGGTTTCTAGAACTTTCACTGGGAAGATGCAGTGGTAGTGAACTAAGGGGTCACCTTCAAATTATACTTGGAGATGTTGCATTGTATAGGAGCAGCCATACCAGAAACAGTATGGCTAGAGTTTCTTAATCCAGCCCACCAAAGGAAACAGCAGAAATTCCTTCTGGGTAATGGAATGTAGTCAATTCTCATCCTTAACTTTGAGAGCAACTGCAGATTAAATCATGAGCCACTTAAGGGAAGGGACTGTGTTCGACATCTGCATCTCTAAAAACTGACATGGGGCTTTGCACTTCATAGGAGTACAGATGTTCATTGAATTAAATAATTATAGTAACTATGTGTTTTCATAGGTTTTTAATGGGTGATTGGGGAAAGTCCAGTCAGGATGAGTCACATAGCAACAATATTTTTTAAAGCTACATTTTAAGTAGAAGTGTAGTATAAGGATAGGCAAAGAGACATAGAGAAACTGCTTTCAAATACAAGGTCATTTAAAACCCACCACATTTAAAACTGTGGTGGGCTGTGAGCCCACCACAGCAAAACCTAGTTCTGGACAGACCCCCATGGCCCCATAATCCAGTCTGCCCCAGGACCAGGCAGGGTTTCACAGTTTCAGACTTCAGAATTGTGTGACAAACTTGATCTTTGGCCTGCACCATTACTGGGCTGATATCAACAGCCCATGCTCCAAATAGCCCTCAGCAGCAGACAGGCCTCAGCCACTCCAAGTTTTTGGCCTACACCAGCACTGTGCCTGCTGTAGTTAGCCCTGGTCTTCCGGCAGCACTATATCAGCTACAACTGCATTAGGCTTCTGGTGCACCACAGCACCATGTCTGCATGGTCAGCCCCCAGCTTCTGACAGTGCCATGCTAGCTGCAGCTGCCCCAGATTTCTGGCATAACCCAGTGACACACTGGCCACAACTGCCCCCAGCTTCTGGCACATCCCAGTGTTGCACCTGCTGGAGGGCTTTTCCAGACAAAGTTAATCTGTGAAGATTGGAATAAGTATCCACTTCTTCAAATGCACAGACATTAATGTACAATCACAAGGATACAGAACAATCAAGGAAACATGACAATACCCATGGACAAAATAAAGTGCAAGTGACCAACCCTAAAAAGATGAAGATGCATGAACTGCATGATAAAGATTTTAAAATAACTATTTTAAGAAAGCTCAGCAAACTTCAGGAAAATACAGAGGAAAAAAATCAATGAAATAAGGAAAACAATAAGGGACCAGAATGAAAGATGTATTAGAGTAGTTGAAAGTAATTTTTAAAAAATCAAACAGAAACCCTAGAGCTAAAGATACAATAAACAAAATGAAAAATGCAATAGAAAGCATCAACAGCAGAATTAATCACGCAGAAGAAGGAATCTGTGTCTCCATGATAGCTTATTCGAAAATATATAGTCAGACGAGAAAAAAGAAAACTGAATAAAAAAGAATAAAGAAAGCTTACAGGATTTATAGGACAGCATCAAAAGAGCAAACTTCAAATCACTGGAGTTTAAGAGAGAAAAAAGAAACATAAAGAAGTAGAAAGCTATTTTAAAGAAAAAGTAGCAGAACATTTTTAAACCTGGAGAAAGATTTAAATATCCAGGTACAGGAAAGTCAAAGTTCTCCAGCCAGATTTAATCCAAATATGACTACATATTATAATCAAGATATGTTATAATCAAACTGTCAAAGATCAAAGGCAGAAAGGAGATTCTAAAAGCAGCAAGAGAAAATAAGATAACATATAAAGAAGTTCTAATACAGCTAGCAGCAAACTTCTCAACAAAACCTTACAGGAGGGGAACAGCACACAACAGGGCCAGTGGTGGGGTAGGGATCAAGGGGAGGGAGAGCATTAGGACAAATGGCTAATGCATGCAGGGCTTAAAACCTAGATAACGCACCAGGCACGGTGGCTCATGCCTGTAATCCCAGCACTTTGGGAGGCCGAGGCGGGTGGATCACCTAAGGTCAGGAGTTCAAGACCAGCCTGACCAATATGGTGAAACCCCATCTCTACTAAAAATACAAAAATTAGCTGGATGTGGTTGCATGCGCCTGTAGTCCCAACTACAGGAGAATTGCTTGAACCCGGGAGGTGGAGGTTGTAGTGAGCTGAGATCTCACCATTGCACTCCAGCCTTGGCGACAGAGCAAGACTCAATCTCCAAAAATAAATAAATAACGACAAAAAAAAAAAAAACCCTAGATGATGGGTTCATAGGTGCAGCAAACCACCATGGCACATGTATACCTATGTAACAAACTTACACATTCTGCACTTGTATCCTGGAACTTAATGAAAAAAAGAAAAAGAAAAAATAAACCTTACAGGCTAGGACAGAGTGGATATTATATTCAAAGGGCAATTTTAAAAGGCTACTGTATTCAACCAAGAACACAGTAACCAGGAAATATGTCTCTCAGAAGTAAGACAGATAAATACTTTTCCAGACAAATAAAATCTGAGGAAATTCATCACCACCAGACCTATGTTACAAGAAATGTTAAAAGAAGTCCTTTAAACTGAAAGAAAAGGATCCAGATGAATAGCACAAAAAAATACCAAAAAAGTATAAAATTCACTTTTAAAAGTAAGTGCACAGTCAAATTCAGAATTATCTAATACTATAATGGTGGTGTGTAAATTATTTATATCTTGATTACAAAGGTTGAAAGATAAAACTATTAAAAATAGTAATAGCTGCAGTAATTTGTTAAGGAATATGTAATATAAAATGATGTGAATTGTGACATCAAAAATTCAAAAACAGGATGGGGTGCAGTGGCTCATGCTTCCCAGCACTTTGAGAGGCCAAGGCAGGTGGATCACTCGAGTCCAGGAGTTCGAGACCATCCTGGGCAATATGGCAAAACCCCGTCTCTACAAAAGCTACAAAAATTAGCCAGGCATGGTGGTGCATGCCTGTAGTCCCAGATACTTGGCAGGCTGAGGTGGGAGAATCACCTGAGCCTAGGAAGCGGAGGTTGCAGTGAGCCAAAATCACACCACTGCACTCCCACCAGGTGACAGAGTGAGACCCTGTCTCAAAAATAAAAATAAAAATAAAAATAAAAAATAAAAAATGGGGATGAAGCAAAAGTGTAGAGTTGGGTTTTTATTTTCTTTTGTTTTTACAGTCAAAGTTAAGTTGTAATCAGCTTAAAATTGCCTGTTATGACTATATAATTTTTTGTAAACATACTGATAGTTGCAAAGCAAAAACCTATAGTAGAGTTAAAAGGAACTAAATATGGCCTGAGAAGGATTCCGTACTTTTTTTTTTTTCTTTTTGAGATGGAGTCTCGCCCTGTCACCCAGGCTGGAGTGCAATGGCTCGATCTTGGCTCACTGCAACCTCTGCCTTCCAGGTTCAAACCATTCTCCTGCCTCAGCCTCCCAAGTAGCTGGGATTACAGGCACCCGCCACCACGCCCAGCTAATTTTTATACTTTTGGTAGAGACAGGGTTTCACCATGTTGGCCAGGCTGGTCTCGAACTCCTGACCTCGTGATCTACCAACCTCGGCCTCCCAAAGTGCTAGGATTACAGGCATGAGCCACCGTGCCTGGCCAGGACTCAGTGCTTCCATATTTGAATCCTCGTGGACGAACTGCAGCCTAACTTAATAGGTAGACAAGATTGAGATCCTGACTTGGGAGTATGTGCCTGTAACAGTGGCTGGGTCTTGGCCAATCCCAGCAGCCATACACCAACTACTCATACACTATCAAGTGTTCAAACTGTGTTCAAATAAGGCAAACGCTTAGCTGTAACCAATCTAGTTGTTTCTGTACCTCACTTCTGACTTCTGTACATCACTTCCCTTTTCTTGTCTATAATTCTTCTTCCACCATGAGGCTGCACTGTGTCTCTCTGAATCTGCTGTGATTCTGGGGGATGCTTTATTTGCAAATCATTCATTGCTCAATTAAACTCCTTTAAATTTAATTTGGCTGAAGTTTTTCTTTTAACAATAGACATATAAAAAATAAAAAGCAGGGAATCAAAACATCACTAGAAAATCACTTAGCTACAAAGGAAGACAGCCAGAAAGAAAGAAAAGAACATAAAGGATCTATAAACAACTAAATAGAAAACAATTGGCAAAATGGCAGTAGTAAGTCCTTACCTATTAATAATTACCTTGAATATAAATAGATTAAATTATCCAATCAAAGGCATAGAGAGGCTGAATGGATTACAAAAAAAAAGACCCAACTATATGCTCCCTACAACAGACTCACTTCACCTGTAAAGATAGATACACACAGACTGAAGGTGAAGGGGCAGAAAAAGATATTCTGTACAAATGGAAATCAAAAGAAGCAAGAGTAGCTATATTTATATCAGACAAAATAGACTTTAAGTCACAAACTATAAAAAAGAGACAAAGAAGGTTATTATATAATGATAAAGTGTCAATTCAGCAAGAGGATATAACAACTGTAAATATATATGCACCCAACATCAGAGCACACAAATGCATAAAGCAAATATTAATAGATCTGAAGGGAGAGATTGATTGCACTATAATATTAGCCAGGGACTTCAAGAGCCCACATTCAGTAATGGAAAGATTATCTAGATGTAAAATCAGTAACAAAAACATTAGACATAAACTACACTCTGGATCAAATGGACCTAACAGACATATGCAGAACATTCCATCCAACAGCTGAAGAATTCACATCCTCAAACACAAATAAAATATACTCCAGAAGAGATCTGATGTTAGGCCACAAAACAAGTCTGAACCAATTTTAAAAGATGAAAATCATACCAAGTATATTTTCTGACCACGATGGTTAAAAAACTAGAAATTAGTAACAGGAAGAACTTTGGAAAATCCACAAACACATGAAAATTAAGCAACATGTTCCTGAACAACCAAAGGGTCAATCAAGAAATTGAAAGAGAAATTTAAAATTTTCTTCCAACAAATGAAAATGGAAACACAGCATAGCAAAACTTATGGGATGTATCAAAAGCAGTTGTCAGAAGGAAGTTTATAGCAATAAACACCTACATCTAAAAAAAGAGATAGACACGTCTCAAATTAACTACCTAATGTTTCACCTCAAGAAACTAGGAAAACAAGAACAAAGCCCAAAGTTAGTAGAAGAAAGGAAATAATAAAGATAACAACAGAAAATAACAGAGAAAAACAATAGAAAAACACCTAAAAGTCAGCTGTCTAAAAGATAAACAAAATTAATAAACCTTTAGCTAGACTAAGAAAAAAGAGAGAGAAGACTAAAATGAATAAAATCAGAAAAAGGAGATATTACAACTGATACAACAGAAACATAAAGGATTATAAGAATTTTTTTTTTCTTTTTTTTCTTTTCCTTTTTTTTTTTTTTTTTTTTTTTTGAGATGGGGTCTTGCTGTGTCACCAGGCTGGAGTGCAGTGGTGCGATCTTGGCTCACTGCAGCCTCCAACTCCCTGGTTCAAGTGATTCTCCTGCCTCAGCCTCCCGAGTATCTGGGACTTCAGGTGTGTGCCACCATACCCAGCTAATTGTTGTATTTTTAGTAGAGACGGGGTTTCACCATGTTGGCCAGGATGGTCTTAATCTCCTGACCTCATGATCCGCCCACCTCGGGCTCCCAAAATGCTGGGATTACAGACCTGAGCCACCGCACCTGGCCAAGAAATTATTATGAGTAATTATACAGCAACAAATTGGATAACCTAGAAGTGGATAAATTCCTTGATACATACAACCTACCAAGACTGAATTATGAAGAGGTAGAAAATCTGAACAGACCAAGTCAGTAATAAAAAGATTTCCATCAAAGAAGAGACCAGGACCTGAAAGCTTCACTGCTCAATTCTATCAAACATTTAAAGAACTAATAACAATTTTTCTCAAACTCTTCTAGAAAATGAAACTGGAAGTAATACTTCCAAACTCATTTTTCAAGGGCAGCTTCACTCTGATATGAAAACCAGACAAAGATACTACAAAAAAAAAAAGAAAGAAGAAAACTACAGGCTTATATTTCTGATGAATGTAGATGCAAAAAAATCCTCAACAAACTATTAAAAAATAGAATTCAACAGTACATTAAAAAGATCATTCACCATGATCAACTGGGATTCATTTCAAAGATGCAAAGATGGCTCAACATATACAAATCAATAAATGTGATACATCACATTAACATAATAAAGGACAAAAATGCTGTGATAATTTCAGTTATTCCAGAAAAAGCATTTGACAAAATTCAACATCATTTCATGATAAAAATGCTCAACAAATTATATATCATATGTCTAGAAAACCATAAAGACTGCACCAGAAAACTGTTAGACCTGATAGACAAATTCAGTAAAGTTGCAGGACACAAAATCAAAACACAAAAATCAGTAGTGTTTCTATATACTAACAGTGAATGATCTGGAAAAGAAATCAAGAAAATAATCCCATTTACAATAGTTACCAAAATAAGTAAGTTAATTACTTAGGAATAAATTTAGCCCAAAATGGAAAGATCTCTACACTGGAAACTATAAAATCCTGATGAAAGAAATTGAGGAAGACATAAATAAATGGGAAGATATCCCAGGTTCATGAATTGAAAGAATTAATATTGTTGAAATGTCTTTACTAATTAAAGTGATCTACAGATTCAAAGCAATTCCTATTACAATACCAATGACATTCATCACAGAAATAAAAAAAAAACCGTAAAACGTACTTGAAACCACAGAAGACCCCAAATAGCCAAAGCAATTTTGAATAAGAAGAACAAAGTTGCTGGCATCACACTACCTGACTTCAAAATATACTATAAAGCTATAGTAAACAAAACAGCATTGTACTGGCATAAAAACAGATGCATAAGCCAGTGGAACAAAATAGAGAGCCTAGAAATAAATCCACATGTTTACAACCAACTGATTTTCTATAAAGGAGCCAAGAACACACAACAAAGAAAGGACTGTCTCTTCAATAAACAGTGTTGGGAAAACTGGATATCTACATAAGGAAGAAATGAAATTAGACTCGTCTCACACCATATACAAAAATCAACTCAAAATGGATTAAAGACTCAAAAGTAAGATGCAAAATTGTAAAATTACTATAAGAAAACATAAGGGAAAAGATCCACAGCATTGGTCTGGGCAATGGCTTTTTGAATATGACCCCAAAAGTACAAGCAACAAAAGCAAAAATAGACAAATGGGACTACATCAAATTAAAAACCTTCTGCAGACAAAAAGGGAAAGAATGAACAAATTGAAGAGACAACCTACAGAATGGGAGAAAGTATTGCAAACTATACATCTGATAAGGAGTTAATATACACAATTTATAAGGAACTCAACTCAATAGCAAGAAAACAAATAATCCTATTTAAAAATGGGTAAAGAATCTAAACAGGGATTTTTCAAAAGAAGACATACAAATGGCCAGGAGGTATGTTTAAAAATGTTCAGCCTCACTAATCAACAGGAAAATGCAAATAAAACCACAATGAGATATCACTTCAAACCTGTTAGAATGGCTACTATCAAAAAGAGGAAAAAATAACAAGCATTTAGTAGGATGTGGAGAAAAGGGAACTCTCGCACACTGTGGGAATGTAAATTAGTACGACCATTATGGAAAACAGTATGAAGGTTCCTCAAAAATAGAATTATCATATGATTCAGCAATTTTACAACTGGGTATATATCCGAAGAAAATGAAATCAGTATGTTAAAGAGATATCTGCACTTTCATATTTATTGCAGCACTGTTCACAATAACCAAGATATGGAATCAACCTAAGTGGCCATCGGTGGATGAATGAAGAAAATGTGGCATATGTACACAATGGAACACTATTCAGCTTTTTAAAAATGAGGAAATCTTGTCATTTTTGACAACATGGATAAACTTGGAGGATATTATGTTAAGTGAAATAAGCCAGACAGAGACAGACAAATATCACATAATCTCACTTATCATGTGTGGAATCTAAAAAAGTTGATCTCATAAAATATAGAATAGAATGATAATTACCAGGGTTGGGTTGGTTAGTTGGGGGAGAGTTGGGGAGATGTTAGTCAAAGGATACAAAATTTCAGTTGGGCAGGAGGAATAAGTTCAAGAAATCTATTGAACAACATGGTGACTACGGTTAATAATATTAATAATATGGTATTCTTAATAAATGCTAAGGCAGTGATATAAAATGTCCTCATCATAAAAGTGATAATATGTGAGGTAATGCATATGTTAATTTGCTAGATATAGTCATTCCACAATCTATACATACTTCAGAACATTATGTTATGCATGGTAAAGATGTACAGTTTTATCTATCAATGCACAAAATCAAATTTTTAAAAACTTAGCAATAATCCAAAATTTTCTAATAGATTCAATCTGCCCAATAAGAAAGGCTTTTGCCATGTATACAGAATCAACTTTATTGAAATCAAAAGCTATTTTCTTTGTTGCTAATGTTTCTGTAATGTTTAAGAGCTTATTCATTTGTACTACAGAGTTGGACATGTGTTCTTCATTGGTCCATGCAGGACAAACAGCTGAAAATAATTTTTGGTGTTTATTAGTATCTTTTAAGTTGTACCTTTCTTGGTCTAGGCTGAATCTATCTACAATTAGCTTTTCTTATTAAAGTTAGCTCAGGTCAGTTTCTCTTTTCAGGTAATATTTAAGATATTGTACTATGTGTGTTCTGATTCTCAGTACACCCAATTGATACATGCAGTTCCTTTCTTCAGGTTCCCTCTGAGCCCTTATGCTGGCTGCTATGCTCAATTTTTCCAGATACTGGTGAGAGAACTTTTACCATTGTCTGTGGTTGCCTCTCACTCACTGATCCCTACAGGTCAAGGATGACTTATCTGATATGTGGAAGAGGAACAAATGTCACTATTCATGTTGCAGTTTTTTTCTACTATGCAGAAGTAGACTGGGCAAAACTCTTCAGCTGCCCCAGGTGGGGGCCTGTATTAGGAAGCGTTCTTCAGAGAAAAAGAATGAACAGGGTTACTAATTCAGGAGCTATGTATTAGAGTTCTCCAATAGAAAGAGAAAAGGTGGAGGGAGTTATTATAAGGAATTGGCTCATATGATTATGAAGGCTGAGGTGTGCAGGAGGCAAGATGAGACCCAGGAGAGCCAGTGGTGTAGTTTTAGTCTGAAAGCCAGTAGACTTGAGACTCAAGAAGAGCTGATGTTCCAGGTTGAGTCTGAAGGCAGGAAAAGTCCATTGGCCCGGCTCAAAAGAGTCAGATAGCAGGAATCTCCTCTAACTCATGGGAATATCCGCCTTTTTGTTCCATTTCAGCTTTCAACTGATTGTGAGGGCACTCACATTAGAAATCTGTTTCACTCAGTCTACCAAATCAAATTGCATCCAAAAACACCCTCACAGACATTCCTAAAATAATGCTTGACCAAATAGCTGGGCATCCCATGGCCCAGTCAAGTTGACAAATAAAATTAGCAATCACAGAAGTTAAGTCATTTCAGTTAGGGGCAGTGGTTATTGTGTAGAGAGTCCCATTCCCACCTCCAGTGCAAACCACCTTCTCTAATCCAGCTTTCTTAGAGAATGCCAAACTAGGTAATGTGGCTGGCACTTCACTTTTATCTTCTTGTGACAATTATGTCTTTCAAGTGTATCAAAACCCAGAATAGAAGAGGGTTTGCTTAATTATCAAATCCCCACAAGCAGTCTTCTTTAACAGCTAAGAAAAATTACTTTTCCTAATTTCTTCTGGTCCTTTCTTCCCACTCCCTGACTACAGGGCTCCAGGAGAGCTTCCCTATTCACTTCTATGTTCTGTTGATTCCCAGCCCACTTTGAAATGTCTCCATCTTTCTGTGGCCTGGTTCCAGTTACATTTTCCGCAATTAGCCTGGGGATAAATAGACACACAGATAATAAAATGCTCAGTCCAGTGGTGCTTCATCAACCACCATCGTGCTTTCTAAACCTGAAAGAATGTAACAAGAGACACTGGCCTTCCACTTGGTAATTTTCTACTAAAATCAGCCTGATACCACAAAATATTTTTTTAGCTCAGGCACTGAATACATCCCCACTTTCCCTCAAAACTAAAAAAAAAAAAAAAAGCTTACAAAAACTGATGTGATACAATAAAAAATATATATCATCTATTACATATTCTTACCAAAAATTTTTAATCTGAATCTATCAGTCAAGCTCTAGAGTTAACTTTCAGTTTGCAGGAAATAGCAGGGACGAGAGGTTAAACGTTCCATGAGGAAACAGGCAAATCTAGAATCTATAAGACAACCAGGCTGGGCTCTTCAAAGAATCAAGGTTTTGAAAAACTATTGAGACATAACAACCAAATGCCATATGTAAAATTAACATGTAACCCTGTTCAAAAAGGGGTGGGGGAGCTATAGGCTCCTTTATAGATTTCATTTGGGGACAATAGTGGAAATTTTAGTGTGAACCATACTAAATATCCACAAACCAGCCCCAAAGCAGTGTTTCCCAAAGTGTAATCTCTATTAGAAACTCCAGGCCAGATGCAATGGCTCATACCTGTAATCCTAGCACTTTGGGAGCCTGAGCCAAGTGGACAGCATGAGGCCAGGAGTTCAAGACCAGCCTGGGCAACATAGCAAGGCCTTGTCTCTACAAAAAAGTTTTTTTAAGTTATCCAGGCATGGCAGCACACACTTGTAGTCCTAGCTACTCATGAGGCTGAAGCAGAGGGTTGCAAGCCCAGGAGCTCAAGGTTACAGTGAGCTATGATTGCACCACTGCATTCCAGCCTGGGTGACAGAGCAAGACCCTATCTCCAAAACAAAAAAAAGAAGGAGGAAAGAAAATTACAGGTTTCTCAGTGCTTTACTTACTGATTCTGACTCAGTCGGTCTGAAGTGGGGCCTGGAAATCTATTTCTCTTCATTTTCTCCCAGGTAATTCAGATGTGCAGCCACATTTGAGAACCATTGCCCCAGATAGCAAACATTTGTTCTAAGTAACCAGTCACACACCACCACCCCCACCACACACACACACAGTCTCCTTCTTTTGGTTCTGCTTATTTTCCCCTTTCTGGCCCCATATTCCCTTCCTACCTCAATTTTGATACCCACTCTTGACCCAGTTGGTTTGGGTTATCCTCCTGTCTACCCTCTGGCTCGTTGGGCCTTGGACACATGTTTTTGGTGCTTTTCTCACTCCCTTCTTCTTCCTCTAGGGCCTTGGAAACTCTTCCCTTCAGCCTGTCTAGCTCTCTAATGCAGCACAGGTCCCAAACACCCCTCCCTCAACCCAAAGAGAGGAAGGCATTCATGTAGAGCTCATTGATGGCCTTATCAAAACTCCAGTGCCAAAGCACAGGACTGTAAGCAACGTGAGGAAGCAGGGGCTGGACAGCTATCTCTTGATACTTTTATGAGGTCCAAGGGCCCCCTGCCCCTCCCCCACACTCTTTTAGTAGTTTAAACACAATCTCAGTTTTTTTTTTTCGTTACATAGATAACACATGAATGCAGTCTCACTGTAAAATAATTCAAACAACACAGATAAGCTAAAGCTGCAGTGCCCCATTTCCGGGCACCTTCCCAAAAGTGACTGATAACAAATCGGCATGTTGTACATTTCTTCACATCTTCTTGCATTTACATATATCAAGTTAAAGAAGTTCTCAAAGGTGGGTGGAGAATTTTGCCCCTCAGGGGGACATTTGGAAAAATCTGGAGACATTCTTGGTTGTCACAACCCAAGCTGTGACACTAGCAGTTAGTGCTCACACAGGACTGCCTCCACAACAGAGTTATCTAGCCCAAATGCCACAGTCCACAGCTGAGAACCCCTGAGTTGAACTGCATGAATCTGCCAATGATGGACCAATTTTGACCTTTAAAAAGGCCATTTCGTGTGGTACAACCTAATATATTTGTATACATATGGAAACGTACAGTTTTGTTTGTGGCTGTCTTACATAAATACATCATACCATGTAGTATGATTCTATAGCTTTCTGATTCCACAGCTTTCTTTTCTGATTCTATAGCTTTGTTTCTGATTCTACAGCTTTCTTTTTCCTTTAACAGTATGCCTGGAGGATTCTCTGTGTCAGGAGCCAGAGCTCTATCCAATTCTTCACAGCAACTATGTGATGTTCTGGCTGAGAAGGCTCTCTGTGGTCCCTTAGTCACTCCCCTGTAGAGGGATGTTGGATGTTTCCAGTTCTTTATTAGTGTAAACCAAAAGGCATATGAGCATCTGTCTCTAGGTCAGATAGACAGGTGTCAATCAGTTTAGACGTTTATTTTGTCAAAGTTAAGGATCCACCTAGGAGACAGGTCTGTGCCTTTTTCCAAAGAAGATTTTGAGGGCTTCAGTATTTAAAGGGGAAAAGCAGGCTGGAGGGGAAAGGAAAGATATGGTCACATTACTGAATCCACATGTTGCAAGAGAAAAGGAGTAGTTAGGGGTTAGTTAATTATGTATTATCTCACATTCAGCAAATCGGCACTTTCCATAAGAGAAGGTGAACATAGAGTGGCTACCTGTGGAGATATTTAACTTTTTACCTGTAGCTATCTGCTCAGGAACAAAAGGAAATGCAGCTTCTTGCATGACTCAGCTTTCAGCTTCATTTTTTCCTTTGGCAGAGTGAATTGGGGCCCCAAGTTTTATTTTCCTTTCACACTAGTAAAAACCACACTCCAATGAGCTCCTGACCCACTCTCTTACCCACACACTGGTCAGGTCTAGAGGGTGGGGATGTTGAGGATGGGGGACACTGAGGACCAGAAAGGAAGGGACTGGGGATGAAGAAAGAACAGCTTGGGCTACCAGGGAGGGCAGGGACTTCCTTGAGCCCCTCCAGCCCTGGCTGCCACCAGCTCACGTAACTGCCTGTTATCCTGCACAGCAGAGGCCATTTCAAGCCATGGGTATTTACAACAGGGCTGTGTGAGTTCTGAAACCCACTTGTTAGGCTTTCCACCCTGCTACTCTCTCGGGATGAGAAAAGGGCTCAGGGAGTGACGTACATCACTTGCCTGCCACCGAGGCCTCCCCCGGTGCTGCTGGGAGTTTCTGTCACACCTCTGAAACCTACTCAACTGTCAACACATCACTCAGCAAAACAGCCCCCCACATTTTCTAGGCATGCAGCATTGTTCTATCCAAAGAACCAGAGCCAGAAGAAACCTTTGCTTTAAGGGCTTTAATTATCATGGAAAACGGCATGCAGACTATTCCAAGACAAAAAGACAGCCTTCTCCACATGTTCTGAGAGAAAAGCATATTGTCATCTGAAAGAGTAATTTATTTCCACATAATTGGCTGTATAAAGGGCATCTTTGGTATCTAATTCCTTAAATAACTGATGGCCTACTGGTGCCAGTGCTGACCCCACAGGGGAAGGAATGCGTAATTAATTTACTCATTTATGATTAATGCATTTCCAGCTTTCCTTTGCTGCCACTCTTCAAGGAGAAAATTGCCCAGCCCTGGGACTCTATTTCTGAACACCTAATTCATTTAAAAGAAAGAAAGAAATCTGGATGACAAGAAGTCGGTTGTTAATGGAAGACCCCTGAGGCCACACCTTTCCTGTGTGCCCCTGTCCGTCTCAGAAGTCTGTTTGAAAAAGGGTCTTTGCTCAGCTGTCACCAGTAAAATCCTTACTACACATTACTACATGTCTGCTTTTTAATTTTTTTTGCTCATTTCCTGTTTTGTTTTGTTTTTTTAACCACTATGGTACCGTAGGTAGGTAGGTAGGTAGGTAGGTAGGTAGGTAGGTAGGTAGGTATAGAGAAGTGAAGAAGGGAGGGAGGAAGAGAAAGAAAAAAAAAAGCATTTCAAGTGGCCCCTACATCTTCACATAGCATAAAGGCTAACTATTTTGAACCACACCCAACCAATCTGTTTTCCGTGAGGAAAGATGATGTAACACAAGCTGCCAACATTTTTTCCTGGTTATTCATGGTGTTTTGTGAACATCCTATTGTGTCTTTTTAATTGCTCTTTCTTGAGCTCAAATTTATGGAAAAGAGTAACTCAGTAATATGGGAACCCAAATATAGCTCTTCATTCATCCAGCACCATTTTTAAAGCAAGGCTACATACCAGGCACTCCCTTATTTCCTTTTTTTTTTTTTTTTTCCTGTTTCTCCATCAAAACCAAGTTACCCTGTGTGTCATATTCTCTGTCTTACGAGATAATCAAGTTCATATTTAGAAAATTGTGCTCCCCACACCTCCCAAGGGTGGTTTATATTCACCATTTGTGAGGTGTTATTATTCCAAGGAGGTAATATGCTGGTGTCTTTAATAGGGCACCTTCACAAATCTCCTAAATACTCTGTTATACTATTTCCAAAGCCATCATTTTAGTCTCTTCCCAACCCTGTCTTTCTCAGGTCTCTGATGGCTAGGTTGGACTTTTAGCTTTTAATGGCATCATTACACATCCTGGACAATCCCCGTGTGACCACAGGATCCCCAGAAGCAGCAGATGGGATCTTCCATGTAAAGCTCATAGTTAGAACCCTTTAGGACCTCCTAAAATAATGCCCAACTTCCAAATGAATGTAGTCCATGTCTTTGTTTATGCTCAGAGTAACCAGTGAGGAAAATGTCAATGGGAAGGTTAATCACGACCTGCTTCAAGAAGTACATTTAGATTATTATTACTATTATTATTATTTACATTTTACAGATGAGAAAACTAGGGGTCAGGAATAAGTGTCAACCTTCATACAGCCCCATCAATGACACAAATTCATAGCCCATTGGCCACCAAATTTCTAACTCTTTTTTGCTAATACTGATTCAGTAAAAAAGAAAATCAAATGTGCAGTTTGAGGAATCAAGGAGGTAAGGGGGTAAGGCATGAGCTGCACCTCAGTGCACAGAGTTCCAACACAGTTGGGTGAGAGCCCATACAATGGGATTCTAAGGGTTCTTGAATGCACACCTTGGCAAGATCCCCAACAATCATAGTTCCAAGACCTGTACGCTTAGCAGATATCCTAAAACCTTGGGCATGACCATTGTCATCGCCCTGTAGCAAAAGTTCACAAACCCAGGCTGCATATGAGAATCACCTGGGAGCTTTTAACATATGCAAATATCCAGTTACCAAGAGATTCTGATTTGGTAGGTCTGGGGTGGGGCCCAGGCATCAGAGTCAGTTAAAGTCTCCCAGTGGTTCTCATGGTTAGCCAGGGTTCAGAACCACTGGTCTGCAAGCAATCTTGGCCCATTGCTACCATGAATGGTCAGGATTGCTGCTTACTCTCTCTTCTGTGCCTCTCCTGGGGCCTGTCCTCTCAAGTTCTTTTTAGCAATTCCTTCTATTAAGGCCTTCCAAAATCACCTTCTCAAATTTCATACCAATTAATAAATTTGAGCTTTTTCACAGGGAGTGGGGAGCAGTGAAAGGAGTGTGGACAGAGGGAAATTTTGCATTATTACTTGTCACTGAAAATTTATGTAGTACTCACAGTGTGCTGGAATACAGGATTTCAAGATTCCCTTATCTGGTTTTCAGCGGCTATGAGCACAGTTAGTCATGCGGTTTTATGCTCCTCTGTTTAACTGCCTGTGAAGTTAATAGGGAGATGCAATGCTGGAATTGAGCAGGTTCAACTCTGAACTCAATGTATGGCTTCTAAAGAAAAGAGCAATTGTCGCCTTTAAGATTGCAAAAATCCAATTAAGTATCACTCTCCCCTGCCACTCGATAGACTTAGACCCTGGAAGTAATGTTAATGACACCACACTAACATCCAGGACAATCACCATGCCCCTTTTACTGAAATCACACCAGAGCCAGCAATTATATGGAAAGTGCAAGAATTTTAATGCAACCCCCTGGCTTTCAGTTGTCAAACAAAATGCTATGAGAGGCAGGGGCTGATGAGGGCCAGACAATAAATCAAAAAAGAAAAACGTGCCATTATTCTGTTTTCTTTTTCCAAGAGGAAGTATTCAAGGTCAGCAAAACAGACACAGACATTTTCCCCCAAAGATGTGTCCTTTGGGATCCACTGCCCCAGCGTCCATGCCCCTCTGTTCATTCTCCACTGTAATTAAGATATATGTACTTTTCTGGGCTTTGGGAGTTGCTGACAGACAGCTCAGCTGCCAACAAAGAATAAATTGCCAGAGGCGGATGCTCAATGTGAGATGGCGCCCCAGGCAATGCGAGGCTGTGCAGCTACACCTGAGACCTAGGCAGACTACAAAGGAGGGTGTTAAACGGTTTCAAGACACACAAAAACTGGCATTTGATTTATATTGCAGTCTCCCCTTTAAAAGACAGGAATAAAAGGATCTTCCCAACACTGAGCAACTTCAGCTAATCCATGCCACTTGCCCCACTAGGTCCCAGCAGTCAAACCCCAGGCCTCTTCAGGGACCTCTTTCCTCCTCAGACTGGCTGAAAATGGGCCTGGTTTCTTTTCAACTCCAAAACATGGGTCTGATTGCTCACAGTGAGTGAAAGCAAAACCAGGTGACTGCGATGTGCTGAACTGTGTGCCCCTAAAATTCACGTGTGGAAGCTCTAGCCACCAGTACCTCAGAATGTGGCTGTATTTGGAGATGGGACCTTTAAAGAGATTACATTTAAATGAGGCCATTAGAGTGAGCCCTAATCCAATCTGATTGGTGTCCTTGTAAGAGGAGGAAATTCAGACACACAAAACAGACACTAAGGATATGCACACAAGGAGAAAAGACCACGTGAGGACCCAGCAGGAGGTTGACCGTCTGCAAGCCAAGGAGAGACACCTCAGGAGAAACTCAACTTGCTGACCCCTTGATCTTGGGCTTTCAGCCTCTAGAATTATCAGAAAATACATTTCTGTTGTCTAAGCCCCCGGTTTGAGATATTTTATTGTGGCAGCTCTAGCAAACTAATCCAGGGGCCCCTATATTGATGTAATTGAATATTATATTGAAATGCAAATCTGAAAATACTGATGTTTTTGTTGTTGAGGAAGGCAGAGTGAGTGCTCTCCACCAGGCCATTGTGTACTTTGCAAACAGCAGCCAGCTTTCACATCTACACTAAGAAGAAGCTTCAAGAGAGAGCTGGCTGTGAGAAGAGCCGGTGCTCCCTCAGTGACCTCTTGAGACACAGCTGTTCGTAAAGACAGGAGGGAACCTCCGCCAGCCTTGGAAAGTGTTCTTGGGTGTTTGCCAGACCTTGAAAAATCCAAATTCAATCACAAAAGTGACAGCTATTCCACAGACAGGGACATTTGCTCCATTTGGGCTAGTGGGGGCCTGAGAAGGTGTCCTACAATCTTCACTTCAGTAGCGGGTAAAAGTAAGACATAGCTAATCATTTCAGAGAACTCTGAGACAAAGTACCTTCCAAATAGTCTGTTGTCATCCCTCGGACTCAAGAACAGCTTGAGATGAGAGCAGCTGCCACCCAGCATTGCCAAGGACTGACCCTAGCACACACACAAGATGACCAGGGCCCAAGGGAGGAATCTCTCAGGGACCTGCCACACACAAGCCCATCCAGATCCTGCCTCCAGAGGCATCCCTCACCTTGGACCCTAAGTCATACCTGCAACACTAAAAGTTTCTTACAAAACTTTATTTTCTTGTAAGGCAATGCCATGAGTGATAAGAGGTGCCATCTGACTCAAATTTACCTGTATTTACCAACCAGAAAATATTTTCCAGACAAATTTAAGTAACCTTTGCCCCACTGTCCAAGTGGAAATGAGGAGAGGTTGACAGAGGGTAGGTAAAAGGAGAGTCGTATATCAGTTCACCAGAGAGTCATTACCGTGTTTAATTTCCCAATGTATTGCCTCATCAGATTTGCACAAAATCTCCCTGGCTTTCCAGAGTGATGTTCATTGGTGCCACACGTCACAAGACCTAGAATTCACTAGGTTCACAGCTGGGCCAGAGTCCTGCCTGGCTTAGTCTGTTCAGGATGCTATAACAAAATATCATAAACTGGGAGCTTATAAACCACAGAAATTTATTTCTCACAGTTCTGGAGTCTGAGAAGTTCAAGATCAAGGCACTGGAAGATTCAGTATCTGGTGAGGACTGGCTTTCTGGTTCATAGACGGTGCTTTCTTGTTCTGTCTTCACATGGCAGAGATGCTAACAAGCTCCCTTGGGCCTCTTGTATAAGGGCACTAATCCCATTCATGAGGGCTTTGCCCTCATAACTGAATCACCTCCCATATGTCCCTGTCTTCTAATATCATCCCCTTGGGGGGTTAGAATCTCAACACATTAATTCTGAGGGGACACAATATTCAGATCAAAGCACTGCCATTAATGGCCCCATGTAGATCTCTCATATAGTCTACTTACTCTACCTGTCAATTCTTTTCAATGTAAACAATTTCATAAACAACTCCAATTTAACAACTTCTACTTTAGAGTATTTCATATTAAATTACATTAAAATATAAGCTGGCCTCACTTTGTTCTATAATTTCTCTCTTCATTTTTCATTGGACTCCCATTCTAGCTTTAAATAGCACATTCTTTTGGTCAATATTCAATTTGTCATCACTTCTAAACTGTAGTTTTCCGTTTCTGGACTCCACATTATTGTCTACCCCATAGATGAGGGGACAAGGAATCTTTGTATACATCAAAGAGTTCCTGTTTAAAGGTTCCTTGTAGATCCCCTTGCAAGGTCATTTTGTGCTCTACCTATTCACACATACATAGAAGTATATTTGCCCCATTTTGCAGGCTTTGAAAGATGGCTTTTCTGTATACAAGATTTCCTTAAAGTGGAAACTTCTTTACATACACAGAAATATATTTGCCCCATTTTGTAGGCTTTGAAAGATGGCTTTTCTGTATACACGATTTCCTTAAAGTAGGAACTTCTTTGTATTCTTTTCTAGGAGGAAAAGTGCTTCCTTCTTTAGCCTTCTCAGAAATCGGTTTTTCTGAGAACACTTAATTTTGGAGGGGGCACCTAAATTCTTTGAAAAACATTTTTACTGGTTTATAATTTCTTTTTGATTCATGCTCCTTTTGTTTGCTTGTTTGATGCCATGGGATATGATATGGTTTGGACGTGTGTACCCACTCAAATCTCACGTTGAAATGTAATCTCCAGTACTGGAGGTGGGGCCTGGTGGGAGATGATTGGTTCATGAGGGTGGATTTCTCGTGAATGGTTTAGCACCATCCCCTTGGTGTTGTTCTCATGATAGTGAGTGAATTCTCACAAGATCTGCTTACTCAAAAGTGTGTGGCATCTTCCCCACCCCACCATTCTCTCTCCTGCTTCTGCTCTGGCCATGTGGTGCCTATGCCCCCTTCATCTCCTGCCATGATTGTAAGTTTCCTGAGACCTCCCCAGAAGCCGAGCAGATGCCAGCATCATGCTTCCTGCACTGCCTGCAGAATCATGAGCCAATTAAACCTCCTTGCTTTATAAATTACCCAGTCTCAGGTATTTCTTTATGGCAATGTGAGAATGGTCTAATACAGAGTAATACCTTGATTTCCTACTACTTTACAGTTTTATCATTACTCAAATGGGGTCTGGAAGGGAAAAGAAAAATATCTCCGCAAACTGTCATATAGCCATATCTCACCATGCACTTGATCTGATTTACTCTTATCTTGCTTTGCAAGGATCCTGACAAATCCTTCTCAGATTTGGATGGCTTTTCTTAATCAATTTGTCCTGAGTTTCTAAAACTATCTGTCCCTTGATCTTCTCAATGATCCATCTTCCTACTCCAGCCAAAGCTGCATTGTCCATTATATACCTAGTCAGTTTAACTAAACATATATATAATTTTTAAAAATTTCTTAGACTTTACCATGTTAGTAAGATCAGCTACCTTATTTATTTGAGATATATAAAATCTTTACTTTGCTTTTCCTAATCATTTCCCAGTTGTGACAACTTAAGTAAATGGTAAGATTTATCTCACTTGAGCTCTGCCATAAAATGCCAGTGGAAGAAGTACTATTCTGATTATTTTGTATGAAGTAACTGAGGGTTCAAAAAACATAATTCACTTTTCTGGGGCAGTGAAGCCAGAATTCAAGTCCTGGCAGTGGTACCAAAGCTGCATTCTTAATCTCTAGCTTAAATACCATGACTGGGGAGAACAGGGATATTTAAGTGATTAGATCAACAAACTATTGATACAAGTTTAGAGACTGTTCAAACACCCAACACAACATCCACTCAAGGTGACCCACCGGAGGCATGACTGAATGGTAACTGGACGATGAAGCTGACACTCAGTAATTGCATTGTGTTCTGGAAAAAAGAATATGCTGATGAAAAGTGGGTTGTTACCTCTGCTTGTTATCCATAGCAAGAAGCCCAAAAGAAAAATATCATCAGGGTGCAGCAGCATTATCCAGGGAGAGATGCCCAGGCCGAGCTTCACGAGTGTTTATGAACATGAGTGTGGCAGACAGATGCCACAATGAAAATGGATGCAAGCAGACACCTCCACACTGGCCTGGGAGCCCCCACAGCACCCCAGAGAAAGGCAGGCGGCTCCTGGAGGAGTGGGAGGCCTCAGGCAACCAGAGCTTGGAGTAGGTGGGTGATTATACCAGGTGCTGTGAAAAGCACTTGACATATATCACCTTAATCATTTCAACAACCCTATGATGTATTGTTATCCCTAAATTGGGGTGTAATTGCATAAGTTCTCACAGATAAGAAATAGCTGAAACTCTATACATGAAGTAAGTGTGCTTTTCTTAATAGCTTGTGTATCTGCAGGCAGATAAATGGGTTCTCTGCATTCCTCTGCCTGCAGATACACAGGCTATTTTTTTAAAGTGCATTCTTGCACCCTCTAATCTGCTGGTTTGAGAGAATCCTGTAGTATCTGAGAAACAGCTCAGGGATCCATGCTCAGTTCTATGGGGTGTGGGAAGGGGGCAAGGTAGAGACCTTGTTTCCAGTGGAAGCCAGAAAAGTTCATATCCCGCAAAAAGGAGTCATAACAGAAAGTCCAGGCTGACTTGAATCACCCTGTGCTGATCCAGAGCTTTCCTCGGATCAGCTGGAGAGCTTTAGAAAATACTGAGAAATACTGAGAAAATCTCCTCCACCAGAGATTCTAATTTAATTGGTCCAGCACGCAGCCACAGCCTGGAGGATGTCTTAAAGCTCCCCAGTGGTTCCAACGTGCAGCCATGGATGAGAAACACAAGGAGCCTTTCAAATTCCTTGATTAAGTTTAAGATTGGCCTCCATAAACTGAAAGAGAATGTCCTCAGTCAAGGGGCTCCCAGGTGGAAGGGGAAAATAAGGGGTGGAGCAGGAGCTAAGCTCGTCAAGAAGAAAAAGTTCATATCCAAGAGCTTTTATTTTTCTTCCTTCTAAAAATGTTAAGAGGTGTGGCAAAAAAATATTGATTAAAGAGAGATTGTTTGCTTACCAAACTGACAACATTGTATGATACTACCCATTGACATTGGTGAGAAAAAAGTGCTAAGGGTTCTCTCATTTACTGAAGACTGAAATGCAAACTCTACAGTCTTTAGGGAAAGAGACTTGGCAACATGTATGAAGGACCTTAACAGCACCTGAAGCTTTATATATGCATAGAAGACAGGTAAGGAAAGATATGCACCAAATCATCAGTGATTTTCTCTGGGTGGTAGGATTTCAGGTGAATTTTGTTTCTCTGCTTTTACATACCTGTGTTTTCTATATTTTACACAATGAGTATGTCTTGCTTTGGAGAGGGGAATGAAATGTAAAAATAATGTTTTGTTAAAAGTTTTGTACCTATGGCATGACTTTTACACTCATTTATTTCCCATCAGTTCTTCTCCACCACTCTAATTTTGCTTTTTGGGGCTCATAAGTTATTTGCAACCAAATCTGACTGCATGCTGATTCCCTGTAGAATGGAGCACACAGCCCTGGGTTGTGTTTCTCAGATTCCTCAAGATTCTCTCAAATAAGATTTGGGATCTGTAGATATAGCATTCTCCATTTATCTGCCTATATAGATACACAGGCAAAAAAAAAAAAAAAAATCCAGCACATGTCATTATGCCTTGTTCAGCAGGATTGCTTCATTCTGAAGCCCAAGCATTCGTTAAGAGCATGGACTCAATATAAATGAGGTTAGTCCAGCCGCTGTGGAAAGCAGTCTGGAGATGTCTCAAAGAACTTAAAATAGCGCTACCATTCAACCCAGCAATCCCATTAATGGACATATATCCAAAAGAAAATAAATCATTCCACCAAAAAGACACATGCACTCTTATGCTCATTGTTGCACTGTTCATAACAGCAAAGACAAGGAATCAACCCAGATGCCCATCAATGGTACACTGGATAAAGAAAACATGGTATATATACACCAGAGAATACTACTACACAGCCATAAAAAAGAATGAAATCATGTCTTTTGAAGCAACATGGATGGAGCTAGAGGCCATAATCCTAAGCAAATTAATGCAGGAAAGAACCAAATACTGCATGTTCTCACTTATAAATTGGAGCTAAACATTGAGCACACATGGACATAAATACGGGAACAATAGACACTTGGATTTCTGAAGGGTGGAGGGAGGGGGGGTAGGTTTAAAAGCTACCTATCAGGTAGTATGCTCACTCCAAACTCCACACCTCAGCATCACCAATATTCCCATGTAACAAATCTGCACAGGTACCCCCATACCTAAAATAAAATTGAAAGTTAAAAAAAAATCATATTATGCCCCATAAATATACAAAATTATTATTTGTCAATTAACATTAAAAACAAATATTTTAAAATGATGTTTAAAAATTAAAAATAAGTTTTAAAAAAAAGAACACGGACTCTGAAGTCAGAGTCTGGTTGGAATCTGAGTGGTGTGAACTTGGGCAAATTAATTAACCTTTCTGGGCCTCAGTTCACTAAAATGTAAAGCGGGGTCGAGAAGAAAAGCCACCCCAGGGAACAGAGATGAGTTGCATTGAGTTTAGCAGGTGTCAGCCTTTGTTCTGCCACAAGGCAGAACTTCATTGCTGTATGATCTGGAACACATCTCAACTTCCCTGAGCTTCAGCTTCCTCACCAATAAAAGCTGGATGATAATAATAAACCTTCCCCTCTCACTTCATAGTGTGAGGACCAACTGAAACAGTGTATGAAGAATCTAAAGGGATGTGCAAATGCCAGTTATTATTATTCGTAGTAGTAGTAGTATTTTGAGATGGAGTCTCACTCTGTTGAGAGGCTGGAGTGCAGCGGCGTAATCTCAGCTCACTGCAACCACCGCCTCCTGGGTTCAAGCAATTCTCCTGTCTCAGCCTCCTGAGCAGCTGGGATTACAGGTGCCCACCACCACACCCAGCTAATTTTTTTGTATTTTTAGTAGAGATGGGAGTTTCACCATGTTGGCCAGGCTAGTTTCGAACTCCTGACGTCATGTGATCTGCCTGCCCTCACCTCCCAAAGTGTTGGGATTACAGGCATGAACCACCACACCCAGCAGTTATTATTTTTATCAGTTTGTATTACATTCTCTCATCCTTGATCCTCTCATCCCCGATGGCTATACAGAAGCCAAGAGTAGGGTTGTGCAGCTTATATTTTTAGGGAAGCAAAGAGGCCCAGAGCCTTCCACTACCCTCATCACTGTCAAAACAAATGAGTGACTTTGGCAGTATTTCAACTCTACGATGTGTGCTGAGCCTCAGAAACCTGGCAGGGCACAGCAATCGGTCACACACCTGAGGTGACTGCTGAACTTTGTGGCTTTTAACTAGAAACCCACACAGCTCTGCCCAGATGACCGTGCTGGCACAGTGGGCATGGATATAACTCCACAACACTTAACAGTTTTAAAATGTCACATTTCTACAGCTTTCTAAATCAAATAAAAAACTGCTCTGAACATTCACCCACCAGGAACTGCAACGAAATTCCATCTCTGTCACTATAGCAACGCTCTAGTCCCCTCCATGGGGTCTTACAAGATTCCCTGATTAACAGGACACACAATGCAAAGGTTGTGAGCTTCAGTCCAAAGTAACGTTTGCCCCCTGAAGCTGCAATCAAGCCTAGCCAGCTTTGAGCTGGATTCTGTTCTGGGTGGACTCAGAGAGAAACCCCTGGCCTGGGTGCTGTGGAATGTAAGACAGTGGACTCAGCATTGCAAACAAACTTTGTCCTTTTTCTAAAAATAGCTGGCAGGAAGGCAGAAAGATTAGGAACCCACAGCCAGAGGCTGAACAACCACTGCACCCAGTTTATTTACGCAGCAAAAGTTTTGTTTGTTTGTTTGCATGCTGTGCAAAGTTCCTCTTGCCTATTAGTACCAACTTAATATCTACTGAAGAATTACTTTGTGGTCAGCAGGGAAGGAGGCTTAGCCACTCCAGCAAATGGAGGGCAACTTGTAAAACTCAGGGAGGAAAGGGGGTGCCTTATGGTTATACCTCAGCAACCTGTAAAAGGGCCGTTTGTAAAGGATTCTGATGACATGCATTTGAAAGGGGACACAGTATTTGTCCAGTAAGATGTTCAGAATCCATCATTTTATTGAGACAATTTTTATCTGTCAATTTACGTAACATGAGGTTTTGTCTATTAAGGGATGGGGAGAGAAGGCCATCAACACAAGGCAAATGAAATTCCCCTAAGGGCCAGTTCCAGACAGGAAGCTTTGTAATTTTTCCAGATCCAAATGATCAATTAAATTGTTCCAACCAGGCACAGTGGCTCATGCTGTAATCCCAGCACTTTGGGAGACAGAAGAGAGCAGATCACCTGAGGTCGAGAGTTCGAGATCAGCCTGGCTAACATGGTGAAACCCTGCCTCTACTAAATATACCAAATTAGCTGGGTATGGTGGCACATGCCTGTAATCCCAGCTACTCAGGAGGCTGAGGCAGGAGAATCGCTTGAACCCAGAAGGTGGAGGTTGCAGTGAGCCGGGATCGTGCCACTGCACTCTAGCCTGGGTAACAGAGTGAGACTCCATCTACAAAAAAAAAAAAAAAAAAAAAAAAAAAAAAAAGGTTCCAAAATGGAGATTTATGTTTCATGTTTCAGCTTTTAACTCTCTGACTTGCTTTCTCATCAGCCATCTTCCCCAAATGACTATAAATCAGACCCTGTCAGTCAGTGCTTAAACCCTGCAGCAGCCTTCCATACAGTCAGGAGACAATCCAAATTCTTTCCATAAGGTGGCCCTGTTACCTCTCTGAGTTTATCTCCTGTTGTTTCTTTCCCCCAATGCCTGCCATTCACTTTACTCCAGACGTTCCACCATCCTTGCTGTTCCACTGACATTCTGGCACACTCCTGCCTCAGGGCCTTTGCACATGTCATTCCCTTTGTATGAAATGCTCTTTCCACAGATAGCCACATGGTTTCTGCTTCACTTTAGTCAGGTCTTTACTGAGATGTCACCTCAGTGAGGCTTTCCACCACCACCATGTACATAGTGGCTGCACTCGTTTACATTCCCACCAATGGGTATAACAGTTCCTTTATCTCCACATCCTCATCAACATCTGTAATTTTTTGTCTTTTTAATACTAGTCAATTCCAACTGGGGTAAGATGATATCTCATTGTGGTTTAAATTTTCATTTCTCTGATGATTAGTGGTTTTCAGCATTTTTTCATATACCTGTTGGCCATTTATATGTCTTCCTTTGAGAAATGACTATCCATGTCCTTTGCTAACTTTTCAGTGGGATTATTTGAGGTTTTCTTTTCCTGTTAAGTTGTTTGAGTTCCTTGTATAGTTTCTATATTAGTCATGTGGCCAGATTCATCCTGTCAGATGAATAGTTTGCAAATATTTTCTCTCATTCAACAGGCTGTCACTTCACTTTGTTGATTGTTTCCTTTGCTGTGCAGAAGCTTTTTAATACAATATAGTCCCATTTATCTATTTTTGTTTTGGTTGCCTATACTTTTGAGGTCTCAGTCATAAATTATTTGCCTAGATCAAGGTCTAAGAGAGTTTTCCCTAGGTTTTGTTTCAGTATTTTTATAGTCTGGGGTCTTATGTCTAAGTCTTTAATCCATTTAGAGTTTATATTTAAATATGATGAGAGACAAGTACCCAGATTCATTCTCCTGCATGTGGCTATCCAATTTTCCCAGCAACATTAGTTGAAAAGGGTATCCTTTTCCCAATGTGAGTTCTTGTTGGCTTTGTTGAAAATCAACTGGCTGTAAATAAGTGGCATTATTAGTAGTTTCTCTTATTCTGTTCCACTGGTCTACATGTCTATTTTTATACCAATATCATGCTGTTTGGGTTACTATAGCCTTGTAATACATTTTGAAGTCAGGTAATGTAATGCCTCCAGCTTTGTTGTTCTTCCTCAGAACTGCTTTTGCTATTTGGGCTTTCTTTTGGCTCCATATGAATTTTAGGATTGTTTTTTCTAATCCTGCCAAGAATTATGTTGGTATTTTCATAGGAATTCCATTGAATCTATAGACTGGGGCAATAAGGTCATTTTAATTATATTCATTCTTCAAAACCATGAACGCTGATGTGTTTGCATTTACTTGTGTCATCACCAATTTCTTTTATCACTGTTTTATAGTTTTCCTTGTAGATATCTCTCACTTCCTAGGATAATTTCCTAGGTGTGTTTTGTTTTTTTTTTTTTGTAGGTATAGTAAGTGGTGTTGCCTTCTTGATTTCTTTCTCAGCTACATCATTATTGGTGTATAGAAATGCTACTGATTTTTGTACATAGATTTTGTATCCTGCAACTTGACCAAATTAATTTATCAAATATAAGAGTTTATTGGTGGATTATTTAGGATTTTGTAGATACAAGATCATATCATCAGCAAAGAGGGACAATTTAACTTCTTCTTTTCCAACTTGGATGCTTCTTTCCCTTTCTCTTGCCTAATTGCTCTGGCAAGGACTTCTAGTACTATGTTGAATGGAAGTGGTGAAAGTTGGCATCTTTGTCATTTTCCAGTTCTTAGAGAAAAGGCTTTCAACTTTTCCCCATTCAGTATTATGTTACCTGTAGGTTTGTCCCATACGGCGTTTGTTGTTTTGAGATATGTTCCTTCTATCCTCAGTTATAGAATTTTTATCATGAAGAGATGTTGAATTTTATCAAATGTTTTATCTGTGTCTACGAAGATAATCACATGGTTTTTGTTCTTCATCCTGATGATGTGATGATGTATCACCTTTATTGATTTGCATATATTGAACCATCTCTTGCATTATTGGGGAAAGTCTCACTTGATCATTGTATACTGTATTTTCAATGTATTGTTGGATTTGGTTTGCTGGTACTTTTTTGATGATTTTTGTGTTAATGTTCATCAGAGATACTGGCCTCAAGTGTTTTTGTTGTTGTGTTTTGTCTTTATCTGGCTTTAGTATGAGGGTGATACTGGCCTCATAGGATAAGGCGGAGAGAATTCCCTCCTCTTAGACATTTTGGAATCGTTTTAAGAGAATGGTATTTTTCTTCTTTGTGTGTTTAGTAGAATTCAACTGTGAATCCATCCAGTCCTGAGCTTTTCTTCGTTTGGAGACTTTTTGTTACTGATTGAATCTTGCTACTCAACATTGGTTTGTTCAAGTATCTATTTGTTCCTGATTACATCTTTGTAGGTTATATGCTTCTAGGAATTCATCTATTTCCTCTAAGTTTTCCAGTTTCTCGGCATATAATTGTTCATAATAGTCTCTGATGATCTTCTGTATTTTTCAGGTATGAGAAAAAGGGTATGTTTCCTTTTTCATTTTGTTTATTTGGGTCTTCTCTCCTCTTTTTTTTTATTTTATTATTATTATACTTTAAGTTTTAGGGTATATCTGCACAGTGTGCAGGTTAGTTACATATGTATACATGTGCCATGCTGGTGCGCTGCACCCATTAACTCGTCATTTAGCATTAGGTATATCTCCTAAAGCTATCCCTCCCCCCTCCCCCACCCCACAACAGTCCCCAGAGTGTGATGTTCCCCTTCCTGTGTCCATGTGTTCTCATTGTTCAATTCCCACCTATGAGTGAGAATATGCAGTGTTTGGTTTTTTGTTCTTGAGATAGTTTACTGAGAATGATGATTTCCAACTTCATCCATGTCCCTACAAAGGACATGAACGAACTCATCATTTTTTATGGCTGCATAGTATTCCATGGTGTATATGTGCCACATATTCTTAATCCAGTCTATCATTGTTGGACATTTGGGTTGGTTCCAAGTCTTTGCTATTGTGAATAGTGCTGCAATAAACATACGTGTGCATGTGTCTTTATAGCAGCATGATTTATAATCCTTTGGGTATATACCCAGTAATGGGATGGCTGGGTCAAATGGTATTTCCAGTTCTAGATCCCTGAGGAATCGCCACACTGACTTCCACAATGGTTGAACTAGTTTACAGTCCCATCAACAGTGTAAAAGTGTTCCTATTTCTCCACATCCTCTCCAGCACCTGTTGTTTCCTGACTTTTTAATGATTGCCATTCTAACTGGTGTGAGATGGCATCTCACTGTGGTTTCGATTTGCATTTATCTGATGGCCAGTGATGGTGAGCATTTTTTCATGTGTTTTTTGGCTGCATAAATGTCTTCTTTTGAGAAGTGTCTGTTCATGTCCTTCACCCACTTTTTGATGGGGTTGTTTGTTTTTTTCTTGTAAATGTGTTTGAGTTCATTGTAGATTCTGGATATTAGCCCTTTGTCAGATGAGTAGGTTGTGAAAATTTTCTCCCATTTTGTAGGGTGCCTGTTCACTCTGATGGTAGTTTCTTTTGCTGTGCAGAAGCTCTTTAGTTTAATTAGATCCCATTTGTCAATTTTGGCTTTTGTTGCCATTGCTTTTGGTGTTTTAGACATGAAGTCCTTGCCCATGCCTATGTCCTGAATGGTAATACCTAGGTTTTCTTCTAGGGTTTTTATGGTTTTAGGTCTAACGTTTAAGTCTTTAATACATCTTGAATTAATTTTTGTATAAGGTGTAAGGAAGGGATCCAGTTTCAGCTTTCTACATATGGCTAGCCAGTGGTCCCAGCACCATTTATTAAATAGGGAATCCTTTCCCCATTGCTTGTTTTTCTCAGGTTTGTCAAAGATCAGATAGCTGTAGATATGCGGCGTTATTTCTGAGGGCTCTGTTCTGTTCCATTGATCTATATCTCTGTTTTGGTACCAGTACCATGCTGTTTTGGTTACTGTAGCCTTGTAGTATAGTTTGAAGTCAGGTAGCGTGATGCCTCCAGCTTTGTTCTTTTGTCTTAGGATTGACTTGGCGATGCGGGCTCTTTTTTGGTTCCATATGATCTTTAAAGTAGTTTTTTCCAATTCTGTGAAGAAACTCATTGGTAGCTTGATGAGGATGGCATTGAATCTGTAAATTACCTTGGGCAGTATGGCCATTTTCACGATATTGATTCTTCCTATCCATGAGCATGGAATGTTCTTCCATTTCTTTGTATCCTCTTTTATTTCATTGAGCAGTGGTTTGTAGTTCTCCTTGAAGAGGTCCTTCACGTCCATTGTAAGTTGGATTCCTAGGTATTTCATTCTCTTTGAAGCAATTGTGAATGGGAGTTCACTCATGATTTGGCTCTCTGTCTGTTATTGGTGTATAAGAATGCTTGTGATTTTTGTACATTGATTTTGTATCCTGAGACTTTGCTGAAGTTGCTTATCAGCTTAAGGAGATTTTGGGCTGAGATGATGGGGTTTTCTAGATATACAATCATGTCATCTGCAAACAGGGACAATTTGACTTCCTCTTTTCCTAATCGAATACCCTTTATTTCCTTCTCCTGCCTAATTGCCCTGGCCAGAACTTCCAACACTATGTTGACTAGGAGTGGTGAGAGAGGGCATCCCTGTCTTGTGCCAGTTTTCAAAGGGAATGCTTCCAGTTCCTGCCCATTCAGTATGATATTGGCTGTGGGCTTGTCATAGATAGCTCTTATTATTTTGAGATACGTCCCATCAATACCTAATTTATTGAGAGTTTTTAGCATGAAGCATTGTTGAATTTTGTCAAAGGCCTTTTCTGCATCTATTGAGATAATCATGTGGTTTTTGTCTTTGGTTCTGTTTATATGCTGGATTACATTTATTGATTTGCGTATATTGAACCAGTCTTGCATCGCAGGGATGAAGCCCACTTGATCATGGTGGATAAGCTTTTTGATGTGCTGCTGGATTCGGTTTGCCAGTATTTTATTGAGGATTTTTGCATCAATATTCATCAAGGATATTGGTCTAAAATTCTCTTTTTTGGTTGTGTCTCTGCCCGGCTTTGGTATCAGGATGATGCTGGCCTCATAAAATGAGTTAGGGAGGATTCCCTCTTTTTCTATTGATTGGAATAGTTTCAGAAGGAATGGTACCAGTTCCTCCTTGTACCTCTGGTAGAATTCGGCTGTGAATCCATCTGGTCCTGGACTCTTTTTAGTTGGTAAACTATTGATTATTGCCACAATTTCAGAGCCTGTTATTGGTCTATTCAGAGATTCAACTTCTTCCTGGTTTAGTCTTGGGAGGGTGTATGTGTCGAGGAATTTATCCATTCTTCTAGATTTTCTAGTTTATTTGCAACGAGGTTTTTGTAGTATTCTCTGATGGTAGTTTGTATTTCTGTGAGGTCAGTGGTGATATCCCCTTTGTCATTTTTTATTGCGTCTATTTGATTCTTCTCTCTTTTCTTCTTTATCAGCCTTGCTAGCGGTCTATCAATTCTGTTGATCTTTCAAAAAACCAGCTCCTGGATTCACTAATTTTTTGAAGGGTTTTTTGTGTCTCTATTTCCTTGAGTTCTGCTCTGATTTTAGTTATTTCTTGCCTTCTGCTAACTTTTGAATGTGTTTGCTCTTGCTCCTCTAGTTCTTTTAATTGTGATGTTAGGGTGTCAATTTTGGATCTTTCCTGCTTTCTCTTGTGGGCATTTGGTGCTATAAATTTTCCTCTACACACTGCTTTAAATGTGTCCCAGAGATTCTGGTATGTTGTGTCTTTGTTCTCGTTGCTTTCAAAGAACATCTTTATTTCTGCCTTCATTTCGTTACGTACCCAGTAGTCATTCAAGAGCAGGTTATTCAGTTTCCATGTAGTTGAGCAGTTTTGAGTGAGTTTCTTAATCCTGAGTTCTAGTTTGATTGCACTGTGGTCTGAGAGACAGTTTGTTATAATTTCTGTTCTTTTACATTTGCTGAGGAGAGCTTTACTTCCAAGTATGTGGTCAATTTTGGAATAGGTGTGGTGTGGTGCTGAAAAAAATGTATATTCTGTTGATTTGGGGTGGAGAGTTCTGTAGATGTCTTTTAGGTCCTCTTGGTGCAAAGCTGAGTTCAATTCCTGGGTATCCTTGTTGACTTTCTGTCTCGTTGATCTGTCTAATGTTGACAGTGGGGTGTTAAAGTCTCCCATTATTATTGTGTGGGAGTCTAAGTCTCTTTGTAGGTCACTCAGGACTTGCTTTATGAATCTGGGTGCTCCTGTATTGGGTGCATATATATTTAGGATAGTTAGCTCTTCTTGTTGAATTGATCCCTTTGCCATTATGTAATGGCCTTCTTTGTCTCTTTTCATCTTTGTTGGTTTAAAGTCTGTTTTATCAGAGACTAGGATTGCAACCCCTGCCAAGATCTGCTTGGCAGATCTTCCTCCATCCTTTTATTTTGAGCCTATGTGTGTCTCTGCACGTGAGATGGGTTTCCTGAATACAGCACACTGATGGGTCTTGACTCTTTATCCAATTTGCCAGTCTGTGTCTTTTAATTGGAGCATTTAGTCCATTTACATTTAAAGTTAATATTGTTATGTGTGAATTTGATCCTGTCATTATGATGTTAGCTGGTTATTTTGCTCGTTAGTTGATGCAGTTTCTTCCTAGCCTCGATGGTCTTTACAATTTGGCATGATTTTGCAGCGGCTGGTACTGTTTGTTCCTTTCCATGTTTAGTGCTTCCTTCAGGAGCTCTTTTAGGGCAGGCCTGGTGGTGACAAAATCTCTCAGCATTTGCTTGTCTGTAAAGTATTTTATTTCTCCTTCACTTACAAAGCTTAGTTTGGCTGGATATGAAATTCTGGGTTGAAAATTCTTTTCTTTAAGAATGTTGAATATTGGCCCCCACTCTCTTCTGGCTTGTAGAGTTTCTGCTGAGAGATCTGCTGTTAGTCTGATGGGCTTCCCTTTGTGGGTAACCCGACCTTTCTCTCTGGCTGCCCTTAACATTTTTTCCTTCATTTCAACCTTGGTGAATCTGACAATTATGTGTCTTGGAGTTGCTCTTCTCGAGGAGTATCTTTGTGGCATTCTCTGTATTTCCTGAATCTGAACGTTGGCCTGCCTTGCTAGATAGGGGAAGTTCTCTTGGATAATATCCTGCAGAGTGTTTTCCAACTTGGTTCCATTCTCCCCGTCACTTTCAGGTACACCAGTCTGACGTAGATTTGGTCTTTTCACATAGTCCCATATTTCTTGGAGGCTTTGTTCATTTCTTTTTATTCTTTTTTCTCTAAACTTCCCTTCTCGCTTCATTTCATTCATTTCATCTTCCATCACTGATACCCTTTCTTCCAGTTGATCACATCGGCTCCTGAGGCTTCTGCATTCTTCACGTAGTTCTCGAGCCTTGGTTTTCAGCTACATCAGCTCCTTTGAGCACTTCTCTGTATTGGTTATTCTAGTTATACATTCGTCTAAATTTTTTTCAAAGTTTTTAACTTCTTTGCCTTTGGTTTGAATTTCCTCCTGTAGCTCAGAGTAGTTTGATCGTCTGAAGCCTTCTTCTCTCAGCTCGTCAAAGTCATTCTCCGTCCAGCTTTGTTCCGTTGCTGGTGAGGAACTGCATTCCTTTGGAGGAGGAGAGGCGCTCTGCTTTTTAGAGTTTCCAGTTTTTCTGCTCTGTTTTTTCCCCATCTTTGTGGTTTTATCTACTTTTGGTCTTTGATGATGGTGATGTACAGATGGGTTTTTGGTGTGGATGTCCTTTCTGTTTGTTAGTTTTCCTTCTAATAGACAGGACCCTCAGCTACAGGTCTGTTGGAGTTTGCTAGAGGTCCACTCCAGACCCTGTTTGCCTGGGTATCAGCAGCGGTGGCTGCAGATCAGCGGATTATCATGAACCGCAAATGCTGCTGTCTGATCGTTCCTCTGGAAGTTTTGTCTCAGAGGAGTACCCGGCTGTGTGAGGTGTCAGTCTGCCCCTACTGGGGGGTGTCTCCCAGTTAGGCTGCTTGTGGGTCAGGGGTTAGCGACCCACTTGAGGAGGCAGTCTGCCCGTTCTCAGATCTTCAGCTGTGTGCTGGGAGAACAACTGCTCTCTTCAAAGCTATCAGACAGGGACATTTAAGTCTGCAGAGGTTATTCCTGTCTTTTTGTTTGTCTGTGCCCTGCCCCCAGAGGTGGAGCCTACAGAGGCAGGCAGGCCTCCTTGAGCTGTGGTGGGCTCCACCCAGTTCGAGCTACCCGGCTGCTTTGTTTACCTAAGCAAGCCTGGGCAATGGCAGGCGCCCCTCCCCCAGCCTCACTGCCGCCTTGCAGTTTGATCTCAGACTGCTGTGCTAGCAATCAGCGAGACTCTGTGGGCGTAGGACCCTCCGAGCCAGGTGCAGGATATAATCTCCTGGTGCGCCATTTTTTAAGCCCATCGGAAAAGCGCAGTATTAGGGTGGGAGTGACCCGATTTTCCAGGTGCCGTCTGTCACCACTTTCTTTGACTAGAAAAGGGAACTCCCTGACCCCTTGTGCTTCGCGAGTGAGGCAATGCCTCGCCCTGCTTTGGCTCACGCACGGTGCGCTGCACCCACTGTCCTGCGCCCACTGTCTGGCACTCCCTAGTGAGATGAACCCGGTACCTCAGATGGAAATGCAGAAATCACCCGTCTTCTGTGTCACTCACGCTGGGAGCTGTAGACCGGAGTTGTTCCTGTTCGGCCGTCTTGGCTCGAACCCCCTTCTCTCCTCTTTTATTTGTTACTTTAGCTAGTGGTTTATCAATTTTGTTTACCTTTTCAAAGAACTAACTTTTGTTTTGTTGATGCTTTGTGACGTTTTTAGTCTCATTTCATTTAGTTCTGCTCTGATCTCTATTACTTCTTTTCTTCTGCTAATTTTGGATTTGGTTTGTTCTTGCTTTTCTACTTCCTTAATATGCACTGTTATATTGTTAGTTTGTAATCTTTCTACCTTTTCAATGTAGGCATTTATTGCTATAAATGTCCCTCTTAGCACTGCTTTTGCTATGTCCCACAGGTTTTGGTATGTTATGTTTCCATTTTCATTTGTTTCAAGAAAATTTTTAATGTCCATACTAATATCTTCATTGAACCAGTGATCATTCAGGGTCAAGTTGTTTAATTTCCACTTATTTGGACAGTTTCCAAAGTTCCTTTTTGTGTTAATTTCTAGTTTTATTCCATTGTGGTCCAAGAAAATAACTGATATGATTTTGATATTTTTAAATTTGTTGACACTTGTTTTCTTTTGTGGACTATGTATCACATGATCTGTCCTACAGATTATTCCATGTGCTGATGAAAAGAATGTATATTCTGCAGTTGTTGAATAAAATATTCTGTAAGTGTCTATTAGGACCATTTTGTCTAAAGTTCAGTTCGAACCCAATATTTCTTTGTTGGTTTTCTGTGTTGATGATCTATCTAATGCTGAGAATGGGGTATTGGAGGCTCCCATTATTATTGTATTGCAGTCTATCTGTCTCTTTAGATTTAGTAATATTTGCTTTATGATAATGGATACTCTAGTGTTGTATGCATATATTTAGAATTGTTATGGCCTCCTGCTAGATTGATCCCTTTGTCATTACATAATGACCTTATTGGTCCTTTTTTTACTGTTCTTGATTTAAAGACCTTTTTATCTGATATAACTATAGCTACTCCTGCCTGGTTTTGTTTTCCATTTGTGTGGAATATATTTTTCTATCCCTTTACTTTTAGTCTATATGTGTCTTTACTATTAAGGTTAGTTTCTTGTAAGCAGCATATAGTCAGATGATGAGGTTTTTTTTGTTTTGTTTTGTTTTTTAAATTTTATCCATTCAGCCATTCTGTGTCTTTTAAGTGGAGAATTTATTTACATTAGAGGTTATTATTGATATGTGAGGCTTTTCTTTCCTGTCTTATTATTGTTTTCTGGTTGTTTCATATATTATTTGTTCCTTTCCTTTTTCTTACTATTGTCATTGTGGTTTAGTCAATTTCTGTAGAGGCATCATTTGAGTCCTTTCTTGTCCTCCTTTGTGTAATTGCTTTACTAGTGAGTTTTATACTTTCATGTGTTTTCATGATGGTAAATGTACTTCACTTCCAGGTTTAGGAATCCTTTGTGCATTTCTTGTAGGACTGCTCTAGTGGTAATGAATTCATTCCATACTTGTTGTCTAGGAAGGATTTTATTTCTCCATCTGAGAAGGATAATTTTGCTTGGCTGGCAGTTTCTTTCTTTTAGCACTTTGAATATACCATGCCATTCTCTTCTGTCCTGTAAAGTTTATACTGAGAAATCCAAAGTTAGTCAAATTGATTTTCCTTTATAGGTAAGTAGATACTTTTCTCTTGCTGTTTTGCAGAATTTGGTCTTTGTCTTTGACTTTGAACAGTGACTAAGATGTGCCATGGAGAAGACCTTTTTGTATTATATCTGCCTGGAATACTTAGCCTTCTGTATCTTGATGTCTAAATCTCTTGCTAGACTTGAGAAGTTTTCTTCTGTTATTTCATTAAATGGGTCTTCTACTCCTTTGTCTCTTCAGTCTCAGTAATACCAATCATTCAAATATTCAATCAGTTTATGTTGTTCCAAATGTGATTAGTGTTTTGCTGACTTTTTTTATTCTTTTTAAAAAAAGTTTTGTCTGACTGGATTACTTCAAAAAACTTTCAAAAGGTGTGGGACCCAAAACTTATATTCAAGTTCTGCGATTCCTTCTTCTGCCTGATCTACTTTATTGCTGAAGATTTCAAATGTATTTTGTATTTTTTTCAATGAATTCTTCCGTTCCAGAATTTTTATTTTCGTTCTTTTTAAAAATATGTATCTCTTTTGTAAATTTCTCATTCATATCCTGAATTGTTTTCCTAATTTATTTGTATTGTTTTTCAGAATTCCCTTATATCTCACTGAGCTTCTTTAAAATCAATATTTTGAATTCTTTATCAGGGACTTTGAAAACTTGTTTTGATTCAAAATCAAATTACTGGAGAATTATTGTGTTCCTTTGGAAGTGTCATATGTCTTTGCTTCTTCATATGTCTTGTGCCCTTATGTTAATATCTGTGCATATGGTGTAATAGTTGTTTCTTCCTATTTTTGAATTTGTTTGGCAGGGCATAACTTTTTCCTGAAGATATATCTATGGCATCAGTTATACAGGGCACATTGACTTTGATTCTTCATGCATGCAGTAGTGTAGTCTCTGTATGATTTCTTTGGCTCTAAACATTGTCAGTGGTGTCTGTGATATCCTCAGTAGGTTAGGGCATGGTTATTAGTGGAGGCTGTAGTGAAGTTTTGCTGATGACTGAAATGCCAGGTGGGCCAATCTTCAATCTCTGGTGGTGGTAGTGGTGGGATGAGTATGCCTATCTTTGTGCCCCAGGGTGGTGTACACTGGCACCTGTGTTTACAGTTGCTGGCAGGCCAGGTCTTGAGCCTTCAGGTGGCTTGCTTGGATGTCAGCAGTGGCAGTGGTGGACTGGGTAGGTGGGCAGGTGCTTAGGCCTCTGTGCAGCCAGTGTGGGATGAGGAATGGCCACAGCAGTGGCGGGACAATTCTCTGGGTCCTGAATGGTGTCTATTGATGTTGGCAAAGGCTGCGATGAGCTGAGTAGACCAGTCCCCAGGTCCTCAGGTGGTGCTTGCAAGTAGGTGCAAGCTGAGGTGATAGCAGCCAAGAGTTTAGTCCCAACCTTAGGCCCCTAGGAGAAGTGCCCAGGTGCCCAAAGTTGTGGATGGGGCTGGCAATCCCCAGGACCCAGGGCTATATGCTCTGTCTGAGAGAGGATAAAACTGGGCTGTACAGGCTTGTGCTCAGGCCCCCCAGTGGTGGCAGCAGGCACCAGTCATCGTTGGCAGGGGTGGAGCAATCCTCAGGCCCTATGCAGAGTGCTCAGGTGAGGGGTGGTAGCAGCTGCACTGAAGCCCTGCCACTGGGAGGATGGGGCTGCCCTTGGTGGCCACAGCCTGGGCCACTGGGTAGGGAACATGTGTCTCTTTCACACACTAGTCCCAGAAGGGCTTGTCCCCACCCTAGTGGTGGTACTTCATGCCTAGCTCATACATCAACCCCAGCTGCAGGAGCTTCCACCGAGCTGACAACCAAATTCCAGGGGCAACTCACACTCTGCTCGCTTCCTGGCACCAGCAGCTGCAGCCCATACCTCACTCATTTCTTAGCCCTGCCTATGGTAGAACTCCCAGCATGCTCCCCAGCCTCAGGAACAACAGCTTACGTTTCTGTAATGCCTCAGTTCTGGCACCATTGGGCCCCAGAACAGTGTGTAGTCTGCCAAAGACTAGGTTTGAAAATGGCATCTTGCTGTATTATCTGTTTAGGACTCAGAAAAGGTGTGGGACCCAGCAGTGGGAACTGGAGAAGTTACATCCCATGGTCTTCCAGCAGCTCACTGGGTTCGTTTCAGGGTTTGGGAGGGTCATGTGGTTCTCCTATGGCCAGAATTGTACAGTTCCATGGTGGGACTGTGGGCTACTGGAAGAGTCTCTCACTCACCCTTTCCCCACATTAGGAAGTTGCTCTAAACCAACAAATGTTTAGGGGGATTAAATTGCCCATTCACATTTCAGTTACATTCATGGAAAATGTACAAATTAGGGAACTGAAGACTCTACTCCATGGGCTCCATTTTCTTAATAAGTAAATTAAGGTAACTGGATTAGATACGGGATGACAAGCCCTTCTGGTTTAAACAAAAGTTTAAAACCTTCACGGACCTTATATTCTAGCAAAGAACACAGATAGTAAGCAAATAATCACAAATGTGGTGAGTATTTACACAAGACTTATAAATATATAACACATGGGCTTAACTTGGCGGGGGGGTATGTAGTTACAGTTGAACAATACTTGCCTTTGAAAGAGATATTTTAAATATTCGTGCCAAGACCTGAAGTAGCTGGGAAAGGGGGGGGGGGGGGGGGTCAGGGAAAAGGAGTTGGAAGAGTCCATTCCCAGCAGAAGGGGCAGTGTGTGTGAAGCCCCAGGGTGGGAGAGAGTCTATGTTAGATCCAGAGGGCAGCAGGTAGAGCAAGAGGGCTAGGCAGGGCTGGATTATCTAAGGTCTTGTTGCTTATGGCAAAAATATAGGGTATTACCCTATAGGCAATTGGAAGCCTCTGCAGGGATTAAACAGGGGAATGTCATTAAAAGATCATCTGCCTGCAGAAGAGAGAGAGAATGGATGGGAAGAAGGTGACATTGAGATCAGCAGACAAGTTGGGTGGTTAAGGTGATAATCCAGGAGTAAGACCAGGGTCACAGCAATGGGATGCAGAGAAGCAGGGAGATTCAAGAAAGATATATGTAAAGAAGAATGAACAAGACTTGGTGAGATTGACAGGCTATAGCAGGTAAAGGGAACAGAGGGGCCAAGGAAGACTTGACCTTTCTTCTTTGTGTAACACAGTAGATGTTGATATTTACTGAGATCAGATACTGGGAGAAGAAAACAGACTTGAAGGAACATACGGTGAACTCTATTTTGGCCAGATTTTGGCCAGATTTGTAAGGCATCCATAGAGAGAAGCCAAATAGATAGTTGGATAGATAGGCCTAGATCTCAGAATAAAGGTCTAGGCTCTGTTGTTTACTAGATGGCAAGATTAATAGATTCTAGAAGTGCATAAGAGCCAATATTATTCCAACAGTCAGCAAATTGACCTTTAAGTTCAAGGTGGGAGATGCCATAAGCTCTCCCAGAAGCAAAGAGACTTAAGGGCAGTGACAGGCAATTCCATGTGCTTAATGCCAACTAGACAATGATCTAACCTTGGTTCTCTAACAGTAGAACATGCTCATCTAAACCAAAGACTCAAGAGTCATTGGAGAATTGAATTATGGCAGCTTACATTTATTAAACCAATACTACATAACAAGCCCTACATATTACCTTATTTATTACTGTGGGGATAATCATTGTAAATAGTTGTTGATATAGCCCTGAGTTCATATTATCTATCTTTTTGTTGGGTTGTTATGTGTTATCTCACTCAATCCTCAAAACAACTCTATGAGGTAGGCATTATCATCATCCCCATTTTATACATGAAGAAACTAAGTTTCAAAATTATGAATGACTGACCCAAGACACTTGACAAGGGAGTGCAAATGCCATGATGCAAACCCAGACCTGTCTGACTCCATAGCTCTCCTCCTAATCTCTAGGCAACAAGCTTCCAGAAAGTTAACCTAGCAGATGGATTTTTTCTTTCCCTGAGGTTTAAGAAACAAGCTCCAAAACAAAACAACTAGTCATTCTGCTAAGCCTCCAAGTGTCCTGTCCATACTGTCATCTCATATTAAGAAATACAGTCAGGAAAGATGCTACTAACAGGAAAAGGTCTACTTTACAGTTACAGAATGAAATTGCCAAAAATCCAATTTTTCCAGCCCACTACAGCATATGGTCCTAGGGAGCCCAGGGCCAAAAACAAGTCGGTATTGTTTATTTTTCAAACCTCCCCACACCTAGAAGTATTGCAGGCCCTCAGACAACAGTCACGGTATCTCAATGTAGCAGTGGGAGGAGTCACTTCCTTGGTATGTGACCTTGGACAGGAGACTTAATTTGAACTTTAGTTTTCTAATGTGTTCAATGGGGCTAATGGTGGTGTTACTTTATTTCAATAATGGCTAGCCATGCCATAGGGCTCAATACAGACGAGCCACTGCTCTAAACACATTGCATATATTAATTATTTCATTTTTCCCTAACCCCATAGGATACACTGAGTATTATTATTCTTAATCTATTATTATCCCTACTTTACAGATGAGTGAATGAGGGAAGGAAGTTCAGTAATTTGCCTAAGTTTGCTAGCAGTCAAGTTGCTTAACAGAACTAAGACTCGACCCCAAGCAATCTGAGAATGACTCGCCACCAAACTACACAGCTTCTTCATGCTGTGAGGATTAAATGAGATGATGTATGTAAAATATTCTAGCACATACTATATGCTTCATTAACACTATCCCATTATTTTTATTATAATTATTATGATTTAAAAACTGAAGCATAGGATGGTATTTAAGACTGAGGCATAACAGCACAATTTCAGAGTAGACTTCCAACCTTACTTAAGTTGCGTGAAAAAAAGAAACATTATTTACAAGCAAGACTCTTAAAACCCATCCTGGAGGAATGGCACATTTTTAAGCATCCCATTTAGAAAAGCAGTTCAGTAAATGCCAAGGGAGCTGAATGGCACTGTGGACCAACTGCTGAGGGAATTCCCCAAACAACTATCTGGAACACTGTCTTCAGGGGATCATCAATGCACTCATCCTTGCAGTCTCTGCCTCCCTACCTGACAAACTTGAGAAATTGTCACACTCTTTTTTTGAAGGAGAAGAAAATAAAACTAATTAGAAAAGCCTTCTATTGCAATGTGAAGCCTACTTTTAATCCTAAACTTAGAAGAGGTAAGGCAGGACTGTGACTGTGTGTAGAGGCTTTTATGTTCTTCCCACAGCAGGCTCCTCCTAAAAATGTAATGATATCCCCTGAGAGTAGTGTCCTCTGACAACCACATTTCAAGCAGACTCCTCAACTTATCCTCCTTTATTCCATCGTATAACACAATCCCTAATTACATCATCTAACTTCTGTTTCTCATCTATGTATCCCAACACACACCTCTACAGAAAAGCAAGTCCCCTAGTCTGTTCAGTCTGCAAGGGTTCTGTCTTGTTCACCAACATATCCCCAGTACCTAATACATTTCAGTAAAGGAATAGAAATTCCAGTCTCTATGAACATCTTTGAAAAACATTTAAAGATGTCCAAATATACAACCCACAGCAATCACTACAAAAATACCCTTTCTTTTCCTACTCTCAAGCACAGTGTTGTCCAATAGAAATACACCACTAGGTACCAATGTAATTTTAAATTTTTTGGTAGCCACATTTTATTATTTATTTATTTATTTATTTATTTATTTATTTATTTTGAGACAGGGTCTCACTCTGTTACCCAGGCTGGAGTGCAGTGGTGTGGTCACAGCTCACTGCAGCCTTGACCTTGACCTGCCAGGTTCAAGTGATCCTCTTACCTCAGCCTCCCAAGTAGCTGGGACTACAAGAACATACCACCACGCCCAGCTAATTTTTGTAATTTTTGTAGAGATGGGGTTTTGCCATGTTGCCCAGGCTGGTTTTGAACTCCTGGGCTCAAGCAATCCACCCACCTCAGCCTCCCAAAGTGCTGGGATTATAGGTGTGAGCCACCATGCCTGGCTATAGCCACATTTTAAAAAATAAAAGTAGAGTGACATCAGCAAGATGCCTGGCATCTCTACTCCCTCCCATAAGAAAGGACCAAGGCAATGAAAACACAGCTAAGATTTGACTGGCATGTCTCAGGGAGAGTGCTGGAGTGCAGCAGTAGAGTAGAGGCACACTTGTAGTGATTGGAAGTCCAGGAGAGCAACATGGAGGCACGCAGCCTCTGTAGCCCCATCTCCGCCACCCAGAACAGATCAGCCTGGAGATAGGAGGGACATTTGTGGGGAAAAGGTAGGCAGAAGATCCCTACCAGCTCTCATTGTCACTGCAAACACCTATAGTCCTTACTACAGGAGAATCCCACAGTCCTCACAAGCCCTGAATCCAGTTTGGAGAACTTTCAGGAATTCACATGGCTGCATTGTCCTGGATTAGGAGCACAGGGTGTGTACTCCCTATCCACCCCTGACCGTGAACCAAGCTGCAGATGCCCTCAACCTGAGAAACAGCTCAGTGAGCCCTCTCCTGGCAAAGCTGCAACACTGTCACCACAAACTCTGTCAGCCTAGGCCTCTGAGAAACTCACAAATGCCACTAGTATGGATTACAGCTGAGGAAACTATACGGAGACTACACCACTGCATCCATCTAGAAGCAAGGCCAACACAACCCAATGAAATGACAGGCCAACACCCATTCCAATGAATAAGGCCTTCCCCACAAAACCTACTCCAGATATTTGGAAGAAGCAAACATCCAGCTACATAAAAATCCATGTAGGAACACAATCATGAAAAAGCAAAGAAACATGTCACTTCCAAAGGAAAAAATTATTCTCAAGTAACAGACCCCAATCATAAGGAAATATATAAAATGCCAGAAAAATAATTCCAAATAATAATCTTAAGGGAACTCAGTAATAAGAATAATAAAAATAATTCCAAATAATAATCTTAAGGGAACTTTCTTACAAGAGAAAACAGATAGACAATTCAATGATATTGGGAGGAAATTATTATTTGAATCAGAACTTCAACAAAGAGATAGATATCATTTTTAAAAAGAAGAAATTCTAGAGCTGACGAATTCAAGGAATGAAATTTAAAAACACAATCAAGAGCTTCAAGAAATGAAAAAACACAATCTAGTATAGAACAGAATACACCAAGCAGAAGAATGTCTGAACTTGAAGACAGGGGTTTTGAAATAACACAGTCAGACCAAAAAAAGAAAAAAGAATGAAGAAAGCCTACAGGATATATGAGACACCATTAAACAAACAAATATTTGTATTATAACATTCCACAAAGAGAATAGACATGAAAAAGTGAGGAAAACTCAAAATAGATTCAACTTAAGCAGGTCCCCTCCAAGGCACATTATAGTCAAATTGTCAAAAGACAAAGATTTTTAAAAACAGAAGAAAAAAGTATTAAGTCACATATAAGGGATCCCCACTAGACTGGCAGGAGATTTCTCAGCAAAAATCTTACAGGCCAGGATAGAATGGGATGATATATATTTAAAGTACTAAAAGAAAAAAAAACTGTCACCCAAGAATATTGTACCCAGGAAAGCTATCCTTCAGAAATGAAGAAGAAATAAAATCTTTCACAAAAAAATAAATAAATACTAAGGGAATTCATCACCATTAGACTGGCCTTAGAAGAAATGGGAGTCTTACACATAGAAGTGAAAAGAGAGTAACTAGCATCATGAAAACATGGCAAACTATAAAACTCATTGGTAGAGCCAATACACAAAGGAGAAAGAGAAAGAAATCAAACCTTAACATTACCGAAAATCACAGGCAGACAAAAAAAGAAACAATGAGAGAGGAAGTAAGAAAGAAAGATACACAAAACAATCAGAAAACAATCATTAAAAATAACAGGTGTTAAGTCCTCACATTTCAATAAAAAATTTGAGTGCAAATGAATTAAATTCATCATTCAGAAGAGATATACTGACTGAATGGATAAAAAACAAGACAAAGCTATTAGGCTGGTGCAAAAGTAATCACAGTCTTGTCATTTTTTAAAAAGTAATTTAAAAAACTACAATTTCTTTTGCACCAACCTAATATATGCTGCCTACAAGAAATTCATGCCTCCTGTAAAGACACACATGCACTGATAATGAAGGAGTGAAAAAGATATTCCATGCAAGTGGAAATCAAAAGTGAGCAGGAGTAGCTATACTTACATCAGACAAAACAGACTTCAAATTAAAAACTGTAAAAACAAAGAAGGACATTATATAATAATAAAAAGATCAATTAAGCAAGAAAATATAGAATTGTAAATATATATGCACCCAACACCAGAGCACCCAGATATCTAAAGCAAATATTATTTGATTAAAGGGAGAGATAGACTCCAATACAATAATATAATAGTTGAGAACTTCAACACCCTACTCTCAGCATTAGACAGATCATCTCAACTTAAAAGCAACAAACATTAAATTTAAACTTCACCATAGTCCAAATGACCCAACAGATATTTATAGAACATTTCAACCAACTGCTGAAGAATTCACTTTTTTTCATAAGCACATAGAACATTCTCCAGAATTGACCATATGATAGGACACAAAACAAGCCTCAAAAAATTTAGAAATATTGAAATCATATTATGTATTTTATCTGACTACAACAAAATACTTCACATCAACAAGAAGAACACTTGAAACTATATAAATACATGTAAATTAAACAGCTTTCAAATGATCAATGGGTGGAGGAAGGCACTAAGAGTAAAATTTTAAAATTTCTTGAAACAAATGAAAACGGAAACACAACCTACCAAAATTTATGGGACACAGAAAAAAACAGAATTAAGAGGCAAATTTATGGCAATAAATGCCTATATCAAAAAACTAGAAGGATTTCAAATAAACAACCTAATGATGCACCTCAAGCAACAAGGAAAGCAAGAACAAACCCAACTCAAAATTAGTAGAATGAAAGAAATAATAAAGATCAGAACAGAAATAAATAAAATTGAGATTAAAAAAAAAGATTGGCTGGGTGCAGTGGCTCATCCTAGCACTTTGGGAGGCCAAGGCAGACTTATGGCTTGAGTTTGAGACCAGCCTGGGCAACATGGTGAAACCCTGTCTCTACAAAAAAGTATAAAAATTAGCCAGGTGTGGTGGCATGCACATGTGGCGTGCACAAAAAAAAAAAAAAAAAAAAAATCAACAAAACAAAAAACTAGGTTTTTTTTTGAAAAGATGAACAAAATCAACAAAACATTAGCTAAATCAACTTTTTAAAAAAGAGAGAGAAGACCCAGATAAATAAAATCAGAAATAAAAAAGAAGACATCACAATGGATACCACAGAAATACAAAGGATCTTTAGAGACTACTATGAACAGCTATGTGCCAATAAATTTGAAAAGATAGAAGAAATGGACAAATTTCTGGATGCCAACAATCTACCAAGATTGAACCAAGAAGAAAGAAAAAACCTGAACATAACAACAACCAGTAAGAAGTCTTTGACAGAGAAAAGTCTAGGACTGGATGGCTTTACCACTGAATTCTACCAAATCTTTAAAGAAGAATTAATACCAATTCTTCTCAAACTATTCCAAAAAATTGAAGCAGAAGGAATTCTCCTTAACTCATTCTACGAGGTCAGCATAACCCATTACCAAAACCAGACAAGGATATAACAAAAAAGAAAACTACAGGCCAATATCCCTGATATTACACATAGACACAAAACTCTCAACAAAATACAAATTTGGTTTAGCAAACCAAATCCACCAACATGCTTAAAAGATAATACACCATGATCAAGCAGATTTATCCTAAGAATGGTTCAACATATACAAATCAATAAATGCCATATATAACATCAATAGAATGAAGGACAAAAACCATATGATTATCTCACTAGATGCAGAAAAAGCTTTTGATAAAATCCAGTGTCCCTTCATGATTTAGAAACATCTTAATAAATCAGGCAGACAAGGAAAGTACCTCAACATAATAAAGGCCATATATTGATAAACCACAGCTAACATCTTACTGTCCAGGGAAAAGCTAAAAGCTTACACTCTAAGAACCGGAACAAGATAAGGATGCCCACTCTCACTGCTTTTATTTGACATAGTATTGGAAGTCCTAGCCAGAACAATTACGAAAGGGGAAAAAAAAAAAAAGTCATCCAAATTGGAAAGAAGGAACTCAAATTGTCCCTGTTTACACATGACATGATCTTATATGTACATAATCTGAAAGACTCTATCAAAAAAACTCTTAGAACTGATAGACAAATTCAGTAAAGTTGCAAAATACAAAATTAATATACAAAGATTAGTAGCACTTCTATACACAAACAATAAACTAGCTAAGAAAGAAATTAAAGACAATAAAAAAACTACAAAATACTGATGGAAGAAAATGAAGAAGATATAAACAAATGGAAAGACATCCCATGCTTATGAATCAGCAGAATTAATATTGCTAAAATGACAATACTATCTAATCTACAGATTCAATGCAATCCTTATCAAAATATCAATGACATTCTTCACAGAAAGAGAAAAATATCCTAAAATTTGCAAGAAATCCCACAAAAGATCCAAATAACCAAAGCAATCCTGAGCAAAAAGAACAAAGTTGGAGGTATCACACTATTAGACCCCAAAATATACTACAAAGCTGTAGTAACTCAAATAGCATGGTGCTGGCATAAAAAGAGACACATAGACCAATGGAACAGAATAGAGAACCCAGAAATTAATCCACATGTCTATAGGCAACTGATTTTTGACTAAGGTGCCAAGAACACTCATTGGAGAAAGAACAGCCTCTTCAATAAATGATTCCAGAAAAACTTGATATCCATTTGCAGAAGAATAAAACTAGACTATTCACTTCTTACCCTATACAAAAATAAATTCAAAATGGATCAAAGACCTAAATGTAATGCCTGAAACAATGAAGCTACCAGAAGAAAACACAAGGAAAACACTTCAGGACATTAGTCTGGGAAAAGATTTTATAAATAATTCAAAATCACAGTTAACCAAAGCAAAAATAAACAAATGGAATTATATCAAACTGAAAAGCTTCTGCACAGCAAAAGAAACAACAAAATAAAAAGACAACCTACAGAGAGGAAGAAAATATTTGCAAACCACACATGCAATGGGATTAATATCTAGAATATAAAAGGAACTCAGTCATCTCAACAGCAAAAAAAAAATCCAATTTTAAAATGGGCAAATAATTTGAACAGATATTTCTCAAAATAAGACATACAAATGGCCAACAAATATATGTAAAATGCTCAACATCATCAGGGAAATGCAAATAAAAACTACAGTGAGGTATCATCTCACTCCAGTTAGGATGACTTTTTTTTTTTTTTCCAGACAGTCTCACTCTGTCTCCTAGACTGGAGTGCAGTGGCACAATCTCAGCTCACTGCAACCTCCGCCTCCTGAGTTCAAGTGATTCTCCTGCCTCAGCCTTCTGAGTAGCTGGGATTACAGGCGCCCGCCACCACGTCCGGCTAATTTTTGTATTTTTAGTAGAGATGGGGTTTCACCATGTTGGCCAGGATGGTCTCAAACTCCTGACCCAGGTGATCCCACCTCGGCCTCCCAAAGTGCTGGGATTACAGGCGTCAGCCACCACAGCCTGCCAGGATGACTACTATTAAAAAGAAAAAATAACAAATGCAGGTGAGAATATGAAGAAAAGGAACTCTTACACGCTGTTGGTGGGAACAGTACAACCACTATGGAGAATAGCATGGAGGTTCTTTAAAAACAAAATACTAAAAACAGAACTACCATATGATCCTGCAATCCAACTACTGAGAATTTATCTAAAAGAAAGGAAATGATTATATCAAAGAGACTTGTGCACCATCATGTTTATTACAATGCTATTCACAATAGCCACGATACAGAATCAACCTAGGTGTCCAGCAACAGATGAAGGATAAAGAAAATGTGGTATATATACACAACGGAATACTAGTCAGCCAGAAAAAAAAGAATGAAATCCTGTCATTCATGGCAACATGGATGGAACTGGAGGACATGATGTTCAGTGAAATAAGCCAGGAACAGAAAGTTAAACACTTCATGTTCTCACTCACATGTGGAAGGTGATAAAAGTTGATCTCATAGAAGTAAAAACTAGAACAGAGGATACTAGAAGCTGGGAAGTGTAGCAGGAAGGAAGGGACAAGAAGAGATGTGTTAACTTTAACACATCTTTAATCCAGATAGATAGGAGGGTAAGTTCCAGCGTTCTATACCACTGTAGCTTGACTCTAGTTAACAATAATGTATAAATAGCTAAAAGGAAGATACTGAATGCTCCCAATACAAAGAAATGATAAATGTGTGAGATGATGGATATGTTAATTACCCTAATCTGATCTCCATACATTACATGTATCAAAATATCAAAATGTATCCCATGAATATGTACAATTATTTCTTGTCAATAATACAATTTCTTATAAAGTAGATAAACAAAATTAACTTTAATAATGCATTTAATTTAATCTAATATATCCAAATTATTGTCAACATATAATCAATTTTTTCATTATTAATGAGATCATCTCATTGGGCCAGCCACACTTCAGGTGTTCAGTAGGCACATGTAGCTAGTGATTACATATTGGACAGCACAGGTCTAGCACCTTAAAACTTCCAAGAACCTCTCTCTCTTTCACATCTTAGGAAAGCTCTCTGTGTACTTGCTGTTTCTTCTGCCTAAAATTTCCACTCCTTTCTCAAGAGGCATCTCCTCATTGCTTAGGTATCCAAACTGCATTATTTATTGCATATCTGCTGTTTAAGAGCTGTCACTCTCCATTAGAACATAACCCCCCTGAGGCAGAGACCCCAGGGTCTAGCACAGTGCCTGGCATACAGTGGCCCTTAATAATTATTTTTGAATGAATGGATAAATGAATCCATTAGATACCATCCCTTTCCTCCCTTGCACCTGCCTTCCTAGAGGGCACAGACACACTCCAATTTAGTGCTACCCTGGGGAGTGTGAATCATCTTAGGCCGTCCCTGGCTGCTTTTGTGCAGGGTTTTGATAATTCGTGGTCACTGAACCCCTTTGACAGTTTGTGCTATCTATGGACTCCTTCTCAAAATAATGTTTTTTAATGCATAAAATAAAATTCACAGGATTACAAAGAAAACTGATCAATTACATGTAATTACAGTTGGTAATTTTTCTTAAAAATTGTGGTATAGTAATATTACTTTTTATTAATGCATTAAATAACAGGACCCTGCAAAGAGTCTAACAGCTTCCCTAATTTTGCAGTAGTGGTGAGGGTACATAATATCTTGAGATATCTGTCAAACTATTATATACTATGATATGAAAACATTTATAACTCTTATGGGTGACAAAATCTTAAGTGCTACTAATATTACTCTACTCATAATTGAAGGAAATGGTACAATTCAGTTAGGAAAAATAAAGAGGATTTTTTTCCCATCCAAGTTCACAGATTTTCTTGGATTCTAGCCCCTTCTTGGCATCCATGGACCCCAGGTTAAGAATCCCTACTTTATTGTGAGAATACAACCCCTCAACTTTGTCCTTTTTCTGCTCAAAGATTGGGAAATTAAACAGAAAATGCCTCAGTGCTCCTTTCCACTGCAGTCTGGGAGTGGGGGTTAGCTGATACATGAAAAGTAAAAACATTCTGTCCAGGTAGCATACATACTGGTCAAAAGCATGAACTTTAGACTCACACTAGCCTGGCTCTGTCACACCCTAGCTCTTTGCCCTGGGGCAAATATCAGCCTCTCTGAACCTCAGCTGCTTTACCTGTAAGATGAGACAAGACTTTCTACTCACAAGATGGGCAGCAGGATGAGATACAACAATGAATGTACTAACAGCTGGGGACTACACACGCACTTAGCAGATGTTCCCTGGTAGTGTTGTTGCTGTTTCTGTCAGCCCATCCCTGCTTCACCCCCTTTCTGTGATAACAGCTCCAGTATCTAGCAGGTTCTCCACACTAAATTCCTGAAGTTTCCTAACTGGCATCACTTGCCATCTTTGGTCTGCACTTAGGTAGGCTCCTTCATTGGCTCCCATCAGACCTCATGCCATGGTGGAAAGCAACTGGAGTTATCCAGGCCGGAGCTGGCATCCAGGAAGTCAATAGGTAGGTGAGGTTGGTCAAGTTATTTTACCCCTCAGGGCCTCATATTAACACTATTAAAAACAGGCCTCCCTCACAGTGCTACCATGAGAATTAAGTGAACATACCATTTTGTACAATAAATGCTAATTATGTCTTTTAGATATTTCTTCAAATAGAAATAAATTACTAAAGGAAGCACTCAGGTATAGCAAAAGTTGTCGACAGAAGGGAACAATAAGAAAACAGGCTTTGTCACAAAAACTTCATTTCATTTTCATTAATTTAATGTTTTTCTGACTTCAAGTTTCCTAGCCACAACCTCCAACCAAACACCTACGGAAAGATAAGACTCCCCAATAAGAAGATGGAAAGCCCCCTATCCCTACCCCAATTATGATGAGGGCTAGACTGTGCTGCTGGCAGGTGAAATGTTAGTTTTGCTTTGGGGGCAAAGGGAAAAGTCAAATTTCTCTAAGGGTGGCGAGAATACCTCCATGAGCAATGTGATTCACCCTGAGCTGTCCTGTAACTCAGGGTGGTTTGTTTTTTGTTTTTTGTTTTTTGTTTTTTTTTTTGTTGTTGTTGTTGTTGTTGTTGTTAATGGTTTCTAGGTAGATGGGAAAATATTAATAAAAGCTAGCTCTCAGGGGCTAGTCTCAATACTGTGAACACATAACCATCATCTCCCTAACCCACCTCCTCTGTCCCCAAACTACAGGGAAAGACCGTGCATTTTGGAAACAAATGTGGGCTTAGAGTCAGACAGATCTGGATTTATGTCCCAGCTCAGTCACTTACCACCTGGATAGATTTCAACAAGTTCATTTTTTCTGAGCCTCAATTTTCCACATCTGCAAAAGAGAAAATACTGTTGTTATGGAGATATTCTGGGGACTAAAGTTTCCATAGATAAAGCACCTGGCACACAGGAGGTATTCGGTAAACAGCAAATGATACTACATCACATGAACCACAAGAGTTGAAAAGCAGGGCACAGTGACACCAAAGAAAGAAGGTGACAAATCATGGTACAAGGAAGGATGGCAAGAAATCAAAATGAGAGACTGGATTGCCAAAGGAATTTCAGCTTATTCAGTGCTGCTGTGAAATAGAAAAGAATGTAGAGATGATTAGAAGGTAATTTTATGTAACACAAAAACAACTTATTCATTAGCACAGGACAGAGCAAGAGACGAGAAGTGACCTGCACAGGAGGACGATTACAGATCTCACCCACAGCATCTGAACAGGCATCTCATCACACATCACATCTCACAACAGCCCTGTCCAGCCCTCCCTGTGCACGTCCTTGCTCACCAAGAGGCTGGGAAGGGAAAGGCAAAGTAATGGCAACAATTAAAATGCTAGAAAAGAGTAACTGAATTGTCACTATTTTTTTGCTAATCAGGTTATTTTTAATTGTTCAATTTCCCTTCCCTGACCTTTGGGACCCTAATAAACAGTGACAGTCTAAAGCCCTAAGCATACATGAAATCTGTTAATTTTTCATTATTTAATTTTATTTCCAGTCCTCTTTTCCCTTGCAGATATAAATAGGAAGATATTAGTGCCTGACAGCAAATAAGAGGTTTCTTTTTGCTGTCATATTCTAACCGGAGTCCCAGGAAGCTCTATTCTTGATGAATACTTCTTTTTTCTACCCTTTTTTGCCTACTCCCTGCATCCTCTTCCTGTCTGCAGTCACACTCCCTACTCTCTTCCCTAGACAGCTATGTTGCCTAAAGGACTGTGAGGAGAGCCAGGCCTGAGACCCACAATGACAAAAGAAGGAAAATGAAGACGTGACAATGGCTCTTGCCATGTGCAGGGCATTATTCTAGATCCTGCAGGGGAAGACAGGGATGGCCCACCAGACACTTACATTCTCCTTATCCTACACAATGAAGTCAAACGTCCTTGCTTCACCAATACACAGGGGCTCCACAATGTGCCCTCAACCATCAATTCCAGCCCCATCTCTCCCCTCTTTTGCTACCAACACACAGACTAGAATCCACAACTAACTCTGGGTCCTGGTTCTTTGCATGGAGCTGTGCTACATCTGAAAATGTGGGACAAAGTGAAGCTTGACTCCAACACTACCTCTTACAGGCTGTCTTCTTGGGCCAATTTATTGACCTCCCTAGGCCTCAGTTTCCTCATTTGCAAAATGTGGCTAATACTTTCACAGGACCACATGAAGATGACATGAGATGACACATGTCAAGTGCCTCATATGTGAATGAGGAAAAACTCCCACTAGAGGCTCACAGCTCCCTGCTAGGTTAGATGCGGGTAGGACAAAGGGAGGGGGAAAGAAGCTCCCTATTAAAAAACATTTTTCTCCCATATTAGTAAGCCAATAAGAGATTCAATTGTGTCAACAATCTCTTATTACAAATGCAAATCACCCCTGTGTTAAGCTTATCAATTCCCACCTTTGTATAAATTATTTAAATCAAATCAGTACCTTCCAGAGTTTGAGATTTCAGTGTTGTGATTATGATGCAGAAGAGCAAGGTTATTTTTAAAACCTTTTTAGGAGGTTGCCTCAGTGCTCCTTTCCACTGCAGTCTGGGGGGTGGGGGTTAGCCGATGCATGAAAAGGAAAGACATCCTGTCCAGGTAGCATACATACTGGTCAAAAGCATGAACTTTGGACATTCAGAGCACAGCAACTAGGTGGCTGGAAGTCAGGGCTGGGTTGGGGAAAAGAAAATAGTACAGGGTAGAGGAAGGACGAGAATCCTGAAAGTGAAGCAGAAGGCCATGACATACCAACTTGTCCCACTTTGTCACTGTGCCTTGGGCTCAGATGGCAGCTGGAATGCTACTGACAATCTCCCGGCCTGCTGCCTTTGGCTCACCAGCAGTGGACTGAAACATCCGGATGCATTTGTCAGGCTGTCCTGTCAGCTTGCCCTCATGCAGCCAGACTTCTTAGTATAGGCTCTTTCAACTCCCACCGGCCCAGGTGCCTCCCACATAAAACCCTTCCCTGTCCCTTACAGAGATGACATTAAAAGTATGGAAAGAGAAGTGAGGGAAAGGATGGAGAGCAATGAGCACACATAAAAGTAGGTCATAATCCCCCTCCCCACTCCTCCTTCACAATCCGTGCAATATTTCCAAACCAAAGGACTGTAGGAATGCATCCCCCACATTGCACACATGCTCCTCAGCATCTTGCATGTATATGGCATTTCATATGTTTTCAAACCATTCGATTTGAAATAACAGACGTGCGAGCAGATTGTGAGCAGAGCAGGTAGGACTATCCCCATTTAAAATAATGAGGAGATTATGGTTCAAAAATGTTGGCCCTTCCCCAAATTCCAACTGCTAATTAGAAAGTAGGCCATTTTGGGACCCAAGTCTCTTGATGCTTCACTGCAAGATAGCGGGATTCAAATTTTATATGAGGCCTTTAAATGACTACATCTCAGGGACCTGGATGGGAAGTCTCTACCTGCATGAGGCTATGTGCAGGAACTACAGGTTTCAAACCCTGCCTCTGCCAGTGACTACTCATGAAATTTTTAAGAACTTTCTCTGTGATCATTGACTTTCTCATCTGTCAAACGAAGTGGGTGTGGACAATCTTCTGACTTTAAAGCACACATGTGTGTATGTTTGCATAATGTGAGGGCAGCAAGAAGTGCTGGGAAGAAACAGAAAGGGTATAGAATAGATACTTGACACTTGTGACTCTGCATAATCTCATTCACCCACTATATTCAATATTCTGTCAAATGTTCTGAGTCTCTGCAAGACCTGAAATAGACTCAAATACTGGCAGCATTGCCAGCAACCCACGGTGAGGCTCATCCCCCTTCTCTTCCCATTCAGGACTCTGTCTCACAGATACCACTGACCCCCATCCCTAAAGAGCAAACAAGGTAGGACTTGGCCACCCTCAGTCCTAGTGCCTTGGCCATCAGATATAAGCAGATACTCTTGGCCACCCTCAGTCCTAGTGCTAAGCAAGCAGACACCAGCAGCATTGGTTAACCAGAGGGAAGAGACCCTAGAAGTGAGCTCAGGACTTACAGGCAGAAAACCCAGGGCCTCAGATACCACAACAAGGTCTAGAAGAGAGGCGTGTTCTAGGTGGGTGCATCCATTTGGCCCTGTGAGGAGAAGTGTTGCATGGGGGCCAGAATGGGGCCTCTAAAGCATAGGCTCAGGACAGCAGCCCCATGGCTATGGTCTAAGGGTAGCATTGCCCATTGCTATTTGCTCTTCTCCATCTCCAAATATCTTCTCCCAGTTCCTGTTGCTGGCAAAGTTCACTCATTAAGACTTCTTCAAGTATAATGTAGATAAAGAAATTGCTTTGTCCTATCCAATCACCCAATGATTCCCAGTCTTGCTTTCATGCAAATATCTTCCATTACCTCGAAAACGAAGGCAAGATTCTCAAAAATCATTTTTACCATAATTTAAATTAATCTTAATTTAAAAGGTAAAGTGCAAATTTATAAGAGGCAAAAGGTGGAAACAATCCAAATGTCCCTCAACAGATGAATTGATAAACAAAATGTAGTATTATATATACACACAACAAAATATTGACGCATAGAAAGGAATGAAATTGTGATACATGCTACAACATGGATAAGCCTTGACGACATTATGTTAAGTGAAATATGTCAGACACAAAAGACAAGTATTGCATGATTCTACACCTACAACGGGCAAATTCATAGAGAAGGGAAGTAGAAGAGTGGTTACAATGGACTGGAGAGAGAGGGGGATGTAGAAACATTGTGTAATGGGTACAGAGTTTCTGCTTGGGATGATGAAAAAGCTCTAGAAAAGGGCAGTGTTGATGGTTGCATCATAGTGTGAATGTACTTAATGCCACTGAATTGGACACTTAAAAATGGTTCAAATGATAAATACTGTGTTATGCATATTTTGCCACAGTAAAAAAAAAAAAAAAAGATAAAATGCTACACAGTACCCTCAAGGTTTTCTGGAGAAGAATGACAAAGAAGAGAAGACTCACGCCTGTAATCCCAGCACTTTGGGAGGCCAAGGTGGGCGGATCACAAGGTCAGGAGATCGAGACCACCCTGGCTAACACGGTGAAACCCCGTCTCTACTAAAAATACGAAAACAAAAAATTAGCCAGGCATGGTGGCGGGCGCCTATAGTCCCAGCTACTGGGGAGGCCGAGGCAGGAGAATGGCATGAACCCGGGAGGCGGAGCTTGCAGTGACTAACTGAGATCGCGCCACTGCACTCCAGCCCTGGTGACAGAGCGAGACTCCATCTCAGAAAAAAAAAAGAAGAGAAGCAACAGCCCGAAATCAATTTTCCAAAAACAGTGTCACCTCCAAAAAGACTGGGGGTGCTTCTTGCTATGGTCTGAATTTGTTTCCCCAAAACTCATATGTTGAAAATCACCAATGTGATAGTATTAACAGGGGGAGCCTGAAGGGGGTGATTAAGTTACAGGGAAGAACGCTGATGAATGTGGTAGTGCCCTCATAAAAGAGGTTGAAGGGAGCCGCTTTGCTCTTTCCTCACGTGAGGACACAGCAGCAAGGCACTATTTTGAAGCTGCAAGCAAGCCCTCACCAGACACTGAACCTGCTGGCACCTTGATCTTGGACCCCCCAGCCTCGAGAAGGGTAAGCAATAAATGTATAGTATTTATAAATTATTCAGTCTAAGATATTTTGTTATAGCAGCCCTAACAGACTGAGACACCTTGGGAAGTCGTATAATATTTCAGCATCACCCAAGTGTCACATCATTCTTTTGCTCTCTTTATTTGTACCTTGTCCATTATCCCAAAAGTCTGCATTTATATAAGTTGGTTCTTCCTCTTTTGCTGTTGTGCACCACAATATCTTCAGTAGAAAGCAAACACCAAATTAAAAACCACACTCAGACCAATGCTAAACTCAACTTTGTTGCTAAATCAGTCCTAGATTACAGAGCTAAAACCTTCACCAACACCTAGCATTAGAATTAGCCATGGTTTGGGGTTTCTTTTTAATTTTCAGCTTTTATGGCTTTTAAAATTAAATGAACCCTCTGCACCCACACTCATTCTCAATAGGTACAGAAATTTCCACTGGCACTCAGAAAATGATGACACATTACAGATGTAACTGCTGAAGCAATTCTCTCTTTGTTATTTTAAAATGGCCACACACCATTTTTAGCCAGGTCTTAACTGCCACAGCGGGAAATGAGGCCATCGTCTAATTAATTTTTATCTCAATTATCTGGGCAGCTGCCTGAATCCTGATCTTCCGTTTGTCAGTGGAAATATGACATGATTGGAAGAGGTATATACATGAAAGAATATGGGCTCAAAAAAACTTTAATAAAACTGCCTAACTTCTCCCTTCAGTAATCCCTTCTATGCTCATCTCTACTCCATATTTACCTTCTTAAACTTGTTCCTCAAAGCGTGGTCCATGGACCTCCAACACCAGCATCACCCAGGAGCATTGTTGGAAATGCAGCAGCATCTAGGGCACCACCCCAGACCCACTGAATAAGAATCCCAGTTGCATCCTGTTCCCTAGGGGATTCCTGTGTACAGTACAGTTTGAAGAGCCCTGTATTAGCTTCCTGTGGCTGCTGTAACAGATTACCACAAACATGATGGCTTAAAACAACAGAAATTTAATCCCTCACAGTTCTTTCTGGAAGCCAGATGTTCAAAATTTGTTTTTTTGTTTTGTTTTGTTTTGACCAAAATAAAACAAGATGTTGGCAGGCACACATTCCCTCTGCTGGCTTGAGGAGACAATTTGCTCCTTGCCTCTTTCAGCTTGTGTTGGCTGCTGGTATTCCTGGGTTTCCAGCCCAATCTCTGTCCCTATCTTCACATCACTTTCTCCTCTATATGCATCTCAGCTCTTTCTCTGCTCCATCTCTTATAAGGATGTTTGTGATGGAATCTAGGGCCCACTTGGTTAATCCAAAATAATCTCATCTCAAGATCTTTCATTTAAATCATATCTGCAAAGACTCTTTTTGTAAATAAAGTAACATTTACAGTTTCTAGGGATTAGAATGTGGATATCTTCTGGGGAGCCATTTTTCTGCCTATCACAGTCATGCATCTGGAAAGTTTTACTTTCACATGCCAGTCAGAATATAATGACACTACATAAATGATCTGTATAAATCACTTGCATAAATATCAGCTCCAAATATAAATTTAGTAAATTTTACAAAAGGCCATCCTTCAAAACCTATTGTCAGCAAAGAAGCATTGAAGTTTCAAAGACTGCTCTGTGAACCAAATACAAGGCCTCTGAAGTTTCATTCTATTTGCAGCTCATAAACATATCCCTTACTTGCCTGGAATGCCTGTCAAACATTCTGATTTCTATGTCCCAACCCAGGCCTCCCAAATCAAAGTCACCAAGAAAGGGCCTGGGAATTTGTATTTCTAAAAGGCACTCTAAGGTGATTCTACCCATCAGTTTGAGAAACCCTGCTTAAACCAACACTTCTCATCCTGCACTGCACGTTTAGGAAATTTCTTAAAAATACTGAGGCCCAGATCCATCCAGACCAATTCAAGCTGATTCTCTTGAGGCGAGTATTTTCCAAAGCTCCCCAGAGATTTTAACTTGCAGCCTGGCTTGAGACCCACTGATTTTACCTCTCTGGGCCCAGTTAAGAGTTAGAGGTGATTTAACAGACCCAGGCAAACCACTCATGAAACTATCTGGGCTGCTGCCCTTTTCAGAATACATGTTGAAGGGCCCTTCTTCACAGGATGGGTCACGCCTATGACAAGGCAATTATGAAAGTGCTTAGGAAAATCAGCCCTGCAGGAGTTCTCACCCCAGCCATGAGAAGCCATGGACAAATAACATTCACCACCCACTCATAAGCATCCTGCACCAGAGAATAAAGCCGTGCCCAAGCAATCCTTTCACCCAACCCAAATTCCATCCTACTTTATGAAGAGGAACTTATTTCTCTTCTTCTTCACCTCCCTCCCCAATCTCCACCACGCCACATACACTTTCGTCTAGCCCCACAATACCAAAGTAATCAAGGTTTTAAAATGTTTAATGTTTTATTTAATACATTGAAATGTTCCCTACTTTCGTGTAAAGATGAAAAGTTTACATCTTTGGTCTTTCCCACAGAGCGTTATTGTCTAGCTGAGGAGCACATTGGCCAAACGATAACAATTGAAGTCAAAAGTTCTGCAAGAAACTAGCAGAAATCAGCAGAACAAGGAAAAGGGTATGAGAAGGAGAGAGTAGTAGCTCCTGTTGCTATAGGGAAGAATTTGTGTTCAGCGGAAAATTATGCGTTATCTACAACTCACTCTTCCATGTTATCTGATTCTGAGACTACAGAGACTATTCATCAACTCTAAATTATGGATAACTGATAGTAATGCAAAATAATCTTTGTCTATAAACAGGAAAATTCTGTCCTATACAGTAAAGAAAAAAAAATTTCAGTTGAATTGAATTTTTGAAGTGAGGACTTCCCTCCCCACTCAATGGGGGGAAAAATTGCCTTGATTTGCATGTTCACATCAATTTTTCTTTATTCCATATAAATTTGTTCTTTTTATAATTTTTCCTTTGAACCAGTTATAATATCATGATAAATACATCCTTAATGAATGTTTATTTTTATAGTTGCATAAAAGTTATGAGTTTACCCTCTTTTGAAAATTCTCTTTTAACATTGATCATGACCACTTTAGATGCCAAAGAGGACAAGACCCACAATGACTGCTCAAGCTTATAGATAAACCCTAAAACAATCAGATGAAGGTAAAGAGATCTTGCCTCTGGGAATGAGTCTTTTAGACTATCCCAGGCCTCTAGCCCCAAACTTGTTTTCTCCTGGCTCCTTCATTTCTAGCCAAGGGAGCAATCACCACCTAGGACCACAAACTGTTCTCCACCTGTGAAGCTGAATGCAGGTACAGAATTTATCAGAGCAAGGGATTCTTCTCCCTGGGACCTTGTTTGAGAAGAAGTCTTGACTGTTTAAATCAGCTCTCTCCCACAAGGGGCTGTGGTGCTGTTTATAGGTGCCCACAACAACCTGGAGGTTTAGAAACAATATCAGGAACAACGCCAGTGGTGTTTTCTCCAAGCCCACAAGGATAGTAAAGGTAATGTGAGAGGGTAGGAAGTTTCCCAAAATGAAAAGAAAAAACTAGCTGTGGGGAAAATTACAGAATTAACCTAACTGCATGACATCACCTAGGTTAGTTATAATATTTAAAGCATGATTCTATTTATCTCATGACGATCAAAATTACAAATATTTCATCAAGGTAGAAAATTTTAAAACACTATTACCTCATTCAAATAATTTGTGCCACACATACACAATATTTTAGTTATGATATACGTATGGTTGCTTTGATCTAAATTTTCCCAAGGTCTCTGAAATTAGTCTTACTCTTCGATCATATGATTCTCTACCCAAGGCCTGGTCATCACCCCAGATTTGTTTATCTCCAAAGTCAGTATTTCAACCATGTAGCTCTTCAATCACAATCTTTTTGTTTTCCAGCTGGTTAAGATTATCCCACAACTTTTTCTTCAACTTTGTTGGTATACCTACCATCGAGCCCTCCACTTTCTCCCTATCCACTGGGGTATCTCTCTACTTCTCCTTATCAATTACCTCCTTCCTGTCTTCTCTTCTGTCCCTCTCTAGCTTTGATTTCATTATTATTTTAAGTAATATTTTACAAATATCCTATACTCCCTTGCCCCTCTGCCTCTAAATCCCACTTCTCTAGCAAAATCTGTAACTCAGATGAACCCAACTACCATTTTCTTCAAAACTGTACCTGGGGATCTAAGGGATGCTGGGAAAATCTCATAGCTGGGTTAGTTGGTGGCACTGTACATTATATTGAAGGCCAATCTCAACCAGATCCTCAACTTGACTTCATAACCTCATCACATGGCTATAGACAATTCCCTGCCCACTCGCACACCTATCTCAAATGTTCTCTCTTCTCCTATCACCTGTGACTCCATCAAATCCCTCCCTTGCTCTCAGCAAACAATGCAAGGTCACAGGGAAGCAGGAGTCTTCAGATGCAGAGGCCATCGATATGCTGATGACTCCCTAATTCAAGCCTCCAGCCCTGGCCTCCGTATAAGCTCCAACCCCAAAATCAAACTCTTGATCATCCCCCTTAACAAACTGTGGTCCTCTTTCAGTTCCCCATCTCAAAGACTGGCACCACAATCAATTTCATTGGACAAAGCAGACATTTTCAAGCCATCCCTTTTACATCCTTCCCCCCAGCCTGAAAATTCATTTCCTCACCAAGTCCTGCATTTTGCTTCCTCTTTACATGTCAAATGAATCCACATCTTTCCATCTGTATTGCCATCCCTGAATTGCCATCCCTAAGCTGTTATCTTGCATTGCCTAGGCTCTTGTTTGATAACCAACCACTACCTACAATGCAAGTGGCTCATGGGCAGGCACTTTCACAGTAAATCACTCAAATACACAAGGCCTGGAAGAAACAAGACTTGATGGATTGGCCACTGTAAAAGAGCTTATTTATTCAACAAATACTTTTTGCATTTCTACTCTGGTCTAGACATTATATTAGATAATGGAGAAAATATGATCTAAGAGTTCCTCTTCAAAAAAACTCACCATCTAGAAGGTAGTGGGAGCACTCAGTCAACAACAATAATATAAAGCAGAATACAAACATTCTGTAAGCAAAATGCTGGGGCAGGGAAGATGGCAGGTACAATTTAAAGAAAGAACAAATCCCAGACAAATGGATGTTTAAGAAAAACTTCATGAAGGAGATGGTGTCAACACACAAAGACAGGGTAGATGGACAATAAACACATTATAGGAGAAGTTGAGTTTCTAAGCAAAGAAGTAAAAGCCAAAAAGTACATGGGAAAAAATGCAACCTGGTGATCACGGACTAATGAGAGATGGAGTTAGAATGGAAGAGTTGTTGGAAATCCACTGGGCGAAATTCAATGGGGCATAGGAAAAACTTCAGACAGAGGGTTTCTCTAAGTGGCTTTGCTTTAGGTGTAATTAACATTTTGAGTGACTTAGCTAAAATGAGGGAATACTTTAAGTCTATGCCACTCCATGCAGACTTGGGAATGAATTAAGAAGAGCCCTGTTGATGACATCTATGCACTTGGTACTTGTATTGGTCTGTTCTCGTATGGCTATAAAGAAATACCTGAGACTGGGCAATTTATAAAGAAAAGAGGTTTAATCGGCTCACGATTCCACAGGCTGTACAGGAGGCATGATGCTGGCATCTGCTCAGCTTCTGGGAGGCCCCAGGAAATTTACAATCATGGCAGAAGGTGAACGGGAAGCACACATATTACATGGCTGGAGCAGGAGCAAGAGAGGGGAAAGGGGAGGTGCTCACACTTTTAAATGACCAGATCTCACAAGAGCTCACTCGCTATTGTGAGGACATCACCAATGGGGAAATCTGCCTCCACAATCCAATCACCTCCCACCACACTCCACCTCCAACATTGGGGGTTACACTTTGACATGAGATGTGGACAATGACACAGATCCAAACCATATCAGTACTCCATAGTTTCTCACAGCGGATGTAAAGAGGAGATGTGCCTGCAATTTCTACATTCTTAGATCTTCACAGTATTTAGATTGGCACCTAAGAATCCAACTGTAGTGCCTAACAGATCAGCGTTGTCCATTCCTTCACATAATAACCGTGACTGGCCTGTTCTATTGTTCTTTCTCAGAGGGAAGAAAACACATTAAACTTCTCTGTCAAAGAAGCCATAGGCACATGGACTTGTGTAGTTGCCTGAGTTACCCACAATCAGAGCTGAAGAGATACCCACAGCAAGATCAGGACAGAAGAGAGTAGCACTTAAGCTTCACAGGTGGTATTTCTTATTCTTTTTATCCCTGGTGCAAAAAAGCAGAATGCAAAGAAGCAAATTATGGCACAGTGTTGGGGAAAGGGTGGGACATGGGAAGTAACTAGACAGCAATATGCCACCACATCTTCTCCCTCACTGCTGGCAGATGTCACCAGTCAATCAAAACATCTTTTCCCACAGAGTCTAGCAATGGCCTCGAACCATTTCTGAACTTACCACTCCAGAAAACCACTGCCAATCAGTCAAAGTTGGCCCACAAGAACAAATGTTTTTTCCATTCTTAGAATAACAGAAAGAAAATCACAATCTGTAGATCTGTGTTCAAACCCATTCAGACTGTTCCTAGCTATGTGGCCATGGGCAAATTCCCAATTCTCTAAGCCACAACTTTCCCACAGCTTTGAATGGAGATAACAACTTTGCCCTTACCACCTGCCAGAGTTGTGGCAAAACTCAAATGTGACAGTGCATGGAAGAATGCTTTGAAAACAGCAGGGCTCTATAGAGGTTAGATGTTCTCCAGATGGGAGGCATTACTACTTGTCACTTCCAGAACATTCCATGTGCCCTGCCCAGAGCACATTCCTTAGCCTTGGTTAGCTGCCTGCAGGGTCACATGTGAAAAGAAGCCAGCAGGAGGAACTCAGCAACTCTCTGCTGTCCTTTGCACCTTTTCATCTGTTCTTCCTCATCCAAAGCAGACAGCACGTCGACCAGCCAGACTGCCATCTTTACTACAATTCTCCTGGTAGCCCAGAATGGCCCGTGCCCAAGGAGCTGAACTTGAACTCAGCTGACTGGCTGAAGCCAGTCAGTGCTTAAGGGTTTGTAACAAATGCAAAATGCAACCACAGCTGTAGCTAAAGAAAACAATTTATAGCAGATTAAACAATTAACTTTTGAATAATAATTTCCTATGAATTTATTTTGCATTTTGTGATGGTACAAGGTGCTCTGTGCAGATGGGAGTTTCCTAAATTAATGAGGCACAGGGATTATCTAAAAAGAACCATTTGGCTGGAGGTTCTGGAGTTTTCCTCAGCAGGCTAAAGTTGGATGCCAGTGAAACTAAAAGTTGGAATGATTATGTCCTTGCAGAGAAAGTAACACTATGAAGAATGCTGCCAAGAGCATCCAAGGAGCAGCACCAAGACTGCAGGAGCCCTGTTCATGTTCCCAGCATGCACAGTGCACAGCTTCCTGCCATTTTTATTCTGAGATGTGGAGAATGAATTATAGGGGCAAGTGCAGAGGCAGATAGATAGACTTAGGAGACTATTGGAACAATGCAGATAAAGAGGATGGCAGTGCAGGGGGAAAGGGGACTGAATCAGGGAGGAGGATTGACCAGACGTATTAATGGATCAGATGGAGGAGATGAATGAAAGGGATGAATTGAGAATGGCTCTAATGTTTTTAGCTTGAACAACTGGATGGATGGAGGTGCCATTTACTGAAACAGGGAAAACACAGAGGAGGTGTGGCTGAGAATCCAGTTTTATCTTGAGCATTGAGAGCGTTTTTCCTCCTGACATCGAATACATGGTCTTTTCCAACACCACTTCTCCAATTTTCCAACACCAATGAGGTGTCCTATAATTCAATTCAATTCAGATGCTAACTACCTAGAGTTTAGCTTCAGACTCCGCAGTTTAAGGGCTCAATCCCAAGAGACTGCCCTCACTTCATATGCCAAGCACAAGTATCAGGTCACCTGTACTTGACCTGATACTTACTAAATTGGAGGTTCCCACGACCCCCTCCTAGTTTTAATAATTTGCTAGAATGGTTCACAGAACTCAGGAAGCCACTTTACTTATGTTTATGAATTTATTATAAAGATACAGCCAGGTACACAGGGCAAGGTCTAAAAGGGTCCTAAGAACAGTGTCTTTTGTCCCTTGTGGAATTGGGGTATATCACTCTCCTGGCACGTGGATGCGTTCACCCACTCAGAAGCTCTCTGAACTCTGTTGTTTAGGGGATTTTATGGAATTTTAATTATGTAGTAATGATTGATTAAATATTGGCCATGGGTGATTGAATCTCTAGCCCCTCTCACTTCCCTAAAGGTTACATGCATACATAAAAGTTCCAAGGTTCTAATCAAGGTTGGTCTTTCTGGTGACCAGCCCCCATCCTGAAACTATCCAGGGGCTTGCCAAGAGTCACCTCATTAGTACACAAGATGCTCTGTAACCCTTATCATGCAGGAGCTCTGGGTTCTAGGAGCTCTGTGCCAGGAACCAAAGACAAAGACCAAATATCTTTCTATGATACCACAGGGATGTAAGTTTCAGATGCTGTCTCTACTATTCTATATAACAGGTAGTCATATATGAAGCTGAGGCTCAGGGAGAAATCAGAGGCCAGATTCAAATTCTATCTCTGCTACTTATTAGCATCTGTGACTATTAATTAACCTGTCCACATCTTAGCTGCTTCATTTCTAAAATGTAAATAATAACCAGCTTGCAGGGTTCTATAAAAATAAGAAAGAGAGCATGTAAAGCTACTGTTCATTCAAAAAATATGTGTTGAGCCCCTGCTATGTTCCAGGAACTATTCTAGGTGCTGGAAATAGAACATGGGACAAAACAAACCAAAGCCCAACCCTCATAAATTTACATGCCACTGGAGAAGATCGACAATACAAAAATAAATAAGAAAGTATGCACCATGAAGTTGGTGGTAAGTGCTACAGAGAAAAATGGGGGGAAGAGGAATGTCATCATCTTAAATAGAATGGCCTGACTGAGAAGAGCACAGGTGAGCAGACGCCTGAGCAGGTGAGGGAGAGAGCCATGAAAATATCTGTAGAAGAGCATCCAGGCAATGAGAAAAGCAAGACAAAGAGACCTGAGGTGGAAGCCAGTGAGGCCAGAGGTGGCCCATTCAGAAGGGATGGCCGCTGCTCAGAATTCCAATAGTGTTCATTGTCAGGATGGCCCATGTGACATGCATCCTAGGCTACTGCTTTCCAGAGGTACATTGTTGTAACTCCCAACTTCATTGTAATCATTTACCTGCTCTTTAACTCATTAAAGAAGAGCCCAGAATATTTTTATACTGCCATTCCTGTACCCCAGCCAAGTGCCTCAGACATGGAAGAGCAATTGTCATCTGGAACCTGACCAAACACATAAACACACACACACAAACAAGCAAATTGCCGACTCATCCTACTTACTGAAATATTAGTCTCTTCGCTTAAGTTTCCTCGTCTCAACCAGAAACTAAGTTATTTTGAATTTATTTGCATTAAGGAGTATTCACTCTTGAGGAATACACTTTTAACACGGCATTCTCCAGCAAGCCTGGCTTTCCTGAAACTCCTTCGACAAGGATGATTGCCTATATTAGCTGCATCAGCAGCTAACCTAACCCTGGAAAGAATGAACCTAAGTCCCACACACCTGAATGCTTTAGCGTGCAGGATGCTTTATTAGCAACACGCTTTCTCTGCTGATCATAAACATCTGCTGTTCCAAGGACCATAATTTGAAGAGCAAGCTTCTAGAGAACTAGAAATGCCTGTGGAGAAAGTTAAAATAATAGCCCGTCTTCAAAATGCTCTGTGAGCAAAGAATAGGCACTCCAGTGACAATAGTCACTACCATTTATTGAGCACTTGCTATCAGCCAGGAACTGTGCTTAATGCTTTACTTACCCCAGCTAATTAAGTTAAATCTTCACCATACCCTTGGCAAGGTAGATATTTGCCCCATGCTACAGAGGAAGAAGTGACATCTCAGAGAGAGGTTAAGAAACGCCAGCCTCAGAGAGGTGTAGTTACTGGCCCAATGTCAGGATACTGAAGGGTAGAAGTAGGATTTGAACCCAGATCAACTAGTATTGAAAACAGCATATCAAATGTATATGCAACAAAGATCCAACAAGGGATCTCATTCTAAAAGTCAAGCGAAGTTCTTTTTGCAGAAATTAAAGGCTTGTCCTTACTGGTAACCATGAAAAGCTAGAGCTGAGTACCTGGTCTGATTGAGACCAATGCCCAGGACGGGAGGGAGAGGCATGCTGAGAGCCTGGCCCCCTTCCACAGGAGTGAACTGACAGACGAGTTGGACTTTGGTGCAAAGCACTGGAGTTTTTCCCCATGAATTAGCCATGGGTGCTCGATGCTGATGACTGAGAACAATTATACTGCTCACAGCAGATGGGAGCATATGGTGCCAACCACAATGAATCAATGTGTCACAGCAGCCAGGCTCTCAGATACGATTTAGAAAATGTTGCCAAACAATGATTACGATATTAACAGGGGGATGGGGCCAGCAATTAACATCTTTCAGTCAATCACTTATAGCACTTTTTAAAAACCTTTATCCAATAGCTATTGCCACGGCTTCAGTTTATAGATAGAAAAACAGAGGTACAAAGCAGTTTGCCTCAATTTACAGAGTAAGTCATTGACAGAATTTGTGGGGTTTTTTGGGAGCCTAATACGTAGATTCCCTCTTCTGCCTGGGTCTTGAACTAATCAAGAAATAAAACGGCAGAGGCAGAGATGGAGCACAAAATACCATCTTTATTACAGATAAAGCTAGGCTGGAAGACAAATGGCCTGGCTGACTCCCTTATAACCAACTTGGAGGGGCCACCTGAGGGGAAGGTTAAGCTCCCAGGGTCATTGGCCCCATGGTCTGGATGGATGAGAAAGGAGAAATCCCCTGCTCTCAAGACCTTGGTTAGATAGATTAACTCCCCAGGTGAAAAACATGGCTCAAACAAAGGCTGTTGCCAAACAGGTAACTCACTTTATCTGCTTAAGAAGTTTGTCTATTTAGGGGTGTCACTCTTTTTGTGATTTTTCTCTTCAGGGTCTTTGAGTTCAATTATATTGCTGTAATTGGGAGATGGGCTTCCACTAAAGGGAATGAATATTATAATACTACTGCCAATCATCCCAAGAACAGGTTGACCCTGGCAGGAAATTAGGATTCAGGGAGACAAGCCCAAGATTGAGATGAGGATAAAATCTCTTCTCTCAGGCAAGAGATAATATCCAAGCAGAAGATCCTGTCCCAGTGTATTAGTCCATTCTCATGCTGCTACAAGGACATACTCACGACTGGGTAATTTATAAAGGAAAGAGGTTTAATTGACTCACAGTTCTGCAGGGCAGGGGAGGCTTCAGGTAACTTATAATTGTGACAGAAAGGGAAGCAAAAATGTCATTCTTCACAAGGCAGCAGGAGAGAGAAGAATGAAAGCTGAGTGAAGGGGGAAGCCCCTTATAAAACCGTCAGCTCTCAGGGGAACTTACTATGATGAGAATAGCAGCATGGGAGTAAGTGTCCCCATGATTCAATTACCTCCCACCCACTCCCTCCCACCACACATGGGGATTATGGGAACTATAATTCAAGATGAGATTCAGGTGGGGACACAGCAAACCACATCATTCTGCCCCTGGCTCCTCCAAAATCTCATGTCCTCACATTTCAAAACCAATCATGCCTTTCCAACAGTCCCCTAAAGTCTTATTCCAGCATTAACCCAAAAGTTCAAGTCCAAAGTCTTATCTGAGACAAAGCAGGTCCCTTGTGCCTATGAGCCTGAAAAACGAAAAGCAAGTTAGTTGCTTCCTAGATACAACGGGAGTACAGGCATTGGGTAAATACTCCTGCTCTAAACAGGAGGAATTGGCCAAAACAAAGGGGCCACAGGCCCCATACAAGTCCAAAATCCAATAGGGCAGTCATTAAACCTTAAAGTTCCAAAACGATCTCCTTTAACTCCATGTCTCACATCCAGGCCACATGGATTCAAGAGGTGGTCTCCCATGGCCTTGGGCAGCTCCACCACCCCTGTGGCTTTGCAGGGTACAGACCCCCTCCATGCTGCTTTCACGGGCTGGCACTGAGTGTCTGTGGCTTTTCCAGGCACATGGTGCAAGCCGTCAGGTGATCTACCATTCTGGGGTCTGGAGGACAGTGGCCTTCTTCTCACAGCTCCACTAGGCAGTGCCTCAGCAGGGACTCTGTATGGAGGCTCCAACCCCACATTTCCCTTCTGCACTGCCCTGGAGAGGTTTTCTATGACAGCTCTACTCCTGCAGCAAACTTCTGCCTAAACATCCAGGCATTTCCATACATCCTCTGAAATCTAGGCAGAGGTTCCCAAACCTTGATTCTTGTCTTTTGTGCACCCCCAGGACCAACACCACATGGAAGCTGCCAAGGCTTGGGGCTTGCATCCTCTGAAGCAATGGCCAGAGCTGTGCCTTGGCCCCTTTTAGCCATGGCTGGAGCTCAAACAGCTGGGACACAGGGCACCATGTCCCAAGGCCACATAGAGAAGGGGGACTCTGGGCCCGGCCCATGAAACCATTTTTCCCTCCTCAGCCTCTCAGCCTGTGATGGGAGGGGCTGCTGTGAAGGTCTCTGACATGCCCTGCAGACATTTTCCCCATTGTCTTGGTGATTAACATTCAGCTTCTCATTACTTATGCAGATTTCTGCAGGGGGGCTTGAATTTTCCCCAAAAAAATGGGTTTTGATTTTCTACAGCATCATTAGGCTACAAATTTTCCAAATTTTTATGCTGTGCTTCCTCTTGAACGCTTTGCCACTTAGAAATTTCTTCCAACAGATGGCCTAAATCATCTCTCTCGAGTTCAAAGTCCCACAGATTTCTAGGGCAGAGGCAAAATGCCACAAGTCTCTTTGCATAGCAGAGTGACTTTTACTCCAGTTCCCAACAAGTTCCCCATCTCCATCCAAGACCACCTCAGCCTGCACTTCATTGTCCATATCACTATTGGCATTTTGGTCAAAGCCATTCAACAAGTCTCTAGGAAGTTCCAAACTTTCCCACATTTTCCTGTCTTCTTCTGAGCCCTCCAAACTGTTCCAACCTCTCCCTGTTACCCAGTTCCAAAGTCGTTTCCACATTTTCAGGTATATTTATGGCAGCACCCCACTCTCTGTGGTACCAATTTACTGTATTAGTCCATTTTCACACTGCTATGAAGAAATACCTGAGACTGGGTAATTTGTACAGGAAGGAGTTTTAATTGACTCACAGTTCTGCATGGCTGGGGAGGTCTCAAGAAACTTACAATCATGGTGGAAGGGGAAGCAAACACATCCTTCTTCACAAGGCAGCAGGAGACAGAAGAATGCATCAGATCTCATGAGAACTTACTATCACAAGAATAGCAGCAAGGGGGTAACCACCCCCATGATTCAATTACCTCCCACCGGGTCCCTCCTAACACACATGGGGATTATGGGAAGTACAATTCAAGATGAGATTTGGGTGGGGCCACAGCCAAACCATATCACCCAGGAATGACAGAAAAGGAAGTATACATGTTTCTGCCTGCTCACTCTTTAGATTTGTGTTTCCAGGGCACTATCAATGCTGTCTGGTCCGACTCTTTGTCAATGCTGTCTCAGCAACCAAGCAAGAAGAGTAAACAAAGTCTCACTGAGAGCTGGACACCACAAAAGCCATTACAGCACTGAGCAGATACCATCAGCCTGAATGTCAAACACAGCTGCACCAAGTCCATAGACCAAGCCTCACTAACTCTGAGCATCATCTTCTCTCTTTAGCCCCTGACCTGCAGCCTGTTACTAAGTCCCCTACTAAGAGAATTCCAGAATTCCTTAAGGGAAAAAAAAATCTTATGCCCCACTTCCAACTGAAATATTCCTCTATTCCACCCAACTGAAGATAACTTTCACAGTTTACTGCAGACATGTACTTTAAACAGAAGCAGTTTAGCTTCTGGTTGCATTAAACCTTTGTTCTCCAGAATAGTTTCTTGCGTTTATCTTTACATAACCAGAAGGCCTACTGAAGTGTTGCTGTTGTTGTTATAGGAGTAATCTGCCCCCAAAAGTCAAGTCAGACTTCCATCTCTAGGAAAACAAAAAGGGTACAGTCAATCTTTAAATAACTATTGCTAATCTGCATCCAAGCCTTTGCTTCTACCCCACAAGGTTTCAAAGAATATTAACGATTCCATCTAATTCCACTACAGAAGTCCTAGTCCCATCTCAAAGTCGAGTACAGACACAGACATTTTTCTGTTTCCCTCTGACCTTAATAGAATGTTTATATTTTTGGAGCACTCTCTGTCAACATATTTTTATGCCTCAATATCTCCAGGAAAATAATAAACTCTGTTAGTAACAGCACCTCGCAGACTCCAACAGAGTTTCATTTTGGAGAATATATAAGGTCTGCAATACACAGACCTTACAAAGACAAAGCAGAATTTTGAGAAGTGAATATTTTCATAGCTGAATTGTGTCTTAGTCTGTTGAGGCTGCTATAACAGAATACCTTAGACTGGGTAATTTATAAACAATATTAGTTCATTCCTCACAGTTCTAGAGGCTTGGAAGTTTAAAATCAAGATGCCAGCAAATTCAGTATCTGGAGAGGACACATTCCTCATACATGGCAGCTTCTATCTGCCTTCATATGGCAGAAGGGGTGAACAAGTTCCCATGAGCCTCTCTTCTTCTCCAAGGCCCCACTTCTTACTAATGTTGCATTGGAGATTAGGTTTCAACAAATGAACATGGGGAGGAACACAAACATTCAGAACATTCCACCTTGGCCCCCAAAATCCATATCCTTCCCACATGCAAAATACATTTATTCCATCCCAATGGCCCCCAAAGTCTTAACTGGTTCCAGCATTAACTAAAATCTAAGTCCAAAGTCTCATCTAAATATCATCTAAATTAGATTTGGGTGAGACTCAAGGTATGATTCATCCTGAGGCAAATTTCTCTCCAGCTGTGAATCTGTGAAATCAGAAGTTATATGCTTACAAAATACAATGGTGGGACAGGCACAGGATAGATATTCCCATTCCAAAAGATAGAAATAGGAAGGAAGAAAGGGGTGACTCATCCCAAGTAAGTTCAAAACCCAACAGGATGAACAATCTTAAACCTTAAAGATGCCCCACTTCCGGACACACTGGGGAAAAGGTTAGGTCTCCAAGGCTCTGGGCAGCCCCACCCCTCATGGCTTTGCTGGGCACAGCACACACAACTTTCCCAGATTGGAGTCTCCTGCCTGCGGTTCTCCCAGCCTGGAGTAGCACCCCCGTGGTTCTACCATTCTGGGGTCTCAGGGATGGCCCCACTCCCATGGCTTTATGAGCTATTGTCATAGTAGGGTCTCTGCAATATCTTCTCCCCTGTACCATTTATCTGCCTGGGCTCTGAGGCTGTCCAGAGCATCCTATGAAATCTAGGTGGAGGTAGCCATGACCCCACAGCTCATGCGCTCTGAGCATCCATAGTGATGACACCTCACAAACACCACCAAGGTTTACTGCCTGTGTCCTCGAAGGGGCAGCCACTGTGGACTGCACCACACTTGGGCCCACTGGAGCCACACCTGGGCTAGCTGAGAAGCACTGCACCAGAATGCAGGGAACAAAGACTTGAGGCAATACTGTGCTGTGAGGTCCCACAGACTCTAGAGGCCCCTCTTTTGACATGTCATGCACAAGACATTTCAGTCAATGACAAACTATACACAATGGTGGTCCCATAAGATTATAACACTATATTTTTACTGTACCCTTTCTTTTTTAATTTTTAATTTTTATGGATACATAGTATGTATATATATTTATGGAGTACACATGATGTTTTGATACAGCCATATATTGTGTAATAAACACATCAGAGTAACTGGAGTATCCATCAACTCAAGCATTTATCACTTCTCTGTGTTAGGAACATTGGACTTTTTCTATATTTAAATATGTTTAGAAACGCAAACACTTACTGTTGTGGTACAGCTCCCTACATATTCAGTACAGTAATATGCTGTACAGGTTTGTAGCCTAAAAGCAATAGGCTATACCATATAGTCAAGGTGTAGCAGGCTGTACCATCAAGGTTTGTGTAAATACATTCTATGATGTCCATACAATGATAAAATCACCTAATGACCCATTTCTCAGAATGTATCCCTGTCATTAAGTGATGCATCACTGTAGTTGATCTAGTCTGTCCCCCAGTCCCTTGGCCCTCTGGGCTTTTGAGTACAGTGGCAGCCCAGATGATCTCTCTGAAATGCCCCAGGGGTCATTCTTCATTGCCTTGATGAATAACACCTGGCTTCTAGTCTTACTACGTCTTACTAGTCTCTTTATGAGATAGTCACTTGGCCACACTGTTTCATTTTTTCAAAAGAATGAAAAGCATTCTTTTTCATTTTTTAAAACATGGCCAGGTTGACAATTTTCCAAATATTTAAGTTCTTCTTTCCTTTTGATTATAAATTTCATTTTTAATTTGTTTCTCCCTTCTCACATTTTACTTTATTAACATAGAGAAGCCATGCCACACCCTCAACACTTTGCTTAGGTATTTCTCCTACCAAACATCCTTTCTTCTCACTCAGAAGTTCTACCTTCCACAAAATACTAGAATACAAACTCAATTCAGCCAAGTTCTCAGCCACTTTATAAAAAAGATTGCCTTTCTTGCAATTTCCAATAAGATGTTCCTCATTTCCATCTGAGACCTCATCAGAATGGCCTTTGCCATCCATATTTCTACCAGCATTCTGTGCATGATCTCTTAGGTAATCTCTAAGAAGACAGAGGCTTTCTCTACATATCTCTTCTGAGCCCTCATAAGAATCACCCTTAATGCTCTGTTCATTTCAATGTAGGTTTTTTCTAGCATGCAAACTCCAAACTCTTCCAGCCCCTCCCCACTACCCAGTTCCAAAGCTGCTTCCACACATGTAGGTATTTGTTATAGCAACACCCCACTTCTTGGTACAAATTTCTGTCTTAGTCTGTTCAGGCTGCTATAACAAAATACATTCGAGTGGATAATTTATAAACAACAGAAACGTATTGCTCACAGTTGTGGAGGCTGTGAAGTTCAAAATCAAGATGCCACCAGATTCAGTGTCAGCTAAGGACCCATTCCTCATACATGGCAGCTTCTTAGTGTCCTCACATAGCAGAAGGGGTGAATAAGCCCCCTTGGGCTCTTTTATAAGGGAACTAATCTCACTCACGAGGGTTCTGCCCTCATGACATAATCACCTCCTAAAGGCCCCACCTCTTAATACTATTGCATTGGAGATTAGATTTCAACATGAATTTTGGGGAGACACAACATTCAGACCATAGCATCCCTCCACTTTCAACCCTCACCTTCCCCCAAAATAAGAATAAGTTCTTGGGAGGATCTAACTTACCGACTTTCCCCCTCGCATTATTTAATCAGCTTCATGTGTTTATTTCAAACTTTATCACTTCAAAAGTTCAAGTCCTTCTGTTACATTAATGTCTGGTTTCATTTTTCTTTATTCTCTGTTCAAACAAGTTGTTAAAGTCTATGGTTAAAGAGGAGCCATATAGAGAAAGCTAATGCTCATTTCATTAGAAAGAACTAAATTTTACATTTGTAGAGTAGAAACACTGCCTCAAAACATAGTGATCTCTGATTCCTTCTACATTCTCCTTAGCTTACAGATATCCTGAAAATGATATGCATTTGGTGAGCAAGGAAGAGCGCTATCCTACCAAATTTACTACAAATTTGAAGCCTTCCTCTGGTTTTTCACCATTAATTTTCTGTTTTTTGGTTGTTTTTTTTTTTGTTTTTGAGACAGAGTTTCACTCTTGTTGCCCAGGTTGGAGTGCAATGGCGCAATCTTGGCTCACCGCAACCTCCACCTCCCAGGTTGAAGCAATTCTCCTGCCTCAGCCTCCCAAGTAGCTGGGATTACAGGCATGAGCCACCATGCCCAGCTAATTTTGTAATTTTAGTAGAGACAGGGTTTCTCCATGTTGGTCAGGCTGGTCTCGAACTCCCGACCTCAGGTGATCCACCCTCCTCGGCCTCCCAAAGTGCTGGGATTACAGGCATGGGCTACCAAACCCAGCCTTCACTTTTAACTTTCAAAATGAAACAGTTGTATCAGGAATACTCCTCCGATAAACAAGACCAATATATGGAAATTGTATTATATAAAAGAAAAATAAATGCATATTCACTTTGTAAAATAACTTATCCAGTGAATTTCTTTACTAGCAAGTTTCCCCAGTACTTCAAAAAAATGACATAATATATTTTGAATTTTGATTTTTACACATGGGAGGACAGACTTATGTAAAATGAGGTACAACTACAGCCATAAAGAAAATTCTTCCCCACCAATTCACCAACCCTTCTCTATACATTAATATATTTATGTATATACTCGTTCTAATCATGTGTATCCTAATGTATATAGAATATGAGTAACTGCACAAGTATACAGTTGCTATCTGCTATTTGGATAATTGCTGCAACACAACCTGTTTTCCATATCACACTAGAAGAGACTGAGCTGAAATGTCAGTTTTCAGAATAAACACTTTTAAGCATCTTACTTGGTGAGTTAGGAATTCAGTATCTCAGGTGCCAAAGGGCTCTGACCTAACATTCACTCATTCCTAGAGAAAACAGTTATGTTGAGTCACAGGCAGAAAGATAAGGAAAACACTTTTAGTTCTCAAATTAAGTTAGTCACTCATTTTGCAACTGCATTCACGTCTGACAGCCTTGATAGACAAATATTTCAGGAGAAACTTATATAAAGAAAATAAATTGCCATTTGGCACTTTTCATGCCTGGCACCCTCAAGGAGAAGAAGACCCCATCTTTATTCCACAAGCAGCACTTCCTGCTGCTTTGTTCTTTATTTAGTTCTCTTTAAAGTTCAGCAGCATTTTAATTCTTTTTCAAATTCTCCAAAATTCTAAACCACTCCATACGTGACAGAATTTTAAATAAATCCTCATAGTTTCAAAAGTATAAATAAAGTCCTGAGCCACCACTGAAAGCAGCAACCAGTGTCTTTGTCAGGTACCCTTGCCTTCAGGCCCATCTTGATGTCCTTGGCTAGCACCATCTCTCCCTTCCCTCAGGCCACAGCCACCTGCTGCCTTCCACAAATTGGGGCTCCTAGTTTCATCCGCTATGTCTGCCTGCTACAGACTGCATCTCTCAGCACTGCATGCATTGCACTGCATACTCTCATCCACCTTTCCTTTTTCCTAACGGGATCCTTACCTTTTTTTCCCCTAAAAATTCACTCCTGCTCCACACAGTCATGTTCTTCAGGAAAGCTAACTCCATTCCCAGCTTTCAAGCAGTGGATCTGATTAGTGTGAGTAAATCAGTACCTAGCACTCTCCCGGTGACTATCATGGCTTAAGTTGGCCCAATCAAACTGAAGGGAAAGACAGTTGGAAAAGAAGTTTTTTTCTCACTCTCCCTTCCCTCTTCCGGACATGAATAAGGAAGCATGAGGCCCTACTTGTCAGTGGCAGCCCTCTTGTGACCATAAAAAGAACCATCTTCAGTTTGAAATTGATGTGGAAATATCTGGGATGAATTCTTGATGTCATCGTTGAGCCACTAATCATACTCCTCTGAAGCTCACCTGACTTCTGAACTTCTTTCTTGTAGCACTTCTCAGAGGCTTTACCATTCCAAAATACACTGTGGCCCTTCAAGAGGGAAGTGTGGTAGTCTGTCCTTCCCAACCAGATTTGATCACACAGCCCTGTCTCTCTCAAGGACTAGTGTTCCACAGAACTCAGCTTGGGGAACACCACACTGTGGTCATTTTAGGATTATCTGGGGCCAAAATTTCTCCTGACATGCTGTCAATCACTAGCTACTAAAGAGCTGGGGGTAAAGAACACACAACGTAAATCCTTAAACCCAAAATGTCCTGCTTGAGATATACACTATGTGTTAATAGTTTGGACACAATCCAAATTCCACAATCACCTAATAATTTCTTTTTCTAAACCAAGTCAATACTAATTTATTAAATTATATATTTATTTTATTTACAAATATTTGGCATGATTCCTCTGCCCCAAATATTAAAATATCAACAAAAACAAGGCTTACTTCCGCCTAACATTCAAAGCCATCCTGATCTGACCCTTCCCTTATTAGCTGTTTGTCACAACTCCCCAGCCCAGTCTTCGCCTTAGACTCATTACTCTCTCCCATCTCTTGAGTCCTCAGCTCAGATCCCAAATGCAGCAGCCTCATCCTTTCCCATTTTTTTTTCAGGTCTGGAATTGCAAATTAATTTTAATTATACATTTAGTTATATAAGCAATACATTAATACATGCTCCTTATAAAAATCTAAATGCTAGGCTAACATCCCCTTTGATAGCCCCAATCGTGGTTCTTTTCCTGCCTCTACAAAAGTAACCACTGTTATCAGCTTTATGTGTAACCTTCCAGACCTTTTTCTGGGCATTTATACACACATATATGGACCCACAGAACACATGCAGGCATCTTCCATTCTATTTCTGCTCACTGTCCTCACCTTGGTTATGGACAGCTTTAAGGTCCCGGAAGCCAGGAGAGGTATTGAGAGGTGACAGCATGCTGGCAGCCCTCGTGGCCCTCACTCGCTCTCGGTGCCTCCTCGGCCTCGGCACCCATTCTGGCCGCGCTTGAGGAGCCCTTCAGCCCGCCGCTGGACCATGGGAGCCCTTCTCTGGGCTGGCCTAAGCCGGAGCCGGCTCCCTCGGCTTCCGGGGAGGCATGGAGGAAGAGGCACGGGCGGAACCAGGGCTGCGCGCGGCGCTTGCGGGCCAGCTAGAGTTCCGGGTGGGCGTGGGCTTGGCGGCCCCGCACTTGGAGCCGCCGGCCGGCGGGCCCCACGGGCCCCGGGCAGTGAGGGGCTTAGCACCCGGGCCAGCAGCTGCAGAGGGTACGCCAGGTCCCCCAGCAGTGCTGGCCCACTGGCTGTGTGCTCGATTTCTCACTGGGCCTTAGCTGCCTCCCCGAGGGGCAGGGCTCAGGACCTACAGCCCGCCACGCCTGGGTCTCACCAGCCCAATCCCCCCCACAACTCCCCCCAACACCCCAATCCTCCCCCCAACCCCCACGCCACACTGTGGAAGCTTTGTTCTTTCGCTCTTTGCAATAAATCTTGCTGCTGCTCACTCTTTGGGTCCACACTGCCTTTATGAGCTGTAACACTCACAGCGAAGGTCTGCAGCTTCACTCCTGAGCCAGCGAGACCACGAACCCCACCAGAAGGAAGAAACTCTGAACACATCCGAACATCAGAAGGAACAAACTCCGGACACGCCGCCTTTAAGAACTGTAACACTCACCGCGAGGGTCCACGGCGTCATTCTTGAAGTCAGTGAGACCAAGAACCCACCAATTCTGGACACAGTATTAGCTCCTAGAAACTGGGATCAAGGAAAAGAGAAGTACAACTTAGTCCCTCTGGAAAAATGGATAATACACAGCATCCACGGACTGTTACACCAAAAATGTCATATTCTCAGAGGGCAAGAACCCGACAGCAAAACCCTCTCACAGTAATGCATGGAGGAGAGAAAAGGAGCTATGGGGTGTTAGGAGCAAGGTTGTCAGGATCCCTGAAGAAGCATTATGATGTGGTTTGGATTTGTGTCCCCACATCTCATGTTTAATTGTAATCTCCCATGTTGGAGGAGGGGCCTGGTGGGAGGTGATTGGATCATGGGGGTGCATGTCCCCTTTGCTGTTCTTGTGATAGTGAGTTCTCACCAGATCTGGTTGTTTTAAAAGTGTGTGGCACCTCCCCCCCGCGCCCTCTCTCTTCTGCTCTGGTCACGTAAGATATGTCTGCTTCCCCTTCACCTTCCACCAAGATTGAAAGCTTCCTGAGACCTCCCCAGCCATGCTACCTGTGCAGCCTGTGGAACCATGAGCCAATTACACCTCTTTTCTTTATAAATTACCCAGATTCAGCTATTTCTTTATAGCAGTGGGGGAATGAACGAACATACCTTACAACCTCCATCGGATGTCACAGGGCAGCAATGGTTTGACGTAGGCAACACTCCAACCCTCATCAACATTGTGCAGTCCAGCTCTTCCCTGGGATCCTCTTCACAAGCCACACTCCACTCCCCCAGCCCCTCTCTACTTCCCACCCCTTCCGTCTGGAAAGCTGGGAGAGCTGCCATTTTGGATTTGGACAGCTACTTCCCAAATGTCCAACCAAGGGAAAGTAGGGAAAGAAAAGAAGGCCCACCCATGTTTAAAGTGGATTTGCCTGTTCCTTGCCCACTCTTCATCCTTACAGCCAAAACCGTTCTCTCCTGAGTTTGACAGAAACACTCTTAGGACAAATGTGCTAATAGTGGCATGTTTTTCCCCAGGATCAGAGAGAGAGCACAACTGGGGGTGAGGTGGAAGGGACCCCCTGATGAAGTGGCAGTACAAGGGGAAAAGGGTGCTGAGCAAGAGTCAGACACACATCTGCACTGGCTCCCATCACCTCCCTCCCCACGCACTCCACCTTCCCCCTCATTTCCTGCACTGAGCCTTTGGTTATGAAACCTCTTTTGTTAATATCCACTAGATGTATTGAATAAAATAACAAAATAGCCAAGTATAAATGTAAAGTTTCCATTGAAGATGACCTCACTAGATTCACAACTCCTTCAGAACAGCAAAGCCCTGTGTGAAGCCAGCAGAGTGGGTGAGTGGGAGCTTCACCTGGGTTCAGGCAATGCTTTTAATTGACTACAATCCTCAATTCTGGCTCATGTCCCAGAATACAAGGCAAGGCTGCTTTCTTCTGGTCTTCTAAGACCTCTGCCTTTTCTTTTTTTTCTTTTGAGACGGAGTCTCGCTCTGTCGCCCAGGCTGGAGTGCAGTGGTGCGATCTCTGCTCACTGCAACCTCCACCTCCCAGGTTCAAGTGATTCTCCTGTCTCACCCTCCAGAGTAGCTGGGCTTACAGGTGCCTGCCACCACGCCTGGCTAATTTTTGTATTTTTAGTAGAGATGGGGTGTCGCCATGTTGGCCAGGCTGGTATTGAACTCCTGACCTCAGGTGATCCGCCTGCCTTGGCCTCCCAAAGTGCTGGGATTACAGGCGTGAGCCACTGTGCCCAGCCTGACCGCTGCCTTTTCATAAAGAAAATCCAACAGCAAAAAAGAATACATATATATTTGGAATTTTGCCCAGCATAATAATTTCTGCCTTCCTCCCTGACTTCACATCCTCCCTCTGTCTCCTCCCTGACTCTGTCCCTCGCTGTCCCACTCACAGGTGATGCTCCTTCCTGGTTTAGGCCTTTGCACACGCTGTTTCTCCTGCCTAGAGTGCTGGTCCTCCTGGTCTCTGCATGACTATTTCTTACTTGCCATTCACACTAAATGTCTTGTCTTACTCTAAATGTCATCTCTCAGGCCTTTTCTGGATTTCTGCTCCAATATAGCCACTTTTTTAGATCTATTTTAGCTTTCTGCATAGAACCTAGCAATATCTGATGTTTTTCTTTTTTCTTTTTGCTGTGGCTGATGTTGTTTTTTAATTGTTTGACTTCTAGACTAGAATGGGAATGGGAATTTGCCTTGTTCATCCCAGCATCCCAGACATCTGAAAACAGAGCCTAGCATAAACAAGTATTGAATGAGTGCATCTTTGGACCTGCAACTTCACATGTAAGCCCTTGCCTAATCCTCCTTCTATCTCAAAGCTTGTTTCTCATCCTTCCCTCCAACTCATGCTTTCCTCCAACCAGACTCATTTATTTAAAGTTCTCCTTTCATGCATGCTGTGTTGTCTTCCATTCTTTTCCACATACAGTCATGGGCCACATAACAATGTTTCACTCAATCATGGACCACATATATGACAGTGGTCCCATAAAATTATAGTACTGCATTTTGACTGTACCTTGTTAATGTTTAGATGTATTTAAATCCATTGTGTTACAATTGTATTGCCATTGTGTTACAATTGCCTACAATATTCAGTACAGTAGTATGCTACACAGAGTTGTAGCCTAGACACAATAGGCTATACCATATAGCCTAGGTGTGTAGTAGGCCATGTCATCTAGGTTTGTGTCAGTACACTCCGTGATGTTTACACATTGATGAAATTGCCTATCAACACATCCCTCAGCATATATGCCCTTTGTTAATTGACATGTGACTGTACTGTTCTCTCCCTTTTCTGTTCCCCCACTTGCCTGAAACCCTAGCTTCTCCACCTAGCTGAATCCTTCCTGTCTTTTAGCTGTTAGATCAAACATCACCTTCTTCAAAAACAGTCCCCATCTACCTCCTTCCATCCTCAGCCAGGCTACAAGTTTCTCCTCTGTGTTGGGAATTCTCTGCTTGCATGTAGCAAATTATTTATGTCATTGTTCTGGTTATGTGTCTGTTTACTCCTATTTACTCTCCTAGAGATTGAGATCATGAATGGGGATCATGTTAGTTTCCATACATCTGCAGCCCACTGACACGTGAGTACTCAATAAATGGCTGCTGAATGAATAAATAGGAAACATGTAAATATTTGAAAGAAAAGAAAGAAGAGCAATAGAAAGAGGCTCTGCATGGTGGCTCACACCTGTAATCCCAGCACTTTGGGAGGCCGGGGCAGGTGGATCACTTGAGGTTAGGAGTTTGAGACCAGCCTGGCCACCATGGATGGTGAAACCCCATCTCTACCAAAAATACAAAAAATTAGCTGGGTGTGGTGGTACCTGCCTGTAGTCCCAGTTACTTGGGAGGCTGAGGCAGGAGAATCGTTTGAACCTAGAAGGCAGAGAGTGCAGTGAGCCAAGATCATGCCACTGCACTCCAGCCTGGGTGACAGAGTGAGACTCTGTCTCTAAATAAATAAAGAGGGAGGGAGGGAGGGAGGGAGGAAGGAAGGAAGGAAGGAAGGAAGGAAGGAAGGAAAGAAGGAAGGAAGGGAATTACTGAAATGCAAGAGAAAAGACTTCATCTAAATCTTTTAGATTTAGAAAAAAATCCTGAATGAGACCTGAGAAACATCATATCAAAGTTAGGGGGATCTAAGACCTGCAGTGACCCTCCTTCATCTATTCCACTGGTTTTGATGCAATGATGTAGAAACCTACTAGATGTAGCCTTTTCAAACTATTTCTATTTATTATAAAATTATTGAACACAGCAAAAGATAATCCAATATAAAATTACCTGACATCTAAACTAGGCCTTCCTGTTAATATACATACACCATGTCTTTGGGGTAGGAGTAGAAGGCCACAGTAGTAACATATAGGTGGGATCCATGATTGTGCACTATCACCCTGTAGGTATGGATGTGTGCCCTCACCAATCCACAGGTGCCTAGGCTCTCACTGGGGGTTGGATTCAGTAGGAGGGCTCTCATTAGAGCAAAATCAAAAACCTTTCTCCAGAGGCTCACCCTCCCAGCTCAGGCAAGGGGATGGAAACAATGTATCCCTGCAGCAGGAGCAAGTATCATGAAGGTATGAACGTTTGAGATCTTATAATTAATGGACACCTCTTGGTTGTCCTGGTTCTGTATATATATACTGTTTCTGTTACCCCAACCATATCATTGTAAATCTTATGTATATGTAGATTAAGCAACTCCAAAGGATTGGTTTTAGCTGTAGTTTTTATGTATATACAAATTAGACAACCCAATGTCAATTCTAGATATGGTTAAGCAGACTTCCAGAGTAGGCTTATTCGATACCCCCATGCATGTGGCTAGAGTTTTACATATTCACGAGTTAGGCAACCCTAGTATGTAGCTCCTAATAAGATGTGGTATTTCCTTTCACTGGACACAAGCAGCTCTTATAGGTTAGTATGATAGGATAATGAGACCAGGAAGGGCGCGGTGGCTCAGGCCTGTAATCCCAGCACTTTGGGAGGCAGAGGCGGGCAGATCACAAGGTCAGGAGATTGAGACCATCCTGGTTAACACAGCGAAACCCCATCTCTAGTAAAAATACAAAAAATTAGCCGGGTATGGTGGCGGGCGCCTGTAGTCCCAGCTGCTCGGGAGGCTGAGGCAGGAGAATGGCGTGAACCCAGGAGGCGGAGCTTGCAGTGAGCCAAGATTGTGCCACTGCACTCCAGCCTGGGCGACAGAGCGAGACTCTGTCTCAAAAAAAAAAAAAGATAATGAGACCAGAACTAGGACTATGTAATCACACACATACTCTATGCAGTGGAGGCTGTAACATACACCATATAGTCTTCCTTCTCTTATAGAGAGAAGTACACATATGATCTATTTCATTCTGCTCATAAAAGTGATAAAGGGAGCCAAAGGACTTGAGGCTCCTTCCCAGGTCTATGATACCTTGCATCGATCCTCAACAAAGTAGTTTCCTTTCTATCCTCCTTTATTTCCTGGTGGTACGAAGGGTATGAACTGGGATAGACAGAAAGGGTTTCTCAATGACAAATTCTGCTTCCATGACATAAGTTCTCTGCCCTTGACCACCTAAAACTTATAATTGGCCAATTTCTCTCCTTGATGTCTTAAGAGAAAAAAAGAAAAGTAATAAAAATTACAAGTCAGAAGGTTTATGGCCCATGTCAAGCAACATCTTTCTAAGAAGATGGAATCAATACTGATGCAACCCATAGCCATATAATATAAAGCAAAGAGATGGATTTCCCCAAGATTCATGTAGGCCTATTAGTTTCATTTCTGTAGTTGGGCCTCATATGTGAAAAGTCTCCAACAGGGAGAACTAGTCATCTAGAGATATAATATCCTAACTTTTCAAATACAGTCATGCATCATTTAATGATGGGGATGTGTTCTATAAAATGTATCACTAGATGATTTCATCATTGTGCAAACATTATAGAGTGCTCATACACAAACAGATGGCAGAGCCTACCACACACTGAGGTTATATGGTATAACTTAGTGTTCCTGGCTACAACCCTGTTGAGCATGTTACTGTACTGAATACTGTAGGCAACTGTAACACAATGGTAAGGATTTGTGTATCTAAACATAGCTAAATGTAGAAAAGGTACAGGGAAAATATGGTATGAAAGATTTAAAAATGATACATTTGTATAAGGCACTCACTGTGAATGAAGCTTGTAGGACTGGAAGTTGCTCTAGATAAGTCAGTGAGTTAGTGGAGAGTGAATGTGAAGGCATAGGGCATTACTGTAGTACTGTACTACAGTAGAACACTACTCCAGGCTTTATAAACACTGTACACTCAGGCTACGTTAAATTTATAAAAATATTTTTCTTTATTCAATAATAAATTAACTTTAGCTAACTGTAATTTTTTGACTTTATAAACTTTTTAATTTTTTAACTTTTCAATTCATTTGTAATAACATTTAGCTTAAAACACAAGCACATTGTACAGTTACACAAAAATATTTTCTTTTTTTTTTTTTTTTTTGGAGACAGGGTCTTACTCTGTCACTCAGGCTGAGTGCAGTAGTGCAATCACAGCTCACTGCAGCCTCAACCTCCTGGGCTCAGCTGATCCTCCCACCTCAGCCTCCCAAGTAGCTGAGACCACAAGTATGCACCACCATGCCTGGCTAACTTTTGTATTTTCTGTAGATACGGGGTTTTGTCATGTTGCCCAGACTGGTCTTGAACCCCCGGGCTCAAGCAATCTGCCCACCTCAGCCTCCCAAAGTGCTGGGATTATAGGTATGAACCACTGCACCAGGCCTATTTTCTTTTTTATAGCCTTATTCTATAAGCTTTTATCTATTTTTAATTTTGTTTTTAACTTTTTAAACTTATTTGTTAAAAACTAAGATACAAACACACACATTCGTCTAGGCCTCCACAGGGTCAAGATCATCAATACCAGTGTCTTTCACCTCCACATCCTGTCCCACTGGAAAGCCTTCAGGGGCAATAACACTCATGGCGCTATCATCTCCTATGAGAACAATGCCTTCTTCGAGAATACCTCCTAAAGGACCTGCCCGAGGGTGTTTTCATAAGTAAAAGGTGTACACAGTAAAATAATAAGAGGTATAGTAAATACATAAATCCATAACATAGTCATTTATTATCATCAAGTATCATGTACTGTACATAATTGTATGTGGTAGACTTTCACATATCTGGTAGCACAATAGGTTTGTTAATACCAAGCGTCACCACAAACACAGGAGTGATGCATTGTGCTTTGAGGATACAATAGCTATGACATCACTAGGCGATAGGAATTTTTCAGCCTGATTATAATCTTCTGGAACTACCTTTGTATGTGAGGCCATTATTGACTGAAACAGCCTTCTGCAGTGTATGACTGTACCTGCATTTACTACGGTAGGAAAATACACCATGCCCTGGGAATCCTGGGCCCACACTCCCCAAGAGCTACATGGTTGTGGGGCCGTGTGGAGTAAAGAGGTCAGGAGGAGAGCCAAGTCAAGGTATAAACATGGCACATCTTCCTAAAGCTCAATTTTCTTCAGAGATTTAGAGAGGAAAATTATGTATATGTATGGTATAAAAACAAAGTTGAACATAAAGCTGCCCTTGCCTGAAGGTATTTGACATGCCTTTTTTTTTTTTTCGAGATGGAGTCTTGCTCTGTTGCCCAGGCTGGAGTGCAGTGGTGCTATCTCGGCTCACTGTAAGCTCCGCCTCCCGGGTTCACGCCATTCTCCTGTCTCAGCCTCCGGAGTAGCTAGGACTACAGGCGCGCGCCACCATGCCCAGCTAAATTTTTTTTGTATTTTTAGTAGAGACGGGGTTTCACCGTGTTAGCCAGGATGGTCTGGATCTCCTGACCTCGTGATCCGCCCACCTCGGCCTCCCAAAGTGCTGGGATTACAGGCGTGAGCCACCGCGCCCGGCCAACATGCTTATTTTTTATGAATGAAACGTCAACATCTAGTCTGGCTAGTAAAGAGATTCAGGAAGGAGAGGGTCATTATTGATGATGGAATGAATTATTAATGGATGTAGTTCATCATAATGTTTAATGCAACATGTTCATGAATTTTAAAGATTAAATGAAGCATTTTTATTTATGTATTTATTTTAGAGACAGGGTCTTGCTCTCTTGAGCTCAGGCTGGAGTGCAGTGGCGCAATCACAGTTCTCTGCATCCGCAAGTTCCTGGGCTCAAGGAATCCCCCGGCCTCAGCATCCCGAGTATCTGGGACTACATCTGCAGGCCCACACAGCTGGCTAATTTTTTTTGTAAAGACTAGATTTTGCCATGTTGCCTAGGCTGGGCTGAAACTTCTGGGCTCAAACAATCCTACCGCCTCTACCTCCCAAAGTGCTAAAATTAAAACCGCATGCATCTAGCCATTGTGCCTGTGCTGCAGACAATTTCAGGTTTTGACCCCAGCCCCTACTTTTCCCAACCCCAGTCAGGCTGGTGGTCACTCCCCTTTGCCTTGGGGTATTTTGCAGTGGAAAAGTTTAAGAAGTATTGAATGCCTGTGGATTTTCATAAACATTGAATGAGGGCTGAAACCAAAAGGGATATTTGTGTATACTTTAAATGTAGAGAAAATTTAACTAATCAGAACATAGCATCTCTCCATTCTAGAGTCTGTCCTTCCTTCTTTCTGCTACACCACAGTCTCTCCCCAGCAACTCCTGCAAAAAGAAACCCACACACAAATCCTCACGCCTCCAAGCATTCTGAGTCAGCAAAGCTTTATTTGCACTGATGATAATGTGCACCATACATGGACATATCCATCTACCCCGACATCTAACAAACCGGGCTGGGCACCTCTGAGGATACAAAGATGAGTGTGGTGTTATCCCTACCCTGGAGAAATTCATAGGCATGTGAGGAATCCAGCTATCAATTTTTAAAAGCTTTTATAATGTGATAAATTCATTAAAAAGCCACAAAGTGCTGCAGGAGCAGAGAGGGGGAAAAAAAAATTCCCCGCTCTACAAGGGCAGGATAGTCAGGGATGATTTCTCAGATGAATCAGCATTGGGGGCTCCACACTTTCAGGGTTTTTGCAGCAGCAAAGTGAGCCTCCTGGGTGGAATCAGATGTGCCCTAGAAATTCGTCTGCCAAGCTGATTCTTCCTCACAGCCCTCCCTCACTCCAGTCCTAAGTGCTCCCATTGCCTACACTTCCCTCACAGCCTATTTTTCTAACTTTTAAATTATATTATCATTGCACAAGTATTTGTTGAACATCTTCCCTGTGAAAGGCTCACCTTGCATAGCTTTTAGTCTAACATTTAATACTCCCAAGAAACATATTTTCTACTCCTACTTTACTCATTGAGGCCGATAGAGGATAAATTACTTGCCCAAAGTCATGGCCAGGATGTGGCTGTGCTGGGTTTCAGACCCAGATCAGTCTCCACTCTTTCCATTGCACCCACTGTTTCCCTTGGTTATAAAGCTGCCCTTGCCTGTAGGCATTTGACATGCTTACTTTTATAAATGAAATGCCAGCATCTAGTCAACATCTAATAAAAAGATTCAGGAAGGAGAGGGTCATTTTTTATATTAGAATGGATTTTTTAAATTTTTTCTTTCTACTTTTACATGTTTCAAAAAAATTTCATCTCCATCCTTTTGTGGTTCAGGAGCGTGATGACTGGGTTTTCAGGCTAATGTGTGAGAAGTGCCTCCCTCAAATCTTGTTATGACTCGATGTTGGCAAATTATGTCTGAAGTGAAAAAAAATTTATCTAAGTTTGAGAATGTATTATTTATAAATTGGAAATTGTGCATTATTTATTTATTTCTACTGAAAGAAGCAGTGCCATGCATAAGGAGATAACAGAGAAACCCAAATTAGGAGATGGGTAGGGAGGAAGCAGTGCAGAGTATGAGGAAAAAAAAAAGCCAGAGATATAAAGTGAGTATAAAGTGAGGCAGCTTAGTGGAGAAGGTCACACGGCCCAATCTTGATGTCCTTTGAAATTTAAAAGACTCAGAAACAGTATCTAGAAAATGCTGATCTAAAGCCACAGGGGCATCCGACCACAAACCACATCTAGGAAATGTCAGAGAAGCAAGGTCCTCAAACCCTGAGTGTAAATGGCTCAACCAAGCAACCCCTGGGCGAGTGAAACTCTGAGTTCACAATACACAGTCATGCTCAAAAGAGTGCCCAGCAGCAGAGTTCTGCCCTTCCATGAGGTGGAGAAAGAGCTTTCACTTGTGTCTGTGGCCCTGTCAGCTCCTCCAAGCTTGGATGCAAAGCCGAAGCTGGTAACACGCTGCCCCACCCCCCTATACCCACCAGGCCCAGGGTGACACTAGCGCTGCCTCAGAGCGCGGGTGTGTGACCGGCCAAAAGGGGATGACAAAAGTCAACAAGCCAGGGGTCCAAACATGAAAACACCCTCCCCTTGTGAAATCTCTGCCTTCTGTTATGTGCCTGAGGATGATCAGAGGCAGCACTTCCACTGCCACTTTGTCAGAGAACATTTCTCAGGGAAGGTCTGCCAGGGCTTTCTGCCAGATGCCTCCTGCTCTGACTCAGGTGGCTCAAGAAGCCATCTCAAGCTAAAGACCTGCCCAAAGGGAAGTTAATATGACGTTTTCAACTCCTATTTGATTTCTACTCTATTTCTGTGAGGTCCTTTTCAAATCTATGTGGGTTCATTAAATGCTCCCATAGACCTACGTGAGGAGGAAAAAACTAGTAAGCCAAACAGGCCACGTCATTCTTTCTTCCATAGCTGCCATATCAAAGGGCTGGTGGATGTGGTCATAGTTGCCATTTCCCAGGAGCTGATATCACAGAGGAAAAGAATTTTATTTAAGGCAAAAAAAAAAAAAAGCCAGCAAATTTACAATTTTATGTTTCCAGGAAGCAGCAAATGCCAGGGGCTGGATGCAGATAAGATGATCTGAAACTAAAAGTGCAGCAGGGATAGCCTATCTCCCAGTCCATTTCTAAAATTCCATCTACTGATAAAGAATTGTCAGGTGAAGAAAACCTCAGACTTGCACCTTTGCAAAAGGGAAAGGGAGCCAGTAGTCAGACTGAAAATCAGATCAGAAAGTATCAGCAACATTCCAGGAAAAAAGTTGAGAGAAAAAGAAAATGTTACACACACACATACACACACACACACACACACACACTGCATCAGGGAGTAGTCCTGCTGGTCAAAACAGATGCATAGCTCTGAGGTATGATTAATCCTTGCTTCTGTAACCTCAGCAACACAAAGGCTGTTTTCCACCCAAACCCTGGAGAGCCTGTCAAAATGAGTTAGACTGGATCTCCTGATCCAGTTCTCCTGTTACACAGTTGAGAAAAGTGACATGCCACAAATGCAGAGTGCTCAGGGCACTGACAAGAGCCCTCCACATGTGGCAGCTTCTGTCCCTGCTCGGTGGCAGTTACAAGCAAACATTTTCATATTTCTAGGAATGCTTCTTACACAGAAGGTGAAATCCATCCCTCTCAATAGTCAAGACCCTGAGAAAATGAGCCTAAGCTGTCAGATCCGCCCGTGACCTGAAGTCCATAGGGACTATCTTCATGCTCTCACTCTGCCCGAGGGTCTCACATGCAGCTTGTGTCTCTCTTCTTACCCTCTAAGTGATGTTCCTCATAGTAATGACTGTTTCTCAGGAAGAGTCCATTGTCTTCTCTTCTTATTTTCTGTGTGCTTCTCTTCCATCTAGCTCACTTTCCCATAGTAGACGCACTACAGGAAAGCAGTAGTATGAAAAAACACCTCACCACAACACAGCGTTTCCCCAAGATGGGGTTATCCCAGAGCACAGGGAGGGCCCACAACAGAGGAGATATCGTTTTAAAATTGTACCTGTGTTAATTCAAATAGGCCTATCACATGGTCTGAAATTCTACCATTAATGATGATTTCTAGAATACAACAGAGTCAAATGTGCCCTTATAAAATAAAATACTACAAATAGAAAACACTGAAAATAGTTATTAGTACAAAGCAATTTTCTCAGCTATTGGATGACTGTGTGGGAATCTGATAGAGGAAAGAACAGGCTAGACATTGGAGACTTGGAAGGGTGGGAGGTAGGGAGGAGGTGAGGGATGAGAAAGTACTTCACAGGTAAAATGTACATTTGATTCAGGTGATGGATACACTGAATGCCCAGACCTCACGACTGTGCAATATATTCGTGTAATAAAACTGCACTTGTATCCCTTAATACAAATAATTTTTTTTAAAGAACAAAAAAACACTCTTAGAACTTCTACAGCAACCCAGGAAATCCCTGCTCCAGCCCAGCTCCTCCCAACTGTTCTGCCCTGGTACTCGGGGGTTCATGAGATGAGGCTGAAAGTATCCTGATAGGCAGCATCAGCTTTGCATAGGTTTTATGCTTAAATACAACACTAAACTCTCCTCAGCCTGGCAGGCCTATTGTTGCTCATCACTGGCCTTTAGCTCCTGGCCATTTCCCAGTTAAAATCAGTAGTGCCCTTCCTGGAAAACTTCATTTTCCTTCCAGCCACTCCCTGACAAATATCTTTTATCTCCTTTCTCTCTCTCCTGCCTTCCTCCCTCCTCTCCCCTCCTTCCTTCTACTAACCATTCTCCAAACTTCCTCTCCTTTATTAGGCAGAACTGGGATGAGTTACACCGTCAAACATACCACATGAAGCATCATCTCAAATGGATTTCCAGTGAATTAAGAAAAACTTGGATATAATATTTCTTGTATTTCCACTGAGCTCATAAAAGCCCAGGTTTTAGTCTGAAAACATTGCAGATAGTAAGACAGTCAGAACTGAACTGACTGCCTAAGGATTGCACTGAGCTCTGCCAGTACGGGCACAGGGTGGAAAATGCATGCACTTCAGAGGCTGCTGGCCTAGGGAGTCAGAAACAACTGGACTCAAATCCCAGCTCCACTTTAATAGCTATACAACTTTGGAGAAGTTGTTCAGTCTTTCTGAACCTCAGTTTTCTCATCTCTAAAATGGAATAACAATTCTTCAGAGTTGTACTAAATGAGTCAATAAACGTAAAAGAATATATTAAATGAATGTAAATAGAGTCTTTTAAAAAAATTGCCTTCCTCTCTTCTTCCTGGTCAAGGTATCATTGGTTTCTTTTGATTTTGAGAGCAGAGAGCTGGTCCCAGTTCCATTTTTATAATCCTGGGACTTCAATCAAAAGTATGTAGCTTCTTATACTGGCACTGGATACCTTGGGCTGTAGGAAGATGAAACCAATGTCAAATAAAGGACATGGTTTCATCAGATGAAAACTCCTGCTCAAGCTCCATATCACACTTCTCCCTATCTTTACTTCTTTAAAAAAAAAAAAAGTCTATTTCAACGAATAAAACCAGCCTAAAATCACCTCCTCTCTAAAGCTATGTTTGATCCATTCTTCCCACTGATTGATTCATTCAAAACTAGCATCCCTCTATATATACAAAAGATTGGTTCCAGCCCCTCTACCCCTGCCAACCTCATATATACCAAAATTCTCACATACTCAAGTCCCACCGTTGGCCCTGTGGAGCCCGAGTACAGAAAAAAAACAGCCTGCAGCCATAAAAAAGAATGAGATCTACCGGGTGCAGTGGCTCACACCTGTAATCCCAGCTCTTTGGGAGGCTGAGGTGGGCAGATTTCCTGAGGTCGGGAGTTCGAGACCAGTCTAGCCAACATGGTGAAACCCCATCTCTACTAAAAATCCAAAAATTTAGCCGGGCATGGTGGCATGCACCCGTAATCCAGCTATTGGGAGGCTGAGGCAGGGGAATTGCTTGAGGCAGGGAGGTGGAGGTTGCAGTGAGCTGAGATCGTGCCACTGCACTCCAGCTTGGGCAACAGAGTGAGACTCCATCACAAACAAAAAAAAGAAGGAATGAGATTGTGTCCTTTGCAGGGACACGGATAAAGCTGGAGGCCATTATGTTTAGCAAATTAACACAGGAACAGAAAACCAAATACCACCTGTTCTCACAAGTGGGAGCTAAATGATAAGAACACATGGACACACAGAGGGGAACAACACACACTGGGGTCTTTCAGAGAGTGGAGGTTGGGGGAAGGAGAGGATCAGGAAAAATAACTAATGGATACTAGGCTTAATACCTGGGTGTTGAAATAATCCATACCCCCCAAAAAAAAACCCCTAACACAAGTTTACCTATATAGTAACAAACCTGCACTTGTCCTCCTGAACTTAAAAGTTAAATAAAATAAATAAAAAGAAAAAAGAAGCCATCCATATTCTTGGGTTTTGAGATGAAGAGTTTATGGATGCTTATATTCAAGCATAGTATCTACTTTTTTAACTCCATGAATACTGTCTTCCATCTGCATGTGGTTGAAAAAAATCCATGTAGAAGCAGACCCACACTGTTGAAATCCATGTTGTTCAAGGGTCAACTGTAATTGAATGCCCTCTGTCCCTATTAGACAATGTGGATTAAATGGTGAGAAAAAAAGAGAGACATGAGCCCTGCCTTCCAGGAGTAATTACATATTTACAGATAGATCTCTTCCACTAGACTCCAGAGTCAGGGCCCAGCATTCTACATTCCAAGCTTGGCATACAGTGGTCAAAGAAAAATTTTGAATGAATGAATGATTGGTTGATTTCAACATTTCATGAAAGTCGTGCTTTTCTAAAAAGGAGAAATCAGATCTGGTTTAACTATGTTTTTACTTTTAAAAATCAGTATCTTTATTTCTGGTACATTTTTAGTTGATTGGCTTCCATCTTAGTCTACTTAGGCTGCAATAACTAAATACCACAGGGATTTATTTCTCACAGCTCTGGAGGCTGAGAAATACAAAATCAAAGTCCCAGCCAATTCAGACTCTTTCTGTTTTACAGATAGATGCATTCTTTCTTGCTGTATCCTCGCATATGGACAGACAGAGCTCTGGCTTCTCCTTTTCTTCTTATCAGGACACTAATTCCATCATAGGGGCCCCACCCTCATGATCTCATCTAAACTTAATTACCTTCCAAAGGCCCCATGGCCAAATGCCATCACATTGGGGGTTGCAGCTCCAACATATGAATTTGAGGAAACTTAGACATTCAGTACACAACAGCTACAATCTTTCTTTACACAACACAGGGAAACTAGAAGTTTCCAGGGGAGATTTTTAAACAATAATTAGTTTGTTTAAAATAAATTTAAAAAGAAAAGAGAGGTTTCCAGGGACAAAAATTATGTTTCATGGAAAAATCAGAGCCAGGAGAGGTGGATTCTAACACTAGCTCTGCAACAAGCTATGTTAGACTTTGGTCAAGTTACTTTACTTCCTTATTCCTGAAAGAGGAGCTGGACTGATGATCCTTGGGCTCCTCTCCAGTTCTGCCATGCTAGGGTTCTCATGGGTATCTACCCTTAAAGATTATTTTTTAATTTGAGGGTCCCTATTGTTACCTTTCCTCAACAACAAATTGAAAAGAATCCCACAAACAATAACGATGGCTGTTTTCATTCAAGATGGCCCCATCCATCAGGGAAACAACAGCCCTCCACTCCCCCCACCCCACCCACATGTGTTACCACCAACATGTGTTGCCACCCCACCAACATGTGTTTAGTTGGAAAGAAAAAAACAGAAACCAAATCGAAGCTCTTTCAGAAGGTACTTTGAACTAGAAAAAATACCTAATTCCACTTATATAGGAGATACTTCTTAAGAGTTTACAGATGCTTATATTCAAGCATAGTATCTATTTTTTAACTCAACACCAAAACCATACAACTCAATTTTTAGAAAGACTGAGACTGATGTAGTGCTGCAATTGACATACACTTTTTTTATTTTGAATTCTGCAAATGTGTAATTGCAGTCAAGAAAAATATACCCACAGAATCTTCAAAGAACAGAAAGCCCCTGGTTGAAGATCTACTACATAAAATATTCATGTTACTAGTTCAGGTTTCCTCTCTGTGTTTCTCCAAGATAGCCTTAATCTCAACTGGAGATTTTAATAGAGGTAGATTGGCAATAAAAATTAAAAGGACTCCTCTCTGTCCCCCTGCTGTTTTCTATTAGCAAAGTGCATTACATTGTATTATTTTCCAATGTTTACTTAAAAGAGGTAATAAATATTAGATGGATACCTCAGCTAACAAGAATGGTGACCACAAAATATTGAACAGCTGAAGATTAGAATTTGAACAAAAAAAGTTTACATAAGCCATACTTCCGTGCATGTAGGCATCCCAGCCCCCATTGATTATAGTATATACTGTGAAATCACATAGGAAAGCAAAGCAGATTTATTCTCTTTTGCATTGAACCCTACAGTTATTTCCTTTTTGCTGGTAGATTGTGACTCTGCAGTTATAAGTGTGAACTATGAAATCAATAATGAAATTACAAATCAGCAGGCAAAGTGCATATCAATAAAATTGTCCATTCTTGAGCATCTACCACCTGGCAGACCCAGGGCCAGAACCCTGCACATGCACTGCCTCATACAAGTCTCACAGCACTGTAAAAAGGCAGCATTATCTCCATTTTACAGGTGAGAGATCTAAGAGAGGTCAGGCAACTTCTCCAAGGTCACACAGTTGGTAAATAATAGACACCCAGTTCTGGTGGATTCCTAAACTCATATTTGCGCCTGTAAACTATGAACAGGGAACACAGGTGCCATCGAAGGCACTGAGGGACAGAAAGACACCCTCTCCTATGGACTGAATTGTGCCCCTTCAAAATTCATATAGTGAAGGCCCAACATGATTGTATTTGGAGATAGGGCCTCTTTGGAGGTAATTAAGATTAAATGAGGTCGTAGGGTGGGGCTCTAACCCAATAGGATCAGCATCCTAATAAGGAAAACCAGAGTTTCTTATCTCTTCAGGGAATGCACAAAGAAGAGGTCATGTGGGCACACAGTGAGATGGCAGAAGATTACACACTTGAATTGTGGCTAGTGAAACTGAGATTGCTGTTAAGTGTAAACACTAGAGTTCAGTCTTGGTATTAAAAAAACAATATAAAATACTTTATTAATAATATTTATATTGATTACATGTTAAAATAATTTTTTTTTTTGAGAAGGAGTCTCGCTCTGTCGCCCAGGCTGGAGTGCAGTGGTGCGATTTCGGCTCACTGCAAGCTCCACCTCCCAGATTCACACCATTCTCCTGCCTCAGCCTCCCAAGTAGCTGGGACTACAGGCACCCACCACCATGCCCGGCTAATTTTTTGTATTTTTTAGTAGAGACGGGGTTTCACTGTATTAGCCAGGATGGTCTCGATCTCCTGACCTCGTGATCTGCCCACCTCGGCCTCCCAAAGTGCTGGGATTACAGGCATGAGCCACCGCGCCCGGCCTAAAATAATATTTTTAATATATGAGGTTAAATAAAATGTATTATTATATTTAGTTTCACCTATTTCTTTTTTTTTTAATGTAGCTACTAGAAAATTTAGAATTACATATGTGGCTCCCATTATATGCAGACTGGACAGCACTAATCGAGAATACATAGTTAACAGGAAGAAAAATAGATTTCAAAATGACCTAAGTACAGAAGCTCCTCTATTTATAAGCAGATCAGATTCTGAAAGGCTGGTTCTAAGTCCATGTGTTGTGACTTCTAAGTGAGGTTGTCAATTGGTCCTCTTGGAAACAGATGCCAAGAAGGTGTTAGAAATACAAAAGATGTATTGGAGATAATGCCAGCGAAAGATAAAAGAAAACCTTCAGTCTATGATGTAGGGCTGAGTCCTGTACAAGGAGAAGGGAGAGGAAGGAGAAGAGGGTAGCAGGAGGCTCAGACTACAGTGCAGCTCTTAGGAAATTCTGGCCAGCCCAGTAGGGAGCTCTGGCAAGCCCTTGCATCACTCCTGATGCTGCCTGGAAATCAGATGGACAAAACTCTAAATCTGAATCAGATATTGAAGGCATCTGCAACTACAGGCTATCAACTTAACGCACTCCTTGTGGCCAGTTCTCTTAAAGAGAGATCTGATAGGCACACCTCCACAGTCACCACAGTGAGCAAGTGGGCTTTCACTTTGCACTCCTTGGATATTTTACAATAAATAGGAAATATCTGCCCCATCCCCCAAATTTCCTGTCTCAATATACCTCCATTCATCCAGTGGGTTGTTACTCTGACTAAAAACTAGGAGTCATCTCTGATTCCTCTCCTTTGCCCGCACTAATCATCTTCAGTAAGTCCTGTCCCCACTGCATTCAAAATGTATCCTGAATCTTACCAATACCACCTTCATCACAATAACTCTAGTTCAAGTCATTTTCTCTCTCACTTGAGTTACTCAGTAAACTCCTAATTGGTTACTTATTTTAATGCTTGAAATCAACAGTCTGTTCTCCACAGAATAGCCAGAGCAATATTTTTAAACCATAGATAAGATTATGTCACTTCTCTACTTAAAATCCCCCAGTGTCCTCCTGAATGACATAAAATTCAGACTCCGTGCCATTTAATACCTTGCCACATTACGAGGGAGCTCGTTAGAAAGACATCATCTTGGACCCCACCCCAGACCTAAAGAATCAGAGGAGAGCCCCAGATGACTGATGTGCACATACAAGTTTGAGAAGCATCCTCTCCTACCAACCCCGTCCTCAGTCATTACACATTAGCCACATGATACCCCAGCTGTTCCTTGAACACAGTAAGTACGTCCTATCTCTGGGCCCTTCCACTTGTTGTTCCTCCTCCTTGGAATACTCTTCCCCAAGATCTTCACACTCCTATTTACTGTCATCATTCAGTTCTTTTCTCAAATGTTACCTGCTCAAAGAAAATGTCTCTAATTACCCAAAATAATCCTCCCTCCATCTCAAGACATACTGTATCCCCTTTATCTGCTTTATTTTTTTCATGATATCTATAAGCACCTGAAATTTTTGTCTACTTATGTATTGCCTGTCTCTCACATTAGGATGTAAGCTCCACATGAGTAACAACTTATTTTGTTCACTGTTATAATCCTGGTGCTTTAAAAGGTGATTGGGACGTGGTAGGTGCTTAATTAATATTCTTTGAATGAATTAGTAAAAAACTGAGTGCAGGCCAGGCTTGGTGGCTCATACCTGGAACTCCCAACACTTTGGGAGGCCAAGGCGGGAGGATTGCTTGAGCCCAGTAGTTCAAGGCCAGCCTGGGCAACATGGAAAGATCCCATCTCTACAAAAAAAATACAAAAATTAGGGGGGCAAGGTGATGCACACCTGTAGCCCCAGCTAATCAGGAGGCTGAGATGGGAGGATCACTTGAGCCCAGGAGGTCAAGGCTGCAGTGAGCTTTGTTTGTGCCCCTGCATTCCAGCCTGGGCAACAGAGCAAGACCCTGTCTCAAAAGAAAATAAGAAAGAAGGAAGGAAGGAGAAAAGAAGGGAAGAAAGAAAGAAAATGTGGAAAATTGTTGAAACAAGTTTCTGCCTACTCTTTTTTTTTTTTTTTTTTTTTTTTTTTTGAGACTCACTCATGGAGTCTTACTCTGTCGCCCAGGCTGGAGTGCAGTGGCGCAATCTCAGCTCACTGCAACCTCTGCCTCCCGGGTTCAAGTGATTTTCCTGCTTCAGTCTCCCGAGTAGCTGGGATTACAGGCATGCACTACCACACCTGGCTAATTTTTGTATTTTCAGTAGAGGTGGGGTTTCACCATGTTGGCCAGGCTGGTCTCAAACTCCTGACCTCAAGTGATCGCCCGCCTCGGCCTCCCAAAGTGCTATCTGCCTACTCTTTAACTATCTCTGCAAATATGGTATACGATGCCTTAGCCACTATAGAACCCAAATTTTTCATTTCACTACTCAGTTTAATAGACAGTATATCCAAAAAGGCTTTAAATCTATGGGATAATTCATGATTTATGAGGCTAAAGTCTCAGAAGAACTGTTATACGTTGAGCCTCTAAATTCCTCAACAAAATCCCAGCCTTCACCTGATTTAATATTATGCTAATATGCATCCAACATGGATGTTGGCCTCTGGTCACAGGTAAGTTTTTCCATTTTTCCAGCCCTTAATGATTATTTTATTATTGAACAGTATTATAGCTGAAAATCTTAAAGACACAAAAGGCCTTACAATGAAAAGGCCTTCTCCCTCCCAATTTTGTCCTCCCTATTGCCCTCCCCAACTGCACCTAATGTACCTATTTCTTATAGAGATATTCTACACATATAAAAGAGAATCTTTTTGTATATATTTTTATTCTTTTTCTTACAGAAATCATACTATATTATTAATGTTCTGCATCTTGATCTTGCTTAGCTTAACAAATTAACATGAAGGCTATTCAATATCAATACATAAAGAGCATCCTTGTTTTTTCAGATGTTCGTAGTTTTCATCATATGGATCTACCATCATTATTTATCTGGTCCCCTTTTGTTGGGCAATTAGTTTGTTTGTAGGCTTTTTATCTATTACAGAGAAAGCCACAGTGAATAGCTTTGTGCATGAATTATTTCATACAGGCCTACTTAGCTACTTTTGTCCACTGCACAGGCATGACATTTGTATGTTGCAGAATTTGTTCTTGGACCTTCAAAATCAATCCTACCATTAAACAGTACTCTTATGTACCTCTTTTCTTACCATTTCATTATTTTTCTTCTTTGCTTTCATCTTCACCCTAATTGCATTCCTCTATTAACTAGAACTGTCAACATTCTTTCTGTTTTGCACTTAAGAAACATGACAGCCAGGTGTGGTGGCTCATGCCTATAATCCCAGCACTTTGGGAAGCCAAGGCAGGTGGATCACCAGAGATCAGGAGTTCAAGACCAGGCTGGGAAACATGGGGAAACCCCATCTCTACTAAAAATACAAAAATTAGCCAGGCATGGTGGCGTGCGCCTGTAATTCCAGCTACTGGGGAGGCTGAGGTAGGAGAATCGCTTGAACCTGGGAGACAGAGATTGCAGTGAGCTGAGTCACGCCATTGCACTCCATCCTGGGCAACAAGAGTGAAACTAGGAAGGAAGGAAGGGAGGAAGGAAGGAAGGAAGGAAGGAAGGAAGGAAGGAAGGAAGGAAGGAAGGAGCTAATAATATTCATGTTCAACTTCAAAACCAGGTAAAAAGACCAGCAGACATGCTGAACACTGATAAGTAATGTAGTGACTACACACAACAACTGCTTCGTCATCTATCTGTTGAAGGAGGTCATGGATTATATACTTTGACTCTGGAGTGCAGCTATGTTCCTAATCTGTGATATTCAAGTAAAACTATGGGTAAAGGAGCTTCTATAGCAATAATAAGGACCACATCTTCTTCATAGTAAAGCCCCTAAATTCTCAGAGCCTGTCTATGATTGGTTTATAGGCAACTCTAATAAGTAACATTCTCTGAGTTTTCTCACCAGAAAATTAAGAGTAGCATGTAATAAAGCTAGAATCATACACTGATAATACACTGATAACAGCCAGAAGTGATGCTTTACAGCGAAGGTGAAGCATCTAAACCATGAAAACATAAAATAACTCTAAGACCATTTACTATAGAGGAAATAGCCCTGTGCAAGTAAAATGCTCCTGAGGGTGCTACTTACCATATTATAGCACAGTAGCTGATGAACCAGAGACACTAGGACACTAAATTATGCTTACTCTTTTCAAGAAGGCAGAAAAAAACATGAACAATGAAACACAAAACAAGAAACACGAAAGTATTTTGTCTACTTCCAAAAAATAGAAAATACCTTGAGAAGGGTTTTCATATTATATTATTTCATTCAATCACCAATCACTTTGGATAGACATTATAGTTCTCATGTTATAGACATGATTCAGAGAACTTAATGATTCCAACGTCCTCACTTTTTACCACAATAGCACACTGATATGCTTTGGATCTGTGTCCCCGCCCAAATCTCATGACCAATTGTAATCCCCAGTGTTGGAGGTGGGACCTGGTGAGAGGTGATTGGATCAGGGGAGCAGTTTCTTATGGTTTAACACTGCCCCCCTTGGTGCTGTCATCACGATAGCGAGTTCTCACAAAATCTGGCCTGTTTAAAAGTGTATGGCACTTCCCTCCACCTTCCTCCTGCTCTGGGCATGTGGAGTGCTTGCTCCCTGATTCCCTTTCTCCATGATTGTAAGTTTCCTGAGGCCTCCTCAGAAGCTGAACAGATGCCAGCATCATGCTTCCTATACAGCCTGCAGAACCATGAGCTAATTAAATCTCTTTTTTAAATAAATCACTTAGTCTCAGGTATTTCTTCATAGCAGCATGAGAATACAAAAAATTGATACTGAACAGTGGAGCACTGCTGTAAAGATACCTGAAAATGTGAACGTGGCTTTGCAACTGGACAACAGGCAGAAGTTGGAAGAGTGTGGAGGTCTTAGAAGACAGGAAGATGAGAGGAAATTTGGAACTTACTACAGACTTGTTATAATAAATTGTCGTGACCAAGATGCTGATAGTGATATGGACAATGAAGTCCAGGCTGAGGAGGTCACAGATGAAAAAACAAGAGATTTGGAAGGGGACAGGGCAGAATAACAAGGTTTGGATCTGTGTCCCCACTCAAATCTCATGTTAAATTGTAGTCCCCAATGTTGGAGGTGGGCCTAGTGGAAGGTGACTGTATCATGGGGGTGGATCCTTCATGAATAGTTTAGCACCATCTTCTTCTTGGTGCTGTTCTTGTGACAGTGAGTGAGTTTTCCAAGATCTGGTTGTTTAAAAGTGTGTGGCACTTCCAACCCTGCCCCCCTTCCTCCAGCTCTGGCCATGTGAGATGCTCACTCCTCCCTTGCTTTCTGCCATGAATGTAAGTTTCCTGAGGCCTCTCCAGACTCTGAGCAGATGCCACCATCAAGCTTCCTGTACAGTCTGCAGAACCATGAGACTATTAAACCTCTTCTCTTTATAAATCACCCATTCTCAGGTATTTCTTTAGAGCAGGGCAAGAACAGACTAATACACATACATTGTCTCTCTTGCCATGCTCACTGCTACATTGTGGATGAAACTGCTATGAATTGACCCAGGAACTTAAATCCCTGTTTATAACACCATTTCTGTGGGGAAAATGGTGACCCTGGTCAAATAACCTACACGCGAACTTCAAAAGCCCAGCTTATTCACCCCTTGTGTTCTTCCTGTGGTACATTTGTTACTCCTTAAAGATCTACCTAGCACAATGCAGGTAAAAGAAAAGGCTCCACAAATAAGGGTTTATAGCTACTTTCCCATGTCTTATTACTATCCATTTACTGCCATGTTACTATCCATTTAAACTCCTGTTTGGGGCAGATCCTTATAATTTTCTAATATTTGGTGTAAATGTTGTTTTTATGGACATAAGATATCTTCATCAACTATGTGTTATATATACAATGGATAAAAGCATTTTCTTTCTTAGATTTACTGGCAGAAGTTTTTCACCTAAAATAGTGTCAGACACACAGTAAGTGCTTTAACAATTGCCAATCAGTGAATGCATAAATTAATGAGTATACAGTGTGGCTTACAAAAGGCAACTCAACTTTGGCAAACTGGTTAGCATGGGAGATCAGAATCTGGACATAGACCAATTCACTGAAAATCAATTCACTGAATGGGCAATTTGTCAATGTTATGCCAAAACTGAAACAAATTGTTGAATTAACCATCTGACAAATTAATCATTTGGTAAACTGATGTTGACAAACTAGTTAATAGGTAAATTGGCCACTTGAAAAATCAGCCACTGTTTTTAAAGCACTTCTTGAGCAACAACTGAGGCTTGCCTCTTAAAAGCAGGGATTTAGCCTGGACTGCCTCTGTGGAAATGTCCATCTGATCAAGGATATATCAAAGTCCATCTATTTAAGTTCTCCTCTCCTCCACCTAGATGACCCTTCTCTTCCCTATTTTGTGTTCTTCCACTCCTCTAGCTACTGCCTCCTGTCATAATTAATCTCCCATTCTCTTATCTCTAGTATATGCCTCCATCATTCCTGTCAGGTCTACACCTCTGGGCACAAAATGTTGAATGTTTATGTCCTTTCTGCTGTCACTTCTACTTACCCTAGTTCTGCCAAAACCCGCCTTCTACATTATGAATTTTTTGAGGCAAACATTTGTAGAGAGGAAAAAAAAGTATGTCTCAATAAAATACCATGATTATCTAGAGGATACACCTCCAGGTCATCTGATTCTAGCCTTTCATTCCTGAGTACTGTCTGCATACATCACACTGTGCTAGATTATCTGATTCTAGCCTTGCTCATTATCTTTGAGTTGTTTTCCAACTATGTATAAGTATGTCTACTCTTTGAATTCTCTTCCAACTAGTTATAACATCTGCCTAGTCCCTCCATTGAATGAGCTAAGTAAAGTCTTCAACACATGTTCATTTTCATATCTGTATAAGAATCATTTTACCCTTTTTTGAAAATTATCTTTTAACACATTCCTTTTTCCTACAGCCTACTTATATTTGCACAGTATTAAGAGCATTATCACAGTCTATAGTCTTGAATTACAAGCCAGGGTACCTTGGTTCACTGGTGACCTTTGACCAATTGCTCCCAGTGCTTATGGTTTCTTTGCCTTCATTTTTATTATAATTTATTATAATGAAAATATTTACAAATAGTTGACTCTCTTAGCTATTTTTAAAAGCTTTATTGACATATAATTTATATACCATAGAGTGTACCATCTAATGGTTTTTAGCATAGAGCTGTATAACCATAGATACAAATCAATTTTAGTACATTCTCATCACTCCAAAAAGAAACCCCATATGGATTAGCAATAATTCTTCATTTACCCCTGTCCCCCAGTTCCCTGGCAACCACTAATATACTTTCCATTTCTATGAATTTACCTATTCTGGATATTTCATATGAATGAAATTATACTATCCGTGGTCTTTGTAACTGGCTTCTTTCACTTAGCATGTTTTCAAGGTTATTCCATGTTGTAGCATGTATCAGTACTTGATTTATTTTTATAACCAAATTATATTCCATTATATGGATAGACCACATTTTATTTATTCATTTATCAGTTGATGGACATGTAGATTGGCCTACTTTTTAGCTATTATGAATAATTCTGATATGAATGAGCATTCACAGACAAGTTTGTGTGCGTGTGTATGTGTGTGCCTGTGTATGTGTGTGTGTGTGTGTGTGTGCGCTTTTATTTATCTTGGGTGTATACCATGAGCTGGGTCACATGGTACATTTCACCTTTTTGGGAACTGTCAGACTGTTTTCCAAGACAACTGCACCATTTTACATTCCCTCCAGAAATGTGTGAGGGTTCTCATTTCTCCACGTCTTTGCCAACACTTGTCTATCTTTTTTATTGTAGCCATTTTGGTAGGTGTGTCATAACTTAGGCTTTAAAGTTTACATGATTGACTTAATTTTCTTTAATTTTCAAGATTTTTTCATTGTTAATTATTTTCATTGCAACCACAAGTTTCTAAACACCCTGTAGAAAGTTTTTTGAGGGGAAGGTAGAATGTATATCCTATGGAAATCATTAGTGACTACTCATCCTACCTTTCTTACTCCTTTCCTGACTATCCATGAAGATATTATCATTCTCTATTACCATTATCTATAGAGGCTCCATGTCATCTAACTTAATGTAAGAGGGTGAGAGAAGCTGGTCTTATGCTCATTCCTAACACCATTTTTGAACCATGTAATTGACACATATATCTCATTTCTTGACACAGAAACCATTCTTGTATATGCTTCTCCTCAAATGACTATTGCTACTGCTTATCACCATGTGGAAAATACTATTAGTTATCCTCCAGGACTCATTCTCTCCTACTTCCCTTATTAATAGAATACTCAGTTTCATCTGGCCACACAGTTACCCATGTAAAAAACACAATCTCAGTCTCTCTTGCACATGACCACTCACCTGTCCTCCTATGGCCACATGACTGGAGATTATGTGTACAACTTCTGAAACATTGTCTTACAAGGAAAAAATATATCTTTCCCTTTTTTTTCTTCTTTAACAAATGTAGACACAAAGACGGTGAGCCATCTTTGACCATGCAGATGAGGGCACAAGCTGCAGATGGCTGGGCAGCAAGAGAGGAGTTTCAGTCCCTGACACCATGAAACTTCCTTGCATCTTTATTTATTTATGTTCAGATTGCTATATGAAAGAGGATAAACCTCTGTCCAATTTAAGTCACTGTTATTTTCGGTCTATGTTATGGCAGCCAAACCTGGGCCCGAGTAATACATCCTGTCACCGTAACTACCCCCACACACACTTCCTAGCTACTTTCAAACTTCCCAGATAATGGTTTTGCTCACCACTCCATCTTTTACAGACCACTTTAGTGATCACATACCCACCTCTGTTGGTGAGGTCCTTTACTCTTGATATTTCTCAGCCTCTCTTATTCAACAGACTCTGCACTTCCATTTCATATCAGTACAGTATCAGCATATGCCAACCTTAATCAGCTCCTTATCACTTCTTGTAGTGTTTATATTTACCTTTTATGTAGCACATTCCTGAAAATATCATTTCCCCTTTTGAGTTAGGGCTGTTTTCTTTCATTTCCCTCTTAAACTTTTCAAAAGAGCAACCCACAAATGATATCCCTCACTTTTCTCTATATACTTCCTGTATTAATCATGATTCTTCAGAGAAATAACCCAAAAATATAAATATAGAAATAGATACAGATATACATCTATCTAGATCTACAGAGAGAAAGATTGATTTTAAGGAATTAGCTCACATGATTGTGAAGGCTACAAAGTCCAAAACTGAAGGATAGGCTGGCAGGCTAGAGACAGACTGCAGTTAAAGTCTGAAGGCAATTCAACAGGCAAAATCCCCTCTTCTCGTCTTTTTTTTTTTTAATAAGGTCGGTCTTCAACCGATCAGATGAGGCCTACTCACATTATGGATGGTAATCTGCATTACTTAAAGTCTTCTAATTTAAGTGTTAAACTTATCTAAAGAATACTTTCAAAGAAACATCTAAAATAAAGTTTGATCAATTATCTGGAGACCATGGCCTGAGTTGACCATCATACTCTCCCCCTTTAATTCCATTAAATCTCATTTCTGTTCCTTCGGTGCTACAGAAATTGTACACAACCCCACAATTACCAGAATTAAGCTGGAGATTGTAAAACCCTAAATGAATCCAAAATTTTAAATGTTTGGTATATAACCTTTTTTCTGGGGAAAGAGTCCATCAAATTCTCCACAGATTAAAAACCACCATCCTAATAACTGAACCCAGTAGTCTTTCCCATCATCCTCCTCCTTAACCCATCCGTGACCTCTTGTACCCCCTCTGGTTGTTTAAGAAGCCAATAAGAAGAGCTTTTGCACAGCAAAAGAAGCTATCATCAGAGTGAACAGGCAACCTACAAAATGGGAGAAAATTTTTGCAATCTATCCCTCTGACAAAGGGCTAATATCCAGAATCTACAAAGAACTTAAACAAATTTACAAGAAAAAAACAACCCCATTAAAAAGTGGGCGAAGGATATAAATAGACACTTCTCAAAAGAAGACATTTATGCAGCCAGCAAACATGAAAAAAAAAGCTTATCACTGGTCATTAGAGAAATGAAAATCAAAACCACAATGAGATACTATCTCATGTCAGTTAGAATGGCAATCATTAAAAAGTCAGGAAACAACAGATGGTGGAAAGGATGTCGAGAAATAGGAACACTTTTACACTGTTGGTGGGAGTGTAAACTAGTTCAACCATTGTGGAAGACAGTGTGGCAATTCCTCAAGGATCTAGAACTAGAAATACCATTTGACCCAGCAATCTCATTACTGGGTATATACCCAAAGGGTTATAAATCATTCTACTATAAAGACACATGCACACATATGTTTACTGCGGCACTGTTCACAACAGCAAAGACTTGGAACCAATCCAACTGCCCATCAATGATAAACTGGATAAAAAAATGTGGCACATATACACCATGGAATACTATGCAGCCATAAAAAAGGATGAGTTCATGTCCTTTGCAGGGACATGGATGAGGCTAGAAACCATCATTCTGAGCAAACTAACACAAGAACAGAAAACCAAACACCACATGTTCTCACTTATAAGTGGGAGTTAAACAATGAGAACACATGGACACAGGGAGGGGAACATCACACACTGGGGCCTGTCAGGGAGTGGGGGACTAGGGGAGGGATAGCATTAGGAGAAATACCTAATGAAGATGATGGGTTGATGGGTGCAGCAAACCACCATGGCACGTGTACACCTTTGTGACAAACCTGCACGTTCAGTACATGTATCCTGGAACTTAAAGTATAATTAAAAAGGCGTTTTTTTAAAAAAAGCCAATAAGGTCCAATTAATTGTTCATTTCACTTCAATTTGATTTCTGTCACTGGCAACCAAAGGAGTCCTGACTAACCCTCCTAGGGTTAGTTTCTTAGTCCACTGATCCTCTTGCTATACATTTTCTCTGGGAGGTTTTTTTCCTGCTCTCATAGCTTTAATTCTACATCTGAGACAATAGTTTAGAAAGATCTTGGGTGTTGGAGCATTTTGACCTCAGTTTATGTTCCAGCTCTGCCACTTTGCACCTGAGCAAGTTTACTTAATCTCTGAGTCCCTAGTCTTCATCTATAAAGTGGAGTCAATAAAATCTACTTTATAGAACAAATCATGTTTCTCTCTCCACCTTCCGTTTCTAAGCAGACGACTCCTAGGACAAGGCCTTCAGCTTTCACTTATCTATCCACGCTCAAGTTCAGCCTTTCTCTCTGCCTGCCAAGTATTTCCATTCAGACCTTATGCCATTACATGTTTAGCCTGCCTAAAGGTAAGGCTATGACCTCCTCAAAATCACTTCCTCCTCCTCCTACTGTTTCTCTCCATGGTATCACTGTCCTCCAAAGCAAATCTTCTTTGACTCCTGTCTCTCCCTCAACTTCCTTACTCAACCAGGCACCATGCCCTCTCATTCCATCCTTTGGGATGTGTCCCTTTCTTTTCATTTCCATGACACTATTATAATCTATGTCCTAATTACTTCAAGCCTAAACTGTTGTCTCTTGAGCCCTTTCCATGCCTCTACAATCTATCCAATACCAGGTTAAGGATAAGAAAACACTTTCTTTCTCTCCCTCTCCCTCTCCCTCTCCCCACGGTCTCCCTCTCCCTCTCCCCACGGTCTCCCTCTCCCTCTCTTTCCACGGTCTCCCTCTGGTGCCGAGCCGAGGCTGGACTGTACTGCCACCATCTCTGCTCACTGCAACCTCCCTGCCTGATTCTCCTGCCTCAGCCTGCCAAGTGCCTGCGATTGCAGGCGCACACCACCATGCCTGATTGGTTTTCATATTTTTTTGGTGGAGACGGGGTTTCGCTGTGTTGGCCGGGCTGGTCTCCAGCTCCTAACTGCGAGTGATCTGCCAGCCTCGGCCTCCCAAGGTGCCGGTATTGCAGATGGAGTCTCGTTCACTCAGTGCTCAATGTTGCCCAGGCAGGAGTGCAGTGGCCTGATCTCGGCTCGCTACAACCTCCACCTCCCAGCCGCCTGCCTTGGCCTCCCAAAGTGCCGAGATTGCAGCCTCTGCCCAGCCGCCACACCGTCTGGGAAGTGAGGAGCATCTGCCTGGCTGCCCATCATCTGGGATGTGAGGAGCCCCTCTGCCCGGCTGCCCAGTCTGGGAAGTGAGGAGCGCCTCTTCCCGGCCGCCATCCCATCTGGGAAGTGAGGAGCGTCTCTGCCCAGCTGCCCATCATCTGAGATGTGGGAAGCGCCTCTGCCCCGCCACCCCGTCTGGGATGTGAGGAGTGCCTCTGCCTGGCTGCGACCCCATCTGGGAGGTGAGGAGCGTCTCTGCCCAGCCGCCCCGTCTGAGAAGTGAGAAGCCCCTCCGCCCAGCAGCCGCCTTGTCTGAGAAGTGAGGAGCCCCTCTGCCCGGCAGCCGCCCCATCTGGGAAGTGAGGAGCATCTCCGCCCGGCAGCTGCCCCGTCTGGGAGGTGGGGGCCAGCCCCCGCCCGGCCAGCCACCCCGTCCGGGAGGGAGGTGGGGGCCAGCCCCCGCCCGGCCAGCCGCCCCATCCGGGAGGTGGGGGTGCGCCTCTGCCCGGCCGCCCCTTCTGGGAAGTGAGGAGCCCCTCTGCCCGGCCGCCACCCCATCTGGGAGGTGTACCCAACAGCTCATTGAGAATGGGCCATGATTACGATGGCGGTTTTGTCAAATGGAAAAGGGGGAAATGTGGGGAAAAGATAAAGAAATCAGATTGTTGCTGTGTCTGTGTAGAAAGAAGTAGACATAGGAGACTCCATTTTGTTCTGTACTAAGAAAAATTCTTCTGCCTTGGGATGCTGTTGATCTATGACCTTACCCCCAACCCGGTGCTCTCTGAAACATGTGCTGTGTCCACTCAGGGTTAAATGGATTAAGGGCGGTGCAAGATGTGCTTTGTTAAACAGATGCTTGAAGGCAGCATGCTCGTTAAGAGTCATCACCACTCCCTAATCTCAAGTACCCAGGGACACAAACACTGCGGAAGGCCGCAGGGTCCTCTGCCTAGGAAAACCAGAGACCTTTGTTCACTTGTTTATCTGCTGACCTTCCCTCCACTATTGTCCTATGACCCTGCCAAATCCCCCTCTGCGAGAAACACCCAAGAATGATCAATAAAAAAAAATAATAATAAATAATAAATAATAAAATAAAATAAAAAAGAAAACACTTTCTTTGACCATGTTGTTTCTCTTTTAAAGTGGGACCTCAAAGACTGCAGGATAAAAAACAGACTCTCTAGCCTGGTATTCGAGGCTGTGCATGATCTGATTCCAACTCATGATCTTCCTTCACAAACCTCCTACTTTAATCAAATTAGTTTTTAACTTATGCAAAACACACCTGGTGCCCACCCCGTCACATCATAATATGGTTCGTCATCCCACCCTCTATGAACACTTGCCACTCCTCTCTAACTACTCTACCCCTTTCTATCTTTTGAGATCCATCCAAATTACCATTTACTCTGTAAAGCCATTCTTGATGATCCAGCCTAAAGCAAACTCTTAATCCTCTGAAGGCAATTCAGCCTCAACATAATTGTATTAGTCAGGGTCCCAGCAGGAAACAGATGATATACTATAATTAGGATAATTAGAGGAGAGTTTAATAAAGGACATTTTATAAAGGTGTGAGCAAGAAAACCAAACAAACATCAAGAGTCAAGGCCTTCTGTGTGAGGGATATAGGCAGTCACCAGCAACCATGCAGAGAGGAAAACTGGTAGTTAAGTAACCCAACTTTGCTCGCCTTCCTCCCTCTTATTTCTTACCAGTATTCTCTATTAAATCCAACCAGGCACCAGAGGTTAGAGAAACCCATTGATGTAATCAACTACCACAGCACAGAACAAAGAGTGGAGGAGCAGAACATGGATCTAAAGGAATAAAGATACTTAGCATAGTAGACTACAAGTTCTCTAGTCCCTCCTATGAAATTATGTCAAAAGTATTTTTAAACAATTTATTCTTAAATCCATCAAAAACAAAATGGATTAGAGAGTGGATAGATAAAGCAAATATGATAAAGCAAGTATACGGTAACATGTCAATCATAGAATTTAGAGTTGGGTATATTAGTGTTTACTACAAAATTCAACTCTATAATACAATTAAAATTTTTCATAATTTCATACTTGGGAAAATGTGTTTTTAAAAAGCAGTGAATACTTTGCTGTGAAGCATGTTTCAAAAAGTATAAAAAATTTTTAAAACAAGCAGTGAAACTTTCCTGTCTACACTATCTTTTCCTCCATACTCTTTATATCTTAAATGTAGCTTCATATCTGTTTGTCATAACCAGACTACTGAAACCTCACAAGTAAAGTTATTTGGAAAGGACCAGGAAACAAAATATTTAACATGTAGTAGTTGTCGTTTAATATCTTTTAAATATGTAAATGCTTCTTCCACAATAGATATCCTAGTTCCATTATATCAGCTTTCCTCTAGTCCTAAAACCTCAGGAAAGATAGAGATGATAGAGAGAGACAGAGATATAGAGATAGAGATAGAGACAGAGATAGAGATGGAGATGGAGACAGAGATAGAGGTAGAGATGACAGAGATAGAAAAAGAGGCAGTGAGATCATTTTTAAAAGAGTGGCCTGAGGGCGAACAAGAATTCAGAAGATAGGCTACCCATAAGATGGAACTTGGCAGTATAAGTGAGCTTTCACCCTCAGTGTTTCCAAAGCTATTACCATCAAAAATCAATTATGAAATACTTGTATGCCTCCTAAAAGCCAGACTGTAGAAAAGACTGATGGTCTATAAAAGTCCAATGGCTACCTCCTACTGGATAGATATCCATTTTGCAATTCCAAGTACTACCATAGGAAGAATTCTGGGGGAAAATGTGACAAACTTTAATTACATTTAAAGAGAGATCACTCCCTGCCGTCTTCTCTCATCTCAGTGGCAGTGCAAAACAGATCATTGATTTTTCATAATATTGTGGTCACATTTACATCCCTAATGAGGAACTAATCTTACCTGTTATGACATGTCTGTCCTCTCCCATGAGGGCAGTAATAGAACACAATTGTGTTCTATCCTGTGTTCCCAGTATCTGGCATACTGCTAGGCACATGGTTTAGAAATGACTTACAAATCTTTGGGGATGTATTTTGAATTTACAATACCACAAAGATGTGGGGAGGCAGCATGGTGCAATAGAGGATGGAGAAATTAAGGAGAAAATCTCGCTAGGCATGTGCAGGGAATAGTGTGCCTCCTGTGAGGCCAGCTGCTTCCAAGCCAGCTGCCCAGGAAGCATTCTCTCCATAGCTGGCTAACTTCCTTTCAGTTTGACACATCAGGTTTTAAGACAGAATAAAACAGTCAATCAAATTATAGTTATGTGACCACAGGAAAGGACATTTCTGAGTTTTCTTTCTTCATTGGTAAGGTGAGGAGTTCACGGTTTGTATGGTAAGTGTACGTGTAACATTATAAGAAATTGTCACTCCATTTTTTAAAGTGGCTGCAGTATTGTACATTCCCAGAAGCTCCAATTTCTTGCCAACATGTAGCATTGTGAGCCTTTTGGGTTCAATTAGAATCCTTTCTAATTGATGTATAATTTATCTATCCTCTTTGTGAAATATCTTTTAAAATGTTTTGCCCCTTTAAAAAATATTTTGGGTTGTTTATCTTAATACTGAGTTGTTAATGTTCTTTGTATATTTTGAGTATGAGTTGTTTGTCAAGTAGATGTACTGTGAATATTTTCTGCTAGTCTATGGTGTGTATGCCCTTTCATTTTTGTAACACTGTCTTTTGAAGGACAGATGTTTTTAATGTAATAAAGTTTATTTTATCAATTTTTTAATGGTTCATGCTTTTTGTGTTCTAAGAAATATTTGCCTATCCCAAGGTCACAAAAACAAAGACTTTTTTAAATCTTGTCCACCAGAAGTTTTAGAGTTTTTATGTTCACATTTAAGTCTATCATTCCTTTAAAGTTAATTTTGGTGTATGGTAAGAGATAATCACTAAGGTTCATTTTTTTTCCCCAAATGACATTCAAGTGTTCAGCACCATTTTCTGAAAAGACTGCCTTTCCTGATAGGGTTATATGGGCATTTTTATCAAAAGACAATTGACTAAGCTGGGTGTGGTAGCCAGCACCTATAGTCCCAGCTACTTGGGAGGCAGAAGCTGAAGTGGGAGGATTGCCTGAGCCCAGGAGTTCAAGGCCAGCCTCAGCAATATAGCAAGACCCTTTCTCTTAACAAACAAGAAAAAAAGGCAACTGACCAAAATGTGTGAATCTAGACTCTTTATTCTCTTCTGCTGATCTACGTGTTTCTATCCTAATGCTAATACCACACTCTTGATTACTATAAATTTACAGTAAGTCTTGAAATCAGGTAAGTCCTCCAACTTTTATCTTTTCTTTCAAAATTATTTTGGCTATTGTTAATCCTTTCCTTTTCCATGTAAGTTTTAGACTCAGATTATCAGTTTCTGCAAAAATATATCTTGCAATTTTAATATAATTAAAATCAATTTGAAGACAACAGACATCTTAAGAATACTGAGTCTTTAAATACATGACATTATTTAGGTCTTTTTAAAAAATTATCTACTCGATGCTGTGTAGTTTTCAGCATACAGGTTCTACACGTATTTTGTTAAGTTTATTCTAAGTATTGTACATTTTTGGATGCTATTATTAGTATTGTTTGCTTAATTTGAATTTCCTATTGTTGATAGTATATAGAAATACCATTGATTTTTATGTGCTGACCTTGGATCCTGTAACCTTAATAAAAAACTCACTTATTATTCTAATAGCCTTTTTTGTAGATGCCATCAGATTTTCTACACAGACATTATGTCGTCTCTAATTAAAGACTACATTATTTCTTCTTTTCCAATATTTATACCTTCTATATCTCTTTCTTATTTCACTGGCTAGAACCTCCAGTGTAAAGTAAAATAGAAGTGGTGAGAGTAGGCCAGGCGCGGTAGCTTATGCTTGTAATCCCAGCACTTTGGGAGGCTGAAGCGGGCAGATCACTTGAGGTCAGGAGTTCGAGATCAGCCTGGCCAACATGGCCAAAACCCCATCTCTACTAAAAATAAAAAAATTAATTAGGTGTGGTGGCACATGCCTATAATCCCAGCTACTTGGGAGACTGAGGCATGAGAATTGCTTGAATGTAGGAGACAGAGGTTGGAGTGAACCAAGATTGCACCACTACACTCCAGCCTGGGCAACAGAGTGAGACTCCATCTGAAAAAAAAAAAAAAAAAAAAAAGGAAGTGGTGAAAGTAGTCTTATTCCCAATTTTAGAGGCAAAGTATTCATTCTTTCACCATGAGAAATGATGTTTTTCATAAATGTCCTTAATCTGAGTGAAGAACTTCCTTCCTATTCCTAGCATACAGAGAACTGAAATCATGAATGGACGTTGAATTTGGTCAAAGATTTTTTTTTCTGCATCTACTAAGATGATCATATAGTTTTCCCCTTTTAGTCTGTTAATATGCTAAATTTTATTGATAGATTTTCAAGTATTGAGCCAACCTAGATTTCCTGTGATAACCTCCATTAGAGTGTGACATATTATCCTTTTTATGTATTGCTGGAATTGATTTGCTAATATCTTTGTTAAAGATTTTTGAATCTATGCTCCTGAGAGTTCTTGATCTGTAGTTTTCTTGTCTTGTAATGTCTTTTTCTGGTTCGGGCATTAACATAATTGTGCCCAACCTCACTAAATTAGTTGGGAAGAGTTACTTTTTCTTCTATTTTCTGAAAGATATTTGTGTGGGATTGACATTATATCAACATTAGATATTTGATAGAATTCCTCTGTGAAGTTATTTGTGTTGAGTTTTCTTTGGTGAAATGCTTTGAATTATGAGCTCAATTTGTTTAACTGATATAGAGGTATTCTAGTTTTCTATTTCTTCCTGAGGGAGTTTTGGCAATTTGTGTCTATCAAGGAATTTGTCCATGTTAGCTTTTCATGTATTCAATGGTTAGGTTTAAATTTACTAGCATAAAGTTGTTCATAATATAATCCTGTAAACCTTTTAATTTTCATAGTATTTTAGTGATGTTCCTATTTTCATTTCTAATATTGGTAACTTGTAACTTCTCTTTTTCTCTTTATCAGTCTAGCTAAAAATTTGTTAATTGTATTGATCTTGTCAAAGAACCAGTCTTGGGCTTCACTCACATTTTTATATTGTGCTTTCTTTTTCATTTTATTGATTTCCACTCCTTACTACATCCATCCTTCTACTTCCTTTGGGGTTAATTTGCTCTTCTTTTCCTAGTTTCTTAAAGTGGAAAATTAGATCATTGATTTTAGACCTTCCTTCTTTTCTACTATAGGTATTTAAAGCTGTAGATTTCCCTGTGAGCATTGTTTTAGCTTTTTTCTGAAAATTAGATCTTATGTCTTTATTTCCATTCAATTCAAAATACTTCCTAATTTCTCTTGTTGTTTCTTCTTTGCCTTGTGGTTTGTTTGAAAGTATATTGATTTCTCAATGTTGAGTGTTATTTTCCCAGATCCCTGTCAATGTCCCTGAAGCATGGAGCATTACAGTTTTTGTTAATCTTGTCCCGAACCTGTTTATCAGCTTAAGGAGTTTTGGGGCTGAGACAATGGGGTTTTCTAAATATACAATCATGTCATCTGCAAACAGACACAACTTGACTTCCTCTCTTTCTATTTGAATACTCTTTATTTCTTTCTCTTGCCTTATTGCTCTGGCCAGAACTTCCACTATGTTGAATAGGAGTGGTGAGAGAGGGCATTCTTGTCTGGTGCCAGTTTTCAAAGGGAACGCTTCCAGCCTTTGCCCATTCAGTATGATATTGGCTGTGAGTTTGTCATAAACAGCTCTTATTATTTTGTGATATGTTCCAAAGCATTCCTATACACCAATAATAGACAAGTAGAGAGCCAAATCATGGGTGAACTCCCATTCACAACTGCTACGAAGAACATAAAATACCTAGGAATACAACTTACAAGAGACATGAAGGGCCTCTTCAAGGAGAACTACAAACCACTGCTCAAGGAAGTAAGAGAGGACACAAACAAATGGAAAATAATTCCATGCTCACGGATAGGAAGAATCAGTATCATGAAAATGGTTATACTGCCCAAATTTGTAGATTCAATGCTATTCCCATCAAACTACCATTGACTTTCTTCACAGAACTATTTTTAAAAACTACTTTAAATTTCATATGGAACCAAAAAAGAGCCTGTATAGCCAAGACAATCCTAAGCAAAAAGAACAAAGCTGAAGGCATCACGCTACCTGACTTACCTGACTTCAAACTATACAGTAACCAAAACAATATGGTACTGGTGCCAAAACAGAGATATAGACCAATGGAACAGAACAGAGGCCTCAGAAATAACACCACACATCTACAACCATCTGATCTTCGACTAACCTGACAAAAACAAGCAATGGGGAAAGGATTCACTATTTAATAAATGGTGCTGGAAAAACTGTCTAGCCATATGCAGAAAACAGAAACTGGACCCCTTCCTTACACCTTATACAAAAATTAACTCAAGATGGATTAAAGAGTTACACATAAAACCTAAAACCATAAAAACCCTAGTAGAAAACCTAGGCAATACTATTCAGGACATAAGCATGGGCAAAGACTTCATGAGTAAAAGACCAAAAACAATGGCAACAAAAGCCATAACTGACAAATGGGATCTAATTAAATGAAAGAGCTTCTTCTCATCAAAAGAAACTATCATCAGAATGAACAGGCAACCTACAGAATGGGAGAAGATTTTTGCAATCTATCCCTCTGACGAAGGGCTAATATCCAGAATCTACAAGGAACTTAAGCAAATTTATAAGAAAAAAAACAACTCCCATCAAAAAGTGGACAAAGGATATGAACAGACACTTCTCAAAAGAAGACATTTATGCAGCCAACAAACATATGAAAAAAAAGTTCATCATCACTGGTCATTAGAGAAATGCAAATCAAAACCACAATGAGATACTATCTCATGCCAGTTAGAATGGTGATCTTTAAAAAGTCCGGAAATAACAGACGCTGGCAAGGATGCAGAGAAATAAGAATGCTTTTACACTGTTGGTGGGAGTGTAAATTAGTTCAACCATTGTGGAAGACAGTGTGGCGATTCCTCAAGGATCTAAAGCCAGAAATACCATTAGACCCAGCAATGCCATTACTGGATATATACCCAAAGGATTATAAATCATTCTACTATAAAGACACATGCACACATATGTTTATTGCAGCTCTATTTACAATAGCAAAGACTTGGAACCCATCAATGATAGACTGAATAAAGAAAATGTGGCACATATACATTATGGAATACTATGCAGCCATAAAAAAGGATGAGTTCACATCCTTTGCAGGGACATGGATGAAGCTGGAAACCATCATTCTGAGCAAACTAACACAAGAACGGAAAACCAAACACCGCATATTCTCACTCATAAGTGGGAGTTAAACAATGAAAACACATGGACACAGGGAGGGGAATATCACACACCAGGGCATGTTGGGGGGTTGGGCGAAAGGCGAGAGAGAGTATTAGGACAAATACCTAATGCATGCGGGGCTTAAAACCAAGATGATGGGTTGATAGGTGCAGCAAACCAACATGGCATATATATATATCTATGTAACAAACCTGCACGTTCAGCACATGTATCCCAGAACTTAAAGTAAAATAAAATTAAATTAAAAATCAAAAAAAAGAAAAAAATCTTGTCCTTAACCTTGATCTTTAGGTTGCTTCTAAATTCTGTTAATTTGGGGAACTTTAATTATTAACTTAAATTTGGAATCCAGACTCCTGTTCCACCCTCTCCTACATCCAGGTCACCCAACTAGCCTAACCCTGCTATTGCCTCCTAGCTTCCAGAGTAACTAAACAAACAATATTCATGAAATTAAGTGACCTATGGCATATTTACTTAAAGTAATACCTTTAAACCCATTTTTAAAAGACTTATGCAGACTTTATAATATGAAAAAATAGCTATAATATAGGCTCAACCAAAAAGAATTACATATACAATATCATAACAACAGGGTATCTTTTTAAAAAGAAAAGAAAAGCTATGCATAGAGAAACAATGGAAAGGAAAACACCAAAATGTGAAAAAATAATTTTTAGGTGATTGAAATGTGGTATTTTATTTTCTCTTATTCCCACTCTTTTAAGTTTTTATATATATATATATTTTTAGTAATTAAAAAGGCATCGAAAATATAACTTTAAGAAACAAAAAAGTCTAAGGAATAACTTAATACCATTTGTGTATTAATTTTTTAAAAGCAATACAGACATAATCAAATATTCCTTTGTCACCTCAGTCAGAATCCTTACATTGTCAAAAGTTCTACCCAGAAGTTGATTTTCAACTTCCAGGGTGCTATAGTCTTCAAAGGCCTCAGTTTCTTTATTACTAGAGGCCAGCTGTCCCTTTGTCTCAGCACCCATTGCTCTCTTTACTCCTTGCTGTACAGGATTATGTTAACATAGGCAACAACTCATCAGTGTACCACCAACCCTTCACAGGGGAGCCATCACACATGCAAAATTTATTTTTGCTACAAGTAAGGATATAAGGATACATACTGCTACAACAAGGTATATTAGATTTATAGGTTATGCAGGAGATTAATTCAGAGAAGATACAACTTGCTTCAAGTTAGCTATAAGAAACATGATGCAGCACCTGGCCAGTAATCAAAAAAGTTCATGATTTACTAGAAAATGTGACAACTGAATGCCTCTGAGAATGCAGGAAAATGTAGACAAACGGTCAACAGCCTTAAACGGTAATCATGAAATATACAGTAACTGTAATATGTATTTTCTATTTCCCAAAACTTTAAGATAAAAATTATATCCATCCTCTAAGTCCCTCAAATGATGTGCAAAAATTCTACTCTGCAAAAGTGTATAACAAATACAAAGTTTGGGAACGCTGAGAGTAACCCTTCTTTTGAATCCCACCACATGTTATGGTGCCTCTGTCAATTACAATGTCTCCCTTTCTCCCAAACTCTGATAATAAAGAGTGAAAGCAAAAACCATCGAGCATATCTACTGTGTCTGTTTTCCCCCAAATTGGTGTAATTAGTTCACTTGAATATCTTACTCAAGCTAGAACTGACAATTTCATATTCTATATTGAAGTTACTAGCTCTACAGAGATGGTCCCTAGAAATGACTTTAGCCTGAAAAATTAGCTTCAATTACAGACCGTTTCTCTTAAAGAGACAATATTCCTACAAAAGAACATTTTGATAAAAAATTAAACATGCACAGAGGTAAAAATGTATTTCTTTACAAGTGTATAATCTACCAGTCATTCAAGAAAATGATCTGTAAACTTGAAAATAACAAGCTTCTAAGTTACCAAATTAGTTAAGTAATATATGGCTTGATTTCTAGGGTAAGAACATTTCCTGTATAGAAGCTATCCTACGCCACATCAAGAAAACAATAAGGGAGAATAATCTACATTTTAACTCTCTCAAAAATGTAAGGGCAGTGAACAGATTCACAAAAATAGTAGAGCTGTACTTCATTTTATACTCCTCTTCTAAGATAGAGAGCCTTCGATAGGTTTGCTGACCCTATGATTGCTGAAGATACCATTTTAGGATTAGTGGCACTTAGAAAGTGATTCTTGTCTTTTTTTTTTTTTCCACAGATATGCCTTGCCTCAACAACCATATTGAAGACTCTCTAGGACAAAGACTTATAACTCTTAGTGCCTTCAGCATCTATCCAGTGTTCTACACACAATTTCAATTATGATCAATGTGATTCTTGCCAAGAACCTAGTCTCTTGTGCCTCACTTTCCTTCCTCCTATGTAAAAGAGGAATAACAGTTACACTTTAAAGGGTTGTTGTGAAGATTAAATTAGATAATGCAGGTGAAATGCCTGGTACCCAGTCCACCTCATGCACTGTGCTAATTGATTCTACACGGCCTTTAATTATGAAATAAAATAACATTTCCACACTCTATAAATTTTTAAAGAAGGTGAGAATTGAAAGTAATAGATTCAACTGACAGCCAAAGTGTGCTTTTAAATCAACTGTTGTATCAGGGTCTGAGAGTTTACTTGGTAACATCAAAGTTATCTATGGCTACTCGGGTTCAGATTTTCACTCTAAATGTGCTCATGTTATAATAAACCACATCCCTTCCCAATGTGCAAAAATACAATGAAACAATTTTGTCAAGCACATTACTTAGTAATTTATTTTAAAATAACCTTTAAGCACGACTTTAAACACACTATGAAATAGGGGGAAGGTGATCATTTAGTAGGGAATAAAGTTTGTTTGTTTTAAAGAAAAAGAAAAAAAGCTTGAAAATTTTTATAGCAGCCCAAAAGAAATTATCTAGGTTTTGCTCTGAAGCAAATTTTCATCACATATTTATCTGCTATGTCTGATGCTTATGTGGGGGGTTAAAAAGGATGTAGTGAAATAAAATTTTGTGAATCATAGATCGGATGGCAGAAGATGATGCAAGCCATGACTCAGGCAAGTACAATAATCATGATCAAAATTATACTTGCAATTTGTCATAGCAATTGTAATTTGCAAATACCAGTTGTTTGCCATAAATGGAGCTGATATCAGATAAAAATGAATCATGACGTTCAAGGAAAACCAAATAAATGTCAAAACATTAATCTGCATAATATTTTTGGGGCAGTTATGAAAACATGATGGTAAGAGCTTGGTACCTTAACTTTCTCAAGAAATATTTCATGTTTCCAGAATATCAGCAATTTAAACTAACTTTTAACTGGTAATGGAAAAATGGGGGGCAAGGAGAAAAAAGAGGGGAAAGAGGAGGGAGGAAAGAAAAGGAAGAAAGAGAAGGTACACAAAACAAGTATGCAATATACACATTACTTACCTTTCAAGGAAATGAAGGGGAGAAAAGAGCATGAAAGTTCCAGCCCTTAAATATATAATGATTCTTCCTTCTAAATAAGTATAATTTGAAAGATGACATGTAAAAGCAGAACACAATTATAAAAATAGTAAGTCAATAATTTAATTCTTGAGCTAGGTAAATTTGTGATCTTGTTTCTCTGGAATCTTCCCTTTCCTGTAAATAAATAGGAGTCCTTCTAAAAACAACAGCTCTAATATTGTTCATCTTCTCCTTTGATGAATCTTTCCACCATCCTATCAGATATACAAAAGCATGACACTAAATTCTTTGAGAGAGACATCTCCTTTATTTACACTAAAATTCTCCCAGGACCTTTTACTCTAAATAGCGTCATTTAATTTAAAAAACCTACTGTTTCAAATATAGCTTATTAAATATCTCCTTTAAAAAAATACTATAAATTGGAGAAAATTCTTTCACCTGGTTATTCCAGTCGTTTACTTGGCCATATTACTGGATTTTTGCCTCTATGATTTTATTTTCTGGTAGGTAGAAACAAATTGGCAGTTGATGACACCCTGCATAGAAAGAAACCCAGGATTCCTTAAAGGGGAAGAAAAAGAAAAGATCTTGTTGGTTAAAATTGATTATAAAAATCTATTTTAAGTAGTTTAAGGCTCTACTTTCCTTTAAAAATAGCTATTTTTCACAAATAAAACCAGAAAAATATTTTCATGTTGGAGCAATTTTAAAACTGTAAAGATTATTTAAAATTGATACTGTTATTAAAAGAAAATTTAAAAATGGAACAAGCACATTCTTAAGGAGTAGACTTACCAATTGTTACAAAATAGCCTTCAGTCAATTTCAAATCATTCTTTCCATTTATTCATTCACAAATATTTACTGAATGCCTGGAATTGTTCTACATACATTTTCAAACCTTATGGAGTTTATGTTTAAAAAGATATAGACATCAATCAAACAATCACACTAAAGAAAAATTCGAGTAGTGATGAGGTTTTGTTATACAAAAGAAGTCTGAATATTTGAATGTCCATGACTAACTTAAATATTTCTAAAATTAACCTTTCAAACAGCTGCTGACATAAACATGTTTGCTGCATACGCCAAAACTTATTACCTTGAGGCTGTGGAGTAAGGAAGTCACACTCCAGGTAAGAGAAAATGTGGTGGAAGCTTTTGAACAATAAAGAAAATATATAACCTAAATCAAATCCTTGAAATCCTTCAAGGAAGCAGGTTTTGATTCTATATCAAGGTTTATTTAATTACTTTACATCTTAATGAAGGTTAAATTTATTGTACTCTTCCTCACCCTAATAAACAAATCAAGTTTGATTTCATTTAGAAGTTGCCTTTCCTAAAACCCTCCCTGCAGATGCTTATCACTGAATGCTGTGGTCCAGAGCTACACCTGGTGGCCATACACAAACTTACAAGAAACCATTCTGAACCTCAACAGAAGTTTAAAAGTTACCCCTCTGTTAATCAAAAATCTCTCAAGACAGCAACAGGTTATTTCTTGATAGCTGGGGAAACTTGAACTTTTAATGGAAAAAATGGAAAAATGTTAAGGTAGATAGTTATAATAAAGTATAACACCATGTTAATGGTAGAATGTAAGTGATGGGTATATGGATATTCACCAAATTATTTTAACTTTCCAGTATGTTGGGAAATAGTCATTATAAAATATTGAAACGTAAGGATTTAAATTAAGAATTTTGCATCCATTTTTTTAACCAGAAATACCTATTAGATATTGTTTCCTTTATGTATCAGCATAATGTGTGTCTTCATAGTTCATGCTGTGTAATAGTCTATTACATTGCTGTACAATATTTTATGAAAAAATTCACTCATTCCACATTTATTCAATTTCCAATTGGACATTTACACATGTGTATTTTTGTTTCTATTAAGTCATGTTCCTAAAACAAACTTTTAAGAATTATGTCACTGGGATCAAAGGAGATCATCATTTTTATGGCTATCGAGACATATGACTAAGCTACTTTCTACCAAGTTCACACAGTTATCACAAATGGAAACATACACCAATTTTAACCAATATTATAGGACCTAGACATTTTTAGATTTTACTGCTTTACTAAGCATGAAATACAATCCAAAGGTTAATTTGTACTTCTTAGAATTAAAAAAAAATTACATATTTATTTTTGTACTTATCTACTGGAATCTCAATAATTTCCTTGTAAATTTGAATAATCACTTTATGTGCTTTAACTATTAACCTTTGTCTCCTAAACTCATGCAAGTTTTCCTGGTCAACTGCCATACTTTAGTTATTTTCACTGTGTTGACTTTTATGTACTCTAATCTGTCAATCTTAACCTTTGTGATACCATTCAAAGGTAGCAAATATACTATCACTCCATGAATGTGACAAACACTCTAAAAATTTTTTTGTTTTAATTAGTCAATGTCAGAGAGCAAAGCTCCCTTTAAGAAGATAATGGGGAAATAATAATATGGCTGGTAAAATTGAGAGCACATTGTCTCAGAGCACTGTATTTCTAAATGTGGTTCCCCCATATTAGCTCATTTATGCCTAGTGTTCCGTTATTGGAATGCTAAGCTTGGAGTTATTTCATATCCTACTGAGAGGTGAAGCCAGCTGGACTTCCTGGGTCGAGTGGGGACTTGGAGAATTTTTCTGTCTAGCTAAAGGTTTGTAAACACACCAATCAGCACTCTGTAAAAATGGACCAATCAACACTCTGTAAAATGGACCAATCAGTGCTCTGTAAAATGGACCAATCAGCACTCTGTAAAACAGACCAATCAGCAGGATGTGGACAGGGCCAAAAAAGGGAATAAAAGCTGGCCACCTGAGCCAGCAGTGGCAACCCACTCAGGTCCCCTTCCATGCTGTGGAAATTTGTTCTTTTGCTCTTCATAATAAATCTTGCTGCTGCTCACTCTTTGAGTCCACACTACCTTTAAGAGCTGTAACACTCACTGTGAAGGTCTGTGGCTTCACTCCTGAAGTCAAGCAAGACCACAAACCCACCAGAAGGAAGAAACTCCGGACACATCTGAACATCTGAAGGAACAAACTCCGGACACCCCATCTTTAAGAACTGTAACACTCACCATGAGGGTCCGCAGCTTCATTCTTGAAGTCAGCAAGACCAAGAACCCACTGGAAGGAACCCATTCCAGACACATTTTGGCAACCACGAAGGGACTACCACCAAGCAGTGAGTACCATCGGACCCCTTTTGCTTGCTATTCTGTCCTATTTTTCCTTAGAATTCGGAGGCTAAATACCGGGCACCTGTCAGTCAGTTAAAAGTGACTAGCACAGCTGCCAGACTAAAGACATGGGTGTCAGGCTTTCTGGGAAAGGACTCTATAACAACCCCCGACTCTTTGGAGTTGGGAGCGTTGGTTTGCCTGGAACAAGCTTCTGCTTTTCCTGTACTTCCGGGCTGAGCTGAGGGTCAACAGAGAGGAAAGCCATTCAGCTCCCGGGTCCTGACAAGTTGGTTGACCCTGCGGCCATGAGCAGAACTCTCAAAGTCATGTCCCCCAAGTGAGACTTGACCATCTAACCTATCTATGCTGACCCTTGCCTCCTGGGTCCTAATGCCTGTCAGACAAACTTCCTCTCACCTCTCTTCTCCAAGGCTAGTCCCGCTTCTAAAAACTACTCCCTGTCTCTGGTGCTTTTCTAGTTTCTCATATAAGAATGATTTCCAGTATAAACCTCAGGACTCTGTTCCCTTCTTTAGGCACCCAGGCTCACCAATCAGAAAGACATAATTTTTGCCCAAAGCCCCATTATAGGGGGGACTATCTGGAATTTTAGGATCCCTCCTGAGACTAGCAGGCCTAACAAAAGCTATTCTTGAAGCTAGGATATGGGGAGCTTCAGAAATGGTATCTTTCCTATTCATATAAGTGAGAACAAAAGGCATCACTCTTTCAACCCTGGAGATCCCTTCCCTCCCTCTGGGTATGACCCTCCACTTCATTTTTTGGGAATAACATCTTTATAGGACAGTGGTAAGATCCCAATACTAACAGGAAAATGCTTAGGACTCTAACAGGTTTTTGAAAATGTGTCAGTAAGGGCCACTAAATCCAACCTTCCTTGGGCCTCCTTGGGGTCTAGGAGGAAAACTAGTGTTTCTGCCGCTGTGTCGGTGAGCGTAACTATCCTGATCAGCAGGGTCCAGGGACCATTGCAGGTTCTTAGGCAAGAGGTGTTTCTGCTGCTGCATCGGTGAGCGCAACTATTCCAATCAGCAGGGTCCAGGGACTGTACCGTTGTGGGTTATTGGGCAAGAGGTGTTTCTGCTGCTTCATCGGTGAGTGCAACTATTCTGATCAGCAGGGTCCAGGGACCATTGCGGGTTCTTAGGCAGGGGGAGAAACAAACAAACCAAAACCGTGGGCAGTTTTGTCTTTCAGATGGGAAACACTCAGGCATCAACAGCTCACCCTTGAAATGCATCCTAAGCCATTGGGACCAATTTGACCTGCAAATCCTGAAAAAGAGGCAGTTCATTTTTTTCTGCACTATGGCTTGGCCCCAGTATTCTCTCTGATGGGGAAAAATGGCCACCTGAGGGAAGTATAAATTACAACACTATCCTGCAGTCTGACGTTTTCTGTAAGAGGGAAGGCAAATGGAGTGAAATACCTTATGTCCAAACTTTCTTTTCATTGAAGGAGAATCCACAACTATGCAAAGCTTGTAATTTACATCCACAGGAGGACCTCTCAGCTTACCCCCATATCCTAGTCTCCCTATAGCTCCCCTTCCTATTAATGATAAGCCTCCTCTAATCTCCCCTGCCCAAAAGGAAACAAGCAAAGAAATCTCCAAAAGACTACAAAAACCTATCAGTTATGTCCCCTTCAAGTTGTAGGAGGAGGGGAACTTGGCCCAACCCAGGTACATGTCCCCTTCTCCCGCTCTAATTTAAAGCAGGCAGACCTAGGGAAGTTTTCAGATGATCCTGATAGGTACATAGATGTGCTTCAGGGTCTAGGGCAAACCTTCGATCTCACTTGGAGAGATGTCATGCTATTGTTAGATCAAACCCTGGCCTTTAATGAAAAGAATGTGGCTTTAGCTGCAGCCCAAAAGTTTGGAGATACCTGGTATCTTAGTCAAGTAAATGACAGAATGACAGCTGAAGAAAGGGAAAATTCCCTACCGGTCAGCCAGCCGTCCCCATACTGGGACCTCAACTCAGATCATGGGGACTGGAGTCGTAAAAATCGGTTGACCTGTGTTCTAGAAGGAATAAGGAGAATTAGGGAAAAATCCATGAAATACTCAATGATGACTACCATAACTCAGGGAAAGCAAGAAAATCCTTCTGCCTTCCTCGAGCGGCTATGGGAGGCCTTAAGAAAATATACTCCCCTGTCACCCAACTCACTCGAGGGTCAGTTGATTCTAAAAGATAAGTTTATTACCCAATCAGCCGCAGACATCAGGAGAAAGCTCCAAAAGCGAGCCCTGGGCTCTGAACAAAATCTGGAGGCATTATTAAACCTGGCAACCTTGGTGTTCTATAATACGGACTAAGAGGAATGGCCCAAAAGGAAAAGCGAGATCAAAGAAAGGCCACAGCCTTAGTCATGGCCCTCAGACAAACAAACCTTGGTGGTTCAGAGAGGACAGAAAATGGAGCAGGCCAATCACCTGGTATGGCTTGTTATCAGTGTGGGTTACAAGGCCACTATAAAAAAGATTGTCCTGTGAGAAACAAGCCACACCCTTGTCCATGTCTGCTATGCCAAGGCAATCACTGGAAGGTGCACTGCCACAGAGTGCAATGATTCTCTGGGCCAGAAGCCCCCAAACAGATGATCCAACAACAGGAATGAGGGTGTCCAGGGCAAGCACCAGCTCATGTCATCACCCTCACTGAGCCCCAGGTATGTTTAACCATTGAAGGCCAGGAAATTAACTTCCTCCTGGATACTGGCACTGCCTTCTCAGTGTTAATCTCCTATCCTGGACAACTCTCCTCAAGGTCTGTTACCATCCGAGGAATCCTGGGACAGCCTGTAACCAGGTATTTCTCCCACCTCCTCAGTTGTAATTGGGAGACTTTGCTCTTTTCACATGCCTTTCTTGTTATGCCTGAAAGTCCCACACCCTTATTAGGGAGGAATATATTAGCCAAAGCTGGAGCTATTATTACATGAATATAGGGAACAAGTTACCCATTTGTTGTCCCCTACTTGAGGAGGGAATCACCCCTAAAGTCTGGGCATTGGAAGGACAATTTGGAAGGGAAAAAATGCCCACCCAGTCCAAATCAGGCTAAAAGATCCCACCACTTTTCTTTATCAAAGGAAATATCCCTTAAGGCCTGAAGCTCATAAAGGATTACAGAATATTGTTAAACATTTAAAAGCTCAAGGCTTAGTAAGGAAATGCGGCAGTCCCTGCAACACCCCAATTCTAGGAGTACAAAAACCGAACAGTCGGTGGAGACTAGTGTAGGATCTTAGACTCATCAATGAGGCAGTAATTCCTCTATATCCAATTGTACCCAACCCCTATACCCTTCTCTCTCAAATACCAGAGGAAGCAGAATGGTTCACTGTTCTGAACCTCAAGGATGCCTTCTTCTGTATTCCCCTGCACTCTGACTCCCAGTTTCTCTTTGCCTTTGAGGATCCCACAGACCACGTGTCCCAACTTATGTGGACGGTCTTGCCCCAAGGGTTTAGGGACAGCCCTCATCTGTTTGGTCAGGCACTAGCCCAAGATCTAGGCCACTTCTCAAGTCCAGGCACTCTGGTCCTTCAGTATGTGGATGACTTACTTTTGGCTACCAGTTCGGAAGCCTCATGCCAGCAGGCTACTCTAGATCTCTTGAACTTTCTAGCTAATCGAGGGTACAAGTGTCTAGATCGAAGGCCCAGCTTTGCCTACAGCAGGTCAAATATCTACACCTAATCTTAGCCAGAGGGACCAGGGCCCTCATCAAGGAATGAATACAGCCTATACTGGCTTATCCTCACCCTAAGACATTAAAACAGCTGCAGGGGTTCCTTGGAATCACCGGCTTTTGCTGACTATGGATCCCTGGATACAGCGAGATAGCCAGGCCTCTCTATACTCTAATCAAGGAGACCCAGAGGGCAAATACTGATCTAGTGGAATGGGAACCAGAGGCAGAAACAGCCTTCAAAACTTTAAAGCAGGCCCTAGTACAAGCTCCAGCTTTAAGCCTCCCCACAGGACAAAACTTCTCTTTATATGTCACAGAGAGAGCAGGGATAGCTCTTGGAGTCCTTACTCAGACTCGTGGGACAACTCCACAACCAGTGACATACCTAAGTAAGGAAACTGATGTAGTAGCAAAAGGCTGGCCTCACTGTTTACAGGTAGTTGCAGCTGTGGCTGTCTTAGTGTCAGAGGCTATCAAAATAATACAAGGAAAGGATCTCACTGTCTGGACTACTCATGATGTAAATGGCATACTAGGTGCCAAAGGAAGTTTATGGCTATCAGACAACCACCTGCTTAGATATCAGGCGCTATTCCTTGAGGGACTGGTGCTTCAAATACACATATGTGCAGCCCTCAACCCTGCCACTTTTCTCCCAGAGGATGGGGAACCAATCGAGCATAACTGCCAACAAATTATAGTCCAGACTTATGCCACCCGAGATGATCTCTTAGAATTCCCCTTAGCTAATCCTGACCTTAACCTATATACTGATGGAAAATCATTTGTAGAGAATGGGATACAATGTGCAGGTTATGCCATAGTTAGTGATGTAACCATATTTGAAAGTAAGCCCCTTCCCCCAGGGACCAGTGCCCAGTTAGCAGAACTAGTGGAACTTACCTGAGCCTTAGAACTGGGAAAGGGAAGAAGAATAAACGTATATAGAGATAGCAAGTATGCTTATCTAATCCTACATGCCCATGCTGCAATATGGAAAGAAAGGGAGTTCCTAACCTCTGGGGGAACCCCCATTAAATACCACAAGGAAATCATGGAGTTATTGCATGTGGTGCAAAAACCCAAGGGGGAGGTGGCAGTCTCACACTGCTGAAGCCATCAAAAAGGGGAAGGAGAGGAGAGAACAGCAGCATAAGTGGCTGGAAGAGGCAGGGAAAGACCAGGAGAAAGGAAAGACAGAAAGAGACAGAAAGTCAGAGAGAGAGAGGAAGAGACAGAGACAAAGGAGAAAAAAGAGAGAGGAAGACACAGACAGACAGAAAGTCAAAGACAGAAGGAAAGAGAGAGAGGAAGAGACAAAGAGGGAGTCAGAGAGAGAGAAAGAGAGAGAGAGAAAGTCAAAGACAGAGAGGAAGAGACAGACAAAGGGGAGTCAGAGAGAGACAAAGAAGAAGTCAAAGAGAAACAAAGATGGAAGTAGTAAAGAAAAAACAGTGTACCATATTCCTTTGACAGTCAGGGTAAACTTAAAACCTGTAATTCATAATTGAAGGTCTTCTCTGTGACCCTATAACACTCCAATACCACCTTGTTGTCAGTGTAAACAAGGGCATAGCCCAAAAGCACTGAGGCCACTGACAACCCACAGCCTTCCTATCAAAAATCCTTAACCTAGCAGGTTTCCTAACAGGGGATCTGAATCTTAATTAATTACCATACAAAGGTCCAACCAGACCTAGGAGGAACTCTCTTCAGGACAGGACTATAGATGGTTCCTCCCAGGCGATTAAGGGAAAAAGACACAATGGGTATTCAGTAAGTGATAAGGAAACTCTTGTAGAAGCAGAGTTAGGAAAATTGCCTAATAATTGGTCTGCTCAAATGTGCGAGCTGTTTGCACTCAGCCAAACCTTAAAAGTACTTACAGAATCAGGAAGGAGCCATCTATACCAATTCTAAGTTAATATGGACTGAACGAGGTCTTATTAATAGCAAAGAATAATTGAAATCCCAAACTTACAAGGTTTTCAACAAAAGCACAGTTTGCTAAAAGTTAACTGTGTAACATGTATTATCCTACTACCACAAACTCTCAAAGGATTTCTCAGACAGTTTGCAAGAAACAATGAAACCTATCCTTACTCTACAATCCCAAATAGACTCTTTGGCAGCAGTGACTCTCCAAAACCACCGAGGCCTAGACCTTCTCACTGCTGAGAAAGTAGGACTCTGCACCTTCTTAGGGGAAGATTGTTGTTTTTACACTAACCAGTCAGGGATAGTATGAGATGCCACCCAGCATTTACAGGAAAAGGCTTCTGAAATCAGACAATGCTTTTCAAACTCTTATAGCAACCTCTGGAGTTGAGCAACATGGCTTTTCCCCTTTCTAGGTCCTGTGACAGCCATCTTGCTATTACTCGCCTTTGGGCTGTGTATTTTTAACCTCCTCATCAAATTTGTTTCCTCTAGGATCGAGGCCATCAAGCTACAGATGGTCTTACAAATGGAACCCCAAATGAGCTCGACTAACAACTTCTACTGAGGACCCCTGGACCGACCCACTGGCCCTTTAACTGGCTTAAAGAGTTTCCCTCTGGAGGACACTACAACTGCAGGGCCCCTTCTTTGCCCCGTCCACTAGGAAGTAGCTAGAGCAGTCATCGCCCAATTCCCAACAGCATTTGGGGTGTCCTGTTTAGAAGGGGGATTAAGAGGTGAAGCCAACTGGACTTCCTGGGTTGAGTGGGGACTTGGAGAACTTTTCTGTCTAGCTAAAGGTTTGTAAACACACCAACCAGCACTCTGTAAAAATGCACCAAGCAGCACTCTGTGTCTAGCTAAAGGTTTGTAAGTGCACCAATCAGCACTCTGTAAAAACAGACCAATCAGCACTCTGTAAAATGAACTGATCAGTGCTCTGTAAAATGGACCAATCAGCAGGATGTGGGCAGGGCCAAATAAGGGAATAAAAGCTGGCCACCCGAGCCAGCAGCGGCAACTCACTCGGGTCCCCTTCCACACTGTGGAAGCTTTGTTCTTTCACTCTTCATAATAAATCTTGCTGCTGCTCACTCTTTGGGTCCGCACTACCTTTAAGAGCTGTAACACTCACTGTGAAGGTCTGCGGCTTTACTCCTGAAGTCAGCAAGACCACAAACCCACCAGGAGGAACAAACAACTCCAGACGCACCACCTTTAAGAGCTGTAACACTCACTGCGAAGGTCTGTGGCTTCACTCCTGAAGTCAAGCGAGACCACGAACCCACCGGAAGGAAGACACTCCAGACACATCTGAACATCTGAAGGAACTCCAGACAGACCATCTTTAAGAACTGTAACACTCACCACGAGGGTCTGCAGCTTCATTCTTGAAGTCAGCAAGACCAAGAACCCACCAGAAGGAACCAATTCCGGACACACTACAGCTCAAGGTCATCGCCAAGATCTGGTTTTCCACAAAAAACATTTGCAACTTCTGGCATAAATGGGTTAGCTACATCAGAGATACTTAAGGTATTTGTTATACATATAGATTCCCAAGTCCTATCTCTGATGTACTGAGGCAGAATCTCTAGGTAGAGACAATAGGGAGCTGCATTTTTAATAAGATAGGTGACTCTTACATAGATTTAGGCTTGAAAATCACAAACCAGAAGATTCCAGGTGAGTCACACACAGTGGGATTAATGGAAAATAAGGAAACAACATAGATGCCTGATAATCAGGAGTCACTCAAATATTTATTGAAATAACACATACATATGACTTTTCCTTACATAACAGCTTTTCGCAATCTAAGTCACTTACCATAAAATTTGCCCTTTTAAAAAAATAAATAGTTCAGTGACTTTTAGTCTATTCAGAGTTGTGAAATGATCACCACTATATAACTAGAGAACATTCCTATCTCACACACACACACACAAAGATCCTATGCCATTAGCAGTCATTCCCTCTATTCTCTCCCATCCCCAATCACCAGGCTACTTTCCGTCTGTACAGATTTTCCTTCTGTGTGCCTTGGCCATCATTTCCCAGAAAACTTTCGTCTAGCCCAAGGTCACAAAGATTTATGACTCTATATATTCTTCTAAAAGTTTCATAGTGTTAGCTTTACATTTATGTTTACTAATCATTTTGAATTAATTTTTGCCTATAGTGTGAGATGGGATTTCAACTTCATTCTTTTACATGTTGATATGCAGTTGTCCCAACACTATTTGTTGAAAAGATTTTTTTCCTTATTGAATTGTACTGGTACCTTTGTCAAAAATCAACTAACAAGATATATAAGGGTTTATTTACATATATGTAAATAGAAACAGAAACTCTCAATCCTATTCCATGGATCTGTATGTCTATCCTTATACCAGTACCACACTGTCTCAATTATCTTTGCTTTGCAGTAAGTTTTGAAATTAGAAGTGTTATTCCTCCTACTTAGTCATCCTTTTTCAATATCATTCTGTCTATCCTAGGTTCACCTGTAACCAACTCAAGTCTGGCTGCTCACTGCTCAGAAGTCAAAGCAGGAGAAGCAAGGTGTGGTAAAAGGAGAGTAGCTTTTATTGATCATGCCAGCACATGGGAGAATGGTCAAGCTCAAGCCTCAGAGGAACCATATCAGCCTTTTGGGATAAGTAGGGGGGTTTCAGAAGGAAAACTTGGTGTGGAAAATATGCAGGAGTGGTGCAGGAGGGTACAGGTTTGCATATCTTGGCTATTTTAAGTAATTGCCTGTCTGGAGGTCCAGACTGCATCATCTTGACTTCGCCCAGTGGTGGTGGACTAATTGTTCATAACTCCCCCTAAGTGGGCGGATTCCACAGCTGTGTCTCTATGCCTGCTTTGTTTCAAAATTAGCCTCTGAAATTTCTAAGTGAGCACATAATTAGATAAGTGAGCACTGTGCACAGTGTGCCTGGTAGAAAAGGGAGAGAAATTAAGAGTTTTAAAGTACATGGCTGCATTTAAAGTACAGGGTTATATTCTGAGATTAGAAAAGAAGGGGAAAAAAGTTTCAAAATGCATTTTCAATCTAAGCTACTCAGTTACACGTTCAATTTCCACATGAATTTTAGGATACGCTTGCCAATTTCTGTAAAAACAGAAGCAGAGATTTTTATAGAGACTGCATTGGATCTCTAGATAACTGAAGAGTATTGCCATCTAGTATCTTCCAATCCACTAACATTTCTTTCAATTTATTTAGGTCTTCTTTATCTCAACATGTTTTGCAGTTTTAATGTGCAAGTCTTATACTTCTTTTGCCAAATTTATACGTACACTTTTTTCTTTTTGATGCTATTATAAGTCAAATTTTTAAATGTCATTTTCATATTGTTCTAGTTCACTTTCATATTGTTGCATTTCTATAGAAATGAATTTTTGTATACTGATTTTGTAAACTACAACCATGCCGAACGTATGAGTTCCAAAAGTTTTTTGTGTATTCCTTAAGATTTTCTATATACAAGATCATGTCACCTGCAAATAGCAACAGTTTTACTTCTTCCTTTCCAATCTGGATGCCATTTATTCCTTTTTCTTGTCTAATTGCCCTGGATAGAAACAACACTACAATGTTGAATAGAAATGGCAGGAGTGGACATTCTTTTCTTGTTCTTTATCTTATGGGCAAGCATCCAGTTTTTTACCATGAAGTATAATGTTAGCTATGAATTCTTCGACTATTTTTAGTTTGTTTAGTGCTAGCTGTGGGTTCCTTGCTATTTTTCATTTGCTGAGTGTTTCCATCATAACAGGGTGATGGATTTTAAGTGCATTTTCTGCATTATTGAGATGATCATAGGTTTTTGTCTTTATCCTATTAATATAGTGTAAATACAGTGATTGGTTTTCAAATACTAAACCAGCCTTGCATTCCTGAGACAAATGCTACATGTTCATGGTGTATATTCCTTTTTAAATGTTGCTAGATTCAGTTTGCTAGTATTCTGTTAAGGATTTCTGCACCTGTATTCATAAGACATATTTGTAGTTTCCTCTTCTTGCGATTTGTCTACCATTGGTATCAGGGTAATATTGGCCTTATAGGATGAGCTGGAAAGTGTTCCTCCTCTTCTGTTTTTCAGAAGAGCTTGTGAAGGAATAGTAGTAGCTCTTCTTTACATGTTTGGTAGAATTCACCATGTAGTCATCTTCGCCTGTGTTTTTCTTTGTAAGAATTTTCTAATTACTTATTCCCTCTCTTTCCATGTTACAGGTCTCTTTATATTTCCTACTTCTTGTATCAGTTTTACAGGAATATAACCTTTCTAGGAATTTGTCCATTTCATTGAGGTTCTCTACTTTGTTGGCATGCCATTGTTCATAATATTCCCACATGATCCTTCTTATCCCAATAAGTGTGTTAGGCTGTACTTGCATTGCTATAAAGAAATACTTGAGACTAGGTAGTTTATAAAGAAAAGAGATTTAATTGGCTTGCAGTTCTGGAGGCTGTACAGGAAGCATGGTGCTCGCATCTGCTTGGCTTCTGGGGGAGCCTCAGGGAGCTTTCAATCATGGCAGAAGGCAGAGAGTAAAGCCAGCATCTTACATAGTGGGAGCAGGAGCAATGAGCAGGGAGAGGTGCTACACACTTTTAAACAACCAGATCTGGTGACAACTCCCTCATAATCATGAGGACAACACCCAGAGGATGGTGCTATATCATGCAGAAGAAATCTGCCCCCATGATCCAATCACCTCCCACTAGACCACACCAATATTGGGGACTACAATTCAACATGAGATTTGGCAGAGACTATATACTCAAGAGTCACAATACCCCCTACTTGGAAGATCAATATTCCTTATATATCAGTTAGGTTTATAGACTAAGCCTTTTCTTTCATTCTTCATTTTAATAATTGGAGGGTCTTGTCTTTTTTTTCTTAGTCTAGCTAAACTTTTCCCAATTTTGCTGATGTTTTCAAACAACCAACTTTTGGTTTTACAGATTCATCTCTATTTTTTTATTCTTTATTTCATGTGTTTCCTCTCTCATCCTTATTATTTTCTTCTTTCTGCTCACTTTGAGTTTAGTTTGCTCATATTTTTCTAGTTTCTTTTTTTATTATTATACTTTAAGTTCTAGGGTACATGTGTACAACGTGCAGGTTTGATACATAGGTATACATGTGCCATTGTGGTTTGCTGCACCCATCAAACCGTCATTTACATTAGGTATTTCTCCTAATGCTATCTATCCCTCTCACAGCCCCCTACCCCCCGACAGGCCCTGGTGTGTGATGTTCCCCACCCTGTGTCCAAGTGATCTCATTGTTCAATTCCCACCTATGAGTGAGAACATGCAGTGTTTGGTTTTCTATGCTTGTGAGAGTTTGCTCAGAATGATGGCTTCCAGCTTCATCTATGTCCCTGCAAAGGACATGAACTCATCCTTTTCTATGGCTGCATAGTATTCCATGGTGTATATGTGCCACATTTTCTTAATCCAGTCTGTCATTGGTGGACATTTGGGTTGGTTCCAAGTCTTTGCTATTGTAAATAGTGCCACAATAGACATATGTGTGCATGTGTCTTTATAGAAGCATAATTTATAATCCTTTGGGTATATACCCAGTAATGGGATTGCTGGCTCAAATGGTAATTCTAGTTCTAGATCCTTCAGAAATAGCCACACTGTCTTCCACAATTGTTGAATTAATTTACAATCCCACCAACAGTGTAAAAGCATTCCTACTTCTCCACATCCTCTCCAGCATCTGTTGTTTCCTGACTTTTCAATGATTGCCATTCTAAACGGCATGAGATGGTATCACATTGTGGTTTTGATCTGCATTTCTCTGATGACCAGTGATGATGAGTTTTCATGTTTGTAGGCTGCATACATGTCTTCTTTTGAGAACTGTCTGTTCATATCCTTTGCCCACTTTTTGATGGTTTTTTTTTTTCTTCTAAATTTGTTTGAGTTCTTGGTAGATTCTGGATATTAGCCCTAGTCAGATGGGTAAATTGCAAAAATTTTCTCCCGATCTGTAGGTTGCCAGTTCACTCTGATGGTAGTTTCTTTTGCTGTGCAGAGGCGCTTTAGTTTAATTAGATCCCATTTGTCTATTTTGTCTCTTGTTCCCATTGCTTTTGGTGTTTTAGTTATGAAGTCCTTGCCCATGCCTATGTCCTGAATGGTATTGCCTAGGTTTTCTTCTAGGGCTTTTCTTCTAGGGTTTTTATGGTTTTAGGTCTAACATTTAACATCTTGAATTAATTTTTGTATAAAGTGTAAAGAACGGATCCAGCTTCAGCTTTCTACATATAGCTAGCCAGTTTTCCCAGCACCATTTATTAAATAGGGAATCCTTTCCCAATTGCTTGTTTTTGTCAGTTCTGTCAAATATCAGATGGTTGTAGATGTGTGGTGTTATTTCTGAGGCCTCTGTTCTGTTCCATTGATCTATGTATCTGTTTTGGTACCAGTACCATGCTGTTTTGGTTACTGTAGCCTTGTAGTATAGTTTGAAGTCAGGTAACATGATGCCTCAAGCTTTGTTGTTCTTGCTTAGGACCGTCTTGGCAATGCAGGCTTTTTTGGTTCCATGTGAACTTTAAAGTAGTTTTTTCCAATTCTGTGAAGAGTCATGGGTAGCTTGATGGGGATGGCATTGAATCCGTAGATTACTTTGGGCAGTATGGCCATTTTCATGATATTGATTCTTCCTATCCATGAGCATGGAATATTCTTCCATTTGTTTGTGTTCTCTTTTATTTTGTTAAGCAGTGGTTTGTAGTTCTCCTTGAAGAGGTCCTTTACATCCCTTGTAAGTTGGATTCCTAGGTATTTTATTCTCTTTGTAGCAATTGTGAATGGGAGTTCACTCATGATTTGGCTCTCTGTTTGTCTGTTAATGATGTATAGGAAAGCTTATGATTTTTGAACATTGATTTTGTATCCTGAGACTTTGCTGAAGTTGCTTATCAGCTTAAGGAGATTTGGGGTTCAGACGATGGGGTTTTCTAAATATGCAACCATGTCCTCTGCAAACAGGGACAATTTGACTTCCTCATTTCCTAACTGAATACCATTTATTTATTTCTTTTGCCTGACTGCCCTGGCCGGAACTCCCAACACTATTTTGAATAGGAGTGGTGAGAGAAGGCATCCTTGGCTTGTGCTGGTTTTCAAAGGGAATGCTTCCAGTTTTTGTCCATTCAGTATGATATTGGCTGTGGGTTTGTCATAAATAGCTCTTATTATTTTGAGATTCCTTCCATCAATACTTAGTTTACTGAGCGTTTTTAGCATGAAGGGCTGCTGAATTTTGTCAAAGGCCTTTTCTGCATCTATTGAGATAATCATGTGGTTTTTGTCATTGTTTCTGTTTATGTGATGGATTATGTTTATTGATATGGGTATGTTGAACCAGCCTTGCATCCCAGGGATGAAGCCAACTTAATCATGATGGATAAGCCGTTTGATGTGCTGCTGGATTTGGTTTGCCAGTATTTTATTGAGGATTTTTTCATCAATGTTCATCAGGGATATTGGTCTAAAATTCTCTTTTTTCTGTTGTGTCTCTGCCAGGCTTTGGTATCAGGATGATGTTGGTTTCATAAAATGAGTTAGGGATGATTTCCTCTTTTTCTATTGATTGGAATAGTTTCAGAAGGAATGGTACTAGCTCCTCTCTGTACCTCTGGTAGAATTTGGCTATGAATCCATCTGGTCATGGACTTTTTTGGTTGGTAGGCTATTAATTATTGCCTCCATTTCAGAGTCTGTTATTGATCTCTTCAGAGATTCGACTTCTTCCTGGTTTAGTCTTGGGAGGGTATATGTGTCCAGAAATTTATGCATTTCTTCTAGATTTTCTAGTTTATTTGCATAGAGGTGTTTATAGTATTCTCTGGTGGTAGTGTGTATTTCTGTGGGATTGGTGATGATATCCCCTTTATCATTTTTTATTGAATTTATTTGATTCTTCTCTCTTTTCTTTAGTCTTGCTAGGGGTCTATCAAGTTTGTTAATCTTTTCAAAAAACCAGCTCCTGGATTCTTTGATTTTTTTTGAGGAGTTTTTTGTATCTCTATCTCTTTCAGTTCTGCCCTGATCTTAGTTATTTCTTGCCTTCTGCTAGCTTTTGAATTTGTTTACTCTTGCTTCTCTAGTTCTTTTCATTGTGATGTTAGGGTGTCAATTTTAGATCTTTCTTGCTTTCTCTTGTGGGCATTCAGTGCTACAAATTTCCCTCTACACACTGCTTTAAATGTGTCCCAGAGATTCTGGCACATTGTGTCTTTTTTCTCATTGGTTTCAAAGAACATCTTTATTTCTGCCTTCATTTCATTATTTACCCAGTAGTCATTCAGGAGCACATTGTTTAATTTCCATGTAGTTGTGCGGTTTTGAGTGAGTTTTTTTTTTTTTTTTTCAAAGGAGACTCACTCTGTTGCCCAGGCTGGAGTGCAGTGGCACGATCTTGGCTCACTGCAAGCTCCACCTCCCAGGTTCACACCATTCTCCTGCCTCAGCCTCCCAGGTGGCTGGGACTACAGGCACCCACCACCACACCTGGCTGATTTTTTGTATTTTTAGTAGAGACAGGTTTTCACTGTGTTAGCCAGGATGGTCTCGATCTCCTGACCTTGTGATCTGCCTGCCTCAGCCTCCCAAAGTTCTGGGATTACAGTAGTGAGCCACCATACCCAGCCTTGAGTGAGTTTCTTAATCCTGAGTTCTAATATGATTGCACTGTGGTCTGACGGTTTGTTGTGGTTTCTGTTCTTTTACATTTGCTGAGGAGTGCTTTACTTCCAATTATTTGGTCAATTTTACAGTAAGTGAGATGTGGCGCTGAGAAGAATGTATATTCTGTTGATTTGGAGTGGAGGATTCTGTAGGTGTCTATTAGGTCTGCTTAGTGCAGAGCTGAGTTCAGGTCCTGGATATCCTTGTTAACCTTCTGTCTCGTTGATCTAATATTGACAGTGGGGCGTTAAAATCTCCCACTATGGTGTGGGAGTCAAAGTCTCTTTGTAGGTCTCTAAGGACTTGCTTTATGAATCTGGGTTCTCCTGTATTGGGTGCATATATTTAGCATAGTTAGCTCTTCTTGTTGAATTGATGCCTTTAACATTATGTAATGGCTTTGTCTCTTAAGGTCTTTGCTGGTTTAAAGTCTGTTTTATCCGACTAGGATTGCAACCCTTGCTTTTTTTTGTTTGTCTGTTTCCCATTTGCTTGGTAGATCTTCCTCCATCCCTTTATTTTGAGCCTATGTTTTGCACGTGAGATGGGTCTCCTGAATACAGCACACTGATGGGTCTTGACTCTTTATCCAATTTTCCAGTCTGTGTCTTTTAGTTGGGGCATTTAGTCCATTTACATTTAAGGTTAATATTGTTATGTGTGAATTTGATCCTGTCATTATGATGTTTGCTGGTTATTTTGCCCATTAATTGATGCAGTTTCTTCATAGCATCGATGGTCCTTACAATTTGGCATGTTTTTGCAGTGGCTGGTACCAGTCGTTTCTTTCCATGTTTAGTGCTTCCTTCAGGAGCTCTTGTAAGGCAGGCCTGGTGGTCACAAAATCTCTCGGCATTTGCTTGTCTGTAAAGGATTTTATTTCTCCTTCACTTATGAAGGTTAGTTTGGCTGGATATGAAATTCTGGGTTAAAAATTCTTTTCTTTAAGAATGTTGAATATTGGCCCCCTCTCTCTTCTGGCTTGTAGGTCTAGGGTTTCTGACGAGAGATCTGCTGTTAGTCTGATGGGCTTCTGTTTGTGGGCAACTCGACCTCTCTCTGGCTGCCCTTAACACTTGTTCCTTCATTTCAACCTTGGTGAATCTGACAATTACGTGTCTTGGAGTTGCTCTTCTCAAGGAGTATGTTTGTGGCATTCTCTGTATTTCCTGAATTTGAATGTTGGCCTGCCTTGCTAGGTTGGGGAATTTCTCCTGGATAATATGCTGAAGAGTGTTTGCCAACTTGGTTCCATTCTCCCCATCACTTTCAGGTACACCAATCAAATATAGATTTGGTCTTTTCACATAGTCCCATATTTCTTGGAGGCTTTGTTCATTTCTTTTTACTCTTTTTTCTCTAACCTTGTGTTCTTGCTTCATTTCATTAATTTGATCTTCAATCACTGATACCCTTTCTTCCACTTGATCAAATCAGCTATTGAAGCTTGTGTATGTGTCATGAAGTTTTCATGCCATGGTTTTCAGCTCCATCAGGTCATTTAATGTCTTCTCTACACCGTTTATTCTAGTTAGCCATTTGTCTAATCTTTTTTCAAGGTTTTTAGCTTCCTTGCAATGGGTTCGAACATCCTTCTCTAGCTTGGAGAAATTTGTTATTACCGATCTTCTGAAGCCTACATCTGTCAACTCGTCAAAATCATTCTCCATCCAGCTTTGTTCCATTGCTGGTGAGGAGCTGCAATCCTTTGCAGGAGAAGAGGCACTCTGGTTTTTAGAATTTTCAGCTTTTCTGCTCTGGTTTCTCCCCATCTTTGCGGTTTCATCTACCTTTGGTCTTTGATGTTGGTGGCCCACAGATGGGGTTTTGGTGTAGATGACCTTTTTGTTGATGTTGACGCTATTCTTGTTTGTTAGTTTTCCTTCTAACAGTCAGGTTCCTCAGCTGTAGGTCTGTTGGAGTCTGCTGGAGGTCCACTCCAGACCGTTTGCCTGAATATCACCAGAAGAGGCTGCAGAACAGCAAATATTGCAGAACAGCAAATACTGCTGCCTGATCCTTCCTCTGGAAGCTTCGTCCCAGAGGAGCAGCTGCCCGTATGAGGTGTCTGTCGGCCCCTACTGGGAGGTGTCTCCCAGTTAGGCTACAGAGAGTCAGGGGCCCACTTGAGGAGGCAGTCTGTCCGTTCTCAGAGCTCAAATGCCATGCTGGGAGAACCACTGCTCTCTTCAGAGCTGTCAGACAGGAACGTTTAAGTCTGCAGAAGTTGTCTGTTGCCTTTTGTTCAGCTATCCCCTGCCCACTGAGGTGGAGTCTAGAGGCAGTAGGACTTGTTGAGCTGGGGTTGGCTCCTCCCAGTTCAACCTTCCCAGCCACTCTGTTTACCTACTCAAGCCTCGGTAATAGCAGAGGCCCCTCCCCCAGCCAGGCTGCTGCCTCGCAGATCCATCTCTAGACTGCTGCACTAGCAGTGAGCAAGGCTCCATGGGCGTGGGACCTGCTGAGCCAGGCATGGGAGAGAATCACCTTGTCTGCTGGTTTCTAAGACTTTGGGAAAAGTGCAATATTTAGGCAGGAGTGACCCATTTTTCCAGGTAGTCTGACACGGTTTCCCTTGGCTAGGAAAGGGAAATCCCCCAACCCCTGGCGCTTCCCGGATGAGGCAACACCTCGCTGTGCTTCAACTTGCCCTTGTGGGCTGCACCCACTGTCCAACTGGTCCCAGTGAGATGAACCAGGTACCTCAGTTGGAAATGCAGAAATCACCCATCTTCCACGTCGATCACGCTGGGAGCTGCAGACTGGAGCTGTTCCTATTCGGCCATCTTTTCATATTTTTCTAGTCTCTTGAGGTGAAAGGTTAGGTTACTGATTGAGATCTTACTTTTTAACATAGGCTTTCTCTGTATGCACTGCTATGGCTGCAACTCATAAGTTTTGATATGTTTTTGTTTTCATTCATCACAAACTATTTTATAATTTGCCTTATTTCTATCTATGACTTTTGATTATTTAGGAGTATGTAGTTTAATTTTCATATGAAAACTGTAAATTTTCTAAATTTCCTTACTGATTTCTAATTGCATCCCAAAGTGGCTAGAGGATATGCTTTTTATGATTTAAATCCTTTTAAATTTACTAAGGCTTTCTTTAGTCCAAGATAGTGGGTAGGAGGCAGGACTAGCATGCCTCTCCCATTTGGACGGACAGAATAGTGCGTGAAGATTCAGATTGTGAACTTTTGTTCCTAGAACCAATGCAGGAACATATCAGGAAAACTGAAAGAATTCACAGATCCTTTTAAAGAAGTGGCACACCACTCCAAACTCCATGAAATATGTGAAAAACTGAGTTCCCAAAGTGTGAGAGAGGGAGAACTGGCTGGGCATGGTGGCTCACGCCTGTAATCCCAGCACTTTGGGAAGCTGAGGTGAGCAGATCACCTGAGGTCAGGAGTTCAAGACCAGCCTGGCCAACGTGGCGAAACCCCATCTCTACTAAAAATATAAAAATTAGCTGGTCGCGGTGGCAGACGCTGTAATCCTAGCTACTTGGGAGGTTGAAATAGGAGAATCGCTTGAACCCAGGAGGCAGAGGTTGCAGTGAGCTAAGATCACGCCACTGCACTCCAGCAGCCTGGGCGACAGCACTCCAGCCTGTGTGACAGAGTGAGATCCTGTCTAAAAAGAAAAAAAAGAGAGAGAGAGAGAGGGAGAACCTACCTCTGAACATACATCCCCACTGGGGAATCTGAAAATCCAGATCACAGGAGAATGGTTTAACCTTACCTAGAGCTGGAACGGATTTAGGGAGTGGCACAAAAATAAAAATAGAGGCAGCAGCAGGAAGAGCCTTGTGGGCACTCCCAGTCTTCAGCTCGAGAACAAGGAAGCCATGCCTGACTATACCTCACAGGGACCTATAGGGAAGGCAGGCAGCAGAATTAGGGAGAGGTCGCAGGGTGAAAGAAACTCCCAACTGAATTTTGTAATAATTTTGAGTGGGCACAAACCCCCTGAATGGAATCCGGGAGGGAAGGGAAACTGCAGCAAATGTGAACGTGAGTGTGGGGTGCCCAGCATTACCAGTAGACGGGGAGCGGCAGGGCTCAAAAACCATGCTTGCTTTCTCAGCAGGGAAGATTATGACCTGGGGCAGGTCTGAGTTCTGTGCACAGGCTGCCTGGATCTAACTCGGGGCTGTTAGCAGGGCACTGCAGGAGTGAGACTGGCCTTGCCAACTGCATGGGAGTTGGGTGAGGCCTTTCACTACCAGCTAATCCCCACTCCCCTGGTGAGTTCTTCTGCACAGCAGAGGCAGCCATACTCCCTTCTGGAACATAACCCCACTGATCTGAGAACCACCTTCCCATCCCCTACAGGGCTGTGACAAGCCCCACCCAAGGAGAGTCTGAGCTCAGACCCACTTAACCATGCCCCAACCTGATGGTATTTCTCTACCCACTCTGGTGGGCACAAAAGACACAAACTCTTGGGAGCGTCATGGCCTCACCCATCACCTGAGAAACCAGAATACTTCCCCTGGCCAATGTAGGGCAAGCTCAAATCCCAATACTACTACTGCAGCTGGTGCTCTCTTGCAAGTGCTACCTCCCGGCTGGAGGCCAACTAATTCAGGCCATTATAGCAACTCTTGGCAGAATAACACTGCTCCCAGGAAGAAGAAAACAACAGCTAACATCACTGCCTGCAACAGCCTGGCTAATCAGAGGTCATGAGTCTGTCCACATGGCAACTCCACAGCTAACATTGCCAACATTTGAGAAAGCCAGCAAATTAAGCCTATCTACAACCAAGGAATCTCAGAGCCTACATCACTACCCTGCCACCTCCATCAGAGCAGGTGCTGGTATCCACAGCTGGGAGACCTGAAGACTAGCCACATCTTTGGACTCTTTGCAGACATTCCCTAGCACTAGTCCAGAGCCTGTTAGCCCCACTGGATGGCTAGACCTAGAAGAGTAATAACGATCACTGCAGTCCAGCTCTCAGGAAACCCCATTCCTAGGAGAAGGAGGAGAGCACCCTATCAAAGAATCATCCCATAGGACAAAAGAATCTGAAAAGCAGGCCTTGAGTTCCAGATCTTTCTGCTGGTGAGACGTTTCTCACAGCAGTCACAAGTACAGTGCTGGGTGCAGAAGGGAAAGTCTGCACCTCTACCTCAATAGGCAGGCAGCCTCTGTGACCAGGAAGGGCCTTAAAGAAGGGGTTCTTGTTCTCTCCTGGCACTCTACTGCAGACATAGCTTGGACTTCCCCACGGGAATGCAGCATCGAGGCACCTATAGACAGCCTTTGTGGAACAATCCAGGGTAAGCTCAGCCCCAAAGGAAGAGCACCCCCTAGATTCAACCCTACACTAGAGACAGAGACACAATTCCTCCCTACTTGGAACATCAACATTCCTATACATAAAAAGAGGTGCCTGTCTCATCTGAATAGCCGAAACACTAGGACAGAAGTGAGGCTGTGAGGGGAATAACTTTCCTGCTGGCCTGGCAGGGGAGCTCAGGTAGCTCCCACTCTTCATCCTGATAAAACCTCAGCACATCTAATTGAGAGCTTCCCCAGCTACCCTCATCAAGGCTGGGACCTCAGCCCACTGTTAGATATTACATCTATCTACCTGCCTTAGCTACAACCAGTGCTTACCCAGGGATACCTCCCCTATTGGCCTGAAGCCAGAATCAGCTCAGCAAATTAAAAACTGAGAAAAAATTAAATAAATAAATAAAACATACACCATGAGAGAACAATATAAGCTCCAAGAGATCCCTGTCATTCCAACTCCATAGGAGACAGTGAACCTGCCCACACACCAAGAACATAACTACTACAACCAGCATCAGGGAAAGCCAGCACACAAAGACTCTCTATAACTAGAGAACTCATACAGTGTCTTCACCCCTACAAGCACCAAGAATCAAATTAGGCTAAAACAAACATTAAAGTCCAATCCTTAAGGGAAAAAATGAAATTCTTAAAACACACACACACACACACACACACACACACACAGTCCCATCAAAAATTTCAAGAACAATCTGAAGAAACAGGCTACCCAAAAGAAAAGGATCCAGAAAAGTAATTCCGGTAATATGACAAAACAGGGTTCTATAACACCCCCAAAAGATCACATTAGCTCTCCAGCAATGGATCCAAACTAAGAAGAAATCTCTGAATTGCCAGAAAAAAAAATTCAGAAGGTTGATTATTAAGCTACTGAAGGAGGTACCAGAGAAAGGTGAAAACCAACCTAAAGAAATTAAGAAACAATACCAGATATGGATGAAAAAAATTCCAGACAAGTAGATTATCATAAAGAAAAAACAATCACAACTTCCAGAAATAAAAGACATACTTGGGAAAATCCAAAATACAGTGGAAATTTCAAAAATAAACTAGAACAAGTACAAGAAAGAACTTCAGAGCTCAAAAACAAGGCTTTCAAATTAACCCAATCAGACAAAGACCAAGAAAAAAGGATTAAAAAATGAACAAAGTCTCCAAGAAATATGGGATTATGATAAACGGCCAAACCTAAGACTACTCGGTGTTCCTGAAGAAGAGAAATCTAAAAGTTTGAAAAATTTATTTAAGGGAATAATTGAGGGAAACTTCCCTGGCCTTACTAAAGACCTAAACATCCAAATACAAGAAACTCAAAGAATTCCTGGAAAATTCATCACAAAAAGATCACCAAGACGTGTAGTCATCAGGTTATCCAAAGTCAAGATGAAGGAAAGAATCTTAAGCTGTGAGACAAAGCATCAGTAACCTACAAAGGAAAACCTATCAGATTAACAGCAGATCTCTCAGCAGAAACCTTACAAGCCAGAGGGATTGGGGTCCTATTTTTAGCCTCCTTTATCAGAGTAACTCTCAGTCAAGAATTTTGTATCCAGCAAAACTAAGCTTCATAAATGGAGAGATAAAGTCTTTTTCAGACAAACAAATGCTGAGAGAATTTGCCACTACCAAATCAGCACTACAAGAAATGCTAAAAGGAATTCTAAATCTTGAAACAAAACCTCAAAATACTCCAAAATAGAACATACAATTACGCCAACAACTAAGAAGTGGTAAAGCTTATCATTTGCTGAGATAAAAGAGAGATGCTAACAAGAAATGTAATAAATGTTGGCATTAAATACACACTAAAATGACTTGGCACTGATGCGAATTGGACCAGAGGAGGATTCCCATAAGTTTGAGGGAAAGTTTATACTTCTTTAAAACTGCAAAAGGACAGTTTAATTAGAAGAATAATGAGCCTACAAAATTGAGTCCATTCTATTGGGACAATAAAACTGGAGGAAAAATCTTTCCCACATGTAAATGGGAACTTGTGGTTTTTAAGAAACCACATCAGGTCCTCAAGTTTACTTTCATTACTTAATTTTTTTTTTTTACTGGATGAATTTTTTTTTCTTGCCAACTTTCATTTTAGATTCAGGAATACATGTGCATGTTTGTTACGTGGGAAAATTGCATGTCATGGGGGTTTAGTGTACAGATTATTTCATCACCTGGGTAATGGGCATAGTACCTGATGAGTAGTTTTTCAATATTCACCCTCCACCCATTCTCCACCTTCAACTAGGCCCCAGTGTCTTCTGTTCCCTACTTATATACTCAATATTAACTCCCACTTATAAGTGAGAACATGCAGTTTTTGGGTTTCTGTTCCTGTGTCACTTTGCTTAGGATAATGGCCTCCAGCTCCATCCATGTTGCTGCAAAGTACATTATTTCATTCTTTTTATGGCTGTTTAGTATTATATGCTGTATATGCACCACATTTTCTTTATCCAGTCCACCACTGATGGGCATCTAGGTTGAGTCCACGTCTTAGCTATTGTGAATCTTAATATTCATAATACTTGTGCAAATACCTCATCCTTCTCTTCCTTTCTTTTGGTGACATATGTTATTGCTCTTATTATAGCTTATTACATGCTGCATCACTCAAATACTGCCTACAGGGCAGTGAACATCACTGTCTGCCTTTGCATTGGCTTTATGCTTATGTTCCATGATGATAAACATGCATGTGCCCTTATGGTAGAGCAACTTAATTTGGGCATATACCCAGTAATGGGATTGCTGGGTCAAATGGTAGTTCTAAGTTATTTGAGAAATCTCCAAACTGCTTTCTAGAGTGGCTGAACTAATTTACATTCCTACCAGCAGTGTATAATAAGCATTCCATTTTCTCTGCAGTCTTGCCAGCATCTGGAATTTTGTTTTGCTTTTTTTTTTTTTTTTTCCTGACTTTTTGGCAATATCTATTGTGACTGGTGTGAGATGGTATCTCATTGTGGTTTTGATTTGCATTTCTCTAATGATTAGTGATGTTGAACATTTTTTAATATGCTTGTTGAACATGTGTATGTTTTCTTTTGAGAAGTGTCTGCTCATGTCCTTTCCCCATTTTTTAATGGGGTTGTTTTCTGCTTGTTAATTTAACTTCCTTACAAATTCGGGATATTAGAATTTTGTCAGATGCATAGTTTGCAAATATTTTCTCCCATTCTGTAGGCTGTTTATTTTGTTTTCTTTTGTTGTGCAGAAGCTCATTAATTAGGTAATATTTTTCAATTTTTGGCTTTGTTGAAATTGCTTTGGGAGTATTATATGAAGACGTATAATATCTTTGCCAGGGGCTACATCCAGAATACTATTTCCTTAGTTTTCTTCTAGGGTTTTTATAGTTGTAAATTTTACGGTTAAGTCTTTAATTCCTAAAGTTGATTTTTTAACATGGTAAAAGAAAGGGCTCCAGTTTTAATCTTCTGCATATGGCTAGCCAGTTATCCCAGCACCATTTATTGAATAGGAAGTCCTTTCCCCATTGCTTTTGTCGACTTTGTCAAAGATCAGATGGTTGTAGGTGTGCAGCTTTATTTCTGAGCTCTCTAACCTGTTCCCTTCGGTCTCTGTGTCTCTTTTTGTACTAATACCACACAGTTTTGGCTACTGTAGCCTTGTAGTGTAATTTGAAGTGAGGTAGTGTGATCCCTCCAGCTTTGTTCTTTTTGCTTAGCATTACTTGAGCTATTTGTGCTCAATCTTGGTTCCATATGAATTTTAGAATACCTTTTTCTAATTCTGTGAAAAATGTCATTGGTAGTTTGACAGGAATAGCATTAAACCTGTATTGCTTTTGGCAGTATGGCCACTTTAACAATATTGATTCTTCCTATCCATGAGCATGGAATGCTTTTCCATTTGTTTGTGTCATCTCTGATTTCCTTGAGCAGGGTATTGCAACTCTCATAGTAGATATCTTTCACCTCCCAGATTAGTTGTATTCCTAGGTATTTTATTCTTTTTGTGGCTAATTTTACCTCTCTCAAATCCACCCACTGAACTTCCTTAATTTTCTTGGCCTGAAATGCCCCTCTTCCAGTTTCAAACAAGCATATATCTACTGTCTTCCTCCCAAATGAGTCAACTGTCTATTCCTCAACCTCATCATCTTTCTTTTCCCTTCCTCTTCTTTTGGTGACATACGTCATTGCTCTTACTATAGAATATTACATGCTGCATCACTCAAAGACTGCCTACAGGGCAGTGAATACATTTGCCTGCCTTTGAATTGGCTTTATGCATATATACACGTATTTCAAGAGACATTTATTTCATTACACAGATACATGTAATTTGTCTCTTCTCACCACCCATTAGTATTTTCATTTTAAAAGATAAAATTCAAAAAAAAATTACCTTATCCCACAAAATCTGATTCTCACACTAGTTTTATAAGAGAGAGGTTGCTAGGTATTATGTGGGGGAAAGGGGAGTTATCACTGTATATTTGGCAAACACTGGGCTAAATAAAACTAATCAGGTTTCTTTCCTATAGGACTTTTTAGGAACTTTACTGTCTAACATGCATGATCAATCTGTAACGGCCCAACAGGTTCTTCTTGCCCATTGCCTAGATAGAGCTGACTTATCAAGACAGGGGAACTGCAATAGAGAAAGAGTTTAATACACATAGAAGCAGCTAAATGGGAGTCAAAAGTTTTATTATTACTCTAATCAGCCTCCCTGGAATTTCAGAGGCTAGGGTTATTTAAAAATAGTTTGCTGAACAGGGGGCTATGGAATGAGAAATGCTGATTGGTTGGTAGGGGATAAAATCATAGGGAGTCTAAGCTGTCCTCTTGCACTGAGTCAGTTCCTGGATGGGGGACCACAAGACCAGATGAGCCAGCTTACTGGTCTGGTGGCACCAGCAAATCCATCAGAATGCAGGATCTGAAAAAATATCTCATATACCAATCTTAGGTTTTACAGTAGTAATGTTATCCATAGGAGCAATTAGGGAGGTTAGGAACCTTGTAGCCTCTGGCTGCATGACTCCTGAGCCATAATTTCTCATCTTGTGGCTAATTTGTTAGTTTTACAAAGTCAGTCTGTACCCCAAGCATGGGAGGGGTTTGTTTTGGAGAAGGGGGTTATCATCTTTGTTTCAGAGAGAAACTATAAACTAAATTCCTCCCAAAGTTAGTTCGGCCTATGCCCAGGAATGAACAAGGGCAGTCTGGAGGTTAAAGTCAAGATAGAATTGCTTAGGTCAGATCTCTTTGACTGTCATGTTTTCTGACTGGTATAACTTCTGCAAAGGTGGTTTCAAATCTCCAACTTAGCATTCATTTCATAAACAACAAATCACAGAATTCATTTTTGTGCTGAGAATCCCCAAAAGCTAGTCTTCAGAAAACACTTAGAAAATATAGCTCTAATACTTTATTTAAAATAGTGAATGTTAAAAAAAAGGAGTTTATCCTTGTTCCTGTTAATTATCCAAGTTTGCTTTAAATCTACTGCTGTGCTTTTACTACTGAGTCAACTGAAATTAAATTCTACTATAAAACAGAAAAGCTGAAAGGCTGCAAAGACTTGAATATGTGGCAATATTTCCCTTTAGTATTCATCAGAATGACTTAAAGGGCTTATTAAAACACAGATTGTTGGCTCTACCCCTCACCCTGAGATTCTTACTTAGTAGGTCTGCAGTGGAGCCAAAAATTTGCATTTCTAACAACTTCCCAGGTGATGCTGAAGCGGCTAATACAGGAACCACACTTTGTTTATTCTCTCAACATAAAATCTCAAGGCTAGTACAGAGGTTCCAGAATGATGACCAGCTCTTTCTAACTTGCTGTTCCACCAACCTAGCTCATGGCTTGCATCCTCAAAATCACCTCATGATCCAAGGGAGCTCCTCCAATTCTAGCCATCGTGTTAGCTTCAGGGTAGTAGGAAAGCAGTGAAGGCAAAGGGAACATCTCCCAGCCTCGTCACCTCCTTTTTAGGAGCCTTATTTGCAAGAACTTAGTCAAAAGGCCTCATTACAGAGAAAATGGCAAAGATACTCTTGCTGAGTACATCAACAGTCCAAATAATACTAGGGATCTATAACTAAGGAAGACTGGATATTGAATAGGCAACAACAAAACTCTGCCATACTACTTAAGTCTACATATACTCCAATTACCAAGTCCTACTGATTTTGCCTCCCAATTATTTTATAAGTTTGTCCTGTAGGTTTCATCTCTAATTCTACTTCTCTAGATCTTGCTTTAATCATCTCTCCCCTACTTTATCATAATTGCCATCTAACTAGTCTCCCTACCTACTATCCTGATGATAGGTAGAAGATGGATTTCGAGCAAGCTAAATCTGCTTATAATTCTTCAATAACTCCACATTTCCTATAAAATAATTAGGTATAAGCATTTTATTATTTCATATGAAGCCCTCATCTACCTATTCCCTGCCTTTTACTTCATACTACTTAAGACAACAGTTTCTCCCTTCAGTGATTTCATGATGTTTTCTCTGCTATTAAGATACTCTTGTGCCTATAATCCTTCTACTTGGGAGGCTGAGGAGAAAGGACTGCTTGAGCCCAGGAGTTCAGGGTTACAGTGAGCCATGAGTTCACCACTGTAACTCAACCCTGAGTGACAGAGCAAGCCCCTGTCTCGAAAAAAGAAAAAAGAAAAAGATACTGCTGCTACTCTCTTTACCATTTCAACTAATCCTCTAAGATTTAACCAATATACTACCTTCTCCAGAAAGATTTCCTTGACAACCCTCCTCCATAGGAACAGTACTACTGTATAATCTCATCAAGCCCAGAGCTGTCACTGGTTATTCCATGTTGTATTATAATCTGTTTGTATCTCTGGATTTCTCAATAGATGGTAGTCTTCATAAGTGTAAGGACCAGTTTTATGTATTTTTACATTTCCAGAACTGGATACAAAGCAGAGTACAACTATTATTTGTTGAATAAAAGCATGAGCCTTCATATCCAGCTAGCCAGTACACTGAAAATCTGCATAGGACTTGTCAAGCAATGTAATATCTTTTCCTATCACAAGTATCACATTCTAATTACTCAATTTCAAAAGATAATTAGAATCAGAATATCCTTCTTTAATAACTCTATATTAGTCTGTTCTCATGCTTCTGATGAAGACATACCCAAGACTGAGTAATTTATAAAGGAAAGAGGTTAAATGGACTCACAGTTCCACATGGCTGGGGAGGCCCTACAATCATGGCAGAAGACAAAGGAAGAACAAAGGAACATCTTACATGGTGGCAGGCAAGAGGTCTTGTGCAAGGAACTCCCATTTATAAAACCATCAGATCTCATGAGACTTATTCACTATCACAAGAATGGTATGGGGGAAACTGTCCCCATGATTCAATTATCTGCACCTGGGCCCACCCTTGACACATGGGGATTATAACAATTCAAGGTAAAATTTGAGTGGGGACACAGCCAAACCATGTAATTCCATCCCTGGCCCTTCCCAAATCTCATGTCCTCACATTTCAAAACCAATCATGCCTTCTCAACAGTCCCCCAAAATCTTAACTCATTTCAGCATTAACTCAAAAGTCCAGAGTCCAAAGTCTCATCTGAGACAAGGCAAGTCCCTTCTGCCTATGAGCCTGTAAAATCAAAAGCAAGTTAGTTACTTCCTAGATACAATGGGGGTACAGGCATTGGTTAAATACACCTGTTCCAAATGGGAGAAATTGGCCAAAACAAAGGGACTACATACAAGTTTGAAATCCAGTGCTCCATGCAAGTTCAAAAGCCAGCAAGGCAGCCAAATCTTAAAGCTCCAAAATGACCTCCTTTGACTCATATCCAGGTCACAGTGATCCAAGAGTTGGGTTCCCATGGCCTTGGGCAGCTCTGCCCCTGTAGCTTTGCAGGGTACAGCAACCACCCCCCACCCCAGCTGCTTTCATAAGCTGGTGTTGTCTGCAGCTTTTCCAGGTGCAAAGTGCAAGCTGTCAGTGGATCTACCATTCTAGGGCCTGGAGGGCTGTGGCCTTCTCCTCACAGCTCCACTAGGCAATGCCCCAGTACGGACTCTGTGTGGGGCCTTTGACTCCACATTTCCCTTCCACACTGCCCTAGCAGGGGTTCTCCATGAAGGTCCCACCTCTGCAGAAAACTTCTGCCTGGACATCCAGGTGGTTCCAAAGATCCCCTGAAATGTAGGTGGAGGTTCCCAAACCTCCATTCTTACTTCTGTGCACCTGCAGGGTCAATGCCACGTGGAAGTTGGAAGTTGCTAAAGGGTTGGAGCTTGCACCCTCTGAAGCCATGGGCCGACCTGTACCTTGGACCCTTTTGGCCACAGCTGGAGCAGCCAGGATGCAGGGCACCAAGTCTCTAGGCTGCACACAGCAGGGGGACCCTGGGCCCAGCCCATGAAACCATTTTTTCCTCCTAGGCCTCTGGGCCTATGATAGGAGAGCCTGCCACAAAGGTCTCTGATATGCCCTGGAGACATTTTCCCCATTTTCTTAGTGATTAACATTTGGCCCCTCATTACTTACGCAAATTTCTACAGCTGGCTTCAATTTCTCCTCAGAAAATAGGTTCTTCTTTTCTATCGCATCATCAGGCTGCAAATTTTCTGAACTTTTATGCTCTGCTTTTAAACATGAGTTCCAATTCCAAACCATATCTTTGTGAATACATAAGACTGAATGCATTTAACAACACCCAGGTCACATCTTGAATGCTTTGCTACTTAGAAATTTCTTCCACCAGATGCCCTAAATCTCTCTCTCTCAAGTTCAAAGTTGCACAAATCTCTAGGGCAAAAATGCTCCCAGTCTCTTTCCTAAAACATTGCAAGAGTCACCTTTATTCCAGTTTCCAACAAGTTCATCTCCATCTGAAACCACCTCAACCTGGACTTCATTGGCCATATCACTATCAGCATTTTGGTCAAAGCCATTCAACAAGTCTCTAGGACATTCCACACTTTCCCACATCTTCCTGTCCTCTTCTGAGCCCTCCAAACTGTTCCAACCTCTGCCTGTTACCCAGTTACAAAGTCACTTCCACATTTTTGGGTATCTTTACAGCAGCACCCCACTCATAGTACCAATTTACTTTATTAGTCTGTTCTCATGCTGCTAATAGACAAACGTGAGACTGGATAATTTATAAAGGGAAGAGGTTTAATGGACTCACAGTTGCTCACATGGCTGGGGAGGCCTCACAATTGTGGTGGAAGGTGAAGGAAGAGTAACAGCATGTCTTACTGGTAACAGGCAAAAAGCTTGTGTAGGGCAACTCCCCTTTATAAAACCATCATATCTCATGAGAATTGCTCACTACCATGAGAACAGTATGGGAAAAACCTGCCCCCATGATTCAATTACCTCCCACCAGGTCCCTCTCACAACACGTGGGGATTATGGGAATTACAATTCAAAATGAAATTTGGGTGGGGACACAGACAAACCATAACAAACTCCAAGTAAACTAAAGTTCAAAGCATACAAACTATTTTGTGCATAGCCAAACATCTTTATTTTTCACAACCTGAATACTAAAGATACAACTCAATTAGTCCCAGAATATTTCTAGATATTTCTGTGTATTAACCAAACTAAACAAAGTTTTTAAAAAGAACATCTGCAACAACAACAATAATAATTTAACAATCAAATTTGGCTTCACCATTTCTTGTCTTCTCCATACATTTATCCAAGTTCTCCGTCTTTATTTCTTCTTCCTTTTTATATAGGGTGTATTCAGTATCTTTTTCTGGGTTTGGAACTGATTTCTCCTTTGGCATCAAGAAACATTCAGCATTTAAAACTTGTTCAGCAGTCATTGAACTTCTATAATATATCAAGCTACAGAGGAGGGATTTGACTTTATCATCCTGCAAGGAAAAACAGGTGTTACACAACAAAGGAACAAAAGGACAAATCTGTAATGAAGAAGGAAGTGGACTTATTTTTTCAATAAATACAGTCAGGAAGGAGGGGTTTCAAGATGACTGATGAGGTATCTGGTATTCCCCTCAACAAAAAAAACACCAAAATAATGAGCCGATAATCACACTTCAAATAGATCATCTCGCTGGGCACAGTGGCTTATGCCTGTAATCCCAGCACTTTGGGAGGCCGTGGTGGGGGGAATCACCTGAGGTCACCTGCGGTCAGGAGTTCAAGACTAGCCTGGCCAACACAGTGAAACCCCGTCTCTACTAAGAGAGTTGTATACTTGGAAGTGAAAGAACAATATCTACCATTACAAAACACATATAAACTCCACTGGTAAAACAAACACACAAATAAGAGAAAGAATTCAAGTGTTACCACGACAGAAAACCACCAAACCACAATGAATAAGAGAGAAAATAAGAAACAAAAGATACACAAAACAACCAGAATCAATTAATACAATGACAGAAATTAACCCTCATGCATGTATCAATGACAGCCTTGAATGTAAACCGGTTAAACTTTCCACCTAAAAGATATAGACTGGTTGAAAGGAGTTTTTCTTTTTTTTAAATGACCCAATTGTATGCTGCAAAAAGATGGGAAAAAATGTTCCATACAAAAGGAAACCAAAAGCAAGCAGGTGTAACTATACTTGTATCAGGTAAGACAGACTTTAAGTCAAAAAGAGCAAAAAGTGACAAAGAAGGTCATTATATAATAATAAAGGGATCAATTCAGCAAGAGAATATAACAATTCTAAACATATACATGGATCCAACAACAGAGCACCCAGATACATAAATCAAATATTATTAGATCTAAAGGGAGAAACAGACTCCACCCAACTCTCACCACTAGACAGATAATCTAGAGAGAAAATTAATTTTAAAAAAACTGATTTTACACTGCACTTAAAAACCAAATTAACCTAACAGATATTTACAGAACACTTTACTCAACAGCAACAGAATACACATACTTCTCATGAGCATATGGAACATTCTATAGGAAAAGACCATATCTTAAGCCACAAAACAAAGCTCAAAAAATGTTTTAAAATTAAAATCACATCCAGTATCATCTCAGACCACAATGGAAAACTAAAAATCAACAAGAGAAACTGAAAACTATACAAACGCATGGAAATTGGCCAGGCACGGTGGCTCATGCCTATAATCCCAGCTCTTTGGGAGGTGGAGGCAGGTGGACCACTTAAGGTCAGGAGTTTGAGACCAGCCTGGCTGACATGGTGAAACCTCGTCTCTACTAAAAATACAAACATTAGATGAGTGTGGTGGCAGACACCTATAATCTCAGCTACTCAAGAGGCTGAGGCAGGAGAATTGCTTGTACCCATGAGGCAGAAGTTGCAGTGAGATGAGATCACACCACTGCACTCCAGCCTGGGCAACAGAGTGAGACCCCCAGCTCAAAAAAAAAAACAACAACACACACACACACACACACACACACACACACACACACACACACACACACACAAAACATGGAAATTAAACAACATGCTGCTGAATGACCACTGGGTCAAGGAAGAAATTAAAGAGGGAATAAGAAAATGTCTTAGAACAATTGAAAATCAAAGCAACATAACAAAACTGATGAGATATAGCAAAAGCAGTGAGAAAAGAGTTTATAGCAATAAATTCTTCTATCAAAAAAGGAGTAAGATTACAAATAAGCAACCTGATACATATTAGTAGAAAAGAAAGAATAACGATGAGAGCAGAACTAAGTGAAATACATTAAAAAAAATACAAAGGATCCACAAAAAAATTTTTTTGAAAAGATAAAATCAATAAACTGCTAGCTGTACTAAAACTTTAAAAAAGCTGCAATAAACACAATCAGAAATGAAAAAGAAGACACTATGCCTGATATCACAAAAATACAAAACATAAAATTAGCTGGGCGCTGTGGTGGGCGCCTGTAGTCCCAGCTACATGGAAGGCTGAGGCAGGAGAATGGCATCAACCCGGGAGGCGGAGCTTGCAGTGAGCCAAGATTGCACCACTGCACTCCAGCCTGGGCAACAGAGGGAGATTCTGTCTCAAAACAAACAAACAAAAAAATACAAAACATAAAGACTATTATGAATAACTATACATGAACAACTGGAAAACCTAGAGGAAATGTATAAATTCCTGGACACATACAACCTACCAGGTTTGAATCAGTAAGAAATAGAAAACATGAACAGACCAGTAACAAGTAACGGGATTTGGTCAGTAAGAGAACGTCTCCCAACACAGAAAAGTCCAGGACCAGAGAGCTTCACTGCTGAATTCTACTGAACTTTCAAAGAACTAACATCAATTATCCTCAAACTACTGCAAAGGTTCAAGAGGCGAGAATTCTCCCTAACTTGTTCTACAAGGCCCAGCCCACCATTACCTTGATACCAAAACCAGACAAGGACACAACAACAACAAAAAACTATAGACCAGTATCCCTGATGAACACATATGCAAAATTTTTCAACAAAATACTACCAATCTGAATCCAACAGCACATCAAAAACATAATACACCATGATTAATTAGCATTTTTCCCAGGGATGCCAGGATGGTTCAACATACCCAAATCAGTGACATGATCCATCACATCCACTGAACAAAGAGCAAAACCCATATGGCAAACGATCTCAATAGACACAGAAAAAGTATTTCATAGATTAAAACATCCCTTTATGATAAAAGCTCTCAACAAACTAGGTATGTAAGTAACATACCTCAACAAAATAAAGCCTATCTGTAACAAAGCCACAGCTAACATCATTACTAAATGGGGAAAAGAAAAGCAATCCTCTAGTAAGACACAGTGGCTCATGCCTGTAATCCCATCACTTTGGGAGGCTGAGGTGGGCATATCACGTGAGGTCAGGAGTTCAAGATCAGCCTGACCAACACAGTGAAACCTCATCTCTACTAAAAAATACAAAAAAAAAAAAAAAAAAAAATTCGCTGGGCATCATGGCGGGCGCCTGTAATCCCAGCTACTTGGCAAGGCTGAGGCAAGAGAACTGCTTGAACCCAGGAGGTGGAGGTTGCAGCAAGCTGAGATCACGCCACTGCACTCCAGCTGGGCAACAAGAACGAAACTCCATCTTAAAAAAAAAACAAAAACAAAAAAAAGAAAGAAAAAGAAAAACATTCCTCTAAAGAACTGGAACAAGACAAGGATCTCCACTTTCACCACTTCTCTTCAACACAGTCCTGGAATTCCTAGTCAGAACAATCAGGCAAGAAAATTAAAAGGAATCCAAATTGAAAAAGAACAAGTCAGGGGGTGGAGCCAAGATGGCCGAATAGGAACAGCTCCAGTCTACAGCTCCCAGCGTGAGCGACGCAGAAGACGGGTGATTTCTGCATTTCCAACTGAGGTAACGGGTTCATCTCACTGGGGAGTGCCAGACAGTGGGTGCAGGACAGTGGATGCAGCGCACCATGCGTGAGCTGAAGCAGGGAGAGGCATCGCCTCACCCGGGAAGTGCAAGGGGTCAGGGAATTCTCTTTCCTAGTCAAAGAAAGGGGCAACAGATGGCACCTGGAAAATCGGGTCACTCCCACCATAATACTGCGCTTTTCCAATGGGCTTAACAAACGGAGATTATATCCGGCACCTGGCTCGGAGGGTCCTACGCCCTCCGATGATGGTGATGATGGTTTTCATCACCATCATCAAAGACCAAAAGTAGATAAAACCACAAAGATGGGGAAAAAACAGAGCAGAAAAACCGGAAACTCTAAAAATCAGAGCACCTCTCCTCCGACAAAGGAACGCAGCTCCTCACCAGCAACGGAACAAAGCTGGACAGAGAATGACTTTGACGAGTTGAGAGAGGAAGGCTTCAGAAGATCAAACTACTCCAAGCTAAAGGAGGAAGTTCGAACCAATGGCAAAGAAGTTAAAAACTTTGAAAAAAATAAGACAAATGGATAACTAGAATAACCAATGTAGAGAAGTCCTTAAAGGACCTGATGGAGCTGAAAACCATGGCACGAGAAATACGTGATGAATGCACAAGCCTCAGTAACCGATGCGATCAACTGGAAGAAAGGGTATCAGTGACGGAAGATGAAATGAATGAAATGAAGTGTGAAGAGAAGTTTAGAGAAAAAAGAATAAAAAGAAACGAACAAAGCCTCCAAGAAATATGGGACTATGTGAAAAGACCAAATCTACGTCTAACTGGTGTACCTCAAAGTGACGAAGAGAATGGAACCAAGTTGGAAATCACTCTTCAGCATATTATCCAGGAGAACTTCCCCAATCTAGCAAGGCAGGCCAACATTCAAATTCAGGAAATACAGAGAATGCCACAAAGATACTCCTCGAGAAGAACAACTCCAAGACACATAATTGTCAGATTCACCAAGGTTGAAATGAAGGAAAAAATGTTAAGGGCAGCCAGAGTTTAGAAAGGTTCGGTTACCCACAAAGGGAAGCCCATCAGACTAACAGCGAATCTCTCAGCAGAAACTCTACAAGCCAGAAGAGAGTGGGGGCCAATATTCAACATTCTTAAAGAAAAGAATTTTCAACCCAGAATTTCATATCCAGCCAAACTAAGCTTCATAAATGAAGGAGAAATAAAATACTTTACAGACAAGCAAATGCTGAGAGATCCTGTCACCACCAGACCTGCCCTAAAAGAGCTCGTGAAGGAAGCACTAAACATGGAAAGGAACAACAGGTACCAGCCACTGCAAAAACATGCCAAATTGTAAAGACCATCAAGGCTAGGAAGAAACTGCATCAACTAACAAGCAAAATAACCAGCTAACATCATAATGACAGGATCAAATTCATACATAACAATATTAATCTTAAATGTAAATGGGCTAAATGCTTCAATTAAAAGGCACAGACTGGCAAACTGGATAAAGAGTCCAGACCCATCAGTGTGCTGTATTCAGGAAACCCATCTCACGTGCAGAGACACACATAGGCTCAAAATAAAGGGATGGAGGAAGATCTACCAAGCAAATGGAAAACAAAAAAAGGCAGGGGTTGCAATCCTAGTCTCAGATAAAACAGACTTTAAACCAACAAAGATGAAAAGAGACAAAGAAGGTCATTACATAACGGTAAAGGGATCAATTCAACTAGAAGAACTAATTATCCTAAATATATATGCACCCAATACAGGAGGACCCAGATTCATAAAGCAAGTCCTGAGTGACCTACAAAGAGACTTAGGCTCCCACACAATAACAATGGGAGACTTTAACACCCCACTGTCAACATTAGGCAGACCAACAAGACAGAAAGTTAAGGATATCCAGGAATTGAACTCAGCTCTGCACCAAGAGGACCTAACAGACATCTACAGAACTCTCCACCCCAAATCAACAGAATATACATTCTTTTCAGCACCACACCACACCTATTCCAAAATTGACCACATAGTTGAAAGTAAAGCACTCCTCAGCAAATGTAAAAGAACAGAAATTATAACAAACTGTCTCTCAGAACACAGTGCAATGAACTAGAACTCAGGATTAAGAAACTCACTCAAAACCGCTCAACTACATGGAAACTGAACAACCTGCTCCTGAATGACTACTGAGTACATAACGAAATGAAGGCAGAAATAAAGATGTTCTTTGAAACCAACGAGAACAAAGACACAACATACCAGAATCTCTGGGACACATTCAAAGCAGTGTGTAGAGGGAAATGTATAGCACTAAATGCCCATAAGAGAAAGCAGGAAAGATCTAAAATTGACACCCTAACATCACAATTAAAAGAACTAGAGGAGCAAGAGCAAACACCTTCAAAAGCTAGCAGAAGGCAAGAAATAACTAAGATTAGAGCAGAACTGAAGTACATATAGACACAAAAAACCCTTCAAAAAATCAATGAATCCAGGAGCTGGTTTTTTGAAAAGATCAACAAAATTGATAAACTGCTAGCAAGACTAATAAAGAAAAAAAGAGAGAAGAATTAAACAGATGCAATAAAAAATGACAAAGAGGATATCACCAGTGATCCCACAGAAATACAAACTACCATCAGAGAATACTATAAACACCTCTACGCAAATAAACTAGAAAATCTAGAAGAAATGGATACATTCCTTGACACATACACTCTCCCAAGACTAAGCCAGGAAGAAGTTGAATCTCTGAATAGACCAATAACAGGCTCTGAAATTGAGGCAATAATTAATAGCTTGGTATTGGTTGGTAAAACCAAAAAAAGTCCAGGACCAGATGGATTCACAGGTGAATTCTACCAGAGGTAAAAGGAGGAGCTGGTACCATTCCTTCTGAAACTATTCCAATCAATAGAAAAAGAGGGAATCCTCCCTAACTCATTTTATGAGGCCAGCATCATCCTGATACCAAAGCCTGGCAGAGACACAACCAAAAAAGACAATTTTACACCAATATTCTTGATGAACATTGATGAAAAAATCCTCAATAAAATATGGGCAAACCGAATCCAGCAACACATCAAAAAGCTTACCCACCATGATCAAGTGGGCTTCATCCCTGGGATGCAAGACTGGTTCAACATATGAAAATCAATAAACGTAATCCAGCATATAAACAGAACCAAAGACAAAAGCCACATGATTATCTCAATAGATGCAGAAAAGGCCTTTGACAAAATTCAACAACCCTTCATGCTAAAAACTCTCAATAAATTAGGTATTGATGGGATGTATCTTAAAATAATAAGAGGTATCTATGACAAACCCACAGCCAATATCATACTGAATGGACAAAAACTGCAAGCATTCCCTTTGAAAACTGGCACAAGACAGGGATGCCCTCTCTCACCACTCCTATTCAACATAGTATTGGAAGTTCTGGCCAGGGCAATCAGGCAGGAGAAGGAAGAAAGGGCATTCAATTAGGAAAAGAGGAAGTCAAATTTTCCCTGTTTGCAGATGACATGATCGTGTATCTAGAAAACCCCATCGTCTCAGCCCAAAATCTCCTTAAGCTGATAAGCAACTTCAGCAAAGTCTCAGGATACAAAATCAATGTACAAAAATCACAAGCATTCTTATACACCAATAACAGACAAACAGAGAGTCAAATCATGAGTGAACTCCCACTCACAATTGCTTCAAAGAGAATAAAATACCTAAGAATCCAACTTAAAAGGAATGTGAAGGACCTCTCCAAGGAGAACTACAAACCACCGCTCAATGAAGTAAAAGACGATACAAAGAAATGGAAGAACATTCCATGCTCGTGGGTAGGAAGAATCAATATCGAGAAAATGGCCATACTGCCCAAGGTAATTTATAGATTCAATGCCATCCCCATCGAGCTACCAATGAGTTTCTTCACAGAATTGGAAAAAACTACTTTAAAGTTCATATGGAACCAACAAAGAGCCCGCATTGCCAAGTCAATCCTAAGCCAAAAGAACAAAGCTGGAGGCATCATGCTACCTGACTTCAAACTATACTACAAGGCTACAGTAACCAAAATAGCATGGTACTGGTACCAAAACAGAGACATAGACCAATGGAACAGAACAGAGCCCTCAGAAATAATACCACACATCTACAACTACCTGATCTTTGACAAACCTGACAAAAACAAGCAATGGGGAAAGGATTCCCTATTTAATAAATGGTGCTGGGACCACTGGCTAGCCGTATGTAGAAAGCTGAAACTGGATCCCTTCCTTACACCTTATACAAAAATTAATTCAAGATGGATTAAAGACTTACATGTTAGACCTAAAACTATAAAAACCCTAGAAGAATAACTAGGCAATACCATTCAGGACATAGGCATGGGCAAGGACTTCATGTCTAAAACACCAAAAGCAATGGCAACAAAAGTCAAAATTGACAAATGGGATCTAATTAAACTAAAGAGCTAAAGAGCTTCTGCACAGCAAAAGAAACCACCATCAGAGTGAACAAGCAACCTACAAAATGGGAGAAAACGTTTGCAACCTACTCATCTGACAAAGGGCTAATATCCACAATCTACAATGAACTCAAACAAATTTACAAGAAAAAAACAAACAACCCCATTAAAAAGTGGACAAAGGATATGAACAGACACTTCTCAAAAGAAGACATTTATGCAGCCAAAAAACACATGAAAAAATGCTCATCATCACTGGTCATCAGAGAAATGCAAATCAAAACCACAATGAGATACCATCTCACACCAGTTAGAATGGCGATCATTAAAAAGTCAGGAAACAACAGGTGCTGGAGAGGATGTGGAGAAATAGGAACATTTTTACACTGTTGGTGGGACTGTAAACTAGTTCAACCATTGTGGAAGTCGGTGTGGTGATTCCTCAGGGATCTAGAACTAGAAATACCATTTCACCCAGCCATCCCATTACTGGGTATATACCCAAAGGATTATAAATCATGCTGCTATAAAGACACATGCACACATATGTTTATTGCGGCACTATTCACAATAGCAAAGACTTGGAACCAACCCAAATGTCCAACAATGATAGGCTGGATTAAGAAAATGTGGCACATATACACCATGGAATACTATGCAGCCATAAAAAAGGATGAGTTCATGTCCTTTGTAGGGACATGGATGAAGCTGGAAACCATCATTCTCAGCAAACTATCGCAAGGACAAAAAACCAAACACCACATATTCTCACTCATAGGTGGGAATTGAACAATGAGAACACATAGACACAGGAAGGGGAACATCACACACCGGGGACTGTTGTGGGGTGGGGGGGAGGGATGGCATTAGGAGATACACCTAATGCTAAATGACGAGTTAATGGGTGCAGCACACCAACATGGCACATGTATACATATGTAACAAACCTGCACGTTGTGCACATGTACCCTAAAACTTAAAGTATAATAATAATAAAAAAAGAAAAAAAAAGAAAAAGAACAAGTCAAACTGTCCCTCTTTGCAGACGACATAATCATCTATCTAGAAAAACCTAAAGACTCCACCAAAAAGCTTTTAGATCTGATTAATATAGTAAATCACAGGAGATAGAATCAACATGTAAAAATCAGTAGCATTTCTGTAAACCAATAATGAACTAGCTAAGAAAGACATCAAGAAAGTAATCCCATTTACAATAGCTACAAAATAAATATATTACCTAGGAAGAAATTTAAACAGAGAGGTGGAAGATATCTACAAAGAAAGCTACAAAACACTGACGAAAGAAACTGAAAAGGACACTAACAAATGGAAAAACACTCCATGCTCCTGGATCAGAAGATTAGTATTGTTAAAAAGCCCATACCACCCAAAGAAATCTACAGATTCAAAGCAATCCCTGTCAAAATAGCAATGTAATTTTTCACATAAATAGAAAAAAATCCTAAATTTCATGTAGAACTAAAAAAGAGCACAAATAGTCAAAACAATTATCAGCAAAAAGAACAAAGGTGGAGGCATCACACTGACTTCAAAATATCTTACAAGGCTATAGTAACCAACACAGCGTTTTATTAGTATAGAAATAGATATATGCACCTATAGAACAGAATTGAAACCCCAGAAATAAACAGCCAACCAATTTCTCACAAAGGCACCAAGAACATACACTGGGGAAAAGACACCCACTTCAATAAATGGTGCTGGGAAAACTGGATAGCCATATGCAAAAGAGTAAGAGTAGACCCTCACCTCTCACCATATATAAAAATCAATTCAAGATTGATTAAAGACTTAAATGTAAAACCCAAGACTATAAAAATACTAGAAGAAAACATAAGGGAAACACTTCATGACATTGGCCTAGGCAAAGATTTTTACGGCTAAGACCTCAAAAGCACAGGCAACAAAAACAAAAAGAGACAAATGGGACTATACTTAACTAAAATGCTTCTGCACAGCACAGGAAATAATCAACAGAGTGTAAGAGACAATTTGTTGAATTGAAGGAAAAATTTGCAAACTATTCATCCAACACAGGACTAATATCCAGAATATACAAGAAACTCGACAGGGAAAACAATTCCATTAAAAAGTGGGCAAAGGACATAAATAGACATTTCTCAAAAGAAGGCATACAAATGACCAATAAGTATATGAAAAATGCTCAACATCACTAATCATCAGAGAAATGCAAATGAAAACCACAATGAAGTATCATTTTACATCAGCTAGAATGCCACTATTTTAAAAAATGACAAAAAATAGCCAAATACTATTTTGAAAAATCTCCACAAAGATGTGGAGAACAGGAAACTGTTATACATTGTTAGTGGAAATGTAAATTAGTATAGCCACTATGGAAAATAGTACAAATATTTTCCAAAAAACTAAAAATGGAACTATCATACAATCCAGTAATCCCACTACTTGATAGTTATCAAAATAAAAAGGAAATCAGTATATGAAACCTGCATCCCCATGTTTATTGCAGCACTATTCACAACTACAAAGGTAAGGACTCAACCTAAGTGTCAAAATATTTGATATTTATCAAAATAAAAAGGAAATCAGTATATGAAACCTGCACTCCCATGTTTACTGCAGCACTATTCACAATTACAAAGGTAAAGACTCAAACCTAAGCGTCCATCAATGGACAAATGGATAAAGACAATGTGGAACACTATTAAAGAAATATAAAGAAAATGTGGAATACTATTCAACCATAAAAAAGGAATTAAATTCTGCCATTTTCAGCAACAAGGATGGAACAGTCATTCTGTAAAGTGAAATAAGCCAGGCACAGAAAGACAAATATCAAATGTTCTCACTCATATGTCGGAGCTATAAAAGTTGATCTCATAGAGGTAGAGTTGAATGACAGATACCAGAGACTAAGAGAATGTGGGTGAGGTGGAAGGGGGTGAAGAGAGTTGTTTAATGGGTACAAACAACCAGGTTGACAGAAGAAAGTACTAGTGATTGATAGCAGAGTAGGATGAATCCAGTTAACAATGTATTAAATATTTCAAAATAGCCAGAAGAGAGGACTTGATATGTTCCCAAAACATAGAAATAATAAATAAGATAATGGATACCCTAAATACCAACTGTCATTAACACATTCCATACAAGTTACAAAATATCACATATACCCCATAAATATGTACAAATATTATGTATCAATATGAAATAAATAAGTACAGTCAGCACTCCCTATCTGCAGTTTCCACATCTGCAACCAAACAGATCAAAAACACAGTATTCTCAGGACTCAACACCCACAGATACAAAGGGCTGATTTTTCATATGCATAGGTTCCACTGGGCCAACTGTAGGACCTGGGTATGCATAGATTTTATCTGTACCAATCCTCTGTGTATAAAGAGGGACGACTGTACTTTTCGGTGAAATGGAATGCCTCCAATACTGAAACAATGGAATTGAATTATGGGGAAAAAATGTAAAAGGAAAAAAATCATAGCTGAAATCTCTCAAAAACAAGTGAAATGCAAACAAATAAATTTTATTACTTCCTTCTCCCTCTTTTAACAAGGTACTGGTCAGAATTTGACACTATTAAAATGTCACACTGAAGCTTCTCTGTCTGGAAGGGTAAATTTCTTCATCTAGTCAACTATTTCTGGTTTTGGTTTTTAAGTGATCACTCTCTAGGATCACCTCTACTGCTGCTATCATTATCACCATCATTATGGGAGCTAGAATTTATTATATCCCTCCATTTCAAAGGACATTATTTGTATTAGAACATGTAAATGATCCTGTAATGTTGCTATTCCATTATTTCCACCTGCAGAGACACCTTGGTATACCTTTTATTTGCCTCTTATGATTACTCCAAGCAAAGCACATATCACACTGAATAAAAATAATCTGTTTACTTCTGGCCAGGCAGGCACTTTGGGAGGCCAAGGCAAGTGGATCATTGAGGCCAGGAGTTTAAGATCAGCCTGGCCAACATGGCAAAACTCTGTCTCTACCAAAAATACAAAAATTAGCTGGGCATGGTGGTGCATGCCAGTAATTCCAGCTACTCAAGCGGCTGAGGCAGGAGAATCGCTTGAACGTGGGAGGCAGAGGTTGCTGTGGCTGAGATCGTGCCCCTGCACTCTAGCCTTGGCAACCAAGCAAGACTGTCTCAAAAAAAAAAAAAAAAAAGGAAAGAAATCATCTGTTTACTGCTAGTGTCTGCATTACACTCTAAAATCCTTAAGATTTGAAATTTTAGTTTGTCACTTCATCTCCAGAAAGTAGCAAAAAACGGTATCTGAATATAGCAGACATTCAGTAAATATTTGATAAATGAATGAATGCCAATGTCTGTACTCTACAGAATGTGTTTTTAAGAACATTTAAAGATAGTTATCTTCCCTAGGTGCAAACAATTAAATATTACAAAATCCAAATGAGAAAAAATAACACATGCTCCTGAAAACCACAAAAGTAGATCAGGAACAAAAGTCTTATTAATGGTCTTCAACAAAAATGACTCTCATAACAAATGGGACAATTTTCCCTAAGTTGACTTAAAAAGTTTACATTAATCCAATAAAAATATAGTTTTTTTCCTTGAGACCAAACAAGTTAATTATAAAGATGTCTTAGAAGAATGACAACCAAGAATAGCCACGAAAGCTGATTTTAAAAATAGCAATGAGGGCCAGCAGTGGCTCACACCCGTAATCCCAGAACTTTGGGAGGCTGAGGCAGGTGGATCACTTGAGGTCAAGAGTTCGAGACCAGCCTGGCCAAAATGGCAAAACCCCATCTCTACTAAAAATACAAAAATTAGCCAGGCGTGGTAGCATGTGACTGTAGTACCAGCTACTCAGGAGGCTGAGGCACGAGAATCACTTGAACCTGGGAGGCAGAGGCTGCAGTGAGCTGAGATCGTGCCACTGCACTCCAACCTGGGACTTCGGACTTTATTTTGTTGTTGTTGTTGTTGTTGTTGTTGTTGTTTTAACAAAACAAAAAAGCAGTGAAGAAGGAACTAGCCCTATAAGTATTAAAAAGCTACTATAAAGTCTATTTTAGTTAAATGAGTGAGGCACTGGGATATGAATAAACAAAGCAATGGGATAGAAAAACTAAAAATATACCCCTGTACATATAAAATTTTCTGCCTGAACACACTGATCAATCTTACTGTGACAATCAAACACCAAATGATCCCCCTCATATGACACAATAATATAAAATATACTGCCTGTAAAAACTGAATGTAAATTTAATTAACCTCTGTGTCTACCACTTTTTTCAACTGGGGAAAAGAGAACTATGAAATAATACCATAAGGATGCAATCAGCCAACTCCAAAGTATGGAAAATGAAATCATTTTTTTCACACAATACATGGCATGGAGAAAAAGAGTTGTGGGGGAAATTTATAGCTCAACAGAGATTAAGAGATATATTAACCCAATACAGGTAGATCTTGTTGATATGCTAATTTCAAAAAAGAAACCATTTAAAAATATATTTAAGACAATTAGGGAAATTTAAATATAATATTACAATTTGTTAATTTTATAAGGTGTGATAACTGTGTAATATATGTTGTAAACTAAATCTAAAGCAAGCAGAAGGATAGAAATAATAAAGATTAGAAAGTAAGAAAACAGACAACAGAAAAACAATAGAGAAAAATTAATAAAACCAAAAGCTAGGTATTTAAACATATTTGGACTAACGAAGAAAAAAGAGAGAAGACTGAAACTGCTAGAATCTGAAATGAAAAAGGGGACACTACTGAACTTAGAGAAATAAAAATAATTATAAAGAAAATATGTACAACTGTATGCCAACAAGCTAGATAACTTAAATGGAATGGACCAACTTTTAGACACAAACTACCAAAATCAGCATTACTCTACTTAAGCAGAGGCTGAAGGCCATCTGTTGGGGATATTATTGGAGGGATTCTGAAGGATGAGAAGGGTGTATTAATTATCCTCTAATAATTCTCTCAACTACATGGTTCCATACATTTATATTCTTCTCCATTTGTGGTATGGTATCTGTAATGTGCTGACTACAGAGCCTTGACTTGTTTTGCAGCTATGTGTGAACACAAAATGTAGGTAAAGGTAATTCCATTCCCAGCACTAATAACTGACTCAGATCACAGAAGCAAATACTATACAAGCCAAGATTTTTATAATTTGAACTTGCTTATTACTCAATTTATAAATCTTGTTTACTTGTTCAAATTTCTAAATTATTAATCTCATTTTCAATGCCACAATCCTTGAATCCATGAGTAGCTACCCACATTAAATGGGGACTGTGTATTTACATTTACTTTCATTATACATATACCTAGCTGCATGCCTAGCAAGGCATGATTACTTGCAGATTACAGGCAGATTATTATTTTTTTTTTTTTTTGAGACAAAGTTTTGTTCTGTCGCCCAGGCTGGAGTGCAATGGCACAATCTCGGCTCACTGCAACCTCTGCCTCCCAGGTTCAAGTGATTCTCCTGCCTCAGATTCCCAAGTAGCTGGGACTACAGGCACCCGCCAGCACATCCAGCTAATTTTTTTGTATTTTTAGTACAGACAGGGTTTCACCATGTTGGGCAGGCTGGTCCTGAACTTCTGACCTCAGTTGATCTGCCCACCTCGGCCTCCCAAAGTGCTGGGATTACAGGCGTGAGCCACCATGCCCGGCCAGATTACATTTTAGAGTAAGCAGACTCCTAAGATTGCCCCAGGACCCCAACCTTCTGTTATTCATAACTTTACATAATTCTTTCCTCTTGGACCTAGAGAATTGCTTCAGAGAGAATACTATCAAAAACTATGGGATATCACTTATATGATTTTTCTATGAAAAACTGTGACTTCTGTCTTAGTGAACAGAGTCTACTGCCTTCTCTGCGTATACATTTCAATGAAACACGCTGCCATGATGGAAACAGGGCAAAGGATTGAGGGCAACCTCTGGCCAACAACTAGAGAACAACTGAGGTCCTCATTCTAATAAACTGAAAGAAACAGAATCCTATGAACAAACATGCGAGGTTAGAGGCATATTCATCTCCAATCGAGCTTTAAGATGACTGTAGCCCAGCCAACATCTTAAATGCAACCTTAAATTCACTGAAGCAGAAATCCCAAATAAGCTGTGTCCAGATTCCTGACTCACGAAACTGTAATATAAGTTTTAAGTTTAAACTAAATTTCAGGATAACTTGGTACAAGGTAATTTTTCTATCAAACCTGAAAGCAAGGGTTCTGGATGTGCACTTTTGGTGAAGTGGTAAACTCTAATACAGCATTTCTGGTATTTTTCTATCTAATAGCAATAAATTTTTATCATAGCCTTTTCAAAACTGTAAACCATAGTCAACCTTCTTTGTTATCCCCTTCCACAGAGATAATCAGGAAGTGTAACACAAAGTTTTACAATCTCACAAAAGTTGTCTGAAATGCTTTTTACTACTACCCAAGAAGTGTGGCAAAGCTCCTTAATATCATTTCTAAGGTATGTTTTTTTAAAATGATTTCGTGGGACATTAGAAGGTATTATACAATATTTGTGTTGTCAAATAAGGAACTACTGAGTTTAACAAAATTATATGTACTCTTTCATTGTAATCTTAACTCAAAATAGCTAACAACTTCCAGAGTCTGATCATTATACTCTTATAGACTCATTTACTGTCATATTTATCCTCTTTATATCTAGTCATACTGAATTCCCCCTTTCTTTGAAGAACTAAAAATCAGCTTCCCCCCAAGTACTTTTTTTAGGGGCTTCATTATTTTTAAACCTTTATGGGTACACTTATGAAGTACATGAGATATTTTAATACAAGCATATGATGTGTAATAATCAAATCAGGGTAAATGGAGTACCCCCAAAGTACTTGCTAATTACTCAACTTACAGATGTTAATTATTTACTTGTTCACATTTCTAAATTATTAATTTCATTCTCAATGCCACAATCCTTGTAATCCTAGCACATGGTTCAATTCCTGTCACAGAAATAGCTACTCAAAATATGCTGGCTGAATACATATGTGAATGACAAAGATATAGTTAGGTACTTACAAAAAACTAAGTTATAATAAAACATTATTTTACTATAATATGATCTTGAAACACATAGTAAACAATATTATTCCCTAATTGTTAGATTATTTATATAATCTGTGTGACAAACAACCCAGCAGAGTAACACTGGTGTATTAATTAAGTGGTGTTAAGTAGAGCACCTGAATTTTTTCCAATACTTCATTTATTGCAAATGTTAATTTGGATTCTTAGAAAAACTGGAGGACGACTTTCAGTCAGATATCTAAGTTTATATTACTGCATGTGTTTCAAACCAGTAAATGTAAAAAAGGTCACATACCAGATGAAACTGATCCATTTTCGGGATTCCATCTTTATTTATCTCAAACTCCTGATTTTGAACAGAAAGCTGTGAAAGAAAGTAAGAATGAATAAATGTCCAATGTATTAATACACCGATCTATAGAAGAGTCAACTCTGGAACTTCAGATCCTGGTGACTAGAAAAGAGCTTACTTAAAGAAAGCACATTAACTCTCTTACAGGGTAAAAGCACTTTCATTGTAATTACTTGTTCACAAGCAACCAAATGGTTCCTGGGGTTCCTAAAGTACCGATCAGAGGGGATGTACACACTATGAACACTTTAATATTTCCTCACCTTATAAGAAAATGTGTTAGAACTTGGTAGCCTATATCATGTTAGCCTCACCAATACTCAAAAATTAGGTACAAAGAAAATAAATTAGGCAAGTTTCTTTCTACCATAATATCTAAACTTTGTTCAAGAAATATAAGCTAAACTTAAAAAAAAAAAAACTTCAGAAATAAGGGGGATGCAAAAAATTAATTAAATTTAATTTAAAAACATGGAGAATTTTTTACATACACAAAGGTATTCTGAGTCCCACATATTCATCCCCTAGCCCTAACAACCATCAGCCAATGACCACTCTTACCCTATGAACAAACGCATATATATTACCTTTGAGGCAAATCCTATGTATTTCATAATTTCACCTATAAATATCTTAGTACATATCTCTAAGAGACAGTCTTTTATTTTTACACAATCATATCATTATAGGAAAAATACTTTTATACAAAATACCTAGCTTTCAAAATTTGAGTAATCTCATATCAAATTAGTTTACTTTTTTAGTTTATTTAAATTCAGATCCAAATAAGTTCCACCCATTGCAATTAAAAAATGAGCAAAAGGGCTTTTGGTCTCTTCCTGTTCCTCTCCATTAAGTACAATTATAAAACCTGAAAATACCATAAAATATAACCAAAGGAAAACACTGAAAGGTTTAAAAAAGGAAGAAAAACTAGTTGAAGACCCCAGGACTAGAGGAACAACATAGTAACAGGTTGTCTTATAACCCTCCCAACTGAAAAAAAAAAAAAAAAAAAGTGAGCCAGATCTGATGTTTCCCAACTCCTAAGCCTGCAACAGAAAGCAGCCCAGGTAGATTCATTCTTCTCTTTAATTTAATAGAATTGCCATCAACACCACCAGGTGAGGCCAGAAGAAACAGCAAGAAGGTTCAACTGGAAACCTCCCTGTCGATAAGCAGCCAGGGGAAGCATTCACCATCCTCAGCAGCAGCACCACCTGAGACACCAATGAGGCCACAGGCACCAACAAAGGAAAACCACACCACAAGCAGCTGGTCCAGTAAATACACTCTGACACCCATAAGTAGGGGGATCCCACCATAACAAGGGATGGAGGTATTCTGCATCTGTCATAGGAAAGGAGAGATCCTGCCACAACTAGCACCCAGCTCAAGAAGCTTCATCCCATAGACCAGGGTCAACATTCCCATACTTAGAAGCACCAGGCAGTTCAGCCTTGAAAAGTTCCTTTCATTCCCTCAAACACCATCAGCAGGGACCACTGGAGGCCCAGAAGCACACGACAACTCAAGCAGATCAAAATATAACTGAAAAGTTTCTGAAAATTAGATTGTCGTTAAAACCACAGTTCAAAAAGTAGTCCAGGACCTCTGTTTAAACCTAAACAAGGTGACTGCCTGCTAAAATAAAATTTTCAGTAGGACCCAGAATCTATTAAAATAGTATCCAAAATGTCGAAGATAAAATTAAAAATCACTTGTCATACAAAGTACCAGGAAAACCACAACTTCAACGAGAAACTGCAATCAACACCACAATGAATCACATAATTATCTGACAAGAACTTTCAAGCAATGGTCATAAAATGCTTCAACAAACAATTATAATTTCTCTAAGGTAAATAAAAAGAAATTTCAGCAAAGAAAAAAGTTATTAAAAAGAATCACATGAAAGTTATGGAACTACAAAGTACAATAACCAAAATCTTAAAACTGGATGGGATAAATTGAAATGACAGAGATGACAGAAGACAAAATCAGTGAACTTCAGAACAGATCAATACAATTTGCTCAGCCTGATCAGAGAGAAAACAGACAAAAAAAAAGAACAGAGAGCCTCAAGGACCTGTGAGACAATAACAAAAGATCCAACTTTCAGAGTCTCAGAAGAAAAGGAAAAAGATAATAGGGCTAAAGGAGTATTTTAAAATAGTGACTACAGATGAGTGAGTAAAGAAACGGTGGTGTGTATGTATGTGTGTGAGTACACATATACACATACATACATATGTACACACACATGCATACAACAGAATATTCAGCAATAAAAAAGAATAAAATCATATCTTTTGCAGCAACATGGATGGAATCAGAAGCCATTATCTTAAGTGAAACAACTCAAAATCAGAAAGCCCAATACTGCATTTTCTCACTTATAAGTAGGAGCTAAATAAAATGTGCATATGGATACAGAATGTCGAATAAAAGTCACTGAAGATTCGAAAAGGTGGGAGGGTGGGAAAGGGGTGGGGTATGAGAAATTACTTAATGAGTACAATGTACACTGTTCAAAATTACACCAAAAGCCCAGACTTCACCATTAAACAATATACCTGTGTAACAAAACTGCACTTGTTCTCCCTAAATCTAGAGAAATTTAATAAAAAAAAGTTTAAGAAAATAATGGTTGAAAAGTTCCCAAATTTTGAAGAAGATTAAAGAAGATGTGCAGACCCCAAACAGAAAAAAGTCTTAAAAAAAAAAAAAAGAAAAGAATGAAAAAAGATGTTTGGGAAAACTAAAGACAAAAAATCTTGAAAGCAACCAGAGAGAAATAAAACACTACCTATAAGAAATACTACCTTGTATGATAAACGTTTATCATATGAAATTATGGAAACCAAAGGAAGTAGCACATTTTTCAACTTTTAAAAGAAAATAACTCTCAACCACCACAAATTTTATGTCCAGTAAAACTACCCATCAGTAATGAAAGTGAAATCAAGATGTTCTCAAATAAGGAAAACGAAAGGAATTTGTCACTAGACACAATCTTAAAGAGTGGCTAAAGGAAGTACTTCAAACAAAAAGAAAATAATTTTTTAAAGGAGTCTTGGAGCATCAGGAAGGAAGAAATAACAATGGAAAAAAACAGAAATATGACTAATACCACAGACTATCCTTCTCATCATGAGTTTTCTAATCATATATGATGATTCGAACCAAAATTACACCACCATCTGATACTAAAGACAATGATATTTAAAAGTGGGGAGAATAAAGGAACCTCAAAGGAAGTGAGGTTTCTATACTTCACTCAAAATGGTGAAATGCTGACATCACTAGAATGTAATAAGCCACATATGTATATTGTAATACCCAAACCAACCACTAGGAAAACTGTAAGAGGCAATACACTCAAAAACACAATATACTTTTCTGGATGCTTCCTATTCCCTGGAGTGCCTTTCCAACTGCACCATACTTGCTCCAAGCTCCAGGCTTCTGCTATAAGCGAGCACTGCTATCATCTACCTCCAGCCACCATCATGATTATCTCTGACAATTACAAGATCTGAGACACTGCAAACAGGCTGTGCCTGGAGGGGGAGAGGAAGATGGTCAGTAAGACATAGGGTAATATTGATGACTTGCTCATTGGTGGAAATGCCTCTACTGAAGGACCCAAGGGTGAAGGTACTGAAAGCACAGTAATCACTGGTATTGATATTGTCATGAACCATCACTTGCAGCAAGCTGGCTTCATAAAAGAAGCCTACAAGATGTATATGAAAGATTACATTAAATCAATCAAAGGCAAACTTGAAGAATGAAGACCAGAAAGAGTAAAACCTTTTATGGCAGAAGCTGCAGAACAAATCAAGCACATACTTGCTAATTTCAAAAACTACCAGTCCTTTACTGGTGAAAACATCAATCTAGATGGCACGGTTGCTCTGCTAAACTACTGTAAGGATGATGTGACCCTATATGTGATTTTCTTTATGGATGATTTAGAAATGGAAAAAAATTAACGAATCTGGCAATTACTTTGGATCTATCACCTGTCATCATAAATGGCAGGTGCTTATCATCTACACAACACCCGGCCTTTAGACAAATGGGAATAATGTCATCTTGAGTTTTTCATTTATTTTGACCATATTTATCTGGAGTACAGGTGTTGTTTAAAAAAAATAAGACATCATGTAGACGTGTGTGTGTGTGTATATATATATATATACACACACATATATACATATATACATATATTTTATATATATTTATATATAATATATATTATACATATTTATATATAATATATATTTATACATATATAAATATATAATTATACATATTTATATATAAATATATATAAATAAATTATATATATTTATTAAATAAATTAAATATATTATATATAAATAAATTATATCTATTTATATATAATATATATTATATCTATTATATATATTTTATATATCTATTTTATATATATCTATTTTATATATATTATATCTATTTTATGTATATTATATATTTTATATCTATTATATATTTTATATCTATATATTCTATATATATATATAAAAAGATGGACTCTTAAAAGTTTTTCAAGTAATGCACAGGAAGGGAAAAAAAAAAGAAACAAGAAACAAACAAAACCAGTAATACAATGGTAGATTTAAGCCCTAAAATATCAATAATTACCCTAAATGTAAATGGTCTAAAAACCCCAATTAAAAGACAGAGATTAGCAAGAGTAAATAAAAAACAAGGCAACCATATGTTATTTACAAGAAACTTACTCCAAATTCAACAATGTAGGTACCTTTGGAGTAAACGGATGGCAGAAGATATACCATGCAAACGTTAATGTTGAAACACAAGAATGGCTGTATTAGTATCAGACAAAGTAGACATTAGAGCAAAGAAAATTACTACAGAAAAAGAAGGATATTACATAATGATAAAAGTATCAATCTACTAAGAGGACATAACAATCCTAAATATGTACATATTATACAAGATGACCTTAAACCACAAGATAGAGTTGAAAGGAGAAATCTACAATTGTACAAGTCTACAATTATAGCCAGGGACTTCAACTCTCAATAACTGACAAAACAACAGTCGTGTTGTTTAACAGCAGGAATACATAACAGGAATATATTCTCAGAAATGCATCATGAGGCAATTTCATCCTTGTGTGAACATCATAACAAATGTACTTACACAAACCTAGATGATATATCCTACCACACACCTAGGCTATACAGTGTAGCCTATTGCTCCAAGGTTACAACCCCTTATTGTATGTTACAGTACTGAATTACTTGCACTGGGGAAGGAGCACTTTAATTCTCTGAAATAGGATGCAAAGATAGAAGACTGGGTAAACAGATAATGTAGTCCCTTGAACAATGTAGATTTGAACTGTGTTGGGCCACTAACATACAGATTTTTTTCAACCAAACATGGATGGAAAAATACACTATTAATAAGACATAAAGCCTGCATATATAAAAGGTCCACTTTTCGTATTAGCAGGTTCCACAAAACTCACAGTGGGACTTTGCACAGATTTTGGCATATGTGGGGGTCCTGAAACCAATTCCCTGTGTATACTGAGGGATGACTGTAATTTGTAAGTGCTCAAATTTGATGAAAAGCACATAACATGATCTCAAGTTTTTCAGTAAAATAAGAAGTAAGATCATCTGAGAAGAATGAGGATAGGATTTAAGTGGAGAATTGATGAAAAGGTTTAAAATAATTGTTGAGGGGAATGTGAGAATGAGGTGGCTGTGAGGAGGTCAAAGAACCAAAAGAAAGCACCAAGGGCTCAATTAAAGTAATGCAGTGCAACAGCATCCAGCTCCCAAGGTACAAGAGCATGCAAGGGGTTCCAGCCAAAATGGAGTAGTCACATTTCACATCAATCTTTCCTCTTAAAAAAAACAAACAACTCTAGATATACTACAACACAGGAAGACCCTAAAAGGTGGAAAGAAGAAGGTAAAGTAGCTAGGACCTTGCCACTTGAGGAACAATATAATGGTGAGTTCCCTGGGCTTTCTTTTTGCCCCCCTATATCTCTGATGGGGTCCTTGAGAAGTCTGCCACCCAGAAATGCCAACAGACACAGGCACACACGCACGCACACACACACACACACACACACACACACACACAAAAGCTCCAAGAAAAGCCTGCTTCCTGTACCCACAGGACTGGGAATAGGGTGGCCTAGCAGAACAGAAAACTGTAACAGGTAATATACCCTATTCCAGTCACACACCAAACGAAAAACTGCCCCCTATCCCATCCGTAGTATTAGTAGTGCTGAGTGAGGAGCTGGACTTTCAGCCCTACCCAGCAGCAACAAGTCATGGGAAGTCATCCCTTTGCTTCCTCCACTAGCATGGTATCCATGAAGCCAAACAGGGAACTGAACGTCTACTTCCACCCATCAACAGAGGCAGAAGACAGCAGTAAGAAACAGCATTAGCTGTCACTCTACAGTCTGGGGTACTGTCAGTGGGACTCAGAACAGGGCTTACTTCCACTCCCACCCAGCAGCAAAAAAAGTGAAACAAAGTAGTGTGAAGTAGTACGAGTCAGCATTCAGTTTTTCATTGCCCGCTCCCCACGGTGTTGGCAGGACCCACTGGGGAGTAAAACTTCCACTCTCACCAGGTAGCAACAAGGCGCAAGAAGGTGGAATAAGGTGGTGGTGAAACAGTTATAGCTAACACTTTGCTCCTCCTGGTCTCCCGGTGTCAAAAGAACTCAATAAAGTGCTGAATTTACACTCCCATCTGTCAGCAGCAAGGAGAAGTAAGGCAGTACAACTGGGCATTCCACTTTTGCTGGGGTGATGTCAGCAGAGCCCAGTGGGGAGCTACATCTCTAACCCCATCTGGAACTGCATACTATACCTAAACAGGGTGGCTGCCTACAAAAAATATATATATATATTAAAAAGGATTCATAGTCTCACAACATAATAACCCAAATGTTTAGGGTACAATAAAAAATCACTTTATATCAAGAACCAGAATAATCTCAACTTGACTGAGAAAAAGACAACCACCGGACACCAAATAAAACAGATGTTGTGATTATCTGAGAAGGATTTTAAAACGGCCATCATAAAAATGCTGCATAGAGCAATTACAAACACACTTAAATTTTTAAAATAGAAAGCAAAGAAACAGAAGACAGAAGATATAAAAAAGAATCAATTGGAAATTTTATAACAGAAAAACAGTAATCAAAAATGTTAAAACTCATTAGGTGGACTGAATGATAGAATAAATATGACAGGAAAGCACTAATGAATCTGAAGATGAAAAAATAGAAAATAACCCATTTGAACAACCATCATTACAAAAAAAAAAAACACCCTGATAAACAGAGCCCCAAGAACCTGTGAGACAATAACAAAACACAGAGAATCTGTATCATCAGAATCCTAGAAAAAGAGGAGAAAGGGCGAGGGGCTAAAATGCATTTGAGTAAATAATTGCTGAACTTCCCACATTTCTTGAAAAACATAAGCCCACAGGCTGAAGAAGCTGAGAAAACCTCAAACAGAATAAACTTAAAGAAACACATGCCACTACATACCATAATAAACTTAAAACTAAAGAAAACAAAAATCTTGAAACTGGTTAGAGAGAAATGTAATATTACCTATAAAGGAAATGATTCAAATGACAGTGAATTTCTCATCAGAAACCATGGACACCTAAAGAAAGTAGCACAATCTTTTCCAAATGCTAAAAGAAAAAGAACTACCAATCCAGAATTCTATTCCCAGTGAAAATATTCTTCAGAAATAAAGGTGACATCAAGATGCTCTCAGATAAAGGAAACTAAAAATTTGTCACCTGTAGACTTACCTTGAAAGAATGGCCAAAAGAAGTTATTAGGATAAAAATGATAAAAGGAGAAATGCTGAAACATTAGAAATTTTAAAAAGAATAAGAATAAAAATATGGGTAAATAGACTATCTTAAAAAACAAAAACAAAAACCTTGAAAGGTGAACCTCCTCCAAGTTCTCTGCATTTGGATCCGATAAGACAGGAATGACCAGTCTAAGGTTCCTGATTGGCTCTCAAAGCAGTTTCAGAAATATTAATACACGAAATTCCTGTACAGGGAAGGGTACTAAAGAGATTAGTGAGTCCGTCCATCCTGTATCTCTCTCTTTTTTTTTTTTTTTCTGAGACGGAGTCTTGCTCTGTCACCCAGGCTGGAGTGCAGTGGCGCGATCTCTGCTCACTGCAAGCTCCGCCTCCCGGGTTCACGCCATTCTCCTGCCTCAGCCTCCCCAGTAGCTGGGACTACAGGTGCCAGCCAACACGCCCGGCTAATTTTTTGTACTTCTAGTAGAGACGGGGTTTCACCATGTTAACCAGGATGGTCTCTATCTCCTGACCTCGTGATCCACCCGCCTCGGCCTCCCAAAGTGCTGGGATTACAGGCGTGAGCCACCGCGCCCGGCCCAACCTGTATCTCTTAATCCTCCTACATTCAATTCTACAATAATGAGTTCTATTCCCTAGTCTGCTTGATTATGATGTTAGAATCATAAAACCTCTAGATTTTAAGGGGCTGCTACCCATGTTCCTTTCCCTCCATTTACCTTAGTTAGCATATTCCTGAGAGGCACTGCTAAGGTTCAGAGAAGGTGGGGGAGCTTATCACAAGTCACATGAGCTGGTCCTCAAGAAAGGACAGCATATGGAACATTACTTTCCCATTGTCTCTTATTTTTGGATTACACATGAAAACCAGGCATCACGTGTGAAAAGTGTACCTGTATTCCAAACAAAAGTATTAAATACATCCACACAAGACTTTGTAAGCAGAGAACTTCTTAAAAAACAGCACATAGGAGACAAGCCTAAAGATGCCTAAAAGGGGAATAATATGATACAAGGGACTTCATAGTGGTCAATGTCATGACATTTACTGGTAAGTTATTTCCCCGCCCTGGGTTCCCTTCATCAGTTGTTCATCATTGGCTTCAGTGAAGACTGCCTTCCAGGCTTAATAATATGTCATGTGAAGGCAGAAGGTGGTCTTGCATGGAGCCTCGAGACACTAAAATTCTGAAATGGGACATCACTCAGGTACTTCCTCTCTGACACACAAAATTCTCATATCTATACTTCGGATAATAACGTACTCCCTCACATGCTTGTTAGGAGGGTGTAATGAGATAAAACTTTCTAAAGCAGTTAGTTCCAAACATGTTCTATGTGCTCTCACCAAGGGAGGATGTTACCACCATGTTATAAATAGAAATAATAATGTCCTTAAATTAACAAATATGGGCTGGGCACAGTGGCTCATGCCTGTAGTCCCAGCACGGTGGCAGACAAAGGTGGTCAAATTGCTTGAGCCCAGGAGTTTGAGACCAAGCTGGGCAACATGGTGAAACCCCATCTTTACAAAAAAAATTCAAAAATGAGTCAGGAGTGGTGATACAACCTGTAGTCCCAGCTACTCAGGGGGCTAAGGCAGGAGGATCACTTGAGCCCAAGAGATTGAGGCTGCAATGAGCTGTATAGTGCCACTGCACTCCAGCCCAGGTGACAGAGCAAAACCCCATCTCCAAAAAATAAAAAAATAAAAAATAAAAACAAATATGTTTGGTCACATTCTGTTAAAGAAATAAAATGTAATGCCTTTATAAAAGTTATTGACGCATAGAAATAAAACTTTTTAAAAAGGAGAAATGGGGCTGGGTATGGTGGCTCACGCCTGTAATCCTAACACTCTGGGAGGCCGAGGCAGGTGGACTGACTGAGCTCAGGAGTTCGAGACCAGGCTGAGCAAGATGGTGAAACCCCATCTCTACTAAAACACAAAAAATTAGCCAGGCATGGCAGCGTGCGCCTGTAATCCCAGCTACTCAGGAGGCTGAGACAGGAGAATCGCTTGAACCTAGGAGGCAGAGGTTGCAGTGAGCCGAGATCACACCACTGCACTCTAGCCTGGGCGACAGAGCAAGACTCCATCTCAAAAAAAAAAAAAAAAAGAGAGAGAGAAATGAGAAAGAATTTTTTACTCACAAATGGCAGGCCATAGCTTATCTAAAATTGAGTTTTTTCCAAAAAGACTAAACAGAAGAACAGGAGTAAATGGGAATATAAGGCATAGTCTGGGAATTATATGATAGGGTCCAAGGCTGAGTAAATAAAGAAAAAAGCTAGAAGGTTGCTGATAAACTGGAAGAAAAGAGAGACAGTAAATAAACACACTGGAGATTTAAGATTAGCAGACACAGTAAATGAGAGGACAGGAAATCCTGTTAGGAGAAAAATATAATGGATTGAGTTCTATTACTTTTGAAAAATAACAATTGTAGAGATTCACAAAATCCTGGTTTGGGGAAGTGACTGAAATTACATAAAGGTTGGGGTCTCACGTTATTAAGAAGGTCCAGAAATGCAAAGTTAGGTACACTGGGTGATCAGTATGACCACTAACATCTCCTAGAAATATATTAAGAGTCGGAATAAAATCTTCATGCAAGGTTTTAAAGAATAAAATGATGTACATGGGGCCATAAATGAGAGGTAAGTAAATGAACTCAGGAAAAAAACATGGAACTATTTTCTAAAGCCTAATACTTCAGCATATAACTGTGGCTAAAATTTAAACATTCATTCAACTAATATTTGAGTGCCCACTTTGCACCAGGCACAGTTCTAGGCATTTGAGGATATAGTGGCAAACAAGATAGATAAGCTACTCCCAAAAAGCTTCCACTCGAGTGGTAGAAGCAGACAATAATAAAGATAAATAAGTGTATAATATGGTAACAGAAAAATAAAGCAGGAAAAAATGCATTTTAAGGAAAGCAACACTGAAAATGTGTCTCTGAATAAATAAAAGGGGGACAGACGTGGTAGCTCATGCCTGTAATCCCAGCACTTTGGGAGGTCGAGGTGGGAAGATCGCTTGAGCTCAGGAGTTTGAGACCAGCCTGAGCAATATAGTGAGACCCCATCTCTTAAAAATAAATAAATAAATAAAAATAAACAAAGAAAGGGGGCCATTCACTTCTTTATATTCAACTTCTTCACAGCAGTACTCCTCAACACACACAAAAACACAATTCTTTTTCAATGTAACATCAGACAGAACTGTTATACTTTTTAAAAACTGGCTTCTAGAAAACACCTTTAAGATTTCCATAATAACCTAAAAATATAGTGAAGAACCTTAATACAGATGGTGTCATGATAAAACTATATTCCATGTATTTCAGTTAAAAGATATAGAAAACCAAATACTGTATGTTCTCACTAAATGTTGAGAACTCATGAACACAAAGAAGGGAACAATAGACACGGGGCCTACTTAAGGGCACAGGGTAGGAGGAGGGAGAGGGGCAGAAAAAATAACTATTGGGTACTAGGCTTAGTATCTGGGTGACAAAATAATCTGTACAACAAGCCCCTGTGGCACGAGTTTATCTATATAACAAACCTGCATATGTACCCCCAAACCTAATTTAAACGTTTAAAAAAAGTTATTACTGAAGGTAATAACCCACAACACTTGAATTGTCCATTGTTTTGAATTTTCTGTAGGCAGTCTTCAGGACACTTCATTTAATCTGGATCTCATAAGAAAAATGATCTAAAACCACAGTATCTTTGATATGCCCAAAATATCTAGTTACTATTCTAGAGCTTTGCTATCAAACTATTACTCTTTTATTATTGCTATTTCTAAAATTTTTTTAAAGACAAAGTGACAGTAATCCCTTCATGGCCTTGTAAATAAAATCTTTTGATAATGCTTCCAGTTTAACTCTGAATATTACCTTTTTAAGCACAGCCCTTGGATCTTGACTTTTTGCCGTTTTATATATTTTACACTATGTGCTTTCATAATAAATTGCCCAATTCTTTGAGGAGGAAGGTCAAAGTATACACAGCCTTTCGTACCAAACTAACTTTACTATCAAAAAAAATACTGTTGTAAAAAAGAACTTGACCAACTAGAAAACAAAAATTTTTAAAAAACACAATAGCTTCCAAACATGAAATTCTTAGGTATGAATCTAACAACACATGTATAGAATCTGTAAGCCCAAAACAACAAAACGTTGATAAAAGAAACCAGAGAAAATTTAAATAAATGGAGTTCACAAATTAAAGGCTCAATGTAGTAAAGATGTCGATTCTCCCCATATTGATCTACAGATTTAATGCATTTCCAGTCAAAATCACAGCAGGGCTTTTGTGCACACAGAGAAGCTGTTTGTAAAATATACATGGAAAAGCAGCCAGGTGCAGTGGCTCACTCCTGTAATCCCAGCACTTTGGGAGGCCAAGGCAGGTGGATCACTTGAGGTCAGGAGTTCAAGACCAGCCTGGTCAACATGGTGAAACCTCACCTCTACTAAAAATACAAAAATTAGCCGAGTGTGGTGGTGGGTGCCTATAATCCCAGCTCCTTGGGAGGCTGAGGCACAAGAATCGTTTGAACCCGGGAGGCAGAGGTTGCAGTGAGCCAAGATTGTGCCAGTACACTCCAGCCTGGGTGACAAGAGTGAGACTGCATCTTAAAGACAAACTGCCCCATAAAGCTTCTTGGCGCTCCCCTCAAACGTCTCCGTGCTGCCCACCCTTCCCCCAAGCCTCTTTACATTTCTAAGCCCTTATCTAGGCACCACAGTGAAGCCAGCAGACTTCACTTATCAGACCTTGCTGTGATAAACAAACCCCAATTACGAACCACCTGGACCGCACAGGGGGAGGTCGTTGGAAGCATAAACAAACTTTACCTACACCTTCCTGTAAGTTCTGCTACCACAAATGTCACAAGGTGATATGTGACAAAATTAACCAGCAAACAACCCTGGAATGCGGCCACACCAAAGAACTCCCTCAAACTCCCTTCTCCAACATAAACCCCTCATTTTGTAAACTCAGGGCTGCCTCCTCTGAGTGAGGTGAAGCAGCCCCTCAGGTTCAATAAACTTACGCGCCTGACTTTAGGTCTATTTTTCCTTTCTCTCGGCTGACCTTACACGTCTCAATAAAATAAAATAAGGTAAGATGTAAGATATAAAATAAAATATATACAAAAAAGAAAAGATAGCTGAATAGCTAAAATCTGAAAAAGAATCATACTACCCAATTTTAAGACATACTATAAAGATACAGTAACCAAGACAGTATGATGTTGGTAAACGGATAGACACACAGATCAACAGCAGAAAGAGTCCACAAACAGACTCACACAAAAATGGCCGATTTATTTCTGACAAAGATACAAAGACAATTCAACAGAGAATAACACTCTTTTTAAAAAATGGTGTTGTAAAATTGGACATCCATACGCAAAAACATGAACCCTGACATAAACCTCCCACCTTACACAAAAATTACATCCAAAGAGATCTCAGCTCTAAATGTAAACCATACAACTATAGAGCTTTTAGAAGAAAATATAAGAAAAAATATTCAAGTCTTTGGGTTATGCAAAGAGTTCTTATACACAACACTAAAAGCATGATACATAAAAGGAAAACAATAATAAATTAAACTTCAAAATTATAACCCTTTTCTCTGCAAAAGACACTGAAAAGAAAATAAAAAGAAAAGCTACAGGCCAGAAAAAATCATTGCAAATGACATCCGATAAAGGACTTGTATCTAGAATATATTTATGAATGCCCAAAACTCTACAGCAATGAAACAAAAATCCAATTAAAAAACAGGCAAAAGACAGACACTTCACCAAAGAAAATACACAAAGCCAATAATAAACAAACTAAAAGATGCTCAACATAATTATCTATTAGAGAAATTAAAACCACAATGAAACACTACCACACACCTATGAGAAAGGCTAAAATAGAAGATAATAATAATAATACGAGGTGCCGACAATGATGCTGAACTGAAACTTTCATATATTGCAGGTGAAAATCAAAAACAGTACAGCCACTCTGGAAAACAGTTTGGCAGATCCTTAAAGAATAATACATACAATTACAATCTGACCCAGAAATTTCACTCCTGGGTAATTACCACAGAGAAACAAAAACTTACGTTCACATAAAAACCTATACACACATGTTCACAGTAGCTTTATCTGCAATAGTCAAACACTGGAAACAATGCAAATGTTCTGCAACAGGTGAACAAACAAACAAATTTGGTATGTACATACAACAGAGCACTATTCAGAAACAAAAAAGGGAAAAACTACATTAGACAACTTGAATGAATCACAAAAGATGATTCACATGCTGAATGAAAGAAGCTAGACTCACAAAATTATATACTGTATGATACCACTAATATGATATTATTTTTATTTTATATTTTTTTATATTTTTTCTTTTTTTTATATACTTTAAGTTCTGGGATACACGTGAAGAACGTGCAGGCTTGCTACATAGGTATACACGTGCCATGGTGGTTTGCTGAACCCATCAAACCATAATCTACATTAGGTATTTCTCCTAATGCTATCCCTCCCCTAGACCCCCACTCCCCAACAGGCCCCAGTGTGTGATGTTCCCCTCCCTGTGTCCATATGTTCTCATTGTTCAACTTATGAGTGAGAACATGTTCACTTATGAGTGAGAACATGTGGTATTTGGTTTTCTGTTCCTGTGTTAGTTTGCTGAGAATGATGGCTTCCACCTTCACCCATGTCCCTGCAAAGCATATGAACTCATCATTTTTTAAGGCTGCACAGTATTGCATGGTGTATATGTGCCACATTTTCTTTATCCAGCCTATCACTGATGGGCATTTGAGCTGGTTCCAAGTCTTCGCTATTGTGAACAGTGCTGCAATAAACTTAAGTGTGCATGTCTTTATAGTACAATGATTTATAATCCTTTGGGTATATACCCAGTAATGCGATTGCTGGGTCAAATGGTATTTCTGGTTCTAGATGCCTGAGGAATCGCCACACTATTTTCCATAATGGCCGAACTAATTTACACTCCCACCAACAATGTAAAGCTTTCCTATTTCTCCACATCCTCTCCAGCATCTATTGTTTCCTGACTTTTCAAAGATTGCCACTCTAAGTGGCATGAGATGGTATCTCATCGTGGTTTTGATTTACATTTCTCTAATGACCAGTGATGATGAGCTTTTTTTCATATGCTTGTTGGCCACATAAATGTCTTCTTTTGAGAAGTGTCGGTTTATATCCTTTGCCCACTTTTTGATGGGGTTGTTTTCTTTTTGTAAATGTGTTTCAGTTCTTTGTAGATTATGGATACTAGACCTTTGTCAGATGGGTAGATTGCAAAAATTTTCTCCCATTCTGTAGGTTACCTGTTCACTCTGATGATAGTTTATTTTGCTGTGCAGAAGCTCTTTAGTTTAATTAGATCCCATTTGTCAATTTTGGCATTTGTTGCCAGTGCTTTTGGTGTTTTAGTCATGAAGTCTTTGCCCATGCCTATGTCCTAAATGGTATTACCTAGGTTTTCTTCTAGGGTTTTTATGGTTTTAGGTCTTAAGTCTTTAACGCATCTTGAGTTAACTTTTGTATAAGGTGTAAGGAAGGGGTCCAGTTTCAGTTTTCTGCATATGGCTAGCCAGTTTTCCCAACACCATTTATTAAATAGGGAATCCTTTCCCCATTGCTTGCTTCTGTCAGGTTTGTCAAAGATCAGATGGTTGTAGATACTTCTGAGGCATTACTTCTGTGGCCTCCGTTTTGTTCCATTGGTCTATATATCTATTATGGTACCGGTACCATGCTATTTTGGTTACTGTAGCCTTGTACTATAGTTTGAAGTCAGGTAGCATGATGCCTCCAGCTTTGTTCTTTTTGCTTAGGATTGCCTTGGCTATACGGGCTTTTTGGTTCCACATGAAATTTAAAGTAGTTTTTTCTAATTCTGTGAAGAAAGTTAATGGTGGCTTGATGGGGATAGCACTGAATCTACATATTACTTTGAGTAGTATGGCCATTTTCATGATACTGATTCTCCCTATCCATGAGCATAGAATTTGTTTTCCATTTTTTTGTGTCCTCTCATTTCCTTGAGCAGTGGTTTGTAGTTCTTCTTGAAGAGGTCCTTCACATCCCTTGCTAGCTGTATTCCTAGGTATCTTACTCTCTTTGTAGCAATTGTGAATGGGAGTTCACTCATGATTTGGCTCTTTGTCTATTACTGGTGTATAAGAATGTTTGTGAGTTTTGCACACTGATTTTGTATCCTGAGACTTTGCTGAAGTTGCTTATCAGCTTAAGAAGATTTTGGGCTGAAATGATGGGATTTTCTAAATATACAATCATGTCATCTGCACACAGAGAGACTTTGACTGCCTCTCTTCCTATCTGAATACCCTTTATTTCTTTCTCTTGCCTGATTGCCCTGACCAGAACTTGCAATAGTATGTGAAATAGGAGTGGTGAGAGAGGGCATCCCTGTCTTGTGCCAGTTTTCAAGGGAATGCTTCCAGTTTTTGCCCATTCAGTAAGATATTAGCTGTGGGTGTGTCATGAATACCTTTTATTATTTTGAGATACATTCCATCAATACCTAGTTTATTGAGAGTTTTTAGCATGAAAGGTGTTGAATTTTATCAAAGGCTTTTTCTTGCATCTATTGAGATAATCATGTGGTTTTTGTTTTTGGTTCTGTTTATGTGATGCATTATGTTTACTGATTTGCATATGTTGAACCAGCCTTGCATCCCAGGGATGAAGCTGACTTGATTGTCGTGGATAAGCTTTTTGATGTGCTGCTGAATTCAGTTTGCCAGTATTTTATTGAGGATTTTTGCATCAATGTTCATCAGCGATATTGGCCTGAAATTTTCTTTTTTTGTTGTGTCTCTGGCACGTTTTGGTACCAGGATGATGCCGGCCTCATAAAATGAGTTAGGGAGGATTCCCTCTTTTTCTACTGTTTGGAACAGTTTCAGAAAGAATGGTACTAGCTCCTCTTTGTACCTCTGGTGGAATTCAGCTGTGTATCTGTCTGGTCCTGGACTTTTTTTGGTTGGTAGGCTATTAATAACTACCTCAATTTCAGAACTTGTTATTGGTCTATTCAGGGATTCAACTTTCTGATTTAGTCTTGGGAGGGTGTATGTGTCCAGGAATTTATCCATTTCTTCTAGATTTTCTAGTTGATTTGCATAGAGGTGTTTATTTTATTCTGTGATGGTAGCTTGGATTTCTGTGGGATCAGTGGTGATTTCCCCTTTATCATTTTTTATTGTGTCTATTTGATTCTTCTTTATTAGTCTGGCTAGTGGTCTATCCATTTTGTTAATCTTTTCAAAAAACCAGCTCCTGGATTCATTGATTTTTTGAAGGGTTTTTCATGTCTCTAGCTCCTGCAGTTCTGCCCTGATCTTAATTATTTCTTGTCTTCTACTAGCTTTTGAATTTGTTTGTTCTTGCTTCTGTAGCTCTTTTAATTGTGATGTTAGGGTGTCGATTTTAGATCTTTCCCGCTTTCACCTGTGGGCATTTAGTGCTATAAATTTCCCTCTAAACACTGCTTTAGCTGTGTCCCAGAGATTCTGGTACATTGTGTCTTTGTGCTCATTGGTTTCAAAGAACTTATTTATTTCTGCCTTAATTTTGTTAATTACCCAGTAGTCATTCAGGAGCAGGTTGCTCAGTTTCCATGTAGTTGTGCAGTTTTGAGTTAGTTTCTTAATCCTGAGTTCTAATTTGATTGCACTGTGGTCTGAGAGACCATTAAGATTTCCATTCTTTTGCATTTGCTGAGGAGTGTTTTACTTCCAATAATGTGGTCAATTTCAGAATAAGTGTTATGTGGTGCTGAAAAGAATGTATATGCTGTTGATTTGGGGTGGAGAGTTCTGTAGGTGTCTATTAGGTCCACTTGGTCCAGAGCTGAGTTCAAGTCCTGAATATCCTTGTTAATTTTCTGTCTCATTGATCTGTCTATTATTGACAGTGGGGTGTTAAAGTCTCCCACTATTATTGTGTGGGAGTCTAAGTCTCTTTGTAGGTCTCTAAGATCTTGCTTTATGAATCTTGGTGCTCTTGTATTGGGTGCATATAATATTTAGGATAGTTAGCTCTTCTTGTTGCATTGATCCCTTTTCCATTATGTAATGCCCTTCTTAGACTTTTTTGATCTTTGTTGGTTAAAATTCTGTTTTATCAGAGACTAGGATTGCAATCCCTGCTTTTTTTTGCTTTCCATTATCTTGGTAAATATTCCTCCATCCCTTTATTTTGAGCCTATGTGTGTCTTTGTATGTGAGATGAGTCTCCTGAATACAGCACACTGATGGGTCTTGATTCTTTATCCAATTTGCCAGTCTGTGTCTTTTAATTGGGGTATTTAGCCCATTTACATTTAAGGTTCATATTGTTATGTATGAGACATTCTTAAAAGCACAAAACACAGTGATAAAAGGTCAGTGGTTGCCAGCGTTTAAGGGTTGGGAGGAGGCTGTGACTACAAAGGGATGGCACACAGGAATTTTCAGGGTTATGGAACTGTTCTGCATCCTGGCTGTGGCAGTGGTTATTACACTAATCTATAGGTGTGTTAAAATTCATAGAATGTATACAAAAAAAGTCCATTGTACAAGTTAATCTAAAAATAAAGTTTTTAAAGGACTTAATCAACAATACATAAGAGTAGAAAATCAGACAATATATTTACTCATGGAGCTTTTTACTATCATTTAAAGGAAATAGGTGGAATAAAAACTGCTATTACCACACTTATGGGATATCTTATGAGTCCTCCCAGAAACAAAAAAAAAAACCTTGATATGTTTACTTTCACCCTTCTGATATAAAGAATAGATTACTGAAGCATTGATGAAAATCATGCTAGTTTATTTCCATGAGGGTGCTGGTTCAATGAAACCAGACAACTTTAAATATACATGCAGGCATAGGGCTAAAGTCATGAGAACAGTATGGGGGAACCACCCCATAATTCAAATATCTCCACCTGGGCCTGCCCTTGACATGTAGGAATTATTAAAATTCAAGGTGAGATTTGGGTGAGGACACAGCTAAACCATTATCATTCCACCCCTGGCCCCTTCCAAATCTCATGTCTTCACATTTCAAAAACAATCATGCCTTCCCAACAGTCCCCCAAAGTTTTAACTCATTTAAGCATTAAGTCAAAAGTCCACAGTTCAAAGTCTCATCTGAAATAAGGCAAGTTCCTTCTGCCTATGAGCCTGTAAAATCGACAGCAAGTTAGTTACTTCCTTGATACAATGGGGTACAGGCATTGGGTAAATACACCTGTTCCAAATGGGAGAAATTGGCCAAAACAAAGGGGCTACAGGCCTCATGCAAATTCAAAATCCAGCAGGGAAGTCAAATCTTAAAGCTCCAAAATGATCTCCTTTGACTCCATGTCTCACATCCAGGTCACACTGATGCAAGAGGTGGGCTCCCACAGCCTTTGGCAGCTCTGCCCCAGTGGTTTTGCAGGCTACAGCCCCGCTTCTGGCTGCTTTCATGGGCTGGCATTGAGTGTCTGTTGCCTCTCCAGGCACACAGTGTGATCTGTCGGTGGATCTACCATTCTGGGGTCTGGAGGACTGTGGCCCTCTTCTCACAGCTCTACTAGGCAGTACACCAGTTGGGGCTCTGTGTGGGAGCCCCAACCCCTCATTTCCGTTTTGCACTGTCTAAGCAGAGTATCTTCATAAGGGCTCCACCCCTGCAGAAAACTTCTGCCTGGACATCCAGGCATTTCCATACATCCTCTGAAATCTAGGTGGAAGATCCCAAACCACCATTCTTCACTGCTGTGCACCTTCAGGCTCAAACCACATGGAAGCTAACAAGGTTTGGGGCTTGCACCCTCTAAAGCCATGGCCTGAGCTGTACCTTGGCCCCTTTTAGCCATGACTGGAGCAGGTGGGACACAGGGCACCATGTCCCAAGGCTGCACACAGCAGGGGGACCGTGGGCCCAGCCCGTGAAACCATTTTTTCCTCCTAGGCCTCTGTGCCTGTGATGGGAAGGGCTGCTGCGAAAGTTTCTGACATGCCCTGGAGATACTTTCCCCATTGTCCTAGCGATTAACATTCAGCTACTTGTTAATTATGCAAATTCCTGCAGCTGGCTTGAGTTTCTCCCAAGAAACGGGTTTTCTTTTCTACCACATCATCAGGCTCCAAATTTTCCTAACTTTTATGCTCTGCTTCCCTTTTAAACATAAGTTCCAATTCCAAACCATATCTTTGTGATTACATAAAACAATGCTTTTAAAAGCACCCAAGTCACCTCTTGAACACTTTGCTCCTTAGACATTTCTTCCACCAGATGCTCTAAATCATCTCTCTCAAGTTCAAAGTTTCACCAATCTCTAGGACAGGGGCAAAATGCCACCAATCTCTTTGCTAAAACATCAAGAGTCACATTTATTCTAGTTCCAACAAGTTCCTCATCTCCAGGTGAGACCACCTCAACCTGGACTTCACTGGCCATATCACTATCATCATTTTGCTTAAAGCCATTCAACAAGTCTCTAGGAAGTTCCAAACTTTCCCACATCTTCCTGTCCTCTTCTGAGCCCTCCAACCTCTGCCCATGACCCAGTTCCAAAGCTGATTCCACATTTTCGGGTATCTTTACAGCAGCATTCCACTCTCTGTACCAATTTACTGTATTGGTCCCTTCTCACACCACTAATAAACACATCCCCAAGACTGGGTAATTTATAAACGAAAGAGATTTAATTGACTCACAGTTCAGCATGGCTGGGGAGTCCTCAGGAAACTTACAATCATGGCAGAAGGGGAAGTAAACACATTCTTCTTCACATGGCAGCAGCAAGAAGTGCCAAGCAAAAGGGAAAATGCCCCTTATAAAATCATCAGATCTTGTGAGACTTACTTCCACAAGAACTGCATGGGGGAAACTGCCCCCACGATTCAATTATCTCCACCTGACCCCACCCTTGAAACATGGGGATTACAATTCAATGTGAGATTTGGGGGGAGACACAGCCAAACCTTATCATCTGGCTTCTTTCTCTTGGCAGAATTATTTTAAGACTCACCTATCTTACTGAGTTATATGTATAGTTCAATCGTTTTATTCCTGAGTAGTATTCCAATGGATAGACACATACATAGCAGACTGTTTTTCCATTCATCTGTTGATGGACTTTGAGTTGTTTCTAGTTTTCATCTATTACACATAAATTCTTTCAATATTTACATACAAGTCTTTGTGTGGACATATGCTTTCATTTCTCTTGGCTAAATATCTAGAAGTGGAATTGCTGGGTCATAGGGTAGGAATATGTTCAACCTTTTAACAAACTGCCAAATGTTTTTCAAAGTGGTTGTTCCCTTTACATTCCCCTTGGCAATATATATGAGTTCTAGGTACAACAGATCTAAGCAACCGTTGGTACGATCTTTTTAATTTTATACATTATAGTGAGTAGTATAGTGGTATCTCATTTTGGTTTTAATCTGTAGTTCCCTAATGACAAATGGTGTTCAGAGCATCTTTCACATGCTTACATGCCATGTGGACACCTTCTTTGGTAAAGTACCTGTTCAAATATTTTGCCCATTTCCTAACTGGGCAGTCTTCTTAGTATTGATTGTAGGAGCTCTTGATAATCTGGATATAATATTTTTGTCAGATATATGTTTTGCAAATATTTTCTCCTAGTCTGTAGCTTGCCTTTCATTTTTGTGACAATGTCTTTAGAAGAGCAAAGTTTTCCATTTTGATGAAATCCAAATGATTTTTTTCTTTTAGAGTTGATGTTTTCGGTGTCCTACTTAAGAAATCTTTGCCAAATCGAAAGTCAAATACTTCATCCTATGTTTTCTTCTATAAGTTTTAGACTCACGTTTTTACATTTAGGTCTGATACACATTTTGAGCTAATTTTTGTGCATGGTATAAGAAATGAATCAAAATTTATTCTCTACATATGGTATGAGTTGGCCTGTATCATTTTTGTTGAAGATTCTCCTTTTACCCAGAGAACTGCCTTGGCATCTTTGTCAAAAGCCAGTTATCATACATGTGCAGTCTATTTATATTGTCTCTATTCTGCTCCATTCATCTGGACATCTAAATTCACAGCAGTATCACTTGTGTTTTTAGAAACAGGGTCCTGCTCTGTAGCCTAGGCTGGAGTGCAGTGGAGCAGTCATAGCTTACTGTAGCCTTAAACTCCTGGACTCCAACAATCTTTCTGCCTCAGCCTACCAAGGAGCTAGAACCATAGACACACCATTACACCCAGCTAATTTTTATTTTTTGTAGAGACAGGGGGTGCTCACTGTGTTGCCTAGGCTAGTCTTCAACTCCTGGCATCAAGCAATCTTCCTGCATCAGCCTCCCTAAGTTCTGGGATTACAGTTTTGAACCACCACTCTAGGCCTACATTGTCTTAATTTCCTAGAATCTATTAAGTCATAAAATCAGGTAGTTTGGGTCCTTCAATTTTGTTCTTTTTCAAACTTGTTTTGGTTATCTCAGATCCTCTCCATTTTTATATTAATTGTAAAATCTAATTCTCAATTTCTGAAAAAATAAGCAAAATCTACCAGCAATTTTGTTGAAACTGCATCGAATCTATAAGCCAATCTAAGAACAACTGATATCCATACAATGTCTTCTAGTCCATGAGCATGGTGTATCTCTCCATTTATTTACATCTTCTTGAGTTTCTCTGAACAATGCTTTGTAGTTTTAATAGTGTGCAACTCTTGCACATCTTTTACTAAATTTACCCCTACAAATTCCATATTTTAATACTTTTGTAAATGATTTTTAAATTTTAATTTCCTATTATTTGTTGCTTATATAAAAACACAATTATATTGAAATTAAAACTGCTATCTTTCTAAACTCATTTGTTCTAGTAGCCGTTATGCACATTCTCAAAGATTTTCTACATAATTAAGCATGTCATCTGCAAATAAAGACAGCTTTATTTCTTCATTTTCAAACTCTATGACTTTTATTTCTTTTTTTCACCTTATTACACTGATTGGAACAGAGATCGGCAAACTATATGGCCTCTGCACCAAACTGATTCCACTACTTGTTTTTGTACAGCTGCAAGCCAAGGGTAGTTTTCACATTTTTAAATGTTTAATAGCAAACTGAAGGAATACTATTTCATGCACATGCAAACTACATGAAATTCAAATTTCAATATCCATAAATAAAGTACTACTGGAAAAGAGCCACACTGATTTGTTTACATACTGTCTATGGCTGCTTTCATGCTATAGCAGCAGAACTCAGTACTTGCAACAGAGACCATCTGGTCCTTTACAGAAAATGCTTGCTGGCCCCTGGGCTGATAAGAATAGTCTTCCTTCTCTTAATACTTAATCCCTCTTAACTCTTGTTTTTCTAACAAGGAGATTATTTTTATTTATGTGATCAACAAAGATAAGGTTTTGTCACACTCAAGACTTTGGAAAAAGAGGCACTCTCTACGTAAAATAGCAGTACAACATGAAACAAGCTTTTTATTTTTTTGTCTTCCAACTTTTATTTTAGGTTCAAGGGGTACATGTGCAGGTTTGTTACATGGGTAAACAGTGTGTCATGGGAGTTTGGTGTACAGATAATTTTGTCACTCAGGTAATCAGCCTAATACCTAACAGGTAGTTTTTCAATCCTTACCTTTCTCCCAACCTCCACCCTCAAGTGGACCCCAGTGTCCCTTCTTTGTGTCCATATGTACTCAGTGTTTAGCTCCCACTTATAAGTGAGAACATGCAGTATTTGGCTTTCTGATCCAGAGTAAATTCACTTAGGATAATGGTCTCCAGCTCCATCCAACTTCTTAATTCTTAAACTATGGATGAGAAACAGCTATTTGGTTTACACTGGAAGCACGAATATACCCAAGGCTTATTTAACATTTATTTTCCACATATGCATGAACTGCTTTCAGATTAATGTAGGACAAAATCATCTTCACTGTTAATCTTGACTTCAACAGAACCAAGACAATAGCATGATACCTAAAATATATATCAAGCCAATTTGTAGAAAGTACACAATAGGTAATAGGAAGCACATCAACAGTTTTTGTTAAAACTTAAAGTTCTACTAAAAGTCTGCTGTTTTTATTTTTAAGGAGAATCACTATAAAATCATCACTTTATATACTGAAATATATATATATATGATCTATTTCAACAAAAAAATAACATACCCATAATAAGAGGCAGCCATAAGCATATAAGTCTGAACCTGGAGAAGCAGGTTTTCCCATTTTCAACTCAGGTGACATCAAACTCAAGTCACCAACCATCATGTTCACTGAGGCTCGCTGACTCTGCAAAAACAATATTTTAAATATTTCAGATACAACACAGTTGAGGTGACTTTCTGTGAAGTACTCTGCATTTAATCAATACAAAAAACAAATTCATTTTAAATATTTCATTCCCTTGCTTTCAAATATTTTTACCAATTTCTGCTATTATAAATTGCTCTTAAAATCAGTCTAATAAATTAACTATGGGACTTTTTTTTTACATTCACTTTGTAGACTTGAACAGATTTAACACTAACAACCACTTATTCTGTGATTAAACATTTGATACTCTTTTTAAAAAATAAATTTCACAAGAGTGAGCAGCAGTGCCATGTTCTAATTCTGAAAATTCTAAATAATTCATTTAAGAACTGAAATCCTACAAAGCACTTTCCTTCCTTACTGATCATTCTCTAAATATACCATTTCTAACATGTCAAAGATGATCAGTGACAATAGCATGAATCCTATATTCAGGCAGATCTTGGTTACAATTCCCCACTCTCCTATTTATTTACTGTGGGACCGAGGGCTTTAACCTCTTTTTTGTCCATTTTTTAAATTTATTTTTAATTTTCATGGGTACATAGTAGGTGTAAACCTCTTTGAGCCTGAATTAATTTGTAAAATGGAAATAATGTCTACCTTACAGAGATACAATGCCTAGCATGTGTCACTAAGTGTTATCTTTTTTCTAGCTACAATTTTGATCCTTGCTTCTCAAAGTATGGTTCAAGGGTGAGGAGCTACAGCATTAACTGGTAGCTTGTTAGAAATGCAGATGATCCATTGCAGAAATGCTGAATATTAATTTGCATTTTAACATGAACCCCAGGTGAGTCGTATGCACTATAAGGTTTGAAAAGCAATGATCTTGACCTCAGACTACTTTTCAAATTTATCTTCCTGATGACCACTTCAATCTGAAAATTGCATGGAAAATGTAGCAAAAGGTGAGTTTGATCAATATTTCAGAATAAATATTTTTAACTGAAAATTAAAAACAATGTTTTGGGGAATAATAACAGATGACAAATGAGTAAAGAGTAATTATTGTAGTCATATCTATAATTATGCAAATAGTATGCTCAAAAGGTAAACTAACCAGAACCCCTGAAGGTTGAGATCTTTCAAAATTCATAATTTAGTTATATTTCTTAGGATATCTTAATTTTGTTAAACTAATATAATAAAGTAAATATTTCAGAAAATCAATCTGTATAAATCCTGTACAATCCAGCTTTTGATTACAGTTGCAGTTTCATTTTCTCATCTTTTTGAGCTACCATATCAAAACCATTAAGACTACATATACTCCAGTAGCATTACACTATGACTTGCAGATGACCAAAGTATAAAAGCATTATAACATATACTAGTCAAAGGGAATTGCTCAGATAATAAAAAATATTGGCAAGGATGTAGAGAAAACAAAATCCCTATACATTACTGGTAAGAATATAAAATGATGTAGCCACTTTGGAAAACAGTTTGGCTCCTCAAAAAGTAAAACAATGTAACCCAGTAATTCCACTCCCAAGAGAAATGAAAACATGTCCACACAAAAAATATTGTATGCTAAAGCTCATAGCAGCATTATTCATATAACCAATAAGTATAAACAACCCAAATGTCCAGCAACTGATGAATATATAAACAAAATGTGGTGCATCCACACAATGAAATATAATTTGGCAATAAAAAGGAATGACATTTTGATGCAGTCAATAACGTGGATGAACTCTGAAAACACTATGCTAAGTCAAATTAGCATAAAAGGCCACATATTGTATCATTCCATTTACATGAGACGTCCAAATAGGCAAATCCATAGGGACAGAAAGTGTATTCGTAGTTTCCAGGCTTGAGAAGAAGGGGGAAATTTGAGTGACTGCTAATCAGTATGGATTTTCTTTTTGGGAATGATAATAATGTTCTGGAATTCAATACTGGTTATCACTGCACGACTTTGTGAATGTACTACAAACTATTAATGAATTGTATACATTATGTGAATTGTATCTCAATAAATTAGCTGTAATGTTTAGAAAAATAATTACTGATTTGGCCACTCCACATTGTATACATACTTCAAAACATCATGTTGTATATGATAAATATATACAATTTTTATTTCTCAATTAAAATAGAGAATTGTTTCCATTATAACGACAAAAAAATCACAACATGCTCTTAAATTGTGTGATTTTGCTATGTCTACAAACTGCCTATTCTGAGGTAATATGACACCGAATTAACAGCCATTAGAGGTGAATCAGGATTTAAACTAAAAAGTCCAAGGTTCCCCGGTTTCTAAAAACGCACATTATTAATCAAAAAAACAGCAAAGTACATATATGTAAATTGTATCTATAGACGGAGGGACACCAGTGGAGAGAGGTTTAGGAGATGGCCACCTAGTTTCCTTACATGTTTCCTAGCAATTAAATGTTTCCCAATGATGACAAAATTATTAATGTTGTCAATGCCATTGAGTATATAATGTCAGGTAGCTCCTAAGACTTATGGTTAAAATACACAATATCCTGTTGTTCTAGCATCTAGCTGAGGGCAAATAGTTGCTTATACTACATTACACAGTTTAACTGAAGACAAAGATCCTATAATAGAGTATTATATTATATATAAGTGCTGAACTACTGCTTAATAATATTAAATAAAGTCTAGAACCTATTTGTAAAACCATGATATCTTACCACAGATTTGGTGAAGTCAAAATCTCCAACAATTCCTTGTTCACGGTTTAAAGCAAATACATTGTTCTGATGAAGTGATCCATGAATTATGTCAGCCTTATGCAATGTATGCAGGCCCTGGGCAACACCTTTCATGACCTTTAAAGCTTCCTATAGATAAGTACACATAAAAGAAGTGAGGAAGTAGGCAAATCATTTTAATCTTGAAACTGTTCTCTAATTAAAAGACTGCTCTAGGAGTGAGTAAAGTTTCCTCGAAATGAACCATTAATAAGAATACAGCACAGAGAAAGACCAGATGAAGGCTTGATTTTGTAATGGTGATACCATGTGTGCCTGTGTGTGTTTGTGTGTGTGTGTGTGTGTACAATCATACCTTTTGGGCACCAGGGACCGGTTTCATGAAAACAATTTTTCCATGGATGCAGGGGGTTGGTTTCAGGATCAAACTGTTCCACCTCAGATCACAGGCATTAGATTCTTACAAGGAGTGCACAACCTAGATCCCTCACATGCACAGTTCACGATAGAGTTTATGCTCCTATGAGAATCTAATGCCTCTACTGATCTTACAGGAAGTGGAGCTCAGGCAGTAATGCTTGCTCACCTGCCACTCACCTCCTGCTGTGCCGCCCTGTTCTTAACAGGCCACAGACTGGTACCAGTCTGCGACCTGGGGTTTGAGGACACCTGTTCTATCATCTCAAAGAAGACTTGGATTACAAATACCAACCATGTAAAGTAGCTATAAGAGACTGAAACAGTGTTACTCCATAAGAAGAATCAGGGCCTCCTTTACTGTTATTACTAATCCAAAACTTACAATGACAAAAATTAAAGCTGTCACTTAAGCACTTATAGTACCAAGTGCTATATTAGGCAGTTCACATACAGCACAGCTTAGCAGTTGTAAGTTTGGGCTTTGGTACCAGAAAGACTTAATTTCGAGTCCCAACTCTACCTCTGGCTAACGGACCCTGTGCAAGTCACTTAATCTAATCCCTTTAACCCTTTTTCTCATCCATATAACACAATAACTTCTATCACAGGCTTGAGGTGACAAATAGAATACCATGAGTCAAAATTTTACAAAGTATATAGCATGTAGTATGCCTGAATAAATACCAGGTGTTATTTTCCCATTTAATACATCCATGGAAATAAATAGTGCTTTTTACTTACTTCTGAATTTAAAGGCATGTTGGCTTGAACAGCATTCAGGTTTGCCCTAGGGTAGTATGGGACCATCAGATAAGCCATAGGATCAGACTAAGAAGCAAAACAGAGAATGTGACTCCAAGTAAAAACTTCTTCAACATATTTTTAGCATACATTGATTCTATGGGATAATTTTTCTTTTATGTTAAGGGGAATGAACTGCTGCTCTAAAACCTGGAGCTACAATTTATTTTAAATAAAATAGTTTCTGCAAGATAAAATGGTTTCTGCAAGAGATTAGCATAAGAACTTTACCTTACATAAAAACAGGAATATCAATGGTAGTAACCCTGAGTCTTCTTCAGCTTCTCTCCAAGCTCTATGGTAGGTGGCTGCTCTCTCAATCACCTTGGCTTCTGTGTCAACATCCACAGAATAGCCCTTATACCAAAGAAAGAGGCACTCGTAATTCCAAGATGAAAATCTCATTATAATTATACACCATTCCAATTTAAACATAATTCATTATTTTAAGTTAAATCAAATCTAATTTTATTTTTTAATTTTATAAGTACTTTTCTATCTTCTTTGAATGCTATAATTTGGAAAAGGAAAGTGCAATTCTACCTGTAGCCTGCTACACATTCTAGAATGTGTAGCAACTAAGGCCAAATTAATTATCTTATTATCATGATTAACAGTTTCCCAGATCAATGAGAAGAAGAAATTAAGGAGTAGAAGATTGTACTGATAACACAGCTGAGATTTCAAGGAGAAATGTAAGAAAATCAAGAATTTTAAAAAGATATTGGATGAATATAATAAGTTCACCCAAAAAAAAAGGAAAGTATATCCTATTAAGGACATATTCTATTTAGGGAAATGAGGGAAACTTTATTTTTTTTTCTTGTGAGACAAAGCTTCATTTAATGACTTTTATATACTTATTTTTATTATTATACTTTAAGTTCTAGGGTACATGTGCACAACGTGCAGGTTTGTTACATATGTATACATGTGCCATGTTGGTTTGCTGCACCCATTAACTCATCATTTACATTAGGTATTTCTCCTAATGCTATCCCTCCCCCTGCCCCCCACCCCATGACAGGCCCCCATGTGTGATGTTCCCCGCCCTGTGTCCAAGTGTTCTCATTGTTCAATTGAGGGAAACTTTAAAAGTAAAAATTAGTTCTGGCAACCAAACTACAAGCACAATTATCACGCCAGTCAACTTATACACTTTAGAAAACTAACAGTGAGGTTTTTTCTTTCTTGAAATGTAACAGCACCACTATCCTTTGTGCTGCTGAATCTCCCTCAAGTAAGAAGAAGTTAGGCTTACCTTTAACAGAATTATCTGCCCATTAACCTCAGAACGTACCAAAGGACGCTTGCTGCTAAGTTCCTTCATGGGCTCAGCATCAAGAAGATCTCGTTCCAAGCTCATTGTAAGGAGACCACCAGAGTTCTAGGCACAAGTTTTTATGACAGTTAAAGAATCCAAACAATCCCAACACTTAAAAATCATCAAAATCATTAGTTACACGCTATTAAATGACTTGGACACCATCAACTGTACTGGAAAAACCAACAAAATTAAAATCTTTAAAACTGTGTACTTTCTCCAGTTCCTGGCTCTTAAACTCCTCCTACCCAAAGTGTAATCACCATACACTTAATTACTGCTATAATTTTAGAATAGATTCAGGAAATGACTAGAATTAACCAGACATGCATCCTAGGATCCCTAATGTGTACTTGAAAAACCACTTATGTTTCCTAAAAAATACTAAAGTAACAACTGATTGGGACAGGGGTGAGGAATGAAGGACTACATAATGGGTTAGTGTACACCGCTCAGGTGATGGGTACACTAAAATCTCAGAAATCACCACTAAAGAACTTATCCATGTAATCACAAAACACCTGTACCCCAAAAACTACTGAAATAAACATTTTTAAAAAAACAAAAAATAAATAAGGTAAAATAATGACAAAAATGTAGGTATCAAATGGGAAAGATCAGTCCAAAAATTATGACTACCATGAAGTAATTCTAACACTTCTGCCCCTGTTTGGAGTCCTCAAAAGTGAAAATGGCTTTCAATAACTAATTTTACTAGATATTTCTGCTACTTTTTAAAAGGAATAATTTTTCACACTAAAATATGATCATCAACATTTTAAACAAAGCTAAGTTTTACTGCGGTGCAGTTTCAGTAAGAGGCATTGTAGAATTGTTTTCTGGGTTTTTTTTTTTTAAGTCTTGTCAGTACATTTAAGTATTCTACAATACATAATCAACCTACAAAAAATTCCTAAGCATACATTACAGTTAAACATTAGAAAGCCATTAAAGACTTCAATAAACCATGAGTCAAACCTTTTATAATCTTCCATAATAAAGTAGATTAGCATATTTTTAAATATTAATTTTCAAGTCCCATGTGGCAGTACATACTCATTTGCCCACACTGCATAAGGTAATCGCTAAGCTAGAGTTAAATAGTTGCAAGAAAAAACTCACATCGTTTTAAAGTCTAGTCTAGAAAGAGTTTAGAGTAATTATTTAAGTTAGGGAACTTTAATCTTAAATATTTTTTAGAATAAACTCACATGTCTACACAAATATCCCTCTCTGTACCATATTTAAGCCATTATAATGGACTTTGTGACAATCTTAATGAATAAATATCTCATCTAGGCCATCACCGTAGAAGGCAATATAAATCACAGGACTAACAGATTCAGGACTAACAGATTAGTAAACCAGTGTTTACTAATCCTGCTCCCTATGGCCCCTATTTAATATGCTGATCTCCAGCTTTTGAATCCTGCCTACCTAGAAAACCATACCCACCTCGAATCCTGCCTACCTAGAAAACCATACCCACCTCAACATCTCTACCTTAACCAACCTCTCTAGAATTTTTTCCCAGACTGCTTTAACTTAAAAAACCCATTGTGCTCAAATCCCTCAGGGCTAGCAATATCTTGTTTTTATCCAAACTCTTGAAATAGCAGTTAAAATTTTGTCATTTCAAAAAGTAAACACCTATAATTCAAATAAGTGTCATGCAATGTACTGAATGAGGATGAGGAAAACAGAAAAACAGATAATGCAAATTTACATAAAAATACAAATATATACCATGCAACCATTAAAGGGTCATAAGAAAAAGTTCTAATACCCATAAAATATTCATCGAGTATTTTTATTTAAAAGATACTATAAGTTTAACACTGACACAAATTTAATATTATCACTTTTCAACACCCTCTGCAGAGTAGTAATTCGCAAGGGAAACAAAGTTTACCATGTATTTGAGTAATCCTATTTCAGGATGAAGCAGAGGCAGCTCAGGGAACCATTTCTGTGCCAAACTAGTTAGCATCTCCTAAAGTTAAAAAAAAAAAAGTTTTTAAGTGTAGATCAATATATATTCAATTTTGACATGTTGCTCTTCAGGAAAATATATTAGCATCTACCTTATAACATATCCAGTAAGATACATAATCACTGATTTTGCCTTCTACTTCAAGAAGTAACAAGTGAAAACCAAGACTCACCTTGCATCTGCTAAAGCAAATTAAACATGGCCTGAGAAGGACTCCGTACTTCTATATTTGAGTCCTTGTGGATGAACTGCAACCTAGCTTAACAGGCAGACAAGACTGAAAATGTAACTTAGCAGTGTGGACCTATAACAATAGCTGAGTCTTGGCCAATCCCAGCGGCCATACTTCAACCACTTACAGACTGCTAAGTGTTCAAACTGTGTTCAAATAAGGCAAACACCAATCTGTAACCAATATAGCTGTTTCTGTACCTCGCTGCCAATTTCCGAAAGCCACTTTCCTTTTTTCGTCTATTAATTTGTTCTGACCACAAAGCATTCCCAGAGTCTCTCCGAATATGCTGTGATTCAGCTGCCCAATTTGCGAATTGTTCATTGCTCCTTTAAATTTAAGTTGGCTGAAGTTTGTTTTTTTTTTTAACCCATCTAAACTACCATCTTACTAATTGAAGAAAAATTTAATTACCAATTTTAAGCTTTGGATACATACATAAGCACAAATCTTGCAAGGTCAAAGTCCTCACCCACTTCCAAACTAAAATGAAAATGTCTGATAATATTTCAATTTGAGGCATAAAACTGTCATTATTTCTCAAAATATTAAGAACACAGTGACATTTTAAAATAACAGCTGTTTCGTTAAGAAAAATTTTTAAAGCCTGAGAGAAAAAACACATAGCTCTACATAAGTAACTTTGAAATAAATGTGAAAATTGAGTACCCTCACGAAAGAAAAGCCACTTATCACATATTTATTAAGCAAAACTTCCAAACACTTGTCGAATCATTGCAAGATCGCTATTTTAACCCAAGGTCCATAAGGTATTTACACATACGCAGATGAATTTGCTAAAGAAAGCATGACACTTAAAATACCTATTGTTTTCACAGTATTAATATTATTACTTTCTTTTCTTTTCTTTTCTTTTTGAGACAGGGTCTTGCTCTGTTGCCCAGGCTGGAATGCAGAGGCATGATCATAGCTCAATGCAGCCTCAACCTCCTGGGTTCAAGCAATCCTCCTGCCTCAGCCTCCAAAGCAGCTGGGACTACAGGTACATGACACCATGACCAGCTAATTGTTGTATTTTTTGTAGAGATGGGGTCTCACCATGTGCCCAAGCTGGTCTCAAACTCCCGGGCTCAAATGATCCGCCGCCTCGGCCTCCCAAAGTGCTGGGACTACAGGTGTGAGCCGCCATGCCCGGTCAGTATTTTTACTTTCAAAGCACTGTTTCTTAACTAACTTCTTCCTGGTAACATCTCCCAGACATAAAATACAATGTTCTTCCATTTTAAAGAAAAAATACAATGACTTATTTTCCCAAGCTCACAAAAATCAGTGGTAAAAATAGAGACTTAAAAGATGTAACTTCTCCTGCCCCCAAAACCAGGTAGTCTTATTTTGTTACATTCTTCAACTAAATTATGCTGCTCCATTAATGTTTTCATTGCAACATTATGGGAAAATGATGTTGATGTAAGGAAAAGGTCTTTAGGTTTTATGTTAAACAGAAAAAAGGCAATATGCAAAAGTGTGTCTGTGCTATAATCTCAATTCTAAAAACAAACAAAAAAAGACTAAAAGAAAGTCAAAAGTTAACAGTGATTACTACTATTATCACTGAGTGGAAATATTACAAGTGATGTTTTTCCTTCTTTACAATTTTCAGTTATTTACACACGGGTACAATGGTCAGAATATTTTGTCATGTGAAATTTATTTCTAAATTTACAAAAATCTTACCAGGTCAATATATATATAAACTTTCTATATAATACCTCTAGCCTTGTGATTACAGTCCACTTCATAAAATGGATATTTAAATTCAATTTCTAGAGTAAAACCTAATGTAAAACTTCAAAGAACCAAATACTTACATATTCCTCTCTCTCATGATAAATTTCCTGAAAGACATTATTGCGCAGCTGAGTTATTTCTTCTTTTATTTTCTCAATTTGAGAGCCATCAGGATCATCTGACTTGAATCAGAAAGAAAAAGTGTTTTTTATTAACATAGAGAAAACAAGTCTTCTTTTAAGAATTCAAGCTCTATAGTAAATTACTCTGTGTGGTTTCTATGTATCCTTCAGTACCTAGCACATAAAAGCCCCTTCTAATACTTGCTGAATTAACTTAGGTCAATTTATTCTAACAATGACTTTTCTGAAACCTAGAAAAAGGAATTATAAAAAGTAAAGACATAAAATCAATTATACAGATTTTTCTTGTCTCTTCATCTGCTGTAGATTTTCTCTAAGATAAAGATGGCCAACTGCCATTCGAACAAAAGAAATGTTAATAATAGCAACCAGAACACACGTGAATTCCCTAGAATTGTCTTCTACGTGATATTTGGTTAAAAACAAAACAAAAGGATGAGTAAATGTGTGAACCGTCTCCAATGATAATACATAAGCCACCTTAAAAAGTATGTATGCTTTTGTGAAAGGAAAATAAATCTTGTGAACTTTAAATCACTAAGCCAAAGGAAAAAGTCAAGCTGGGAACTGTGTCAGGCAAACCAGCTTCTCATTTTATTCCTAAATAAGACAGCTACAACCATAAAAACCCTGCACACCTCTCTCACAATCTGCTCAGTAGCAAATTCCTTATGGGTCCCAGGATCTTCACCCTAAAACAGTTCTGTTGAATTTTACCCTGACAATGTAAATTGATGGCTTATTTTCTCAGGTGCAGGACAAAGGACAGAACTCTAAGTCATCATCCCTTTGCTCAACTGAGACAAATGCATACCTGATTCCTTCCTCTGATGTAAAAATGCAGATTCACTGAGCTAGTGACTATTCCTCTACCCCTCTCTCAAATGTAATAGTGTATTTGCTGAAAGATGATCAAAGATTAAAGAATTCAAACCATCTGTCTCTTTTCTACTCACATCTTTTTAAAATTTCTTCCTCTTTCCCCAGTATCCATCCTTTCCCTTTTAAATATTTAAGCCCTCAAAATCATCTCTGAGAAAGGCACAGATCTGCCTCCCAGGCATGCATCCTTAACCTTGGCAAAACAAACTTTCTAAATTGATTGATACCTGCCTCAGATAGTTTGGTTTACACTTTAAAAGTCAGATTTCAAGGATCCAGATACTAAGATGGCCAAATATTAACAGCTCCGGTCTGCAGCTCCCAGCGAGATCAACAGACAAGGTGAGTGATTTCCGCATTTCGAACTGAGGTACTCGGCTTATCTCATTGGGACTAGACAGTGGGTGCAGCCCACAGAGGGCAAGCAAAAGCAGGGTGGGGCGTCACCTCACCCAGGAAGTGCAAGGGGCTGGGGAACTCCCTCTCCTAGCCAAGGGAAGCCACGAGGGACTGTGCCATCAGGAACGGTTCATTCTGGCCCAAATACTATGCTTTTCCAACAGTCTTCACAACCCACAGAGCAGGAGATTCCCTCAGATGCATACACCACCAGGGCCCTGGGTTTCAAGCACAAAACTGGGCAGACGTTTGGGCAGACACCGAGCTAGCTGCTGGAATATTTATTCATACCCCCCTTGCACCTGGAATGCCAGCAAGACAGAACTGTTGACTCCCCTGAAAAGAGGGTTGAAGCCAGGGAGCCAAGTGGTCCTGCTCAGCAGATCCCACCCCCATGGGGCCCAGCAAGCTAAGATCCACTAGCTTGAAATTCTCATTGCCAGCATGGCAGTCTGAAGTCAACCTGGGTCACTCCAGCTTGGTTGGGGGAGGGGCCTCTGTCATTACTGAGGCTTGAGTAGGCAGTTTTCCCCTCACAGTGTAAACAAAGCCACCAGGAAGTTCAGACTCCGCGGAGCTCACCACAGCCCAGCAAAGCCTCTGTAGCCAGACTGCCTCTCTAGATTCCTTTCTGGGCGGGGCATCTCTGAAAGAAAGATAGAAGCCCCAGTCACAGGGGCTTATAGATAAAACTCCCATCCTCCTGGGACAGAGCACCTGGGGGAAGGGGCAGCTGTGGGCATAGCTTCAGCAGACTTTAATGTTCCTGCCTGCCAGCTCTGAAGAGAGCAGCGGATCTCCCAGCACAGTGCTCGAGCTCTGCTAAGGGACAGACTGCCTCCTCAAGTGGGTCCCTGACCCCCATCCTCCTGACTGGAAGACACCTCCCAGCAGGGGACAAGACACCTCATACAGGAGAGCTCTGGCTAGCATCTGGCAGGTGCCCCTCTGGGATGAAGCTTCCAGAGGAAGGGACATGTAGCAATCTTTGCTGTTCTGCAGTCTCCGCTGGTGATACCCAGGCAAACACGGTCTGGAGTGGACTTAAAGCAAACTCCAGCAAACCTGCAGCAGAGGGGCCTGACTGTTAGAAGGAAAACTAACAAACAGAAAGGAATAGCATCAGCATAAACAAAAAGGATGTCCACACAAAAAAAAACACATCCAAAGGTCACCAACATCAAAGACCAAAGGTAGATAAATCCAAGAAGATGAGAAAAAACCAGCACAAAAATGGTGAAAATTTCAAAAACCAGAACATCTTTTCTCCTCCAAAGGATCACAACTCCTCGCCAGCAAGGGAACAAAACTGGATGGAGAATGAGTTTGATGAATTGACAGAAGTAGGCTTCAGAAGGTGGGTAATAACAAACTCCTCCGAGCTAAAGGAGCATGTTCTAACCCAATGCAAGGAAGCTAAGAACCTTGAAAAAAGGTTAGACGAATTGCTAACTAGAATAACCTGTTTAGAGAAGAACATAAATGACTTCATGGAGCTGAAAAACACAGTATGAGAACTTCATGAAGCATACACAAGTATCAATAGCCAAATCAATCAAGCAGAAGAAAGGATATCAGAGACTGAAGATCAACTTAATGAAATAAAGCATGAAGACAAGATTAAAGAAAAAAAATGAAAAAGAACAAAGCCTTGAAGAAATATTTGACTATGTGAAAAGACCAAACCTACGTTTGATTGGTGTACCTGAAAGTGACAGGGAAAAGGGAATCAAGTTGGAAAACACACTTAAGCATATTATCCAGGAGAACTTCCCCAACCTAGCAGGACAGGTCTACATTCAAATTCAGGAAACACAGAGAACACCAAAAACCTACTTCTCAAAAACAGCAACCCCAAGACACATAATTGTCAGATTCACCAAGGTTGAAATGAAGGAAAAAATACTAAGGGCAGCCAGAGAGAAAGGTTGGGTTACTCACAAAGGGAAGCCCATCAAACTAACAGCAATTTCTCTGCAGAAACCGTACAATGCCAGAAGAGAGTGGGGGCCAATATTCAACATTCTTAAAGAAAAGAATTTTCAAACCAGAATTTCATATCCAGCCAAACTAAGCTTCACAAGCAAATGAGAAATAAAATCCTTTATAGACAAGCAAATGCTGAGAGATTTTGTCACAATCAGACCTGCCTTACAAGAGCTCCTAAAGGAAGCACTAAATATGGAAAGGAACAACTGGTTCCAGCCAATGCAAAAACATACCAAATTGTAAAGACCATCGACACTATGAAGAAACTACAACAACTAATGGGCAAAATAACCAGTTAGTATCATAATGACAGGATCATATTCACAAATAACAATATTGACCTGAAATGTAAACAGGTGAAATGCCCCAATTAAAAGACAAGGACTGGCAAATTGGATAAAGAGTCAAGACCCATTGGTGTGCTATATTCAGGAGACCCATCTGACGTGCAAAGACACACCATAGGCTCAAAATAAAGGGATGGAGGAAGATTTACCAAGCAAGTGGAAAGCAAAAAAAAGCAGGGGTTGCAATCCTGGTATCTGATAAAACAGACTTTAAACCAACAAAGATCAAAAAAATAAATAAATAAAGAAGGGCATTACATAATGGTAAAGGGATCAGTGCAACAAGAAGAGTTAACTGTCTTAAATATATATGCACCCAATACAGGGGCACCCAGATTCATAAAGCAAGATCTTAGAGACCTACAAAGAGAATTAGACTCCCACACAATAATAGTGGCAGACTTTAACACCCCACTGTCAGTATTAGACTAGACAGATCAATGAGATGGAAAATTAACAAGGATATTCAGGACTTGAATTCAGCTCTGGACCAAGTGGACCTAATAGACACCTACAGAACTCTCCACCCCAAATCAACAGAATATACATTCTTTTCAGCACCACATCGCACTTATTCTAAAACTGACCACACAGTTGGAAGTAAAACACTTCTTGGCAAATGGAAAAGAACAGAAATCATAACAAACAAGTCTCTCAGACCACAGTGCAATCAAAGTAGGACTTAAGATTGAGAAACTCTCTGAAAACCACACAACTACATGGAAATTGAACAACCTGCTCCTGAATGACTACTGGGTAATTAACAAAATTAAGGCAGAAATAAATAAGTTCTTTGAAACCAATGAGAACAAAGACACAATGTACCAGAATCTCTGGGACAGAGCTAAAGCAGTGTTTATGGGGAAATTTATAGCACTAAATGCCCACAGGTGAAAGCGGGAAAGATCTAAAATCGACACCCTAACATCACAATTAGAAGAGCTACAGAAGCAAGAACAAACAAATTAAAAAGCTAGTAGAAGACAAGAAATAACTAAGATCAGGGCAGAACTGGAGGAGATAGAGACATGAAAAACCCTTCAAAAAAATCAATGAATCCAGGAGTTGGTTTTTTGAAAAGATCAACAAAATAGATAGACCACTAGCCAGACTAATAAAGAAGAATCAAATAGACACAATAAAAAATGATAAAGGGGATATCACCACTGATCCCACAGAAATCCAAGCTATCATCACAGAATACAATAAACACCTCTATGCAAATCAACTAGAAAATCTAGAAGAAATGGATGAATTCCTGGACACATACACCCTCCCAAGACTAAATCAGGAAGAAGTCGAATCCCCGAACAGACCAACAACAAGTTCTGAAATTGAGGCAGTAATAGCCTACAAACCAAAAAAAGTCCAGGACCAGACAGATACACAGCTGAATTCCACCAGAGGTACAAAGCAGAGCTAGTACCATTCTTTCTGAAACAATTCCAAACAACAGAAAAAGAGGGAATCCTCCCTAACTCATTTTATGAGGCCGGCATCGTCCTGGTACAAAAACCTGGCAGAGACACAACAAAAAAAAGAAAATTTCAGGCCAATATCCCTGATGAACATTGATGCAAAAATCCTCAATAAAATACTGGCAAACTGAATTCAGCAGCACATCAAAAAGCTTATCCACCAAAATCAAGTCAGCTTCATCCCTGGGATGCAAGGCTGGTTCAAAATATGCAAATAAGTAAACAGAATGCATCACATAAACAAAACCAATGACAAAAACCACACGACTATCTCAACAGATGCAGAAAAAGCCTTTGATAAAATGTGACACACCTTCATGCTAAAAATTCTCAATTAACTAGGTATTGATGGAATGCATCTCAAAATATTAAGAGCCATTTATGACAAACCCACAGCCAATATCATACTGAATGGGAAAATGCGGAAGCATCCCTTTGAAAACTGTCACCAAGACAAGCATGCCCACTCTCACCACTCCTATTTAACACAGTATTGGAAGTTCTGGACAGGGCAATCAGGCAAGAGAAAGAAATAAAAGGTATTCACATAAGAAGACAGGAAGTCAAATTGTCTCTGTTTGCAGATGACATGATTGTGTATTTAGAAAACCCCATCGTCTCAGCCCAAAATCTCCTTAAGCTGATAAGCAACTTCAGCAAAGTCTCAGGATACAAAATCAATGTGCAAAAATCACAAGCATTCCTATACACCAACAACAGGCACACAGAGAGCCAAATCATGAGTGAACTCCCATTCACAATTGCTACAAAGAGAATAAGGTATCTAGGAATACAGCTAACAAGGTATGTGAAGGACCTCTTCAAGGAGAACTACAAACCACTGCTCAACGAAATAAGAGAGGACACAAACAAATGGAAAAAATTTTCATGCCCATGGATAGGAAGAATGAACATCATGAAAATGGCCATACTGCCCAAAGTAATTTATAAATTCAATGCTATTCCCATCAAGCCACCACTGAATTTCTGCACAGAATTTTTTTAAATACTACTTTAAATTTTATATGGAACTAAAAAAGAGCCCAGATAGCCAAGACAATCCTAAGCAAAAAGAACAAAGCTGGAGGCATCATGCTACCTGACTTTAACTATACTACAAGGCTACAGTAACCAAAACAACATGGTACTGGTGCCAAAATAGATATATAGACCAATGGAACACAAAGAGGCCTCAGAAATAATGTCACACATCTACAACCATCTGACCTTTGACAAACCTGACAGAAGCAAGCAATGGGGAAAGGATTCCCTATTTAATAAATGATATTGGGAAAACTGGGAAAGCAATGGGGAAAGGATTCCCTACTTAATAAATGGTGTTGGGAAAACTAGCTATAGGCAGAAAACTGAAACTGGACCCCTTCCTTACACCTTATACAAAAATTAACTCAAGATTAATTAAAGACTTAAACTTAAGACCTAAAACCATAAAAACCCTAGAAGAAAACCTAGGCAATAGCATTCAGGACATAGGCATGGGCAAGGACTTCATGACTAAAACACCAAAAGCAATGGCAACAAAAGCCAAAATTGACAAATGGGATCTAATTAAACTAAAGAGCTTCTGCACAGCAAAATAAACTATCATCAGAGTGAACAGGCAACCTACAGAATGGGAGAAAATTTTTACAATCTACCCATCTGACAAAGGTCTAATATCCAGAATCTACAAGGAACTTAGAACATATTTACAGGAAAAAAGCAAACAACCCCATCAAAAAGTGGGCAAAGGATATGAACAGACACTTTTCAAAAGAAGACATTTAAGCGGCCAACAAACATATGAAAAAAAGCTCATCATCACCAGGCATTAGAGAAATGCAAATCAAAATCACAATGAGATACCATCTCAGGCCAGTTAGAACGGTGATCATCAAAAAGTAAGGAAACATCCGCTTGAAGATGGCCGAATAGGAACAGCTCTGGTCTGCAGCTCCCAGCGTGATCGACACAGAAGACAGGTGATTTCTGCATTTCCAACTGAGGTACCTGGTTCATCTCACTGGAACTGGATGGACAGTGGGTGCAGCCCACAGGGGGTGAGCCGAAGCAGGGTGGAGCATCACCTCACCCAGGAAGCACAAGAGGTTGGGAGATTTCCCTTTCCTAGCCAAGGGAAGCTGTAACAGACAGTACCTGAAAAAACAGGACACTCCTGCCCCAATACTGTGCTTTTCCAACGGTCTTAGCAAATGGCACACCAAGAGATTATATCCTGCACCTGGCTCGGCAGGTCCCATGCCCATGGAGCCTTGCTCAATGCTAGCGCAGCAGTCTGAGATTGACCTGTGTGGCAGCAGCCTGGTAGGGGGAGGGGCGTCCACTATTGCTGAGGCTTGAGTAAGTAAACAAAGCAGCCAGGAAGCTCGAATTGGGCGGAGCCCACTGCAGCTCAGCCAGGTCTCTGCCTCTGTAGAGTGCACCTCTGGGGGGCAGGGCATAGCTGAACAAAAGGCAGCAAAATCTTCTGCAGACTTAAACGTCCCTGTCTGACAGCTCTGAAGAGATCAGCGGTTCTCCCAGCAAGGTGTTTGAGCTTGGAGAATGGGCAGTCTGCCTCCTACAGTGGGTCCCTGACCCTGTGTGGCCTAACTGGGAGACACCTCCCAGAAGGGGCTGACTGACACCTCATAAAACCAGGTGCCCTTCTGGGACAAAGCTTCCAGAGGAAGAATCACGCAGCAATATTTGCTGTTCTACAATATTTGCTGTTCTACAGCCTCCGCTGGTGATACCCAGGCAAACAGGGTCTGGAATGGACCTCCGGCAAACTCCAACAGACCTGCAGCTGAGGGACCTGACTGTTAGAAGGAAAACTAATAAACAGAAAGGAATAGCATCGACATCAACAAAAAGGACATCCACACCAAAACCCCATCTGTAGGTCACCAACATCAAAGACCAAAGGTAGATAAAACCACAAAGATGGGGAGAAACCAGAGCAGAAAAGTAGAAAATACTTTTCTTTTTTTTTGAGATGGAGTCTCACTCTGTAACCCAGGCTGCAGTGCAGTGGCACGATCTCAACTCACTGCAAGCTCCACCTCCCAGGTTCACACCATTCTCCTGCCTCAGCCTCCCGAGTAGGTGGGACTACAGGTGCCCGCCACCATGCCCAGCTAATTTTTTCTATATTTAGTAGAGATGGGGTTTTACCATATTAACTAGGATGGTCTCGATCTCCTGACCTTGTGATCTGCCCACCTCGGCCTCCCAAAGTGCTGGGCTTAAAGGGGTGAGCCACCGCACCCAGCCAAAAGCTGAAAATTCTAAAAACCAAACCTCCTCTTCTCCTCCAAAGGATCACAGCTCCTTGCCAGCAACAGAACAAAGCTGGACAGAGAATGACTCTGACAAGCTGACAGAAGTAGGCTTCAGAAGGTCGGTAATAACAAACTTCTCCGAGCTAAAGGAGGATGTTCAAACCCATCACAAGGAAGCTAAAAACCTTGAAAAAAGATTAGACGAATGGCTAAGTAGAATGAACAGTGAAGAGAATACCTTAAATGCCCTGATGGAGCTGAAAACCATGACACAAGAACTACGTGACACATGCAGAAGCTTCAATAGCCGATTCAATCAAGTGGAAGAAAGGGTATCAGTGATTGAAGATCAAATTCATAAAATAAAGTAAGAAGAGAAGTTTAAAGAAAAAAGAGTAAAAAGAAACGAACAAAGCTTCCAGGAAATATGGGACTATGCGAAAAGACCAAATCTACAGTTTGATTGGTGTACCCGAAAGTGACATGGAGAATGGAACCAAGTTGCAAAACACTCTTCAGGATATTATCCAAGAGAACTTCCCCAACCTAGCAAGGCAGGCCAACATTCAAATTCAGGAAATATAGAGAATGCCACAAAGATACTCCTTGAGAAGAGCAACCCCAAGACACATAATTGTCAGATTCACCAAGGTTGAAATGAAGGAAAAAAATGTCGGGTTACTCAAAAAGGGAAGCCCATCAGACTAACAGCAGATCTCCAGGCAGAAACTCTACAAGCCACAAGAGAGAGGGGGCCAATACTCAACATTCTTGAAGAAAAGAATTTTCAACCCAGAATTTCATATCCAGCCAAACTAAACTTCGTAAGTAAAGGAGAAATAAAATCTTTTACAGACAAGCAAATGCTGAGAGATTTTGTAACCACCAGGCCTGCCTTACAAGAGCTCCTGAAGGAAGCACTAAACATGGAAAGAAACAACCAGTACCAGCCACTGCAAAAACATGCCAAATTGTAAAGACCATCAATGCTATGAATAAACTGCATCAACAAACGGGCAAAATAATCAGTAAAAATCATAATGACAGGATCAAATTCACACATAACAATATTAACCATAAATGTAAATGGGCTAAATGCCCCAATTAAAAGACACAGACTGGTAAATTGGATAAAGAGTCAAGACCCATCAGTGTGCTGTATTCAGGAAACCCATCTCACATGCAGAGATGTACATAGGCTCAAAATAAAGGGATGGAGGAAGATTTACCAAGCAAATGGAAAGCAAAAAAAAGCAGGGGTTGCTATCCTCATCTCTGATAAAACAGACGTTAAACCAACAAAGATCAAAAGAGACAAAGAAGGCCATTACATACTAGTAAAGGGATCAATTCAACAAGAAGAGCTAACTATCCTAAATATGTATGCACCCAATACAGGAACACCAAGATTCATAAAGCAAGTCCCTAGAGACCTACAAAGAGACTTAGACTCCCACACAATAATAATGGGAGACTTTAATACCCCACTGTCAACATTAGACAGATCAACGAGACAGAAGGTTAACAAGGATATCCAAGACTTGAACTCAGCTCTTCACCAAGAGGACCTAATAGACATCCACAGAACTCTCCACCCCAAATCAACAGAATATACATTCTTCTCAGCACCACATCACACTTATTCTAAAATTGACCACATCGTTGGAAATAAAACACTCCTCAGCAAATGTAAAAGAACAGAAACTGTGTCTCAGACCACAGTGCCATCAAATTAGAACTGAGGATTAAGAAACCCACTCAAAACCACACAACTACATGGAAACCAAACAATCTGCTCCTGAATGACTACTACATAAATAACAAAATGAAGACACAAATAAAGATGTTCTTTGAAACCAATGAGAACAAAGACACAACGTACCAGAACCTCAGAGACACATTTAAAGCAGTGTGTAGAGGGAAATTTATAGCACTAAACGCCCAAAAGAGAAAGCAAGAAAGATCTAAAATCAACACCCTAACATCACAATTATAAGAAATAGAGAAGCAAGAGCAAACACATTCAAAAGCTAGTAGAAGGCACGAAATAACTAAGATTAGAGCAGAACTGAAGTACATACACACACAAAAAAAAACCCTTCAAAAAATCAATGAATCCAGGAGTTGGTTTTTTGAAAAGATCAACAAAATTGATAGACTGCTAGCAAGACAAAGAAGAGAGAAGAATCAAATAGACACAACAAAAAATGATAAAGGGGCTATCATCACCAATGCAACAGAAATACAAACTACCATCAAAGAATACTATAAACACCTCTACGCAAATAAATTAGAAAATCTAGAAGAAATGGGTAAATTCCTGGACACATACACCCTCCCAAGACTAAACCAGGAAGAAGTTGGATCTCTAAATAGACCAATAGCAGGCTCTGAAATTAAGGCAATAATTAATAGCCCACCAACCAAAAAAAGTCCAGGACCAGATGGATTCATAGCCAAATTCTACCAGAGGTACAAAGAGGAGCTGGTACCATTCCTTCTCAAACTATTCCAATCAATAGAAAAAGAGGGAATCCTCCCTAACTCATTTTATGAGGCCAGCATCATCCTGATACCAAAGCCTGGCAGAGACACAACAAAAAAAGAGAATTTTAGACCAATATCCCTGATGAACATCGATGAAAAAATCCTCAGTAAAATACTGGCAAACCGAATCCAGCAGCACGTCAAAAAGCTTATCCACCATGATCAAGTCGGTTTCATCCGTGGGGTGCAAGGCTGGTTCAACACATGCAAATCAATAAATGTAATCCAGCATATAAACAGAGCCAAAGACAAAAACTACATGATTATCTCAATAGATGCAGAAAAGGCCTTTAACAAAATTCAACAGCCCTTCATGCTAAAAACTCTCAATAAACTAGGTACTGATGGAATGTATCCAAAATAATAAGAGCTATTTATGACAAACCCACAGCCAATATCATACTGAATGGGCAAAAACTGGAAGCATTCCCTTTGAAAACTGGCACAAGACAGGGATGCCCTCTCTCACCACTCCTATTCAACACAGTGTTCGAAGTTCTGGCCAGGGGAATCGGGCAAGAGAAAGAAATAAAGGGTATTCAATTAGGAAAAGAGGAAGTCAAATTGTCCCTGTTTGCAGATGACATGATTGTATATTTAGAAAACCCCATCATCTCAGCCCAAAACCTCCTTAAGCTGATAAGCAACTTCAGCAAAGTCTCAGGATACAAAATCAATGTGCAAAAATCACAAGCATTCCTATACACCAATAACAGACAGAGAGCCAAATCATGAGTGAACTCCCATTCACAACTGCTTCAAAGAGAATAAAATACCTAGGAATCCAACTTACAAGGGATGTGAAAGTCCTCTTCAAGGAGCACTACACGCCACTGCTCAAGGAAATAAAAGAGGACACAAACAAATGGAAGAGCATTCCATGCTCATAGATAGGAAGAATCAATATCGTGAAAATGGCCATACTGCCCAAGGTAATTTATAGATTCAATGCCATCCCCATCAAGCTACCAATGACTTTCTTCACAGAATTGGGAAAAAAACACTTTAAAGTTCATATGGAACCAAGAAAGAGCCCACATTGCCAAGACAATCCTAAGCAAAAAGAACAACGTTGCAGGCATCATGCTACCTGACTTCAAACTATACTACAAGGCTACAGTAACCAAAACAGCATGGTACCGGTACCAAAAGAGAGATATAGAGCAATGGAACAGAACACAGGCCCCAGAAATAACACCATACATCTACAACCATCTGATCTTTAACAAACCTGACAAAAACAAGCAATTGGGAAAGGATTTCCTATTTAATAAACGGTGCTGGGAAAATGGGCTAGCCATATGTAGAAAGTTGAAACTGGATCCCTTCCTTACACCTCATACAAAAATTAATTCAAGATGGATTAAAGACTTAAATATTAGACCTAAAACCATAATAACTCTAGAAGAACACCTAGGCAATACCATTCAGGACATAGGCACGGGCAAGGACTTCATGACTAAAACACCAAAAGCAATGGCAACAAAAGCCAAAATTGACAAATGGGATCTAATTAAACTAAAGAGCTTCTACACAACAGAAGAAACTACCATCAGAGTGAACAGGCAACCTACAAAATGGAGAAAATTTTTGCAATCTACCCATCTGACAAAGGTTTAATATCCAGAATCTACCACAACTTAAACAAATCTACAAGAAAAAAACAATCCCATCAAAAAGTGGGCAAAGGATATGAACAGACACTTCTCAAAAGAAGACATTTATGCAGCCAACAGACACATGAAAAAATGCTCATCATCACTGGCCATCAGAGAAATGCAAATCAAAACCACAGTGAGATACGATCTCATACCAGTTAGAATGGTGATCAAAAAGTCAGGAAACAACAGATAGTGGAGAGGATGTGGAGAAATAGGAACACTTTTACACTGTTGGTGGGACTGTAAACTAGTTCAACCATTGTGGAAGACAGTGTGGCAATTCCTCAAGGATCTAGAACTAGAAATACCATTTGACCCAGCCATCCCATTACTGGGTATATACCCAAAGGATTATAAATCATGCTACTATAAAGACACATGCACACGTATGTTTATTGTGGCACTATTCACAATAGCAAACACTTGGAACAAACCCAGTTGCCCATCAATAATAGACTGGATTAAGAATATGTGGCACATATACACCATGGAATACTATGCAGCCATAAAAAAGGATGATTTCATGTCCTTTGCAGGGACATGGATGCAACTGGAAGCCATCATTCTCAGCAAACTATCACAAGGACAGAAAACCAAACACCACATGTTCTCACTCATAGGTGGCAACTGAACAATGGGAACACCTGGACACAGGAAGGGGACCATCACACCCCGGGGTCTGTTGTGAGGCTGGGGGGTAGGGAGAGGGACAGCATTAGGAGAAATACCTAATGTAAATGACTAGTTAATGGGTGCAGCAAACCAACATGGCACATGTATACCTATGTAATAAACCTGCACGTTGTGCACATGTACTGTAGAACTTAAAGTATAATAATGAAAAAAAAAACAACATAGGCAACATACAAATACACACACACACACAAAAGTCAGGAAACAACAGATGCTGGAGAAGATGTGGAGAAATAGGAATACTTTTACACTGTTGGTGGGAGTGTAAATTAGTTCAACCATTGTGGAAGACAGTATGGCAATTCCTGAAGGATCTAGAACCAGAAATACCATTTGACCCAGCAATACCATTACTGGGTATATACCCAAAGGATTATAAATCATTCTACTATAAAGACACATGCACATGTAGGTTTACTGCAGTACTGTTCACAATAGCAAAGACTTGGAACCAACCCAAATGCCCCTCAATGATTGAGTGGATACAGAAAATGTGGCACATATACACCATGGAATATTATGCAGCTATAAAAAAGGACGAGTTCGTGTTCTTTGCAGGGACAAGGATGAAACTGGAAACCATCAGTCTCAGCAAACTAACACAGGAACAGAAAACCAAACACCGCATGTTCTCACTCATAAGGTGAGGTGAACAATGAGAAAACATGGACACAGGGAGGGGAACATCACACACCGGGCCTGTCAGGGGGTGGGGGTCTAGGGGAGGAATAGCATTAGGAGAAATACCTAATGTAGGTGATGGGTTGATGGGTGCAGCAAACCACCATGGCACGTGTATACCTATGTAACAGATCTGCACATTCTGCACATGTATCCCAGAACTTAAAGTATAACAAAAGTCAGATTTCTCCAAAAGTTGAAAAATCAGACTAAAAAAATCAACTTCCCCAAAGCCCAGAATAGAATATAACTAGAAAGTTCTTCAACTATGATATTAGTTCTAGAATAGTCCTCCACTCCACCCCCAATTCAGTGCTCAGAAGTAGAAGACAGATAATTCAAATTGGATTAAGGCATAATACAGATCCTTGTACATAAATCAAATCCTCAAAGGAACACAAAGTTTACTATCTTATTCACAAAGTTTCAAGCCTAAAGGAAGAAGTTAGTCAAGATTAGGGCATCCTAATCCTCTCCAGTTCTATTATCATATAAAAGCAACTTAAAATACTTGCAAGAAATATTACATCTATCCATAAAAAGGGAGTTAACAAAAGATACCATGATCTTAAAAATACTTAATGACAAAACTCTACCTTCGAGGGGGTACCCTGTCACCTGCATGTAGCAAGTTGGTATTACAATAAACATTCTAACAGTCCAAACTAAAAGAGCTTTTAAAATTATTGTAAAATGTTCATGTTACTAAGAACCAAGGCAGCCTAGGAAAATGTTTTTAAAGAATATTTAATAATATAGGAAAATTTTTACACTATTACTGTAATCTCAATTTTATTTATATACACAGAAAACAAGATAAAGTATATAAAACAAAATGTGAATGTAATGGCTCTCTTATTGTAAAGAGTGTATTTATGCATTATTTTTATGAAGCAAAGACCAAGTAAAAGGAGATGCACATAAAGATCAGTAAGAAACAACTGTTTCCTTACCTCTTCCAAATTATTCTTTTCAACCAATTTCCATCTGAGTCGAGCTTTTAAGCTTTTCAATGTCTTCTTAATGGATAGCAAGTGATCCACACTGGGACTCTTATTTAAATATTCAATAAGCTGCTTTTTAAACTAAGTAAACAAAGGTTACGTATTTTCAAACACATAAGAAAAGTATTTATTGAACAGTGATCATTTATTATTTCTCTGTTAAGATTCAACTAGTATTTACTGAGTTCAGATTGAGATACCAAGAAAATCTATAACTTTCAACAAGACAATTCAATAGATTTCCTTTTCATCCATGTTTCTATTTAGAAGAATATCAGTTCCAGCACTCAAAGGAACAAAGACAAAAGTAATATTTCAAACTGAGACATACAATAAAATACACATTGTTAGTATGGATGAAAAAGGAATTTCTAGTGAGGATGTAAACTGAAATCATCTTTCCCAAAAGTGGTTTGAAAATATGTATCAAGTTTTAATTAATAATGTCCATTCCTTTTAACTCAGTAATTACAGAATTTAGAAATCTGAGAAATAAAAACAAAAAATTATGCACAAACATATGTACAGTGTTATCTATGGTAGGAAAAATTGGAAGTAACCTTAATGTCCAACACACATGAAAGGTTAATGTTGTTGTACATCAACATAGGGATGAGGATTTAGTCACTCAAGATGACAGTATAGAAAAATCATATAGAAAAGTGTTCATAATATACCATTAAATGAAGAAAGTATGTTTGAAGTAACTTAAAAAACAATGCAATGCATATATATATGCTCACAAACATACAGATGCACATCCAGTGAGTAAATACTCTAAAACTATCTCTTAGGCTAAGGGAATTATAAGCAATGTTTTATTTCTTATCTTTCTGTATATAGCAAATTATCTACAGTAGACTTATATAGGCAAAAAGAAAATGATGTTAAAAATTGTGGTTCTCATGGACATAATAAAATATTTAAAACAATAAAAAATTTGATATATTTATATCATCAAAAATCACCATTTCCAGTTGATAGTGAATTCTAGTAATAATAATTTACTGACACTGAGTATTAAACAACAATAGAAAAATTTAAGTACTGAAAAATTCAAAGCATCAATTTATAAGATCAATAAGAGAAAGCACAATCAAACCTCAATACTGTCCTTGTACTTAGCTTGTACTGTGGCAATGAGCCTTTCCTCTGAATGAATCTTTTGCAGTACTTGACTATATGCATTTGAAATTATCTCCTTGTCTGCATCACCTTGATCCTAAATGAAATCACACACATAGAATTATACACAAAGGAATATCCAAAACAGCTAAGGCCTCCAATAACAATAGATAAACTTCAAAATTATGCCTTTAACAGATTTCTGCAGTGATTTCAAAACAGTTCTTAAACACAAATGTTTTCCTAGACAGAAGATAGATAGATATCAAAGATGTTCATATGGCAGCCAGGCAACATAGTGAGACCAGTCCCTAAAAAAAAATGTTTAATTAGCTGAGCACAGTGGTATACACCTGTAGTCCTAGCTACAAGGGAGGCTGAGGCAGGGAGATTAAGGAGTTCAAGGCTGCAGTGAGCTAGGATCACATCAATGCACTCCAGCCTGGGCGACAGAGCAAGACACTGTCTCTCTAAAAAAAGCAAAGCCATTCATATAGGAAACTTTACCCATATTACACCATTATTCCCAAAGCTGTGTAGAATAAGAGCATTAATGGAAATCAGGGATACTAATATGCTAAATATAAGAACTATAAACAATATATAGACCTTCAACACTTTAATTTTAGAAATCACCTGTTAACAACTACTACTAAAATCAAGTCCGACAAAACTATCTACATCAGGACTATTTAACAATATAAAACTTCTTAATGTATTTTTAATGCCAATATGAGTAAAATTATAAAAAGTAAAAAAAAGAAAAAACAAGTAAAATGAGAAGCCTAACCACTGAAACATTGGAAAGCAGCCTGAATAACTGGGGAGAGTCCCAATGAGCAACAATTAAAATTACAAAACACCCTTTGGAGTAGCTACACTAATTTTTACCTTGACACTGTAACAAAGAATATACACAATGGAGAAAGAAAGAGGATGACCAATCCATCTTGTGTGTCAACTTTCAGAGCTCTCTCAGATTTTAAGTTTTCACAAACTCTAAGGAGTCTTTTCTTATAGTCATTTGGTATGACACATTCAAGAATCAAAAAATATAGACAAGATTGTCCACTCAAATTAAGAGCAGTTTTCTTAGAATTAAACAGATTTTTTATGTGAAATGTCCTATTAAAACAAAAATGTCACCTAAGAATAAGACTTTGCATGGTGTTTGGATTAGAACTAGACATTGTTACTCTTTCAAACAAGCCTATTAGAAGAAAGCTAAGATCAGTCTTAATACTTTCTAACTAGCAAGAAAAACTCTATTATTGGTTAATACTTTCTAACCATGAAAGGAAACCACACTGCTTCAAAGGAGGCAATAATAAAGAATATCGATACTCACAACCAGAGCTATCTCCAGCTCTTTGCAGACACTTGACTCAGTCTTCTCTAGGATTTCATCAATATTATCCATTGCGTATTCTGAAATCAGTGATTCTTCCATAGATAGGTCAAAAACCTCATTTGCAAAAATAAACACATGAAATATCTCATTTAATTCAATCAGCATTCATTGTGCCTTAATACCTGAAGCAGAGTATTAAGCTATACCCTGGGCAATGTAAAAGAACTAGGAATGCAGGAAAAAAAAAGTGCCTACCCTCATAAAATTTATGCACTGAAAGGAAAAGGTACATACACATAGCATACTGTAAGAAAATAAATGGTTAAAAGAGGAAAGAGGACAATCCTTAGGAAAAGTTGAGAAAAAGGAGGAACAAGACCGATATGATTTTTTTGAGACTAATAAAAGGAGCAATCTGACTAAAAGCTAATAAAGAACCTTGACTGGTAAGTGGCAGTTTTAAATCTGATCCATAGTAGGTAGATGATGTCAGCTCTTGAACAAAGCCCGTGATTTTTAAAATATATATTCCCCGGTTTACGCTACAAACACAACCGGGCAGGAGCTTTCATTACCTTTAAGGTTCTTTGGAACCATGCTACAAGACGGTGCAGAGAAGCGTCTGTTTCACTTCTAACATTGGTGAACTCCTCTCTTTTATCACACTTCCAGTCATAAAATTTTTTAAGTATTTCATCAGAATTTGCTCCTTCTTTGGCTTGTCCATACACTGCTTCTAAAGAGACTGACAAATCCTGCAGAGAGATATACTTCTGTTTATTAAAGTTTATTAACTAATTCAGAATTCAAGCACTGTGTTAGGATCTAAGGGGTAGAAAAGCAGTATGCTGAATCCCCATTCTTGAGAATTTCATAAATACAACTTAGAATCATCAGATAGAGATGAAAACACAAAACTACCTAGAAGGTGGTTTATTTGGACCATAACAGTAAAGTTTATTAAGTGAATTAGTTACAAATAGAAAGCTTTATATCCTTATGGTTTTTAATTAAGTTGACATTACCCTGTTTTCCCTAACTTTTTGTATAAATTTATTAAGTACAAGAGTAATTTTGCTACATGGATACATTGTGTAGTGGTAAAGTCTGGGCTTCAGTGTATCTATCATCCAAATGTACACTGAACCCATTAAGTAATTTCTCAACATCCACCACCCTCCACCCCTAATCACCCTTCTGAGTCTCCTTTGTCTATCATAAGAATCACTACTGTTTGTCCTAGCATAAAAGTTTCTAAGACCGATTGCCAAATAAAAATAAACTACACACTAAAATATACAAATAATTCTAAGTAAAGACATTAAACATATATATGGACAATCATGCATCACTTAACAACACGGATATCTTCTAAGAAATGCATCGTGAGGCAATTTCATCATTATGCAAACATCATGGAGTGTACTGATGCAAACCTAGATGGTATAAATTTACTACACAACCAAACTACATGCTATAGCCTACTGCCCCTAGATATAGCATGTTACTGTGAATAATGTAAGCAATTGTAACAATGATTGCCTATGTAAACACAGAAAAGGTACAGGTAAGTACTATAATTTTATGGCACCACCACCATATATGCAGTCCATCATTGACCAAACCATGCAGCCCTTGACTGTACTTAAAGGCATTTTTTTAATGAATTGGCCTGGCTGGGTTTCTCAGGGCAGGTGCACAAAAAAAAAATAACAATAAAATTTTTAAATGTAATAAAGAATTGGAAAAGACAAGATAGGCACAGCCTGCTAGCTCTCTCCAGAATTCAAACCCTAGAAATTTTACAGAGATAAGAAAAAAGCTTAAGAGATCTCAGAAGTTTTTAATCACAAAACTCTGAGAAATCTTAGGCAGAGGATGGTTGGTGTTTAGCATTGAATTAACAAAGTCCCTACAAGTGAAAGAAGGACTGTGTCACAGCATAGAATTACCTGTGGGAAAAGAAAACTTTTTTCATAGGCTCTTCTCTCTCCCTCACATCAGAAAGAAAAACAGCAGCACCATCAAGAGGCAACAGGTTTATGCAAGTAAAGCACAAGAACACAGATGAGGCAAAAATTGATAACCAATATAGAAGAGCTGGCCAGCCCCTGACCATTCTCTTTCCTTCACTTCTCCCCTGAATATCTGGCAGCATTTACATCTAAGGGTGGTAGTGCCTGGAAAGGAGCAGTAGCTGAGGCAGAGGGAATAGAGGTTTGCTGAGGAGTAGGACAGACCACCCAGGAGAGAGGCAAAGAGGAAGTGGATAATCCCTGATGGCAACATCAGAAGCTCTAGACCCTTAAAAATAACCCCATTCTATTCCCTAAACCTATCCAAAGTCTTAAAAGTTGTGGTCCAGACTTTCACTCTTCCCTAGGCCCTTCATATAACTACACAACAGCAAAGAACTAAGGTAGCTTATAGTTCCAAGGGAATATGAGATCTTGAGGAGAGATAAGAAGAAGATAAAATGGTGTGAACAGCACAAGCACTCTGAAAGAAGTATAAAAAACTAAGCAACTTTATAAAAAGGAAGCAAAATCAGTGTCAATGGCCCAGATAACAGTAAGAACTCAAAAATAAGCATAATAAATATTCTCAACAAAAGAAAGAATATTGGAAACACAAAAGCCAAGTACTTATAAATAAAAAATAACCAACTGAAGATATTAAATATAAAAGAAATAATCTTTGACATACAAAACACAATGGATTGGCTAAATGGTAGAAGGCACACAGCTAGAGGATTAACTCATTAGCTACATGGTTAAGTCAAGGATCCCTCCAAAAAAAAAAAAACCAACAAGATAAAAAGATTTTATTTATTTATTTAGTTTAACCTACCTCCTACATAAGATAAAAAGATTTTAAACAACAGATTAGCCATTAAAATATGTAGATAACAGAAATAGAAGCTTAAATATCTATCAGAAGTCTCAGAATAAGAGAAAAAATTAATGGGGGAGAAAAGTATCTCAATAAATAATTATCAAATATTACCTACAATTAAAGAAATATATAAAACCTCACACTGAACTGGCTCAGATTCAGTCAAAACATAAACATGTTCTGATGCAACTTAAGAACAAAGTCAAGAGAAAATTTTAAAACTTCCAGAGGGAAAAAAGATCACAGAAGAACAAAGATTAGACTGATAACAATTATGGAAATAAGAAGGCTGAGCACTTTGGCTCACACCTGCAATCCCAGCACTTTAGGAGGCCAAGAGAGGCAGATCACTCGAGGTCAGAAGTTCGAGACCAGCCCGGCCAACATCATGAAACCCCATCTCTACTAAAATTAGTCGGGCACAGTGGTGCATGCCTGTAGTCCCAGCTACTCGGGAGGTTGAGGCATGAGAACTGCTTGAACCCAGGAGCCAGAGGTTGCAGTGAGCTGAGATGGCACCACTGCACTCCAGCCTGGGTGAAAGAGCAAGACTGTCTCAAATAAATAAAGAAATAAAATTATAGAAATGAAACAATAGATTATTATTGTCAAAGGTGTAAAGGAAACATGGCCTTTGAACTTGCTATTTTATAGTCAGCTAAACAACTATTTGTATTTGAGATTGAAATGAGATATCCTGAAATATCAAATAACTCGCAAAATCAAATACACAAAGATTTCTTTGAAAGCACTCTTAAGAGAAAATATTCCAATATACAGAGAAAGTCAAGAGATAAATGACTTATGAAATAAGAATGGAAAAATAACTCTAAAGTCTATTTAACTGAGCTATCACACACAATATCTATAATAACCTGTGACTAAAATCCTAGACAATTGTGGTTGGTTCACTGGTTGGTTTGGGGAAGGAGGTAGAGAAAGAGAGGAAAGACACCAAAGGCAGATAAGAATGTTCTAAAGTATTAGAAGAGTGGCCGGGCACAGTGGCTCACGCCTGTAATCCCAACACTTTGGGAGGCTGAGGCGGGTGGATGACTTGAGGCCAGGAGTTCAAGACTAGCCTGGCCAACATGATGAAACCCCATCTCTATTAAAAACACAAAAATTAGCCAGGCCTGCCTGTAATCCTAGCCACTCATGAGGCTGAGGAAGGAGAATCACTTGAACCCAGGAGGCAGAAGTTGCAGTGAGCCAAGACTGTGCCACTGCACTCCAACCTGGACAACAGAGTGAGACTCCATCTCAAAAAAAAAAAAAGTATTAGAGGTGTAAGTTAGAAAAGGAGAGAAAAAGAAACGATGATAAACAGAAATAAGTTTTAATAAAACAGTAATTATAAATATGTAAATTAAGTTACCAACAAAAAAGATATACGTTGGGTGCTTTTAAAAATTAAATCCATTAGTGTGTTATCAAGAGGGCATTTCAAAACGTGAATACAAAAGGTTAAAAATAAAGGGAGAAGCCAGGTGCGGTGGCTCACACCTGTAATTCTAGCACTTCGGAGGCCAAGGTGGGTAGACTGCCTGAGCTCAGGAGTTGGAGCCCACCCTGGGCAACATCGTGAAACCCATCTCTACTAAAATACAAAAAATTAGACAGGCATGGTGGTGTGTGCCTGTAATCCCAGCTACTCGGGAGGCTGAGGCAGGAGAATCGCTTGAACCCGGGAGGCAGAGGTTGCAGTGAGCGGAGATCGGCCACTGCACTCCAGCCTAGGCGACAGAGCAAGACTCCATCTCAAGAAAAATAAAAATAAATAAAATAAAAATAGAAAAAAAGAAAAGATGTTGCAGTGTTAACCAAAAAGAAAGGTGGGATAGGAACTTAAAAGGCAAACAAAAAAATTTTTATTTTATTTTTTAAAATCTAAGTGAAAAAATAAGATTACATAGTAGTTAAAAAGAAAACATCTTTATTATTATTTTTGACTTTTAGTTTAGGTTTGGAGGTACATGTGAAGGTCTGTTACATGTACATAGGTAAACATGTGTCATGGGGGGGATACACATTTTTAAATACATTACAATCATGAATACCTTAACACCCAACAATGTGGCGCTGAAATACTTTCAACAAGAACCAAAAGAACAATAGGGACAAATAGGGACAAACCTATCTATTTCAGAGATATGTAACAAAAATATGTCAAAGACTGATATACTGAACCAACCAAAACCTAAGCAAGTTTTAGATATATCTAAAACTGTAAACCAAGAAAACCGAGAATACAATTTCTTTTTGAACTTAAGAAGACCAGTCACAAAAAATCAACCATGTATTGTACGCCACAAAAGAAGTCTAAATAAAATGCTGAGGAAATCAGAAATCAAGAACTTTAATTTATTTGACCTACATTATAGAAATATCTTTCTTGGATACTTGAAAAATATAAACTATTTCTCAGCAAAATAAAGAGAAGTTTAAAGAATATTTTGGTGACCTGAGGGAATACTAGAAGTGGAGACAAGCCAGATTAGGCAAAAAAGTCTTCTAGCACTGAACTTTTAAAAGAAAAGAGGTTTAAAGATGATCTTAATTACAGAACCTTAACCTACATTTACTAACAGTGAGAAGAAATAAACCTTTAAGGGATAAAGTAGAAGTTGCACTGTGGAAAGCTAAATTCTTACTATATTACTGCCCTTTTATATGCAAGGCTTACTTCAACATTCTGGAAGAACTTATACTATTTATGCAATTCCATTTAAGAAAATGTTTCAAACCAGGGCTCCAATGGTTCTTAAGCCATGTGGCGCATCATCAAAACTACATCTTCATCCAGCAGGACAGAAAGAAACAATGCCCAGATGTCCCTGAATATCTTCTTCTCCAAATTTCTAGCAAGCTTATTATTCCCTGCAGTCCACAACAAGATCGATATCAGCTACTGGTCAGCTTAGTACTAGGGTAACTGACCAAAGCAGTAAAAATTCAAAGATACATAAAAGGTAAAAGGACTAGAAGAGAAAAGATTAAAGAGTTATTGTTTTCAAATGAAAACATTTGAAAATGAAATGAAAACATTTGAAAATGAAATGAAAACATTTCAAATGAAAACATTTGAAAATGAAATGAAAACAATTCAAATGAAAACATTTGAAAATGAAAACATTTCAAATGAAAACATTTGAAAACACAGAAAGCACAGAGTACCAACAGACAAATGAGAACTAAAAGAGAGATCAGCAGAGTTATCAGAGAAACACCAGTACATAAAAATGAACAGTATTCCTCTATTCAATCAAAACTAGGAAATGACAAGATAATATTCATAAAAGCAATCAAAAGCATAAATAAATAAAAGTTAAATGAAGAAAAAAGCATGAGGACTTATAGAGAAAAATTTTAAACAATATTAAAGGACAAAAAAAGATCTGAATAAGTAGAGAGAAACACTATTATTAGGTGAAATTACTTAACATTGCCATGTTCATTCACCCCAAATTAAAGTCATTCCTGAGCTGGCAAGACAGAGCTGAAGACAAGATTCCACCATATCATATAGCTATATGTACTACAGTACTCTAGCCTCTTATCACATCAGGAAGAAACTTCCCTGGTCATGGAGCCTAAAAACCCTATAATTTATGGATCAGAGTTGATCCCTTCTCCCTGTAACATGTGGTCCTACTACATTTTCTGCTAGAATGCAATGGACGATAGGGACCCACATACCTGCTACTGCTCCTGTCTCCATTAATTTCCCCAGTGAATACTGGAGTCCCTAGCCATTTTACCTTGTTTGCAAGATAGATACGCATATAAACATAGCCACAAAATATATTAATATAAACTTTTAATCCCATTAAAAAGAAATCAGAATTCAGGAAACAGGAAAAACTTTTGCAACCATCATAGAACAATCTAAAGTCTTAAGGTAAATGCTAATTTCACTTCTTAAATAAACTTACAATTTAACGTATATTTAATATATTTTTAATTCCAACCTGCAATGTTTTTAAGCGTTTATTAAGAGATGACTCATCAACTTCCACAATAAAATCTTCTACTGACATGTACAGTTTCTGCTGCATTTCATTTCTTTGGGCAATCAAAATATTCCCTTCATTCTGGAGGAAGAAAAAAAGAATAACCATCATTAATACATCAGGTCTTTTCTGCATATGACCTATATGAAAAAAAGTGATCTCCAAAATTAACTTTATATTCTCCAAACATAATAGCATTTAGGACATTTCTCTCCTTAGATCAACAAAATGACAAAAAAACTTCCTTTCTCTTAATTAAAAATAAAACATTTAAGTTCAACAACTCTGATCTCATTTTTATTTTTTCCATTATTTCTGCAACAATGAAATTTTTGTTTTTCTTACAGAAAATTATATAAATTCCTACTAATTACATATGGCCTCTTTTCTATTCCCATCCCATTCTCAACTCCTTCAGCTACTCATCCTTCAAGATACACTTAAACACCAGGATAAATCCTCCAATTTGTCCAACAGGCTGTGTTTGGAAATACATATGTGAAAGATATCCAAGAACTCTATGCATTTTCTTTATTATAGCACTTACCATACTGTATTAAAACTATATATTAATATATCCATCCTGTACCCAAGAAAGAAAGAAAGGATGATGTCTTTTAAAAATTTTTATCTTAGGGTGGAGGGAGGGGAGAGGGATAGCATTAGGAGATATACCTAATGCTAAATGACAAGTTAATGGGTGCAGCACACCAGCATGGCACATGTATACATATGTAACTAACCTGCACATTGTGCACATGTACCCTAAAACTTAAAGTATAATAATAATAAAATAAAATAAAATAAAATAAAATAAAATAAAATAAAATAAAATAAAATAAAAAAGTTTTTATCTCTATTACCTATAACAGTGTCTGGCACATACACTTAAAAGCCTGAATTTTAGGATATTTTTTCTTGCATAAGCTCAACCAGATTATTTTAAAACTATAAATAAAACTATAAAATATATTATAAAACTATAAAACTATAAAAGCCTGAATTTTAGGATATTTTTTCTTGCATAAGCTCAACCAGATTATTTTAAAACTATAAATAAAAAAGAAAAGACCTCAAGTAAAGCCTATTGTTTTCATCACTTAAAAAAAAAACATCTGGGCACGGTGGCCCACGCCTGTAATCCCAGCACTTTGGGAGGCCGAGGCAGGCGGGTCATGAGGTCAGGAGATCGAGACCACAGTGAAACCCCGTCTCTACTAAAAATACAAAAAATTAGCTGGGCGCAGTGGCAGGCGCCTGTAGTCCCAGCAACTCGGGAGGCTGAGGCAGCAGAACGGCGTGAACCTGGAAGGCAGAACTTGCAGTGAGCCGAGATCACACCACTGCACTCCAGCCTGGGCGACAGAGCGAGACTCCGTCTCAAAAAAAAAAAAAAAAAAAAAAAAATGCATATGGCCACATGGCAATCAAGTTAAAGAACTATGCAAAATACTTGAATAAAAGTTAACAATTCTAAACCAAAATAAGTACAATAAGGGAAATAAAATGACGATTTCATTTGAGTGGCTATTATGATTGTATATTTAGCCAATAATCTACACTTCCATCTATCAAGTAAACTTTAAGTCCGGAAACACAAGCAGTAGTAGAAAAAAAAAAATTCTGCTTTCAAAAAAAGTCACATCTGTACTCATAGGATACTAAGTGCTAAAGCTCCATCCTGAATACTTTCACTATGCTCAAAACACAAAAACAAATAAGGCAGGTTTTTTTTCATCTTTTCATCTTATATGAAAATACATCAAGAAGTATTTTAATATCAAAAGTGTGGTTTAAATGGAAAAACAATAGGCTTTGCTGTCAGACATGTCTGGGTTCAAGTTCCACATTAACATTTAGAACTAGGGTACGGGCATGGTGGCTGACACTTGCAATCCCAGGACTTTGGGAGGCAGAGGCAGGAGAATTACTTGAGCCAAGGAGTTCAAAACCTGTCTGGACAACATGGTAAAACCCCGTCACTATAAAAAGTACAAAAAAATTAGCCAGGCATGGTTGGTAGTACACGCCTGTAGTCCTAGCTACTTGGGAAGCTGAAGTGGAGAATCTCTTGCGCCCTGGAGGTTGAGGCTGCAGTGAGCTGTGATCGTGCCACTGCACTCCAGCCTGGGTGACAGAGTGAGACCATACCTCAAAAAAAAGAGTAATTTTTTAATTTTAAAAAATTACAACTAGGTAATCTTGAACAATTTCCTTACCCTTGTAAGCCTGTTTCCTCACTTATAAAATGGGAGCAAATATGCCCATTTTAAAAGTTAATGTAAGAAAATGTTTATAAACACACTGCCTGTGTTTCATAGAAATTAAAAAATTAGTCATTCTGCTGTCATCTTCTTTCTCCCATAATCAGAAGTGATCAGTTAAAATCTAATACGTAAAATAACCAAAATCAAATCCCTTCTCCAAACTAAACATTCCTGGCATTTTCAAAAGCCTAGTTATCCTGCTCATATTTCTCATTCAGAGCCAGTCAGGCTGCCAACTGATCAACCTAGGTATGACTAGGGAGTAAGTTTTACAGGGTATAATCCACAGAGGCAGAAACCACAAATATTTAAGATGGAACAAGTCCAAACACAACAAGTATAGAGCTCACAGGTGCTAGGGAACGTTATGGTGGTTGTAGGGAATGGTTTACAAGAAAAACAAGAAGTTCTGTTCAGCCCAATACAATAAATTAAAGAAAACTGCAACAGGAAATAAATATACTTGTACCTAAGCTAATAAAGAATTTATGTGAAATATTTCATTTTCATACCCCTACTCACACACACAAACAACTACCTCCCAACAATAGGTGACTCAGACACTAATTAATAGTAAGGCAGAGTCTTATATGCATAAAACACACCACTCAGACCAGAAAAGATCCACATTAGCATGTATGAAAGCCACTCTGGTTTACAAGCCTAATGTCCCTCAAAAGCCAGTATCTCTTATAACAACTCCATAGGTATAGCTTCCAGGGTCCCTCAAGGGGCATGTTTAGTTACAAGAGTCCACATCAAGTATCTGTCGTTTGTAGTTCCTCCCAGTACAGATGCAATTTGACAATCATAAGTTATACCTACCATAAATAATGTTGCCTAGTAACACAGTTGAAATATTTTATCACATTACGAAGGGAACAAAGAGAAGGAGTTAACCAAAGGTAAGGTTTTCATGCAAAAAGGGAAAAGATTTTGCTACCCCTTATCCACAATCACCGGTTGTCTATTACACCTTTCTTACAAGGCTATAAATGAAGGAAATTATTAATATGAAGATACTGTAAAAGTTAAAGGTTTTACACAAACTATCATTACATTATCTCCAGTTCCTTTTCTTTCTAAAAAGATAACATTTCCTGAGTTCTAATTTGATTACACTGTGATCTGAGAGACTGTTTGTTATGATTTCAGTTCTTTTGCATTTGCTGAAGACTGTTTTACTTCCAATTATGTGGTCAATTTTAGAATAAGTGCCATGTGGCACTGAGAAGAATGTATATTCAGTTGATTTGGGGTAGAGAGTTCTGCAGACGTCTATCAGGTCCACTTGATAGATAGCTAAGTTCAAGTCCTGAATATCCTTGTTAATTTTCTGTCTCGTTGATCTAATACTGACAGTGGGGTGTTAAAGTCTCCCATTATTATTGTGTGGGAATCTAAGTCTCTTTGTAGGTCTCTAAGAACTTGTTTTATGAATGTGGGTGCTCCTTGGGTGCATATATATTCAGAATAGTCACCTCTTCTTATTGAACTGTTTCCTTTACCATTACGTAATGCCTTTCTTTGTCTTTTTTTAATCTTTGTTGATTTAAAGTCTGTTTTATCAGAGACTAGGACTGCAACCTCTGCTTTCTTTTGCTTTCTATTTGCTTGGTAAATTTCCCTCCATCCCTTTATTTTGAGCCTGTATGTGTTTTTGTGAGGAAGATGGGTCTCCTGAATACAGCACACAGATGAGTCTTGACCACTTAGCTAATTTGCCAGTCTGTGTCTTTTAATTGGTGCATTTGGCCCATTTACATTTAAGGTTAGTATTGCTCACTCAAAACCACACAATGTCATGGAAACTGAACAACTTGCTCCTGAATGGCTCCAGGGTAAATAATGAAATTAAGGCAGAAATCAAGAAGTGCTTTGAAACCAATGAGAACAAAGAGACAATGTACCAGAATCTCCAGGACAGAGATAAAGTAGTGTTAAGAGAGGAATTTATAACACTAAATGCCCACATCAGAAAGCTAGAAAGATCTCATATCAACCCCTTAACATCACAATTAAAAGAACTAGAAAGGCAAGAGCAAATGAACCCAAAAGCTAGCAGAAGACAAGAAATAAGATCAGAGAAGAATTGAAGGAGACAGAGACACACACCCACACAAAAAACACCCCAAAAAAATCAATGAATCTAGGGTCTGGTTTTTTTTTAAAAAAGTAACAAAACAGACCACTAGCTAGACTAATAAGAAGAGAGAGAAGAATCAAATAGACTCAACAACAAATGTTAAAGGGGTATCCCCACTGACCCCACAAAAATACCAACTACCATCACAGAATACTATAAACACCTCTACACAAATAAACTAGAAAATCTAGAAGAAATGAATAAACTCTTGGATGCCTACACCCTACCAAGACTAAACCAGGAAGTGTGGGGAAAATAAAGGGAGATCAGACTGTTACTGTGTCAATGTAGGAAGAAGTAGACGTAAGAGACTCCATTTTGTTCTGTATTAAGAAAAATTCTTCTGCCTTGAGATGCTGTTAATCTGCAACCCTACCCCCAACCCTGTGCTCCCTAAGACATGTGCTGTGTCGATTCAAGGTTTAATGGATTTAGGGCTATGCAGGATGTGCTTTGTTAAACAAATGCTTGAAGGCAGTATGCTTGTTAAAAATCATCACCACTCCCTAATCTCAAGTACCCACAGACACAAAACACTGCGGAAGGCCGCAGGGACCTCTGCCTAGGAAAGCCAGGTCTTGTCCAAGGTTTCTCCCCACGTGATAGTCTGAAATACGGCCTCGTGGGAAGGGAAAGACCTGACCATCCCCCAGCCCGACACCCATAAAGGGTCTGTGCTGAGGAGGATTAGTAAAAGAGGAAGGCCTCTTTGCAGTTGAGATAAGAGGAAGGCATCTGTCTCCTGCTCATCCCTGGGCAATGGAATGTCTCAGTGTAAAACCCGATTGTATGTTCCATCTACTGAGACAGGAGAAAACCACCTTAAGGCTGGAGGTGAGACATGCTGACGGCAATACTACTCTTTAATGCACCAGATATGTTTATGAATGTGCACATCAAAGCACAGCACATTTTCTAACCTTGTTTATGACACAGAGACATTTGTTCACATGTTTTCCTGCTGACTCTCTCCCCACTATTATCCTATTGTCCTGCCACATCCCCCTCTCCGAGATGGTAGAGATAATGATCAATAAATACTGAGGGAACTCAGAGACCTTTGCCGGCGCGGGTCCTCCATATGATGAGCGCCAGTCCCTTGGGCCCACTTTTCTTTCTCTATACTTTGTCTCTGTGTCTCTTTCTTTTCTCAAGTCTCTGGTTCCACCTGACGAGAAACGCCCACAGGTGTGCAGGGGCTGGCCACCCCTTCTGGAAGAAGCTGAATCCCTGAATAGACCAATAACAAAAACTCTGAAATTGAGGTAGTAATTAATAGCCTACCGACCGAAAAAAGCCCAGGACCAGACAGATTCACAGCCGAATTCTACCAGAAATACAAAGAACAGCTGATACCATTCCTTTTGAAACTATTCCCAACAATTGAAAAGGACGGACTCCTCCCTAACTCATTTTATGAAGCCAGCATTATCCCGATACCCAAACCGGGAAAAGACACAACAAAAAAAGAAAACTTCAGGCCAATATCCCTGATGAACATTGATGCGAAAATCCTCAATAAAATACTGACAAACCGAATCCCGCAGCACATCAAAAAACTTACCCACCACGATCAAGTCCACTTCATCCCTGGGACGCAAGGCTGGTTCAACATACGCAAATCAATAAACGTAATCCATCACATAAACAGAACCAACGACAAAAACCACGTGACTATCTCAATAGATGCAGAAAGGGCTTCGATAAAATTCAACATGCCTTCATGTTAAAAACTCTCAGTAAACTAAGTATTGACGGAACATATCTCAAAATAGTAACAGTTATTTATGACAAACCCACAGCCTCAAATTGAATGGGCAAAAGCTGGAAGCATTCCCTTTGAAAACCGGTACAAGACAAGGATTCCCTCTCACCACTCCTATTCACCATAGTATTGGAAGTTCTCGACAGGGCAATCAGGCAAGAGAAAGAAATAAAGGGTATTCAAATAGGAAGAGAGGAAGACAAGTTGTCTGTTTGCAGACGACATGATTTTATATTTAGAAAACCCCATCGTCTCACCCCAAAAACGTCTTGAACTGATAGGCAACTGCAGCAAAGTCTCAGGATACAAAATAAATGTGCAAAAATCACAAGCATTCCTAGACACCAACAAGAGGCAAGCAAAGAGCCAAATCATGAATGAACTCCCATTCACAATTGCTACAAAGAGAATAAAATACCTAGGAATACAGCTAATAAGGGATGTGAAGGACCTCTTCAAGAAGAACTACAAACCACTGCTCAAGGAAATAAGAGAGGACACAAACAAGTGCAAAAATATTCCATCCTCATGGATAGGAAGACTCAATATCATGAAAATGGCCATACTGGCCAAAAAATTTTATAGAACCAATGCTATTCCCATCAAGCTACCATTGACATTCTTCACAGAATTAGAAAAAACTATTTTAAATTTCATATGGAATCAAAGAAGACCCCATATAGCCAAGATAATCCTAAGCAAAAGGAACAATGCTGGAGGCATGATGCTACCTGACTTCAAACTGTACTACAAGGCTACAGTAACCAAAACAGCATGCTACTGGTACCAAAACAGACATATAAACCAATGGAGCAGAACAGAAACCTCAGAAATAACATCACACATCTAAAACCATCTGATCTTCGACAAACCTGACAAAAACAAGCAATTGGGAAAGCATCTCCTATTCAGTAAATGGTGCTGGGAAAACTAGACATATGCAGAAAACTGAAACTGAACCCCTTCCTTACACTTTACACAAAAATTAACTCTAGATGGATTAAAGACTTAAATGTAAAACCTGAAACTATAAAAACCCTAGAAGAAAACCTAGGCAATAGCATTCAGGACATAGGCATGGGCAAGGACTTCATGACTAAAACACCAAAAGCAATGGCAACAAAAGCCAAAATTGACAAATGGGATCTAATTAAACTAAAGAGCTCCTGCACAGCAAAATAAACTATCATCAGAGTGAACTGGCAACCTGTTCTCCTGAACAGGAGAAAATTTTTGCAATCTACCCATCTGACAAAGATCTAATATCCAGAATCTACAAAGAACTTAAACATACTTACAGGAAAAAGACAACCCCATCAAAAAGTGGGCAAAGGATATGAACAGGCACTTCTCAAAAGAAGACATTTACGCGGCCAACAAACATATGAAAAAAAGCTCAACATCACTAATCATCAGAGAAATGCAAATCAAAACCACAAGAAGATACCATCTCATACCAGTTAGAATGACGATCATTAAAGTCAGGAAACAACAGATGCTGGAGAGGATGTGGAGAAACAGGAACACTTTCACACTGTTGGTGGGAACGTAAATTAGTTCAACCATTGTGGAAGACGATATGGCGATGCCTCAAGGATCTAGAACCAGAAATACCATTTGACCCAGCAATACCATTACTGGGTATATACCAAAAGGAATATAAATCATTCTACTATAAAGACACATGCACACGTATGTTTACTGCAGCACTGTTCACAATGGCAAAGACTTGGAACCAACCCAAATGCCCATCAACGATAGACTGGATAAAGAAAATGTGGTACATATACACCATGGAATACTATGCAGCCATAAAAAGGAACGAGTTTTTGTCCTTTGCAATGACATGGATGAAGCTGGAAGCCATCATCTTCGGCAAACTAACACAAGAATAGAAAACCAAACACTACATGTTCTCACTCATAAGTGGGAGTTGAACATTGAGAACACATGGACACAGAGAGGGGAACAATACACACCAGGGCTCATTAGGAAATGGGGGGGTGAGGGGAGGGAATTTAGAGGACAGGTGCAGCAAACTACCACGGCGCATGTATACCTATGTAACAAATCTGCACATTCTGCACATGTATCCTGTTATTTTTTTTAGAAGAAATTAAAAAAACACTTCCTTATGTTCAACAGATAAAAACCACAATAGAGAAAAATTCCCAACTCACCACATATTCACAAGTTTTAATCTTCTCCTGAGCCAGACTGTATTCTGCCCATATTATCTCTAATCCATTCAAAGAAGCTGGAGTAGTAAAGCACCCTTCATCCAACACTTGTATAGCATCTGAAAGGTCTTTTCCGAAACGGACACTGATGTCGACATGCCTATTTTTAAAAACATCAACAAGAAAAAGATCAATAAATTAGAAAGCTCGTGTGAGAAAAAGTTACACTTTAATAGTAATGGTCTAAAAGTTATTGTTTATAGCACTGGCTTTGAAGGGGTACCTTTTAAAACTTTATATAAAATCATGTATAACTTATTTTTTTCAGTCCACATATTTTTATGCAGACATGCATAATTTAATATAAACTTTTAATTAAAAAACATCTGTGGATATACTAATTTCATGACATAAAAAATATGAAAAAATTAAAAATTTTTTAAACTATAAAAAAGCCAACTTCGAAAGTCTGCAGAATTTGAAATGGTATCAAATGAACCTTCAATTTTTGGTCTACAGATAATTTACAATGTCTAAGAGAAAAGACATATAAGAAACCCATTGTATCATAGGCTAATTGATCTAAACAAGAGTTAAGTTCCTATGGCATATTTTTAGTCACAAAAACAGCACTTCCAAATAAAGACCCAAAACATTTCTAATATTAAACACTAAAATATACGTGTCCTATACACACATTTAAGAAAAAGCAATAAAAACAACAAAGATAATTACTTACCCAAACTTTGGTGAATGAGTGGGTGACAGTAGGGTTAAATCAAGGAATAAATGTTTGCGAGTGAAAATTTTAAGAAGCGCCCCCTACCACCACAGGCTCAAAAACAAACAATAACAAACGTAGTGGGCTCGCTGAATGCTTTCATGTCACATCGCTTATTGCAAAGGCATCTGTATGATTCTTGCATACTTCACAAATTTTTATTTTATGATAATCTGTATATACTCATTCACTCATTCATTTTCCAACCCGCTTATTCCAATCCAGGGGTTGCAGGTGGCCACATCTATCTCAGCAGCTCAGAGCGTTAAGGTAGGAACCAATCCTGGACATGACACCCTTGCATTGCAGGGCACACTCACCCTCATACACACTCACTCATACTGGGACAATACAGACACACCAATTCACCTAAGTGGGATGTGAGAAGAAACCACAGTATTCCAAGAAAACCACCCAAATATGGAGAGAATGTGCAAACTCCACACAGACAGTGGGGCTCCAGCTAGGAATTGATTTTCTTCTTCAATGTTATAATGAAATAATGTTGAATGAAAACACGTTATTCAAGGACATGCTGTACTCCTGAAAATAACCCCAAGCAAAATAACTGGATATGGTAGTTTCCCATCAAACTATCACTTAAAAGCTATGTTGCTGTTTTTTCAACTTCAGTCTCAGTTATAACCTTAGAACACTCTAGCTCCAAGCAGTGACAGTAGAAACCTGACAAAAACAGTATAAAATTCATCTCAGAAATAACTATCTTTCTCTCTTTGAAGTCATAAAAATACAAAGGTTAAATTTTAAAGCAAAAATGGCAAGCACACAATTTAAACAAGGCACCAATTGATTAACAATTAGTTTAAAATATCCTTCTGAAAAATATGCTTTTACCTACCTCATTTCTTTCAGTATTTCCATCTTAGCTGCCAGATTTTTCATTCTGGTATCTATACAGGTCTTCAGAGTGCTTTCTAAGTGGTTAGTCAAATCCACAGCAGCTGCCTTCTCTTGCTGAAACAACGAATAAACACATCCTAGTGAGACCCAAATAGGAAACTGTATTTCTGCTATAATTTAAATAATTTTTGGCTGGGCACAGTGGCTCATGCCTGTAATTCCAACACTTTGGGAGGCCAAGGAGGACAGATGGTTTGAGCTCAGAAGTTTGAGACCAGCCTGGACAATGTGGCAAAACTCTGTCTCTACGAAAAAATACATGGGTGTGGTGGTGCATGCCTGTAGCTTAGCTACTTAGGAGGCTAAGGTGAGAGGATGGCTTGAGTTAGGGAGGCAGAGGTTGCAGCGAGGCGAGATTGTGCCACAGCACTCCAGCCTGGGCAACAAAGCCAGACTCTGTCTCAAAAAAAAAAAAAAATTCCAAATTTGAATAAAATATAATAGAATCTAGCTGCTGATTTTTATTTCAAATTAATATTTATTTGAAACTGCTTCAATTAAATAAAGAATGAAGGCTTCAATGATTCTAAACAAACTATACATTATCACTCCTGGCACAGCTTTTTGGAATTTATTCATTCATCATCTTTTTTTGGTGCTATGTCTTTTTTTAAATTGTGGTAAAATATACATAACATAAAATTTATCATTTTAACCATTTTAAAATGTATAGTTCTGTTGCATTAGGTACATTCATATTGTTGTGTAATCATCAGCACCATCCATCGCCAGAACTTTTTCATCTCTCCTAATTAAAACTCTGTATCTCTCAAACACTACTCCCTATCTCCCCTCCCCCTCCCCCAAGCCCCCAGAAACCACCATTCAACTTTGGGTCCCTACAGATTTGACTGCTCTAGGAACTTCGAATAAAAATACTGTATGCAAATATGCCTGTATTAATGTCAAGCAACAACTCCCTTTGGCACAGGGAGTATTTTCTAAGCAATAAAGAGAGACATTTCATAAAGATAAATGGGTCAATTCATCAAAAAGATCCAACAATTCTAAATGTATATTTGCATAATAACAGAACTTTTTTTAAAAAAATCACAAAATCTAATAGAACAAAAGGGAATAAAACAGACAAAACTACAATAATATTTAGATTTCAGTACTTCTCTCTCAGTAGTTTATTGAATAAGTAGAGAAAGAATCTGTCAGGGTCTAAAAGACTTGAAGTCCACTATCAACCAATTCAGCCTAATATTTATAAAACACTTCACCCAACAGCTATAGGATACACATAACTTTTAAAAATGCATGAAACATTTCCAGGCAGACCATATGCTGGGTAATGAAACAAATGTCAATAAATTTAAAAGGACTGAAACCATTCAGAGTATGCTCTCTGATACCAAGAAAATTAAATTAGAAATCAGTAACAAAATATATTGCAGGAACCACTGAGTATTTATCCAAAAGAAAGGAATTAACATGCACTTCTAAGTTTACTGCAGCACTATCACAACATCAAAGACATGGAATCAACCTAAGTGTCCATCAATGGATCAAGAAAATGCAGTATATACAATGGGATACTATTCAGCCATAAAAAAAGAATGAAATCCTGTCATTTGCAGCAACATGGATGGAACTGGATGTCACTCTATTAAGTGAAATAAGCCAGGCACAGAAAGAAAATATTTTACATTCTTGTTAATATGTAGGAGCTAAAAAAAGTTGATCTCATGGAGGTAGAGAGTGGAATACCAGAGGCTAGGAAGGATGTGGTAGGGATAGAAGAATAAAGAAAGTTTGGTTAATAAGTACAAACATGCAGTTAGATAGAAGGGATAAGTTCTAATGTTTGATAGCAGATGACTATAGTTAATGATGTATTGTATATTTCAAAATAGCTAGAAGAGAGGTCTTGAAATGTTCCCAACACACAGAAATGATAAATCCTTGAGGTGATCGATATCCTAAATACCTACACTTGATCATTACACATTCTAGGCATATGACAAAATATCACACATACACCAGTAAACATATACAAATACTATGTACCAAGAAAAAAATAAAACGTATATTGGGGAAATCTTCAAATTTGTGGAAATTAAGCAACATGCTTCTAAGTAGCTCATGGTTCAAACTAGGATTCACGAGGAAATGTTGTAAATATGCTTCACTAAATAATAAACAAAACATATCAAAATTTGTGGTTTGTAAATAAAGCAATGCTTAGAAAGAAATCTTTATCTCGAAAAGTATATTACAAAAGAACAAAAGATTTAAAACAATAATATGGGGACTTCAGGTTTTGGTTTCACATGGAAGGAGCCTGGAAGTCACTATGCCATCCTAACACATATTAAAAAGCTGAACAAAGTGGAAATCAACAACTTTTCTCAGATCTGTAAGAAAAGGTGAGATAGGTAGGGTCACTGGGAAAACTGCTACTCCTAAAATTAAACAAACAGACAGGGATACGGAGAATCACAACATACTGGAACAGAAATTTCTACAGGAAGCAGTGCCTAGATAGGAAAACCTGGACTGCTGACAAACTGCTGGAAACTAGGTGTGGACAAGACAGAGAGTTGAAAGCTCCAGGGGCATCCAGTCATGGGGGCCCCCATGCTTTTGTGAATTTTACCTCCAGGAGCTAGATCAGCTTCTCACAGTAAATACAGTATCATACATATCATCGCAGTAAAATCCCCTCATGCTTCCAGCAGTGGGAGGGGAAAACAAACCATTTTGAAATATCCCAGAGCACTCTGTACTTCTTAATAAGATCTACCCTGAAAAGAAACCAGTTAAGCAGAGCCTAACCTGCTGAGGTTTCATCAAAGCCTAACTGACCTGGGGGATGGAAATATCCAACTCCAGCCAGCTCTATCCTTCCACATGGGAGGAGGTAAATACCCAATTCCATCCTACTCTAGCCATCCTATCCCACCTAAAGGGGGAGGAAAAAATTGAGAAATGCTTGTGAATTCACAGGCCAGAGGCATAGACTCACAAAAAGACTGACATCTAATCACAGGACTATACAACACATCACTCCCCCGTACATCTTACAATTACATTATTAAAGACATATTTAAACCAATTGCTTTTTTACCTGATATATCATATACAGTTATCAAGAAAAAATTACAGCTAGGCACAGTGGCTAATGCCTGTAATTCCAGCACTTTGGGAGGCTGAAGTGGGTGAACTGCTTGAGCCCGGGAGTTCAAGACCAGCCTGGGCAACATGACAAAATGGTCTCTACCAAAAAAAAAAAAAAAAATGCAAAAATTAGCCAGGCATGGTGGTGCACACCTGTAGTCCCAGTTACTCAGGAGGCTGAGGTGGGAGGATCACTTGAGTCCAGGAGGTGGAGGTTGCAGTGAGCCAAGATCACGCCACTGCATTCCAGACTAGACAACAGGGCAAGACCCTGTCTCAAAAAAAAAAAAAAAAAAAAAAAAACAGAAAAGAAAAGAAAAGAAAAAATTACAAGGCATACTCTAGGGCAAAAACTACAGTTTGAAGAAAGAAAACATTCAGAACCAGATGTAGACGGGATGTTGGAATTATCAGACAATGAATTTAAAACAATTATGATTAATATGCTACGCATCATAATGGAGAAAGTAGATAGCATGTAGTAACAACAGACAGGCAATGTAAGCAAAGAGATGGAAATCCTAAGAATGAACCAAAAAGAAATGTTAGATATCAAAACACTGTAACGGAAATCAAAAATCACTTCAACATCCCTCTATCAGAAGTGGACAGATCTAGCATGGAAAAATCAGTAAAGATACATTTGAACTCAACACCAATAAATTGGATATAATTAACATCTATAGTGTACAGTTGATAATTAACATCTACAGACTACAGCTGACTCTTGAACAAAGCAAGTGTTAGGGGTGCCAACCCCCTACCGTCTTGAAAATTTATGTATAACTTTAGATTCCACAGAAACCTAATTACTAATAGCCTACTGTTGACCAGAAGCTTTATTGATAAGACAAGCCATCAGTTAGCAAGTATTCTGTATGTCATATGTATTATATACTGTATTCTCACAGTAAAGTAAGCCAGAAAAAAGAAAATGTTATTAGGAAAAGCATAAAGAGAAGATATATTTACTATTCATTAAATGGAAGTGAATCATCATTAAGGTCTTCATCCTCCCTCATCTTCACATTGAGCAGGCTGAGGACAGGGAGGAAGAGGAGAGGTTGGTATTCCTGTCTCACCGATGGCAGAGAGGGAAGAAGTGGAAGGGGAGGCAGGAGAGGCAGGCATAACTGATGTAACTTTTATTTAAAATATCCACATATAAGTGGACCCATGTAGTTCAAACTCATGTTCAAGGGTGAACTATGCTTCATCCAATAACAGCAGAATATACATTCCTGTCAAGATCACATGGAAGATTCACCAAAATACGCCACCATATTCTGGGCCATAAAACACACCTTAACAGAGTTAAAAGAATAGAAACCATACAATGTCTGTTCTCAGGCCACAGTAGAATAAGCTAAAAATCAATAACAGAAAGATAATTGAAAAAAATCTCAAAACATGTAAGGATTAACCAACATTACTAATAACACATGAGTCAAAGAAGAAATCTCATGACAAATTTAAAAATACTTTCAAGATAAAAATACAACTTACCAAAATTTGTAGAATGCAGCATAGGCAGTGCATTGACAAAAATTTACAGCATTGAAATGTGTATATATTAGAAGTGAAAATAAACTAATATTAATAATCTAAGTTTGCTCCTTAGGAAATTAAATCTCCTTCAGCAAATTAAATCTTAATATCCAAAAATAGGAAAGTATAAATCAATTGATTTGAAAACAGGAAATCAGGAGAGAAAAACCAACAAAACCAAAAGTTGATACTTTGAAAAGATGAATAAAATTGGTAACACTACAACCAGGCTAATAAAGAAAAAAAAGACAGAGGACACAAATTGCCAGTATCAGAAATGAAAGGAGGGCATCAGTACAGATCCAATGGAAATTAAAACTTAAAAATATTATGAACAACTCAAGTCCCACAAATTTGATAACCTAGATTAAATGAACTAATTCTTTGAAAGACATAATCTGCCAAAGCTCACACAAAAATAATCTGAACAGGCCAGGTGTGGTGGCTCACACCTGTAATCCCAGCACTTTGGGAGGCCGAGGCGGGTGGATCACGAGGTCAGGAGATTGAGACCATCCTGGCTAACATAGTGAAATCCCGTCTCTACTAAAAACACAAAAATTAGCCGGGCATGGTGGCGGGCGGCTGTAGTCCCAGCTGCTTGGGAAGCTGAGGCAGGAGAATGGCGTGAACCCAGGAGGTGGGGCTTGCAGTGAGCAGACATCGCACCACTGCACTCCAGCCTGGGCAACAGAGTGAGACTCCGTCTCCAAAAAAATAAAAATAAAAATAAAAAATAATCTGAACAGACTTATTTCTATTTTTAAAATTGAATCAACCATTAATAACCTTCCAAAACAGAAAATGTCAGGCCTATATAAGTTCACTGGTAAATTCTACCAAACATTTAAGGAAAAGACTATACCAATTATCAGTCATTGAATAGAAGCAGAGGAAATACTTCCAAACTCATTCCATGAGGCCAGCATCACCCTAATACTGAAATCAGAAAACAACATTACACAAAAAGAAAGCCACAAACCAATATATGTCATGAACATATATGTAAAAACCCTCCAAAAAATTAGAAAACTGAATCCAACAATGTATGAAAAGAAACAGTTGATGCCTGAACAACACAGATTTGAACTGCACAGATCCACTTACAAATAGATTTTTCTCAAAAAGTTACACAAGGTGTGCCTGCCTGGTACACCTTGTATAACTTATTGAGAAAAAAAAGTAAAAATTTTAATTTATTTTAAAATAATTTTAACTTCTTTTTAAATAAGTTAGTAAGTTAAATAATTTTAACTTATTTTAAAATTAAATAATATTAAGTTAAAATTATTTAACTTATTTATCCCTCCACCTCTTCCATCTCTGTCACCTGTGAGACAAGACCAACCCATGCTCTTCCTCCTCAGCCTACTCAACATGAAGACAATGAGGATTAAGACTTAATAAAACGTAAATACATTTCTTCCTTATGATTTTCTTAATAATATTTTCCCTTCTCTAGATTACTTAATTGTAAAGATACAGTATACAATAAATATAACACACAAAAACGTGTTTGTTAGATTAAATTATTTCAGACAGGGGCTTCAAGATGACTCACTAGAGGCCACTGTTATTTGCCTCCTTCTGAAATAAGAGCCAAAATAGCAAGTAGATAATCACACTTCAAACAGATCATCTAAGAGAGAAATGGGACTTCAACAGAGAAGTGACAGGAAACACATAAAGGAAGGAAGGAGAAAGAAGAGAAGCAGCCTTCTTGGCTGGGAGCCTGGACAGGCTCCTCAATGCATAGAAGGTAAACGAGAGACCCCAGTGGCCCATATTCTCACTGCAAACTCCTGCAATTCTAGCCACAAAAGGGACCTTTGATCCTCATGTGCTCTGAGACACAGAGAGCTGCCCAGAGACTACACAAGTATATTGCTCCATACAGGGAGCTCATGTTGGGTCCCATACACCCACCCCCCAATCCTAAGCAACTACAGCATGCTGCCATTTTGTGTGCCCAGCCCCAAGCAGACTGCATCGTGGTCTAGGGCCCAACATCCCCTACAACTCCACAACCCTGGAGCAAAGCTGACATCTCCTGCCCACAGCCACCACTGCAGCTGGCTGCAAGTACCTGCGAAGAGGTAGGAGCCACTGGCAGCAACCCTGTTCCCTACGGCAGAGGAACAGCCATACATCTTGATGGCCCTGAGGAAATGCTATCCTGCTTGCAGCCACCACCACTACTGGCTGCTGCTGCCACAGAATCAAAACACAAGCCACTGGCAGCCACTCTACCCCCAAGAAGGGCAACCATGCATTTTCACGGATCCAGAGGAAAGGCTACCCCATCCCACAACCACCATTGTTACTAGCTGCTGCCACACCTGAGGCCAAACTGCAAGCCACTGGCAGGAACCCCACCCCTACCAGCAGAAGGGAAGCCATGCATCTTCACATGACCCAAAGGGAGGGCTACCCAACCCAGAACCTGAGACAATGCTAGCTGCTGCTGCCACCAGTGTCAAAGTGTGAGCCATTTACAGTGACCCCGCTGCCCTAAGCAGCAAAGCTGCTGCACATTTTCACACACCCAAAGGACAAACTTTCCCACCTGCAGCTGCTGCCCTTGCAAACTGCCACCACTGGAGCAAATGTAAGAGCAAAGTACATGTTCACCAGCCACCTCCACACATCTGCTGCCAGTGAAAGCAACCTCACCCTCCCCAGTGACAGGGCTGCAAAGCAACCACTGCCACCCCCACTCAAGCATTCCACTGGAAACCTGGGCATCATCCTGCACCTGCCTACCGCAATCAGAGTCTGCACTCACCACCTGGACCTGAGGACAGGTCCACTCTACCCAGCTCCATAACCCCTCTCACCAGTGTCTGAGCACACCACCCAAGGCCCTGGGTATCACCCAGCCCAGTCCACCATTGGTACCTGAACACTCCTCCCAAGGGCCCAAGGTCAGGCCTACCCAACCTGCCACTACCAACACAGCTGGCATCCACTTGCACATGCTACCTGTGGGCCTGACTGACCCATTCAGCACATCACAGCCAGCACTAACACCAGTGTAGACCACTTGGAAAGCACAGGGTTGTCAAGCCATTGCTACTATCACCCACATCGTGCCCACTGCCTAAGAGCCCAAGAACACACTCACCTGTCTGGCCCACCACTGCTGCTACTAGCACCCAAGCAAGACTCCTGGAAACCCAAGCATTGGCCGACCTGGGCTCTCTAACAGTAGTGCCAGCATGTGCTGTCCTGGAAACCAAGGACAAGCATACTTGGCCTGGCATTGCCACCACTGGGGTCTGAGGACTGGCAAACATGGCATTCCTTTACCCAGCAAAACTTCTCCGCAGCCCCCACTAACAACCACTCCCTAAGCCAATGAGGAAATCACAAACACCACTGACTATTCACATCCAAAGGAATCATACAAAGACTATGCTACTGCATGAACCCAGAATTAAAGCCAAAGGGCCCTACCCAACCAACACCATAGGTACATCTTCAGGAAAAGATCCTCCCCTACAAAATTATTTCCAAAAAATTGGAAGAAGCAACTGTTACACCCAATGCACAAATATCAATGTAACAAAAGAAACATGAGAACACAAGAAAATATAACTCCAAAGGAAGTTAGTAATTCTCCACCAACAGATCATAATCAAAAAGAAATTTTGAAATTCCAGATGAAAAATTCAAAATACTGATTTTAAAGAAGTTCAGTGAGATAAAAGATAATTCTGAAAAATAATATAAAGAAATCAGAAAAACAATTCAGGTTATAAATGAGAAATTTACCAAATAGGTATCATTAAAAAAAAAAAAAAGAAATCCTAGAACTAAAGGATTCACCGAATGAAATACAAAATACATTCTAAAGCTTCAACAATATACTAGATCTAGGCCTGGCATGACGGCTCACACCTGTAATCCCAGCACTTTGGGAGGCTGAGGCAGGAGGATCACTTGAGCTCAGGGGTTGAGAAGAGCCTGGTCAACATAACAAGACCTCATCTCTAATAAAAATTTAAAATATTAGCTCAGCATGGTGGCATGCACCTGTAGTCCCAGCTACTCAGGAAGCTGAAGCAGGAGGACTGATTGAGCACAGAAGTTGGAGGCTGCAGTGAGCTGTGATTGTGCCACTGCACTCCATCCTGGGCAACAAAACAAAACCCTGCCTCAAAACAAAACAAACAACAACAAAAAATACTAGATCAAACAGAAGAAAGAATTTCAGAACTTAAGACAAGACTTTTGAACTAACCCAGTCAATCAAAAATTTAAAAAAAGAACAAAAAAAGAATGAAAAAAGCCTACAAGACATATGAGACACCACACTGCAAACAAATATTTGAATTTTCAACGTCACAGAAAAAGAGAAAAAAAGGGATCAAAAACTTCTTATATTTAATAAAATAATAGCTGAAAACTTCCCAAGTCTAGCAAGAGATTTAGACATTCAAATAAAAGAAGTTCAGAGATGCCCAAACAGATAAAATTCGTAAAGGTCTTCTCCACAGCATATTACAGTCAAACTATCAAAAGTCAAAGACAAAGATATTTCTAAAAACAGAAGGAAAAAGGCGTGTCATCAATTATAAGGAAACCCCCATCAGATTAACTGTAAATTTCTCAGTAAAATCCTTACAGGAGAGAATGAAACAATATATTCAAAGCGCTGAAAGGAAACTGCTAGTCAAGAATACTATATCCAGCAAAGTTGTCTTTCATGAATGAAGAAGTAGTAGTCTTTCCCAGGCAAGCAAAAGCTGAGGGAATTCATCAGCACTAGACCATCCCTACAAGAGATGCTTAAGGGAGGGCAATACACAATCTGTGATCATAAAAACACATGAAAGTTAAAAACCCAGCTGGACGCGGTGGCTCACGCCTGTAATCCCAGCACTTTGGGAGGCCGAAGTGGGCAGATCACCGGAGGTCAGGAGTTCAAGACCAGCCTGGCCAACATGGTGAAACCCCGTTTCTACTAAAAAGTACACAAATTAACTGGGCATGGTGGCAGGCGCTTATAATCCCAGCTACTCAGGGGGCTGAAGTAGGAGAACTGCCTGAACTTGGGAGGTGGAGGTTGCGGAGAGCCAAGACCGTGCCATTGCACTCCAGCCTGGGCGACAGAGCAAGACTCTGTCTCAAAAAAAAAAAAAAAAGTATAAAACCCACAGAGTAAAGCAAACACACAACTAAAAACAAGAAAGGAATCAAATGTTCCCACTACAGAAACACACCAAACCACAATGATAAACAATGAGTGAGAGAGAAAATAATCAAGATGGCCAACTAGATAGTGTGTGCCTTTTCCACAGGGAAGAATCAGAAATAGTTAAGTAGACACATTTTGAACAGACTAAGAATGAATATTTGGATTCACCAGAGAAGAGAGAGAAAGCCCCAGAAGTAAGAAAGGAGAGGGTTTGAGGAAGCATGCCTAGCCAGAAACCAGCTGAGAGCTGGGAAAGGCTACTGTACACAGGGAAACAGTAAGAGAAAAATCCCCAGAGCTCTGAAACAAGCATTTACAACATTGGCTATAGGAGAAACCCTCGATCCACTAGGGCCTCACACCTCACATATGGAGCTGCCTAAAGATCACACAAAGACATTGTTCCAGAAAAGGAATCCACACAGAATCCCACAGGCACCCAAGTCTGGAGCAGCCTCAGCAGGGAGCCTCTTTAAGAGTTTAGATACCAGGGACCTATAGACATGGCTGCAGCCACTGTACTGCTCCAAAAAAGGAGAGGGAGAACAAGCATGCCCATGCACCCCCAGGAGGATACTTGTCACCCTGCTACAAGCTGCTGTTGAGACTGAGACATAAGTAGATCATACTCCCTACACCCTCTTGCTCATGCTGCTTGGCTGGGTGGTGACTCATTCTCTCTAGCCCCATGCCCAAGGCACCATTTTCTGAGTTCAATGCTGGGCTGAGTCCTGCCCTTGGCCTGAGTTTGGGCTGACATGGCCCCAGTCACTGCCCAGCAAAGGACCAACAGGGAAACCAGGCGACCCCACACAAATCTATAGAATACCCACCGCCCTGCAATGGGCTGCTGTGAAACTGAGACACAATCAGACTACACTTCCCACAGGTTTTTGCCCATGCTGTTCACCAGGGTGGTGCCCCAGTATCCCAGGGCACAGGCCAAAAGTGTCACTTTGAGAGTTTAATTCTGAGCTGTGGCCCAACTTTGGCCTTACTTTAGGCTGACATGACTGCAGCTGCTGCCCAGCCAAGAAGGGGCAGAAAAGCCAGGCTCTCCTATGCACACCTGGGACAACACCCAAAGCTCTGCTATAGGCTGCTGTGAGACTTAGATTTGAGTAGAACACACTCCCCACTGCTTCATATCCACACTGCTCACCTGAGAGGGGCCCCACCCTCTCTAGTTACAATACTACAGATGGCACCCTTATGAGAGTTTAGAGACATTGTTTGATGCCTGGCAGCAGTAGCCACAGCAGACATTCTAGTCTCTGGTCAGAGACTGGGGCACCTGCTCTGGAACAAAGGAGTCTCTTTGTTACCTGTGTCCCTGAAATTATTGGTGGAGCTTGATACTAGGTGAAATATCTGATTAATGATAGTTTGAGCAGCCAATCTTGATAAGGGTGATTCAGGTTACATGAGAGTATACATATGTCAAAATTTATCAAGTTCTACACAGTATTTGTGCATTTTTACTATATGTAAATGATATCTCAATATAGCATTAGAAAATAATATTTCCTAACCCTATCCATTAGACATTCTATAACCTAGAAGCAAAGACTAAAGCAATAGCTATATATATCCCTAGCACCCAAAGTCTGGTATCTAAATACCTCTTGCCACTAAAAAGAACTATAGCTTGGAGAAGTAACTTTTCCAGGATTAGGGTAGGAAATGCAGATGAGTATGGAACATCTTGTGACACCAGAAAACAAGGAAGCTATCAGACTACTGGAATCACATCAAAAGGACAGAGCAAGAACTTAAAGAGACTTCCAAAGAGTATAAGATGAGCATCAAAAAGAATAATGGCTGCAGTGAATTAAAACACTCAAATATGTTTAAAATTCATTAGTTCATAATAATACTTAAGGAGAACAAATAACCCTTGCTGGTCAACACTGGACAATCCTAGGGAATAAACTTATTTTTCTGAAAACATGTACATATAAAGGGAATGAATAAAGTATTTATCTTGACTTTACTGAACAAACTAGGCTTCAGCATGACCAAACAGTTGAAATTTTCCAGCTAAGAAATACAGCACCTGGCCAAAAAAAATGATGAGTTAATGTCCTTTGTAGGGACATGGATGAAGCTGGAAACCATCATTCTCAGCAAACTATCGCAAGGACAAAAAACCAAACACCGCATGTTCTCACTCATAGGTGGGAACTGAACAATGAGAACACATGGACACAGGAAGGGGAACATCACACATCAGGGACTGCTGTGGGGTGGGGGGAGTGGAGAGGGATAGCATTAGGAGATATACCTAATGCTAAATGACGAGTTAATGGGTGCAGCACACCAACATGGCACATGAATACATACGTAACAAACCTGCACGTTGTGCATATGTACCCTAAAACTTAAAGTATAATAATAAAAACAAAAAAAAAGAAATACAGCACCTGATGAAAACATGCTTGCAGACAACAACCATCGATGGCTGCAAAAATCATTAGGTCACAGATTAATGAAAAACTTAATAATGGTGATTTATCCATTATGAATATCAGCTGTTATGATGTCAAAAGGACACAGCAGCTAATTTAAAAAGACTTCAAAGGGGATAATGTGTGCATCAAAAAGAAAAAAAAAGGCTTCAGTGGATTAAAACATGTCAAATGTGTTTAAAGTTCATTAATTTAGCAAGGCATGGTGGCTCGCCTGTAGTCCCAGCAACTCTGGAGCCAAAAGAGGAAGGATTGCTTGAGCCCAGAAGTTTGAGACCAGCCTAAGCAACACAGCAAACCCCGACTATACAGAAAATACAATTCCATGCTCGTGGACAGGAAGAATCAATACCATGAAAATGGCCACACTGCCCAAAGTAATTGATAGATTCAATTCTATTCCCATCAAACTACGATTGACTTTCTTCACAGAACTAGAAAAAACTACTTTAAATTTCATATGGAACCAAAAAGAGCCCGTATAGCCAAGACAATCCTAAGCAAAATGAACAAACCTGGAGACATCATGCTACCTGACTTCAAACTATACTACAAGGCTACGGTAACCAAAACAGCACGCTACTGGTACCAAAACAGATATAAAGATCAATGGAACAGAACAAAGGCCTCAGAAATAACACCACACATCTACAACCATCTGATCTTCAACAAACCTGACAAAAACAAGCAATGGGGAAAGGATTCCCTATTTAATAAACGGTGTTGGGAAAACTGGCTAGCCATATGAAGAAAACTGAAACTGGACCCCTTCCTTACACCTTATACAAAAATTAACTCAAGATGGATTAAAGACTTAAATGTAAAACCCCAAACAGTAAAAACCCTAGAAGAACACCTAGGCAATACCATTCAGGACATAGGCATGGGCAAGGACTTCATAACTAAAACACCAAAAGCAATGGGAACAAGAGCCAAAGTAGACAAATGGGATCTAATTAAACTAAAGAGCCTCTGCACAGCAAAAGAAACTACCATCAGAGTGTACAGGCAACCTACAGAATGGGAGAAAATTTTTGCAATCTGTCCATCTGACAAAGGGCTAATATCCAGAATCTACAAGGAACTTAAAATAAATTTGTAAGAAAAAAACAACACCATCAAAAAGTGGGCAAAGAATACGAACAGGCACTTCTCAAAAGAGACATTTATGTGGCCAAAAAACATATGACAAAAAGCCCATCATCACTGGTCATTAGAGAAATGCAAATCAAAACCACAATGAGATACCACCTCACTCCAGTTATAATGGCAATCATTAAAAAGTCAGGAAACAACAGATGCTGGAGACAATGTGGAGAAATAGGAACACTTCTACACTGCTGGTGGGAGTATGAATTAGTTCAACCATTGCGGAAGACAGTGTGGCAATTCCTCAAGGATCTAGAACAAGAAATACCATTTGACCCAGCAATACCATTACTGGGTATATACCCAAAGGATTATAAATCATTCTACTATAAAGACATATGCACACATATGTTTATTGCAGCACGATTTACAATGGCAAAGACTTGGAACCAACCCAAACGCCCATCAATGATAGACTGGATAAAGAAAATGTGGGCTGGGCACAGTGGCTCATGCCTGTAATCCCAGCACTTTGGGAGGCAGAGGTGGGTGGATCACCTGAGGAGTTTGAAACCAGCCTGGCCAACATGGTGAAACCCCATCTCTACTAAAAATACAAAAATTAGCCAGACATGGCGGCGGGTGCCTGTAATGCCAGCTATCAGGAGGCTGAGGCAGGAGAATCGCTTGAACCTGGGAAGCAGAGTTTGCAGTGAGCCGAGATCATGCCATTGGGGATATAAATAAGGCAAGTTTGAGTTTAAAAAAAAAAAGAAAAGAAAACACAAAAATTAGCCAGGAATGGGGCACATACCTATAGTCCGAGCTAGGCAGGAGACTGAAGTGAGTGGATTGCTTGAGTCCGGGAGGCAGAAGTTGCAGTGAGCAGAAATTACACCACTGCACTCCAGCCTAAGCAACAGAGCAAGACTGTCTCAAAACAAACAAACAAACAAAACCAAAATACTCTGAATGAGATTTGGGGAGCTTCTGGGTTGATAAACACATCCATGACCTGGGAGGGTGGCACACTCAGAAAGGGCATGGAAGCTCTGTACCTCCTGCCCCAGTACCTTGCCTTATGTATATCTTCCATTTATTTGGCAGTTTCTGAGTTATATCTTTAATAATAAAACTGTAAGTATAGCACTTCTGTGAGTTCTGTGAGTAGTTCTAGTGAATTATCTAACCTGAGGGAGGGTCATGGGAAACCCCGAATTTATAGTGGGGGGGTAGATATGCAAGTAGCCTGGGGACCCCATTTGTGACTGGCATCTAAAGTAGAGGCAGCTTTATGGAACTGAGTCCTTAACTTGCAGGGTATATGCTAAGTACAGGTAATGTAGTGTCAGAATGGAGCTAAATTATTAGACACCCAGTTGGTGTCAGAGAATTGGAGGAACTAGTGCAGGAACAACAGATTTGGTGTTAAACACACACACACACACACACACACACACACACACTTATCAACCACGCTGTATCCCTGGGGGGGAAAAATTTCTGAACTAAAATCTGAGCAAATCTGGAGACCTGATTACCATAAAAGAAGACACACGTGGAGATCAAGAATCCAGTTAAGCAACACAAGGAAACAGATTAAAGCAATTTAAGAGAAATATCAACCAAAATGCAATGTATGTGCCTAACTGGGATCCTGATTGGAGAAAACTACAATCAACATGCCTACAATCATGTGGCATTCATGACACAATATGGCAAATTTGAATACTGCCTGGATATAAATAATATTAAGGAATTATTGTTTACTTTTAAGTATGAATAGTATTATTATTACGGTTTTTTAAAGTCTTTTTCTATTAGTCATACATACTGAAGACTATGAAATAATATGAATGGGACTTCTTCTAAAATAATCCAGGAAGTGTAAATTTTTAAAAAGATTGGCCATGTGTTATAACTGTAAAAACTGGGTGATGGGCACATGAGAATTAATTATTCAAGTCTCTCTCCTTTTAGAATGTTTGAAAATTGCCTTAGTTGAAAAGTTTTTAGAACATAAAGGGAAATGTAAATGAGAAATAATTAAATTTTCAAACATCCAATGAAATCCAAAGATGATTAGTCTGGAGTATATGAAAAAAAATTCACCTATAAACAAATACAGGGATTAGCAAAGGAGAGAATGAGGTGGGGAAGGAAAGGAAAGTGACAGAAAAATAAATAGCAGCAGATGAGTACACAGATTTCCCAGTTGGACACTCTTCACCTTAAGCCACTGAACATACCTGCAGCTCCTGGGCAATCTGCTCTACTTTCAATTCTAACGCCTTATAACTTTCGAGAAGAGCGTCCTTCTCTGTTTTAAGTTTTTCATTTTCTTCAATCAGTTTCTGGTCCTGCTTAATTTTTTCCAGGCTGACGTTAGACCCTAAATTAAAGTCACCAACAGCCAAACTTTCCCTATAAAAACAAATTCATTTATTTTGAAAAACAAACTGTATAAGGCTGACACAGAAAACAAATCTAAGTTATCTTGGTCCTTTTATGCCACAATATATCTGAAAGTTAATTTTGAAAACTAAAATATTTACCTAGTTCATAATATTAAAAAATAATTTAATGCAAACAAGATTTTATAACTGAAATCGTAATTCAATAATGCCTCTAATTCTCAAAAAAACTATATTCCTACTTCTTCATAGCACTATCAACTACAGAGAACAAAGTAAAAAGCATTTCTATATTAGTTTTTTTCCAATCCCTCCTGTGATCCCCCCGTGATTCCCCCATCCTGTGATCCCCTGTGATCCCCCCGTCCACCGCCTCCCACCCCCATTTGACAGTTTAGCTCCTAAAGCACTGATGAGATCCCATCAAACAGCTATGTCATCCAAGATACAGCATCATGGCTTGGACCATGATATAGAAGAATGTTTTGATACATATAAATATCATATCTGGATTTCTGCTTCAAGTTGATGATTTAAAATTATCTAAAAAGTAAAGTATTCAGAATAATCAAACTCCATCACAAGTTTTCACAAGAAGAAGAAAGAGCCTCACTTTTATTAAAAAAGTAAAGGCGATTTCCTGAAACTCTTTAAAATATTCCTAAAGCCATAGGAAGAACTTCAAATCTTATCTGAAATTCTGACTTTGCCTGAATAATTCAGATTTAGGAGCAGATTTTTATTTTTGATAAGTGTATTCCAAATAGTTGGCATGAAAAGTTGGTATGTAAACTTCAAAATAATTCAGGAATTATTTTTCTTTCAAAATAGCTTTTAATGAAAATATCCCTGCTAAAGCAGAGAGGAATACATTTGAGAAAAACAGAAATATCAGCATCAGCCCTTAAAATCACTGACACAGTAAAGGATTCCAAAAGCATAAGCCTTAACTTCTATTCTACTATGACAGGGACCTCTACCATGAATTAGAAATTAGTGAAGACTAAATTCTTACTTTGGAAATGTTATAAGATTGCCTGCATCATTTTCATCCTTCAAGTCAAGAGTCATTTTCTCACTTAAGTGCCCCTTGGGCCTGCTGAAGGTTGACTGGTTTGATCTATGCCCCCACAAAGGAATGGGGCTTTTGAGGTTCCCGAGAACAAGTTGACCAGGATCCAATTTTTTTTCCTCACAGATGTCAGTTCTGGAAGCAAGTCTGCATTTCTCTGCAAATCCTTTCTTAAGCACCTCTTCCCCTATATCCACACTGCCATACTCAGCCTGAGCAATAACTGTTCCATCTTCAGAGGTTGCTTTAATTCTCATTTTTATTTCCTTTTCGAAAATCAAGCTCCCCAAAAAGGTTGTGCCCTAAGAAAGAAGAAAACATAAACCAGCTACACCAACATGTTTCTCTTCCCTTATTTTGTTCCTACCCATTTTTTCCAAGCATCATATTTCTTCATTCTAAAATCTCTATATTACCTTGTTGTTGGCTATAATATGCAAATATGCATCTCCACGTATATGAATGTATTCCAATTACACACTTGCTAAAATGAAGTAGAGCTAAATACTTGTATAGGCAGCCACATTTATAAATCTAAAAATGTATACTAAGTAAATATCCTAGAATAGTTTTTTTTAACCCAGCAGATTACATTGATTACTTTGGCCCCAACTAAATATAATGGTCTCCTGAAAAGCAATAGCGCATAAAAATGAATCTCTGATATCTAGAAAAGGTACTCGATTTTACAAAACTTTAAAAGTTTTAGAGGCAGAGTCACGAACTCTGGTTTTAAAGTAAGACAAGCAGAAGCAAAAAAAGCCACAAACCGAAAGCACAAAATACGAACAAATTCTTTAAAAATCAACAAACTGAAATTATAAAATGTGAGGTGTCACAAATACATATTCGAAACTTTGTTTTTCTTCTTTTTTGAGACAGAATCTCACTCTGTCGCACAGGCTGGAGTGCAGTGGCACAATCTCGGCTCATTGCAACCTCTGCCTCCCCGGTTCAAGTGATTCTCCTGCCTCAGCCTCCCCAGTAACCGGGACTACTGGCACACACCACCACACCTGCCTAATTTTTGTATTTTTAGTAGAGATGGGGTTTCACCGTGTCAGATGAGCTGGTCTCAAACTCCTAACCTCAAGTGATCCGCCCACCTCGGCCTCCCAAAGTGCTGGGATTACAGGGGTGAGCCACCGCGCCTGGCCTTCTACATTCAAAACTCTCTTAAATAGACTTTTGCTTAAGAGGGCTACAACTGTACAACTGGCATATGAGAAACTAGGTGCTTGCTAACTTTGAGCTACTGAATCTCTATCAATAGAACTAAGCAAAGATATACCTAAAACATATTTGGGATTGGAACATATTGAGACTTAATTTTAATAAGAACTTATCTACTCCTCCATAAAACTGTAATTACTAAAATTACTTTGACACAATCTAACTGCTCTTCCCAAATTTCTCTATGTTATTTTCCTGAATTTCACCCTGTGCATACTATAAAGGAAATTAAAAGTAAGTATTCTTTTTCGGAATATATAAAGCATAAATTTAAAACACAAAATGGGTAGGTACAGCTCAAATTTACTGGTTCACAACTTCCTTGAAATAGGGACATCATCTGATGAAACGTATCTCTCTTAGAAGGTGGAGCTGTATTTTTAGCTACATTCCCACTCTATAAATATGAAAAACAATATAGTTTATGCAAACAAAGCAAACCAAATAGGACATCATACCTGTAATAATCAGACAAACAAGAGTGTAAAAACACACTAAAAACCACAAAATACAAACCGGTCACATTTTTAAAAGAAATATGGGGTGTGGGGAAGTCAAGGTCCAAGAAACTAAATAACATTTTTAAGAACTATTTTCTCTTCAACTACACAGTAGTATAGAGGGTAAAATTGAGACCGATGTAGGAATTCTTAACCTTTTTGTGGCCATGGGGCTCCTTTATCAGTCAGGTGAAATCTTTGGACTTTTTCTCAGAATGTTTTTAAATGTATGAAATACATAGGATTACAAAAAAAAATATTTCATTGGGACACATTTTTTTTTTTTTTTTTTGAATGGAGTCTGGCTTTGTCGCCCAGGCGGGAGTGCAGTGGCGCTATCTCGGCTCACTGCAAGCTCCATCTCCCGGGTTCACACCATTCTCCTGCCTCAGCCTCCCAAGTAGCTGGGACTACAGGCACCCACCACCATGACCAGCTAATTTTTTGTATTTTGTAGTACAGATGGGGTTTCACCATGTTAGCCAGGATGGTCTCGATCTCCTGACCTCGTGATCCGCCCACCTCGGTCTCCCAAAGTGCTGGGATTACAGGCGTGAGCCACCGCACCCAGCTGACACATTTATTTTAACAACAGGTTGAGGATACCTGGGCCTAGAAGGATGCATTTGAAGGGGCAGAGAAGGAGACTCAAACTACATATGCTCAAGAATCACCAACTATCACTACCCAAAAAAAAAAAACAAAGAAAGAATTTTTTAGATGGGGTCTTGCTATGTTTGCTCAAGCTGGTCTTGAACTCCTGGGCCCAAGCAACCCTCCCACTTCAGCCTCCTAAGTAGCTGTGATTACAGGCACACACCCTGTGCCTAGCTGAAAAAATAATTTTTTAAATCCACAAAACACGAAAATACTTTAGGTTAACAAACACACAGGTTTTATAAATTTAAAGGCATAAAATTCCTATAAGAAAATACTTTAGGTTAACAAAAACACAGGTTTTATAAATTTTTCAAGGCATAAAATTCAGAAATACACACATTATATCAAGAGGTTTGAATTCACCAAGAATATCAATATAAATAACAAATACAGTCCAGAAGTTATCACCAATCAAATGGGATCAAGCAGGCAAAGCTAACAACCTCAAAATATAACTAACTGAAATATATGTTAGGATTTTAACCAATTAGATGTAGTTTTCCAGTTAACCTCTTTCACATAAAAACCCTTGGTTTCAACTCTTTATTATCAAAAGTCTATCTAAAATTCAAGAACAACTTCTGCCCCTAGGAAGTCTTTGAAAATTATTGCTGGTATATGTGGAATTATTAATATTTCAAGAAACCCTGTCTTTGGGAAATACGTGAATTCAAACGGAAATAACCTATTTTCTACAAAAGTTTCAATTACCTAAAGCTGAAAGTTCTAAAGGTCCATTACTCCTTGCATAGAATTTTTATGCGGAAATCTAATTTTAGATTTCTCTCTGAATTCAAATTCATTTTAGTTACAGTCACCAATCACAATTAGTATGAAGTGGTTCAAACAGATTCTCCCTGAATCATATATAATCATAAACACAGAACCCTGAACTTGAAATAAAATCTGAGTCTTCCTCAGTTCCAACTAACAAAAAGAATGACAGAGTATATGATACACGGGTGTTTTAATACTATACCAAAAATATGTATGTTTTCTCTTTATATATAATACATATAAACATTTAATTTTTATCATAAGAAATATATTTTCCACTAACCCTTATGAGCTGGAGATATATACCTGCACTTAAAAAATATATTTAGGCATTTAAAAGGTATAAAACTTAACTTTTTTCTTTTTTTTTCAGACAGGGTCTCACAGCCTTGACCCCTCAAGCTCAAGCAATCCTCCCACCTCAGCCTCCTGAGTAGCTGGGACTACAGGCATGCGCCACCATGCCCAGCTAATTTTTTTGTATTTTTTATACAGACAAGGTTTTGCCATGTTGCCCAAGCTGGTCTCAAACTCCTGGACTCAAGCCATCCACCCACTTCAGCCTCCAAAAATGCTGGGCTTACAGGCATGAGCCACCGCACTGGGCAAAACTTAACTTTTTAAAATAAATCTGGTCAATGGTTTAGAACATAAGGCTTTCAATCATTAAAAAAGATGAATGTCACTTTTTAGAAATATATTTCATTCTGTTTTCCAAACTGGTAAGCTTCATTCAGAAACAAGAAAGGATCACTTGCTTTCTACTTTATTCCTCTGAATTCTGCCTGTATATATTAGAAAACAAGCTAAAAGGCCTTTAAATTGTTAAACACAAATTCCAAGCTCTAGCTCTCATTCCCTTACTCTACATATAATTTTTAAAGTCAGGCATGTAGGAATAGTAACGTAATATTCTCTTGATCTTCAGCAAACTACCATTCTGAGTATCAATTCTGACTGTGCTGCAGCATAGCGTGAAAGTGTTAGTTAAAAAAATGTGAAGGAATTTCAGTGCCCAGGACACCTTCTGGAAAAGGGGAAGGAAGGAGGTATTTGTGTTGTTACTGAATCCCTACTGTTCATCTATTTATTCAAATGTTAGATAAACTAATGCTCATCTCACACCTACCTGGCAGGGAAATTAGGCACAGAAAAGTGTATACTTATCTCTACCAAACTCACTAAGCTTGTAGGGGAGGAAAAAATTACAACTTTATAGGCTTTATATACGGAGTGACTAAAACACCACAGAGGACCGGGTAAGTGGGTATTAGCAAAGACTTCATATAGAAGATTAGAGTTGAGCTTTGGGCTGAGAATTAATAACTAAACACGGACTTTCTAAGCAGAGCTATTCAAGAATAGCTCATTTTTTTCCAGAACACATTGTGTGCCAATTAGCTTAACTCTAATCAATGATCTTTTTACCGAACTAAGCATCCAAATACAAATGTTTAGCCAGGTGGCTCATGCCTGTAATCCCAGCACTTTGGAAGGCAGAGACAGGGGGATCTCTTGAAGTCAGGAGTTCAAGACCAGCCTGGCCAACATGGTGAAACCCCACCTCTACTAAAAATACAAAAATTAGCCATGCGTGGTGGCAGGTGCCTGTAATTCCAGCTATCAGGAGACTGAGGCAGGAGAATCGCTGGAACCCAAGAGGCGGAGGTTGCAGTGAGCCGAGATCATGCCATTGCACTCCAGCCTGGGCAACAGAGCAAGACTTCAACACCCAACCAAAAAAAAAAAAAAAAAATATATATATATATATATATATACACATATATATATATATACACATATATATATATATACACATATATATATACACACATATATATATAAATGTTTACATACAGTACCATATATAAAGAACCTTTGAAACATACAAAAACATTCTCAGCTGCGGTTTATTAATTCAGTTCTAAAATTAACTTTTTTAAATGTCTTTTTCCCCCTTGATTCATGTGTGTTTCAATCAACATAAATCTGTGCATTTTACCATGAAAAGAACAATAGACTTGAGTTCTAGGCCTAGCTCTTTCCTAATTAGCTTCACGACTTGAAGTCATTTAATTATTCTAGACTACAATTTCCCTATATGTAAAACAAAGTGAGAGCAGATAATATTCTAAGGTCCGTAAACAAGATTTTAGAGTTTTATGCATGCAAGAAATCCAAAATAAGCCTCCCCAACCTTGGTCAAAGCATTTATATTAAAGAAGAAAGTAACAAACTTTAGATTTTAAACCAGAAACTTGGGGTGTAATTTTATAATATCTATATTTCATGTTTATGAAAGCCTGAGTTTCATGTACAGAAATGTTTTTTATAAGTAACTACATAGCAGACAAAACTACACCCAACACACCTACAAGATTCTCAAAGAAAAATAGAGGCAATTTTAATTAATTTCTTTATAACGCTTACAATGATTAAACTGTTTTCCACATGAGCTACTTGAGCTGCTATTATAAATAAGAATTACAAACCTGATTACTTTCCAATGTAATATCTCTCACCAGCATTACCATTTACCAAAAGAATCATCTTTGTATAACAGATTTTAAAAGAGGTAGAATTCCTGTAAGACTACCCCTGAAATTATCGAACGTCTTCCAGAATTAGATTACCAACCCAAAATTCAACGGAAAGTAATATAAACTAGAATCCACATAAGCAAAACATCCACTGCCAATTATTATATCAAACAGTATGAGCCTCTGCCAAAATAATATAATCTGATTAATTATAACCCCATTAATTTCGAATTTGTGGTATTTATGGCCAGGACTAGGTAAAGATCACTTTTATTTAATAAATACTTTCCCAAAACAATTATAGAAATAACTGTATTCATTATTTTCTCCATCATATAAGAGACTATCCTTGGCTGGGCGCAGTGGCTCATGCTTGTAATCCCAGCACTTTGGGAGGCCAAGGTGGGCGGATCACCTGGGGTCAGGAGTTCGAGACCAGCCTGGCCAACATGGTAAAACCCCGACTCTACCAAAAATACAAAAATTAGCTGGACATGGTGGCACAGGCCTGTAATCCAGCTATTCGGGAGGCTGAGGCAGAAGAATTGCTTGAACCTGGGAGGCAGAGGTTGCAGTGAGCCGAGATCACGCTACTGCACTCCAGCCTGGGCAACAGAGTCAGACTCTGTCTCAAAAAAAAAAAAAAAAACAAAAAGAGACTATCCTTTTAAACATTTACATCAGAAGAAGCTATTTACATATATTATATATGTGTATGTCATTCTTATCTGTTCAATGTTTACCTAGCAAAGATGAGCATAAATATATAATTGCTTTCTAATTATAATTCCTATTTTTCACTAATTTATACAGACTTTTATATTAAAGTAAGATTTAACTACATCTACATTTTGTTTCAAGCACATAGTTTTACTTTCATTAGCAAAAATATTTAAAATATGTGACTTGCCTGATCAAACTGGGTAACTTCTTGATCAGAAGGAATGTGTAGTCCCCAAAGTTTATACTTCTTGGCAACACTAGAAAACTGCAGCTCCAAAGGAATTTCAACTATATCAGATCGATTTAGAATTTCAGTATTTCCATAGTCAATGTACCTCACCAGACACTGGAAAAAATAAGAGACAAATACAAATACTGACCCCAGATTAAATATTTCCAAAGAAACCACCAATTTGCTGCTCTCTGTTAATGACCTGTATATCAAAATAGCATTCTTATCTCAAAATGACAAAATACATTCAGAAATAGATTTCTAATAATATCTTCAAAATAAAAAAAAATCCACAGTGCATGAAATTACAGTGATTTCTTTACTTGTTACTAGTTAAATTCCAACAGTACCTTTTCTCATTAGGATGCTTTTTGTTTTTAGACAATTGATATTTTAAATAAACATCAGCCTATGAAGCTTACAGCCCTCTCCTGTTTCTCCTAACGTTAAAATCAATCAACATTCAATTCAATTTCAAGTTGGAAAGAATAAAATCTGAAAAGAAAGGCAAAGTTATCAAACTTCCTTTGACACAATTAAACTCACTCCAGGTAGACCATGTAAACTAATCAGATTCACCACCCTTACCTCCAGCTCTACATCTGTTTAAAAAGTAAAAAAGAAAAACAGTTATTACAAGGTCAAACATCACGCTGCCCTTTAATTTAAAAAATTAAAGCCAACTGAAAAACATATGTAAAATATCATCTCCAGTTGTCAAATTATGGGAGAAAGGTCAATTAGAAAGTTCCATTCCACTAAAATAAACCATTATCTATGACAGCAAAAAATGAAATTTTTTTAAACCAAGCTATTCAGAATATTAATCAAATTGTCACATCTTAGCATCTTATTACACCAAAGAAAATATTTCTGAAACATACATATTTTTAACTTTTTCTCTTTTATCCTGAACCACTTTCCCAGGTTCAGTAAAAACATACATATTATAATTTAAGTACAGAAAGCAGGTGTAGAAAAAACACCAAAGGAAATCTTACAGAGGTACTTTCACACAGCCTGCAATATGCAACTGTCACCAAACAGCTATTCAGAATTCTGTCTCCCTAAATCCTCTTAAAAATCCTCCACAAATTCACAATGTAAAAAAAAAAAAAAAAAAAAAAAAAAGCTTAACACAAAGAAAACTCACCACATTTAACCCAGGCATAAGAAAGTGGCAAGCCAATCATTATTATTAACAATATTCACATCAACTAAATAAAAGATATACCTAACTTCAGAAGAATCAATCAAAATGTTCTTCTCCTACTTATAAAGCTTAATAAAATGACCATTTAAAAGTTACTCAAGAACCAAATATAATTATTAAGATCTGAGGTAGGCTGGGCACAGTGGCTCACTCCTGTAATCCCAGCACTTTCGGAGGCTGAGGCGGACGGATCACCTGCGGTCAGAAGTTCGACCAGCCTGACAAACATGGTGAAACCCCGCCTCTTCTAAAAATACAAAAATTAGCCAATGTGTTGGTGGGCGCCTGTAATCCCAGCTACTTGGGAGGCTGAGACAGGAGAATAGCTTGAGGCAGAGGTTGCAGTGAGCCAAGATCGTACCACTGCACTCCAGCCTGGGCGACACAGAAAGACTCCATCTCAAAAAAAAAAAAAAAAAAGAACTGAGGTAAAAAGAACTAGTCACCAAAAATAACCTACATATTATATAATCTATTCTTGAATAATCTGAGGTGATTATAAAACAACACGTTTTTTAGCAATTAATTTCTTCTGTGTTTTAATCACTGAACCAGGTATCAGTACTATGAATAAGCAATGAAGGGCTAAATAAGCATCAAATTTTTGAACCACAATAAATATTTCTTAAAGCAAAAAAAAACTGAACACTTAATTTCCTGCCTTTTCAACGCTGATGATTTTCAGCACTTTGCATCTGTACCAACACTGATCTTCAGAAAATAATCCACCATAAATCTACAAAGAGAAAAGAAAGCAAAATTACTTGGCATTTAAAGCATGCTGAACAGATCAGAATAAAGGTTATCATTTAAGCTCTTCCTATATGTCAATAAGTACTTTATATATAACTCATTTAATTCTCACAATCCTATCAGGCAGGTACTTTGTTTATGCCACTATGTATCCAAAGACATAAACTAGTAAACTGCAGAACCAAGATTCAAACTTCTGACTTCAGAGTTCATTATGCTATTCTGCATCTCCAAAATGAGGAGGGAGGGGTACAAAAAGCAAAAAAAAAAATTTTTAAGGCACAAGCATCAAATACTTAAAATCACACTATTATAATATCTGAGGCGATAATTGGTACAATTCTTTTTAACATAAACATGGCAAGTACATGCCACGTAAGCCTAACTCTCAACTATAGTGGAATTCATATTTCCTACCAAGCAAGAAAGATTTCATACTTTTTACTTTACGTATAAGGACATTAGTCCTATTAAGTAGATAAAACTAAATTAGATAATATCTTTAATACTGTACTTTATTTTATATCTCAATTGAATGATGTTTAATAAAAGAATAAAGAGAAAATTTACATACTTTCAATCATTTTCTTTTCTTTTTTTTTTTTGAGACAGGGTCTCATTCTGTCGCCAGGCCTGGAGTGCAGTGGAGCAGTCATGGCTCTCTGCTGACTCAACCTCTCCAAGCTCAAGTGATCCTCCCACCTCAGTCCCCAGGGTAGCTGGGAACATGGGCACGCACCACCACGCCTGGGCTAAGTTTTGTTTTTGTTTTTCTTTTTTTTTTTTTTGTAGAAGCAAGGTCTCACCATGTTGCCCAGGCTGGCTTTCATTTTCTCGAACTTCAAAGTAGCCTTAGCACTACTGGCACTTGGGACTGGATGAGTCTGTGTTGAGTGGCAGAGTGGGGCTGTCCTCTGTCCTGTGCATTGTAAGATATTTACCAACATCCCTTCTGGCCTCTAGACACTAGATGCCAGTAGCACCACTTCCAGTTGTGACAAGCAAAAACGTCTCCAAACACTGTCAAATGTCTCCTGAAGGTGTCTATGATTTAGATGGATATCATTTGGATATCATCCACCAAATCTCACGTTAAAATCTGATTCCCAGTGTTGGAGGGGGGCCTGGTAGGAGGTGATTGGATAGTAGAGGCAGATCCCTAAAAATGGCTTGGTGCCATTCTCGTGGAAGTGAATGAGTTTTCACTCATAGTTCCTAAGAGAACTGGTTGTTGAAAAGAGCCTGGCACCTCTTCCTCCCTTTGCTTCCTCTCTCACCATGTAATCTACAGACACTGGCTCCTCTTCACCTTCTAATATTTGTGGAAGCACCCTGAGTCCCTTGTTAGAGTTGTATAAAAAGCAAAAAGACTTTTTTTTAGAAGACACAGGCATCAAACACTTAAAATCATACTATTTTAATGTCTGAAGACATAATTGGTATAATTTTTTTAAAACATAAACATGCGAAGTACATGACACTTAAGTCTAACTCTCAACTATACTATGTTGGAGCTATGCTTTTTGTACAGCCTACAGAACCATGAGCCAAATAAACCTCTTTTCTTTATAAATTACCCAGTCTCAGGTATTTCTTTACAGTAACAAAAATGAAGTAAGCCATGATTGGATTGGGAAGGATACAAAAATCACTGCAGGCTGATAACTACTTTTTTTGAGATAAGGTTTTACTCTGTTGTCCAGGCTGGAGTGCAGTAGCATGATCATAGCTCACTGTAGCCTCAAACTTCTGGGCTCACACAATCCTCCCACTTCAGCCTCCCAAATATCTGGGGCTACAGGCACACATACCATACCTAGCTTTTTTTTTTTTTTTTTTTGGTAGAAACAGGGTCTCACTATGTTGCCCAAGACTGGTTTTGAACTCCTGGCCTCAACCAATCCTCCTGCCTCGGCCTCCCAAAGTGCTGGGATTACGGGCATGAGCCCCCATGCCTGGCCTTAACAGCTTTAAATCATACATTCTCAACTGGGGCAATATCCCTAAGGGGAATAAAAGTGGTCCTTATGGAGAGTTGGAAATCTTAAATACTACAATGGTCTGTAGCCCTCCAAAGTTCAACCCTACTGATAACATAGTTATTATATACTGTATATCTGTAGTATTAAAATATCTGAAGGGGAGAAGGGCCATTAGGCCATTAGGGAGAAAACAGATCTAAAAATGCTCCTTAGGAGGGAATAATGAGAAAAATGGCTGAAGAATACTGCTTTAAGTTATGGATTATAAAATTAATTTCAATGTATCACTCTGAACTAGGACAAATCCACAGATTTATTTTATGAAACCTAAACACCAAACCTATTCATCAAAACAATAAAGTACACATAAATTCAGACAAACAAATAAATAAATAACAATTCAAAAGCTACAAAGGATAAGTGTATTCAATTCATAATTAACTCCGGTTTCTTCAGCTAACATTCAACAACTAAAGGGCAAGAGAAAGCAGTAATAGTATAGTACTCTCTCTCAACCGTGGTAAGAAAATAGGGGTAAGTAGCAAAAATAGCTGACAATCAACAGTCCTAACCAATTTCAATCCCTGCAAAAGACTGCACCATCTTTAATTAAGGCTTTGTAATAACATCACAATATGATTAATAATTTGGTATAAGGTAAGCGACAGATATGCAATGGTTTATTGCAAACCAGGTGAGGCAGGGCTGGGAACACTTGTGTCCAAGAATAGAGCTGGTACTGTAATGCCTAACCTTGTTTTTACTCTAACACGCTACTTTAAATTTTGTCCTGTTTGTCTCTTTAATCACCTAGCCTTGCTTCTCAAGTAAGACTCTCTCTAGCTGGGAAAGCCGGACAAACTCCAATTGACCCCTTAATTTACAAGACACTAAGGGCTCCTTACCCAACATCCTTCCGCAAGGAGTTGACCTGTGTAAGCAGATCCTCAGCATTTCAAAGGAGCCCAATTAACTGATAAGGTACCGGCACAAACAATGTATGAAGTTCCCAGGATTTTTTTCAAAGAGATAACAACATAAAGCCTTGAGTTCCTGTCCGGCATAGCATTTATATCTAATTATAATGAAGGATTTAGAGCCCTGCACCTGGTACCTTGCTTTTTGTAACCATTTGTCTTTTAAATTGTTTATCTCTCTGTAACCATTTGCTTCTTTTGATTCTTGCATGTTTTCACTTCTGTAGAATTATTGCATTTGAGTTCCCCTCCCCTTCCTAAACCAAGGTATGAAAGTTAATCAAGCCCCTTCCTCCAGGCCGAGAGAATTTTGAGCATTAGCCGTCTCTTTGGCCGCCAGCTTAAATAAAGGACTCTTAATTCGTCTCAGAGTGTGGCGTTTCTCTAACTCGCCTAGGTATAACAGTACTCAACAAAGTGAAGAATCTGAAGTTCGCGGCTCTGTTAGTGTAATACAACCACGAAAACATGTAAATCTATCCCAGATAGACTTATCTATTCTCATGACATAGTGAAAACTATATATTCACTCTCATTGTGCCTGGGCCCAATCTTCTCCTCCCACAACTCCACTATTCATAGCCTATGACCCTCCTACATGGTGGCAGAGGGAGAGAACCATTTAGATCACTAAGGAAAACTGACAAAGTATAATCCATTTATGAACAATCAGAAGTAGCTGATTAATCACTTAATTACTGACACTTGTTTAAATTTTTGATAAGGTAATTAATTTTATATTCAATAGAAGAAAAGGAGTATGTCTTAATTTATAACAATATTAAACACAGTCATAGGTCAGGCACAGTGGCTCACACCTGTAATCCCCCCATAAAAAAAATTTTAAAAATTGAGGAATGAGTTGGCTCCAATGATGGGTCTCAGATGGGCTAATTTTTATAGACATAGTCTCTGAAAGAAATCTGTCAAGGAATCATATACAGACACTTATCTGCATGCTCATTCTCCATTAATATAGAAAGGAGAACTGGCATTAGATTATTTCAGCAAATAAAAGTAAAATCAAGATTTATAAAGAAAAGAGGAGAGAGAGGTTCCAAGATGGCCGAATAGGAACAGCTCCAGTCTGAAGCTCCCAGTGTGAGCGACGCAGAAGACGGGTGATTTCTGCATTTCCAACTGAGGTACCGGGTTCATCTCACTGGGGCTTGTCAGACAGTGGGTGCAGCCCACGGAGCAGGGCGGGTATCGCCTCACCCAGGAAGTGCAAGGGGTCAGAGAATTCCCTTTCCTAGCAAAGGGAAGCCATGACAGATGGTACCAGGAAATTCGGGACACTCTCACCCTAATACTGCACTTTTCCAATAGCCTTAGCCAACAGCACACGAGGAGATTATATCCCACGCCTGGCTCCGAGGGTCCCATGCCCACGGAGCCTTGCTCACTGCTAGCACAGCAGTCTCAGATGAACCGCAAGGCGGCGAGGCTGGGGGAGGGGCGTCCGCCACTGCTGAGGCTTGAGTAGGTAAACAAAGCCGCCGGGAAGCTTGAACTGGGTGGGGCCCACCACAGCTCAAGGAGGCCTGCCCGCCTCTGTAGACTCCACCTCTGGAGGCAGGGCATAGCTGAACAAAAGGCAGCAGAAACTTCTGCAGACTTAAACGTCCCTGTCTGACAGCTTTGAAGAGAGTAGTGGTTCTCCCAGCACAGACTTTGAGATCTGAGAACAAACAGACTGTTTCCTCAAGTGGGTCCCTGACCCCCGAGTAGCCTAACTGGGAGGCACCCCCCAGTAGGGGCAGACTGACACCTCATACAGCCGGGTGCCCCTCTGAGACGAAGCTTCCAGAAGAACGATCAGGCAGGAACATCTGCCGTTCTGCAATATTTGCTGTTCTGCAGCCTCCGCTGGTGATACCCAGGCAAACAGGGTCTGGAGTGGACCTCCAGCAAACTCCAACAGACCTGCAGCTGAGGACGTGAAGGTCCTGACTGTTAGAAGGAAAACTAACAAACAGAAAGGACATCCACACCAAAACCCCATCTGTACGTCACCATCATCAAAGACAAAAAGTAGATAAAACCACAAAGATGGGGAGAGATCAAAGCAGAAAAGCTGAAAATTCTAAAAATCAGAGCACCTCTTCTCCTCCAAAAGAACGCAGCTCCTCGCCAGCAACGGAACAAAGCTGGATGGAGAATGACTTTGATGAGTTGAGAGAAGAAGGCTTCAGACAATTGGTAATAACAAACTTCTCCAAGCTAAAGGAGGATGTTCAAACCCACTGCAAAGAAGCTAAAAACCTTGAAAAAAACTAGACAAATGGCTAACTAGAATAAACAGTGTAGAGAAGTCCTTAATGACCTGATGGAGCTGAGAACCATGGCACGAGAACTACGTGACGCATACACAAGCTTCAGTAGCTGATTTGATCAAGTGGAAGAAAGGGTATCACTGATTGAAGATCAAATGAATGAAATGAAGCAAGAAGAGAAGTTTAGAGAGAAAAGAGTAAAAAGAAACAAACAAAGCCTCCAGAAATATGGGACTATGTGAAAAGACCAAATCTATGTGTGACTGGTGTACCTCAAAGTGACAGGGTGAATAGAACCAAGTTGGAAAACATTCTTCAAGATATTATCCAGGAGAAATTCCCCAACCTAGCAAAGCAGGCCAACATTCAAATTCAGGAAATACACAGAATGCCACAAAGATACTCCTCGAGAGGAGCAACTCCAAGACACATAATTGTCAGATTCACCAAAGTTGAAATGAAGGAAAAAATGTTAACGGCAGCCACAGAGAAAGGTTGGGTTACCCACAAAGGGAAGACCATCAGACTAACAGCAGATCTCTCGGCAGAAACTCCACAAGCCAGAAGGGAGTGGGGGCCAATATTCAACATTCTTAAAGAAAAGAATTTTCAACCCAGAATTTCATATCCAGCCAAACTAAGCTTCATAAGTCAAGGAGAAATAAAATCCTTTACAGACAAACAAATGCTGAGAGATTCTGTCACCACCAGGCCTGCCTTACAAGAGCTCCTGAAGCAAGCACTAAACATGGAAAGGAACAATCGGTACCAACCACTGCAAAAACATGACAAATTGTAAAGACCACTAATACTAGGAAGAAACTGCATCAACTAACGAGCAAAATAACCAGCTAACATCATAATGACAGGATCAAATTCACACATAACAATATTCACCTTAAATGTAAATGGGCTAAATGCTCCAATACAATTAAAAGACACAGACTGGTAAACTGGATAAAGAGTCAAGACCCGGCTGGGCGCAGTGGCTCACGCCTGTAATCCCAACACTTTGGGAGGTCGAGGCAGGCAGATCACGAGGTCAGGAGATCGAGACCTTGCTGGCTAACACGGAGAAACTCTGTCTCTACTAAAAATACAAAAAATTAGCTGGGCGTGTTAGCAGGCACCTGTAGTCCCAGTTACTAGGGAGGCTGAGGCAGGAGAATGGCGTGAAAGTGGGAGGCTGAACTTGCAGTGAGCTGAGATCACACCACTGCACTCTAGCCTGGGCAACAGAGCGAGACTCCATCTCAAAAAAATAAATAAATAAAAACACTCAAGACCCATCAGTGTGCTGTATTCAGGAGACCCATCTCACGTGCAGAGACACACACAGGCTCAAAATAAAGTGATGGAGCAAGATCTACCAAGCACATGGAAAACAAAAAAAAAGGCAGGGGTTGCAATCCTAGTCTCTGATAAAACAGAATTTAAAGCAACAAAGATCAAAAGAGACAAAGAAGGCCATTACATACTGGTAAAGGGATCAATTCAATAAGAAGAGCTAACTATCCTAAATATATACGCACCCAATACAGGAACACCCAGATTCATAAAGCAAGTCCTTAGAGACCTACAAAGAGACTTGGACTCCCACACAATAATAATGGGAGACTTTAACACCCCACTGTCAACATTAGACAGATCAATGAGACAGAAAGTTAACAAGGATATACAGGAATTGAACTCAGCTCTGCACCAAGCGGACCTAATAAACATCCACAGAACTCTCCACCTCAAATCAACAGAATATACATTATTCTCAGCACCACATCACACTTATTCCAAAATTAACCACATAGCTGGAAGTAAAGCACTCCTCAGCAAATGTAAAAGAACAGAAATTATAACAAACTGTCTCTCAAACACATTCAAAACCTAGCAGAAAGCAAGAAATAACTAAGATCAGAGCAGAACTGAAGGAAATAGAGACACAAAAAACTCTTCATAAAATCAATGAATCCAGGAGCTGGTTTTTCGAAAAGATCAACAAAATTGATAGACTGCTAGCAAGACTAATAAAGAAGAAAAGAGAGAAGAATCAAATAGATGCAATAAAAAATGATAAAGGGGATATCACCACCGATCGCACAGAAATACAAACTACCATCAGAGAATACTATAAAAACCTCTACGCAAATAAACTAGAAAATCTAGAAGAAATGGATAAATTCCTGGACACATACACCCTCCCAAGACTAAACCAGGAAGAAGCTGAATCCCTGAATAGACCAATAACAGGTTCTGAAATTGAGACAATAACAGCCTACCAACTAAAAAAAAGTCCAGGACTAGACGGATTCACAGCCAAATTCTACCAGAAATAGAAAGAGAAGCTGGTACCATTCTTTCTGAAACAATTCCAAACAACAGAAAAAGAGGAAATCGTCCCTAATTTATTTTAGGAAACCAACATCATCCTGATACCAAAGCCTGGCAGAGACACAACAAAAAAAGAGAATTTTAGACCAATATCCCTGATGAACAACCATGCAAAAATCCTCAATAAAATACTGGCAAACCGAATCCAGCAGCACGTCAAAAAGCTTATCCACCACGATCATGTTGGCTTCATCCCCCAAGATGCAAGGCTGGTTCAACATACCCATATCAATAAACATAGTCCATCATATAAACAGAACCAAAGACAAAAACCACATGATTATCTCGATAGATGCAGAAAAGGCCTTTAACAAAATTCAACAGCCCTTTATGCTAAAAACTCTCAATAAACTAGGTACTGAAGGAACGTATCTCAAAATAATAAGAGCTTCTGTGACAAACCCACAGCCAATATCATACTGAATGGGCAAAAACTGGAAGCATTCCCTTTGACTCTTAAAGTCAATGATAAAGTCACAACTGTAAAATGAATGCATTTAAAAAATAAAAGATACATTTCATGACAAAAAGTATGCAATGATCATGAAAATCTACTGTACACTTTGCCAAGGCCAAAGAATGAAAGACAATATGAAAAAGCCAATCTTCAAATATATCCTCAACAAAAACCCCCTCCTAAATAGTAAAATTATCGTTTAAGAATATTTGTCTTTACACATCTAAACAGAAGCTCTAACCAAAAAAAAAAGTGGGGGAAAGGGCAGATGATAACTCTCCACAAGTTTTCCAGATATAAACATGTGGTCACCAGGAATTCAAGATTAAACTTCTAAAGCAACATTTAACTCAAAATAAAGTGAACATTTCTGACAGGTGACAACAGTAGTATGAAACTGATTTTTCCTTTCCTAAGTAGAAATGAGATGGGGCATTTCAGTAATCATCTAAGAATAACTGTAGAAATACTCCCAATTCTACCACCCCACCCACTGGTATAAAACAGATACCTTCCATGAAAGTATCTTTCACATTACTGAAATATCCTCACTTACTTGGGACAATTTCATGCTTAGATGAGTATAAACACTTGTTTTTAGGTGTGTGGAATTATTGGAGCTGAGATTTTTGAAACAATATCTGAATCTTAGCAGAGATATAAAAATCCTTTCACTATACATTGACTGGGCTTCCTTAACCAAATCTGAGCAACTACTGTAATAACAGTGCTGGTGGTAGTCCATGATACTCTCAAATTTTTTCCCTTTAAGAAATGTATAATCCATGTAATACTAGTAAATATGTTACATTGTACACCTTCTTAACAAAGAATGTCTGTTTTCGGGCCTTACTAGGAAAACAAACAGACAAACAATGGCAGTTACTGCCTGTTTTTATCACTGATAAGCTACAATAAAGCTCAAATGATGGATGGTTTACGTGTGTGATATTAAGTACAAAATGAAAGCCGTTATAATTTTACCAAAAGAAACACGAAAAATATGGGAAGAAGTGAAGTGAACATGGCATGGGTCCCAAAGATTACTATATGTTTCAGAACAGGATTTTGAAAACAAACAATTTCTGTGAATATTTCTTATACTAGAAAGATCCAAAGCAAATCTAGGCAAGCTTAGCCCTACCTTGTCAAAGATAAATACTCAGGTAAGTTGGAAGTTCCGTTTGCTAAAGTGCATCTGCTGATCATATCTACCCTGCTACTTAGAGACAGCCAGGAAGGTGGCCATCACTCATGCTCATTCACTCTTTCTGTGTTTTATCAAGAGTCACACGTAACAATTTTTTTTTCAAACCAAATGCTTTATACAGTGAACTACAGGAAAAACAATTCTAAATACACTTTTAAAATGCTAGAGAGTTAAGATAACCTCATTAAAGAAAAAAATACTGAAAATGTAAAGGGTCCATACAAAATAACAGCTGTATTAAGTGTATACTTTCTATTTTAATAATTCACTTGGCTGTGCTCTTAAAATGAGAGAAGCAGATATTTTACCCATGTCTTCTGGCAAGAGATTCAAAAGCAGAAGTAGCAGGACTGTAAAATTTCATAAAATTTGTGGGATTTTTTTAAAGCTAAATTATTCAATATCTTGTACTGTTTTGCACCCATATATTACCCCGGAATATACGTACAGCATCCCAGCAACAGTGACTGCAACAAAAGTAAGGTAAATAGGTCTACAAAGCATTTGATTTCCTTATTAGAGAAAGTTTTTGTAGAGGAAATGCAAACAACTGCAATTCAGATCACATTATATAAGCTTGACAATTATTTAAACCTTATATAAAATTAAATCTAACCCTTACCACTACGAATCTGTGAGGAATCAGAAAAGGATTTATAGTACAGAAGTCTTGATTACTGTTTCATTCCACTTTGAAATCACTCTGAGCTAAAACAGCATTCTTCCAAGATTTAAATAGATTTTATAAAAGGGATTCTTTTACATTATTATTGTTACTGACAGAAACAAGTTTTGCTTTTTTCCACTATAATTCGCTCTGATGAAAGAAATAATTCTCTCTCTTAACTCCTAACAAACGCTACATTTTCAAGACTAAGGGAATTACTGGTGGCATTCTTTCTCCTTGATCTAAACTATTCGTCTCTAAAATATGTCAAGTAAGCTTTTAAAGATTCAGGGAGGGGCAGCGTTGTGATTTTTTTCTCAGTAAATTTTGAGGTGGCTCCTCTGGCTTCATTGCTTCACTGTGATCTTTTTCTTCCTCTTCTTTGTTATCTTCTTCCATTTTTTCATCCTCCTCTCTGTCTAGAGGCTGAGGAATAAGCTGATTACCCACAAATATGTACATGTTAGTTCTCTGTTTAACTCTCTTTTTTTTTCCTTTTGGGTGGAGCCCTTTGCGGAATCCCCTTGGCCTGCATCTCATCATTTATGAAATTTCTAAGTGTGCGTCGAATGTAAATACAAGCCAAGCCCTGTGGATTCCTGACAGCACAGGGAGGGAGTCCCACAGAATCTGGTTTACCATTATCATTCTTACTTGGTTGCACAAGTGGAGCAAATGACACAACAAGGATATTTTTCCTTTCCCAAGTGTTTTGTCCAGTTCTGTGTTAACTGATCCTCTACAGGCATGACTAACATGTCTCCAACTTTTAGTAATATTTTCATGTAGTTTTCATGGTCTTTCTGGACTCCAGCTCCACGGTAAATTCGGTCATGCTGATGACTGTCAGATGCTATCTGGAGGCAATTACTGACGACAAATGCAGGTTCACAGAACTCAAATCTTAGGAGTGGTTTTCTTTATAGGTGCATGTTGGAATATCTTCATCTTGAGATGGACAGATGATTTTGCTTACAGTGGGGGCTTGCCAACTTGCACATATAATTTTTTTGATAAGCGGCTAGGAGATCAGGGTGACCTAGCCTTGCCCTGTAACTTCCCTCTTAGATGGATAGTCTAGGTCTAGGAGCTGATTACTAAACCTATCACTATTTTTGATGAAGCTCTCCAGTTTTTCCTTGGCATATTCCACCGCATCTGAATGAGGCCAAATCCCATGGTTTACTCCAAAAGGATCTGTGGTGCAGCGGTTGGTCCGGCCCACTGCAGCGGTGAGCAGACTAGGTGCTGGGAGTTGGTGGGGTCTGCGGCAGCTGGACGCTGCCACCACCACAACAGCACAGCCACCGCCACCGCCGAGGAGAGCGAATTGGTGGGGCAGGGACCTATGTGTATGATTTTATATATGTTTTTTTGAGATGAGGTCTCTGTTGCCCAGGCTGGAGTGCAGTGGTGTGATCATGGCTCACTGCAGCCTCAACCTATTGGGCTCAAGTGATCTTCCCACCTCAGCCTTCCAAGTAGCTGGGACTAAAGTCGTGTGCCACCATGCCCAGCTAATTTTTAAAGTTTTTGTAGAGATGGGGGCATCACTATGTTGACCAGGCTGGTCTTGAACTCCTGGGCTCAATCAGTTTTCCCACCTTAGCCTCCCAAAGTGCTGAGATTCATGGTGTGAATCACTATGCCGAACCTGTACGTATTCTTGACACGAGTCCTTTGTCTTTTATATGTATTGCTAGTTTCTTTTAGTCTGTGGCCTACCTACTCATTTTCTTGGTATTATTTGAAATTTATTAATTTTTTTCTTTTTGGTATGTGCATTCTGCTTCCCATTTAAGACCACTATACTTACCCCAAGATCATAGATATATTTGTGTGTGTGTGTGTGTGTGTGTGTTTCTCTGGAAGTTTTTACCTTTTGCATTTAGGACTGGGGTGACCGCCAGTAAATTTTTTGATTATAATATGAGGTAGAGATAAACTTCAGTATTTTTCCATTGTCAAGCTTATATAATGTGATCTGAATTGCAGTTGTTTGCATTTCCTCTACAAAAACTTTCTCTAATAAGGAAATCAAATGCTTTGTAGACCTATTTACCTTACTTTTGTTGCAGTCACTGTTGCTGGGATGCTGTACGTATATTCCGGGGTAATATATGGGTGCAAAACAGTACAAGATATTGAATAATTTAGCTTTAAAAAAATCCCACAAATTTTATGAAATTTTACAGTCCTGCTACTTCTGCTTTTGAATCTCTTGCCAGAAGACATGGGTAAAATATCTGCTTCTCTCATTTTAAGAGCACAGCCAAGTGAATTATTAAAATAGAAAGTATACACTTAATACAGCTGTTATTTTGTATGGACCCTTTACATTTTCAGTATTTTTTTCTTTAATGAGGTTATCTTAACTCTCTAGCATTTTAAAAGTGTATTTAGAATTGTTTTTCCTGTAGTTCACTGTATAAAGCATTTGGTTTGAAAAAAAAATTGTTACGTGTGACTCTTGATAAAACACAGAAAGAGTGAATGAGCATGAGTGATGGCCACCTTCCTGGCTGTCTCTAAGTAGCAGGGTAGATATGATCAGCAGATGCACTTTAGCAAACGGAACTTCCAACTTACCTGAGTATTTATCTTTGACAAGGTAGGGCTAAGCTTGCCTAGATTTGCTTTGGATCTTTCTAGTATAAGAAATATTCACAGAAATTGTTTGTTTTCAAAATCCTGTTCTGAAACATATAGTAATCTTTGGGACCCATGCCATGTTCACTTCACTTCTTCCCATATTTTTCGTGTTTCTTTTGGTAAAATTATAACGGCTTTCATTTTGTACTTAATATCACACACGTAAACCATCCATCATTTGAGCTTTATTGTAGCTTATCAGTGATAAAAACAGGCAGTAACTGCCATTGTTTGTCTGTTTGTTTTCCTAGTAAGGCCCGAAAACAGACATTCTTTGTTAAGAAGGTGTACAATGTAACATATTTACTAGTATTACATGGATTATACATTTCTTAAAGGGAAAAAATTTGAGAGTATCATGGACTACCACCAGCACTGTTATTACAGTAGTTGCTCAGATTTGGTTAAGGAAGCCCAGTCAATGTATAGTGAAAGGATTTTTATATCTCTGCTAAGATTCAGATATTGTTTCAAAAATCTCAGCTCCAATAATTCCACACACCTAAAAACAAGTGTTTATACTCATCTAAGCATGAAATTGTCCCAAGTAAGTGAGGATATTTCAGTAATGTGAAAGATACTTTCATGGAAGGTATCTGTTTTATACCAGTGGGTGGGGTGGTAGAATTGGGAGTATTTCTACAGTTATTCTTAGATGATTACTGAAATGCCCCATCTCATTTCTACTTAGGAAAGGAAAAATCAGTTTCATACTACTGTTGTCACCTGTCAGAAATGTTCACTTTATTTTGAGTTAAATGTTGCTTTAGAAGTTTAATCTTGAATTCCTGGTGACCACATGTTTATATCTGGAAAACTTGTGGAGAGTTATCATCTGCCCTTTCCCCCACTTTTTTTTTTGGTTAGAGCTTCTGTTTAGATGTGTAAAGACAAATATTCTTAAACGATAATTTTACTATTTAGGAGGGGGTTTTTGTTGAGGATATATTTGAAGATTGGCTTTTTCATACTGTCTTTCATTCTTTGGCCTTGGCAAAGTGTACAGTAGATTTTCATGATCATTGCATACTTTTTGTCATTGAAATATATCTTTTATTTTTTAAATGCATTCATTTTACAGTTGTGACTTTATCATCGACTTTAAGAGGTAGAAATAAAAATGAAAATTAAAGTGAAAAAAACATACGGAATGCCTACAGATCAATCAAGACAAATAACCTAATTTAAAAATGGGGAAAAGATGTGAATAGGTACTTCACAAGACCCCTTCCAAAGGGCTAATAAAAATATTAAAACACAACCTTAGTACACTAGCAAAGCAGGGGGCTGGTGAGGACATCGAGGAACTATAACTCTCATATATTGCTGATAAGAATGTAAATTGGTTCAACACTTTTGCAAAGCTGTTTGGCAGTATCTACTTTGGCAGAAACATGCCTACCCTGCAATTTAGCAATTCTACTCTAGATATACGTGCAAAAGAAATGAGTCAATACATCCAGCAGAAGACTTATATAAGGATTTCACGGCAGTTTCATTCAGAGTAGTTAAAAACTGCAAAAAATCCAAATGCCCATCAAAGGAGAACAGATCAATAAATTGTGTTATATTTATACAATGAATGTTAAATAGCTTAAAAAAGAACAGACTACCAATACACTAATACACACAACAATATAAATGAATCTCAGAAATTATGTTGAACAAAAGAAGCCAGATACATACAATAAACTACATACTCCATGATTTAAGAACAGACATATGAATCTATGGTGATAGTATCAGAATGAGGGTTATACCTCTGATGGAGAAACGACTGACTAAGAATTGACTGAGAAGGGGCCCGAAGGAATTTTCTGAAATGATGGAACCATATGTTGATCTGGATGGTGGTTACATGGATACATACACACGTAAAAACTCACCAAGCTATATACTTAGGATCTTAAGAGATATATACCTTACTGTATACAAGTTATAACTCAGTAAAAAAGAAAAAAGCCAAATTGCTCTGCATAAAGATGCATCTTACAAATTTTTTGTGAATCAAAGTCAAATGCAAGGAATCTAGTTTGTTCACCACTGCATACTTAATGCTTAATACAGTGCCACGTACATGGCAGACAGTACATACATTTTCTTCACTTCTGTTTTTTTGGCTAGAATAGTGTAGCTTTTAATTCTACTGTTCCTATTTTTAACTGTAGTAAACTATACATAACATAAAATTGACTATCTTGACCACTGTTAAGTATACAGTTCAGTGGCATTAAGTACATTCATACTGTTCTGCAACCTTCGCCACCATTCATCATCCATCTCCATAGCTCTTTTCATGTTGTAAAACTGAAACTCTACACCCATTAATCAATAACTCCTCATCCTCAATCTTCCCCCAGTCCCTGATAACCATCACTCACTTTTTCTGTCTCTATGATTTTGACTACTCTAAGTACTTCATACAAGTAGAACCATAACAGTATTTATCCTCTTGTGACTGGCTTATTTAGCTAATGTCCTGAAGATTCATCCATGTTGTAGCTTATGTCAAATTTCAAGACTGAGTAATATTCAGTCCATAAGTATTTTTGAATTAATAAATTTACCATAACAGTAGTTTATACAAATTCCAAAAATCAGCCTCTTCTTTTCAAATATACCAGGAACTCCAAAAACTAAATATCTAAGACACAGGAAAGCTGACAGGAGGAATGAAATAATTATATTCAAGAATATGGCTCACCTTGTTTGGGTCAAGATTCCCCAAAACAGAACTGGCCTGGGGGCAAACTTCAGACAGTGAGCAACCAATCTTCATGATATCCTTATTTCTATTGATACTCTAGAAAGATTAGATATAGTATAAGATACAGTAAAATATTATTTTACAGTGTTACACGCTTGAGGGTTCTAAGCATGATAAACTTAAAAGATTTTAGGCCATTAGAAATTAAATCAACTTCTTATGTCTGTATTTTTTCATAATTTAAATGAGTTATTTATAAGAAATGAGACTAGGCCATAGAAAAAGTTTACTTCCCAATGTGTTCAAATTAGGTAGAATTCAAACAAGATACCAAATATAATTAAATCATATGGAAAGGATTCCTTAAAGATTGATTTGATTGCAGAGCTCAAACTGGGAAATAAAAGATGATCCCGGAACATTTGATGGTGCCAGAAAGTAAAGAAATGCTAAAAAAAAAAAAAAAAAAAAAGCAGGTTGCGATGGCTCACACCTGTAATCCCATCACTTTGGAGGGCCGAGGTGGGAGGATCATTTTTGAGCCCAGGAGTTTGAGAGTAGCTTGGCAATGTGGTGAAACCCTGTCTCTACAAATATAATACAAAAAATTAGCCGGGCATGGTAGTGTGCACCTATAGTTCCAACTACACAGGAAGATGAGGTGGGAGGATTGCTTGAGCCCAGAAGTTCGAGACTGCAGTGAGCCATGAGCACACTACTGCACTCTAGCCTTGGTGACGGAGACCCTGTCTTGAAAAAAAAAAAAAAAAAAAAGTGCTCAAAAAAAGAATAGGAGACGTTTAAGGACAAGTACCAATCTGTATTCTTTGGTGAACTTTGTCCCAATGGCCAAGGCTGAATAATTTAAACAACAAAATAAATTATGATATAACCCATGGAATAAATATCCTTGAGTTTATATTAATATAAATAATTGAATAAATAAATGGCAGAGAAGAGACAGCTCTTCCTTATAGAAGAATTCCAATTAATAAATGTGGAAGGAATGAGGGGAATAGAAAATCATCATTAGGCAAGCACTAGAGCAATAAACAATAAAATTCGTGGGTGAAAAGTTGAACAGAAACTGGATTAGACAGCCACAATAAGTCTCCTAAAACATTAATTAATTACAAAAGAAAAGAGTAACTTTACAGCGAAAAAACCTGGAAGTTGCCACCTTACCCAAGTGAATCAAGGTTATCATCAATAAGAAGGTATATCACATCACGAAACCCCAATATGATATACTGAGAGGACTACAATATCACTTCTGTGGAACTCTTGCTAATCTATTCATAAGAAATCATCAAACAAACCCAAATTAAAAGATACTCTACAAAATAACTAATATTCATCAGAAGTGTCAAAAGTCTTGAAATACAAGGAAAAACTGAGGAACATTCAGAGGTTAAAGGAAACCAAGGATACACAACTAAATACAATTTGGGATTCTGTATTGGATCCTGGAACACAAAAAGACAAAAAACTGCTAAAATTTAAATAAGGGCTGTAGTTTAGTTAATAGCATTGTACTAATGTTAATTCCCTGGCTTTGATCACTGTACTGTGGTTATATAACACATTAGCATTAAAGGAAGCTGGGTGAAGAGTATACAGAGCCACATTCTAGCCTCTGTACTAATTTTGCAACATTCCTGTAAGTCAAAGTTTCTTCAAAATAAAATGTTAAATATATATATATGTTCTAAAGAAATATACCAACAAAATATTCAATAATGCTAGAAAGAACATGATTATCTGTGATGACTGAAAAAAAACTCTGAAAGAGCAGTTCAAAGAACATCATGATGAATATCAAAGTCTCAGCATAGAACAGGAACTGAATTTAAACTGACCCTGAGAAACAACAGAAACAGCCTTTGTGAACAAACCCCTGGAATCAAAATATTCCATATAACTATATTTTTTCACTATACAGACTAAAACAAATAGGAGCTCTTTGTTTGTTTGTTTGTTTGTTTGGTGCAATCTCAGCTCACTGCAGTCTCAATCTCCTGGGCCCAGGCAATCTTCCCACCCTCAGCCTCCCACATAGCTGGGAACACAGGCATGCACCACCATGCCCGGCTAATTTTTTTTTTTTTTTTTTTTTGTAGTGACAAGGTCTTACTATGTTGCCAAGGCTGGTCTCAAACTCCTGGGCTCAGGCGATCCTCTCACATAGGTCTCCCAAAGTGTTGGGATTACAGGCATGAGCCACCATGCCTGACCAGAAGCTTGTTCTTTCAAAGAAACAGGTGGAGTCAAATATGTCAGATTCCTTCAGCTGCCACTCATCCAATCTGAAGTGTTTGCTTATAAGTGGTTTATAAGGCAGAAGCCCACAGGGCAAAAAAAATGGAGAATACACGGGAGCAGATTTTCATCCTAATCTGCCTACGCGTATTTCCAAATCTCTAGTCTTCTCTATGCCTGTATCCCACCATAACCCCAACCAAATTTGCCAATTTGCTTATTGAAATAACCACTATATTCATTTATATACCATTAGTAGTTTTAATGTTTAATCTTTTCATGTGCATGTTTCCTGTTTTAAACGTTCTTCTACAAGAGCTTCAACTTCATGGTTTAACTCAGAGGTTGGCAAATTACAGCCGCCTGTTTTAGTAAATAAAGTTTACTGCATCACAGCTACACACTCATTCACATTATGTCTATGGCTGCTTTGCACTATGTTGGCAGAATTGAATAGCTGCAAAACAAACTGTATGGCCTAAAAATGGTAAAATACTCATCATCTGATCCTTTACAGAAAAAAAACTGCTGACTCTTGAATTTGCTCCAAATTCAATCAACATATTCACAAATAAAGTAAACTGAATTCAAAGTCTAGAGCTGCACTAGTGAATACAACAGCCAATACTCACTTGAAATATGGCTAGTCTAAGGAGATATGCTGTAAGTCTAATATACACACTGGATTTCAAAGACAATATTAAAAAGGAAATATAAACTATCCTGTTCACATTTTTATGCTAATTATATTTTGAAACAATATTTTGGATATATTGAGTTAAATAAAATGTACTTATTAAAATGTCACCTGCTATTTTTAGTTTCTTCAATGTGGCTGCCAAAAATGTTTTAAAATTACTTACATGGCTCATATATTCCTACTAGACAGCACTAGTCTAGAAAATCTTTTTACACTGATAAATGACGTTTCTATACAATAAGCTTAAATATAATTTATCATCCACCCTGGGACACTGTTGAGAGTGATGCAGTTGTCACTAATACAGAGACAATGGGCATGGAACCAGAACGTGAGCAACCTTTAGAGAATATGCATAAGCAGAAACAAATCTGCCAAATACATGTGCATAAGCAGACACACGAATTTGCCCCAAGTTTTCTATAACATCACCCTTCTACAATTTTTTTTTTACATGCAGCCATGCCCCACATAGTGACATTGTGGTTAAGAATGAACCACACACACTACAGTAGTCCCGTAAGATTATAATGAAGCTGAAAAATTCCTATTGCCTAGTGTAGTCCTAGCCATTGTAACATCATAGAACAATGCATTACTCACATATTTGTGGTGATGCTGGTGTAAACCTACCGTGCCCCAGTCTCACAAAAGCACAGCACATACAATTATGTACAGTACATAATACTTGGTAATGAAAATAACTATGTCACTGGTGTGTGTGTGTATATATATATTTTTTTACTATAATTTTTCTTATTTTAGTGTACTCCTACTTATTTAAAAAAGTTAACTGTACAGCCACCTCAAGTCCTTCTGAAGGTATTCCAAAAGGGCATTTTTATTACAGAAGATGACAGCTCCATGTACATTACTGACCCTGAAGACCTTCTAGTAGGACAAGAAGTGGAAGTGAAAGACAGTGATATTGAAGATCTTGTGTCTTCGTTTTTAACCAAAAAGTTTTTAAAGTAAAAAAAAAATTAAAAGTTTAAAAAGAGAGGAAAGCTTTAGAATAAGGACGTAAAGGATATTTTTGCACAGCTCTACAATGTTTAAGCTGTGTTATTACAAATGAGTCAAGAGTTTATTAAAAGTTACAGTAAGCTAAGGTTTATTGAAGAAAAATATTTGTATAAATTTAGTGTAGCCTAAGTGTATGGTATTTATAAAGTATACAGTAGTGTACAGTAATGTCCCAGGCCTTCACATTCCTCACTACTCACTCAATGACTCACCCAAAGCAATTTCTAATCCTGCAAGCTCCATTCATGGTAAGTGCCCTATACAGGTGTACCACTTTTTAATCTTTTATAATATGTTTTTACTGTACCTTCATGTTTAGATACATAAAGACTTAATATTGTGTTACAATTGTCTGCAGCATTCAGTACAGTAACATGAGGTACAGGTACACCACATGGCCTAGGTATGTGGTAGGCTATATCATCCAGGTTTCTCTAAGTACATTCTATGATGTTCATACAGCGACGCAGTTGCCTAATGATGCATTTCTCTGCATGTATCCCAGTCATTAAGTGATGCATGACTATATATTTAAGAACTCTGGGTTAATCATATTCTTCTAGAACTTTCTTCTCATATATTCTCCTTATTTCCCACATTACGAGTTCACCTCACCCCCCACCAAAAGGAGTTCCCATGCTGTAGGGAGTATAGAGAAACGTAATTTCTTTCCCTTCCGTATCATGTATAGTTTACAAAACCAAAAATTAGCAGGTCATTCTGTGCATCAGAGGAATTTACCTTCTTAAATTGTGGAACACAGCCCTTCAGTGCTTGCTTTGTATTTAAAACTGAGTAACCTTACCTAACTGACACCCTCCCAACAGAAAATCAGAAATGTTTCATTCATGCTTCCAATTCTATAATGAGAAAAATACCACATCTCAAATTTAAGCCATTAGAAAAAACGACCGAGATTTTTAACTTATCCTCCTTCAAGAAACAATCTTATAAAAGACCCCTAGATGGGGCTATAACTTCACAAATACAACAGGCTCTCAGAATCCAGCAAAAGCAGCCTAGAATTGAGTGGAATTCTGAAATCACAATCTTGCCAATTTTCTTTTTTCAAACTTGGTGTATTATGGGCATAATACTTGACTCATAATGAGTCAAGTAACATCACAGCTGTCAACAACTCCTAATAATGCCTGGTGATAAATAATTCAATAAATGTTAGGCAATGAGAATGACAAATGTATTTATTCCTGGGTTTTATTTTTGTTTTTGTTGGGGAGGAACTGGATTGGGGGAGGTGAGGGGGGATATCAACCAGTTTGCTATTTACCTGGGCCCAAAATGTTACTGCATCTTCTATGTGACTTCCAACCACATCTTCCACTAAAATCAAATCACAATACAAGGAAAATTAGAAATTAATCAGTATCATCTAGCTCTTACACCCCAAAATAATTTTTAGTGTCAGTACCTTTATCGTAATGTGTATCTTCATCCATTTGAACAATTCCTGAAAAACTAGAACAACACCTTAAATTAGATTATAATAATCCATCCATTAATAATGAATGAAGACTAAACTACATCATGTTCAATTCTTACAAATGTTTTGTCCTAAATGCAGTTATCAAAATTCAAACTCTATATTAAAAATGAGCTCAATATTTCCTTCACTAACTCTTTTGAGTATTTTGTAGTAGATGCAATTTTATCATATATGATCTCTATCCTTAAAATTATCTCTAGCCAAACTTTTACAAACTTATACTGAACTCATATACATTTTGATCACTTACATAAATCAATACTTTGAAACAATGTACATATTCTTTTTTTAGAAAATATCCTCCCATAAAAAGGACTTCCACAATGTAAACAAAGAGAAACATTACAAGTAATAGAACAAATGCTTTAAACTGGTAGTCTATTTTATGTAAAAGGCACGGTGGTTACTATTTTTGAAGATTCCGTGGGATTAAAGACTGCAAAAATAACTAAAATTTTGCCTATTACTTCAAAAATAATTTTAATTACATAATATTATACTTTATCAAATGCAAAAATATTCCAAAATAAATGTACACTATGTAATTTTATCTGTAATATACTAGAATACTGCACTTTCCATTCATAAGTGTTGAAGGAAAATTAAAACACAGATTTTTTATGGTTTTTTTTTTTTTTTCCCCCAAACGAAGTCTTGCTCTGTCGCTCAGGCTGGAGATCTTAGCTCACTGCAACCTCCACCTCCCGGGTTCAAGCAATTCTCCTGCCTCACCCTCCCAAGTAGCTGAGATTACCGGCGCGTGACACCACGTTCAGCTAAGTTTTGTATTTTTAGTAGAGACGGGGTTTCACCATGTTGGCCAGGCTGGTCTTGAACTCCTGACCTTGTGATTTGCCCACCTCGGCCTCTCAAAGTGCCGGGATTACAGGCCTAAGCCACCGCAATCTTTTAAGAGCTTTAAAAGTTGTCTAGGAACACCACTATACTAAAGTTTCAAATGCTCTCTCATTATGAAAAGGAAAACATTAACTCCTCATCACAGAAAAATAAAATTTTAAAAATGGATTACTTTGTTACAACTTAATTTTTTAAAAAAATTTTTCGTAAGTGGCATGAAAATGTCTCCAAAACAAGGGTTCTTTCCTACTGGTCAAAAAGCAGTTTTTAAATTCAACTGACTGAAAAGCTGTAAAAACTTTTAGGGAAACTATATATTCCCACGGAAAGCATTAAGGCTTAAATTCAGTAAAAGTTAAAATTACTTTGGAAATCTCTCCACACACTCCAAGAAGCTACTTCTAGAGTAGTTTTTAAATCTTATTTTAAAATGACTTGCCCTGATTATGAAGGCACTGATGCCGTACCCACTTTCTGCAAACAGAGATCACAAAATGGTACGTCCAAATCTCCACTTCGTGATGAAAATTTGGAAGAAACGGGTACACGTAGCTCTCTAACACTTATTTTATAAGGGATTTTGAAACTTAAATGGCACAGAATTTTCGAGAAGGGGAAGAGAGTGTGGAGGCTGCGTGACAGCGTCTTCATGGAGATTATTCAGGCCGGAGGTCTTTTCAAGCCACTTTCGCCTGCCTGCATGCACTCAAAAACTGGGGCATCTGGCACCCCTCTGGGGTGGCGGGCGGCTAGAAGGTGACAGAAAACCCTGAAATGGGCCTCGTCCCAGGATTGGAGACTTAAAACGCAAGCAGCGACGAAAATAGTCCTTGAAGCGGCCACCACTGCACGTACCACAAAAACTACTACTGACCTCACACTTTCCGTTGCGGAAGCTCTAGAAGAGTGACCCTGGACCCACATACTGGACTTTCGGCCCTCCGCCCGCCGTAGCACACGTGCAGCGGCTTACCGCGTGAGCTTCGACCGCAAGGGCCCCACACTGCGCCTGCGTGCACAGCGCTGCGCCATCATCCGGTGTTAGCGAGAGTCACGTGGCAGCCACGGCCTGCCGCCTAGGAAGAAGCGTGCGGGAGCCGCCTGACGCTGGCTGCTGCCGACCCCCACGCACTGGGCTGCGCCCTGGTGATTTATAGGCCGGAGTAGGGTCTAGGGCCAGTTGCTTTCGCAAGGCTTCAAGCTGTGACTTTAGAGGTGACGTAGGATTTCGTGGTCTTTCCTAATCTGTTCACGTGGATTTAAATTTTAGAAACACCCAAATTAGAAGAACCCCGACATTCTATTTACACGATGGAAGAGAGAAAATAACTTTGGTAACTGAAAATGTGTTTTTCAGATTAGTAGCTTTACAAGCGTTGGTCAACTAATCCTTAGATTCCACAGCTCTCTGTAGTATTACAACTTTTTCCACAATCTTAAGAAGAAAAAATTAGTTGTCTGCTTCTTTGCAGATATTACACTTTGTGGCAAACCTTACACAACAATTGAAAATTATCTCCGGTTAATTTTTAACAGCTTGAAGGTTAAAGTACAATAAACTGCAGATATCAAAAGTGCATAATTTGTTAAGGGTGAACATATGTATACACTGTTGAAATCACCTCCACAATTAAGATAAACTTTTCCATCACCTCAAAGTTTCCTCATGCCCGATTGTAATACCTGACTCCTCCCAGCTCCCGTTCTGCTTTCTGTCACCATATATTAGTTTGCATTTTCTAGAATTTTACGATAATAGAATCATACAGTATGAACATTTAATCTAGCTTCTTTCCAATAGCATAATTATTTTGATTGATAAATTTCATCCTATGTGTCAAGAGTTTGTTGGGTTTTATTGCTGTTACTATTCCATTGCATGAATATAACACAATTTGTTTATCTACCTTTTAATAGGTGTTTGGACTGCTTCCAGTTTTGAGTTGTTTCAAATAAAGCTGCTATCGTTTGCAAGTCTTTGTATGGACATATGTTTTCATATCTCATGGGTTAGTACCTGGGAGTGGAATGGCCAAGTCATAGAATTGTATATGTGCTTTAAAAATTGCCGCATAGTTTTACACCGTTGTACTATTTTATATTCCCACCAGCGGGTTTCAGAGTTCTAGTTGCTTTATATCCTCACCATCATTTGATATGGTTTGTGTTTTTAAGTTTAAACATTCATGTATAAATGTTTAAAGTGGTATCTCCTTGTGATTTTAATTTGCATTTATTTCTCTACTAACTAAAAATGTTGAGAAACTTTTCTTATGTTTATTTTCCATCCAGATCTTCCTAAATGAGGTGTCTGTTCAAGCTTTTTCCTGTTTCCTAACTGAATTTATTATTGAGTTTTGACAGTTCTTTATATACTGTGGATAAAACTCCTTCAGGTTTGAAAATATTTTCTCCCAGTCTACAGCTGTCTTTTTGTTTTCTAAAAAGGGTACTTCAAAGAACAAAAGTTTTTAATTTCAATAAAGTCTAATTTATCGGTTTTGTCTTATGGTTCATGCTTTTGTGTTGTATGTAAGGAATCTCCGACTAGCCTGGTTCACAAAAGTTTTCTTCTATATTTTCTTCCAGAAATTTTACATGTTCAAGCTTTACATTTTGATATATAGTCCTTTTTGAGTTTATTTTCATAACGTGAAACAATCAAATTTTATTTTATTGCATATGGATATCTAATTTTTCCAGCATCATTTGTTGAAAACACTGTCATTTGTCTATTGAATTGTCTTTGCACCATTGTCAGAGATCAATTAACCAACCATACATATGCAAGTCTATTTCTGGATTTTCTGTTCTGTTACACTGATCTATTTGCTTTCCTTAGACTAATATCACACTGTCTTAATTACTGTAGTTTTATTTCATGCGATCGTAGAACCAATTTGTCAGCATCTACACACACACACACACACACACACACACACACACACAGAGCCTGCTGTGATTTTGATTGGGATCACATTGAATGTATACACCAATTTGAGGAGAATGGACATCTTAGCTATATTGAGTCTTCTGATCCATGAGCACAGTATATTTATTTAGGTCTTATTTTATCTCTCTGAGTGATGTTTTATGCTTTTCATTATAAAAGTTTTACTTTTGTCTGATTTATCCCTAAGATTTTCATTTTTCGTGCCGTTGTAAATTGTATTATTTTCTTAATTTCAACTTCTGTTTGTTTTGTTGCTAGTATATAGAAATATAACTTTAGTATATTGTGTATTATTTCTGTGATAGTTTTTTTGTGTGTGTAAGACAGGGTCTCGCTCTGTCACCCAGATGAGAGAGCTGCGGTGCTATCACAGGTCATTGCAGCCTTGAGCTCCCGGGCTTAAGCAAGTCTCCTGCCTCAGTCTCCCAAAGTGCCGGTATTAGACACTGAGTCTAGCCTATTTCTAGTGATAGTTTTTAAAATAAATTTAACAGGATTATCTACATAGATGATCATGTCTTATGCAAATAAAGGCTGTTTTTACTTTCTCCTTTACAATCTGGAAGTCTTTTATTTATTTTTATCTTGCTGTATTGCAGTGGATAGATCCTCCAGTGTAATGCTGAAAATAAGTGCTGAGAGCAGACACCCTTGCCATGTTCCTATTCTTAAGAGGAAAGCATTTTCCTTTCACCATTAAGTATGATGTTTGCTGTGGGTTTATAGTAGATACCTTTAATAGATTAAGGAAGTTACTTTCTATCCTGAGTTTGCTGAAAATTTTTATCATGAATGTGTGTTGAATTTTGGTCAAATACTTCTTTTCATATCTATTGAAATGATCATGTGGTTCTTTTTTAGTTTATTAATATGATGAATTACATCAATTAATTTTCAAATGTTATACCAACCTTACATTTCTGGGATAAAATTCACTTGGTCATGATGTATTATCCTTTTTATATATTGTCTTATTAGGTTTGCTAAAATTGTTAAGAATTTTTGCATCTATGCTCAAGAGGAATATTGGTCTGAAATTTTCTCTTCTCATAATGGCTTTGTCTGGTTTTGATATCAGAGTGATGCTGGCCATATAGAATAAGTTGCAAAGAATTCCCAACTTCAGTTTTCTGGAAGAGTCTTATAGAATTGATATTCTTTGTTCCTTTAAGGCTTGGTGAAATTCACTGTGCGGCCATCTAGCCATCTAGGCATCATTTCCTCTAGTGCACATTCTAGCCATCTAGAATTTTCTTTGTGGTAAGGTTTTTAACTACAAATTCAATTTCTTTAATAGATATAGGGTTAATCATGTTACCCATTTAGTATTTAATGAGCTTGATAGTTGTGTCTATATTGTAATTTTTTTAACTTTATATTTTCCTGGTGCCTCAATATCCCCACAAATAGGCTATAACCACCCTGCCCAAGTGACCAGGTGTACCAGGGTGATAGGCTAGTTCCTGCCACGTCCCGACTGTGACCTAATGACATTCAAAAAGCACCAATGAAATCCCTTCCCAGGTTTTCTTGTGTACTCTGCTCTGACCCCCAGTAAAGGCACTTGCCCATGGGTCCTCACTCTCTCTAAGCTCGAGCATGCTCCCTTGGCGCTCAAACCTTATATGTAGCCCCCATGTGGCATGTCATGCCTCCCTTTTCTAGAACAAATGAGTATAATGACGTCTTTAATTTTATATGCCTCTCTGGAATTTCCATGGCCAAACTGGAATGATCTTTAAACATCCCACAAAGGGGACTTACAACACAGTGTTTTTTTAAGGAATTTGTCCATTTCATCTGAGTTGTCAAAGTAATTGGCATAGTTATTTATAGTATTCCCTTAGTATCCTTTTAATGTCTGTAGAGTCTATAGTGATGTCACCACTCTCATTCCTAACATGGATAATTTGTGCCTTCTCTCTCTGTCTCTCTCTCTCTTTCTCTCTCCCTCTCTCTTGTATTAGTCAGGCTAGAGGTTTATAAATTTTATTGGTTTTATTGATTTTCTCTCTTGCTTTCGTTTTCTATTTCAATTTATACTCTGGTCTTATTTTCCCTTTTCTATCTATTGTAGTTTCATTTTCTCTTTTTTTTCTAGTTACTTAAGGTAAGGGCTGATTTGAGATTTTTCTTCATTACTGATGAAGGCATTTTGGTGCTATAAATTTTCCTCTACATACTGCTTTAGCTGCATCCCACAAATATGATGTTGTGTTTTCATTGCCTTTCAATTAAAAGTGCTTTTATTCCCATTTTGACTTTTTTTCTTTGGCCCATGGATCATTTACATGTGTTATATAATTTTCAAACATTTGAGATTTTTCCATGTATCTTTGTTATAGATTTATAATTTAATTCCACTGTGGTCAGGGGATATACTTTAAGATCTAAATCATCTTAAGAATATTGAGCCTTGTTTTATGGCCTAAAATATGGTCAATCTTAGTAAATGTTCCATTTGCACTAAAAAAAAAAAGAATGTGTTTTCTGCTGTTCTTGGTTAGTGTGTTCTATAAATGTCAATTAGGTGAAGTTGGTTAATACTGTTGTTCAAGTCTTCTATATCCTTACTGACTTTATGTCGACATGACCCATTGGTCAAGGGAAGCATCTAGGTCATTAAGTCTGTCCTACAGCATCTAAGAAGCCCTGGGACAAGAAGCAAGAGCCATCAGTGTAGGTCCAAGGGCTCTGTCAGCCTCAAAGTATGTCTATCTCAATTATGTATATATAGGGAGAGTAGAAATAAAGAGTGGGACTAGACCCATTTTACCTTCTGTGAGATGAACTTTGGCCAGGACTCCATTTGTCACTGAGCTTCCCTACTCTAACCAGTGAACCACAATGGTGTTTTGGGTCTTCTGGAATCCATGTCAGGTCAGGCACTGTATCCAACAGTCATTGGTTGAAAAAAAAATCTGACTATTCCTTTTTGTCCATTGCACAGTTACCCTGGTAAATGATGGTACGTGACTGCCCCTTGGAGAAAGGATTAGGGGGATATTTACCAAATATATAGGATGATCCTTCCTCAAGGGGATCTGGGCCTTCCCTTGCATCATGAGCTTTAGATCTGGAAACTGGATGGGGAACTATAGTTTTTCATTACCAAGATTGATGTCAGCCTTCTCCTTGCCAATTCTCAATTTTCTTTTTTGAGGGGTGAGAGGAGTCAAATATACAAGTCAATCAACATCATTATATAACAAGTCAATTATACAACTCAAATAACATCCTAATCAGCTGTCCTTCTGTCTTGCCCCTTGGAACATCATGAACTTTACCTTGTTCACAGATTCATGCCTAGGTGCCCATTAGGTTAATTATGTCCACTGGGCCCCTGACAGTTAAGTTCTGCAACTTGGCCTTCAAAATTTCAGCATCCCATCATCTATCTACATTGATACCACAGAGCCCATTGTCATGACAGCATCTTCCATCATCAGTTGTAGGCTGTAGAGGTCAATCAGCCATTGCCAAGCTTTTCAAAGTTTCCAGTATGCTCTTCACCATTACATTTCTCTTTGTTGTTGTTTGAGACAGGATCTCACTCTGTCACCCAGGCTAGTGTATTGGCATGATCAAGGATCCCTGCAGCCTCAACCTCCTGGCTCAAGCAGTCCTCCCACCTCAGCCTCCCAAGAAGCTAGGACAACAGGCATGCACCACCATCCCCACCGTGTGTGTGTGTATAGACGAGCTCTCACTATGTTGCCCAGGCTGGTCTTGAACTCCTGGGCTCAAGCAATCCTCTCACCTCAGCCTCCCAAGGATTACAGGTGTGATCCACTGCACCTGACTACCGTTATATATTTTTTTGCCTTAGTTATGAATATCATCTGGACCCTCCCAGGGAAAAGTCGGGTGATGACTTCTCCAGTTTCAAACAACAAATACATCCCTGAGCTTTCTGACCGCTTCCTCAATACTATGTCAGATAACTGCTAGCATGCCTATCATATCTTCTATATGCCATCCTTGCATTGTGTTAGGAGCAACTCCAGAGATTCTTGCCAGGGAATTAAATCATGCATCATGAGTGAGTGCTCCCATGTCACTCTCTCCTATCAAGCCTTATATTCTACCTCCACCCCACCCCTTGACTCAATATCCTCAAGATCTACTCTCAGACATGTTTCCTGGGTTCCTCCCAATACATTTTAACCAGAATCTGCAGTTGATTCAGATTGAAACCTATCCTCCTAGAGGAAGGACTGTATTCCCCAACTTAGGGTTTGCTAAGACCTGATCCTAGTTATTACTTTGGAGTCAATGAGAGGTAACAAGGGTGGAACTTGAGGAGGATAAGTGTTACCTTGTGATGCAACTGCCTCAGATAAAGCCTTTACAGAATCTCAAGGTAAGGGCAGGCTATTCTCCACTAGAAAACTGGAGGACACGGCTTGTGCCAGCTCAGAGTTCATGGAAACCTGAGGATTCAAGATTCTCAGGCTCACCAACACAAATGTCCCATCCTGTGATTTAGGGTTCCATTGTTTTTGTGTCAGCACTGACTTTGCTGGGGACTAGCAAGGCTGTGCATTCTGTCTCCTCTGCAGCCCTGCCACCTTTACTATTAGATTTGGGCCTCATTGGCAGCACAGTCTGCCCTGCATCTGCAGATGAGTTTCCTGAAAGTGCTACAGAGGGACTCTGGCTTTCACAGCATTCCTTGAGTTAAATGGCTATCATTAGCCTGTGTCATTTTCTTTTTCAAAGCTCCTAAAGCATTTCACAGTAGCAAGTGAATACTTAATCTTTATAATTTCCACTAGTCCCATTTCACTGTAATGGCACAGCGACTGCATAACCTAGCACTTCACCTCCCACCTGCACTTCATCCAAATCCACTGCAGTAACTGATCCAGTCACAGGATACTATCCTGAGTCTTTGCTGTCAAAGGCCATTCCTGGTACTAACCATCTTAGCCTGAGTTTATCCCTTGCCCAAAAGCAAAGCCTAAGACAAATGTTCTTATACCTGTAAGTGTTGTTATACAAGTAATTTATTTGGGAAGTGATCTGAGGGAACTAGAGGGAGGGGTAGAGGAGTGGAAAAGGAAAAAAGAAAAAGATAACATAAGGATGTATTATTATTGAGTTGGCCACTGCTATGGGTGACTGGAGCTCAACGATAGGACTTTCTGAGGAAGTTTATGAAATGCATTTCAGAATTGTCTTCCCAACAGACGGGAGAGCACTTATCTATTGGGCTTCCACCTCCCATTAATCAAGAGTGGCCCCAAAGTCACTAGCTCCCCAACATCTTTGGGCTGCATATGTATCATACAGTGGGGTTCTAGTGGGCATCCCAAGCCACAGTGTCAGAAGATCCCTGCAGAAGGAAGCAAGAGAGCCGTGACATGCGCCCAAGACAAGGTACCATCAAATGGCTTCCACTATCAGAAGCCTGCTGGAAAGTGTTCCATAGCAGTAATGGAGTAAGAAATGGGGCCAAGAGGATTTGCAGTGGCACAAAAGATGTGTCCAGTACAGTTATAGACAATGGGTAGTTGACAACACAACGTAAAAATCAGTAGATATCTTCAGCCTGAGAAAGATTGAAAAAAAAATCAGTAATATCACTAGAAAATGGTTGTAAAACTTTAAGATAGTTTTTATTTAAAAACATAACATTACAAAGTTTGAAAAATAAAAAAATTAATGATTTTAACTATTTTTTTGTTTTGTTCTCTTGTTTTTAACTTACTATTTTGAATGACAAAAAAATGGCTCATATATTTGTCCAAAACCCTTGATAATATCTTTAATTTTTTAAATACCTGAAACAGTTAAATTATTATGTACTAAAAACATTTACTGTACTCTCAGACAGACTCATATAAAATAACCTCATTTGTCAGGAGAAAGGAAGGTACATACAAAGTAGTAAATTATGAGTTTTGACAAAAGTAATAGGCATTTTTAGTTATTTAAATAAATTAAGGAAACATCCCAAAAGACATTTATACAGTAAAAAAAAAAAAGTAAATAATTTCAGGAAAAATAAACTGTATTATTACATTTAAATAAACATGAAAAAGATACTTGGATGATGGTTTTAATTTCTCCAATAGTCTTCATGAAGGTTTTGTAGCTGCTGGCAATGGAGCTTTTCCTTTCCACTTAGCAGCCTTTTCCATTTTCATCTGTAAATTTAACATATTTATTGATATAATAACTTGTAAACCATTCTAAAGAAAAAAAACTTGCAGAAAACTCATTCAGATTCATGTCACAGCCATTCCACAGTTATTAAGCTGCTAAATACTAAAGCCAAAATCTGTTAAAGGGACATAATTACACATTTTCAGATGATTTTATTTTAATTTTACAGAAGCATTTTAATAAAAGTAATATATGAATATTGCTTTAGAGAAAAAAATTAATTTCAATTGCCACTAAAATTACAAGTGCTTAAAATGACTAAACTTACATCCAGCCTATGCACATTCCCTACAGAGCTACATAATGCACCTAATCCAGCTGGATTCTCTCTGGAACGTGGACTGCTTTAAGGATAGTTTTCTATAATTCTGGTTTCTATATTCCCACAGTTACCTTTCTGAAAGTCTTTTCCTCCTCCATTGTAGTTAAAGCAAAAAAGCAGCCACTGTGGCCAGATGTGTATTGGGTAATTTTAACGAGTCTGGATACACCTAAAAGCCTCTAAGAAGAATAAATAATACATATTAAGAATTCAAAATAGGCACCAGGCGCGGTGGCTCATGCCTGTAATCCCAGCACTTTGCGAGGCCGAGGCGGGTGGATCACGAGGTCAGGAGATCCAGACCATCCTGGCTAACACAGTGAAACCCCGTCTCTACTAAAAATACAAAAAATTAGCTGGGCGTGGTGGTGGGCGCCTGTAGTCCCAGCTACTCGGGAGGCTGAGGCAGGAGAACGGCATGAACCTGGGAGGCGGAGCTTGCAGTGAGCCGAGATAGTGCCACTGCACTCCAGCCTGGGCAACAGACCAAGACTCCATCTCAAAAAAAAAAAAAAAAAAAAGAATTCAAAATATATTCAATCTTTATTTGGCAAATATTTTTAAATAAAAAATAAAGGTACATGTATAAAAAAAGAATTCAAGATACATGTAATTTACAAATCTGCTGATATTGATGTTTATTACTGACAATTTTATCTGCATATTTATCCAATCTTTATGGCCTTCATAAATCAACCAGTGTATTAAATATCATGTTATTCTTTAGCCCTGTTTCTGTGTATTCTAATAAGCCTCAAGGCCTAACACCAACTGTAAGTAAAGACTTTATAAATTATTTTCAAGGATGTTCCACATTCATGTATAATCATTCTAGTGCTTTTGCTACAAGTAAATGCTTAGTGCAAGTGAATTTCCTCAAAAACCTACCCTTTCCTGGTACCGTCTTTCAAAGAAAGCCATATCGTCCTCTTCAGGTCTCCTTAACGAAGAAACTTGACTACTTGTACCTACTAACAAGGAAAAAAAATCTAAGTAATGTATTTATATCATTACATATTCCCCTGAAATAAAAGAAAGAAAAGTTTTCTCCTGCTCGGTGATAATGTTTTATTTTTCAAACCAAAAATGGCCTAAATGAATAATTGGTCCTACTACCTCATTCTCTTTTAGAGAGAATGGCATCACAGGACAAAAGTGTTTTTCACTAGCAAACATTCTCCAAATATTCCACAGTTCATATTAAATAGCACCATATAGCTATTCCGTATAAGAGTACACTTAGTTTTGTCCAACTACTTTTTACATTTTATAACTAGAAATCCATGTTACACTTTGAGATAATGCACAAAAGTAATTATTGAGGCTTGGTATAGGCAACCATAAGTAATGATAGTACCTGCTTCAAAATCTTTCAAAACTGAACTATTTTATCCATTTTTTACGGTACTCACTTTGCAAAATGGATCAAGCACTAATTTATATGCTGAAAGGAACTTTTAAAATTGCTTCAGTAGGAAAACATCTGGTTTTCTTGGTAGGTAGCCCAAGAGCCTAATTTCATAGAAAAGTACACCTTCATTGCAAGTGAAGGTCTTCACTGGGTCCCTTCATTTCCAAAGCAGACTAGCAACCTGAACACTTGCGCTTCTAGTTTCTAAAGCATATAAATTCACCCTCAATCAGCAACATGTAACTCCAGACAATCACCACAGAGTACAGCTACAGTCTGTTGACTATCTTTGACAAAAGTCTTATTGAGAAGAGTAAGAAGGGATTCTTATTTGAATAAGTGTTATCCACCCATTCCTCTGGAAACTCTGGGTCTATCCCTGGATCATGTGGGACCATTTGAGCCCAGCCTCTTCCAGACTCATCTACATTGAGTTGCATTATAATGGCATATTACCATTTATCTAGTAAAATGGTAATATCACAACTCTTCAAAGGTGACTGTCAGGCCAGGTGCACTGATTCACGCCTGTAGTCCCAGCACTTTGGGAGGTGGAGGCAGGTGGATTGCTTGAACTCAGGAGTTCGAGACCAGCCTGGGCAACATGGCAAAACCCTGTCTCTACAAAAAATTCAAAATTTAGCTGGACATGGTGGTGCATGCCCATAGTCCCAGCTACTCAGGAGGCTGAGGTGAGAGATCACTTGAGCCAGGGAGGTAGAGGTTGCAGTAAGCCAAGATCACACCACTATACTCCAGCCTGGGTAACAGAGCAAGACTCTGTCTCAAAAAAAAAAAAAGGAAAAGGTGACTATCAGAAACAAGCAACTGTCTGCTGTATTTGCTGAAAAAAAGCTTTTACCTTGGTCACTAATCACTGAGGGTCACTATACTGACTTAAAATCCAGCATGCCTGGCCAGGAGCAGTGACACATAGCTATAATCCTAGTGCTTTGGGAAGCTGAGGCAGGAGGCTAGCTTGAGGCCAGGAGTTTGAGACCAGCCTAGTCAACATAGCAAGACCCCACTGCTGCTGCAAAAAAAGTTTTTTTAATTACCCAGGTGTGGGGGCACACCTGTACTCCTAGCTATGTGGAAGGCTGAGGCAGGAAGATCACTTGAGCCCTGGAGTTCAAGGTAACAGTGAGCCATGATCACACCACTGCACACCAGCTTGGACAACAGAGAGAGAACTTGTCTCGAAAAAAAAAAAAAAAAAAAATCCAGCATTGGTGTAACATTCATTAGCACTGAGGAACTCGGGCTTCCTCCTGTCTAATAAAGAAAAGCATTTAATTGACTGCACTTTCCTCTGTGTCTTGGCTGCCACTAAACTCAGTCAAAACTGAAGTTTAAACAAAGCAATTACATCAACCTTGAAAGCTGCCACAGCTGTGTCCTTTTCTTGGCTTCTTACTTGTATATATATTTTATCATTATGTACTAAGTTGTATGTTTTAAGGCAAGCAGCCTTAAAATCCCTTGTGGGGAACGTCTACGTGTATGAAAATACAGATAAAGAAAATTCTCATTTTAAAATATTCTAAAATACTAAATTTTAAATACCTAATAAGTCATACAAATTCATTCTTCCTGTTTTCAGTAAGGAAAATACAGAATACTGGTGCTTAAAAATGAATTCTACTTGCTCTTAATTTATAAATGATAAAACCCTGCTAACCTATGGTTATCACTGGATTATGCCTCTTTGGGAAAACCCAAAGGCAATTAGGCCGCCAGAAGGCCCTCTTATTCAAACACCAGAGCAACAGCATGTACCAGAACAAGGTTTAAAACTTCAAATTATAGTAGTATCAGAATCCTCGACATTCTCGGAGTTAGCTATTTTTCCCAATACAAAATGAAGTTGCTTGCTTTTTCTCAGTGTGTGGCTTACATAAAAGAAAGTAAAATGATAGCTTAACTTGAAGTTAAATTATCGTAATAATGAAAATAAGAGAGATGCCTAGAAAACAAATCAAAGCTCCATATTCCAATTTACTACATCCAAAAACAGTTCTAAACTTCATTTCATTACCATCTGTTAACGTTTCTGGAGAAGAACTAGATGATGCTTGAAATGCTTTTAGGAATGGGCTGTCTACTGCCGTAATGGGAGATTCTAAAAATTCAACTGAAGGTGCACCTGAGAAAACAATACATGGAGAATAAAAATTAAATATTTACAGGGATACAAACAAGTTATTACTTCTAATGTAAAATAAACTGGAACCTCAGCAGAATTATTAGAAATTCTTTCTATAAAAAAAAAATTTTAGACTGGGTGTAATGGCTCATGCCTGTAATGCCAACACTTTGGAAAGCCAAAGCAAGAGGATTACTTGAGGCCAGGAGTTCAAGACCAGTCTTGGTAACATAGGGAGACCCCATCTCTACCAAAAAAAAAACAAAAATCAGTTGGACATGGTGGTGTGTGCCTGTAGCCCTACCTACTTGGAAGGGTAAAGCAGGAAGATCATTTGAGCCCAGGAATTTGAGGCTGCAGTGAGCTATGATCACATCACTTCACTGGATCCGGCCTGGGTAACACTGTGAGACTCTTTTTATTTAGATTTTTGTCTGACATATAAAGTAAAAGCAAATGGGTAAAAGTATTCTGCACATTTCTGAGAACTTTTTCACAGAAAAAAAGAATATTATGTACCTATGTTAGCATAGAAGTTCAAAACCCTAATATATAATGGTTATAAAACACTATCAAAAGCAAGACATTCACAATAAGGAACCTCTGGCTGAAAAGGGTAGAATAAGTGTATTTTTACTCTATTCCTTACTAGGAAACCATCTAAAAACAAAGTATGAAAAATAAAGAAGAAAGTACCTTCTTCAATGAAATGAGGAAACATCCACAACTCCAAACCATAAACTACAAAGACTAATTGCTAAATATATTGACTTTTGGACCAAAAGGAAGGAAGCTGCAGAGAAAATGTGTAGCTGCTCTATCTTCTTCACAAACCACCACCTTTCCCCTACACTGCTATCTCTACACCACAGGTGGTCCTAATTGGGTTAGAAGTTAGCCCCATCTTATAACATAAACAGTGTGGGACGATTGCTCTGTCTCTCCCGGCTCCCGGTCCCAGTGGCTTCCATGGGGAATGTGGGAACATGGGAGAAGGGGCTCTGGCCCACGCACGTCCTTGTGCTGCCCTCTGGCGGCTGCATGTGCTACTGATCTCAAATGCTCAACTTGTATTTAATAAGTTGGTCTCTCAGCTTGATAGGGCCTGGTAGCCTCATGCTTGCTCCCACTATAAGTACAGACTCCCTCAATACCTGTCACTTCCTCTATTGAGTCCCCCAGCTTAGGGAACCCACCTCCAGCTCTGCCCCCTGCTATGATAGATGCATGACTGGCCCACTGACTCACAGGTCAGCTGCCTTCCCACACCCCCAGAGAGCTGGGAATTATGGACTCCTTCCACATCAAAAAGGAACCAAATTCCAGCAAGAGGTTTCCTCGGTCTAGGTATCTACATGGCTAAAAATCTGGAGTCCCTCTGTCCCTAGGTTCCTCTATACCTGAAATCAGAACAAAAACATCTTATATTTCCTCTCCTTACTCTCACCTTTCTTCACCCCACCTTCTTTCATTGACCAAAAGGAAGAGGCTTTCTTTCCCTATGAAATCATGTGTTACATAAGGCATTTTGGTCAACAATGGACTGCACATACAATGGTGGCCACATAAGATTGTAACAGAGCTGCCCTATAAAAGTGTAACATTTTATTTATTTATTTTGAGGCAGGGTCTTACTCTGTCACCCAGGCTGGAGGGCAATGGTGCCATCACAGCTCATTGCAACCTCTACATCCCAAGCTCAGGTGATCCTCTCACCTCAGCCCTCACCAAGTAGCTGGGATTACAGGCACACAAATACCAGGCCCAGCTAATTTTTTGTATTTTTGTAGAGACAGGGTTTCGCCATGTTGCCCAGGCTGGTCTCAAACTCCTGGGCTCAAGCGATCTGCCTGCCTCAGCCTCCCAAAATGCTGGGATTACAGGCATAAGCCACTGCACACGGCCCATTTTATTTTTTATGCCATATTTTTACTGTACCTTTTCTATATTTAGAAAAATTTAGATATACAAATGCTCACCACTGTGTTACAATTGTCTACAGCATTCAGTACAGTAGCATGATGAACAAGTTTGTTGCCTAGGAAGAAAAGGCTATACCATGTAGCTAGGTGTGTAGTATGCTCTACCATCTAGGTTTATGTAAGTACACTCTATGATGTTCACATAACGAACATCAACTAACAATGCATTTTCCAGAATGTATCCCCATCATTTACTGGCACATGACTATACCTTGAAGATACTTAGTGTTAAAATACTAGACGTCACTAAAGGGCAAAGATGCCAGCTACCACCATTATTTAGCATTGTTCTGGAAGTACTAGCCATTTTGACTAGTCAAGAATAAGAAGAGTCACAAATATTGGAAAGGAAGAGGAAAAAACATTATTTTTATAAAATAAACTAAAAATTGAGTAAAAACTCTAAGTAATAAGAATGGAAACAAAAGCAATGAAACACTTTTGCTTTTTTATAAACAAATAATAATCAGTAAGAAGATATAATAGAAGAAAAAATATCTCATGTATGATACCAATGAAAAAAAATTGGCCAGGAATAGTGGCTTACACCTGTAATCCCAGCACTTTGGGAGGCCGAGACGGGCAGATCACCTGAGGTCAGGAGTTCAAGACCAGCCTGGCCAACATGGTGAAACCACACCTCTACTAAAAATACAAAAATTAGCCAGGCATGGTGGCGTGCGCCTGTAATCCCAGCTACTCAGGAGGCTGAGGCAGGAGAATCACTTGAACCCAGGAGGCAGAGATTGCAGTGAGCCAAGGCACTCCAGCCTGGGAGACAGAGCAAGATTCCATCTCAAAAAAAAGTTAAATACCTAGAAATAAACTTAATAAGATTGTGCAAGACTTCCGGGAAAACAACTTCAGAATTCCACTTAGCTGCACAGATGACAAATAAATGAAAAGACAATATTGAAAAATATCAGTTCTACATGGTGGCTCACACCTGTAGTCCCAGCTACTCAGGAGTCTGAGGTGGGAGGATTACTTGACCTTAGGAGTTTGAGACCAACCTGAGCAACATAGTAAGACTCTGTCTCTAAAAAAAATATAAAATGTAAAATATTAGCCAGGCATACTGGCATGCGCCCACAGGCACAGCTACTCAGGAGGTTGGGTGGGAGGACTGCTTGAGCCCAGGAGTTCAAGGCTGCGGTGAGCTATAATCATACTACCGCAGTCCAGCCTGGGAAACAAAGCAAAACCCCATCTTTAAAAAAAAAATTATTTCTACATTCATCTACATATTCAATGTGATCTCAATTAAAATAATAGAGTTTTTAATACCTTAACAAAATGATGCCAAAGTTCTGAAAGAATTAAAACATAAGAACAGGTCAGGAAAATTCTGAAGCAATAAAATGAAGTCATAAATATTAACTAATTTATTTATTATAAAGCTGCAGTAATGAAAACAACATAGTGGCTGTACACAAATAGCCAACAATGTGGCAGACTAGGGAGCCCACAGAAATCTTCAGGTTGAACCCAACCCTGCTACTTCCTAGTTGAATAACACTGAGCAACTTATTTTACTTCTCTGTGCTGCGTATCCTCATCTGTAAAATAGGAATAATAATCTAACTCACAGAGTTGTTGTGAGGATTAAGTGAAGTAATATATGTGATGTGGTTCAAACAACTGCTGGTAGTACAAAGCTGCAGTCATCAAACATGATCATCATCATCATTATGTTTTGACATTGGTAGTTGGGTTTTCTTTAGCTGTTGCTTGAGCCTAACACAATTATGCACCCATAAAACTGCAAAAGAATCTACTTATGAAATTTAACAAGCTAGTTATAAAATTACCTAGAAGAGAAAATGCACAAAAATATCAAGACAATCTTGAAAACAATCACAAACAGGAGGAATTTACCATATCAAATATCATGACACACCAGGAAGCTATCATAAAAAATATATATTATATAAATATATAATATTGGCACAGGATAGACAAATGGGCCAATGGTACAAAATGGAGAATATGACAGAATATGGTAGTTTCCACAGAATACTATGCAGCCATAAAAAAGAATGAGTTCATGTATTTTGCAGGGACAAGGATGAAGCTGGAAGCCATCATTCTCAGCAAACTAATGCAGGAACAGAAAACTAAACACCGCATGTTCTCACTCACAAGTGGGAGTTGAACAGTGAGAACACATGGACACAAGGAGGGCAACATCACACACAGGGGCCTGTCAGAGGGTGGGAGGCGAGTGGAGGGAGGGCATTAGGACAAATAGCTAATGCATGCAGGGCTTAAAACCTAGATGATGGGTTGATAGGTGCAACAGATCACCATGGCACATGTATACCTATGTAACAAACCTGCATGTTCTGCACATGTATCCCAGAACTTAAAGTAAAATAAAAATAAAAATAAAGAATATGGTAGAGTTTCAAATGATTTGGGCAAGAATGGTGCTTGAATAACTGGCCATCAATTTAGACAAAAACTGAAGTTAGAAACATCTACCTCACACTTTCACAAAAAATAAATTACAGATATATGAAAAAGCTAAACATAAAAAAGTATTAAAATAAAACGCAGGAGAATATATTTATAAAACTGAAATAGGAAAGGACTGTCTCCAAAATTTCTAAACTGTAAAGAAAAAAAAATTAAGTTAAGAGACAAATGATAGCTTGGGAGAAAATGTTTGCAAAATAAATAACAAAAAAATATACAGAATATATAAAAAGACCTCCTATAAGTCAATGACAAAAGATAAAAACAAAAAAAAATGAGAAAGGGATATGAATAGGCAATTCACAGAAAGTGAAATGGCCAATAAATATGAAAAGATCCCTATCTCACTAATAACCAGGGAAATCAAATTGAAACAACAATAACAATTTTACATGTCAGACTGGCAAAAAAATCAAGTTTAATAATATCAGTGATTAGCCTAAATGTGAGGAAACAGGCAAGCTAAAGCATCAGTAGAGGATAAAAACAAGCAGAGCATTTTTGGAGGACATTCTGGCAGAATGTATTAAAATTTTACAGGTTAACACGCTCCAATAGTTTTACTTCTCTGTATCTACCTTAGAGTCAAATTCATGCAAGGATACAGGCAGACAAATTCAAAGATGGAAATCTAAATGCCATGAACAAGGAAATGGTTAGATAAACTGCTTTATCTACAGTGTGGAATACCATACAGCAGTTAAAAAGAATGAAGTAGACTTGTGTGTCCTGACACAACAGGCCTTCACATTTTTCTCAGTTGAAAAAAAAGTAAAGCCAGGTATGGTGATGCATGCCTGTAATCCCAGCTACTAGGAAGACTGAGACTGGAGGATCGCTTGAACCCAGGAGTTCAAACCTAGCCTACCACCATAGCAAGACCCTATCTCTTAAACAATAAATACAAATAATTTTTAAAAATTAAAAAGTAAATAGTAAAATTGTATGTTAAAGAGAAAAATTAATTGATGATAGCAAATTACCCTCGGGGAAAGAATCAGACAAAGAGAAGTATTCAAGGGTGCTTTGCACTTAATTTCTTTTCTTTTTCCACTTAATTTCTATTGTTTGAATCTTTTACAAGAAAATATACACTCGTATGGGCCTGGCGTGGTGGCTGAAGCCTGTAATCCCAGCACTTTGGGAGGCTGAGGTGGGTGGATCACCTGAGGTCAGGAGTTCAAGACCAGCCTGACCAACATGGAGAAACCCCCATCTCTACTAATACAAAATTAGCCGGGCGTGGTGGTGCATGCCTGTAATCCCAGCTAGTCGGGAGGCTGAGGCAGGAGAATCGCTTGAACCCGGGAGGCGGAGGTTGCGGTGAGCCGAGATCGCGCCATTGCACTCCAGCCTGGGCAAGAAGAGCAAAACTCCGTCTCAAAAAAAAAAAAAAGAAAAGAAAAGAAAATATACACTTGTATTTATGTAATTTTTAAATGAAAAAATACATGCTTGTTGTAAAAAACGAAAAAAAAAACTTACACACATGTGTTTCAAGTAGACAGGGAACACATTCTGCTCCCCAGTCCCACTCAGCTCTCAGAAGGATCCATCTACCTTTAATAGTTTAGAATAGATCCTATTAAACTTTCCCTACATTATTTACAACATATATGTATGCAAGAAGATATATGTGTGTGCACACACATATACATATTTTACTACAGAAGTGATTACATGTATATACACGTATGTTCATATACACACATGAACATAAACCTATTGTTTCCAAAATGAAATGGATATAATAGCTTAAGTTACATACAGTAGAGTAACAGGTAAACTGTATCATATCAAATAAAATAAATATTATTCAGCTATTACAAACAATGGAGATGCAGATTCAAATTTGAGTACAAGTATTGGGATGGGAATGATCTCTGCCACGTGCTTTCTAAATTCTATAATGACAATACATTGTATAGTAGCAATAAAACCTCTTTTATGGATACTAAATAGGTCTGAAAAAATAAAAAATAAAATAAAAATTTTAAAAACCTCTTTTAAAAAATAAAAATCAAATGAGAGAATGTTTTCTGAAAGAAAAATACTATAAATTGCTTAACAAATATAAGGCTTCACTATTGTTAGCACACATAAAAACAATACAATGGGCTCACATTTCATATAGTATCACTTACCAATCCCACTGTCATCTAACCGCATGTAGCCTTCCGCCAGCGAGCTGAAACCAGTTAATCCTCCCATGGCTGCATAAGGAATGTCCTGTCCCACTGGTTTTCCCTGAGCCAATCTTTCTTGCTTAGTTTCCACTACTGTGCCATGGGCATATGCAGGCTGACCACAAGCACAAGTGAAGCAGCTATGGAATCCTGAACACTTGGAACCTGAATCAAGATGTAAAGGGAGTTAAATTCTTAAAGGTACTATGTTGTCTACCCTAAAGACACTTAGCCTGGCAAAAGCCAGCTGAATCTAGATCCTCTGGCCCCTGTAACTCTTACCTCCAGCCACTGAACTCCTTCCTAGCCACTGTTCTTACTTCTAAAACATGCCGAAGTAGTAACCAGATACAACACAGAAAAAAAAAAAACTGCAAAACACAACAAGGACTAAAAGAAATTGAAGAGCCAGGTAATGCAGACCCTCTCCTCAAAAACTGAATTATAAGCAGGCATGGCGGGGACAGCCCAGTGGCCAGGACCAGGTGAAGAGATAATGTAGAAATCTTCCTACAGATCAACTCCCCATAAAAGCCAAATTAGAAGGCCAACCTGTAGACACAGAAAGGGTGTAGTGGAATCTTGCTCAGCAATAAAAAGGAAAGAAGTATTGATATAGGCTACATGGATGAATCATGAAAACATCATGCTAAATGAAAGAAGCCAGTCACAAAAGACCACATATTCTATGATTCTATTTATATAAAATGTCCAGAATAGGCAAATCCAGAAACAGAAAGTAGATTATGGGTTGCCTAGGGCTGGGGAGAGAGAAAAGTAAGGAAGGACTCCTAGTGAATATGGAGTTTCTTTTTGGGGTGAGAAAAATGTTCTGAAATGTATTGTGCTGGTGGTTACACAACATGCATGCTGATTATATATTAAAAATCATTAAACTGCACATTTTAAATAGGTTAATTGTATGACATGTGAATTACATCTTAGAAAAGTTGTTGTATAAAAAAATCAAGCCACATTGTAATGGAGGCCAGAATATACCATTAACAAAATCTTTACCCATTCACACCTCTGACAAACATACATGGGAACAGCTAGGCACGGTGGCTCACGCCTGGAATCCCAGCACTTTGGGAGGCCGAGGCGGGCAGATCACTTGAGGTCAGGGGTTTGAGAACAGCCTGACCAACATGGCAAAACCCCATCTCTACTAAAAATACAAAAATTAGCCGGGCGTAGTGGCGGGTACCTATAGTCTCAGCTACTTGGGTGGCTGAGGCAGGAGAATCACTTGAACCCTGGAGGCAGAGGCTGCAGTGAGCCAAGATCATACCACTGCACTCCTGGTGACAAGAGCCTGGGTGACAAGAGCAAAACTCCATTAAAAAAAATATATATATATATATATATATATATATATATGAACCAAGGCATATAAATAAATCAGTTTTCTCCAACTACTTCCATATTCAGCCAATGAAACATTTATTCCTGCCACTGTCATTAAAAATGTTTTATTACATACTTCACCATAAGATTTCAACTCAAACTACTATAACAACAACTGGATTGACTATCTCCTGAAGGAAACTAATGGACTAGCACTCTACCTAGTTGAATGGATGATCCAGTGTAAGGGCAAAAGGGGTAGAGGTTGGAATTTGGGTACAGGTATTAAGGTAAGGGTATTACTGCATACAAAGCATTAAAATGATCATGCTATGTTAATCTATCAGCAAACCATAAAAGTTTTTTGACTTATAAAATGCTTTTTTAAAAACTATGAATAGAATTTAGTTGATTCAACTCCCATATTCAAAAATTTGAATCAGATCACATCTGGCAATTCTTAAAAATCCATTACTATTACTTAAATTATCTGAACTATATGAGATGAGGGTTTATGATTATCAAGCATACCATTAACTCTGAGATCTTCCACAAAAATGAAATCTTAGAGTATCTATCCACTGAATTCTACTTAGTTGTTTAATATTAACGCTATAACTGAATATTAACTCTACAACTAATACAACTGAATATTAACTCTACAACCAGTAAAAAAGCACGTTAAATATTCAAGGAAGACATATAAACATTCTGAGTTTATGTGTTTATAATAATATAACTCACATGTATTGCATATAAAGCCAGGCACAGCACTGTGCTGATCAGCAAAGTGTTTGCACCTGCAGCGAATGGGCTGGCTACCACTCAAGCGGACATAAAGGTAAGCCCTGCACTGGCAGCCAGTCACTTGGCAGGGCAGATCAATGGGGCGCTGCTGAGGAATCGTTTCCAAGTCAGTTTTATGTTGTTTATACCTAAAAAAGGAGAGAGAGAAATATAAACACAATAGAGGTATTATCAAAAATTACAATTTCTATTATATTAAAGGCAGATATGATTTTTTAATTATTATTGCTTTATTATTCTTCATAGTAAGGTGAAAATAAACTCTCCTACATATAGTACTTGTATCACCTATGTTGCTTTGGTCAGAGGAAATCTTTACTCTTTTAGATTTCTATTTTTAGTTATTTAAGAAGCTGTTTCACAGCAATACAAAGAATAATTATATAATTTCCTTAAAACACTTACCTCTACAGATTCCTTAATAGAGAAGCACAGCCTAAGAGTATGAAAAAGTTCAGGCCAGGCGCAGTGGCTCATGCCTGTAATCCCAGCACTTTGGGAGGCTGAGGCGGGTGGATCACCTGAGGTCGGGAGTTCGAGACCAGCCTGACCAATATAGAGAAACCCCATCTCTACTAAAAATAAAAAATTAGCTGGCCGTTGTGGCACACGCCTGTAACCCCAGCTACTCAGGAAGCTGAGGCAGGAGAACTGCTTGAACCCAGAAGGCAGAGGTTGCGGTGAGCCCAGGTCGTACCATTGCTCTCCACCCTGGGCAACAAGAGCGAAACTCCGTCTCAGAAAAAAAAAAGAAAAGAAAAAGTTCTTTACCAATGTTATTTTTGTCAAAGTGCATTACTTAAATTTATTTGCATGTTTGCTACTTAAAATAGAAATATATTCAATAAACGTGTGTTGATGTAATTTATTTTAATATAACTTTTGACTTCAAAATAAATTATCAATATTTTTGAAAGCCAAAGCTCCTTCTTACAGTATTGTAATTTTCTTAAATAGATCACTCACTTTCTTCTCAAAGGTGATATTCAGTAAAATAATACTAAATTTATTATTCTCAATATTAATCAAAGAAATGCAAATTAAAGGCCGGTTGCGGTGGCTCACGCCTATAATCCCAGCACTTTGGGAGGCCAAGGCGGGCAGATCATGAGGTCAGGAGATCCAGACCATCCTGGCTAACACAGTGAAACCCCCCGTCTCTACTAAAAATACAAAAAATTAGCCGAGCGTGGTGGTGGGCACCTGTAGTCCCAGCTACTTGGGAGGCTGAGGCAGGAGAATGGTGTGAACCCGGGAGGCGGAGCTTGCAGTGAGCTGAGATCACGCCACTGCACTCCAGCCTGGGCAACAGAGAAAGACTCCGTCTCAAAAGAAGAAAAAAAAGAAATGCAAATTAAAATGAGATACCATTTTAACTTAGCAAAAAGAGTCAAAGTTTTTAAAAACTATGTGTAATACACAAAGCTATCAAGAGTGTTACGAAAGGGCCAGGAGCCTGTGGCACATGCCTGTAATCCCAGCACTTTGGGAGGCCAAGGCAGGTGGATCACTTGAGCTCAGGAGTTCGAGACCAACCTGGGCAACATGATGAAAACCCCATCTCTACTAAAAATACAAAAATTAGCCCAGCATGGTGGTGTATGCCTGTAGTCCCAGCTACTCAGGAGGCTGAGGCAGGAGAATCCCTTGAACCCAGGAGGCAGAGGTTGCAGTGAGCTGAGATGGCACCACTGTACTCCAGCCTGGGCAACAGGCGAGGCTCTGTCTCAAAAAAAAAAAAAAGAGTGTTACAAAAGAACAAATTCTATTTAATAATGTTTCAAGAAACTTGAAAAGGTCCATTCTTTGAACCAGAAATTTCATTTTTGGAAACTATACCCTAAGAAAATAATTCCATATATAGAAAAAGCTTTATGCATACCAATAATATTAGCAATAGTACTTATATCAGCTACATTATACACACACCCACACGACATAAGAGAACCAGTAAGTAAATTACTAGACAACAGTTTTCAAACATTTTAGCAGTGAAACTCTTTTGTCAAATAAAATCTTTTATAGAACCAGAATACATAAAACAAACGCAGAATTGGTTAAAGCGAGAGGAAGAACAGAATAGAGTTTCCCCTTCTCCTAACCTGCCCTTCCACCTGGCACACCCCCAAGGCTCCCTCACAGCTCCGGAGAACACAGATAAACACCACTGGACTAGCTGAGACTAGCTGGCAGGTATTAAAAATCTTGTTTTTGATCAGCACATAACAATGTGGAAACATATTTCTATGATTCTGTCATTAAAAAGTGGCTCAGTATTTTATGCACACACATACTTAACAACAGTTAAATGGCACAGTGGCTCACGCCTGTAATCCCAGCACTTTGGGAGGCCAAGGCAGGTGGATCACCTGAGGCTGGGAGTTCGAGACCAGCCTGACCAACATGGAGAAATCCCATCTCTGCTAAAAATACAAAATTAGCCGGGCATGGTGGTGCATGCCTGTAATCCCAGCTACTCGGGAGACTGAGGCAGGAGAATCGCTTGAACCCACGAGGCAGAGGTTGTAGTGAGCTGAGGTCGCGCCACTGCACTCCAGCCTGGGCAACAAGAGTGAAACTCCGTCTCAAAAAAAAAAAGAAAAAGTCATACAGATATTGTAAAAAAAAAAAAAACTAGCAGCTGGCTTTGGGTAGTGAGCTGCTTCTATATATTGTATATAGAATATATTCTATGTTTCTATATATCCCCCATTTTCCTTGATAATCATATACCACTTTTATACTGCAGTGAAAAAGTTTGGAAGAAATCTCACTGAGTGGATTGGTACTAAATATAATAACTTCTCCATCAAAGTTGAGTTGGGTGAGCTGAGCATGGTGGCACACACGTGTAATCTGAGTACTTTGGAAAGCCCGAGGTAGACAGATAACTTAAGCCCAGGAGTTCCAGACCAGTCTGGGTAACAAAGCCAAACCACTTCTCTACAAAAAAATACAAAAATTAGCTGGATGTGGTGGCACACGCCTGTGGTCCCAGCTACTTGGGAGGCTGAGGTCGAAGGATCGCTTGAGCCCAGGAGGTCGAGGCTGCAATGAGCCAAGATCGTGCCACTGCACTCCAACCTGAGTGACAGAGTAAGACCCTGTCTCAAAAAAAAAAAAAAAGTTGAGTTGGATCAATTCTGACGTTCAAGTTCATGCTGTATAAGTTATACAGAGATTAGAAAGTGGCACTAAATTTGTGTAAGAACAAATTATAAAACTATCACAAACTTACAAAACCCCTCTTTAATTCTGAAAGATATCAACACATCCCTTATCCTCCATTCCTCCTCAGTGTTTTTAGTTGGAATTGATAAATAAATTTATAGTCAATCTATATACAACATTACTCATCCTAGCAACTGCCTAACAAACTTTGGCAAACTGCAACTCTGTAAATAGCAACTATACAAAGAGTCTCTGTGAAAGAGCCCCAGAAACTGCTATCAGAATAGGGTGGTTCCTCTTGGAACCGAAAGTTAAAGTTGCTGCCTGAAAACATGGAACAGGTTCAGAGACTTTTCTGTGAAGCAGCTTAGGTATTCTGAACTTTACAACTGTGAGACGGTAGCAAAATTTAAAGTAGAGCATACACACAGCAAAACGCAAACTTCAGATACAGACAACTCAAGCCAAAAACTGAAGCCTCACTTATTTCCTTTCCTTTAGGCACTTTTCTTGGAACACGACCATTTGTAATGCACAGCAGTGTGCTTGTTTGTTTAAAGAAAGGTATCAACACAGCAGATCCTTAAGGTATAAAAGGCAATTAGTAAATTTGAGGAGAAATGTTTATACTTATAGATGGACAGCATGATCAGTGTGGGTCAATTCAAGCAACGCTTAAAGTAGTTCCTCAGTCTGATGACCCATTCTCTACTTTCTCCAATGATGTGAGATGTAGGTAGACTGCTCCCCAGTCAAACTGAAAGACCCCTGGCAAAGCCACAGGGCCACCAAACATTTTTACCGCTCCCCAGTCAAACTGAAAGACCCCTGGCAAACCCACAGGGCCACCAAACATTTTTACCAATGGCAAGAGAACTGCTTAAGGTGACAGACTCCATGATGAGCACTAATAAGATATGATGGAAAATTTTTAATTATAGCTTTAAAAACCTTTAGATAATTTTTGTGGGGTTTTTTTTGTTTTTTGTTTTGTTTTGTTTTGTTTTGAGACAGAGTCTCACACTGCCACTCAGGCTGGTGTGCAGTGGCGTGATCTCGGCTCACTGCAACCTCACCTCCCAGGTTCAAGCAATTCTCCTGCCTCAGCCTCCCAAGTAGCTAGGATTACAGGCGTGTGCCACCACGCCCAGCTAATTTTTTGTATTTTTAGTAGAGACAGGGTTTCACTATGTTGGCCAGACTGGTCTCAAACTCCTGACCTCGTGATCCATCCACCTCGGCCTCCCAAAGTGCTGGAATTACAGGTGTCAGCCACTGAGCTCGGCCAATTTTTGTTTTCTAAGAGACAAGGTTTCACTCTCTGTCACCCAGGCTTGAATGCAGTTGCACAATCATAGCTCACTGCAGACTAAACTCCTGGGCTCAAGCAGTCCTCCTGCCTCGGCCTCCCAAAGTTCTGGGATAACACAGATATGAGCCACCATCCCCAGCTGATAATTTCTACTCTACTATATAAAGGACAATTGTTAAATGTTTCTCAATCATTATAATTTGTAGAAGTAAGATATGCTTAGCTTTTTATTTTCTAATTATCAAAAAACTTTGCAATAAAGTATCTTACCTATGTGTACAAAAACACAGTGTCTCTGGGCCCACAAGTTTACAATCCATCCCTGTTGGTGACCGCCAGCTCACAAATAATCTGTTTTGTAAGCGCAGAGGTAAAACTTTTCTTTTGTATTCTTCATATTCTTCAGGAGTAAAAAGTTTCCCTCCATCATCCTCACCAACAATTCTACAACAAAAATATATATTTCTCTTAAGCTTTGAGTATTTATTTTCCGGGTGAGCTATGACCAGGGCACTGCAAATATTAAATAAATTTGTAAGCTTTTATTTTGTAAATCTGTCTTTTCTTACAGATGTGGCAGGCCAGGTCTCCGTAACAACTGTTTCAGCACTGACTGAGTGGTTAAGTTAAATATTAAAAGCTGATAGAACCAGGGTCCTTATATAAAGGCTGGAATGTAACAAAAGCCCACCAAGCGTTTGCCCAGGCCTTTCCTGGGCCTTGAAGCATGACAACATAACGAAGGAATTCTTAAAGGACCCGTTTGGGACTAAACAAGTTTTACTGGGGGTCTGAAGAAACTCCCCAGACATCCACAAACAAGTTTACTGGGGGTCTGAAGGAACTCCCCAAACCTCCATGATTTAGCAGGAGACAAGACGAGAGTAATCACCCCAGCACATGGACCCATTTAGATTAACTAAATTTACTGAGGCTCCAGAGGAAGGTCTTCAGGACTCAGATCTTAGTTATAGATTAGAAGTTAATCATTTATGTCTTTAGATAAATGCACACTTACACATAAACATATATATACATATAAACATATGTAATTTTGAATTGGTCTGGCGATATCTTCCAGGCCTTCTCCCTATAACCAGTTACAGAAATAATCTCCCTTCTTTCCCATTTCATCTGAATCGCATTACTGGGCCACGAGAATAGGCAGCCCAACTATCGGTTTGATCCAGAAACATAGGTGTCTCAGCCATGAACCTAGTGATGGGTGAGAAAAGAAATCTTTTCTCCCCTCCACTTCCTATATAAGAGGGTTATAAATAGGAAAGACAATGAATTCATAATGCAACTTTACTGATCCAGTTTTATCAACAGAGGGTTATCACATATTCATCTCAGCTTTTCCTTTGATACTGAAGCAAAGATACTCATTCCTCTCATTAAAGGCAGAGCCTTAACTGCTAAAAATTCTAACATTTACCTCCTTTGAAAATGTATCCCAAAAGAGTACAAAAAACATCAAAGCAGAAGCCAACATGACTAATTTCCATACCTATCTCCAAACCCTGGCCAGGGGTTTAAACTAATGCGGAACCTAAATACACACTTGGTTCAGCACAAGCTCCAACCACATCTGTGTGTTAGGTAATCACGTTTATCATGGGTTAATTTCAGAAGTAAGAACCCAAAATATTATGGGAAAACATTAAGCCCCCACTATTTCTATGAAAAGAAATTAAGAGTTGGCCTCCCTGGAGGAAAAGAAAGCACGATTAAAAGAAGTTTTTCCAAAACTGAAGACATTTCTCCCTGAAAATACTCCTCTTGAAAAGTCACAAAAAGTGATGTTTGTAGAATGCTACACACTTTTTTGTGCAATACATGCTTTTTTCCACACTTTGAAGCCTTTAGCTGCGGTAGAAAATAAAAACCATTGCTCTATGTACTTGCCATTAGAAAAAAAGAAAAACCAATTTATAAGCTATGAAATAATCAAAACCGCCTTCTTTACATAAACAATCTAGATACATAATAGTAAAGAAACAAAGGGCATTTAATTCTGAGATAAATTCTGGGCCATTTCATTTTCTTGTAGCTATCAAGAATACCAACAGGTATTAAGATCTTAAGATAAATACGGATCTTTAAAAGATCTTTTAAAAGTAAGATGTCATTGATATTTAAGTTCTAGACCAGTGCAACTCAAATTTTATTGTACTTACAGAATCCCCAGGGGATCTTGCTCAAATGCAGATTAAGACTCACAGCACAGTGGCTCATGCCTGTAATCCCAGCACTTTGGGAGGCCGAAGCAGGCGGATCACTTGAGGTCAGGAGTTCGAGCCCAGCCTGGCCAATATAGCAAAACCCTGTCTCTACCAATAATACAAAAATTAGTAGGGCATGGTGGTGGGCACCTATAATCCCAACTACTCTGGAAACTGAGGCACTGAGAATCACTTCCGCGGAGGCAGAGGTTACAGTGAGCTGAGATAGCGCCACTGCACTCCAGCCTGGGCAGCAGAGCAAGACTCTATCTAAAAAAAAAAATAACAATAATAATAATAATAAATATATATATATATGTACACACACACACACACACACATCATAAAGCCAGCTGTGGTGGCTCACACCTGTAATACCAGCACTTTGGGAGGCTGAGGTGGGAGGATTGCTTGAGGCCAGGATCTCAAGATGAGCCTGGGCATCCTAGTGAGATCCCATCTCTACAAAAAATTTTAAAATTAGCTGGGTGCGGTGATGCATGCCTGTAGTCCTAGCTAGTTAGGAGGCTGAGAAGAGAGAGTCGCTTCAGCTCAGGAGGTCAAGGTTGCAGTCAGCCATTACAGTGCCACTGCACTCCAGCCTGGGTGACAGAGCGAGACTCTAAATAATAATAATAATAATAATAATAATAATAATAATAATAGGTATGGAGTGGGCCTGAGATTCTGCTTTTCTAACAAGCTAACAGGTGATGCCAGGACACTGGTCAGGGCCTCCCACAGTGTGAGTAACAAGGCTGCATGCTTCCCCTCCCAACTGACTCCCACCGAAGCACCTAGGCAAGACCAAATCCAGGAAAACTCTTCGGAAGGAAAGTTTGTTTCCTTCTAAACTCATATTTTGACTCATCTTCCCACCCCACCTTCCTAGCCCACGTTTTCATATCTAGGCACTCAAGTCCTGTTTTCCCCACTTTTCTAAAATTCTGACGTCAGTAAAGGACCTGATAATCTCTTTCAGAGGGAAGTGTTTCAAGTTATTTACCATTGCAAAAATAATTTCCCAGCCGGGCGCGGTGGCCCAGGCCTGTAATCCCAACACTTTAGGAGGCCGAGGCAGGTGGATAGCTTGAGTCCAGGAGTTCAAGACCAGCCTGGGCAACGTGGTGAAATCCCGTCTCTACAGAAAATACAAAAATTAGCTGGCCGCCTGTAGTCCCAGCTACTCGGGAGGCTGAGGCAGGAGAATCACTTGAACCCAGGAAGCGGAGATTGCGGTGAGCCGAGATCGCGCCACTGCACTCCAGCCTGGGAAAGAGTCAGACCCCGTCTCAATAAAATAAATAACTAAATAATTTCTCAATAAAATAAATAACTACATACATAGGTCTGCCCTAACATGTTCGGAGCTAGGCAAGAGTCAACTGGAGGCCCACAATTCACATATCTAAATATCCAAGTTACCAGTCAACACCAGCTCCAGCAACTTGCTCCCAGGGAAAAGCTCTGGAGAACTGGAGGCTCAAGGAGCCGGCTCTGCTCTGGGCGAGGACGGGATGGTGGCTGTTCTGACCCTGAACCGGGCGTGGGAACTGACCCCATCAAGCTCCTAGCCCTTATTCTTCTGGCTCAGAATCTCCAGGCAGTTCTAAGGGTTACCCAAAACTACACCAACGGGGCAGTCAGAGCAGGGGAGAACAGTCAGCTGGGGGGCCGTCTGCGCGCACACCTCTGGGTCATCTGGGCCACCCACGATGCCGCAGAGGAGGCCCTGTCGCTCGCTCCGGCCTCCCTGGCGGAGCCTGGAGCGTCTCCCCTCCGCTTGTACACACACATCCTCCCGCCCCAACTCCGCGTCCTCAGGCGGTCCTCTCCAGGACTTCCCATCCGCCCAGATTCCGGACGATCAAAAACCCCAGGAAGCGGAAAAAGAGCGCATCGCTGCAGGTGCACCAGCCTCGGTCAGGACCCAGGACAATGAACCGCGTCCTCAGGCCAAAGGAGCGACTCCGTTTCCAGTTTCGGAAGGGGTTTCTCCAGAACACCAAACACCAGTCGGTGCCTTTCTCCTAAAACCAGCACCTCGGGGTGGGGAGCGAGTTCAGAAGTTCACGGTTGACTCAATTACTGGGTTAATTTGATGTATGCTAACTTCTATAGCCCCGAGTACTCGATGTGCATGTTTTCAATGGCCATTTAAAAAACAGCTGGACCTCTGTATCAATCTAGTGTTAGTCATCCTTCTTGGAAGGGAGCAGAGGGACCTCTTAAATGTTATTGGAATACTCATCACTGCATAGAACCGCGTGGCCCTACAATATTTAATTAGGCAAAGACTAAACTGGAATTCATCTAGGCCTCCCCCAACAGCCCAGGCACAGATTCCGGGAACCCCCGCGGACGCCCGCCGAGCCCCTGCTCGCGCCCCCAGCCCAGGGATCCTGGCTCCTCGGAGCGGCGGGGGGGCAGGCCCGGAGCCACAGCCTTACCTCCGGTACTCCAGGTACTCGTCCACCGCCGCCGCGCCGCCGGGAGGCAACGTCAACCGCTCCATTGCCGGTGGGAAAGCCAAAGGCTTCCCTGCGGACCAGCTGACCTCGAAGCCCGACCCGCCCCGTTCCCTCCCGGTACCGCGCCCCCTCCCGCCCGCCTCCTGATTGGCCCGGCCTGAAGCCGGAGGAGGCCGCGCGCCGCAACTGCGCAGGACGCGCGCCCCTACTGGCTGCCGGCGCCGGGCACCAGAACCCGGATCTCCGCAAGCGCAGCCTCGCGCCACATGGAGTGCAGTTTGCCGCCTTCCACAAACCTTGCACCTGTTCCCCTCTCCCTTCCCTGGACCGGCGAGTCTTCTTGTAAATTAACAAGTGACAAGGGAGTGCAGTGCCTTGCATATAACAGGCGCATAGAAAATGGCTTATTTCTTTGTACAGCTCTTTTCGCTTAATCCATCTCTTGAAATATAAGTAGTTTTGAGAAGGTTCTGCTTTAGTTTGAGGCCTGCCTCTCCTTAACTGTCGGCCTGTTTCCAGTATTGGCGTTTTCAAAAACTCTGACGTAACAATCAGTAGTCCTGGGTATCTGGGTTCACTTTGGGGGTTGCTAAAGCTACATGTTCTTCAAAGGAACCGAATAACTGATTTAAGGTGAAGCAAGTAAAAACAATTTAGGTAAAATTTTGTTGTTGTTTTTTAACTCTTGGAAACACTCTGCAAAATATATTTAGAAGCTGAATTACCATGCGATTGGTAATTTGGCCATAATTTGACTTAGCACATTGTGGAAAAGAATAGGAAATCTTTAGGCGAAGTCATTAAACTCTGAAGCTCCCAGGGGATCAGCTTTAGCGCCCTCTGTAAAGTATCTGGGAGGGAGAATATGCAAACAATAAGAAAAATAATTAAACTTCAGTACAGTACTTTAGTTTCAAAGTACTTTTCTACATATTTCAGGTCCATAAAACATTATATAAACAAATTGTTTGGGTACCACCCCCTCCCTTCTCGGTACCCTTTCAACAAACTCCACCCTCTCCCCAAAGTCTTCCTCCTGTTCAGAGGCGTTCTTGACAGTTAGATAAATGAGTGATCCTGAAATCGGATTCATATTTTAGGAGACTGGTCTCAGCTCAGTATTCTCTCCTATCACACGTGTGGTTTGCTGCTGTCCATTTTACCTCTTCCCCCCGACACCTCCCAGATGGGGTCTTGCTCTGTCTCCAAGGCTGGAGTGCAGTGGCGGGATCTCGACTCACTGCAACCTCTGCCTCCTAGGTTCAAGCAATTCTCCTGCCTCAGCCTCCTGAGTAGCTGGGATTACAGGCACTAGCCGCCACGCCTGGCTTTTGTGTGTGTGTGTGTGTATTTTTAGTAGAGACAGGGTTTCACCATGTTGGCCAGGCTGGTCTCGATCTCCTGACCTCGTGATTTGCCCGCCTCAGCCTCCCGAAGTGCTGGGATTACAGGCGTGAGCCACCACGCCCAGCCCCATTCTACCTCTATGAGAGCCTAGTCTTGCTTTTAGGCAGCAACTGAACTAACAAAGAAAAATAGAAGAAAATGCCAGGCTCTGCAGGCTTACAGAAAAGTGGCAGGGGAATGTCTGTGTAGGCAAGTACAATTTAAAAATCTAGAGGGAAATGGTTAAAATAGATTTAGCCCAATTGTGAACTCTTCCAGGAAGATGCTGGAGCAGTAAACTCTTCTGGCCAAAGAAGTCAACAAAAATATTGAGCGTGACGAATAAGAGTATGGAACAAACTAGAAAATGTTTTCCTCACCTTACATAAAGCTGACAGATTTGCAAATTAAAATACTGTATATGGTACTCACCTCTGCTTTAATAAAAAGGTATAATCAAACTATAACTTCCTCCCAATGTGTAGCTAAATTGATCTAGGAAGTGGGGTGGACAGAGGAACATGTAAATTGCCTAGGCAAGTGTTAGGCATTTTATTTATTCAATCCTCATGAAAGTTTATGAGATAGGATTTGCCAGCATTTTGCTGTGATGTATAGGTTAGGAATGCTTTCTTCTGAAAATAACAGAATAATTCAACTAACAGTGGCTTAATTAAACATAAATTTTATTTTTTATTGCTCTAAAGAAGAGTGGGGGTAGGTAGTTGCTCACATTGGTTTAGAGCATTTTCCTCATGGTTGCAAGAGCTGTTACAACTCCAGAAATCATATCCAAATTCAAGAAAGGAAAAAGGAGCACCACCAACATCATTTGTTTCTTTTATCAAAGAGTTTTCCTAGAGGCCTCTCTGCAAAAAGATTTTCATTTATGTCTCACATGGCCACACCTTGGTATAGAGAAAACTGGGAAAGCCAATCCAGTACTTAGTTTTCCAGGCTCTATGATGGCAATTGTCAAGGAGAGGGTTAGAAATGTGTGTTGGGGCAGGGCACAGCGGCTCATGCCTGTAATCCCAGCACTTTGGGAGGCCAAGGCAGGTGGGTCACCTGAGGTCAGGAGTACATGACCAGCCTGGCCAACATGGTGAAACACCATCTCCACTAAAAATACAAAAATTAGCCAGGCGTGGTGGCTCATGCCTGTAATTCCTGCTACTGGGGTGGCTGAGGCAGGAGAATTGCTTGAACCCGGGAGGCAGAGGTTCCAGTGAGCTGAGATGGCGCCATTGCACTCCAGCCTGGGTGATAAGAGTGAAACTCCATCTCAAAAAAAAGAAAAAAAGAAATGTGTGTTGGGTTAAAAATGTGTTTAGTTCACCAAGAAACATGGTTGGTGACAGCTTATCCTTAAACTGATTAATATCCATGCATGCCCTTCTTCCCATGCAGGCATTGTACACTAAAGGCATTCATCAGACTTCTAAGTAAGGCAGTCCCAAAATCTCAACCAGCTACTGCACCCAGCTTAAAGTCTAAGTCTCTGCAATCTTCTCTCAGTCATTCTTAATCCTGATCAGCCTGATTCTTATTGTCTTAATGGTTTGACAAAGTTGATAGCTACAAGACAAGAAAGATAATTATTCAGTATGTATCTCCAACAGATAACTTGTTTTTTCGTTTTTTGTTTTTTGGGTTTTTTTGGTTTTTTTTTTTTTTTGAGATGGAGTCTCGCTCTGTCACCAGGCTGGAGTGCGGTGGCATGATCTCAGCTCACTGCAGACTCCACCTCCTGAGTTCAAGCGATTCTCCTGCCTCAGCCTCCTGAGTAGCTGGGACTACAAACGCGCACCACCATGCCCAGCTAATTTTTGTATTTTTGGCAGAGACGGGGTTTCACCATGTCGGCCAGGATGGTCTCAATCTCTTGACCTCATGATCTGCCCGCTTCGGTCTCCCAAAGTGTTAGGATTACAGGCATGAGCTACCACGCCCGGCCAATAACTTGTTTTAAAATCCACAATGCCATTATCACACCTAACAAATTAAACAATAATTCCTTGATATCATCTAAGAATAGCTAGCCTAGATATCATCTATTAGATATCATCTAATAAACCTAATTTATTAGATGATAATTGGTATCATCTAATTTTATACTAATTAGAATTCAACCAAGGCCTATACTACCTTTGGTTTATATGCGTTTACTATATTACGAGTCTTTTGTAATTTTGGACAGTTCCCTTTCTCCTATCCCAATTTTTTGTGCCATTAATTTGTTGAAGAATTTGGATCACTTTTCCTGTAGAATATCTTTCTGAATTTGGTTGTTTACAGAAAGACATCACTTACTATGTTCTTTATCCCCTGTATTTCCTATAAATTTGTACATCAGTCTTGAGACTTGAGTAGGTATTTAGAGTCAGGAGCAGGTCTTCTCAGAAGAGCACTTTATTGATAGTGCTATGTCCTGAAATCATAAATTGAAATTTTGTGAACAGCCCAGATGAAATGAATTGGGGCTGCAAATTCCCATAAGGGCCATGTATTAGTCCATTTTCATGCTGCCGATAAAGACATACCCGAGACTGAGCAATTTACAAAAGAAAGAGGTTTGATTGGACTTACAGTTATCCCTTGGTGATAAAAACTTTCAACAAATTAGGCACAGAAGGAACATACCTGAACTTAATAAAGAGTATTTATGAAAAACCCACAGCTAACATCATACTAAATGGGGAAAAGATGACAGACAGCCTTTCATCTAGGAACTGGAACAAGACATGGATGCCCACTTACACCACTCTTATTCAACATAGTGCTGAAAGTCCTAGCCAGAGCAATCAGACAAGAGAAATAAACAAAAGGTACTCAAATTGGAAATAAAGGAAGTCAAATTGTCCTTCTGTGCAAAGGACATGATCTTTTATAGAGAAAAACCTAGACTCCATCATAAAAACTGTTAGAACTGATAAACAAATTCAGTAAAGTTGCAGTATACAAAATCAACATACAAAAACAAATAAAGTTTCTATACATCAATAATGAACTAGCTGAAAAAGAAATCAAGAAAGCAATCTCATTTACAATAGCTACCAAAAACACATAAAATACCTAGTAATAAATTTAACCAAGGAGGAGAAAGAATTCCCCGAGGAAAACTACAAAACACTGACAAAAAACATTGAAGAGAACACAAACAAATGGAAAGACATCCCATGCTAATGGATTAATTAATATTGTTAAAATGACCACACTACCCAAAGCAATCTACAGAGTCAATACAATACCTGTCAAAATGCCAATGACATTCTTTATGTAAATAGAAAAACAATCCTAAAATTTATGTGGGCCCACAAAAAACCCTGAATAGCCAAAGCAATACTGAATAAAAAGAACAAAGGTGGAAGCATCACACTACCTGACTTCAAAACGTACTACAAAGCTATGGTAACCAAAACAGCATGGTATTGGTATAAAAACAGGCATATAGACCAATGGAAGAGAATAGAGAACCCAGAAACAAACCTACATATTTACAGCCAACTGATTTTTGACAAAGGTGCCAAGAATATACATTGGATAAAGGACAGTCTCTTCAACAAATGATATATTGGGAAAACTGTATAACCATATGCAGAAGAATGAAATTAGACTCCTATTCCTTGGCAGTGCAGAAGCTTTTTAGTTTAGTCCTATTGCTCACCATATACAAAAACGAACTTGTGGATTAAAGACTTAAAAGTAAGACCTGAAGCTATGAAACCGCTAGAAGAAAACATAGGGAAATGCTTCAGGACATTGGTCCAGGCAAAGATTTTATAGCTAAGACTTCAAAAGCACAGGCAACAAAACCAAAAATAGACAAATAGGACTAAACTAAAAAGCTTCTGCACTGCCAAGGAAACAATCAACAAATTGAAAAGACAGCCTGTAGAATGAGGGAAAATATTTGCAAACTATTCATCTAACAAGGGACTAATATACAGAAAATACCAGGAACTCAACCCAACAATAAAAATCCACTGCCAAGGAAACAATCAACAAATTGAAGAGACAGCCTGTAGAATGAGGGAAAATATTTGCAAACTATTCATCTAACAAGGGACTAATACACAGAAAATACAAGGAACTCAACCCAACAATAAAAACCCACAACACCCTGCCTCTACAAAAAAATTTTTTAATTAGCCTATCATGGAGGTACTTGCCTGTAGTCCTAGCTACTCAGGAGGCTGAGGCAGGAGGATCACTTAAGCCCAGGAGTTCTAGGTTGCAGTGAGCTATGGTAGCACCACTTCACTCCAGCTTGGGTGACAGAATAAGACCCTGTCTCTAAAATAATAAATAATTAAATAATTTTTTAAAAGATTGGTCACTGAGATGAGTTGTTGCCAGCCCAATCCATACGTCCTCTAATTTCTCTTTTCATCTAGTTACTTCCTTCAGTTTTTGCTTTATATATTTTGAAGACTAAACTTGTATTTGGCCAGGCATGGTGTCTCACGCCTATAATCCCAGCACTTTGGGAGGCCAAGGCGGGTGGATCATTTGAAGTCAGGGGTTCGAGACCAGCCTGGCCACCGTGGCAAAACCCATTCTGTACTAAAAATACAAAAATTAGCCAGGCGTGGTGGCAGGTGCCTGTAATCCCAGCTACTCAGGAGGCTGAGGCACGAGAATTGCTTGAACCCAGGAGGCAGACATTGCAGTTAGTTGAGATCACACCACTGCACTCTAGCCTAAGGAATAGAATGAGTCTCCATTTCAAAAAATAAATAAATAAGTAAACTTGTATTTAAATACAAGTATTCAAAACTTGTATTAGACAGTGTTAAGTTTAGAATTGTTAAAATGCTACATTTTCTTGGTGCCTTAAGCTGTATATCAACAAGAAATAAAACTTTCTGGTAATTTTTTTTTGTTTTGAAGTCTATGTTACTTTATATTAATAAAATGACCCCCAACTTTATTTTGATTATGTATCTTTTCCTATCTCTTTAACCGCAAGTAATAGGTAACACACATTGAAAACCTGAGATTTTTCCAAACATTTTCCCTAAAACTATAGCCGTGTTGTTACTACATAGTCTTGGTCCCAAGATACAGTAGATAATAATTTGACCAATTTTTCCACTGTTACCACTAGCCTATAAAAGTTGTAGATCCTCAAACCCTGTGATCGTAACCCCTCTAGTCAGCCAGTTTCATATTTCAGAGTCTCTTACCTTTAGCGCTCCACTTATCATACTGAATTCTCCATAGCTAGGAATTCATTTTATAAAAATAACAGAAAACTCAACTTAAGTGTCCTAAACAAAATGTAGCCGGTTCAGTAGCTGGAAGACGTCATTGCTGACATCGCTGCAGCGTCCTCAGCCTTTCCTTCATTATCGCAGAATGGTGGATGCAGCATCAGCCCTCCTCCATCGCATTCTATTTATCAAACTTCTGTCCTCAACACTCAGCTCAAACTTCCCCTTTTCTGGAAAGAGAATAACTTTCTTTCCCAGCCCTGCAGTATTAGGCCCTTTCAAAACATATTGAAATTGCTAAGAGTATAATGTGAAATGTTTTGACTAAGATTCAGATGATTTCAGATTTCTGAATCTTTGGTTATGCAGGCTGTATTCCTGCAACACTCGTCTTTCTGCTCCCTTGTCCACTATGCAAGCTCCTCCTCAACTTTAAAATTCAGTACAAGCAACTTGTCTTCTTTGAGACCTTCCTTGATTCCCACTTCCCAACAACAATTTTTTCTCTAAACTCTCTTTTTTAGAACTTGGCACTTTACTTTGTATGACTCGTCTCTCCCCTCTAGACAGCAGATAAAAAGTCCTTCGAGATCCCAGAGATAGCCCCAGCAGTTCTTCATGAGAATAAAAGAAGATAAACTTTGTGTCTATGGCCACTGTAGAAGTCTCAAACTGGTCCATCCATGAGTTATTGGATGCCACTGATCTCTGGCCTTCTGAACCAGCTCCCTGGAACAGGAGGGTCTTTACTAAATAAGAGCTCCAGTGTGCCTATAAACTTACCTTCATTCCAGAAGGAATCAAGTAGAAAAACTTCCAGACGAGGCTTGATCAGTGTGAACACATTGTGCTATTATTTGGATTATATATTGCCTTCACTTGTTCAAGCATTTATGGCCAGTGTCTTGGAGGACTTAAGGCTGACAAGGTTATTGGTCACATAAACTCTATCCCACTACAGTCTTTTCAACCCAACGTGTCATGAATCATGATGGTTTATGGAAGCATCATCTCCAAGCCAAACCTAAAAAAACATGTTTTTGAGACCCACAAGGTAAAGTTCCTGAGCCACTTCTACTTAGTAGAGGGTTCCAAAGAATGTAACAACAGTTCTATAGTAGGCCAGGCATGGTGGCTCAGGCCTATAATCCCAGCACTTTGGAAGGCCAACATGGGCAGATTGCTTGAGCCCAGGAGTTCGAGACAAGCCTGGGCAACATGGCAAAACCTCGTCTCTACAAAAAATACAAACATTATCCAGGTGTGGTGATGTGTGCCTGTAGTCCCAGCTACTCAGGAGGCTGAGGTGGGAGGATTGCTTGAGCCTGAGAGTTTGAGGCTGCAGTGAGCCAAGATGGCACCACTGCACTCCCGCATGGGTAACAGAATGAGACACTGTCTTAAAAAAAAAAAAAGAAAAGAAAAAGAGTTCTAATTCTATGGTGAAACCTTCCTTCTCTCTAGTCTATCAGGGACATTTAGCAATTCTTAGAGTTCCTTGACTATTCCAAAGTCCTTCCACAGCTTAGGAACCCAAGTCACATTCTACCCAAGGGAGTTAGTGGAGTAGAGCATAGTAGTTCTTCAAACAGGTCACCCTGAGTATATTATCAAAAAGATCTTAGCTTAATGTCTAGCACTTCTGGGATTCTTTCCCGATTCTATCTTCTCCCCACCCTGAACCACTAGCTGTACATGGGCAGGAAGAAACTCAGGAGTAAGATAATGATTCTGGGAGACAGAAGTAACCTAATCAATAGTGAATATGTCTTTATTATGGCGTAGGAATATCTCACTGGCCTTTACCAGAGCTTGGAATAAATATTCTGTGCCTATTTCCTCCAAACAACTTTCTGAATCAAAATTTATCTTAGGTATCTTAACATTTAAAAAGTACTATGCTAGGAGACTGGGGCATCATTAGAAAGGAACAAAGTTTATTCTGAATGAACAAAATAGCTTTCTGTTTAAATACCAGTCTCAAGTAATACTAGTAACTAACAATTATGCAGAGTTTCCTATGTACCAGGCTCTGTTCTCAGAGCTTTATCTATATTGACTCCTTTTATTCTTGTAATAGTGTTATGATAAATTAGATTCTGTTGCTGTTCTCATTTTGTGAATGAAGATACTAAATCATAAAAATGTTAGGTAATTTTTTAAAAGTCACATTCACTGGTAATTAGTGACAGAACTGAGATTTAAACTCAGGCAGTCTGGCACAGAATCTATTTTCCTAACCTCTGTGCTATTCGGTATGGAATCTGCCTGACTGACCTGCAAAGGTAAGGCCCGAGCCTAGGACATGAAGTTCTAACCAATATACTGATCCTAACAAGCCCTGATAGCACTACAGGCCCCCAGCAATAACTCAAGCAGATGATCCTTCATTGCCCAAAATGTGTGTTACATAACGAATAACTCAAAGACTGATGGAAAAGTTTTCATTAATGCTCAAATCATTTCAGATTTTAGTGCCTTTGCATGTGGCAGCAATAATTTCCACTCTTTTTCTCTACTCTGCAAACACCTACCCCTGTCAAATTCAGGACAAGCATCTTGTCCTCTGGAAGGCCTTCCCTCATTGCCACCCCTAAAGGCAATCCTTCTGCACTCTCTATTGTAGCATTTGGCACCTTCTATTAAGTTTATGCTTGTTCTCGTCTCTCGAAGTGGTGAACTCTTTGAAAGCAAAACTCTTTGAAAAGTCTCTGTCTCCTTATTTGTGTATTGAGAATAATAAAATTACCTCTCCTATGAGAATTGACTGAGAAAATCCTTGCAAACAACTTACTTGACATTGTTAGCTCTCGGTAAAGGATAGCTACTATAAAAGTATAATTTTTTATCCTTGGGTAGTTGGCACAGTGTTAGCATACAAGATACATTTAATAAATGTTTTTTAAATGAGTACAAAACAATATATCCAAAAAGCCCACTGGAGATATACTTTAAAAGTATTAGTTAAAAGTCTTTAATGTACTGCTAGCCTTGATTTGTCAATTTCATCTATTTACATTTCACAGTCTGGCCAGGCATAGTGGCTTACACCTGTAATCTCAGTACTTCGGGAGGCCGAGGTGAGAGGATCGCTTGGGCCCGGGAGTTTGAGACCAGCCTGGGCAACCTAGGGAAACCCTGTCTCTACAAAAACTTTAAAGATTAGCTGGGCATGGTGGTGCACACCTGTGGTCCCAGCTGCTTGGGAGGCTGAGGTGGGAGGATCACTTGAGCCCAGGAGGTAGAGGCTGCAATCAGCTGTGTTCATGCCATGGCACTCCAGCCTGGGCAACAGAGCAAGACCTTGACTCAAAAATAAATTTCGCAGTCCAAATTGTTATATATCATGTCGGTGTCATTTCATTTTTCCAGTTACATTTGAAGCGGATGCTGTGCTCAAGACTGAAATTGAAATAGAAAAGCATTAGTTTGGTGCAAAAGTAATTGCGTTTTTTGCCATAAAAGTAATAAAAAAGCAATTACTTTTGTACCAACCTAATAAATATATTCAGGACAAGATCCCTTTGCTTTTATTTCATTAAGACCTTTAGTCATCTTACCATTTATTTATTTATTCGTTTGGAGACAGAGTCTTGCTCTGTTGCCCAGGCTCTAATGCAGTGGTGTAATCTCGGCTCACTGCAACGTCTGTCTACCGGAGTCAAGCAATTCTCCTGCCTCAGCCTCCCAAGTAGCAGGGACTACAGGCATGTGCCACCACACCCGGCTAATTTTTTGTATTTTAGTAGCGACAGGGTTTCACCATGTTGCCCAGGCTGGTTTCAAACTCTTGAGCTCAGGCAGTCCACCCACCTCAGCCTCCCAAAGTGCTGGGATTACAGGTGTGAGCCACCGCACCTAGTCATAGTCATCTTACATCTAAAAAATTAGGACAAAGTTAAAAATAGTCCTCATTTTTCCCTTTTTTGTTCCTTTTCCTGCCTCATCATTTAAGCTTTGAATAAAGAATAATGACTGCTTTCAAAAATTTATTTTATAACCAGATTGTTTTGTTAATAATTACCAGCACAACAAAAATTTCAGTGTATCCCAAAAATTTCTAAGCTCCTTAACATTGTCCAAATTACTGGATTACTGTTAATACAATAAAAAATGCCAGAGCAGGAAAAGAATTTGAAAAATTCCTTTGAGAAATGGGATTTTACCTATGGGGAAAAAGTCGTTTCTGACTCTTACGTATCTCTTGATCTGTATTTCATTTACTTTCTTGAATTCCTCACCAGTATCTCTAAAACTCTCCATGCTACTAATTACAAATACATGTAAAGATTGAGTAGTACTAAGTTGTTTATTTTACCTTAATTCCTTTCAAAGGAATAAAACAGCCATTCATTCCATCTTATTTTACAAAGCTTTTTTTTTTTTTTTTTGGAGACAGGGTCTAACTGCCACTCAGGATGGAATGCAGTGGCATAATCACAGTTTACTGCACCTTCAACTTCCCAGGCACAGGTGAGTGATCCTCCCACCTCAGTCTCCCAAATAGCTGGGACTACAGGCATGCACTACCAAACTCAGCTAAATTTTTATTTTATTTTTTTAGTAGAGATGGGGTTTCACCATGTTGCCCAGGCTGGTCTCAGACTCCTGGGCTCAAGCGATCCTCCAGCCTCAGCCTCCTAAAGTGCTCGGATTACAGATGTGAGCCACCATGCCTGGCCTGTTTTCTTATTTAGGGAATTTCATGTAGTTACAAGTAATTTAGAGTTTATTTTACTCTTTATATATTTAGGGAACCTGAACTTTATTGCAGAAGAAGTCAATATTGAACTTGAGATAAAATCTTCACAATCTATAGCTATTCATCTCACAATTTGTTAGTAAATGCCTATTCTGTATCAAGCATTATACTAAGTAGTCAGGATACAGGACTACAAATAAAAGCATCATGGCCGAGCACAGTGGTTCACGCCTGTAATCCCAACACCTTGGAAGGCCAAGGCAGGCAGATCACTTGAGGTCAGGAGTTTGAGACCAGCCTGGCCAATGTGGTGAAACACTGTATCTACTAAAATACAAAAATATTAGCCAGACATGGTGGCGCATGGCTGTAATCCCAGCTACTCGGGAGACTGAGGAGGGAGGGTTGCTTGAACCCGGGAGGTGGGGGTTGCAGTGAGTCAAAATCGCGCCACTGCACTCCAGCCTGGATGAAAGGGTGAGACCCCATCTCAAAAAAAAAAAAAAAAAAAAAGCATCAGTGGTGATAAGTATTATAAAGAAAAAGGGCCAGGTGCGGTGGCTCACACAGCACTTCGGGAGGCTGAGGCAGGCAGATCATGAGGACAGGAGATCAAGACCATCCTGGTTGACATGGTGAAACCCTGTCCCTACCAAAAATACAAGAATCAGCTGGGTGTGGTGGCGCGTGCCTGTAATCCCAGCTACTCGGGAGGCTGAGGCATGAGAATCACTTGAACCCGGGAGACGGAGGTTGCAGTGAACTGAGATCACACCACTGCACTCCAGCCTGGCGACAGAGCGAGACTCCGCCTGAAAAAAAAAAAAATAAGGAAAGAAAAGAAAAGAAAAAGAAAAAGAACGCAGATTAAGGACAGTAGAGAATGAAGGTGATGGGATGTTCTAGAGATCAGGTAAGTATCTCTCAAAAGGTAGGTGACTTGAGCAGAATCCTGAAGGAAGTGAGGGAGTGAGTCACACAGACACCGAGAAAGAGCTCCAGGCAGACACATTAGCAAGTGCAAAGGACATGAGGCAGAAATGTATTTTGCCTGTTCTAAGCAATGAAATTAGTGTGGTTGAAATGGTGTGAATAAAGACGAGAAACATGGTAGGAGATGCGGTCAGAGAGGAAGCAGGGTCCAGAACACATAGGGCCTGATAGATCCAGCGGAAAGATGACATGAGCCACATAGGTAATTTTAAATTTTCTAGTAGCCGTATTTAAAAAGCGAAAAGAAGCAAGTGAAATTAATTTTAATAACACATTTTAATTGACCTTATATAACCAAGATATTATCATCTCCACATGTAATCAATATAACAAAATATTAATGAGATCTTTTACTTTTTTCTTTCTTACTAAGTCTTTAAAGTCCAGCATGTATCTTATACTCACAGCACATCTCAATACAGACTAGTCACGTTTCAAGTACTCAATAGCTACATATGGCAGCTACCATATTGGACTATGCAGGCATAGAAAATTGTAAAGCATTGAAAATTGTAAAGGGAAAAATACACAAAAATAAAGAGAGCAGCATAATGAACTCAGTGTTGCCCTCACCAAATTTCAGTAATTAGCAATACATGGCCAATCTTTTTCTTTTTCTTTCCTTTTTTTTTTTTTTTTTGAGACAGTCTTGCTATGCTGCCCTGGCTAGAGTGCAGTGGCATGATCTCAGCTCACTGCAACCTCCATCTCCCAGGTTCAAGAGATTCTCCTGCCTCAGCCTCCTGAGTAGCTGGGATTACAGGCACATGCCACCACACCTGGCTATTTTTTGTATTTTTAGTAGAGACAGGGTTTTGCCGTGTTGGCCAGGCTGATCTCGAACACGTGACCCCAAGTGATCTGCCTGCCCCTCAGCCTCCCAAAGTGCTAGGATTACAGGCATGAGCCACTGTGCCCAGCCAATACATGGCCAATATTAATTCACCTGTACCTCCACCCACTCTCCCCAAACCCTGAATATTTTGAAGGAGAAGCATGGATGGAAACCCGAAGACCTGTTACAAGGCTATCACAATAATCCAGGCAAACCAGTGGCAACTTAGACTGGGGTGATGGCAGTGGAGATGGTGAGAAATGGAAGGTTGATTGGATCCTTGGCATATTTCAAAGGTAGAAGCTGACAAGATATACTGATGGATATATGCGATTTGAGAGAGAAGAATCAGGAATAACTTCAAGGTATTATGCCTGAACAAAATAATGCAGTTGCCTTTTACTGAAACAGGGGACGCTGCCAAAGGAACAGTTGGGTGGCAATCAAGAGTTCATTTTTGGACATGTTAAATTTAAACTACCTATTAGACACCCAAGTGGAGATGATAAATAAAGAGCTGGCTATCTAGGTCTGCAATTCAGGAAAGAAGTCCAGGCAGGAGACATAAACTGAAAGCCAGAAAGTCAGAAAATCATTGGTATTTAAAACCATGAAACAAGATGAGTTTAGTAGGAGGTGAATGCGAATAGAGTAGAACAGAGGTCCTCGGACACTTCCAAGTTTAGAGCAGGAAAAGGAGGAGCCAGGAAAAGAGACTGAGTAGAAGCATCCAGCAAGATAAAAAAGAGAATGAAACACAAGAAAAAGTAATGTCACAGAAGATATGCAAAAGATGTGTTTCAAGGAGGTGTTTCAAGCCTGTCCTCACAGGAGTTTCAGGTTTAATTCATCATAACTACCTAATCTTGTAACCACCAAAATAAAAAGATAAAAATTAATCCTAGAGGGATGGCAACACTCCCAGGATACCTGGCAGAAAGCAAATGCAAAATGACTATCAGGATACAAACCTCAGCCCAGGCCTAGCAGGATTCCCACTACAAAAGACATTGAACATGAGATCACAATCCAAAATTACAAAGAAATAAGAAACAAACTGTCATGAATTAATATGCGTAGTCACAACAAACAGCAGGTTTTAACCACCAAGAACTTTAAATAATGAAACCACCTTTGCAAAAATTACAACAATGAGAAAATTATGACAGTAAAAGAGATCTGATCTATCCCACTCCATCTTGCTTCTAAACTCCTAAACTGCCCCTGTTCATTCTTGGGTGTAGGCCAAGCTAACTTTGGGAGAAATTTAGTTTATATTTTGAATGATAATAGCCCTTCCCAAAAACTAAACTGCCTTTGTAAAACTAACAAAAGTCCAAAAGGTTAGGAGGATGAGAGGGGCCTGAATTCTGCTAAGATGTAAGCATAGTTAAATGATTACCAGCCATTATTCCAGAGGTCACAAGATGTGCAACTTCCCCAGTTCACTATTGTAGAACCTAAGATTGGCCTTCTGAGATCTCCTTTCAGGCTTTTGCATTTCTGATGACTGGATGGCCCCACCGAGACCCATGACTCTTGGCTCAACTGGTCCTGTGGCCCTCACCCAGAAGCAGACTCAGTATACTAGGACCGTTTTCCACACCCCTATGATAACGTATCCCTAACCAACCAGCATCACTCATTCCCTTGACTGCCAAACTATCCTTGGAAAACCCTTGCCTCCAAATTTTCAGGGAAACTGATTTGAGTAATAACTCTGTGTCCTGTGTGGTGTGGCTGGCCATGTGTAAAACTCTTTCTTTATTGCAAAATCATGGTCTCAGTGAATTAGTTTTGCCTGTGCAGTGGGCAGGAAGAACCCATCAGGCAATTATAATAATAGAATTTTATAGATTGAGACTATGAAACAGAGATAGGAATAGCACTGGGTATAAAACAGGAAGTAGGCAATGAAACCATAGATAACAGAAAACCCAAAATGAGGGAGAGAAAACAGTCAAAACCCTGGTCAGGGTGACATGTCTGTGACTCTCCAGGCAACCCCAAATAAGGGATAAAAGGGGGTGGTAATGAGGATGGGGGGGGTCCCTGAAATCCCCTCCTTTTCCAGAATAACTAGTGATTATTCCACCACCTAATTTTTAAAAACCCATAAAATTAGAAACCCAAACTCCATTGTGCACAACTCATTCTCACAAGCATGCCCATGCTTCTCTCTTAAGTGTGTACTTTTACTTGGCAATAAAAGCTTATTGCCTTTTGCTTCATTCCAACTCATCCCTGAATTCTTTCTCGAGATAGTGTCAAGAACCTGGAAACTGGCTGGGGCTGGGGTCTCACCAGCTTCTGGAAACCCACCTAAGCCCTTCAGCAACAAAATAAGTACATTGTCAACAAAAATAGTCAAACTCGAAAATATTTGAAGAGATTTATTCTGAGCCAAATAAGAGTGACCAATGGCCCAAGGCACAGCCCTCAGGAGATCCTGAGAACATGTGCCCAAGATGGTTGGGGAAGAGCTTGGTTTTATACATTTTAGAGAGACATGAGACATTAATCAAATACATGTAAGATGTACATTGGTTCAGTCTGGAAATGTGGGACAACTGGAAGCAGGGGATGCTTCCAGGTGATAGGTAGATTCAAAGATTTTCTGATTGGCCATTGGTTGAAAAAGTTATTGTCTAAAGACTTAAGAATATCTGGGTTAAAATAAGGGTGTGGAGACCAAGATTTTATCATGCAGGTGAAGCCTCCAGGTAACAGGCCTCAGAGAGAATAGATTGTTAATGTTTCTTATCAGACTTAACGAGTCTGTTCTATCATTAATTCTAAAAGGGAGAAGAATATAATGAGGCATGTCCAACCACCCCCCTTCCCATCATGGCCTGAAACAGTTTTTCAGGTTAGTTTTGGAGTCCTTTGTGAGAGGAGGGGTCCTTTCAGGTGGTCACGAGGCTTAGAATTTTATTTTTGGTTTACAACATTTATTATTATTTTTGAAAAAATCCAAAGCATGAGGGAAAAAAGCACATTGAAAAAAAACAGGCACATTCAAAAAAAAGAACTTCCACTTCCAGCTGTGAGGGAGAAATAGGAACTGGATTCACCGTCTGTGGTAGGCTGAATAATGACCCTGCAAAATATCCAAGCCCAAATCCCTAGAACCTGTGAATGTCACCTTATATGGCAAAAGAGGCTTTGAAGATTAAACTAAGGATCTTGCAATAAGGAGATTATCTAATGGACACTAAATGTAGTCACGAATGTCCTTATAAGAGGGAGGCAGAGAGAGATTTGACAACAGCAACAGAGGCAATGTGATGGCTGAAGCAAGATGCTACGCTGCTGGCTTTGGAAATGGGAAAAGAGGCCTAAAGCCAAGGAATGCAAGGAATGAAGCTCTAGAAGCTGAAAAGGCAAGGAAATATTCTCCCCTAGAGCTTCCAGGGGAGCTCAGCCCTGCCGACACCTTGATTTCAGTCAGTGTAACTGATTTCAGATTTCTGACTTCTGGAACTCTAAGAAAATAAATGTATTGTTTTTGAGAAAGAAAGGAAACTTTTTACGTGAGAAATTGAGCCTCTTCTAAATTACCAGGCCAGAGAGGCATGGGAACTGTGACAGCAGTCACATCACGTCACCCTTCCCCCCTTTGAGCTAAGTAATCATCTCTAGAAGCTGCTTGCTATGTGGACTCTAGACCAGTGGTCCCCAACCTTTTTGGCACCAGGGACCAAAATTTGTCATGGAAGACAAATTTTCCACGGACCGGGGAGGTGGGGTAGGATGGTTTGGGGATGAAACTGTTCCACCTCAGATCATCAGGCATTAGTTAGATTCTCATAAGGAGCATGCAGCCTAGATCCCTCACATGTGCAATACCGTCTGCGCTCCTATGAGAATCTAATGCTGCTGCTGATCCGACAGGAGGCAGAGCTCAGGTGATAATGCTGGCTAGCTGTTGCTCACCTCCTGCTGTGCTCCCAGTTTCTAATAGGCCACAGACCGGTGCAGGTTCCTGGCCTGAGAGTTGGGGAGCCCCGCTTTAGACTGTCACCATGGACACCACAACCCACACCCTGAAGTTCAACAATGTATAGCCAATTACTAATCAGTCTTGTTTTCTGGAAAGCCATGAGAATTCCTGACAAATAGCTTTGTAACAGCCCACTCCTCCTCTCCGTTTTTGCCTTTAAAAACCTGCTTGTAACAAAGGTCTAATGGAGTTCAACATATCCAAGGTTACTTGAGTCTGTCTTCCAGGCAACTGTCCTCATTCTGGCTCAAGTCAACTCTTTAAAATTATATTTTGTGCCTCAGTTTCTTCCTTTAGGCCGACATTTTAATCCACCAAATTTGTGGTGATTTTGCTAATACCCCCTTCCTCCACTTCAAACAAACAAAAATCCAGGAAAAAACACATAAAACAGTTTTAGATGTTGAACCACAGGAACCTCAGAACAGCGATCCCCAAGAGAAGGAAAACAAATGAAGCAAGCCCTGTAACTGCCGCCAGCATGCCGCACGAGAGTTTCCAGGCCACAGCACAGGGAAAGGGAACCCAAACAGGGCCATTCTCTCCAAATTGAAAAGGAAAGGTTGAGAATTCAGCAAAGCCAGTGCAGCTAGAATTTGCAAGGCAGGGAAGTCTTCCACTGAGTACAGATCAGAATGCTTTATGACAGTGATTTAGTCACAGTGATTAGAATTGCTAAAATTTTTCAAACTGACCATATCAAATGTTGATGAAGAAGCAGAACTAGAACTCTTCATACACTGCTGTTGGGAATACAAAATTGTACAGCCACTCTGGAAAACAGTTTCATGGTTTCTTATACAGTTAAACATGCACTTATCATATGACCTAAAAATGCCAACACTCCTGGGTATTTACTCAAGAGAAATAAAAATATATATAAACACGTAAAGGCCTACACACAAATGTTTATATTAATTTTACTCATAATCACAAGAAACTATAATAAAATAGCCCAAATGTCCATCAGCTGGTAAACGGATAAACAAATTATGGTACATTTATACAATGGAATACTGTAACCACCCAAAGTGTTCATTTTGCCCACTGCCCAGATAAAGCCAATTTATCAAGACAGGAGAAGTGCAAAAGATTAAAAGTTTGATGCACCTACATCCAGCTAAATGGGAGACTGGAGCTTTATAATTACTCAAATCAGCCTCCTTGAAAATTTGGAGGCTAGGGTTTTTCAAAGATAGTTTGGGGAGAGGGGAGTGGCTAGGGAATACGTGCTGCTGATTGGTTGGGGGTGCAATCATAGTGGTGTGGGAAAGGTCCTCTTCTGAGAAACACTGAATCTGCTTCTGGTCGGGTCCCAGGACCAGTTGGTGGGGTGTGGATGAGGCCATCAGTAGTCAGAAATGCAAAAGCCTGGAAATACATCTCAAAAGGCCAATCTTAGATTGTACAATAATGATTATCTGCAGGAGGAATTGGGAAAGTTGCAAATCTTGTGACCCCTGGAATAATAGCTGGTAACTGTTAATGTCTACACTTTAGCAGAATTCAGACTCCTCTCATCCTTCTAATCTGGTGGTCTTTCATTAGCTTTACAAAGGCAGTATAGTCCTGGGGAATGGCTATTATCATTTAAATTACAAACTAAATTTCTCCCAAAATTAACTTGGCTCACGCCTAGGAAGATTAGGGACAATTTGGGAGTTAAAGGCAAGATGGGGGTTGGTTAGATCAGATCTCCTTCACTGTCATAAATTTCTCACTATTCTAAATTTTGCAAAGGCAGTTTCAATACCACTCGGCAATACAATAAATGAACTACTGATTAATGCTACAACATCCTATAAACTTTTTTTTCTTTCTTTTTTTTTTTTTTAGATGGAGTTTCGCTCTTGTTGCCCAGGCTGGAGTGCAATGGCATGATCTCGGCTCACTGCAACCTCCACCTCCTGGGATCAAGTGATTCTCCTGCCTCAGCCTCCCAAGTAGCTGGGATTACAGGAATACGCCACCACACCCAGCTAATTTTGTATTTTTATTAGAGACGGGGTTTCTCCATGTTGGTCAGGCTGGTCTCAAACTCCTGACCTCGGGAGATCTACCCGCTGCAGCCTCCCAAAGTGCTGGGATTACAGGTGTGAACCACCACGCCCGGCAACATCCTCCAATCTTAAAAACATTACGCTAAGTAAAAAAGACGACACAGGCTGAGCACGGTGGCTCACGCCTGTAATCCCAGCACTTTGGGAGGCCGAGGTGGGCAGATCACGAGGTCAGGAGATCGAGACCATCTTGGCTAACATGGTGAAACCCCATCTCTACTAAAAATACAAAAAAAAAATTAGCCAGGTGTGGTGGCAGGCGCCTGTAGTCCCAGCTACTCGGGACGCTGGAGCAGGAGAATGGCATGAACCCAGGAGGCGGAGCTTGCGGTGAGCGGGGATCACGCCACTGCACTCCAGCCTGGGCAACAGAGTGAGACTCTCTCTCAAAAAAAAAAAAAAAAAAAAAAGCCCACATAATGTACAATTCCACTTATAGGACATTCTGGAAAGGGCAAAACTTCAGAAAAAGAAATTGGATCAATGAATGCATCAGGGCTTGGGGAAAGGGACAAAATACAAAGGAACAAAGATAACATTCTGGAATGGTGGGAATATTCTATATATCTTGATTATGGTAGTGGTTACATGTATGTATACATTGGTCAACACTTTTAAAAAAGTAAATTAACCTAAAATGTATAAATTCATACCTCAATAAAACTGGCTTCAAAACTTTTAAGCAAAAGGCAGGAGGGAAATAGTTAGCATTAACACATTCTCAGATTCTATTGTTCTAGGAGAAGGTCAAGGTTTTTATTAACTTTAAAGTCAAGTAAGCATAAAATATTTAAAGAAAAGTAGTATATTATTAGAAATATAATGTATCATTTCCAAAACCATAGAGGGGAAAGGAGATGTTGGATATAAAAATGCTGTAGGAATAAATGCTCAGTGCCACAAAGTGAAACCAGCACTCAGACAAAAGTTGTCTCAGCAAGGCCATTTACTTCTGCAGAAGGGTGACACTCACGTCAATCAAGATTGCTAGAGCACACCAAACAAAGGAGAGCAGCAGGTTTTTATTCCTGACTCATAGTCCCTATTTCTGGGTCACTCCCCCATGGGCTGGGGCTGGACCACACAATCTGAGCTGACCCGATTGGCTACTTGCAAATATTTTTCTAAATATGGAAGAGAAGGGGGAGGTGAGGTACAGTGGTGAAGCATGTGAGACGTGCAGTTTCAGGGGAACAGTGGGTGCAGGTAACCAAGGGAACAGATGTGAGTTATTGATTAGAGCTGATGGGAAGGGGGTAGGCTGCTTACAGTAACTAGGGGTGAGGAGGAACAAGAAAGTTGAGTATGAAAACAAAAGACAAGGAAGTTAGCAGGCTAAATCTTTGAAGAGAAGCTCAGGGAAATTCATTGCATCTTAATAATTCCTCCCTTTTAATTTTCTTACTATTCTTTCTAATTTTTTTTTTTAGCATGTCTTGGCTTTGCCTTTCGATTTGATCTTATAAAAGGAAAAGCTTACTTGAATAAGGTGGAGAAGAACTAAGGGAGGCTTTAGAAAGTGCTGTTTGTACAATCCTTTGTATTAGCCTACTGATGCATGGTATGACACAACACCCAACAAGAATGAGTACACCTATTACGATTGCAAGAGAAATAAGAATTGAGGCTATGTTTTTTTTCCATTTACCGAACTACTTTCTTAGCCATCCTGAAATAGGGTCATTGACTATAGAATTTTTAGCTAATTTATTGGATAAAGCGGTAAGTCCTTGTAAGGCCTTTGTTATGCTCCCCTTGAGGGCAGTGTTGTTTGGGATGAAGGTACAACATTGGTTTTTAATCATAACACAAAACCCATCTTTCTTGGCTAATAACATGTCTAGAGCTATTCTGTTTTCCCAAGCCATTCGGCTAGTAGGCCCTAATTGGTTGGCTATTCCTTTGATAGCATCCCTGGTATAATTGATAAACTGCTGCTGATTATAATAGATGTAATTTATCCAAGCTACATTTTTATTAATACATGCCTGTGGAAATATGGATTCAAATCCTGCAGCTATTTGGTCACGGGCTTTGAACCTGTCAGGCACTCCCCATGGGACTCCAGTGGCATCTATGTAAACTTGAGAGTCAAAAGACCCATAAGGGGCTTCTCTTATTTTTCAGTGTTGTGGTTTTTCTTTCTCTGGTTGATGAAATGCCAGGATGAAACGGATAGTCAATTGGACAAAAGCAGAAGTGCCGCTCAGTTACTTGGCAGAGTGTCCAGTAAGGGTCCACTGTAAAACCACCATACATCCACTCAAGGATGACTAAGGGCAGACTGATGGGTAAGCTACTGGAAGGGCTTGAGCTCACTACATACTGTTGATTTTTAAATGAAGCTCATACCCATTTCAGATTATCAGTTTACTGTTGATTTTTAAGAAGTCAAGCCTTAGTTCTCCAACCTATCTCTGCACTCAGACTCTCCTACCCTAGTATCAAATGAGAGGCACTATTGGGTAATCTTCAGTTTTTCTCTTTTGAAAAAGTTATCTGGAATTGAAACAAAACCAAATTTTTCTTAAGATTCCTTTTAACCATTTATCATTTATTAAATGTACAACCAGCATTAAAGAAAAAAGCCTGTAATACTTTGTAGGTAGAAATAATATATTTTATTTCATCCCTGAAAAAAACAACAACAAAAACAAAAATGTCCACATCTAATAGGAGAGACTAAACAATTATTCCAAACTTCTACCTGGCAATGGCATATAATTAATTTCTTCACATAAAGGTAGACAGTACAGAGAAGAGAAGAGAGATTTGGAAATCTGTCTTTCATGAAACAATATTTCACATATTTATTTTAATAAAATATTATAATTATTGCTACATGTGGTAGCATATTGTAATGATGAACAATACAATATCTAAATTCTATATAGTCTAAATCTAGAAGCTAGCTGCACTTAAGCAGTTACTATAGAGAATAAATACTATGAAATATAGGGCACCATGTGGCAATCAGATTTGCTACAAGGGAAATTTAAATAAAAGTATAATTTGTTTTATACTAGAATTACCCAAGATTAGGGTTCCCTGTGCTATACACAGCTTTTTTCCTGAAAAGATAGTCAATCTTCATAGTTTATATTTTAAATGTTCTTATTTTAAGTGGCCATTATATAAAATGAATATCTAATGTATCTGTTATACAAATTCAAAATTTCATAAAGGATACTCTTATATAATATAATGTTAACATTTTCCAAGCAATTTAATGCAGCACAAAAGTACCTTTATTATATACACCTGGCTAAAGTCCTCAAGAGTTCCAGTCTCCAGAGTCCCTTCCTCCTGGACCAATATAATAAAAGCAAAATTAACCCAAATATGGAAATAATGTGCTTTCCTGATAGCATAGACACTCAAAGGATTAAACTTTTAAATGAACATTCATGTATGTGAAAAATCATGAATACTTTAGTTATTGTTACTCTCATCATAAAAATATCTTTTATTCTTCAGAATATGAGAAAACTTTAAGTACAAGATTAGAGTTTACAACTATTTTAATGCTGTTATTAAATTGCCCCAATGTTTACGATAGGTAATGGACAGTGGCTGCTACCCATTTCAAGATTATACTCTTATAAGTGTAATTTTTAAAAATATACAATAATTAACCTTCAGTTATTCTGAAGGATAGTGCAAATCAATACATTCTTTGGGTCATGATTTCAAAACATTATTTTCAACATTATATTTCCTTTCTCTGCTCATAATTGGAATAACAAAATATAGTACTAGAAATAAGCACATTTTTTCAAATAGCCGTAGTCTAACAGTTACATCTATTGAGAACAAATGACAGAATGATTAAACATTCTTCACTTGTCCAAAAAACGTGTTATATACTTAAATAAATGTGTTATAGAAATGAATCCATGTTTTTCAGTGTTTTCATTTCAGCTTGATCTCAAACACAAAAGATTTATACAAAACTCACCTACCTGCTTACAACATCAACCAAATTACCAAATTCCCTTTAAGGACATAGTACAGCATTGAACAGACTTGCCTGAAAGCAAACAAATAACTTTAAAATTTTTATGTACAGAATTAGAGTTCCATGAATCCAGCATACTCCTTGAAAATGTGTAGAGCTTTTATTGTAAAGTATTGCTCTGTCCTAAGCCAGCAGTTATAAAGCTTTTCTGCCATAGGATATAATCCACAGTGGATGAAGCAGCACAAGGTGATTTTCAACTGCTATCTGATACTGCCCGAGACATTCGTTCTTTTATTTGTGGTTACTGGCACCAAATTCCCACTAGTACCATTGGTGGTGTTGGTTGCTGAGCCATTCACAACAATATAGTCAACTTTGTTCTCCAGCTTCACCAATCGTTGCAAAATGTCATCCAGAAGGACAGCAATTGTTCTTTTCAGATCCGCTAGGGGAATAAATCAGAATAAAATAAACATTAATAGAGCTCTTCATTTTTGTGTTTTTACAGTTTGAAGGAAAAAGGTGAACAAACTACTGGGTCATCTGAGGGAAAATGTACTAGAGAGAATGCACTCATACTACAAATAGGAAAAGCCTAATTTTTTTTATTTATTTATTTTTTTTGAGATGGAGTTTCCCTCTGTCTCCCAGGCTGGAGTGCAGTGGCATGATCTCGGCTCGCTGCAGCCTCCACCTCCTGGGTTCCAGCGATTCTCGTGCCTCAGCCTCCTGATTAGCTGGGATTACAGGCGCCCACCACGCCCAGCTAATTTTTGTATTTTTAGTGGAGACAGGATTTTACCACGTTGGCTGGGCTGCTCTTGAACTCCTGACCTCAGGTGATCCGCACTCCTCGGCCTCCCAAAGTGCTAGGATTACAGGTGTCAGCCACTGCTCCTGGCCCTAATTTTTAAATCAACAACATCATTTACAGAGTTTCCAAAAGGAATTTCAGAGTTGTAAATGTGGGGGAAACTCTCGCTTTTCTAGTGCGATATAATGGATTTTAAAGTCTGGTTCAAAATGTTAGCCCCGCTGTGAGTAACTCATTTACCTTAAGTTTCTTGAGCATTTTGTAAAAACTACCACAGACCTGTAATCCCAGCATTTTGGGAGGCTGAGGTGGGCGGATCACGAGGTCAGGAGATTGAGACCATCCTGTCTAACACAGTGAAACCCCGTCTCTACTAAAAATATAAAAAATTAGCCGGGCCTGGTGGCATGCGCCTGTGGTCCCAGCTACTTGGGAGGCTGAGGCAGGAGAATCCCTTGAACCAGGGAGGCAGAGCTTGCAGTGAGCGGAGATAGCGCCACTGCACTCCAGCCTGGGCGACAGAGCAAGACTCCATCTCAAAAAACAAAAAAAACAAAAAAACACAGACTAAGCCGGTAAACTAAAAAGCTAGCTAAGAAAGAGAGTCCATGAAATACAGAAATCGAGAACCTCCACAGGGGTGGAGTTGTGGGGGAGCCTAGGGTCCAGTGCAAATGCCAGGAACCTGTTCAGTGTAGTAGGACACTAGCAGTAGTTCTGACTTAAATTTCCTGCAGAAAAATGGTGGGGAAGACCGTATCTTCTAACCTCTTTGTAATGTTATGGAGTTTTAGTAAACTTTACTTGACAAGAATAAAATTATGAGGCTTTTCTGCCTTAGAATTCTCTTTCTCAGGTTCCCCAAAATCATCTAGCATATATTAGGTACTCAGTTAGTGACAATGAATACTGTTATTTTTGTTGATCCTGGACCAAAAAATGAGCCCAAGCCCTAATCCGGGATCACCAGGAGAGAAATCATCTAACAACTGATAAATGTGCTGATGGTTCTATCAGAAAAGCACAAGCAACAAAAGAGAAAATAGATAAACTGGACTTCATCGACATTTAAAACTTTTGTGCATAAAAGGACATTAATCAAGAAAATGAAAAGACAACCTATAGAATGGGAGAAAACATTTGCAAACCATATATTTGATAAAGATCTACTATCTAGAATATATAAAGATCTCTTACAATTCATGAACAAAAAGATAAATCAATTTTTAAAATGGGCAAAGGACTTGAATGATACTTTCTAAAGAAGATATGCAAATGGCCAGTAAGTACATGAAAAGATGTTCAATATCACTGGCCACTATCGAAATACAAACCAAAACTCAATCAGATACCATTTCACACTTACTAGGATACCTATCATCAAAGAAATGGAAAATAAGTGTTGGCAAGGATGCAGAGAAACTGAAACCCTCATACATTAGTGGTGGGAATATAAAATGGTGCAGCTGCTGTGGAAAAGAGTTTGTCAGTTCCTCAAAAACTTAAACATAAAATTGCCATGTGACCTAGGAATTCCACTCCTAGGTATATACCAAAAAAAAAAAAAAATCAAAAGGATTCAGAGCTCAGAGGGATACTTATATACCAATGTTCATTTCAGGTTTATTCACAACAGTCAAAAGGTAGAAACAACTCAAGTGTCCATCAACAGATAAACAGATAAACAAAATGTGGTATATATGTAAATACAATGGAATATTGTTCAGCCAGAAAAAGGAATGACATTCTGATACATGCTACAGCACAGATGAACCTTGAAAATGTTATGCTAAGTGAAATAAGCCAGACATCAATCAAATCAAATATTGTACAATTCCACTTATATAGAATATGTAGAATAGGCATATGTATACAGACAGAAAGTAGACTACAGGTTATTAAGGATCAGGGAAGGAAGGAATAAAGATTTACTGCTCAAATTTTATAGATTTCTTGTTTGGAGTGGTACAAGTTTTGGAAAGATACAGTAGTGATGGCAGCACAACACTGTGAATATAATGAATATTGATGAACTGCATATTTAAAAAAAAATTTTTTTTTTGAGACAGTTTCACTCTTGTTGCCCAGGCTGGAGTGCAATGGCGCGATCTCGGCTCATCGCAACCTCCACCGCCCAGGTACAAGTGATTCGCCTGCCTCAGCCTCCCGAGTAGCTGGGATTACAGGCATGCACCACCATGCCTGGCTAATTTTGTATTTTTAGTAGATGTGGGGTTTCTCCATGTTGGTCAGGCTGGTCTCGAACTCCCGATCTCAGGTGATCTGCCTGCCTCGGCCTCCCAAAGTGCTAGGATTACAGACGTAAGCCACCGTGCCCAGGCCCCAGATTTTATTTTGTTATTATTTTTTTTTTTTGAGACGGAGTCTCACTCTGTCACCCAGGCTGGAGTGCACTGGAGCAATTCCGGATCACTGCAACCTCCACCTCCCAGGTTCAAGCGATTCTCCTGCCTCAGCCTCCCGAGTAGCTGGGATTACAAGCATGCACCACCACACCCAGCTAATTTTTGTATTTTTAGTAGAGACAGGGTTTCACCATGTTGGCCAGGCTGGTCTCTGGTCTCGAACTCCTGACTTCAGGTGATCTGCCCACCTCGGCCTCCCAAAGTGCTGGGATTACAGGCGTGAGCCACTGCCGCCAGCCTTAAAAATTATTTTAATGGCAAATGTTGTTATCAATATTTTACGATTGTTTAGAAGTGGGGAAAAAAGGTATCAGAAAGGAGTAGTACTACCGTAGTGGTCGTGATAGAGGGTGATCAAAAAATACTTATCAGACAAAAAGAAATGTAATATAAAGTGAGGGGGAAACTATTTGGAGCAAGTCTTATGGTAAAATGAGATTTTCCAAGCAGTGCATCTCTGGCATCATTCATCATGAACACTTCAACATTCTAGTTTAAAGGGAATATACAAGAAAAACATTTACAAAAATCTTTCAGCAAGAAGTACCCAGGAATGAAATATCATGATATATACTTCTTTCAGATGGTACCAAAAAGAAATAAACATAGATATTTGTATATATAAGGAGGACTGGGTGCGATGGCTCACGCCTGTAATCCCAGCACTTTGGGCGGCCGAGGCGGGGTGGATCACTTGAGGTCAGGCATTCGAGACCAGCCTGGCCACCATGGCCAACATGGTGAAACCCCGTCTCCACTAAAAATACAAAAAAATTAGCCCAGGCGTGATGGCACATGTCTGTAGTCCCAGCTACCCGGGAGGCTGAAGCAGAAGAACTGCTTGAACTTGGGAGGTAGAAGTTGCAGTGAGCTGAGATCGTGCCACTGCACTCCAGCCTGGGTGACAGAGCGAGACTCCATCTCCAAAAAAAAAAAAAAGACATAAAAAAAATGTTAGCCAGTTGTGAGTTTAGATGAAAGATATATGATGTTTACCACATAATTTTTAAATTTTTTCTGTAGAGTTGAAAATTTTCAAAATAAAACACTGGGAGAGGGGACATTTATTTATTAATACCTTTCTATCAAGAGTTGCAATAGTATTTGGTAAACAGGAGATAATCATATTTTTTAAAACCCTTCAGCAGTAAGACTAAATCATAAATACTGGATGTCCTTTTCCATGGCAATCACCTCCTTTATAATATTAAAAGAAGTAGCAACCTAAAATGGGCAGGGGACAGTCTTAACACATTAACAAAATGAAGCTAAAAGCCTAGGAAGTTTGACATTAAACTGAGGTGTGAGAATTACAAAGGTGCAGTCTAATCACTTATTTCAGTCAGGGTTAGAAATTGGCAATTAAAGAAAAAGTCAGGATAAATGAGAAACAACTATATGATAACTTTACAAGGTTCTAAATTATTATTAAATATAGAGCTTTTAAATTTTCTAAAATCAACTGTTTTAATATTACAAAAAAAGAGACTAAGAGATTATATCTACCTTCCTCCATGACATAAAATCACTTCATTGAATATCAGAACGAAACTCTTATTTCTTGGAGTTCTTTCAAATACACCAAACATCTTCCTTTCTCTATATTCACAATACAATTTTATGTTTACATGTCATGAGACGACATCTTTAAGGGAATCCTATGCTTGTATTAATATTATATGTGCATCCATAATACTTTCCCCCATAAAGCTCTGTCACTGAAGGTGCTAGCAGTAAGAACCCCTTCCCTATCTTAGACCTTGAACCCCTAAAAGCAACTTGGAAACAGAGATCCTATCCTATCTATCCTTTTACTCTCAGCTCACCCAGCTTGGTGCTTCATCACACAGTAGACACTCGACAAATGTTTGAAATGAACATTTGCTGAAGGTCTAATTCACATGTTTGGTAGGTGGCATCATCACTGAGATAGAAATGAAGGATCCAATTTAGAAAATAAACCACTTTAAGGTTGCTCTGTTTCTACTTTAACTTCCTTATTCTGGGAGAAGATCAAATAGTTTAAGAAGGGAAAAGAATCACATAAAAACATAGACCTAGCCTGATTATTTCATAGCACACAAAAATCAAAAGAAGGGTATATGATGCTATTAAGTATGCTACAGATATTGGGTATAAAAAGATTCTAACTATGCTAAACATAATCAGTGACTATAAGGCACAGCAGGAAGCCACTATCATCCCTTTAACTATGGAACAGAGGGAGAATGTAGTATTTACCAGAGGCCAAGTCCAAGGTCACCTCGTGGAAAAACAGAACCAAGGCAGGCTGTCTGGCAGAAGGTAACACTACAAAACAATCATGGGTACCGCCAGAGACCCCACCTGAAGAATAGAGGGAGGGGAAAAAATACCTTCCCTTCCTCCTACTTTCCAAATTCCTCCCATACCTCCCACTGGCTGAACCCAGGCAGAAGAAGCCAGCTGATTTGGGAACTTGGAAAATGCCACCTACTGGAATCGCTCACTCTTCCTTGAGAAATAGAACAGAGAAAGGGTAAGGAATAAAGCTGAAGGCAACCAGCCACAGTACTGGCACAAACATAAGCACACACGCTCTTGCAGACCCCCTACTTATGTCACATGTCTTTTATGTTTTGTTTGTTTGTTTTTTGAGACACGGTCTTGCTCTACTTGCTCTATCGCCCAGGCTGGAGTGCAATAGCACAATCATGGCTCACTGCAGCCTCGACCTCCTGGATTCAAGTGATTTCCTCCCACCTCAGTGCCCCCTCCCCACCCCCTGCCAAATAGCTGGGACTACAGGCACACACCACCATGCTGGGCTAATTTTTGTAGAGACAGGGTTTCACCATGTTGCCTGGACTACTCTTGAACTCCTGGGCTCAAGCAATCCATCCACCTCAGCCTCCCAAAGGGCTGGGATTACAGGCGTGAGCCATCAGGCCTGGCCGTACTTTATCTTTTTATACCTAAATATTGTTTCCTGGTTTGTACTCTTAATGTCAGCTGCCTCAAATCTATTTTGTAGAGAGGCAGGTCTAAATAGATAAACCTGTATGTACACACAGAAGGAATAAAACTGTTGTAAAATGTAAAATGACACAGAAGTGTTTGATAAACATTGAACAAGTCAAACACTTTTCCTTATTAATATTTTTCAAATTCAAATCAATACTTTACCACCACTAAATATCAGCTTAATGGTGCAAGCAAGAAAATCTAGAAATCACTTCTTTTCTTTTTCCTTTTTTTTTTTGGATACAGGGTCTCACTCCGTCCCTGCCCAGGCTGGAGTGCTGTGGTGCAATCTCGGCTCATTGCAGCCTCGACCTCTGGGCTCAGGAGGTCCTCCCACCTCAGCCTACCAAGTAGCTGGGATTACAGGTGCCCACCACCACACTCAGCTACTTTTCTGTAGAGACAAGGTTTTGCCATGTTGCCAGGCTGGTATCGAACTCCCGATCTTAAGTGATCCTCCCTCCTTGGCCTCCCAAAGTGCTAGGATTACAGGCATGAGTCACCACACCCAGCCAGAAGTCGCTTCTTGGTTATCAAACTGAGTTACCCAGTGTAAAGTTTTACTATGAAGCTACTAGCAGTAAAGGAAGAATGCTTCCAAAGAAATACAAACTAAATATCATAGCAAAGAGAACACCATAGGTAAAAGTGCTTTCAAAGACCTCATCAATTCTATGATTAAGTGTACATTCATTGTTTAATCTTTTGTATTTTTAATATAGCTACCTTCTCCCACTCGGTGCTTAATAAATTATGTCACTCAAGAATTACTTTATTACTTCTCTTCTTAAGATTGCAAGGCAGGGCCGGGCACAGTGACTCATGCCTGTAATCCCAGCACTTTGGGAGGCCGAGGCAGGCGGATCACCTGAGGTTGGGAGTTCCAGACCAGCCCGACCAACATGGACAAACCCCTTCCCTACTAAAAATACAAAATTAGCTCAGTGTGGTGACCCATGCCTGTAATCCCAGCTACTCAGGAGGCTGAGTCAGGAAAATCGCTTGAACTCAGGAAGTGGAGGTTATGGTGAGCCAAGATCACGCCATTGCACTCCAGCCTGGGCAACAAGAGCGAAACTCCGTCTCAAAAAAAAAGGACTGCAAGGCAGTTTAGATCACATGAGTGAACTAAGGTAAGTTCTCATCAGACATTAAATACAAATACCTCAGTTCCTAAAATAAGCCTAATTTTTCCTAAGAAATGCTAGATAATGGCTTTGCCTAAATGATACAAATCACCATAAATAGACTACGTTTTAAATAGCTACATCAAAATTATATCTAATAGGAATTCTGAGATTGACTTTCCTTTAACGTATCTGGAATACAAGGACCACGCATTTTACAGGTTTGGCTTCAGGTTTTTTCCTTAATTGTTAAATTAACTTTTTGTTTTGAGATAACTGTAGATTTACAAAGAGTTGTAAGAAATAATAAATACAAAAATTCCAATTCCCTTTGCCCAGTTTCCCTACAATGGTAACATCTTGCAAAACTGTATACAATATCACAACAAGAATGCTGACATTGATAAGAGTTAAGATGCAGAATATTTCTATCACCATTAGGATCCCTATGTTGCCCTTTTACAGTAAAACCCACTTGCCTCCCATTAATCTGTTTATTTGGTATATGGTACTACAATGATTGATCTTCAAATACTGAACAGCTTTGCATCTTTGGAATAAATGCCACTTTGTGGCCAGGCGTGGTGGCTCATACCTGTAATCCCAGCACTTTGGAAGGCCAAGGCGGGCGGATCACTTGAGGTCGGGAGTTCCAAGACCAGCCTGGCCAACATGGTGAAACCCTGTCTTTACTAAAAATACAAAAATTAGCCAGGCATGGTGGCAGGCACCTGTAATCCAAGCTACTTGGAAGGCTGAGGTGGGAGAATCACTTGAACCTGGGAGGCAGAGGTTTCAGTGAGCAGAGATCACACCACTGCAGTCCAGCCTGGGCAACAGAGTGAAACTCCATCTCAAAAAAAAAAAAACAAAAAAAAACCACTTGGTGTTTAATTTTTTTTATATGCTGCTGAATTGTTTGCTAATATTTTCTTAAGAATGTTCACATCTATATTTGGGGGAATTTTGATCTGCAGTTTTTATTTTTTATACTGTATTTGCCTAGCTGGGTGTAAGGATAAAACTAGCTTTATAAAATGAACTAGGAATTGCTCCTTCCCCTTCTATTTTCTGGAAAAGATTGCATTAAAGTATGCTAATTCTTCTTTAAACTGCAGAGAGAATTCTCCAGCAAAACCATCTGGGCCTACGGATTTTTTTTCGGGGTGGGGGGGGGGACTTTTAAATTATAAATTAAATTTCTTCTTTTTTTTTTTGAGACAGGGTCTCCCTCTGTCACCCAGGCTGAGGTGCAGTGGCTCCATCTCTGCTCACTGCAGCCTCTGCCTCTAGGGTTCAAGCAATTCTCCTGCCTCAGCCTCCTGAGTAGCTGGGATTACAGGTCCACACCATCACGCCCGTCTAATTTTTTTGTTTTTAGTAGAGACAGGGTTTCAGCATGTTGGTAAGGCTGGTCTTGAACTCCTGACCTCATGATCCACCTCAGCCTCCCAAAGTGCTGGGATTACAGGCGTGAGCCACCACACTTGGCCAAATTTCCTTAACGGCTATAGGGCTATTCAAATTATCTATTTCATATTGGGTGGATTGCAGCAATTTGTTTTTTGAGAAACTGATCCATTTCATCCAAGTTATCAAATTTATGTGTCTTAGAGCTGTTCAGTGTTCCTTTATTATCCTTTTGATATCTGCAGGGTCTGCCCTGATATTCATTTTTTCATTCCTGATGTTGGTAATTTATGTCTTTTTTCTTTTTCAGTCTTATAAGTTTGTCCTTTTTTTTTTGACCCTATTAAAGGACAAGTTCTTTGTTTCATTGATTTTCTCTACTGTTTTTCTGTTTTCAATTTCATTGATTTCTTCTTTTATCGTCACCATTTCCTTTTTTCTGCTTGTTTTGGATTTAGTTTGCTTTTCTTTTTCTAGGTTCTCTAATAGCTTAGATTACGGATTTGAGACTTTTCCTCTTTTCTGATTTATGCACTTAGTGCATAAATCTAAATTTCCCTCTCAGCACTGCTTTAGCTGTGTCCCACAATTTTTTATGTTGCATTTTCATTTGTATTCATTTGCCTTGAGATTTCCTCTTTGACTCATTATTTAGAAGTATGTTGTCCAGTTTCCAACTATTAGAGATTTTCCTATCATCTTTCCATTATTGATTTCTACACTGTGGTCAGAGAATATACTCAGAATGATTTCAATTCTTTTAAGTTTGTGAGGCTTGTTTTATGGCCCAGAAAAAGGTCTACTTTGGTAAATATTCTATGGACTTTTTTTTTTTTTTTTTTTTGAGATAGGGTCTTGCTCTGTCACCCAGGCTAGAGTGCAGCAGCCTGCTCATGGCTCATTGCAGCCTCAACCTCCTGGGCTCAAGGGATCCTCCCACCTCAGTCTCCCTAGTTAAGAGCTCCTGTTCTCAAGCAATCTGCCCATCTTGGCCTCCCAAAGTGCTGGGGTTACAGGTGTGAGCCACCACACCCAGCCTTCATGGATGATTGATTGATTGATTCACTGAAACAGTCTCACTTTGTCACCCAGGCTGGAATGCAGTGGCACAATCTCAGCTCACTGCAACCTCTGTCTCCCGGTTCAAGCAATTCTCATACCTCAGCCTCCTGAGTAGCTGGAATTACAGGCGTGCACAACCACAAGCAGCTAATTTTTGTATTTTTAGTAGAGATGGGGTTTCACCTTTTTGGCCAGGCTGGTCTTGAACTCCTGACCTCAAATGATCTGCCTGCCTTGGCCTCCCAAAGTGCTGGGATTACAGGCGAGAGCCACCACACCCTGCCTCCATGGACTCTTGAAAAATGTGTATTCCACTATTGTTGGAATGTCATATATATATATGTAAATTGGATAAACAGAGCATTCTACATATGTCAATATGTAAACTTTTTACGTACAAATTTTAAAACTTGTCTTTCATAGGTAAGGCTGGTCACTTTCCTTTTTCTTTTTCTTTTTCCAAATTTTAATTATTATGTTGTCTTGGCATGAAATTCTTAGCATGGGTTTATCCCGATTGGGGTTTGCTCAGCTTCTTAAATCTGAGGACTCTGTCTTTTGCCAAATATGGAAATTTTACAGTATTTCTTCGATTGCTTTTCCAGCTCTGCTCTCATTCTCTTCTCCTGAAATTCTGATGACACAAATGTTAGATTTTTAAGTTATGGTCCCAGAGGTTCTGGAAGCTCTATTCTTTTTATTTATTTTTGTCTGTTTTTCTCCCTGTTAGTTGGATTGGGTAATTACATTGTTCTATCTTCCAGTTTACCGATTCTTTCCTCTGTCCCCTCCATTCTGTTGTTGAGTCCATTTGCTGAACTTGTTAATTTAATTGTATTTTTCACTTCTAACATTTCCATTTGGTTTTTGTTCATATGATCTATTTTTCTCCTGAGACTTTCTATTTTTTTTTGAAGGTGTCTTTTTCATTTGCTTCATATTCATTAAATGCTCATTGGAGAAATTTTATCATAGCAGCTTTAAAATCTTTTTCAGATAATTCTAATATATCATTGTCTTAGCCTATTCGGGCTGCCATCACAAAACACCACAGACTAGGTAATTAATAGAAATTGATTTCTCACAGTTCTGGAGGCTGGAAAGTATACACTATCAAGGGGCCGGCAGATTTGGTATCTGCTGAGAGCCTGTTCCTCACAGATGGTGTCTTCTAGGTGTCCTGACATGGCAGAGGGGTGGAAGAGACAAGGCAGCTCTCTGAAGCCTCTGTTTATAAAGGGCATTAATCCCATTCATAAGGGTAGAGTCCTCATGACATGATCACCTCCCAAAGACGCCACCTTCTAATACTACCAAATTAGGTTTCAACATATGAATTTTGGAGGGACACATACATTCAAACCATAGCAGTCACTGTCATTTTTCATTCAGTCTGAGACCTTCCTGGTTCTTGGTATAAGTGATTTGTGTTTGAAATCTGGACATTTTCATATTATGAGACTCTGGATCTTATTTAAACCTCCTGTTTTAGGTGGTTTTCTCTAACACCACTCTGGCAGGGGAGGGGTGCCACCTTTTTACTGCCAGGCAGAGGCAGAAGTCCAGGTGCCCCATTCAGCTTCCACGATACTCAAGGGTGGTGGGCTCCTCACTCCTGCTGGGTGGAGAAGGGAGTTCCAGGTCCCCATGTACTCTCCACTGACAGTGTGGTGGGGATGGCCTCATACTCACTGGGGACAATGAATGTCCTGACTCTCCACAGGCTTCCCCTGACATCACACCAGAGGGAAGGGAGATGAACGGTTCGTTACTCCCATGTGGAGGTAAAGTCCTGATTCTCCATGTGGTCTCCACTGGTCCCATGAGTACAGTGGGGACAGTTCTCACTCCTGGCTGGCTGGCAGGGGTGACATTTCCTGCTCCTACTGCCTTCTCTAACACCTCCATGGCAGGAATGTTGTATGCCTCACTGTAGCCTCACAAGGATAAAAGTCTAGGCTTACCACTTGGCCTTTGATCAGGTAGCTGGTAGTGCAGCAACAGGTTTTTTCTGTGATGTTTGGCTAGAGGAGAGCTGTTATTGACTACAAGTTTTCTAGCTTGCTAGGCTGCCTTTTCTTGGCTAGAGAGAACAGGCTTTTGTTGGGGCTTTTTCTGTCTTTGCCTGTTGGCAGTATCTAGGTTGCTGACTTCTTCAGCTCCAACTCTGAAATACACACAGGGAACATACCACTGTGTCACTCCTGGTCTCCTGAGGTCCCTAGACTGTCTGACTTTTTCTCCTCCAGAGTCTTATATAAAATGTCCAAGGCTTTTGGTTGTATTTGGATGGAAAGAACAGGGGAGAGATGCATAACATAGATGAGGATGGATCTCCATTTTCCTAGAAGTCCCCGGTGTGAGAAATTTTTAAAACTGGTTTTCTTCAAACTATAAAAGATCATCTCCAATAGCCTGCTTCTGAAAATGCTTATAACACTGTTTTCCATTCATTACTTATACAATAATTTATATATTTTAAAAATGAATTAAAGAAATTTTAATCTTGGTCATTTTACTAAGGAAAATTTTTGCTGGGTTTGTGTACAAGAGCAATAATTTTTAAACTATTATTTTCTGAAGAACATTTAAATATTAACATTAAATTATTCTCCTGGCTGGGAGTGGTAGCTCACACCTGCAATCCCAGAACTTTGGGAGTCTGAAGCAGGACTGCTTGAGCCCAGGAGTTTGAGATCAGCCTGGGCAACAGAGCAAGACCCCATCTCTTAAAAAAAAAATTGGCTCTGTGTTTTGGTGCACACCTGCAGTCCCAGCTTCTAGGAAGGCTGAAGCAGGAGGATCACTTGAGCCCAGGAGGTCGAGGCTGCAGTGAGCCATGATCGTGCCACTGTACTCCAGCCTGGGTGACAGAGCAAGACCCTATCAAAAATTATTCTCCTAAAATATTTATACATTCTTTTTTTTTTTTTTTTTTTGTTCTGAGACAGAGTCTCACTCTCGTCGCCCAGGCTGGAGTGCAGTGGTGCGATCTCAGCTCACTGTAACCTCTACCTCCTCGGTTCAAGCGATTCTTGTGCTTCAGCCTCCCGAGTAGCTGGGACTACGGGTGCCTGCTGCCTACCTCAAGTGATCCACCCACCTGGGCCTCCTAAAGTGCTGGGATTACAGGTGAGCCACCGCAACTGGCCTTTTTTTTCAGAGCCAGGGTCTCACTATGTTGCCCAAGTTGGTCTCAAACTCCTGGCCTCAAGTGATCTTCCTGCCTCAGTCCCCCAGAGTGGTGGGATTACAGGCGTGAGCCACTGCACCTGGCTGGCATCTATTTTTTATTTAAAGTGTTCAGCTACACTGATAAAGAGGAAAGCCAAAACCCTTAAAAGAAAGCAGGGTCAGTCGGAAAGCCTGATGTGGTTAAGGACTAGTGTTGCTGGAGATTCAGAACCAGGTTTAGGAAACCATGCACCAACTGCAAGGTGTTCCAGAGCAGTCAGTGTGAAGCTGGAGCAAGTATTCCCAATTCATTGTTCTAGGCAAATCACAGAATCCAACAGAGAGAATATTACATAGGAAGAAAACAAAATTCCATCACAGAGGACTAAGAATATGGAGGAAAAGATATAAGGTGGATGGAAATGATTATAGATTAAAGAGAAAGCACATATTAACTGTTCAAAATGTACAGGTCATTATAAAGTTGAATTAATCTGTCCATAGTCTTCAAAACAGTAACAATTTATTATAGACTAGCATTTTAAAAAAATATTAGCTAATGCAGAAACAGAAAACCAAACACTGCGCGTTCTCACTTCTAAGTGGGAGCTAAATGATAAGAACTTATGAACACAAAGAAGTAAACAACAGACACTGGGTCTACTTGAGTGGGGAGGGTGGGAGGAGGGAGAGAAGCAGAAAAGATAACTATTGGGTACCAAGCTCAGTACCTGGATGATGTAATAATATGTACAATGAACCCCCATGACACGTGTTTATCTAACAAATCTTCACATGTACCCCCAAACCTAAAATAAATATTTTTTTAATTTCCATTAAAAAAATATATTAGCTTATGTTTATTTTACCAACTGGAAAAAATAGGATAAACAGCTCAAAAGAGGTCCATTCAATAAATATTTTTGATTGACTAGCTTATTTGTATAGTAATGAAAGGCTATGGATAAATGGTTTCTATAGATGGCTAAAGGTTTAAGTTATTGTAGAATTCTAATCTTATTATAATTTATACTCCTATTTCAAATTAATGGAGCCAAGGAAGAAATTCAAATAATGAAACTAGAATAACTGGCTAACTCATCTGGAGAAAAGAAGCTGCATCTTACTGCTTACACCAGAAGTCCCAACTGTATTACAACTATAAATGTAAAACAAACAAAAAACAACTAAAAGCATAATACATTAGAATATAAGTTATGGAGAAAAAAATTTTCAGCACAAAACTAAATCATAAAAATGTATTTTACTACATAAAATTTTAAAACAGCACACCCAGTTATTAGGCAACTGAAAATCAAAAGAAAAACCTCTGTAACACATGACAGCATTAGCATCTTTATAAAGAATCAGTCAAGGCCGGGAGCGGTGGCTCACGCCTGTAACCCCAACACTTTGGGAGGCCGAGGCGGGTGGATCACGAGGTCAGGAGATCGAGACCATCCTGGCTAACATAGTGAAACCCCGTCTCTACTAAAAATACAAAAAAATTAGCTAGGTGTAGTGGCAGGCGCCTGTAGTACCAGCTACTCGGGAGGCTGAGGCAGGAGAACGGCACGAACCTGGGAGGCAGAGCTTGCAGTGAGCTGAGAGAGCGCCATTGCACTCCAGCCTGGGCGACAGAGCAAGACTCTGCCTCAAAAAAAAAAAAAAAAAAAAATCAGTCAAATAAGAAATAAACAAATTTCCCAGGAGAAAAATTGTCAAGTGACTCAAATAATTCACATTCTCATATGTACAAGAAATACAAACAGCCAACAAACATTTAAAAAAACTTTTAACCTCCCCTGAAAGCAAATAAATCCAAAAGCAAACAACTAAATGCCATTTAAAATTAAATAGAATTGGTCAAAGTCTGCATATAAATGGTCACCTTCCCACTGATGGGAAAGTGGTATAGTAAGAATGTAAATTGGTAGAACCATTCTGGAGGGCAATCTGACAAATGTCTATTAAATTTAACGTGTGCACATCCTTGACCCCAAAATTCCACAATTAGGTAATCTATTCTTAAACATTCACACAAATATGAAATACATATACACACATATATATTTCATACACACAAATACACCACAGCACTAAATAAAACACACAAAAAAAGGCCAGCACCAAATTATTCATCATTAGAGAAGTAAACGAAAGACATTTATAAAATGAGATAATAGGCCAGGCATAGTAGCTCACATCTGTAATCCGAGCACTTTGGGAAGCCAAGGTGGGAGGATCGCTTGATTCCAGAAGTTTGAGAATATGCTGGGCAACACAGTGAGACCCTGACTCGACAACAACAACAAAAAATTAGCCCGGCAGGGTGGAGCACACCTGTAGTCTCAGCTACTTGGGTGGCTAAGGTGGGGGGATCACCTGAGCCCAGGAATTTGAGGTTATACTGAGCTATGATCACTCCACTACACTCCTGTCTGGACAAGAGCATGAGATCCTGTCTCAAAAATTAAAATAAAATGAAATAATATTGTCATTAAAAAGGATAAAATAGACCTATGTGTATAAAATGGAAGTATATTTACAGTAACTTAGTGAAAATAAGTTGCAAAACCAACATGTACAGTACGATGCCATTTTTGTTCAAAATAAAGCAATGTGTTGGAATATGCGTGCATATGTACCACAGGTTGGAAAACTACAGCTGAATGGCCACCTATCTTTGAAAATACAGTTTTATTAGGAAATAGGCATGCTCATTTATTATAACAGACACCATATACAACCCACAAAACTGAAAATAGTTATGACATAGCCCTTTAAGAAAATATATAGCCAAATGCTGATATATACCAAATTAACTGAAATTACCTCTGCTCTACTTTTGCTTATTTATGTTATCTGTTTCTGTAATATCTGGCTGGCCAGGGTGGCTCATGCCTGTAATCCCAGCACTTCGAGAGGCCGAGGTGGAAGGACGACATGAGGCCAGGAATTTGAGACCACACTAACCATCATTATTTCAGGAAAATCATCATGAAGGGAAGAAGGAAAAATATGTGTCCAGGGCATTCCCAGGTAAAGATGGTAAAGTGAACACAGGCATTTAGAATAAGCTTAGTCTAGGTACCCACAAAAACAGTGAACTGTTTTTCTCTTTTTGTTTTTAAGCACAAATCCACAAGGCTAAAGATAACAAACAAGAAAGGAGACCACAGTAACAAAACTCCAGGGCTGAATGGTAACTGACTTAGCAGAACTGAGAAAGCTAAATCTTTAATGAGAAGTAAGAAAAGCCAAGAAGCAATCCTGTTTTCTCCACAGAATCCTACCCCGAAAGGTCCCAGAAATTTTACACCATGTACTACTGAAAACAGAGGTAAAGAAAGGACTAAAAACCTAGAAGGACTAGGTGCAAAGTTCTGGGATATATGTGCAGGATGTGCAGGGGTTTTTTATTCCTAAAAAGATACAACAAAAATTTTTTACTGTAAATCGACAATTTATAATTGTATAAATTTATGGGTTACGAAGTGATGTCATAAATTGTGGATACAATATGGAATAATTAAATCAAGCTAGTTAACATATCCAATACTTCAAATATATTTCTGTGATGAGAACATCAATTTTGAAATGTATAATACCCCATTATTAAGTATATGCACCACACTGAACAACAGAACTCAATAAAGTATAAAACATATTCTTCCTGTCTGAGATTTTGTACCCTTTGACCATCATTAAACTTTTTTTTTTTTTTTTTTTGAGACAGTCTCACTCTGTCACCTAGGCTGGAATGCAGTGGCACAACTTCGGCCCACCACAACCTCTGCCTTCTGGGTTCAAGTGACTCTCCTGCCTCAGCCTCCACAGCAGCAGGGACTATAGGCAAGCAACACCACACCTGGCCAACTTTGTATTCTTAGTACAGATGGGGTTTCGCCATGTTGTCGTGGCTGGTCTCAAACTCCTGACCTCAGATGATCCGCCCACCTCGGCCTCTCAAAGTGCTGTACCACAGGCATCAGCCACCATGCCTGGTCTAAAATTTTTATGAGACAAAATATCAATTTCAAAACAGCATCAAAAAGTGAGCAGGCCAGGCACAGTGGCTCATGCCTGCAATCCCAGCACCTTGGGAGGCTGAGGCATATTTTTCTGTACTAAAAATACGAAAGTTTTTCTCTCTACTAAAAATACCAAAAAAAAAAAAAAAATCAGCTGGGCATAGTGGCACGAGCCTGCAATCCCAGCCACTTGGGAGGCTAAGGCAGGAGAACCGCCTGAACCCGGGAGGCAGAGGCTGCAGTGAGCTGAGATTGTGCCATGGCACTCCAGTCTGGGCAACAAGAGCAAAACTTCATCTCAAAAAAAAAAAAAAAAAAAGAGTGAGCATATTTAACCATCCTCAGCTCACAGCAGAGCAAACAGGTCAACAGAATAATAATTCATGCTACTGCATGTGTAATGAACTCGCAACAAGAGAACATTGGTTGCAGAAAGGCAGAGGAATTGTGTCTTGTAAGATTTAGAATGGAGGGGCTCCATAATCATCTGGCAACCATTCAATGTTGTATCTATGGTTAGAAATGTACATGATAGGAACTCCAGGAATCTTAAGGGTCAACTGTGGCTACAATGTAACATTTATGCTGAGCTACTCTCTGTACTAAGCAGTCATCTGCATGGGTTCCTTTGTGTGTACAAAACCTTGGATCCTTGGCTATCCTTAGAGCCACTCGATACTTCTGCCCCAATTTCTCAATTTCAGCCATTACACAATCAGTTATACAAGGGATACACCTGGCATACAGACAGTCCATCGTTGACTGCACTAAATCCAGTTTCTCTTTTAAGGAGAAGTTGATAAAGTTGGTATCAGAGAAGAGTCAAATAGGTGCAATAAAAAATGATAAAGGAGAGATCACCACTGATCCCACAGAAATACAAACTACCACCAGAGAATACTATAAACACCTCTACACAAATAAACTAGAAAATCTAGAAGAAATGGATAAATTCCTTGACACATACACCCTCCCAAGATTAAACCAGGAAGAAGCTGAATCTCTGAATACACCAACAACAGGCTCTGAAATTGAGGCAATAATTAATAGCTTACCAACCAAAAAAAGTCCAGGACCAGACGGATTCACAGCTGAATTCTACCAGAGGTACAAGGAGGAGCTGTTACCATTCCTTCTGAAACTATTCCAATCAACTGAAAAAGGGGGAATCCTCCCTAATTCATTTTATGAGGCCAGCATCATCCTGATACCAAAGCCGGGCAGAGACACAACAAAAAAAGAGAATTTTAGACCAATATCCCTGATGAACAACCATGCAAAAATCCTCAATAAAACACTGGCAAACTGAATCCAGCAGCACACCAAAAAGCTTATCCACCTTGATCAAGTGGGCTTCATCCCTGGGATGCAAGCCTGGTTCAACATACACAAATCAATGAACATAATCCAGCATATAAACAGAACCAAAGACAAAAACCACATGATTATCTCAATAGATGCAGAAAAGGCCCTTGACAAAATTCAACAGCCCTTCACGCTAAAAACTCTCAATAAACTAGGTACTGATGGAACATTATCTCAAAATAATGAGAGCTATTTATGACAAACCCACAGCCAATATCATACTGAATGGGCAAAAACTGGAAGCATTCCCTTTGAAAACTGGCACAAGACAGGGATGCCCTCTCTCACCACTCCTATTCAACATAGTGTTGGAAGTTCTGGCCAGGGCAATTAGGCAGGAGAAGGAAATAAAGGGTATTCAATTAGGAAAAGAGGAAGTCAAATTGTCCCTGTTTGCAGATGACATGCTTGTATATCTAGAAAACCCCATCATCTCAGCCCAAAATCTCCTTAAGCTGATAAGCAACTTCAGCAAAGTCTCAGGATACAATATCAATGTGCAAAAATCACAAGCATTCTTATACACCAACAACAGACAAACAGAGAGCCAAATCATGAGTGAACTCCCATTCACAATCACTACAAAAAGAATAAAATACCTAAGAATCCAACTTACAAGCGATGTGAAGGACCTCTTCAAGGAGAACTACAAACCACTGCTCAACGAAATAAAGGAGGATACAAACAAATGGAAGAACATTCCATGCTCATGGATAGGAAGAATCAATATCGTGAAAATGGCCATACTGCCCAAGGTAATTTATAGATTCAATGCCATCCCCATCAAGTTACCAATGACTTTCTTCACAGAATTGGAAAAAACTACTTTAAAGTTCATATGGAACCAAAAAAGAGCCCGCATTGCCAAGTCAATCCTAAGCCAAAAGACCAAAGCTGGAGGCATCACAATACCTGACTTCAAACTATACTACAAGACTACAGTAACCAAAACAGCATGGTACTGGTACCAAAACAGAGATACATACCAATGGAACAGAACAGAGCCCTCAGAAATAATACCACACATCTACAACTACCTGATCTTTGACAAACCTGACAAAAACAAGCAATGGGGAAAGGATTCCCTATTTAATAAATGGTGCTGGGAAAACTGGCTAGCCATATGTAGAAAGCTGAAACTGGATCCCTTCCTTACACCTTACACAAAAATCAATTCAAGATGGATTAAAGACTTAAACATCAGACCTAAAACCATAAAAACCCTAGAAGAAAACCTAGGCAATACCATTCAGGACATAGGCATGGGCAAGGACTTCATGTCTAAAACACCAAAAGCAATGGCAACAAAAGACAAAATTGACAAATGGGATCTAATTAACCTAAAGAGCTTCTGCACAGCAAAAGAAACTACCATCAGAGTGAACAGGCAACCTACAAAATGGGAGAAAATTTTCACAACCTACTCATCTGACAAAGGGCTAATATCCAGAATCTACAATGAACTCAAACAAATTTACAAGAAAAAAGCAAACAACCCCATCAAAAAGTGGGTGAAGGACATGAACAGACACTTCTCAAAAGAAGACATTTATGCAGCCAACACATGAAAAAATGCTCATCATCACTGGCCATCAGAGAAATGCAAATCAAAACCACAATGAGATACCATCTCACACCAGTTAGAATGGTGATCATTAAAAAGTCAGGAAACAACAGGTGCTGGAGAGGATGTGGAGAAATAGGAACATTTTTACACTGTTGGTGGGACTGTAAACTAGTTCAACCATTGTGGAAGTCAGTGTGGCGATTCCTCAGGGATCTAGAACTAGAAATACCATTTGACCCCACCATCCCATTACTGGGTACGTACCCAAAGGATTATAAATCATGCTGCTATAAAGACACATGCACACATATGTTTACTGCGGCACTATTCACAATAGCAAAGACTTGGAACCAACCCAAATGTCCAACAATGATAGACTGAATTAAGAAAATGTGGCACATATACACCATGGAATACTATGCAGCCATAAAAAAGGATGAGTTCACGTCCTTTGTACGGACATGGATGAAGCTGGAAACCATCATTCTCAGCAAACTATCGCAAGGACAGAAAACCAAACACCGCATTTTCTCACTCATAGGTGAGAACTGAACAATGAGAACACTAGGACACAGGAAGGGGAACATCACACACCAGGGTCTGTTGTGGGGTGGGGGATGGGGGAGGGATAGCATTAGGAGATATACCTAATGTAAATGACAAGTTAATGGGTGCAGCACACCAACATGGTACATATATACATATGTAACAAACCTGCACATTGTGCACGTGTACCCTAGAACTTAAAGTATAATAAAAATAGATTTAAAAAAAAAAAAAAGAAAAAATAAATAAAGTTGGTATCAACAAGGATGTAGTAAGGTGGGCCCAGCTGTGCATTACATTGGAAAAATAAGCAGGAAGGGTGTTGGGGAACTTCTCTTTCCTTTAATGCGCTGGGATCCTTTTCTTCTTTCTTCGTAGGTTTTAATCTATCCTTTTCTTTAAGCCTGTGATCTCTGAGTTTAAGCATGCGCTTCATGGTTGCATACTTCCTTGTTTTCTTTTGCTTCCCCATGGTCACGCCACACTCCTGTTTCTTCAGATGTGCAGGTTTGTTACATAGGTAAACCTGCGCCATGGTGATTTGCTGCTCCTGTCAACCCATCACCTAGGTAGGTATTAAGCCCAGCATGCATTAGCTATTTTCTATGAAGCAATTTCATCCTTAAATTCTGTGCACCACTCCAAAACCTCCCCCACTGCAGAAGATCTGAGATGTATTTTCCTAAGGGGATAGAGCAGTTGAGGGCCTGGGTTTACACTGGAAACTGGAAGAGTAAATGAAGGTAGTGAGTGCTGAGATCACTCTTCCTTGCCCAGCCTTTTTCTCTCACTCAGATCCCAGAACACTTACAGGCCTATACTCTCCAGCAACAGACAGGAAGTGCTTCTCCAGGGTATCTGACCAGCTCAACAGGAGAAACCTAAATATACTGATATTAGAGATCATCTCAAAGGAATAAAATACATTGATACTGTGTAATAAAAAATTTAGGCCAAGCGTGCTGGCTCACCCCTGTAATCCCAGCACTCTGGGAGGTGGAGGCAGGTGGATCACATGAGGTCAGGAGTTCAAGGTCAACCTGGCCTTGAACATGGTAAAACCTCATCTCTACTAAAAAACATAAAAATTAGCTGGCGCGGTGATGCATGCCTATAGTCCCAGGTTCTCGGGAGGCTGAGGCAGGAGAGTCACTTGAACCCAGGAGGTGGATGTTGCAGTGAGCCAAGATTGCACCACTGCACACCAGCCTGAGCAACAGAGCAAGATTAAAAAAAAAAAAAATTTTAGCTGATCTTTGTCTCCAGTTCTTGGGAGGTAGCCACTAAGTGCCTGGAATTTCCTGAGTGACGAATGTCTTTATTAGTCATGGTAGGCCCCTGGGACCACACCTGTTAGTTTACCTTAAGGAGGCAACTCAAAGTGGGGCTCTAGATATTTTGTGCTAATGGGAAGACCCAGAATGGGGGGTTGGGGAGCTGGCCATGTCAGAAAGGACAACCATGTGATTAGAGAGTTGGGGATTTTCAGCTGACTTCCAGGGAGGGGAGGAGGGGTGGAGATTAAGTTCAACCACGTGGGCAATGATTCAATCATGCCTACATAATGAGACCCCAATACAACTGTACATTGAAGTTCAGGTGAGATTCCCTAGTTGGCAATATTCTGCATATTATCACACACTGATGTGTGTTGGATATGCCAGGAGGGTAATGTGTCCTGGTTCTATGAAGAGAGGACAACAGAAACTGCATCTCGTACCCTCCCAGACCTTGTCCTATGCGTATCTCCCTTTGGCTGGCTCTAGCATCTATCCTCCTTCTACACTAAAACTGTAATAGTAAGTATACTTGGCTCTCTGTATCTGTAGGGAATTGGTTCTAGGACCCACCACGGATACCAAAATCCATGGATTTTCATGTCCCTTAGTTAGATCTCTGTATCTGTGGGTTCTGCATCCACAAATTCAATTACAGATTGAAAATAAAGTATTTATATCAAAAGTGATGCACAGTACTTTTCAGTGAGTTTTATGGGTCAATCTAGTGAATCGTCAAACATGAGGAGGTAATAACCCACAAATTTGTAGCCACTTGATCAGAAGTGAAAGTGGCCTGGGAATACCCTAACTAGTGGCTGGTGTCTGAAGTGAGGGCAGTCTTGTGGAGCACTGTGCCCTTACTGCAGGCCTAACTGCAGGTAGTTGGTATGAGAAGTCATTGTAAATATTAAGGATATACCCAAAGAAATGTCCCAGCCAGATCATCCTATAGTGAATACCACACAAAAGCTCAGCATTTGCCATCAACCTTTTAGTGCCTCATTTCTCAAATACAGACAAAGAATAAGGATCACCAGATATATCTGGAAGAAACATAAAAACGCTTCAGAAAAGCTACCATTGATAACCTCAGAGATGTAACAAAAGACAGCTTTTTTTCTTTTCTTTTTTTTTTTTTTTTTTTTTTTTTTTGGAGACAGCATCTCACTCTGTTTCCCAGATTAGAGTGCAGTGGTGCAATCTCGGCTCACTGCAACCTCCGTCTCCTGGATTCAAGTGATTCTCCTGCCTCAGCCTCCCGAGTAGCTAGGATTACAGGTGTGTGCCACCACGTCCAGATAATTTTCGTATTTTTAGTAGAGATGGGGTTTCACCATGTCGGCCAGGCTGATCTCGAACTCCTAACCTCAAGTGACCCACCTGCCCAGCCTCCCAAAGGCTCACCCTAGCTAGGATTACAGGGGTGAGCCACCGCGCCCAGCCCAAAAGATAGCTCTTAGAAATTAAAAATATTAGATGAGATTAAAAACTCCATAAAGATTTGGAAATTAAGCTAAGGAAATCGTCTCAAAAAATGAAGTAAAAAGACAGAAATGGAAAATAAATAAGGGAAAACTGGAGGACAACAGTCCAGAGAGCCCAAATGCTGAATTAACAGAATGCCAGAAAGAGTGAATGAAAAACACAGAAATCAAATTAATAAATTAAGAAAATATCCCAGAACTGAATGACATAAATTGCAGGATGTCCCACTGAGGGCCCAACACATGTACGAAAGAGACCCATACCCAGTCATATCATTGAGAAATTTTAGAATGGTATGGGACACAGACCTTACAAGATTCCAAAAATTAAGTCACATAAAAAGGATAAAGAAGAGCATCAGCTTCTCAAAAAGAACACTGGAACCTGGGGGGATGAGGAGTAAAACAGAACAGAGCAGAGCCTTTAAAATCTCAAGGAAAATTATTTCCATCTCAAGGAAAATTATTTCTATACCCAGCCAAACTTACAATGAAGCATGAGGGTTGAGGGGAAAAAGATCTTTTCAAGATATACAAGAACTCAAAACTTTTACCTATCTGCATCTTTCTCAGGAACCTACCAGAAGATCTGTTCCCTTAAAATCAGGGGATAACCAATAAAGAGGAAGCTTAAAAATTCTAGAAAATAGGAGATCCAATATAATAGAGGAGTAAAAGAAATCTACAAGATGATGACAAATTGTGATCTTAAAACAATTCACTGCTGCAATCCTAGAGAGCAAACAGTCCAGGCCAGAGCTGATTGGAAGGCATCAGGAAAGATTTCTTCAATATAAAGAAAGTGCTAAAATACCTAATGTGTCTGAATATGCTAGGAGAATATTTAAACAACTGTAGGGGGATGCAGTAGAAAACTAGGCAAAGAAGCAAAAATTGATACTTATTAAACTCTAGGGTGAAAAAGTTTATAGGAAAGTAACCATAATGTAATAGAGGAATACACTGTTTTATTGCACTTCACTTTACAGATATTGTGTTTTTACAATTGAATGTTTGCAGCAACTCTGCATGGAGCAAGTCTATTGGTGCCATCTTTCTAACAATATCTGCTCACTTTGTGTCTCTGTCATATTTTAGTAATTCTCATCGTATTTCAGACTTTTTCATTATTCTTGTATCTGCCATGGTGAGCTGATCAGCAATTGCTGATGTTACCATTGGAACTGTTTTGGGACACCTTGAATTCTATCTATATAAGACAGCAGACTTAATTCATAAATGTTACATGTGTTCTGACTGCTGCATCCACTGGCCTTTCCTCTGTCTCTCTCCCTCTCTTCAGGCCTCCCTATTCCCTTAGACATAACAATATTGAAATTAGGCCAATTAATAACCCTACAATGGCTTCTAAGTGTTCAAGTGTAAGGAAGAGTCCCTTTTCTCTCACTTTAAACTAAAAGCCAGAAATGATTAAATTTAGTGAGGAAGGCATGTTGAAAGCTGAGATAGGCTGAAAGCTAGGCCTTGTGCCAAACAGCCAACTTGTGACTGCAAAGGAAAAGTTCTTGAAGAGAATTAAAAGTGCTACTCCAGGGAACACATGAACAATAAGAAAGAAAAACAGCTTTACTGCTGAAATGAAGAAAGTTTGAGTGGTCTGGATAAAACATCAAAGCAGCCACAACATTTTCTTAAGCCAAAGCCTAATCCAGAGCAAGACCCCAACTCTCTTCAATTCTATGAAGGCTAAGAGAGGTTAGGAACCTGCAGAAGAAGAGCTGGAAGCTAGCAGAGGTTGCTTTTGAAGTTTAAGGAAAAAAGCGATTTCCATAAGATTCAAGTGCAAGGTGAAGCAGCAAGTGCTAATGGAGAATCTGCAGCAAGTTATCTAGAAGACCTAGCTAAGATCATTGATGAAGGTGGCTGTACTAAGTAACAAATTTTCAGTGTAGACAAAACATTCTTCTCTAGGAAGAAGATGCCATCTAGGATTTTCATAGCTAGTGAGGAGAAGTCAATGCCTGACTTCAAAGCTTCAAACCACAGGCTGACTTTCTTCTTAGGGGTAATGCATCTGGTGACTTAAAGTTGAAACCAATGCTCATTTATCATGCTGAAAATCCTAGAGCCCTTATGAATTATGCTAAATCTATTCTGCCTGTGCTCTATAAATGGAACAAGAAAGCCTGGGTGACAACGTATGTTTACAGAATGAGTTACTGAACATTTTAAGCCCACTAAGACCTACTGTTGAGACCCACTGTTCAGAAAAAACGATTCCTTTCAAAATATTACTGCTCCTTGACAATGTGCCCAGTCACCCAACAGCTCTGAAGATGTACAAGAAGATTAATATTTTCATGGCTGCTAACACAACATCCATTCTCCTGCCCATCGATAAAGGAGTCATTTGGACTTTTAAGTCTTATTATTTAAGAAATACATTCCATAAGGCCAGAGCTGATGGGTCTAGACGAAGTAAACTGAAAGCCTTCTGGAAAGGATTCACTATTCTAGATGCCATTAATAATATTCATGATTCATGAAAGGAGGTAAAAATGTCAACATTTATAAGAATGAATGAATAAATTAGAAGGTGATTCCAACCCTCATGGATGACTTTGAGGGGTTCAAGACTTCAGTGGAAGAAGTAACTGCAGAATTAAAAGTAGAGCCTGAAAACGAGACTGAATTGCCGCAATCTCATGATAAGACTTGAACAGATGAGGAGCTGCTCTTATGGAAGAGCAAAGAAAGTAGTTTTTTGAGATGGAATCTACTGGTGAAGATGTTGTGGACACTGTTGAAATGACAACAAAGGATTTAGAATATTATGTAAACTTTATTGACAAGGCAGCAGTAGGATTTGTGTGGATTGACTCCAATTTTGAAAGAAGTTCTACCGTAGGTAAAATCCTATCAAATAATCCATGCTACAAAAAAAATCTTTCATGAAAAGAAGAGTCCATCAATGTGGCAAACTTCATTATTGTCTCATTTTATGAAATTGCCACAGCCACCCCAACCTTCAGCAACCACCACCCTGATCAGTCAGCAACCTTTGACATCAAGGCAAGATCCTCCACTAGCAAAAGGATTATGACTTGCTGAAGGCTCAGATGATTTTTGGCATATTTTAGCAATAAAGTATTTTCAATTAAGGTATGTACATTGTTTTTTAAGACATAATGCTACTGCACACTTAAGAGATTACAGTATAAACTTAACTTTTATATGCACTGGGAAACCAAAAGATCTGTGTGACTTGCTTATTGTGACATTCACTTTATTGTGTGGTTTGGAACAGAATCCACAGTATCTCTGAGGTATGCCTTTACATGGCTCAATAATGAATACCATCAACATGGTCATAATCGTATAAATACTGAATATTATTCTAAACAAAATTATGAAGGGAAAATGAAAGGATAAGAAGGATATGGATGTGACAACAGCCTGGGGGGTGGATGGAATGCATTTTTAGGTGAGAAAGAAAGCTAAACTCTCACCTTGCATAATGAGAAGTTAACAGATAACACCTATAACTGAAAAATCGGAAAGGAGCTCACAGAGCATATTATTTAGATGCAGAAATAATCACCAAAAAAATGAGATGAAAGAATTTAAAATCGGTGGCTCTAAAGAAAAGGAAATTTGAGGACTTTTGGGAGTAGAAAAAACTGCCCTTTTTCATTACAGGAATCATAACACACTTTGATTATTTAAATACATGCATGTATCACTTTTTTTTTTGAGACAGGGTCTCACTCTGTCACCCAGGCTTAAGTGCAGTGGCGTGTGATCACACCTTGCTGCAGCCTCAACCTCCCAGGCTCAAGCAGTTGTCCCACCTGAACCTCCCAAGTAGCTGGAACTACAAGTGCACACCACCATGCCCCACTAACTTTTGTATTTTCTGTAGAGAAATGGTTTCACTATGTTGCCCAGGCTGGTCTCAAACTCCTGGACTCAAGCAATCCACCTACCTCAGCCTCCCAAAATGCTGGGGTTACAGATGTGAGCCACTGTGCCCAGCCATAACTTTTAATTAAACAAACAAAACTTAAACAGAGAAAATGTCCACACATTCATGTATATACATTGTTCCAGACAGAACCATACTATCTGTTCTCTCTCCTTTTTAAGTCTTAAAGGAAAGAAAGAACATGTCATGATAAGAAACTTAAAACACAACAGGACCCAGTAATGTGAAAGGGAGAACAGCAATAAACAATACTGGAGATATATAGGCAAAACCTGCTTCTTAGGAAATAATAAATGCTATACAATTGATGGCTTATATTAGGATAATCAGGAAAATTTAAATATAAACTAGGTGTGATAATGGTATTGTATTATGTCCAAGAAGGTCATTTTTTTAGACTTTTCTTAAGAGATGAGGTCTCACTCTCTTGCCTAGGCTGGAGTACAGTGGTGCAGACATGGCTCACTGTATCCTTGACCTCCTGGGCTCAAGCCATCTTCCCACCTCAGCCTCCCGACTAGCTAAGACTACAGGTGTGTATCACCATGCCTGGCTAATTTTTTTTTTCTTTTTTCTTTGTTTTTTTTTTTGAGATGGAGTCTAACTCTGTCACCCAAGCTAGAATTCAGTGGCACAATCTCGACTCACCGCAACCTCCCCCTCCTGGGTTCAAGCGATTCTCCTGCCTCATCCTGCCTCAGTTTCCCGAGTAGCTGGGATTACAGGCACCTGCCACCATGCCCAGCTGATTTTTTGTTTGTATTTTTAGTAGCGGTCTCACTATGTTGCCTAGGCTACTAGGCCAGTCTCAAACTCCTGGGCTCCAGCAATCTTCCCACCTTGGCCCCAAAAAGTACTGAGATTACAGATGTGAGCCATCAACACCAGCCCAAGATACTTTTTTTTTTTTTTTTTTTTTTTTTTGAGGTGAAGTCTTGCTCTACCACCCAGGATGGAGTGCAGCGGCGCGATCTCAGCTCACTGCAACCTCCGCCTCCCAGGTTCAAATGATTCTCCTGCCTCAACCTCCCGAGTAGCTGGGACTACAAGCACGTGCCACCATGTCTGGCTAATTTGTTTTTGTATTTTCAGTAGAGACGGGGTTTTACCGTGTTAGCCAGGATGGTCTCGATTTCCTGACCTCGTGATCCGTCCGCCTTGGCCTCCCAAAGTGCTGGGATTACAGGCGTGAGCCATCACGCCCGGTCTCCAACATACATTTTTTTCAGCGATACATATCTAGCAGCGAAATGTCATAATTTCTATAGTTTAAATATTCTTCAACAATTAGATAAAACAAATGTTGCCAAATGTTAATAACTGTTAAGTCTGGATGATGAATATGTACGTATTTATCATAGTATCTCTATTTTTCAGTACATTTGAAATTTTCATAATAAAAAGTCAAGAAAAAATTACTTTGCAAAGACCTATGCATGAGCAATCAGTTCAATTTCCAAAACCATCTTTAAACAGGGATTGGAGGAGACTAGAAATATTCTACGGTTATCTTACCATATCCTGCCATAGAAGCACCGTTCTCGACATCCACTGTGTTCTTATTTTCCTCTGCTAGAGCTTTAACATATCTTTTGCTTAAGTCTAGTATTTGCTCACGTAACTTGACACTGCTTTGATGTCTTGGTTGTTGAAAAGTATAGTGCAGTAACATCAATCCCCAAATGAGTCCAAATACAAGCAACAGTAAACTCAATTTCTGGGACATATTTTTTCTTGAGATTGTAAAAAACATTTCTTAAGAAGCAAACAAACAGACTTGACTGAAAAGTGGTAACTTGAGGTAAGCCACAAATCAAGACTTGAAAGAAAAAAGAAAAAAATATCCTCAATATTGTATATTCTTCATCTTCAGCAAGGTTGTATCCACTCTATTAACTCTGTAAAATTAAGAAGAAAAACAGTATTAGTCTTAATCTCTATCAGTAACACAACAGACGACTATAAAGAAAATATTCTATAATTTTTATTTAGAACTGTATCATATATTTGACAACTTTCTCCACCACTAAGTAAGCTTTCTAGTCTTTTATCAGTCTCACTTACGTATCTTTTCAAAGTTTAAACTAGAAACAAATGTCAATTCATTGAAAATAACTGAAAAAAATGCAACCATGGTCATAAAACTCTTCAAATTGTTTCTCATTTGTAACTAAAACCATGGATATTATAATGAGATATATAGGAGATCTCAGTCTATTCAAATACATGTCACCAACCTAAATGCCTAAAAGCTATTCTTCCTCAAAAAAAAAGAAAAAACATCAAAATGAAAGTTGGGAAGAAGGAAAGAAAAAGGATCGGAAAATCAAAATGCCTGTCTAAAAAGAATTCCCACAATATAAACAGAGTGTGCCAACATTTGAAAATGTCACCAGAAATTATTACTAATGGGCATAAGGTAACCTTAGGAAGCATCCAATCCAAGATGCAATCTAAGATAAAAAATAAGTTATAATTTCTAAGTTTATATCATACAAAAATATGCCAGACATAAAGAATGATGATCATTTAACGGCAAATACTAAAACACTTGAGACCAGGGGCAGTGGCTTACACTTGTAAGCCCAACACTTTGGGAGGCAAAGGTGGGAGTATCCCTAGAGCCCAGCAGTTTGAGACCAGTCTGATCAACATAGGAAGACCTCATTTCTATACAAAAATTTTAAAAATTAGCCAGGCATGGTGGCATGCGCCTGTAGTCCCAGCTACCCAGGAAGGTGGGGCAGCAGGACTGCTTGAGCCTGAGAGGTTAAGGGTACAGTGAGCCATGATCATTCCACTGTACTCCAGCCTGGGTGACAGAGCAAGACCTTGTCTCAAAAACAAATAAATAAACAAACAGGTTGGAACATTTTTCTATATTTCCAAGTTTACAATTCCAAATTTTAAATGAGAAAGGTATGCATTTATGTAATTTAAGAAAAAATTAAAAGGTTATACTTCAAGTTTTTAAAACACAGAAAGGTGTTAATCACAGAATCTAGAAAAACCAGGAGAGTAAAAAAGGTGTGAATCACCAGTGTCCAGTAAAAAAACTCTTTGACTACATCAAATGGAGCAAAATTCTTTAGATAGAAATGTATCTCGAGTCAGAACAGTGCATTTCACAAAGATATTTCACAGCTTACTGAAAATAATCCTTAAGAACTTTTTAAAAATTTTATTTATTTATTTATTTTTTAAGACAGGGTCTCGCTCTGTCACTCAGGCTGGAGTACAGTGGTGCAATCTCAGCTCACTGCAGCCTCCACCTCCCAGGCTCAAGCTATCCTCTGGCCTCAGCCTCCCGAGTAGCTGGGACCACAGGCATGCACCACCACACCTGGCTAATTTTTTTTGTAGAGAAGGGCTTTTGCCATGTTGCCAGGCTAGTCTCGAACTCCTGAGCTCAAGCTATCCACCTGCCTCAGCCTCCCAAAGTGCTGGGATTAGAGGCATGAGCCACAGCACTGGTGGGAACTCAGCTTATAGTTTAACTTAGTTTTTAGTTTACCTTTCCCAAAACAAACCCCCCTCCTGTCTGGGGACTAGAGTACCTTTGCAGGACTAATAAATTAACTACAAAATTAGAAATTGGCCGGGCATGGTGGCTCACACCTGTAATCCCAGCACTTTGGGAAGCCGAGGTTGGTGGATCACCTGAGGTCAGGAGTTCGAGACCACCTGAGGTCAGGAGTTCACCAAAATGGTGAAAGCCCGTTTCTACTAAAAATACAAAATTAGCCGGACATGGTGGCGCATGCTTGTAATCCCAGCTACTAGGGAAGCTGAGGCAGGAGAATCACTTGAACCCAGGAGGCAGAAGTTGCAGTGAGCTGAGATTGCATCACTGCACTCCAGCCTGGGCAACAAGAGTGAAACTCCATCCCAAAAAAAAAAAAAAAAAAAAAAAATTAGAAATTAAGGTTTAGAAGTCACATAGCTGGAGGCTGCAAAATTCGGAACCTCCCCAAATTGTTCCTGGAGGTAATACCATTATTGTCAAACTGAAGATCAATGCTTGAGATATTCTGCAAACCCTGAACTAGATGGATCAGCTGACACCACCCACATCAATGAACTGGCTCATCTGGTCTTGTGGCTCCCACCTAGGAAGTGACTCGGTGCAAGAGGACAGCTTTGAAGAGTCATGATTCTATGATTTTGCCTCCAACCTGACCAATCAGCACTCCCCACCTTCTGGCCCCCTACCTACCAAATTATCCTTAAAAACCCCAATCCCTGAGTTTTCAGTAAGATGGGTTTGAGTAATAATAAAATTCTGGTTTCCCATAGAGCTGGCTCTGCATGAATTAAACTCTTTCTCTATTGCAATTCCCATCTTGATAAATTGGTTCTGTCTAGGCATTGGGCAAGGAGAACCCATTAGAACCACCATTAGGCAGTTCTAACATGATGGGCGGTCAGATACACTTCATTATACTTCCCTCCCTTGACAACTGCCATTATCATCATGCCATTAGGCATTATTCTCTAAGGGCTAACTTAGGGGTGTCCAATCTCTTGGCTTCCCTGGGCCACAGTGGAAGAAGAATTGTTCCGATCACACATAAGATATACTAACACTAACGACAGCTGATGAGCTAAAAAAAATAAAAAAATAAAAATCACAAAAAAAATCATAGCATTTTAAGAAAGTTTATGAATTTGTGTTGGGCCACATTCAAAGCCGTCCCATGCGGCCCATGGGTTGCAGGCTGAACAAGCTTGGGCTAAACAGAAACCAGGCCTTTCAAAAGACTCCACCACTGATCTCAACCAACTGCCTGACTGCTGCCTCTGCCTCTCCATTCTGCAGTTCCAGCGAAACAACCTACAAGCATTTCTTCCTGATAAGAGACCACCAGCCACAGAGTAGTTCTGGCCAGTCTACAGAGGATGCACAGTAAGGGTTTTCGTGTCCTCCGCTTTACCTTTTGACATCAGAGGGCTGAAAACTCCACCCTGAAATCATGCTAACACCACAATTTTTTTATATGCAGGACCTAGGAATGGGTATGAAGCTCAATTGTGCATGCACATGTTTCTCCTTTCATAAATATTCATGACGCCTTAAACTTATTAAATATGTATATTCGGCCACCCTGCTCAGCATAAATTCCTGTTCCCTTTGTCCCTCTCTCCAAGTGTCTGCTTCTGGCTTCTGGCCGGAGGCTATGCTTCCCAGCCTGTCAGAAAGACCACCGTGCAGGCTGCAACCCTTTATAAGAAATAAAGCTCTCCTTTCCAAATTTATGAACCTTGTCATTCTTCAGATGACACCATGACGACCTTGAAGGGGAAGGGGTGAAGGGGATTGAAAATAGGTGACCTCTGCTGGAACCTGAGTCATTACCCCCAGGGTAGGCTAGGCCCTATATTTATAAGGCAAAAGTAGAAGTAAAGTGAAGAGGAAACAATTTCCACTGGTATTACTTTATTCTCCAGGGCCAATATGAATACACTCACTGTTCTATTCTCAGAGAACTGTCTGTGATTTCACATAAGAAAAATAAAAAAAGATAAGAAGTTTTGACTTCTTTAGCAACAGAAGGTATTTACTCATGTACTTTTAATTTAGTGATTAGAAAGGAAAATGATTATTAGCCTCCATCCTTAGGAAAGAAAAAAAAGGAAAGGAAAGATTCAATGTCTCTTATTTCTGTGCAATGTTCAAAGCCGCAAATAACAGAGGAACTTGCACTTTGAACCTCCTCAATTTTTCTTTATGTTTCAAGTACTGATCCAGCCCCCAGAAGGCCACTTAGATAAGGACAGAGTCACTAAGCAGAAACCTGATAGGCCAACATTGAGGCCAAGGGCTTATGGCTACCATCTGGCATAGTTCTTATTGGAGTACTTCTTCCATCAAAACAGTCTACAATCTAAAAACTTTTAAATCTTAATTTCTAGGCCACTATATTAATTTTCTATTAATCACTTAAAAAAAAAAAAACTTGAAATTCACCAAATTAACAACTAGAGAGTTGTTTTTTGTTTTTGCTTTTGAGACACGGTCTCGCTCTGTTGCCCAGGCTTGCAGTACAGTAGCACGATCTCAGCTCACTGCAGCCTCGGCCTTCCGGGCTCAAGCAATCCTCCCACCTTAGCTTTCTGAATAGCCTGGAACTACAAGTGCACACCACCAGGCCTAGCTAATTTTTGTATTTTTTTTTTTTAGAGGGGTCTCATTACATTGCCCAGTCTGGTCTCACGTGATCCTCCTGCCTCATCACGTGATCACCTGGCCTCAGGTGATCCTCCTGCCTCAGCCTTTCCAAAGGGATGGCAGGTGTGAGCCACTGTGCCTGGTCTGGAGTTTTAAAGGCAAAAAATAAAATAATCATCATCATTGTTATTTTGGCCTAAGATAAACTCTTGAATATTTTTAAGATTTCCAGGAGAAAGTTCTCAACCAACTGCAGAAGTCACAAAAGTAATTAGTCTATATGGCACAAAAGTAGAATAACTAAGGAGAGGGGACACACTTAAAATGAAGTATCAGTAAAGTACTAGACCTGAAGAAGGGCAACAGAGTGTGATCCAACTATCACCACCTCCAAGTGGATTCCTATAGCTGCTTGTCAAGTGGTTTGCCAGACTCCTCTCCAACCCTACTTCAATTCATTCTTCTCAGAGCAGTCAAATATTCTTTCAAAAACAAAACTCATAATTTGAAGACATTTTGCCAATAAAAAAAATGCTCAACCTCATTAATCATAGGGAAATGTAAATTAAAACCACTATGAGGCCGGGCGCGGTGGCTCACACCTGTAATCCCAGCACTTTGGGAGGCTAAGGCAGGCAGATCACGAGGTCAGGAGATCGAGACCATCCTGGCTAACATGATGAAACCCCGTCTCTACTAAAAATACAAAAAATTAGCCGGGTGTGGTGGCAGGCACCTGTAGTCCCAGCTACTTGGGAGGCTGAGGCAGGAGAATGGCGTGAACCCAGGAGGCGGAGCTTGCAGTGAGCAGAGATCACGCGACTGCACTCCAGCCTGGGCGACAGAGCAAGACTCGGTCTCAAAAAACATAAATAAATAAATAAATAAAACCACTATGAAATACCACTTCATACCCATTAGGATAGTTATCACACACACAAAAAAAAACAGAAAACAAGTGTTGGCAAGGATGTGAACAAATTGAAACTCTTCTGCTCTGCTGGTGGGCACATAAAATGGTGTGGCTGCTGGGGAAGACAGTATGGCATTTCCTCAAAAACTTAAACATAGGATTATCATACAATCTGTAATTGAACTTCTGGATATATACACAAAAGAAATGAAAGCAGGAACCCAAAGGGATATGTGTATGCCAGTGTTCACTGCAGCATTATTCATAACAGCCAAAAGGTGGAAACAACCCAAGTGTCCATCAATAGATAAACAGATAAATAAAATGTGGTATCTACATACAATGGAATATTATTCAGCCCTAAGGAAGTAAGATGTTCTGATACATGCTACCACATGGAAGAAGAGAATGGAAAGTTATGATTTAATGGGTACAGAGTTTCAGATGGGGATGATGAATGAAGAAGCTCTGGAGATGGATGGTAGTGATGGTTGCATGATGATGTGAACGTACTTAATGTCACTGAACTGTACACTTAAATGTTAAAATGATAAATTTTAGATTATGTATTTTTTACCACATACACACACACACACACACACACACAAGCATATCACATTCTCCTGCTTAAAAACCTTTCAACAGTTTCACACTGCACTTAGAATCTAACATGCAAACTCAGTACCAACCTTTACAACATGCAATCCACAAGCCCTACATAATCTGACTTCTACCCATTTCTCTTTGTCCTAATCTCATACCACTTCCCTCTTGCTCACCATGCTAAACCCATGCTAGGGAAAACACATTAAATTCTTTCTGACCTCAGGGTCTATACAATTGCAATTCCCTAGCTTGGAGTACTTTCCCTACAACCTGTTCCTTTTCATCCTTTAGTACTTAGTTCAAATGTCATCGCTTCAAAATGTTTTCAAAATGTTGCACTCCCATTCCTACCCCACTCTAGCCACAAGGTACTCTCTATCATTTTCTTTTTTTTTTTTTTTTTTTGAGACGAAGTCTTGCTGTCGCCCAGGCTGGAGTGCAATGGCTCGATCTTGGCTCACTGCAAGCTCCACCTCCTGGGTTCACACCATTCTCCTGCCTCAGCGTCCCAAGTAGCTGGGACTACAGGCGCCCGCCACCACACCCAGCTAATTTTTTGTATTTTTTTAGTAGAGACGGGGTTTCACCATGTTAGCCAGGATGGTCTCGATCTCCTGACCTTGTGATCCACCCGCCTCGGCCTCCCAAAGTGCTGGGATTACAGGCGTGAGCCACCGCACCTGGCCCTATCATTTTCTATATGAAATTATAGTATATCTTTAAAACCTTGTAAAAGTTATTTTATCTCCCTAAGGCCTGATGTCCTCACTTATATAATCGGGACAACAATACCTATTTAATACTGGTAAACAATAACTGACATACTACTCAATAAACATTAATCTTTATCATTAGTGTCAGGGATTTATGCAACAATGCTACTAATTCTTGGTAATCTGAGTAACATTAGGTAATATAGGAAACGTCTTAACAGACTCAAATAAAACTCCTGATTAGCTCTCATGGGCCTCCACAACCCAGTCTCCAAAGACCAAGTTTATTTCTCATTAGTCACAAAAATATCTCCTCCAATCCAGCCAGTCTTCTCTCTGCTTCATACAATAGTAATAATTATATCTTACATTTATATGATAATTTTATTTACCCAGCATGTGTCTTACCTGTTTGCTGACATCCTCTCATTCAGTTAATAACAGTCAGCTCTCAGAGAGGCTACAGGCTTGAAAAGGTTTCTACTCAGAATTTGTGGACAACATGAAAATGTCATTGGTATTAAGTCACTGGAGCATTACCTAGTCCTAAAAGATGACATAATAGCATGCTGCTGATGAGAACAGTTCATCTTCCAAGTAGTCTGAAAGGAGACGAGGTAAAATACCTGTTTAAATCTTACCTCGGATAGAATGATTTCAAAACCTCCTTACCTTATTCTACCCCACACTGATCTTCTAACTCCCACAGCATGTTACTTCATACCAATTAATTTTATATATCACACATCCAAGCATGTGTGTAAGCCATGTCTCCCTGATTAAGTCCCAGGTCCCTTATGGGCAAGAACAACAAGCCTTACACTGCTGCCACATCCCCCACAGAGCCTAGTGAACAATCAGCTGTCACTGAGAAATGCCTTATGTTTACTTTAAAACACATCCCTGAACCTAACCCCACCTTCTCCCACGCAGCAATGTGACCTCTCTGCAATGAGTTTTGGGGTAGAGGACCAGAGGATAGAAATTTGGGGGTAAAGTATCTTCAATTACCCTTTTCTAGACTGGAAGAACCTGAGAAGAAACCTAATCCATTTCCCTCGCATTTCAGATAAAGAAACTGAAGCCCAGAGATGTTAAGTGTCTTGCCTAAAAATGAAACAACCAGTTAATGGCAGAAATCCTACTGGCCCAGAATACAGGTCCTGACTCACTGTCTAGGGTTTTCTCTACACCACACTACCTTCCTTACTTCCCCTAGAAAGATTGTGTTTGTAAATACGGAATAAACTGTATTAAATGAAGTTTTGTTCTTTTTTGCTTTAAAAGAATGTAACCAGAAAATAGTAATGGCAGTTTAGGACAATGATCCTGAAGATGCCTAATTTGAACTATTCACTAAATTATTAAGCTGGCTCTTAAAGTTTCAAGTAAACCGTATTCACATAAATCAAAGTATTATAAAGTTGCTACAAGAAGGATTTCGGAAGTCTTATATGTTAGTTTTTATACAGGCAAAAAACTAGAAGATAAAAACATATGAAGTAAAACAAAGATAAATACAAAGTCTTCTAAAGGTAGAGACCTTCACCATGATCAGTAAACACAGTGATAACACACTTCCAGAAAAAAGAATTGGAGGTGGAGGGTGGGGGGGCGGTGCATAAAGGCCTAGGCTCAAACACAACCTTTACTACATGCAGTTCTATTTAAGGCATGAAAGAACTTGGTTTACTCATTCATTTGTTCACTAATTCATTCACAATAGCAAAGTACCTACCATGTGCCAGGAACCAGAGATGTGAAAGGTAAAGCAAGATATGAAAGACAGGATTCCTGTTTTTCTGGATACTATTTTAATAGGAACGGGACAACAAACAAGCAAACAAACAAGTTATCTCAGCTTGTGATAAACTGCTATGAAGAAAAAAAAAACGGTGATGTGTCTTGGAACATCTGCCTGAGGTGTGAGGTCAAGGAATAATGAGGGGGTAATATCTGATTTCAGAAAGAGGAGGAAGTACAAAGTCTGGTTCCAATTTCCTTCCAACAAAACCTTTAGAATTCTTCTTTTACCAGAATCTCGGGAGCAGTCAACAAATTCCTTATTCCTATTTTCCTCAATACAAACAAATGAGAATGAGAAGGCTCCCAAAGCACAGCATGAAATGGCCTGGTCTGGAGAAATCATACAAACTGAACAGAAGGAAACCCACAAGCAAAGAAAGCTTTGTGCTCCCCTGTCTTATGAAAATGGCAGTTCCACTATTTGGTAATATACAGGAATAGTAATGATCTGATATGGTGGTGGTTACAAAGAAAAATATATTCTTATTGGTGTTCTCTAATCTGAAAGGGGCAGTGGCAAGATCAGGTATGAAATAAGGTCTAGGTAGCAATCTGTCAGTGCATTTACTTAAAACTTGTATTAAGCATTTTAAATACAATTTTTCAAACTCCAAAATATTCTCTGTTAAGAAACACAAAAGTAGAAAAACATGGATAAATTTTTTTTCTAAATTTGTATATTTATTACAGGCATTAACATGTCCACTCCACTTTACAAGATCTTCGGAGAAAAGAGCTATTCCAAGCTCTATTATGCTACTTGACAAACAGCACACTATGTATATGTAAACAACCAAATATTTAAGCCATTTTTCAGTGGTTTCTCCCTAGCCACAGACATAAAGATATGTGCTTGTCTTTAGTCCAACATTATTTCCAGAGAAAAGTAAAACAGGCTGGGCATGGTGGTTCACACTTGTAATCCCAGCACTTTACAAGGTTGAGGTGGGAGGACTTCTTGAAGCCAGAAGTACAAGACCATCCTGGGCAACACTGCAAGACACAGTCACTACAAAAAAAAAATTAAAAATTAGCCGGGCATGGTGGTGCGCACCTGTAGTCCCAGCGACTCTGGAGGGTGAGGCAGGAGGACTACTACACAAGCCCAGCAGTGCCAGGTTTCAATGAGCTGTGGGTGACAGAGTGAGACTCTATCTCAAAATTTAATTAATTAATTAAATCAAACAAAGAATCAGCAAATATTTAAACTAGAACAACTTCATTATAAAGATAAGAAAAATGAAGCACAAAGAGAATTAATGACTACTCAAAGTCAAACATACAGAGAAACGTTAGGCATCCAAACTTTCAGCGCAGGACTCCACTGTTTTTCAAAAGCTGGGAACAAAATCAACAGTTTGCAATGAGCAATTTTCAAAACACCAGATAAAATAGAAACCATCAGAGTAGACTGTACACACTACCAATTTTGTTTTGTTAAATTTCCAGTTTATTTTTACATATACAGACACATGCATGCACACAGTTGTTGCTGTTTGAGATAAGGTCTGGCTCTGTTGCCCAGGCTAGAATGCAGTGGCCATAGCTCACTGAGCCTTGATCTCCCAGACTGAAGAGGCCCCCACCCTTGCCCCTGCCTCAGCCTCCTAAGCAGCTGGGACTACAGGTGTGTGCCACTACACTTGACAAATTTTATTTTTAGCAGCGACAAGGTCTATGTTGCCCAGGCTGGTCTCAAACTCTTGAGCTCAGGCAATCTTCCTGCCTCAGCTTCCCAAAGTGCTGGGATTACAGGCATGAGCCACTGAGCCCAGCCTATGCACACACAGTTATACATGTATGGAGTCTTTTTTTTTTTTTTTTTTAATTATTGATACGAGATCTAACTATGTTGCCCAGGCCAGTCTCAAACTCCTGGGCCCACGTGATTCTCCCACCTCAACCTCCCTAGTAGCTAGGACTGACTGCAGGTGCACACAACCATACTCAGCCATCTATGGAGTCTTGCTATAAAAAGATCTCTTACTATGGATTGTAACAAAAAAGTTTAAAAAATACTGCATTTCACACTCCCTGTCATCTGTCATGAAGTTCTTCCTTGTATTTTATGCAAACATAGCAACAGCAACATTAAAAACACAAATAGATGGCTAATCATACCTTAAAAATCTCTCATTCAAATCTCATTTTTGCATCTATTCAGTGCTCTACATTTTGTGCCATTATAACTATAGCTAAAGTAACTATCAACAGCAATAGCAGCAACTAGCAGGCAGAGAAGCTTTCACTCAGCCAAACGTACTAGAAGAACTACTGCCTATTAGTCTCCAAAGGAATTTCAGCTAGAGAGGCATAGATTTACTACAAAAAGACACAGTATGTTCACCACAGCTCAGAGGTTCAAATAGTTCTCTCCAAAAACGACCCAAAAAAAAGTCCTCCACAGACTTGACCCCGGAATGTAATTTCAGGGAAAAAGGGGCATTCCTAAAATATTTTCTCTATGTAATACTGCCTGAGGCTAATACGGTGGGGGTGGGGGGGCGGGATTAACACAGAACACAGCCATTCGCTCCATAATAAGGTCTAAGATTTAAAATGCACTGCCTTGAGAGAAGCTACACTAAAATTCCAGCTAAGATACAGAAATAATGAGTGTCAAGATATCAGATCATTTTTAGATGGCACATTTGGGAGATGGAATAGAAGACAACAGTACTGAATATTACAAAAACAGATAAAAGAAAAATGGTAAAGTGAGGCAGGGATAAAAACAGAAAATGTTAAGGCAAAAAGAAAACTAACCATTACGCTACAGTAAAAGTTTAATTTAAAATATGGCCTGGCGTGGTGGCTCATGCCTGTGATCCCATCACCTTGGGAGGCTGAAGAGGGCGGATCACTTGAGGTCAGGCATTCGAGACCAGTCTGGTCAACATGGTGAAACCCCATCTCTACTAAAAATACAAAAATTAGCCAGGCATGGTGGTGCATGCCTGTAAACCCAGTTACTTGGGTGGCTGAGGTACAAGAATCGCTTGAACCTGGGAGGTAGAGGATGCAGTGTGCAGAGATCGCACCACTGCACTCCAAGCTGAGTGAAAGAGCAAGGCTGTCTCAAACTAAACTAACTAAACTAAAATATGCAATAAAATAAACTATGCAGGCCGGGCTCCAGGGCTCACACCTATAATCCCACCATTTGGGAAGCTGACATAGGCAGATCACTTGAGGTCAGAAGTTCAAGACCAGCCTGGCCAACATGGTGAGACCCTGTCTCTACTAAAACTACAAAAATTAGCCAGGCAGGAGGTACAAGAATTGCTTGAACCCAACAGGTAGAGGTTGCAGTGAGCCAGCACCACTGCACTACAGCCTGGGTGACAGAGTAAGACTCTGTCTCAAAAAAAAAAAAAAAAAAACCTATATATATACATATACATAGACACACACTATGCAGCACTAGATACTTCAATCACAGAGCTTCACCTGTCACAGCCGTGGCCAATCATGTTTTGTGCCACATGTCCCCACCTCCCCTTCCAAAGCCAACTAGGCTAGCATCTCTGGCCTCAAACAAAGAGGCCCCAGGGAAAACCAGGCAGTTGGCAGAAGGAGCTGAAGGAGAAGTCATGAAAATAAATAATAAAGTTGGATGAGGGGATTGACAAGCTAAAGTTATGAAGAATCAGGCACAATAGGTATAGGGGCTATGAGCAAAAGATACAGAGCAGGGAGAAAGAGAACAAAGCATGTCAAAAATGCAGAGAAACTGTGCAGCTCATGAGAGAGTGATAACTGGCTGGTAGAGATTCTTATTTCTGGCAGCTTTCTTGTTCTCTTAAATGTATTCCTTCCTTCAAGGTAGTCTGAAAGAATTATATGACCTGAAGCAGGAAGAAACACTAAGAACACAAATGACTAAAAGGGTTTACACGAATTTTGTTTCCACATTTAAAAAAAACCTCTAAAAACCTTTATCATTGAAAGTCTGAGCTAGAAAAGTCCTTGGAATCAGACCAATTCACTATTTTAGAGATGAGGACATTGAGGACCACAAAGTAATTTCAGGTTACACAGATAGTGACAGAGCAAGGACAAAACTAAGGACTCCTATTTCCGTAGCCATTACTCTCTGTCCTACACTGCACTAAATAACACCAACATAGAAACATTTTCCTCAAAACAAGTATTTTTGCAACACATTTTAGAGTGAGTCAGAAATTTTATGTGCATATGCCTTTTTCCACAGTTTAAGTAAGTTTTCCACAGCTTAAATAAGTTTTCCACTTATTTATTCTCTGGCTCTCTGTTATACTTATAAAATACATCATTAGATCTCTCCTTTTCTCCCTCACATGTATTTTAAAAATTAATGTCACTAAAGAAATAACACCAGCAATTCATCAGGCCCACTGGCTTTTCCCCCCTACAACTGCGTATTTTAAAACAGCATTTAATCAGGATTGTTATTGCCCATATTGTGTAATAGCGTTTGAACTCAAAGTAGTACAGGCAGACATTTTAAGTGAAAAATAAACTTCAATTAAGGATCATAGAGATTTCCTTGAAGAAAAACTCATAACCAACGTCAGTAAAATTCAGGAGAAAATAGTGCAAGAACAACTGAAACTGAAAAGGGACTAATGTGAAATTTATCAAGTCATTCCTGATGAAATTTATTGCGTTCATTCAGGGTGTCTTGTGAACAAAAACTACAACTTGTAAACACAAATCCCAAACTGGGGAAATTATTAATCAGTGAGAAGATGCAGACAGAGATAGAAAAAAGTTGACCCAGGTTAAACATGGTGAAGCCCAGAGGCAGGACTGTAAAATACCTGAATGCCTACTCTGACGAAACAAACACTTAAGCGCCTCTAAGGATCCCCAAAGGACACACCTGAGGAGGAGGGGAGAGGTGAATAAATACTTGTATCTCTGAAGCTGATCCACAGAAAAGCAGAGTCATCAATTTCCTAAGAACATTCTCAGCCATCTTAAAACAGCAGAAATTAGGAAGACGGCATGTTTTAATGAATCCTTTGGTTAGGTTTAAGATAAAGTGAAGAACACACAACCCAGGATGATTAAACAAACAAAAGCACAAAACTCAAGTCCAGAGGCCACTTCGGTCACTTCAGTCATAGCTAATGAAAGTATCACAAAGGATCTTTTCATCAAATGAAGAACTAATGACGTTATAGGTCTATATTCCTAATTCTAACCACTTACAGGTGTGTGTTTTGATGGATGAGAAAACTCAAGCTTAGAGCCTTTAAGTAACCAAGATCACCAAGGCAGGCAGTGAGAGAAACCCAGGCAGGATTCGAACCCCGGCTGGCTGAGCCATTCTCATTACCGTCACAGTCAACAATCAACACGGCAGTTTAAGTTCATCCTTACCAGTCACCCAGGAGATGAGTTTTGAAGAGGGAGTTTAAAAGGGGCATCTGACTTTCTCTCTCTCCCGAAGTAGAAGAGAACTGAGCTGTCAAAAACAGAAAAAGAAGTGAGTGCGGTGCCGCCCGGGATCTCCATCCCGCAGCTCCGGACCAAGCCCGCCCCGCTCGACTCGCGCAGCCCCAGCCACGCTCGGCTCTCCGCCCGAGCCGAGGCGCCGCGGCTGTCAGACGCGGAGGGGCAGAGACGCGGCCCAAAGGAAGGGACAAAGAGCCTTCCCGGCCGCGGCGGGAGGCTGCCGGCCCGTTCCTAAGCCGGGTTTCCGCAGCAGCGGCCCTAGCGGGGCGGGGACCGGGGACGGGGGCGCGGCGGGGGAGGAGCGGCCGGCTAGGATGAGGGGCTACGCGAGAGGTGCGGGCCCGGCTGGCGGACTCGCCCCCTACTCATTACCTTGCCGTGGGCTTCCCGTCACGGTCGCCGCCGCCACGGAGCTTCTGAGCCGGGGCGACGCAGCGAGAGCTGATAAGCGGGCGTCAGCTGCGTCCCACACTGGCGAAGCAGCCTCCAGATCGAGCTGGAGAAAGGCCGGTGGGTGGGAGTTGGGACGAGGTTTGTTCGCAGCTTGTGGAGATTTTACTCCGCTCGTCCCTCGCACTCGGCTTCCGCTCCGCCTCCCTGCCGGCCCTTCCCGCACTCGGAGGCCAGCCACCCGCGGCGCGCGGCATTGTGGGGGATGTAGTCCCAGAATGAGGAAGCGGCGGCACGTGCTTCCAGCCGCCCTGCACCTACCCTGGGTCAGAACGACGCCGTTGCGCGGCAACCAGAGAGGGCGGCGGGGTCTTCTGTGTTGGAAGATGAGCCCGCCAGAGGCATAACCTCGGCCTTAACTCGCTGCAGGCGCTGGAAGAAGGGCTCTGGCGTCTGGTTCCCGACCCTCCGGTGAGGAACCAACCTCCTAATACTATTGACCTGAGGCTGGGAAAGCTTAGTGATGATTAAGTGTGCTACAGATGAGACTACCCATTATTGCAGCCGAAGGTCCTTAGCCAGTGGAGTGACGCAAGAAAAATAAAAGGATTGAAGATTAAATAGGAAGAAACAAAGTTATTTTTTCATAGATTATGTAATTATGTACGTGGAGGCCGGGCGCCGTTGGCTTATGCCTGTAATCCCAGCACTTTGAGAGGCCAAGACGCGAGGATCACCTGAGGTCGGGAATTCGAGACCAGCCTGGCCAACATGGTGAAACCCCGTCTCTACTACAGATACGAACTTAGCAGAGCGAGGTGGCGGACGCCTGTAATTCCAGCCTCTAGGGGGGCTGAGGCGGGAGAATTGCTTGAACCCAGGAGGCGGAGGTTGCAGTGAGCTGATATCGCGCCACTGCACTCCAGCCTGGGCAACAAGAGCAGAACTCCGTCTCAAAAAAAAAACAATTATGTTTGTGGCACTTCAAAACAATCTGCAGATAAACTGTTAACAATAAAAGAGTTTTTAACAAGGTTAATAGATACAAAAATCATATTTTAAAAAATTAATATTTATTTATATATGCTAGTAAAAAAGATAATTTTTTTAAAGATACCATTTACAACAGTTCCAAACAAATATCAAGTACCTAGGAATAAATCGATCAAAGAAATGCAAAACCTGCCTGAAGAAAACATTGAAAGACACTGAAGAAGACCTAAATGAAGATGTAACATGTTCATAAATTGGAAGAGTCAATACTGAAAAATGCCAAGTCTCTCCAAACCTACCTACAGAGCCAGTGCAATTCCCAACAAAATCTCAATAAATTTCTGTGTATGTGTGAGAAACTTGACAAGCTAATTCAAAATGTTATGGAAGAGCAAAGACAAGCATTCATGAGGAAGAGGAGGAAGAAAAAAAAAGAAGAGGAGAAGGAGTGGGAGGAGGAAAACTTGTGCTACCGGATAACAAGCTTTATTATAGACTAGGCACGGTGGCCCATGCCTATGATCTCAGCACTTCGGGAGGCTGAGGCAAGTGGATTGCTTGAGCCTGGAGTTCAAGACCAGCCTGGGCAACATGGCAAAACCCCATCTGTACCCCCCAAAAAAATACCAAAGTCAGCCAGTTGTGGTGGCATGCACCTATAGTCCCAGCTACTCAAGAGGCCGGGGCAGGAGGATCACTTTGAGCCCAGGAGGTGGAGGCTGCAGTGAGCCATAATTGTGCCACTGCACTCCAGCCTGGGCGACAGCAAGCCTCTTCCTCAAAAACAAAACAAAACAAAACAAAAACAAGCTTTATTTTAAAGCTGTCAATCTAAATAATAGGACCTCTAAAAGAAAAAGACATTCATTTAAGAATAGGGCATTGCAATGGGAATATACATGCCACAGTAAACTCTGTGTATTCAGGGAGGTAAAGGAAGACAAAGAAAAAAGGAGGAGGATTAAATAATTGCTTTGAAATTATTATGCTTGGCTACAAGGATCAATAATAAGGGTGACTCCAGTTCTAGGTTGAACAGGCAGTTGCTGGGCAGATGTCCACACAGAAGTACTTGTTGTGTAAGGTTGCAGTGGTCTTTATGTAAGGTTGTGGTTTTTGCAGAGTCTTTTGCAATAGTTTAGTTATCAGGTATACACGTGTGAAAGCCTTCTTAGCCTTCCCCAGCTCTGTCAGGGTGTTTTGTTTTTAACACAAGTGACTCCATTTTGATTCTGACAATTTTCACATTTCCCTTTTTTGATCAAGATCTTTCTCAGAATGCATCACTGTCAGTCATTTTGTAGTTACATTCTGATGTCCCTGGAGGCCAGGTTGAACCTGTCCTGGTTGCTGGTTTCTTCCCACATTGTGGGGAGTGATTGGTGATGAGGAGTCAATGTCAAAAACCATTAAGCCACATTTGGGCAATAAGGGAGGTTTGAAGAAAATGGCTCTCAGGCTAAGTCTACCTGGAGTTTATTATTAAGGTCTATAGTCTTTGGCTGTCATCTCAAAGTGCTGGCCCAGCATTATTTTGTTAAGACCTATACTTCTGCAAAAATTTAACAAGTAACAAAGTTTAAAAAAGGAAAAATATAAAGTAAAATGATAATCTCAGTTTGCTTAATAGTTTTGAGCCATGAACCTAGGCTTAACCAGCTGAATAAATGAAATGACCATAAAGGATTAAGTGAGACCTGCTGTAACGTTTCATAAACCCATCAGTTTTTTAAGTGTGCATGAGAATGGGCCATCAAATATAGCTGGTTGGAGTCCCAGAAAACTTGGCATGCCTTAATGTTTGAAAAATCCCAGGCAGAGTACAGTGGCTCACATTTAATCTTGACACTTTGGGAGGCTAAGGCAGGAGGATCTCTTGAGGCCAGGAGTTTGAGACAGCCTGAGCAACATAGTGAAACACCGTCTCTTCAAAACAAAACAAAACAAAAAAAGTAGCTGGGCATGGCGGCGTGTACCTGTAGTCCTAGCTACTTGAGCCTGCAATGATCTATGATTGCATCAGTGAACTCCAGCCAGGGAGACAGAGTGAGACTCTGTTTCTTAAAAAAAAAAAAAGAAAGAAAGAAAGAAAGAAAAATTAAGAAAACCCCATTACATTACTTATCAATCTCTCAAGAGCAAAGAAAATTATCAATCTTGTCAGAATGTCATAAGTTTGGACCAATGTATTTGATGGTAGCAACCACTCTAGTGGCTTTTACTTAGCCATCCTGTGTCCGTCATTTAGAATGTGTCCATTCTAAAAGAATGTTTATTTTTGTTCTCAGAAGATTTTCAGAAACAAGCAAGGGAAAAGAACAACATAAAGGGAAAAGAACAACAAAAAAGTTGCATGTAACCAAAATAAAACCAAGAACGTTCATAAAAATTTTAACCCAGGCATGTGGATCAGACAAAATATTAAAGTAGGCACACAGACCAAAAGTAAATTCATCAGAAAAGACATGCCTCACAGACAGAATGGAAATTCTGTAGAAATCAGAAAAGACTTCCCAGAAAATACAAAAAGTCTTTATTTAATCCCAGGCGAGATGTAAAGTCCTTTATTTAGGGCTGCCGTATTCAAATCAGACCCCAAATAAAGTCAAGAGCTTCTACCATAAAGAAGGAGGCGTGGTCTTAGAGAAGACTCATCAGGGGAGAAAAAGTGAGCCATGGAAGCAGAGAACTGAAATGAATACTGCACCAGATTCAAGAACTGTCAGTTCCTTGTAATAGTGATCTTTTTTCAGGTCCTGTTTCTGGCACCATTTGTGTCAACCTAAACAACAGAGAGAGGCTCTCTAAAAGAAAAATATGTTTATTTGGGAATAGGGCATTGCAATGGGAATACACATGCCACAGTAAACTATGTGTGTATTCAAGGAGGTAAAGGAAGACAAAGGTTTTTACAGGAAAAATTAGGGGCATTACGTAATTGTTTTGAAATTATTATCCTTGGCTACAAGAATCTATAATAACAAGGGTGGCTCGAGTCTGAGGTTAGACAGACAATTGCTGAGCAGATATCCTCATAGAAGTACGTTTTGTGTAAGGTTACAGTGACCATTGTTAATGATGTGATTTTCCAGAGTCTTCTGTGGTAATTTTGTTATCAGGCATGCAAGTGTGAGAACGCTCTCTTCTTAGGTTTCCTGGCTGTATTTGTCAGGGTCTTTGGGGATTTTTCACACAAATGATTCCATTTTGATACTGTCAACTTTCATAGTAATTAAGGCAGTGTGGAAGGAGATCAAAAATAGACAAATCTACCAGTAGTACAGAATAGAGAGCCCAGTGACCTGGGTGTGGTGGTGCACACCTGTAGCCCCAGCTATTTGGGAGGCTGAGACAGGAGGATCACTTGGGCCCAGGAGTTTGAGACTAGCCTGGCAATGCAAAGCAACACCTAAAGAACACTTTTCAATGATTGAATGGCACTGGAACAAATAGTGCTCTATTTGGAAAAGAAATGAAATTGGACTCTTCACATTATACACAAAAGTCAATTTCAGGTAACTAACAGACACTTTTTTTATTTTTAAGAGACGGGGTCTCGCTTTGTTGCCCAGACTGAAGTGTAGTGCTGTGATCATAGCTTACTGCAGCCTCAAACTCCTGGGCTCAAGCAACCCTCCCAAGCAGCTAGGACTACAAGCATGTGCCACCAAGCCCAAGTAATTTTTTTTAAGAGACGGGATCTTGCTGTGTTGTCCAGGCTGGTCTCAAACTCCTGCCTCGGCCTCCCAAAGTGCTGGATTACAGGAGTGAGTCACGATGCCCAGCTGAAACATAAATTTTAAAGGCAGAAGAATGAAGCTATCTATCTGCAGACTTTAAAGTGAGAAGGAAAAAAAAGAAATAATGCTTTTATTGTTTTTAAAGATAATAAAACAGTATATTGATCTCAAGGGTAAGGGGACAGACTTTTTAAACTAATCCAAAAAGCACTACCTATAATAGGAAAATAGGTAAATTTGACCACATTAACATTAAGACAGCCAGGCGCAGTGGCTCACGCCTGTAATCCCAGCATTTAGGGAGGCTGAGGCAGGCGGATCACCTGAGGTCAGGAGTTCAAGACCAGCTGGCCAACATGGTGAAACCCCATCTCTACAAAAATACAAAAATTAGCTGGGCAAGGTGGTGCATGCCTGTAATCCCAGCTACTCAGGAGGCTAAGGCAGGAGAATTGCTTGAACCCGGGAGGCAGAGGTTGCAGTGAGCTGAGATCGCGCTATTGCACTCCAACCTGGTGACTGAGCGAGATTCTGTCTCAAAACAAAACAAAACAAAACAAAACAAAACAAAAACAGAAAAAGCATTAAGACTTGGTTTTGGCCGGGCGCGGTGGCTCACGCCTGTAATCCCAGCACTTTGGGAGGCCGAGGCGGGTGGATCATGAGGTCAGGAGATCGAGACCATCCTGGCTAACAAGGTGAAACCCCGTCTCTACTAAAAATACAAAAAATTAGCCGGGCGCGGTGGCGGGCGCCTGTAGTCCCAGCTACTCAGGAGGCTGAGGCAGGAGAATGGCGTGAACCCGGGAAGCGGAGCTTGCAGTGAGCCGAGATTGCGCCACTGCAGTCCGCAGTCCGGCCTGGGCGACAGAGCGAGACTCCGTCTCAAAAAAAAAAAAAAGACTTGGTTTTATCAAATTACACCATTAAAAGAGTTAAAAGGCAAGCCTCACAGATGATTAAGAAATTTACAATATGGGCCAGATGCGGTGGCTTACTCCTATAACCCCAGCACTTTGGGAGGCCAAAGCGGGTGGATCACCTGAGGCCAGGAGTTTGCGACCAGCCTGGACAACACAGTGAAAGCCTGTCTCTACTAAAAATACAGAAATTAACCGGGTGTGGTGGTGGGCACCTGTAATCCCAGCTACTCAGAAGGCTGAGGCAGGAGAATTGCTTGAACCTGGGAGGCGAAGGTTGCAGTAAACCGAGGTTGCGCCATTGTACTCCAGCCTGGGCGATAAGAGCGAAACTCCATCAAAAAGAAAGAGAGAGAGAAAGAAAGAAATTTGCAACATGTATAACCAAGAAAGGTCTTGTATCTAGAATATATAAAGAACTATAATCATTAAGAAAAAGAGTTGAGGCCGAGCACGGTGGCTCACACCTGTAATCCCAGCATTTTGGGAGGCCGAGGTGGGCAAATCACTTGAGGCCGGGAGTTCAAGACCAGCCTGGGCAACATGGCAAAACCCTGTCTCTACTAAAAATACAAAAACTAGCCCAATGTGCTGATGCATGCCTGAAGCCAAGGTTGCAGTAAGCAGAGATCACGCCACTGCAATCCAGCCTGTACGACAGAGCGAGACTCTGTCTCAAAAAAGAAAGAAAGAAAAGAAAAAGAAAAAGAGCTGGCCGGGCACAGTGGCTCGCGCCTGTAATCCCAGCACTTTGGGAGACCGAGGCGGGCGGATCACGAGGTCAGGAGATCAAGACCATCCTGGCTAACATGGTGAAACCCCGTCTCTACTAAAAATAAAAAAAATCAGCCGGGTGTGGTGGCACGCACCTGTAGTCCCAGCTACTTGGGAGGGCGAGACAGGAGAATCACTTGAACCCTGGAGGCGGAGGTTGTAGTGAGCTGAGATCACACCACTGCGCTCCAACTCCAGCTTGGGCGACAGAGTGAGACTTGGTCTCAAAAAAAAAAAAAAGAAAAAGAGCTGAACAGGCTCTTAACTAAGGAAGAAATCCAAATAACCGATAAACATATGAAAAAGCATCAACCTCATATGAGGACAAGAAAATTTAAATCACAATGAGAGAATAACACGCCACCCACCAGAATGGCTAAAACAGAAAAAGATTGATGATTACAAATGTTGATCACAGTGGAGCAATGGTAATTCTCATACTTTGCCATAGGTAAAGTAAACTAATACAGCAGTTCGGAAAAAGGAACAAGCTACATTAGACAATAGAGATGAATCTTAAAAACTTAATATTAAGAAAAGGAAACTATTCACAAAATAATATAAACTGTGTTATTCCATTTTTGTAAGGTTCAAAAACAGGAAAAAAGAATGTATACTTAGGTGTTAAAACTGTAAAGAAAAGCAAGGAATTGATCGTCATAAAAGGAAGGTTAGTGGCTACCTCTGAGACCAAAGGAGCCCTGTGAGGAGGGATTTGAGACTGCAAAGAGGAAGTGGGGTTGTAATTCTACAAATCTTCTATTCCTTGGTATGGGTGGTAGTTACACGCTGTGGGCTTTGTAATAATTCATTAGAGTATGTATTTATTGTTTATGCATTTTTCCACATATGTGTTATGTTTCCCAGTTTAAAAAATAAAATAGTAGGGGTCTGGAGTCAGATTGCCTTCATTGAATTCCAAGACCTACAACTGTGTAACCTTGGGCAAGCTCCATAGCCTCTCTAAGCCTCCGTTTCCCATCTGCAAAGTGTCAGTAATAAGAGTACATCAAAAGGATATTGTGAGGATTACAATGAGAATGTGAGCTGATGTGTATAAAGTAGTTTTCACAGTACCGCCGTCCCTTGGTATCCATGGGGGATTGATTCCAGGACCCCATAGGATAACAGAATCTGCGGATGCTCGCCCTCTCCCTCTCCCTCTCCCTCTCCCTCTCCCTCTCCCTCTCCCCACGGTCTCCCTCTCCCGCTCTTTCCACGGTCTCCCTCTGATGCCGAGCCGAAGCTGGACGGTACTGCTGCCATCTCAGCTCACTGCAACCTCCCTGCCTGATTCTCCTGCCTCAGCCTGCCGAGTGCCTGCGATTGCAGGCGCGCGCCGCCACGCCTGACTGGTTTTCGTATTTTTTTGGAGACAGGGTTTCGCTGTGTTGGCCGGGCTGGTCTCCAGCTCCTAACCGCGAGTGATCGGCCAGCCTCGGCCTCCCGAGGTGCCGGGATTGCAGACGGAGTCTCGTTCACTCAGTGCTCAATGGTGCCCAGGCTGGAGTGCAGTGGCGTGATCTCGGCCTGCTACAACCACCTCCCAGCCGCCTGCCTTGGCCTCCCAAAGTGCCGAGATTGCAGCCTCTGCCCGGCTGCCACCCCGTCTGGGAAGTGAGGAGCGTCTCCGCCTGGCCACCCATCGTCTGGGATGTGAGGAGCCCCTCTGCCTGGCTGCCCAGTCTGGAAAGTGAGGAGCGTCTCCGCCCCGCCGCCATCCCATCTAGGAAACGAGGAGCGCCTCTTCCCGGCCGCCATCACATCTGGGAAGTGAGGAGCGTCTCTGCCCGGCCGCCCATCGTCTGAGATGTGGGGAGCACCTCTGCCCTGCCGCCCCGTCCGGGATGTGAGGAGCGTCTCTGCCCGGCCGCCCCGTCTGAGAAGTGAGGAGCCCCTCCGACCGGCAGCCACCCCGTCCGAGAAGTGAGGAGCCCCTCCGCCCAGCAGCCACCCCGTCCGGGAGGGAGGTGGGGGGGTCAGCCCCCCACCCGGCCAGCCGCCCCGTCCGGGAGGGAGGTGGGGGGTTAGACCCCCGCCCGGCCAGCCGCCCCGTCCGGGAGGTGAGGGGCGCCTCTGCCCGGCCGCCCCTACTGGGAAGTGAGGAGCCCCTCTGCCCGGCCAGCCGCTCCGTCCGGGAGGGAGGTGGGGGGGTCAGCCCCCCGCCCGGCCAGCCGCCCTGTCCGGGAGGGAGGTGGGTGGGTCAGCCCCCCGCCCAGCCAGCCGCCCCGTCCGGGAGGGAGGTGGGGGGGTTAGCCCCCCGCCCGGCCAGCCGCCCCGTCCGGGAGGTGAGGGGCGCCTCTGCCCGGCCGCCCCTACTGGGAAGTGAGGAGCCCCTCTGCCCGGCCAGCCGCCCCGTCCAGGAGGGAGGTGGGGGGGGGGTCAGCCCCCTGCCTGGCCAGCCGCCCCGTCCGGGAGGTGAGGGGCGCCTCTGCCCGGCCGCCCCTACTGGGAAGTGAGGAGCCCCTCTGCCCGGCCACCACCCCGTCTGGGAGGTGTACCCAACAGCTCATTGAGAACGGGCCATGATGACAATGGTGGTTTTGTGGAATGGAAAGGGGGGAAAGGTGGGGAAAAGATTGAGGAATCGGATGGTTGCCGTGTCTGTGTAGAGAGAGGTGGACATGGGAGACTTTTCATTTTGTTCTGTACTAAGAAAAAATTCTTCTGCCTTGGGATCCTGTTGATCTGTGACCCTGCCCCCAACCCTGTGCTCTCTGAAACATGTGCTGTATCCACTCAGGGTTGAATGGATTAAGGGCAGTGCAAGATGTGCTTTGTTAAACAGATGCTTGAAGGCAGCATGCTCGTTAAGAGCCATCACCACTCCCTAATCTCAAGTACCCAGGGACACAAACACTGCGGAAGGCCGCAGGGTCCTCTGCCTAGGAAAACCAGAGAACTTTGTTCACTTGTTTATCTGCTGACCTTCCCTCCACTATTGTCCTGTAACCCTGCCAAATCCCCCTCTGCGAGAAACACCCAAGAATGATCAATAAAAAAGAAAAAAGAAAAAGAAAAAAAAAAAAAAAAGAATCTGCGGATGCTCAAGTCTCGCAGTTGGCTGTCCGTATCCACAGGTTCTGCATCCACTATTATCATTGTAAGCACACTAAAGCATTAAAGAAAGACACTGAAGCAAGTAACTTATGCAATGGTCCTTTATGCTAAAGTATGTATGTTAAGCCAATGGCCTATATTTGATTCTAAACACCTCACTATTAACTGTTTCCAAACACTTGTAGTGGCACTCAATAAATACATTGGGCCGGGCGCGGTGGCTCACGCCTGTAATCCCAGCAGTTTGGGAGGCCAAGGCGGGCAGATCACGAGGTCAGAAGATTGAGACCATCCTGGCTAACACGGTGAAACCCCGTCTCTACTAAAAATACAAAAAATTAGCCGGGCATGGCAGCGTGCGCCTGTAGTCCCAGCTACTCGGGAGGCTGAGGCAGGAGAATGGCGTGAACCCGGGAGGCAGAGCTTGCAGTGAGCCGAGATCGCGCCACTGCACTCCAGCCTGGGTGACAGAGACTCCGTCTCAAAAAATAAATAAATAAATAAATAAATAGTGAATGGCCAGGCATGATAGTTCACACCTTTAATTCCAGCACTTTGGGAGGCCGAGGCGGGTGGATCACCTGAGATCAGGAGTTCAAGACCAGCCTCGTCAACATAGCGAAACCCAGTCTCTACTAAAATACAAAAATTAGCTGGGCGTGGTGGCAGTGCCTGTAATGCCAACTATTCAGGAGGCTGAGGCAGGAGAATTGCTTGAACCCAGGAGGCAGAGGTTGCAGTGAGCCCAGATCACGCCACTGCACTCCAGCCTGGGCAATAGAAACAAAACAAAAACAAAAACAAATTGTGAATAAATGAATTATCACTTCTCAGCCTTTTGGCTAAGATTAAGTGTGAATGAATGAATTTTTCTGCTAACCCCAGTACATAAATCTCTGGACACTGTATCTGTTTGATACATGTTGATTGGCTCTCTGACAGAGGTTTTCCTGGCCTCTGTCTAATGATTCATGTAACGCTACTTTCAAGTTCCTGTCACTTCCATTCTATTCCACACCTTGGTAGACAAGAGTATATTAATTTGGAAGGTTCAAGAGATTAAAATAATAATAATAAAAATAATTTTTATTATCTTTTATAGCACTTTTCACTTTAGAAACCATTTTCCTAGAAGTAATGGGATGTATTGCCAAACTCTGCCCACTCATCTCTCAAAGAAAGACCTAGAATCAGAAGAACATAATTAGCTGCTCAAATTAATTCAATCAGAGTTGAAGCCATTCCTTTCTGGAATCAAGGAGAAAAACCACAGCCAACTCGTATCAGGCCCCAGATAGGAAAGTGCCACCTTCCTCAATGCCGTAATAGGGGAGAAAGTAGTCTATTCCTAAAAGGCAAGCTCAGAATATCATGGTAACAAGAAAAAATAGCCTTTCCAGAGGTTAATGGCTGTCCCTGAGGAAAAGAGTTAGAAACTGAACTGGGAGAAAAAATTGGAATTGGAGTACCTACTTCCATATATATTTTTTTCTTTTTCTTTTCTTTTTTTTTTTTGAGACAGGGTCTCATTCTGTCACCAGGCTAGAGTGCAGTGGCGTGATCTCAGCTCACTTGCAGTCTCAACTTGCCAGACCCAAGCCATCCTCCCTCCTCAGCCTCCTGATCAGCTAGGACCACAAGTGAACACCATCATGCTCAGCTAATTTTTTGTATTTTTTTAGTAAAGATGGGGTTTCACCATGTTGCCCAGGCTGGTCTTGAACTCCTGGTTTAAAGTGATCCACCAACCTCAGCCTCTGAAAGTTCTGGGATTACACACGTGAGCCACCATGTTCAGCCTACATTCTTATTTATAAGGCAGAATATGATACAGCTCAGTCCTGAAGTATTCCTCAGATTTCCTGAGCCCATGAAAAGAACTCTGGACTAACCTCGTGGGGAAACAGTGGCTCTTTACTGAAGGTAGAGGAGGCTCTTTTCTGAGAATTTGAAGTTTGGAGCAGAACAGTAGGAAAGAGAGACAAGGACAAGTAAGAAGTTAAGTAAGGGAGGTGGGCTGATCACCTGAGGTCAGGAGTTCAAGGCCAGCCTTGCCAACATGGTGAAACCCCGTTTCTACTAAAAATACAAAAAATTAGCTGGGCATGCTGTCAGACACCTGTAATCCCCAGCTACTCAGGAGGCTGAGGCAGGAGAATCATTTGAACCTGGGAGGCAGAGGTTGCAGTGAGCTGAGATCATGCCAGTGCACTCTAGACTGGGTGATGGAGCAAGACTCTGTCTCAAAATAAATAAATAAATAAGGGCTGGGCATGGTGACTCACGCTTTTAATCCTCATACTTTGGGAGACCCAGGCAGGAGGATCACTTGAGGCCAGAAGTTCGAGACCAGCCTGGACAATATGGTGAAATCTCATCTCTACTAAAAATACCAAAATTAGGCCAGGCACAGTGGCTCATGCCTGTAATCCCAGCACTTTGAGAAGCTGAGGTGGGTGGATCACGAAGTCAGGAGTTCAAGACCAGCCAGGCCAAGATGGTGAAACCCCATCTCTACTAAAAATACAAAAAAAAAAAAAAAAAAAATAGCCAGGAGTGGTGGTGGGTGCCTGTAATCCCAGCTACTCAAGAGGCTGAGGCAGAGAATTGCTTTAACCCAGGAGGCAGAGATTGCAGTGAGCCAAGATGGCCCCACTGCACTCCAGCCTGGAAGACAGAGTGAGACTCCATCTCAAAAAAAAAAAAAAATACAAAAATTAGTTGTTAGCTTAGTTGCTGCCTAAAAGCAAGACTAGGCTCTCATGGAGGTACAATGGGGCTGGACGCGGTGGCTCACGCCTGTAATTCCAGCACTTTGGGGGGCCAAGGCAGGCAAATCAGGAGGTCAGGAGATCGAGACCAGCCTGGCCAACATGGTGAAACCCCGTCTCTACTAAAAAAAAAAAAAAAAAAAAAAAAAAAATAGCCGGGCGTGGTGGCTCATGCCTGTAATCCCAGCTACTCAGGAGGCTGAGGCAGGAGAATTGCTTGAACCTAGGAGGCAGAGGTTGCAGTGAGTCGAGATCCAGCCATTGCACTCCAGCCTGGGAGACAGAGCAAGACCCCATCTGGGAGGTGTCGGGGGGGAAGAAGTAAAATGGACAGCAGCAAACCACAGGTGTGATAGGAGAGAATACTGAGCTGAGATCAGTCTCCTAAAATTTGAATCCGATTTCAGGATCATTCATTTATCTGACTGTCAAGAATGCCTCTGAACAGGAGGAAGACTTTGGGGAGAGGGTGGGGTTTGTTGAAAGGGCACCGAGAAGGGAGGGGGGTGGTACCCAAACAATTTGTTTACATAATGTTTTTTGGACCTGAAATATGTAGAAAAGTACTTTGAAACTGAAGTACTGTACTGAAGTTTAATATTTTTCTTATTGTTTGCATATTCTCCCTCCCAGATAATTTACAGAGGGCACTAAAGCTGATCTCCTGGGAGCTTCAGAGTTTAATGACTTCGCCTGACGATTTCCTATTCTTTTCCACAATGTGCTAAGTCAAATTATGGCCAAATTACCAATCGCATGGTAATTCAGCTTCTAAATATATTTTGCAGAGTGTTTCCAAAAGTTAAAAAAAAAAAAAAAAACTTTACCTAAATTGTTTTTACTTGCTTCACCTTAAATCAGTTATTCGGTTCCTTTGAAGAACATGTTGCTTTAGCAACCCCCAAAGTGAATCCAGATACCCAGGACTACTGATTGTTACATCAGAGTTTTTGAAACTGCCAACACTGGAAACAGGCCGACAGTTAAGGAGAGGCGGGCGGGACTGAAGCAGAGCCCGAGAACGGGGCTGGAGGTCCCAGGGTCCCGGGTTGGTGGGGGTGGAGCAGCACTTCATCGCCGCGGGGGTGCTGGGACTCCGGCCGCAGTGCCGCCACCATCATGGACTTCCTGTGGGACAAGTGCACGGGCCTGGCCGCCAGAACGATGCCTCATCCTCGAAGGTACCATTCCTCAGAGCGAGGCAGCCGGGGGAGTTACCGTGAACACTATCGGAGCCGAAAACATAAGCAACGAAGAAGCCTTTCCTGGTCAAGTAGTAGTGACCGGACACGACGGCGCCGGCGAGAGGACAGCTACCATGTCCGGAGGAGGTGCAGCCGGACATTTAGCCGCTCGTCTTCGCAGCACAGCAGCCGCAAAGCCAAGAGTGTAGAGGACGACGCTGAGGGCCACCTCATCTACCACGTCGGGGACTGGCTACAAGAGCGATATGAAATCGTTAGCACCTTAGGAAAGGGGACCTTCGGCAGAGTTGTACAATGTGTTGACCATCGCAGGGGTGGGGCTCGAGTTGCCCTGAAGATCATTAAGAATGTGGAGAAGTATAAGGAAGCAGCTCGACTTGAGATCAACGTGCTGGAGAAAATCAACGAGAAAGACCCTGGCAAGAACCTCTGTGTCCAGATGTTTGACTGGTTCGACTACCATGGCCACATGTGTATCTCCTTGGAGCTTCTGGGCCTTAGCACCTTCGATTTCCTCAAAGACAACAACCACCTGCCCTACCCCATCCACCAAGTGCACCACATGGCCTTCCAGCTGTGCCAGGCTGTCAAGTTCCTCCATGATAACAAGCTGACACATACAGACCTCAAGCCTGAAAATATTCTGTTTGTGAATTCAGACTATGAGCTCACCTACAACCTAGAGAAGAAGCGACATGAGCGCAGTGTGAAGAGCACAGCTGTGCGGGTGGGAGACTTCGGCAGTGCCACCTTTGACCATGAGCACCATAGCACCATTGTCTCCACTCGCCATTACCGAGCACCAGAAGTCATCCTTGAGTTGGGCTGGTCACAGCCGTGTGATGTGTGGAGTATAGGCTGCATCATCTTTGAGTACTATGTGGGCTTCACCCTCTTCCAGACCCATGACAACAGACAGCATCTAGCCACGATGGAAAGGATCTTGGGTCCTATCCCTTCCCGGATGATCCGAAAGACAAGAAAACAGAAATATTTTTACCGGGGTCGCCTGGATTGGGATGAGAACACATCAGCTGGGCGCTATGTTCTTGAGAACTGCAAACCGCTGCGGCAGTATCTGACCTCAGAGGCAGAGGAAGACCACCAGCTCTTTGATCTGATTGAAAGCATGCTAGAGTATGAACCAGCTCAGCGGCTGACCTTGGGTGAAGCCCTTCAGCATCCTTTCTTCGCCCGCCTTTGGGCTGAGCCACCCAACAAGTTGTGGGACTCCAGTCAGGATATCAGTCCGTGACCATCAGGCCCTGGGCCTCCCTGCATCTTTTATAGCAGTGAGTGTCCAGTCCAGGACATTGGTGCTTTTTTATAAAAGAGAACAGAGCCAGAGTTCACTCTTTCCTGCTGGTTCTCTATATACCTGTGAATATGTGAAACAGTAAATATGAAAGAACTTGCACCTATCACTTCAACCCCTGCGTTGTACATAATGCTATTCCATCCACACACTTTCCACCCTCACCTGTCCCCTCATACAGAGTTGGATGGGGGCCGAGTGAGGTAACCAGGTGGCATCTACCCCATGTTTTATAAGGAATTTTGTACAGTCTTTGTGAAATGAAATAACATGCTTCATTTGACCCGCCCCCCAAAAAATTAGTTGGGCGTAGTGGTGCACACCTGTGGTTCCAGCTCCTCAGGAAGCTTACACACAAAGATTGCTTGAGCCTGGGAGGCAGAGGTTACAGTGAGCCAAGATTATGCCACTGCAAACTAGCCTGGGTGATAGAGCGAGACCCTGTCTCAAAAATTAAAAAAAAAAAAAAGTGAAGTGAGCCTCCCTAAAGGGCACCATTGTTGGAAAGGCCTAAATCTGGAAGTGCCTTCCACTGATCCTTCAGTGAGGAGTGCCTGACCCTTCATGGAAGTTCTCTTTTTCCACATAATAATAGTCCAAAAGGTTTCATATGGAGGAGTCTTGACAGGTCAGGGGAGGGAGAGGCCCAACCTGCCTCTTAGGGTTTGGTAGGGTTTGGGAATGTGAGAGAGGCCTGTTAACCATGAGAAAAACTCCTAGTCCAAAGTAAAATAAAGAAAAGAGTTTGGGCCAAGACAAACATTTTAATTCTCTATGCCTTATGCTGGGAACTCATCTTGCCCCAATTCAAATGTAAGCCTTCCCTATAGAAAGTAATTTTTTTTTTTTTTGAGACAGAGTTTTGCTCTTGTTGCCCAGGCTGGAGTGCAATGGCATGATCTTGGCTCACCGCAACCTCCACCTCCCAGGTTCAAGTGATTCTCCTGCCTCAGCCTCCCAAGTAGGTGGGATTACAGGCATGCACCACCACTCCCAGCTAATTTTGTATTTTCAGTAGAGACGGAGTTTCTCCATGTTGGTCAGGCTCGCCTCAGACTCCCAACCTCAGGTGATCTGCCCTGCCTCAACCTCCCAAAGTGCTAGAGAAGCTAGAATTACTGTACCCGGCCCTAAAGTAAGCACTAGTCTTACCTCTAGCACCATATACCATGACAATAAAATGATGCCATTAATTGTTTATTGTAATGCATATAAGAAATTATTATAATAAAAATATTGCAAATATTTTACTATACAAATTGCTTTCAGTTATATTGCAATTTTCTTTTTCTATTTTTTATTTTTTAAAAAAATTAGAGACGGAGGTCTGGCTATTTTGCCGAGGCTGGTCTCGAACTCCTGGCCTCAAGCAATCTTCCCACCTTGGGCCTTCAAAGTGCTGGGATTACAGGCGTGAGGCACCATGCCTGGCCTATTATCTCTTTAAAACAATATATCCATAGAATATTAAATTCTGGCCAGGCGTGGGCTCACACCTGTAATCCCAACCCCTTGGGGGGCCGAGGCGGGTGGATCACCTGAGGTCAGTTCAAGACCAGCCTGGCCAACATGGTGAAACCCCATCTCTACCAAAAATACAAAAATTAGCTAGGAATGGTGGCTCGTGCCTGTAGTCCCAGCTACTCAGGAGGCTGAGGCAGGAGAATCATTTGAACCCAGAAGGTGGAGGTTGCTGTGAGCTAAGACCGCATCACTGTACTCCAGCCTGGGCAACAGAGTGAGACTCTGTCACAGAAAAAAAAAAAGAAGGAGAATATTTATTAAGTTGTTTCAAAGTTTTTAATGCTGGGGCATTACAAAAAAAACTAAAATTGGGAGTATGCTAATCAATTTGTTTAAATGTCTCTTCAATCTATCATATCTAGAAAGCATGCTTTATGGAAATGTTTGATGCTTATTTGTACATGAATCATCTCATTTATGAAATTTATGTAAACTTTTCTGTTTCTTTGCTCTAATTTCTGCATATTTTATTTGAATGTCATCTTGTTCAATATACTTTGTTTTAGAACTATTTTCTCTTCCCTAGAAACAGACTCAGAAAAAAAAGAACTATTTTCTCTAAAATTTAAAAAAATATTTTCTCAAAAGTGAAACTTGGATATGTAAGGTTTTTTGCTAAAGCTTTGCTAACATTAGTAATAGCAATGAATAGGAATTAATGACATTAGAAATAGTAATACCAAATAACTGTGACTAGTGCAACTTCAAAATAAATTTCATTCTCCCACAAAGCTCACAAATTGCTCTTTGCTTAAAGATCTTCGTTTTGTTTAACTTTTCTAGTGCACTGTATATCTTGTCTAAATTAAATCCAATTACGTTAACAACATTTAATAAACATTTTCCTCCTGTGTTCAAAAGTGATTTTGTTTATACTTCATCAGGGTGTTCAGTGTTTGGGCAGATCAAGAATACTATATTTAGGCCAGGCACGGTGGCCTGTAATCCCAGCACTTTGGGAGGCCAAGGCAGGTGGATCACTTGAAGCCAGGAGTTCGAGACCAGCCTGGCCAACATGGCGAAACCCTGTCTCTACTAAAAATACAAAAATTAGCTGGGCATTCTGGCATGCACCTGTAATCCCTGCTACTGGGGAGGCTGAGGCATGAGAATCGCCTGAACCTGGCGGTGGAGACTGCAGTGAGCTAAAATCGTGCCACTGCATTCCAGTCTGGGTGACAGAGCGAGACCCTGTGTCAAGAAAAGAAAAAAAAAAGAATAGTGTATTTAGTCTTTGATTTGATCCAGAGAATATCATTGCTATTGGCTGATTAACATCCAACTAATTCGAAGTGGCATAAGTGATTTCAAGAATGTTTCCGGATTTTTGGCTAAAATTATAGCATGTATACTTTATTTTAGCAAGGCCTTTATTGTAGGCTTTATTGTGCTTGGGGTGGAGGATATCACAAAGTTACAGACACACACTACTAGTGCCATATGTGCATCTATAACAGGATTTACTGGTAGAGCACACACAGTCCCCTGAACTCTTGCTATTTCATAACACAGGCCTGGCCTAGATGTTTTTGTTTTGTTTTGAGACGGAGTCTCACTCTGTCACCCAGGCTAGAGTGCAGTGGCATGATCTCGGCTTACTGCAACCTCTACCTCCTGGGTTCAAGCGATTCTCCTGACTCAGCCTCCCAGGTAGCTGGGATTACAGGCATGCACCACCATGCCCAGCTAATTCTTGTATGCTTAGTAGAGATGAGGTTTCACCATGTTGGCCAGGCCGGTCTCGAACCCCTGACCTCCAGTGATCCACCCACCTGGGTCTCCCAAAATGCTGGGATTACAGGCATGAACCACCATGCCTGGCCCTGGCCTACATGTTCTGAATGCAACTTGGCCAAAGTCTCTGGGGCCAGCCTAAGGCAAAAGACCAGACATGCCATGAACAGCAGTCGAGAAGACAGGACCTTGCCTCCTCACTGTTACATACTTAAAAATTTTTGAACTAAAAGGGAGTGGGGGTGGCTCACGCCTGTAATCCCAGCACTTCGGGAGGCCGAGACGGGCGGATCACGAGGTCAGGAGATCGAGACCATCCTGGCTAACACGGTGAAACCCCGTCTCTAATAAAAATACAAAAAAAAAAATTAGCCGGGTGTGGTGGCAGGTGCCTGTAGTCCCAGCTACTCGGGAGGCTGAGGCAGGAGAATGGCATGAACCCAGGGGCAGAGCTTGCAGTGAGCCAAGATCGCGCCACTGCACTCCAGCCTGGGCGACAGAGCGAGACTCCGTCTCAAAAAAAAAAAAAAAAAAAAAAGACAGTGGGGACGACCTAGTTTCTCCAAGAAAGAAAAAAATATATGTATCAAGGGATCTCAGGTCCAGGAAGAACACCAAGTGTAGAGTGACACATCAAGGGTCTTGGGAACAGCCCTGAAGAATCTCTACCTCCTGGGAACATTAGCATCAGCCAGTGGCCTAGCTGTCCCTCTGCAGAAAGGCTCAGTCCTGATGAGCCAGCTCCCTGCTAAGCTACCAAAGGAGGGAAAGAAATGTGCTTCCAGGGCCATCCAGACTTCTTCGCTGGCTTGCTTTGGGCGATCTTTTGAATCAATGCTTGGGCGATCTTTTGAATCAATGCTTAAAACTGAAAAATGTTTTCTCACTTTGTGACTTAAGCCAAAAGCCTGAACTTTTTTTTTACAGCAGGTATAAAATCAGTGAAGCATTCCTTAATTTTCTACTTCTTTGTGGGTTTTTTGGTAGTTCAAATATGTATGTATATATAATTATTCAACATGACTTTCTGCAATCTAGTTGAAGTGAATAATGTAAATATTCTATTTCTATTTTGTGTATGATTTCTTTTCTCACTTTATTAACCATTATTATTATTTTGAATTATTTTGAATTTCCATCCTGGACAGTGATTGTTATTTATCTGTTTTAAATGTTTAGCCATTCAAAATAATTATTATTTTGTATTATTTTGAATTTTTATCCTGGACCGTGATTGTTATTTATCTGTCTTAAATGTTTAGCTTCTATTTTCAAAATAATTTATTCTAAACCTAGAAAGGTCACACTGTTTTCTGTAAACATTGTGCTAAAATAATATTGGGCAGGCATGGTGGCTCCCACTTACTATCTGGCATTTTGAGAGGTCAAGGCAGAAGGATTGCTTGAGCCCAAAAGTTTGACATCAGCCTGGGAAACATAGGAAAATCCCATCTCTACAAAAAATAAAGAATTTGCCAGGTGTAGCAGAATGCACCCGTGGTCCCAGCTACTTGGGGGGCTGAGGCGGAAGGATCATTTGAGCCTGAGAGGTTGCAGCTGCGGTGAGGTATAATCAAGCCTCTGCACTCCAGCCTGGGCAACAGAGCAAAAAGCTATCTCAAAATAAATAAAGGCAATCATTCATCTCACTAAACAAACAAACAAATAAACGAATATTTGGTCAAAATAGTTGAAATGAAGTGGAATTTTAAATCTAGTTTTCTGGCCGGGTGCAGTGGCTCACGCCTGTAATCCTAGCACTTTGGGAGCCAAGGTGGGCAGATCACTTGAGGTCAGGAGTTAGACAGCAACCTGGCCAACATGGTGAAACTCCATCTCTACTAAAAATACAAAAATTAGCCGGGCGTGGTGGCACGTGCCTGTAATCCCAGCTACTTGGGAGGCTGAGGCATGAGAATTGCTTGAACCCGGTAGGCGGAGGTTGCAGTGAGCCAAGATCACGCCACTGTACTCCAGCTTGGGCGACAGAGCGAGACTCAGTCTCAATAAATAAATAAATAAATAAATAAGTAAATTTAGTTTTTTGAAAATTTGACTAAACCTTCATGTACATATATAATACATATTTCATATGTGTGTGTGTATATATATATATGTATATATATATTTTTTTTTTTTTTCCTTGAGACAGGGTCTTGCTCTGTCATCCAGGCTGGAGTGCAGTGGTGTAATATTGGCTCACTGTAGCCTTGACCTTCCAGGCTTAAACAATTCTCCTAATTGTGTGTGTGTGGATGGGGTCTCACTATGTTGCCTGGGCTGGTCCCAAATTCCTGGGCTCAAGTGATCTTCCTGTCTCAGACTCCCAAAGTGCTGGGATTACAGGCTTAATATATTTTTACAAAAATAAAACTATTTACAATTCTAGCACTGTGTCCATTTAGTTGCCAATGTAAATAATCAGTTATTCATTTTAAGCCCCTTTGTCTAAACCACATATATATATATTTAGTAATATGAATTGCTCATTATTGCAAATGCACCTCAGCTGCTAGGTTTGTGTGTTGCAAACACAGTGTTAATTTTTGAGTAACCTGAATTGGAACATCGAGAGAAGCAAAGAAATGGATCCCCAGCACTACTGAGAAACGATGCTTCATTATGTGAGATTCTAATGCATTTGTAGCATCTGAGAGGAAGGATTTGTCAAGTTCTGTAATTAATTTATTTTATCCCTTACCTGAGTTTTTTTTGCCACTCAAGTGTTTTCTATGCTCCAAAGCAGTGCCCATCTCCAAGGCTGGCAACAGTACAATCTAAAGACCTTTGCAACATTCTAATTCAGCCCCCTTTTTTAAGGACATAGAGCAAGATATATGGATGCATTGCCCTGGAGCCTGAATAACATCAGTCACAACAAAGAATATGCAGGGTCACAGGTCAGGCTGTGCCAGCCCTAAATATTAAGTCAGTGGCCAGGGTGCCCATGTGTACTTTTTATGTCATTGTGATACACGAAGAATTCTGAAGTGCAGGTCTAGAGCAGAGGCCCCTCTTGTCCAGGTCTAAGGTACTGCTTTTATGTTGCTTCTTGTTTGCTACAAACAAAAATATGATGAACATCCTTATTTCTGTCTCCCTGATTGTCAATGAAGGGTTCCTCTAGGATATATTCTCAGGAGTCAAATTGTTGTAGAGAGTCACAGAGTACACATATTCTTAACATCACTGAGTATTGCTCTGTTGGACAGCTGTGCTACCTTACACTGCTGATAATACATAAATATTTCCTTTTTCTCTTTTGTTTTTTGTTTGTTTGTTTTGTCAGAGACAGGGTCTCACTCTGTCACTCAGGCTGGAGTGCAATAGTGTGATCATAGTTCACTGTAACCTCAAACTCCTGGGCTCAAGTGATCCTCCCACCTCAGCCTCCCTAGCAGGTACACACCACCATCTCCAGCTATTATTTTCATTTTTTATAGAGACAGGGTCTCACTACACTGCCTAGGCTTATATTTTGAATTCAAATATATCATTTTCAAAACCAAAATGGTATTGTTCTCAACCTACTCTTTCACAATTTGAATTTTTAATTTGTCTAGTTTGATATCGATCCATTGGCTAAACACTTTATAAGCAAAGTTATCTAACCAGTAACCACTCATTTGTACTAGCATCTGATCTATATTTCTGCCTCCTTCATCCAAGTAGTATATTTGCTTTCCAGAGCACAGACTTCAGCAAACTAATAGGAACTGTCTCAAGGGAGGTGGAGCAAGATGGCTGAAAAGAACCCTCCAGCAATCGTCCCTGCACAGGAACCTCCAATTGGACAAATCTCCACGTAAGAAAGCACCTTCACAAGAATTACAAAATCAGAGGAGCAATCACAGTACCTGGTTTTAGCATAATAACAAGAAAAGACACATTAAAAAGGATAGAAGGGACAGTCTCACATTGCCGACACCACTCCTCCCTTAACCCCAAGCAGCTAAAGCAGCTTGTAGGAAGAATCTGTGTGCTGGAGGGGTGGGTGGGGAAGGAAAGGGTGGTAAAGCCTGAATAAGTGTTAGTGGCAGCCAGGCCATAGTGACCTCGGTCTTTGTGTGACACCTAGTGCTGCACTGGTCAGGAAGCTATGTTCTTGGGGTGTAACCTAGCATAATACCAGCTGTGATGGCCACAGAGGTGCCCATATCACCCCTCCCCCAACTTCAGGCAGCTCAGTGCTGAAAGAGACTCCTTCTATTTGGGCATTTGGGTGACAAAGAGGAAAACGAATGAGTGACTTTCCCTTGCAACTCAGGGATTTCTCCCTGATCATCCCCACGTCCATCTGGGCTGGGTATCTAGGAGGCTGGAAGAGAGTCACAGCATAACTGGGCTTAGGGTACCCTCTGGTGCTGAAATGGCTGCAGTGACCATAGACAAGAACCCAAGAGTTCCTTTTGAATCTTTTGAAGGCCCTCTGAAGGACAGGAACAAACTAAGTCAGACTGTGAGAACTGGAATAAATACCCACCTCTCCAATGCCTGGACATCGATGAATGTCCACAAGCATTAAGAACATTAAGAACAAAGCCGGGCGCAGTGGCTCATGCACTCCCAGCACTTTGGGAGGCCAAGGCGGGCAGATCATGAAGTCAGGAGTTCAAGACCATCCTGGCCAACATGGTGAAACCCCATCTCTGCTAAAAATACAAAAATTAGCTGGATGTGGTGGCGCATGCCTGTAATCCCAGCTACTCAGGAGGCTGAGGCAGGAGAATTGCTTGAACCTAGGAGGCAGAGTTTGCAGTGAGCCAAGATCGTGCCACTGAACTCCAGCCTGGACAACAGAGTGAGACTCCATCTCAAAAAAAAAAAAAAAAGAACAGAACATTAAGAACAAATATCACCTCATCAAACTGACTAAATAAAACACCAATGACTGACCATGGAGAGATAGAGACATATGACCTCTCAGACAGGGAATTCAAAATAGCTATTCTGAGGAAGCTCAAAGAACTTCAATAAAACAGAGAAGTAATTCTAAAATTTATCAAAGTTAACAGAGATTGAAATAATTTTTAAGCACAGAAAACTTGGAGCTGAAAGATGCAATTGACAAGTTTAAAAATGCGTCAAGTGTGTCAGCAGAAGAACTGATCAAGCAAAAGAAAGAATTTGTGAGCTCAAAGCTATTTGAAAATATGCAGAAGAGAAAAAATGAAAAAAGAATGAAAAAACACTTAAAGATATAGAAAATAGCCTCAAAATAGCAAATCTAAGAGTCATTGACCTAAAAGAGAAAGTAGAGAAAGAGATAGGGATAGAAGATTTATTCAAATAAATAATAATAGAGAAGTATGCAAATCTTGAGAGCAATATTAATATCCAGGTATAAAAAGGTCAAAAATCACCATGGGGATTCAATTGAAATAAGACTCTCCAAAACATATAATACTCAAACTCTCAAAGGACAAGGACAAGGAAAGGATCCTAAAAGCAGCAAGAAAAAAAAATGAGTAACACATAAAGGAGATCCAATATGTCTAGTAGCAGACTTTTCAGTGGAACACTTATAGGACAGGAAGGAATGATATGACATATTCAAAGTGAAGGAAAAAAACTTTTGACTGAAAATACTGTTTCCAGCAAAGCTATCCTTCCCATATGAAGGAGAAATACTTTCCCAGACAAACAAAAGCTGAGAGAATTTATCACCATCAGATCTCTTACAAGAAATCCTAAAGGAAGTTCTTCAATCTGAAAGAAAAGGATGCTAACAAGCAACAAGAAAGTATCTGAAGGTATAAAACTCACTGGTAAAAGCAAGTACATGGACAAATTCACAATACTCTAAAACTGTAATTGTAGTGTAGAAACCACTCATGTTTTAAGTATAAAGATTAAAAATACATGAAAAATAATAACTACAGCATTTTATTAAGTGGAAGACACTATAAAAAGATATAAAGTGATGCATCACACAGACCAATGGGAAAGAGAAATTATTTTAAAATTTAAAAATTAAGATAAAGGCTGGGCGCGGTGGCTCATGCCTGTAATCCCAGCACTTTGGGAGGCTGAGGCAGGTGATCACCTGAGGTTAGGAGTTCCAGACCAGCCTGACCAACATGGTGAAACCCCATCTCCACTAAAAACACAAAAATTAGCAGGCACGGTTGGCTCACGCCTGTAATCCCAGCACTTTGGGAGGCCCAGGCGGGCGGATCACTAGGTCAGGAGATTGAGACCATCCTGGCTAACAAGGTGAAACCCCGCCTCTACCAAAAAATACAAAAATTTAGCCAGGCATGGTGGCGAGCACCTGTAGTCCCAGCTACTCGGGAGGCTGAGGCAGGAGAATGGTGTGAATCTAGGAGGCAGAGCTTGCAGTGAGCCGAGATCGTGCCACTGCAGTCCAGCCTGGGCAACACAGCGAAGACTCTGTCTCAAAAAAAAAAAAAAAAAGAAAAGAAACCCGTCTCTACTGAAAATACAAAAAAAATAGCTGGGCATGGTGGTGCACGCCTGTAGTCCCAGCTATTCGGGAGGCTGAGGCAGGACAATCGCTTGAACCTAGGAGGCGGAGGTTGTAATGACCCGAGATTGCACCACTACACTCCAGCCTGGGTGATAGAGCGAGACTCTGTCTCAAAAAAAAGAAAAAATCAGCTGGGTGTGGTGGCAGGTGCCTGTAATCCCAACTACTCAGGAGGCTGAGGCAGGAAAATCGCTTGAACCTGAAGCCAGAGGTTGCAGTGAGCTGAGATTGCCCCATTGCACTCCAGCCTGGGCGACAGAGCAAGACTCTATCTCAGAAAAAAAAAAATTTTAAGATAAAAAAATATAAATTGAGACCACAAAAAAATGAAAATGTGAGAGGAATGCAGTAACAGTATAGAATTTTTTAGTTTTGTTTTAGCTATTTCTTTTCTTTACAATGTTGTCATCAGTTTTAAATGACTTCTTATAATTATAGGATTTTTTTGTAACCCCCATGGTAACCACAAAACAAAAACCTATAATAGACACACAAAAAATAAAAGCAAGAAAGTGAACCACACTACCAGAGAAAATAACCACAAAGGAAGACAGTAAGAAAGAAAGAAGAGTTAGAAAACAACCAGAAAACAGGTAACCAAATGGCAGTAGGAAGTCCTTACCTATCAATAATAGCATTGGATGTAAATGGACTAAACTCTCCAATTTAAAAACATAGAATGGCTGAATGGATAAAAATAAAAAGACTAAACTACATACTGCCTACAAGAAACTCACCTCACCAGCCGGGTGCAGTGGCTCACGCCTGTAATCCCAGCACTTTGGGAGGCCGAGGTGGGCGGATCACGAAGTCAGGAGATCGAGACCATCCTGGCTAACACGGTGAAACCCCGTCTCTACTAAAAATACAAAAAATTAGCCAGGCATGGTAGCGGGCGCCTGTAGTCACAGCTAGTTGGAAGGCTGAGGCAGGAGAATGGGGTGAACCCAGGAGGCAGAGCTTGCAGTGAGCCAAGATTGTGCCACTGCACTCCAGCCTGGGCGACAGAGCGAGACTCCGTCTCAAAAAAAAAAATAAATAATAAATAAAATAAATAAAATAAAAAAGAAACTCACCTCACCTATAAAGACACACATAGACTGAAAGAGAAGGATGGAAAAAAAATGTTTCATGCAAATGAAAACCAAAAAAGAGCAGGAGTAGCTATACTTACATCCGATAAAATAGACAAAGTCAAAAACTGTAAAAAGAGACAAAGAAGGTCGTTATATAATGATAAAGGAGTCAGTTCAGCAAGAGGATATAACGGTTGCAAATATATATGCATCCAACACTAAGGCACCCAGACATATAAAGCAAATATTATACTAGCTAGAGAGAGAGATAGACTTCAACACAAGAATAGTAGAACATTTCAACACCCCACTTTCAAAACTAGATAGATTTTTCAGACGGAAAAATCAACATAGAAACCAAAATTAAGCCGGGCGTGGTGGCTCATGTCTGTAATCCAGCACTTTTGGAGGCCAAGGCGGGTGGATCACTTGAGGTCAGGAGTTCGAGACCAGCCTGTCCAATATGGCGAAACCCTGTCTCTAAAAATACAAAAATTAGCCGGATGTGGTAGCAGGTGCCTGGAATCCCAGCTACTCTGGAGGCTGAAGCAGGAGAATCGCTTGAACCCTGGAGGCAGAGGTTGCAGTGAGCCGAGATTGCACCAGTGCACTCCAGCCTGGGCAACAGAACAAGACTCTGTTTCAAAAAAAAATGCTGCTATATTGATTGTATTGTATGATTCCATTTACCTGAAATCCCCAGAACAGGCAATCCATAGAGACATAAAGTAGATTAGTACTTGTCAGAAGATGGGGGGAGGCTGGCAAGTGACTGAATGGGTATAAGGTTTCCTTTTGGTTTAATGTAAATATTCCAGAATTAGGTCATGGTGATGGTAGCACAACATTGTGAATATATTATACTAAAACGCACTGTATTTTACACTTTAAAATGGTTTAAGATAACCCACTGATTTTTACACTTTAAAATGGTTTAAGGGCTGGCACAGTGACTCCAGCCTGCAATCCCAGCAGTTTGGGAGGCCGAGGCAGGCAGATTGCTTGGGCTCAGGAGTTGGAGACCAGCCTTGGCAACATGGCAAGGCCCCATCACTACAGAAAATACAAAAATTAGCCAGGCATGGTAGCACACCTGTAGTCCCAGATAATCAGGAGGCTGAGGTAGGAAGGATTGCTTGAACCCAGGAGGCGGAGGTTGTGGTGAGCCAAGATCATGCCACTGTACTCCAGCCTGGGTGATGGAGTCAGATCATGTCAAAAAAGAAAGAAAAGAAAAGAAAAGAAAAGGGCAAGAAGGAAGGAAGGAAGGGAGGGAGGGAAGGAGGGAGGGAGGGAGGAAGGGAGGGAGGGAGTGAGGGAGGAAGGAAGGGAGGGAGGGAGGGAAAGACAAAGAAAAGAAAGAAAGAGAGAGAGAGAGAGAAAGAAAGAAAAGGAAGCAAGCAAGCAGGCAGAAAGCAAGGAAGCAGGCAGGCTTGAAAGTGATTTGTATGTTATGTGAGTTTTTTGTTTTGTTTTGCTTTTTGTCTTTTTGTTTGTTGTTTTGTTTTGTTTTTGTTTTTTGTTTTTTTTGAGACATGGTCTCGCTCTCGCCCAGGCTGGAATGCAGTGGCACAGCTCACTGCAGCCTCGACCTCCTGAGCTCAAGTGGTCCTCCCACCTCAGCCTCCCAAGTAGCTGGGACCATAGGTGCTCACCACCACGCGTAGATTTTTTTTTTTTTTTTTTTGAGACAAGGTCTCCCCATGTTGCCCAGGCTCCAGGGCTCAGGGGATTCTCCTCTCTCAGCCTTCCAAGGTGCTGGGATTACAGGCGTGAGCCACTGCCCCCTGCCATGCGATTTTTATTATCTGTTATGCGCCAATATTTTAAATTTAGTATTGTCAAATGTAAGGGAAAATAGAAAGTATCAACTTATATAAATCTGCAGAATAATGATGTTAAAAAATGACAAGTTGGCCAAAAGGAGAAATAAAGTGGAAAATGTGTAAGTTTGGGGCACCCATCTGCATCTGGAGGCCTCTGTAGCCTGGATCACCGACCTTAAATTTCCAGCATGCTCATACTGCCACCTGGTGGCTATAGATATTCAGAACAGGCAGCGTCCTGCATTTAGGAGTTGTTTCCGTTTCTCACCAATTTCTTTTTCCCTCCAAGCTTGCCCTCTTCTGGTTACAAATGATATGCAAAATAAATTCCTTGACAAGGTTTGAAAACCCAAGTGGTTCAGTGTAGTAAGATCTACTAAGCTACCAAACAGCAACATAGGCTACTCCGCGCACGCCGCGTATGGGGTAGCCTTGCTCCGCAAGGGGCACCAAAAAAATAAAAACCAAAAACAGAAACAAAAAGAAAAATAACCAAGCAATATATTAAATTAAATAAGTGGCAAAGGTAGAATTTCAGGCACACCATTCATTTCTTTTTCTTTCTTTCTTTTTTTTTATTTTGAGACGGAGTGTCACTCTGTTGCCCAGGTTGGCATGCAGTGGCACAATTTCTGCTCACTGCAACCCCCACCTCCGAGGTTCGGGTGATTCTCCTGCCTCAGCCTCCCAAGCATCTGGGATTACAGGTGTGAGCCACCACACCCAGCTAATTTTTGTATTTTTATTAGAGATAGGGTTTCCCCATGTTGGCCAGGCTGGTCTCAAACCCCTCACCTCAAGTGATCCGCCCACCTCGGCCTCCCAAAGTGCTGGGATTACAGGTGTGAGCCACTGTCCTGGGCCTGTTTTTTCAAATAAATATGAGCCTGCTTTGTGCCAGGCACTGTTCCAAATCCTAGGAATATAGCAGAGAATAAAACCAATAAAAATCTTTGCCTTCATGGAGCTTACATTCTTGCTGTATAGGGCAGAACAGTAAAAATGAATGAAACAGCCAACACCTTGGCTCATACCTGTAGACCTAGCACTTTGAGAGGCCAAGGCGGGCGGATCACCTGAGGTCAGGAGTTCCAGACCAGCCTGGCCAACATGGCGAAACTGCTTCTCTACTAAAAATACAAAAATTAGCCAGGCACGGTGGTGCAGGCCTATAGTCCCAGCCACTCAGGAGGCTGAGGTGGGAAGATCACTTGAACCTGGGAGGCAGAGGCTGCAATGAACTGAGATAATGCCACTGCACTCCAGCCTGGGCAACAGAGTGAGACTCTGTCTCAAAAACAAAACAAAACAAAACAAAAAAACAGTAATCCAGAGTTACACATATCAACATGAATGCATCTCATAACCTAAATGTTGTGGAGGGAAAGTTATATCAGAAAACATACTATAGTAAACCAGGTATATAAAATGTTTAAATAAGCAACATTTTATATATGTGTACATATATACATACACACACATACGTAGATTGCTTAAGGTATATCCCATGAATACACAAGAGTTAAATGTTTAACAACTAGCTTTCTGAAAGAAAGAGGAAAAGAACACTAATTTGTAGATTTGCTGATTTTCATAGTATAAACACTATGCAGTAGACTGACGGATTGGTTGTCCTAATGACATCATCAGACATTATCACTCAGTACCTAATGAGATCAAAAATGTGTTGAAATAAACCTACTATATAGGGAGTGGGCTAAAATGATAGGATGTAGTGCTCAGAAAGTGGAATTCAGATGATGGCAATTATGGCAATGTAGGTGAGGAAGTGACTGTGGTGGAGAGTCGTACCCCCTGCAGGAGTGGAATACAAGGAACTGAGAGTCCAAGATGTTGGAAGGATCATCTGTGTGGATGATGAAATCACCAAGGTTTAAGATGGTTTTAGTGTTGGAGAGAATGACAATGAAAGGAGTGAAAATCTGTAGATGACTGCAGTAAGGAGAGGTAGTGAGTGATAATGTCTGATAATGTAAAATTCAAAGTTAAGCTGGGCTTTTTTAAGGATTTGGGGAGGGAGAATTGTTTGCAAGCAGCAATAAGAAAGGAAGAAGACTCCCACTCCGCCTCCAAACCCAGTGGTATGAGAAAACACAGATGATCTGAGAGGGCTAAAGAGGAAGCAGTGCCTACAGAAAAGAGTCAGGGTTTCTCAATTTGGCCATTGCCATCTGGGTCTGATAATCCTTTGCTGTGAGGGGCCATCCTGTACATTGTCCTTGTAAGGTGTTTAGCAGCATCCCTGGCCTCTACCCACTAGATGTCAGTAGCACCATCTCCAGTTGTGACAACTAAAAATACCTCCAAACATTGCCAAATGTCCTCTGGGGAGGTAGGAAAAATTGCTTCCAGGTGAGAATCTCTGAGCTACAGCAAAGTGAATGAACTATTTAAAGAGGAGACAGAGGACACCAGGGGGGTTTGCTGATTATTAACCACGAGTCTCAGTAAAGTGGAAAAGTTGAGAATAAATTAAGCAGAGAGGTCTTTTCTACACTCCCCAGATGGTATCATTTTGGCGACTGACAGACCAAAGTCAGTCCTACGAAGGTGTTTAAAGATACTGTGAATTTTCTCTGTGCTCTGCAAGGGTACCTCTGCTCCTGAAGTTGCTTTTTTTTTCTTTCCTTTTTTTAGATTCCACATATAAGTAGTGAGATCATGCAGTACTCTTCTTTATGTATCTGGCTTATTTCACTTAATATAATGCCCTCTAGTTTCATCTGTGTTGTGGCAAATGGCAGGATCTCCTTTTCTATAGCTGAATAATATTCCACTGTGTGTGTGTGTGTGTGTGTGTGTGTCTATCTCACAGTTTCAGTTTCTTTATCCATTCATCTATTGATGGACACCTAGGTGGTTTCCATATCTTGGCTTTTTTTTTTTTTTGAGACGGAGTTTTTATTCTTGTCACTCAGGCTGGAGGCAATGGCACTATCTCAGTTCACTGCAACCTCCACCTCCCAGGTTCAACCAATTCTCCTGCCTCAGCCTCCTGAGTAGCTGGGATTACAGGCGCCCACCATCACACCTGGCTATTTTTTTTTTTTTGTATTTTTAATAGAGACAGGGTTTCACCATGATGTCCAGGCTGGTCTCGAACTCCTGATCTCAGGTGATCCACCCGCCTTAACCTCCCAAAGTGCTGGAATTACAGGCGTGAGCCACCACACCGGGCCTGGCTATTGTTAATAGTACTGCAATGAACATGGCAATGAACATGGGAATGCAGATATCTTTACTAGGTGGTGATTTCATTTCTTTTGGCTATGTATACCCAGCAAAGGGATTGCTGGGCTATCTGGTAATTCTATTTTTAATTTCTTTAGAAGTTTCCATGTTGGCTGGGTGCAGTGGCTCATGCCTGTAATCCCAGCACTTTGGGAGGCCAAGGCAGGCAGATCACCTGAGGTCAGGAGGCCAAAACTAGTCTGGCCAACATGGTGAAATCCTGTCTCTACTAAAAAACACAAAAATTAGCAGGGCGTGGTGGCAGGCGCCTGTAATCCCAGCTACTCCGGAGGCTGAGGCAGGAGAATCACTTGAACCCAGGAGGCGGAGGTTGCAGTGAGCTGAGAGTGCACCACTGCACTCCAGCCTGGGCAACAGAGTAAGACCCAAAAGGCCATGCATTGGGAGCTTCTGGATAGCGTGTGAAGGTTCCTGGAGGGTGGTGCACCTGGAGAGGGCATAGAAGCTTCCAGCCCCTTCCCACATGTCCTATCCTATGTATCTTGTCATCTGTATCCTTTGTAACATCCTTTATAATAAACTGGTAAATGGGACCAGCTGCTAAGGTTGCAGTGAGCCGAGATCACGCCACTGCACTCCAGCCTGGACTACAAAGCGAGACCCTGTCTCAAAACAAAAACAAAATGTGGCCTTTTTTTTTTTTAACTTGAAGTTCTTGGCTCAAGCTTCATTGCTCCTTCAATTGTTCCTAATTTTTTAGAATTCCATCCTCCTAGATGGGGCCAGAGTCCTATTTGTACAGGTGGGAGGAGCAGGTGCTACGCCCATCGTACTAATTGGTGGTGAGGCAACACAATATGAAGTGGCCCACATTGTGTTTGGAGATGAAACTAGAGGGCCCTTGCTTATCCAGCTGGTCCCATTTACCAGCTTATTATAAAGGATATTACAAAGGATACAGATGACAAGATACATAGGATAAGACATGTGAGAAGGGGCTGGAAGCTTCTATGCCCTCTCCAGGTGCACCACCCTCCAGGAACCTTCACGCACTATCCAGAAGCTCCCAATGTATAGCCTTTTGTGTCTGGCTTCCTTCGCTTGGCATAATGTTTTCAAGGTTCATCCATGTTGGACCATGTAACAGTATTTCATTCCTTTTTATGACTAAATAGTATTTCATTGTATGGACATACCACACTTTTTTATCCATGCATCAACTGATAAACATTTGAAATATTTCAACTTTTTGGCTATCATGAACAATGCTGCTATATACATTTGCATACAAGTTTTCATGTGAACGAACATATGTTTCCCTTCGGTATATACCTAGGAATGGGATTGCTGGGTCATACAGTAATTCTCTGTTTAACTTTTTGAGGAACTGCCCATCTGCTTTCCAGAGCAGGTGCACCAGTTTACATTCCCACTAGCAGTGTATGAAGATTCCAATTTCTCCATATCCTTTTCAATACCTGTCATTGATTGTTCTTTTTTCAACATTATAGTAGCCATCTTAGTAGGTGTAAAGTGGTATCTCATTGTGGTTTTAATTTGCATTTCTCTAAGACTCATCGTGTTGAGCATCTTTTCATATGCTCATTTGCCATTTATATATCATCTTGCTTTTTTTTTTTTTTTTAGAAACAGGGTCTCCTTCTGTCACCCAGGCTGGAGTGCAGTGCTGCCACTGTAGCTCACTGCAGCCTCCAATTCCTGGGCCCAAGCCATCCCCCTACCTCAGCCTCCCACAGTAGCTAGGATTATAGACCCACACCAACATGCCCAGCTAATTACAAAAATATATATATATATATATATAATTCTAGCACTTTGGGAGGCTGAGGTGGGAGGATTGCTTGAGGCCAGGAGTTGTAGGCTGCAGTGGGCTATGAGGTGACAGAGCAAGCCCCTGTGCCCCCAAAACACCAAAAAACAAAAACAAAACAAGAAACTAAGAAAAAAAAAATTTACAGCAACAAAAGCAAACAATTTTTTAATATTAAATAAAAAATAAAAAAAACCCAATAATTAGAAAATGAACAAAGGACTTCAGTAGATTTCTCCCTACAGAAGAGATACAGCCTGGGTATGGTGGCTCATGACTGTAATCACAACACTTTGGGAGGTGAAGATAGGAGGATCACTTCAGGCCAGAAGTTTGAGATTAGCCTGAGAAATATAGTAAGACCCTGTCTCTATAAAAAATAAAATAAATAATAATATAATAAATAATTAATAAGTAAAATTTTTAATAGAGAAGCGGTCTCACTATGTTGCCCAGGCTTGTTTTTTCTTTTCTTTTTTTGAGACAGAATCTTGCTCTGTCGCCCAGGCTGGAGTGCAGTGGCGTGATCAAGGCTCACTGCAGGCTCTGCCTCCCGGGTTCACGCCATTCTCCTGCTTCAGCCTCCTGAGTAGCTGGGACTACAGGTGCCCGCCACCATGCCCGGCTAATTTTTGTTTATTTTTAGTAGAGACATGGTTTCACCATGTTAGCCAGGATGGTCTCGATCTCCTGACCTTGTGATCTGCCCGCCTCAGCTTCCCAAAGTGCTGGGATTACAGGCGTGAGCCACTGCGCCAAGCCGCTTGTTTTTTCTTAAACTGTAAGAGTTATTTATTTACTCTAAATACTAGACCCTTATTAGACATATGATTTCTAAATATTTCTCCTTTTCAGTGGATTGTTTTTTCTCTCTGTTGATATTATCCTTTAATGCACAAAAGTTGTAAATTTTGATGTTCTAATTTACCTATCTTCTCTTTGATTGTGGTTGATCTTTCTCTCTTTCAGTGTTGAGATCTAGTTCCTAAGAACTGGCTAAATGCTATGGGTTAATTTTGTTGTGTTCTACTCTGAGTGCTTGAGGTGATAAAATGTTGGTTGGTTGGTTGTTTTTTTTCTTTTAAGACAGTGTCTTGCTCTGTCACCCAGGCTGAAGTGCAGTGGCACAAATACTGCTCACTGCAGCCTTGACCTCCTGTGCTCAAGTGATCCTTCTGCCTCATCCTCCTGTGTAGTGGGGACACAGGCATGCAGCACCACACCTACCTAATTTTTTAAATTTTTTAGAGACAGGGTCCCACTTTGTTGCCCAGGTCTCAAACTCCTGGGCTCAAGCAGTCCTCCCACCTCAGCTTTGCAAAGTGCTGAGATTACAGGCTTGAGGTACTGGGGAGGCCACAAAATATATTTTTGGCCGAGCACAACGGCTCATGCCTGTAATCTCAGCACTTTGAGAGGCCGAGGCCAGGGGTGGGTCACTAGAGGTCAAGAGTTCGACACCAGCCTGGCCAACATGGCGAAACCCTGTCTCTACCAAAAATACAAACATTAGTTGGGCATGGTGGCAGGCGCCTGTAATCCCAGCTACTCGGGAGGCTGAGACACGAGAATAACGAACCCAGGAGGAGAAGTTGCAGTTAGCAGAGACTGTGCCACTGCACTCCAGCCTGGGAGACAGAGCCAGACTCTGTCTCAAAAAATAACAGTAATAATATTAAAAAGAAGAGATAGCTCATGCCTATAACACTAGTGCTTTGGGCATTCCCACATCCACCACTTTGGGTTTAATAAATTTGCTGGAGCAGCTCACAAAACTCAAAGAAACATTACAAAATATACGGTATGGGGGAAGGGGTGTGGAGCTTCCATGCCCTCCCTGGGCAAGCCACCCTCCAGGAACTTCCAAGTATTAGCTATCTGAAAACTCTGTGAACCCAGTCCTCCTGGGTTTTTATGGACAATTATTTGGAAATGTGATTGGCCTCTCTGGAATGAGGGTCTTATGACCCACAATCAGAAAGGCAGGGGAATAGTATTGAGTCCTGCCTTGGGTCAAGTGAAAGGAGTAGAGGAGAAGGTCAAAGAGGCCTGAGGCCTGCAAGAAGCCTAACACACCTAACATTATAACAAAAGACTGTAACAAGGCCCTTGGGGAGTTATCAGCCAGGAACCTGGATGAAAATGGATACAAGAATATCATAACACCACAGTATGTAAGTGGAAAGGGACTCTAAGTGAGAATCCCTTTCAGCTATATCATCGAAAAGCTTCATATTCCACTTTTGGAGCTGTTTTACAAACACCTTATTCTGAAATTGGCAATTAAAGGAAATAATTAAGCATTTATCATTTCCAGTAGGAACTATATTTTGCATGTGATCCTAGCTAAAAGGCTGAGAAGCGATGGAACTGTATTTCAAAATAGTCAAATAACCTGTAGTTGATGGAGAAAGCTCTTTAAAAAAAAAAAAAAGAAAAGAAAAAAAAACTATTGAGCAGAGAGAGGAAGTGGGCAAGAAACAAAACAAAGAAAAACGAAACTATTTACTAGAATATTGCCAGCTGGTGAATATAGGGACAAGATAGAGTTGGAAAGTCCACATTTTGAATAGCATGGCTGATTCAGGCAAAGATTTTTCAATGGATGCCGAACCCACTGAATGAAGGGTTGATGGGCAACTGGATATTCAGGTGGTGTGGAGGTATCTCTCTGCTTGCTGGTCAAAAGGAAGGAATGCACATGTGCAGATGTGCACATGTTTAAAGCAAAAACTCAAGCTGTATATGTTGAAAAAAAAAAACTACCACTGTGAGACAATTACCTTCTTGGCTTGGCCTGGTGCATCGTGAAATCATTAACATAAACTGTTCAGTGTATCTGTTTTTACTTTCATGCAAGAGTTTGTACAATATCAGCACTTCAGTTCTTGGTTAAAACAAGTAATTTTTGAGTGACTGGAGACTAAACTTAGGTCTGCTCATTTGAGCTCTTTATCTGTAATGCCAGTGGCTTGCTGGGAGGCACAGGAGCCTAATGGTTAAGAGTGTTAATCTACCCAAGTTTAAACCCCAGTTCTGCTTTGTGCCAGCTGTCTGACTCACCTGGGCAAGTTGCTTTACTACTCTCCGCCTCAGCTTTAAAAATCTATAAAATGGCTGGGCGCGGTAGCTCATGCCTGTAATTACAGCACTTTGGGAGGCTGAGGCGGGCAGATCACGAGGTCAGGAGATAGAGATCATCCTGACTAACACGGTGAAATCCCATCTCTACTAAAAATACAAAACATTAGCCAGGCGTGGCCAGGCGTGGTGGCTCACGCCTGTAATCCCAGCACTTTGGGAGGCCGAGGCGGGCGGATCACGAGGTCAAGAGATCAAGACCATCCTGGCTAACACGGTGAAACCCCGTCTCTACTAAAAATACAAAAAATTAGCTGGGCGTGGTGGCGGGCGCCTGTAGTCCCAGCTACTCGGGAAGCTGAGGCAGGAGAATGGCATGAACCTAGGAGGCAGAGCTTGTGGTGAGCCGAGATCATGCCACTGCATTCCATCCTGGGCGACAGTGCAAGACTCTGTCTAAAAAAAAAAAAAAATAGCCGGGCATGGTGGCAGGCACCTGTAGTCCCAGCTACTCGGGAGGCTGAGGCAGGAGCATGGTGTGAACCTGGGAGTCGGAGCTTGCAGTGAGCCATGATCACAGTGAACCACTGCACTCCAGCCTGGGCAACAGAGCAAGACTCCATCTCAAAAAAAAAAAAAAAATCTATAAAATGGAGGCGACTGTGCCACTTGGCACACACCTGTAGTCCCAGCTACTTGGGAGGCTGAAGCAAGAGGATCAGTTGAGCCCAGGAGTTCCATGCTTCAGTTTGCTATGATTGCACCTGTGAATAGCCACCACACTCCAGACTGGGCAACATAGCAAGACCCCATCTATAAATAAATAAATAAATGGGAAAAAAATGGAGGCAATAATATTATCTAATCTTTAGGTTGTTGTAATACATAAGACAAACTATTTAGAATACGTAGCCCAGGCCAGGGGCAGCGGCTCACGCCTGCAATCCCAGCACTTTGGGAGGCAGAGGCGGGTGGATCACCTGAGGTCAGGAGTTCAAGACCAGCCTGGCCAACATGGCGAAACCCCGTCTATACTAAAAATAACAAAAATTACAGGCGTGGTGGTGGGTGCCTGTAATCTGAGGCAGGAGTACCACCTGAACCCAGTAGGCCAAGGTTGCAGTGAGCTGAGATGGCGCCACTACACTCCACCCTCGGTGACAGAGCAAGACTCTGTCTCAAAATAAATAAATAAACAAATAAAATAGCCCAGTGCCTGAAGCATGGTGAGGACTCAATGGTATTATTACTGCCACATGACTTTGGGTGGGCAACTTGTGACTTCTGCTTCTGTAAAACCAAGCAATTATATTATCTGTAAGCTTGTTTCCATCTCTCTCTCTTTTTTTAATAGTTTTTTCAAATTTTTTATTTATATAGTTTTTGGGGAACAGGTGGTTTTTGGTTACTTGGATAAGTTCTTTAGTGGTGATTTCTGATATTTTTATGCATCCAATACCCGAGCAGTGTACACTGTACCCAATGTCCATCTCTCTCTCTGCATTGCATAAAGGTTTATGTCTTTATGTCATTGCATAAAGGTGTAAATGACTTTCTGTTTCTGAGTCTTCCTTTCTGCATATAAAATGAGGGAACTGGAGACAGCTCCTATTTCTAATATTGCTCCTCATGCAGGATCCTCTCCTAAACTCCCAGTAAGATATGAATAAGGAGAGTTAGCCTCAAATACTCAAACACTCCTCACATGCCAAAAGTGAGAGATTGGGTTTGGGGAGAGGAAAGATACTTCACACACTCACATTTTCAATTTCTCCCAAGGAGCCAGGCACGGTTGCTCACACCTGTAATCCCAGCACTTTGGGAAGCCAAGGCAGGAGGATCACTTGAGCTCAGGAATTCAAGACCCAGTATGAGTAACACGGTGAGACCTCATCTCTGCTTAAAAAAAAAAAAAAAAAAAAAAAGCTGGGCATGGTGGCTCACGCCTGTAATCCCAGCACTTTGGGAGGCTGAGGTGGGCAGATCACCTGAGGTCAGGAGGTTGAGACCAGCCTGACCAACATAGAGAAACCCCGTTTCTACTAAAAGTACCAAAAAAATTAGCTGGGAGTTGTGGCGCATGCCTATAATTCCAGCTACTCAGGAGGCTGAGGCAGGAGAATTGCTTGAACCTGGGAGGTAGAGGTTGCAGAGATCACCCCATTTCACTCCAGCCTGGGCAACAAGAGCAAAACTCCCTCTCAAAAAAAAAAAGAAAAAGAAAAAGAAAAAAAAATTAGGTGGGTGTGGTGGCACATGCCTGTAGTCTCAGCTACTCTGGAAGCTAAGGTGGGAGAATCAGCCTGGGCAACGGAGTGAGAACTTGTCTCGAAAATAAATAAAACAAAATAAAAAAGATTTTTAAAATGAACTGTGGCTATTAAGCAATGAGACTTACTTAAAAATATATAGGAAGGTGGACTTGCCCAATCAGACATAAAAATTTGAAAGCCTGGCCGGGCGTGGTGGCTCACGCCTGTAATCCCAGAACTTTGGGAGGCCGAGGTGGGTGGATCATGAAGTCAAGAGATCAAGACCAGCCTGACCAACATGGTGAAACCCTGTCTCTACTAAAAATACAAAAAATTAGCTGGGCATGGTGGTGAGTGCCTGTAGTCCCAGCTACTCGGGAGGCTAAGGCAGGAGGATCGCTTGAACCAGGGAGGCAGAGGTTGCAGTGAGTCAAGATTGTGCCACTGCACTCCAGCCTGCTGACAGAGCGAGACTCCATCTCAAACAACAAAAAAACAAACAAAAATTTGAAAGCCTCTATATTAAAACAGTGTGGCACTGGTGTATGACCACGGAAACAGAAAACCCAGAAATAGACTCATCTCCATAAGAAAACGTAGTGTATAATAAAGGTGACATCTAAAAAGCAAAGATGGGCTTTTTAATGCTGGGATCACTGGGTAGCCATTTGGAAAAGGTAAAATTGGATCTATAGTCCACATCATACATAAGAATAAATGCCAAATGGATCAAGAATCTAAATGTAGAATATGAAGCTACATAACTACTGGAAGAAAACATAGTGAATTCCTCTTTAATCTCAGTATGGGAAAAGGCTAACTATGACTTAAAATCCAGGGGCAGCCGGGTGCAGTGGCTCACACCTGTAATCCCAACACTTTGGGAGGCCGAGGCATGCGGATCACGAGGTCAGGAGTTTGAGACCAGCCTGACCAATATGGTGAAATCCCGTCTGTACTAAAAATACAAAAATTAGCTGGACGTGGTGGCCCTCACCTGTAATCCCAGCTCAGGAGGCTGAGGCAGGAGAATCGCTTGAACCTGGAGGTGGAGGTTGCAGTGAGGCGAGATTGCGCCATTACACTCCAGCCTGGGTGACAGGGCGAGATTCCATCTCAAAAAAAAAAAAAAATAGTGGCCAGGCACAGTGGCTCACGCCTGTAATCCCAGCACTTTGGGAGGCCGAGGTGGGTGGATCACCTGAAGTCAGGAGTTCAAGACCAGCCTGGCCAACATGGTGAAAACCCATCTCTACTAAAAAATACAAAAATTATCTGGGTGTGGTGGTGCATGCCTGTAAGCCCAGCTACTTGGGAGGCGGAGGTTGCAGTGAGCCGAGAATGAGCCATTGCACTCCAGCCTGGGCAACAAGAGCGAAATTCAGTCTCAAAAAAAAAAGAGTATGTTAATTTGGGAATCTTTTATTGCCATAGTAAAATTAATTAATTAAATTAAAAAATCAAAAAATAGTATGCAAAATATACCATAAGCAAAGTCAAATACAATTTACAAACTAGTAGAAAATATTTGCAACATAAAGCACAAATAAAAGGCTAATATTCCTAATATACAAGGAACTCATAAAACTTGAGGGACAAAGGATAAAAATCCAATAGAAAAATGGAAAATAGGCCGGGCACAGTGGCTCACACCTGTAATCCCAGCACTTTGGGAGGCCGAGGTGGGCGGATCACCTGAGGTCGGGAGTTCGAGACCAGCCTGACCAACCTGGAGAAACCCCGTCTCTACTAAAAATACAAAATTAGCCAGGCGTGGTGGCGCATGCCTGTAATCCCAGCTACTCGAGAGGCTGAGGCAGGAGAATCGCTTGAACCCGGGAGGCGGAGGTTGCAGTGAGCTGAAATCGTGCCATTGCACTCCAGCCTGGGAAACAAGAGTGAAACTCCGTCTCGAAAAAAAAAAAAAAAAGGAAAATGGAAAATAGACAATTCCGAAAAAAGGACATTATATATATGTTTAAACATATCAAAAGTTTATAACTGAAATCTGGGACAATTCAAGCAACAAAATAAATAATGATAGCAATGGATTGTAACTCATAAAGCAAATATCTCCTATCATCCCGGCACTTTGGGAGGCCGAGGTGGGTGGATCACTCGAGGCCAGGAGTTAGAGACTAGCCTGGCCAATATCAAAACCCCGTCTCTACAAAAAAATACAAAAATTAGCCGAGCACAGTGGCATGCACCTGTGGTCTCAGCTACCGGGGAGGCTAAGGCAGAAGAATCTCTAGAGCCCAAGAGACAGAGGTTGCAGTGAGCCAAGATTGTGCCACCGTACTCCAGCCTGGGCACGGGAGTGAAACTCTGTCTCAAAAAAAAGGCAAAGAAAAAAGAAACTACTCTTCTAGGCCCGGCCTGGTTGCTCAACACTTTGGGAGGCCTAGGCGGCAGGATCACTTGAGCCCAGGAGTTTGAGAGCAGCCTGGGCAACATGGCGAAACCTGGTCTCTACAATAATTTAAAAATTAGCTGGGCATGGTGTTGGGGGCCTGTAGTCCCAGCTATGGGAGAGGGTGTGGTGGGAGGATAGTTGGAGCCATGATTGTGCCACTGCACTCCAGCCTGGGTAACAGAGTCAGATTATATCTCCAAAAAATAAATAAAAGGAATAAAGGGTAGGGGGGAAGACTCTTAGTCCATAATAGTCTACCTTTCTCCCATCCTTGATTGTGAATTTAATCTGTTGGGGAATGTGGTTATTTGTCCTCTGGAAGTTGATTACTTCATCTCGGTGTTTTTATTTTTCCCTTTCTTGTATTTCCTGTAAACTGTTGGCTAGATCTAAGGTTTAATTAGATTTGAGTTCAATTTGAGGGATCAGGAATACTTCACAGGAGGAACTGGGTATTTTCTATTGCATCACATCATGAGGTATCTCATATCTGGTTATCTCACTTTTAATGGTACTAAGATTGATCAGTGGTTCAAATGGTATCAACCTGGCTGGGCGTGGCAGCTCACGTCTGTAATCCCAGCACTTTGGGAGGCTGAGGCGGGCAGATCATCTGAAGTCACAAGTTCCAGCCCACCCTGGCCAACATGGTGAAAGCCCATCTCTACAAAAAATACAAAAATTAGCCGGGTGTGGTGGCACGCACTGTAATCCCAGCTACTCGGGAAGCTGAGCCAGGAGAATCACTTGAACCCGGAGGTGGAGGTTGCAGTGAGCCGAGATCGCGCCACTGCACTCCAGCCTGGGTGACAGAGCAAGTCTCTGTCTCAATAATAATAATAATAATTTCTTTTGTAGAGATGGGGGCTCACCATGTCGACCAGGCTGGTTTCGAACTTCTGGCCTCAAGCGATCTTCCGCCTAGGGTCTCCAAAGTACTGGGATTACAGGCGTCAGCCACCACACCCAGCCAAGTTCAACATCTTTTCTAAGAGCCAGATGTCATTTAAGTTTATCCCTATCAATAACTGACATTCAAATCCTGAAATCTTGCCCCCAGTGGTAGCAATCTTCATAATAATGCCAGATGAACTTTCCTACCATAGAACTATAGTTGAAAGTCTATGTCAATCTTTTTACTACAAAGCACTGTAGGAAAAAAATTTAAGATGAAACTAATTTTTAAAGTTGCATTACACAAGTAAAACTCATCTCAGAGATTATTACTATGATTGGGAACCAACTTGACAGATTTGGGAGGTCTTCACTGTGAAGCTTTATGGAAATATCTAAGTCAAAAAAACTAGTAGGGAGCTAAGCATTATAAAAAAAAAACAACACGGCTGTCTCTAGGAGGGGGAACTGGAGCAGGGACATGAGGCAAGGAGCAGCGGCTTTGCATCATAACCTCATCTGTGCATGTACTACGTCGACATTACACAGGGCAAATATGGAAGAAAAGTAATACAGTCAGCTGACAACGTGCCCCCTAAAAGCCTGTTATATATACACGATTCCAGCCGGGCGCGGTGGCTCAGGCCTGTAATCTCAGCACTTTGGGAGGCCGAGGCGAGCAGATCGCTTGAGTCCACGAATTCGAGACCAGCCTGGGCAGCATGGCAAAACCCCATCTCTGCAAAACACACAAAAATTAGCCGGGTGGGCCGGGTACGGTGGTTCACCCTTGCAATCTCAGCACTTTGAGAGGCCCAGGCGGGCAAATCACCTGAGGTCAGGAGTTTGAGACCAGCCTGACCAACATGGTGAAACCCCCGTCTCTGCTAAAAATACAAAAATTAGCCAGGCGTCGTGATGCATGCCTGTAATCCCAGCTACTGGGGAGGCTGAGGCAGGAGAATTGCTTGAACCTGCGAGGTGGAGGTTGCAACGAACCTAGATAGCGCCACTGCACTTCAGCCTGGGCAACAGAGTGAGACTCCGTCCCAAAAAAGAAAAAAATTAGCCGGGCGTGGTGGCGCGCGCGGGAGCCTGAGGTGGGAGGATCGTCTTGAGCCCGGGAGTTTGAGGCTGTGGTGAGCAGTGATCGCTCCACTGCACTTCAGCTTGGGTGACAGAGCGAGACTCTGACTCAAAAAATAAACAAACATAAAAAAACACTTCCAATGTTTTGTTCCCTTACATCAGAATCCACTTGGACAATATTTAAAGGGGCTAAGGTCATATAAGGCTCATCTGGCGACTGAAAAGTCTTCAAAGAGGTTGACGCGTCCGAGGTGAGTCTGAAGTTTGGAGGACAGCACGGGACCGCGACTCCAAGGCGCCCAGGCTGAGAGCGCAGGCCGCCCGCCAACCTCCACCCTCGCGCCAGGCCCAGCCGACACAAAGCCTCGCGGGAGGTGGAGCATCGTGACGTCACATAGACGCCCGCCCCTTTTACGTCGTGCTCTGAGGAGGCCAGGAGATTTCTGGCGGCGCCGGCGCCATTTTGCTGGAGCCTGCGACCGAGTGGGAGTGGAGTGGAGCGGCTCTGGTTGCCGACTCTTTCCTCTTCCCCACGGTCCAGTCAGCGGGTTAATTAGGCTATCGGCCCTCGAGCCGAGACTTGTCTCTTATTTAGTTCTGGGGAGCGCCTCGTCGACATGAGTGATGTAGAGGAGAACAACTTCGAGGGCAGAGTGAGTACAAAGCCGCGGGAGCCGTCTAGGCGGCGGCCCAATGCTCGGGGTTTCACGGGAACAAGCGCGGTCGGGCGGGGTTGCGGGTAGTCCCGCGAGGAGCAACCTCTGGAGCCATCGCGATTGCTTCCTCCCATCCCAAGATGGCTTCTGGGTTCCACTCCTTCCCCAAACACCACGGATAACACCCCTCCCCCTTTTTTGGAGGCTGACTGATACCTGGACTTTTGGGTCCTCTTCCCTCCCCGCCCCCGCATTGCTCCCTCCCTTCTCCCCACCCCTGAGGCTTCCTTATGTCTGCTCCGAGGTGTGGGTCCCCGTCGCGGTTGGGCGGGAGGAGGCGGCAGGGAGCTTCCCTCCGTCCGGATAGTGGTAGGTGCTTCCTGCGGTGGCATTTCTGGCGACCCCGAGCATCGTAGAGGGTCTCGGGATCGAAAGTGCGCGGGGCTGCTTTCCGGGCGGGGAGAAGCTGGCGTGGGACTAGCTGGGGCCTGTGTCTCCTTGGCTCTCTATTTCAGTGAGCGGCCGCGTCTCTGTTGGAACCGGCGGCGTTGCGTCTATAAAGGCGAAAGCCTTGAGGTTGAAGGTGGGACGAGCCTAATGAAGTGGTTAGTCAACGACCGCACCGACCCTTAAGCGTTCTTAAGACGAGAGCTGTGAGGGGAAACTACGCAAGGAGCCCTTTTCCCTTAATGTCCCTTCGACTTTCCTTTCACTTCGAAATGAATGTGGAAATGCTATCACGCCTTATTTTTCTAATTCCTCGATGTTGGGTTTTTTCTCTTCTTTATATCTCAACTTTTAATGCTCTTCTTCCTATGACCTTTCATCTAAAAACTGACCACTCCTTTACAGGTTTTTACGGTAAAAAAAAAAAAAAATCTGTCTTTCTTTAATCTTACATAACTGAACGAATTCATTGGCTCAGTATTTTTAAGATAACTAGTCAGTATATACTGTTCTGTAACTTAAGAGATGACCTGAAAATTAGCAGGCCCTCTCCCATTTCTCTTCTCACTCTATCCCCCACCGAAGAGGGCTCAGACAAAAGTTTTTATTAATATATTTGGGGTCGGAGAAATACAAACATCACAAAGAATACGATATCCCCAGCTTAAATGTACTGGAACGTTTGTCAGTGAGTTTCATTTCCAAAGTTTACCCTACATAGGGAATTGTAGAAGTGAGTTAGTAGAAGTGAGTTCTTGTGAAACCCTGGAAAGAAAACAAAAGCCCCATGCAACACGTTCCGGGCTGTTGTATAGATGTTTATTCTAGTCACTAGGGGAAGCACATAAAAACACCTGAGGTGTGTGTGCTGAAGGGCGAATTTTGTCCTTTTTTGGGAATTCGTGATATAAACATCTAGAACCAAAAAGTCAAATCAGAAGGTCAGTTTAGGCTTTAGTTCTCTTTGAGGAAAGATTTAAAGCAATAGACTATAATAGTTACCCGGTAGACTAAAAAATTTGCCTTTAATTCTTTTGATTGGAATTTTTTTTTACAAAGTTTGGAGCATGGAAACAAATGAAAATTGAACCTGCTTATTTTTTAGGATGGTGTATTGATTGCCCCAACAGAACTTTCTAAAATCATGCGATAAACATATATGATAGTAGTTGTAAAATGCTTCTTGTTTTGAAAATGTTGATTATCGATAGAAATTTTGCTGTCCATTCATACATTCCTTCAATTAACTTTCGTTGTTAAAAAATTGGGGGATTGATGTTTGGTTTGGTTTGGTTTGTGGGGAGTGAAGAGGACTACTGGAGGACCTTGTTTGCTTGCTTTTTTTCTTTTTTTAATTTATCATCAAGTCTAGGAAAGGAGTAAGTTGCCGACAATTGTCACTTTTCCCTCCTAAGAAAGTAACATGTTAAGATTCCCACCTACCAGCCTAGGTGACAGAGTGAGACTCCCGTCTCAAAAAAAAAAAGATTCCCACCCACTTTTAAGCTAAAATATATGTAGGCATTAAAGATTTATTTAATAGAAATAAAGGGCCCTCTTACGGCCCTTTGTGGTCATAGGAAATATTTTTTTCACAAGTGGTACCCAAGTGTATTTTAGTGTAAATCAACTAGTGCTTGTAGGCTCACCTGTTGTATCTTTTTATGTTTTGTTTTTTAGTTTTTATAGGATGAGATAATTGTCTTTATTTGTAATTGGTTAAAGAATTAGAACAATGCGAGAAGCTTGTCTGGAGATGTCCTTTTTAAAATCGTTTCTGGCCGGGCGCAGTGGCTCACGCCTGTAATCCAACAATTTGGGAGGCCGAGGCGGGTGGATTACGTGAGGTTAGGAGTTCGAGACTAGCCTGCCCAACGTGGTGAAACCCTGTCTCTACTAAAAATACAAAATTAGCCGGGCGTGGTGGCGTGCGCCTGTAATCACAGCTACTTGGGAGGCTGAGGCAGGAGAATTACTTGAACCTGGGAGGCGGAATTGCGCCAGGACACTCCAGTCTGGGCAACAGAATGAGACTCTTGTCTCAAAAATAAGTACATAGGTCCATCAAAGCAATTTTAAGTGGAGATGTCCTTTGGAGCTGGGAGTGAAGGTAGCACTTAAGCGGTGGCTTTGCATGTCTTGATAAAAGTAATGAGTTGTTTGCCTCAATACAGCTTCAACTAAAATTCGGATTTTGAGCTCAAAAAATGTTAATGCCCTTCATAGAAATTAAGGGGAATGGAAATCTTTTCTTAACATTTTACACCTCTACCCCTAAAATTTTAAGAACTGTACTTTATAAAAATGTGTAATTTTCATACAGCATCCCAGTGTTGATAATGGAGGTTAATGATTCTTTATTGTTAGGGACCTATCTTGTAATTCCAGAGTTATTTATGTTTTCTACAGTTGAAGAGGAAAAATACCGCTTCTTATTGCCTCCTTTTCAGGATTTGTTCTGGCTTCTTGAGTAGCTGGAGTATTTTTGAGAGACTTCTACAGGCCCTGCGGGGTGGCACATGCCTGTAATCCTAGCTACTTAGGAGGCTGAGGTGGGAGAATTGCTTAAACCCGGGAGGCAGAGGTTGCAGTGAGCCGAGATCGCATCTCTGCGCTCCAGCCTGGGCGACAGAGCGAGACTCTGTCTCGAAAAAAAAAAAAAAAAAAAAGGCAAACAAATTTATCTGTACCAATTTGGAATTAAAAGATTTGTGTGTATAGATTTTTTTGTTAAAAAATAGAAGAAATAGGGGGAGGGTCCTTTTCTGAAATCTGAGAATGATAGGGATGATGACTATCAAAACCCAGGTCTGTGACTGTCTTGTTTAAAAACAAAACAAGGCCGGCCCGGTGGCTCACGCCTGTAATACCAGCGCTTTGGGAGGCTGAGGCGGGCGGATCACAAGGTCAAGAGATGGAGACCATCCTGGCCAATATGGTGAAATACAGTCTCTACTAAAAATACAAAAATTAGCTGGGCGTGGTGTCGAGCGTCTGTAGTCCCAGCTACTCGGGAGGTTGAGGCAGAGAATCACTTGAACCCGGGAGGCGGAGGTTGCAGTGAGCCGAGGTCGGCCACTGCGCTCCAGCCTGGCAACAGAGCGAGACTCCGTCTCAAAAACAAAACAAAACAAAAAAAAAACACAGAACTTTTAAATTGGACTTAAAATTTTTTTGTGTATGAAATTTTAAGATAAATGTGAGAGATGTCATAGCATTTTGCTTATTCAGCGTCTTTAGCAATTTAATTCCATATATCATCAAATTGACCTTACATAAGGGTAAAGCTTTCTTTCTTATAGTAGGGATAGTGTTAACCTAACAGAGTCTTGGGTTTAATCTGTTTTCCTAAATTTAAGTACTATCATTTATCTGATTTTAATGCTTTCGGTTGTTCTCCTCTCCCCTTCCATTTAAGCAAAGAATTTGTAAACTTAAAAAAAAATTAAAATCTCAAATTTTTATATTTGAGGTTCTTTCACTGAAGGATGCTGATCTGCTCAATATAAGTAGAGGGCAAGATTTTGAAAAGGAGCAGCGCAAGTAATTATACCCACAGCGCAAAACTAATTTTACAGATCTGTCATAGAGGCTTATACTTTGTACCACTCATTAAATGGAATATAGAACCTTGAGATCTGAAAGAATGTTCAGGGATTTAAATATTTAGGGATGTGTGGTTTGGAAAACACTTTGTCTGTGGGCTTAATTTTGTAAATCAGCCAAACTCTTTAACCTACGATGTAGCATGTGTATTATAACAAGTGTGAAATATCATCAATAATCAGCATAGTAGTTTCCTAGAACTTGACTGGCAGAAAACTTTCTTTGATAGTATCAGTGGGTGCTCACCCATTAGATAACTAAAAGATGTGTATTCACGTGCTAATGAATTAAAACTGATTGCTGTTTGTTCATATGTCCTCACAAATTTAGCAAGACAGGCATAGAGGTGAAAAAAATAGTAACAACTAGATGAGGGAAAGATTGTATACACTGAAGAAAAGTTGAGAGGAGAATACTAAAGGGAAATATGGTTTCCCTTCCCTCCTTTTAAATTACTTATATATATAGTTATATATAATCCTTACTGTCCCATGACTTTCACCAAAGATGGAGTGACTAGGCCTGACTGATACGTAGAAGAGAAGTTGTGATCTTTCCTTGAAACCAGGACTCTATCATCTGACTTACCAAGATTCATAAATACTGTATAACTCCAGAAGATTAGAACATAATGTTAAATCACATTAGTCCTTACAAACAAACTTGTTTTTTCTACCTTTGAAATTGCCACTTATACATTAGCTTTTTGAACATTACAATTGATCAGGATATATAAGCTAGGAGACTTATGAACCACGTTTAAAATTTGTACAAAAGATTGTACATTTTACAGGTAATTTCACAATTATGGCATGAGTTTAAATTTGATTATATGTGGGTGTCAGTTACTAAATCATGTATTTATGATAAGACTTCTAAATTTTAGAGAATAAGGAAACATACAGTATTAGAATATGTTTGAGTCTTTGCAGATAAAGACCACATTGACTTCAGAATGCAGCATATAGGCATGCTGCATTTAAAAGAAGGGAAATTATTATTTCAATTTAATATGAGCAGTCGCTATCTTCTTTTTAAGGGATTTGTTCTAATAGCAGTTATGGTTTAAGAAGATTATGGAAGTGTTGCTTTAACTTCATAGGGGTCTGTAAGAGTATTCTCCCATACCCAAGAGGAAGGAAGCAGAACTGTTCTTTCTATAGGCTGAGGTTGAGTAAATACAGGTTTTTTACAAGTCCTAAAGAAGTTCTTTAGTAAGTAGTAAAATGAATATTGTAAGGTATTTGAATAATTTCGGTACATTTCCCTTCTTTTTGGGTACTTGTGATTTTCCTCGATGCACTAGTGCGTATCTATGGAAATAGAGCGCCAATGTCATAAAGTAGCAGGAAAATACATTTTTAGTAAGTCTGTTTTACAAGCTTATACTCATAGACTTGGACTTGAGTAAATTTGGCCCTATTAAATGGCATAGAATTTGCCTGGCCTTAATGTTAGAGTAAGTTACAGTATAGCATTTAATAGTTTATTTATTTTAATGGATAGCACATATATATATTGTGTTGGAATTTCTTTTTATAGTATGACACAGGCTATATTAAAAGACTGCAGTTATTGCTTGCTGTAGGAATTGTTCATGTTCCGCAACATTGTGTACATGTGTATAATAACCCTTTCCCTGATTAAAAGAATAGTACATGGTTATTGTGGTTATTCACAGTGTGTAAAATACAACTCTATTTTAACACAGAAAGACAATTCTTAACCAGCTTGTATTGGTTACACTATAATACTTTCTTAGTGTTTTAGTTAGTTCCCTCCTTTTAATTTTTGGCCATTTCCTTCAACCAACAGCAGGGTCATCTTGATAATAAAGAATAGTTTAAACAAGCAGGCCGGGTGCAGTGGCTCATGCCTGTAATCCCAGCACTTTGCGAGGCTGAGGCGGGTGGATCACTTGAGGTCAGGAGTTCGAGGCCAGCCTGGCCAGCGTGGTGAAACCCCGTCTCTACTAAAATAAAATACAAAAGTTAGCCAGGTGCGATGGCGGGTGCCTGTAATCCCAGCTACCCAGGAGGCTGAGGCAGAATTGCTTGAACCCAGGAGTTGGAGGTTGCAATGAGAAGACTGTGCCACTGCACTCCAGCCTGGGTGACAGAAAAACCAAACAAGCAAATAAACATCAAAACAAAAACCTGTTAAAGCAGGTTGTGCTGTGAGAAGAACTTTTCTGCCTGGCTTCTGCTTTATAGCCTATAAGATAGACTGGAGGCCTATTTAAGACTTCTGTTAAAATTCATGATACGAGTTGAGTTATTAATCTGCCTATTTAAACCGGGCAGTGTATTTTTAATGGTTATTGGATGCAGGAGCCAGATTACTGAGGAAATGGTAGGATTCCTTGACTGGACAGCTTTAAGAACAAGTAGTCTAGTGAAACAGGGCAGATACCACCCATTCCCAGCAATCTTTTTTGTTTGCAATTTCAATTCATTTTCCAAATTGTGGATAGTTTTATGAATTTGAGAAAAAGTTGAAATTATTTCATAATGAAGACGAGTCAGAGAGAAAAGGATTAGCCTAGCATTTGTCCTCTTTATATAAAAGACTTCTTATAGCCTGATTCCTAATGCAGAGTTCAGTGAAAGTGACATTTATTTGGTAACAGCTTTTGAGAAATGTTACTTTATTTCTAAATAATTATATACTTGGCAGTTTATTCTTCCAGTTAAGTTTACTAATAGTTACTGATTTGTTAATATAAGTGTGTAAGTTGTTTTTGAAAGTTAAAATGAAGCTGGGTGTGGTGGCTCACACCTGTAATCCCAGCGCTTTGGGAGGCCAAGGCGGGCAGATCAAGGAGTCAGGAGATGGAGACCAGCCTGGCCAACATAGTGAAACCCTATCTCTACTAAAAACACAAATTAGCTGGGTGTGATGGCGTGCACCTGTAAGCCGAGCTACTCAGGAGGCTAAGGCAGGAGAATCGCTTGAATCCGGGAGGTGGAGGTTGCAGTGAGCTGAGATCAGGTGCCACTGCACTCCAGCCTGAGCTACAGAGCAAGACTCCATCTCAAAAAAAAAAAAAAATAGTTAAAATCATAGTGACAACTTTGTAGCTAGGAGTTAGAGATAGCTAAGAGGACTGTTTTTAAATTAGATGTTTCCATGAAGATATTTGTGCAGACTGAGATTTCCTCTGAGATAAAAAGAAAGAAGGGCAGACAACAAAGGAGGTTAGGTATTTGTGACACCTTTGATAATAAAAAGCAAAGCTTCTTTTAAAATAAATCTGATGTTGGCCGGGCGCGGTGGCTCACCCCTGTAATCCCAGCACTTTGGGAGGCTGAGGCGGGCAGATCACTAGAGGTCAGGAGTTTGAGACCAGCCTGGCCAACATGGGAAAACCCCATCTCTATTAAAAATACAAAAATTAGCCGGGCAAGGTGGTGCATGCCTGTAATCCCAGCTACTCAGGAGGCTGAGGCAGGAGAATCACTTGAACCCAGGAGGTGGAGGTTGCAGTGAGCCTAGATCGCACCATTACACTCCAGCCTGGGTGACAGAATGAGACTCCTCCTTCTTAAAATAAATAAGCTAACATCTCTTAAAAAGACATTCTATCATGCCGTAATGCTTTGTTGCTACTCCAAAACTGGGATTTAAAATTGGAATTTTAAGATGTTACTGAATTATCTTGTTTACTTTAATAAAAGGTTTTTATTTCCATCCTAGTAAAATTAAAGAATTGTGGTGTTTTACAGAGCAAAGCCTGCTGTGTATGTATGAGAAGGACTGTAGCAGCGTTCGTAGATAATAATCCAGCTATTGCTATTCAACAGTAGCATAAATGAATGTTATGTCACAGGGTCTGTTTTGTGGAAAGGAAAGCCAAAAGAGAAGAGGGGAAGATACTCTTATGAGTTTGGTTGATGAACCAGTCTGTGAAACTTAAATTACAAGCAAATTAGCCATGCCTTTTTTTTATAAGATACTGAATATGCTGCTTTCATAGTTTCAGTGAATGAAAAAGCCCAGATTGCTATGCCTGCTCCAGACATCTGTTGAGTGGTTTAGAGTATCTGAGATGCAGTGAAAGACTTGTAGGTAGCTAAATGGGAAAGGTTGGTATTGAGCCGAAAGGTAGATGTGTATTTCAGTTTTGTTTTTATCTGAAAGAAAATGACCAGGTGGCATTAGTACAGTTCTTGATAAATAAGTCTTGACATTAAACTTGAAGCAAAGGAAAAGTTTTCAGAAAGCTGTTTGAGTTGTGTGATAGTCTTAAGGCATAAATAAATTGGTGTGAAATTACTTCTGTGAAATTGAGATAATTATTTACACTGATAATCAAGGCTTAACTGGACACGGAAACCAAGCTGTCCATCCTGTTTTGATCATAAGTGCCTCATATCTGTGCAGTTAAAAAAAACAAGCTTATGATCAGTAAGTTATTTTATTTGGAATGCTTTGATTTACACCCAATTTTTTCAGAAACCCATCACTTTTTGGATATAGATCACAGTCACTGAAGGGAGTACCAGTATACATAAATTATGTAAAAACTGAACATAATTCTAAAGAGATGGAATCAAAGATAAAGACTATGATGTAAATTTTGTACCTTCTTGCACATTGTGGTATGTCGTGGGTAATAGAGCATTTTAAAGTGATCTGGTTGCAAAAATGTGTATATCAGGAATTAATAAGCTAATGGGGAAATTTTAAGAATTTCATGCTTATTAGTTTTTTCAGTATGTTTGTTTGTCTTCAGAACATATTTTAAGTCAGAATGAGCAAAGATAGTAGTCAAAGTTGGGAGAAGGTGTAATTTTACTGATTTTTTCTTTTTGACTTATTTGAACCTTAACATGTGCTATGGGTGAGTTTAGATAGGTGTGTACAAATATTTCAGCCTGGGACGCCTTGCTCTAACTATATCTTGATTTCTTAGCATGACTTAGTGAAAGCTTATTTTTAAGAATCTTCAGATTATAAAGTAGTGAAAATTTAACACTTAGGTGGGGGGAAATTATAGTTGTTAGATTTATATTTGAATTATATTAAAATTGCTCACATTTTAGGAACTAGAATGAAACATGGGAGGAGGGTGAAGAGTATGGTTAAAAAAAATTTAGAGAAATTTAGTAAATTCTCTTTGTTAGAAACTAGAGTTTTGAACAATTTTAAAGACTATAAAATTGTTTCTTTTTTTTCTTTTTTTTTTTTTTTTTTAAATAAACTAGTTACTTGCACTTTACCTGCTGGCTTTTCCATTTGGTAGATAACATTCTGAACTCCAGCAGAGTTTTATAATCCCCACGTGCTTAAATATACTAAATGTTCTTTTTCCATTAAGGTTAATGTTCGTGAAGAAATTGAAGAGTTTTTTCCAAGAATGTGGAAGATAAATCAAGATAAAAGAAGGCTAATGAAAAGTATTAAAGATCAGAAAATTAAAATTGAATGGGGGAAAAAATTGAACAGAAGATTGGTCAGATAGAAGCACTTGAATATTTTTTTAAGGCTATTTTGAATTGTTTGAATTGGGGAAGAATACACGAAGTATGAAAAATGAAAAACTCAATGAAGAATGAAGAGAAGTAGAAAGCAAGAGTGAAGTAGAATTAAAAGAATCTGGAAGAATGAATGGGTCCTAGGTTAAGTAAATGTATGGTTTATGTTCCAGTGTCTGTATGATCAAGTTGTAGATGAATTTGCATGATTACTTAGTTAATAGAGAATTGGTGATCTGGTTCAAGTAGGGAATTATTGAGGACAGTTAGCAGTATTAACAATGGGTTATTATTGAGCTGAAATTTTTTCTGGAGGGTGTTGCCTAACCATTTGTTTTTCAGGAGCAATCAATATAAATAATTACGGTACTTTAAATGTTAGGTGTTAGGCATCTACATGACCAGTGCCATTTGTAATACTGTCTTCTTTGTTAGGAGTCTCGCTCTCAGTCAAAATCTCCAACGGGAACTCCTGCTCGTGTAAAATCGGAGAGCAGGTCAGGATCTCGTAGTCCATCAAGGGTTTCCAAACACTCTGAATCCCATTCTCGATCAAGATCAAAATCCAGGTAAGTGTGTTTAAGATAATACTTAAAATATTCTTCTGGGGTTTTTGAGGACAAAGCAGTTGTTGGCTGCATTTTGTGTAGAAATTTCACGAAAGACTCAAAATTATAGTTTTTCTCAGACTGCTCTTCGTAAATGAATACTATATCCCAGACAAAGACTTGGAAGTATGGCTTGAGCCCAGGAGTTCCAGGCTGCATTGATTGCACCACTGCACCACAGCCTGGGTGCCAGGGAGACCCTATCTCTGAAAAAATAAGAAATCAATACTAAAATCATCTCCCAGCCCAATTAATATATTGGATAGTTGCAACCAGTACAAATTATGTGTATATAGCCATCAATTTAAATGTGTTTGGCATTTGATAATTAGTGTCTGGTTTCTATGCCAACAATATTTGCACAACAAAAAGGCGGTTTTCTGCATTGGAGTCTCACATGTAATTTAATGCAGAGAAAGTTGATGTGTGTATGCTATGCTGGTTGGTCAGAACGATTGAGAAACATTTTTGGGATTTACATTCCAGCTACATTTTTATCTGAAGATTCTGACTCTGTCCAGGTTAGACCTCTGGTGAGATGTAATTGGGCGGAAAAGTCCTTAGCTGATTTGGAGTCCCACCACCATGGACAACAGAAACGCAATAGTGAACCAATGCAAAGTTCACTGTCAAATGCCCCAGGTGTACTGAGGTGGGATAAAAAGTTTTAAGACAGGCTGGGTGCAGTGGCTCACACCTGTAATACCAACACTTTGGGAAGCCGAGGTGGGTAGATAACTTGAGGTCAGGAGTTTTAGACCAGCCTGGGCAACATGGTGAAACCCTGCCTCTACTACAAATACAAAAATTAGCTGGGCGGGGTGGCGGGCACCTGTAGTCCCAGCTACCTGGGAGGCTTAGGCAGGAGAATGGCTTGAACCCAGGAGGCGGAGGTTGCAGTGAACCAAGAGATGGCTCCAGTGCACTCCACCCTGGGTGACAGAGAGACTCTTTCTTTTAAAAAAAAAAAAAAAAGTTTTAAAACAGCCTGACCAGTTAGCTTATGTCATTGTCATTTCTTGGGTGGAGGGATAGATTTTATGTCTTTTGAATAGTCTACTTGGAAAGGGGCATGAGACAGAAAAATCAGTTAAAAGGCTGTCCTTTTCTTGGGGTTAGCAACCATGCTGTTTTCTGTTACAGCAAGGGTCTAGCCCGGTGCTTGATTACTTACTACTCAGTTATTAAATTTATTATGTGCAGAATAGCACTGGCTAGAATTTGAGCTTAGAAAGGAGCATGTTTTTGCCTTAGGGCCTTTGCATATGCCACCTTCAACCTAGGGCGTTTTTCTCCTGTCTCATTTCATTTGTCACCTGAGAACATTGTTACTCACATATCCATTATTCCCTTACTCTTAATTTTTTTTATGTTGTCACTGTCTGATTTAAAGAAATAGAGACTCTTGAAGAGTTTTTTGTTTGTTTTTGTTTTGAGATGGAGTCTCGCTCTGTTGCCCAGCCTGCAGTGCAGTGGCACGATCTTGGCTCACTGCAACCTCCACCTCCCGGGTTCAAGCAGTTCTCCTGCCTCAGCCTCCTGAGTAGCTGGGATCACAGGTGCCTGGCTAATTTTTTGTATTTTTAGTAGAGACGGGGTTTCACCATGTTGGCCAGGCTGGTCTTGTACTCCTGCCTGAGGTGATCCGCCCACCTCGGCCTCCCAAAGTGTTGGGATTACAGGTGTGAGCCACTGCGCCCAGCTGGAAGAATTTTATTGTCTCACTTTCATTGCTGTTTAAAAGTAATAATTGATGTTTTAAATTAAGGATTTTCTTACTTTTTTTTTCTTCATTTTAAAAATTGGAACTGTAAATTGGTGCTAGCTAAAATGGGAAATATCAACTCTTCTAGCGTTATTGTTCACCTGTTGTGTTTCATAAGGTCTTTCCTCATTAGTTTTATTCCTGTATTCCATATCCTCACTTTGTAAAATCGTGCAAAAAATTTTGCTTGATTACTTAGTTAACAGAAAATGGGTGATCTGGTTCAAGTAGGGAATTACTGAGGACAGTTAGCAGTATCAACAGTGGGTTATTATTGAGCTGAAAAAAAGTAGAGACTCTTGAAGAGTTTGTTTGTTTGTTTGTTTGTTTGTTTGTTTGTTTGTTTGAGATGGAGTCTTGCTCTGTTGCCCAGGCTGGAGTGCAGTGGTGTGATCTTGGCTCACTGCAACCTCCACCTCCTGGGTTCATTGAGTACTGTATAGAAGGTATTTTATATGACTGTCATCACTGCTGGTCTGTGTCAGTTTAGTTAAGGGTGGGTCATTAGTCTTTTTTTTTGAAGACGGAGTCTCACTCTGTCGCCAGGCTGGAATACAGCAGCCTGATCTTGGCTCACTGCAATGTCTGCCTCCCGGGTTCAAGTGATTCTCTTGCCTCAGCCTCCCGAGTAGCTGGGATTACAGGCACACGCCACCAACACCCAGCTAATTTTTTGTATTTTTAATAGAGACGGGGTTTTATCATGTTGGCCACGATGGTCTCGATCTCCTGACCTTGTGATCTGCCTGCCTCGGCCTCCCAAAGGGCTGGGATTACAGGCGTGAGCCACCGTGCCCGGCCTGTCGGATTAGTTTTACAGGCAAAGAAAGGACTGCAAGCAACTGGGAATTAGAGCAACTGGGAACTAGAAAAGCAGCAGTAGACAAGTGAAATGTTATAGAAAGCATCAATAAGTAAAGGCTTAGGCTGAGTGTGGTGGCTCATGCCTATAACCCCAGCACTTTGGGAGCACAAGGAGGGGTGGATCACTTGAGGTCAGGAGTTCTAGACCATCCTGGCCAACATGTTGAGACCCCGTCTCTACTAAAAATACAAAAAATTTGCCAGGTGTGGTGGCACAGGCCCGTAGTTCCCAGGAACTCGGGAGGCTGAGGCAGGAGAATCGCTTGAACCCAGGAAGTGGAGGTTGCAGTGAGCCAAGATCAGGCCACTGCACACTCCAGTCTGGGTGACAGAGTGAGATTCTGTCTCAAGAAGGGGAAAAAAAAAAAAAACCCAAGAAATGAAGACTCAGAAATGTTACCAGTTTTGGGCTGGGCACGGTGGCTCATGCCTGTAATCCCAGTGCTTTGGGAGGCCGAGGTGGGTGGATCACAAGGTTAGGAGTTCGAGACCAACCTGGCCCAACATGGTGAAACCCCGTCTTTACTAAAAACTCAAAAATTAGCCGGGCATGCTGGCAAGTGCCTGTAATCGCAGCTACTTGGGAGGCTGAGGCTGGAGAATCACTTGAACCCAGAAGGCGGAGGTTGCAGTGAGCTGAGATTGTGCCATTGCACTCCAGCCTGGGTGAAGAAGTGAGACTCGGTCTCCAAGAAAAGAAATGTTATCAGTTTTGATGGGCATTTAGGTGGTTGTTGAATTAGTTTAGCAGATACTAGATTGCAGCAGGCTAAAGAAGAATTGGAAATGGAAATGATACTTAGCAGAGAGGGGAATGTAGAACTTTATGGGCCAGGCACACTGGCTTAATTGGGGAGGTTGAGGTGGGCAAATTGCTTGAACAGGACTTCAAGACCAGCCTGGGCAACATGGCGAAACCCTGTCACTACAGAAAATATAAAAATTAGCCAGGCATCACCTGGTGATCCTAGCTGTCTGGGAAGCTGAGGTGGAAGAATTTCTTGAGCCTGGGAGAGAGAGGTTGCAGTGAGCTGAGATCATGCCACTGCACTCCAGCCTGGGCGACAAAGAACTATATGGAGAAAGTAGCAGAAAATCAAAAAGGATTTTGTTTGTTTGTTTGTTTTTTGAGACAGAGTTTTGCGCTTGTTCCCAGGCTGGAGTGCAGTGGCACGATCTCGGCTCACTGCAGCCTCCACCTCCCGGGTTCAAGTGATTCTCCTGCCTCAGTCTCCCAAGTAGCTGGGACGACAGGCGTGCGCCACCACGCCCAGCTAGTTTTTGTATTTTTAGTAGAGATAGGGTTTTACCATGTTGGCGAGGATGGTCTCGATCTCTTGACCTCGTGATCTGCCTGCCTTAGCCTCCCAAAGTGCTGGGATTACAGGCGTGAGCCACTGCGCCCAGCCTGTTTTTTTTTGTTTTGTTTTGTTTTTGTTTTTGTTTCTGTTTTTTTTTTTGTTTTTTTTTTTTTAATAGAAGTGTGGAGTCTTGCTATGTTGCCTGGGCTAGACTTGTCCTCCTGGGCCCAAGTGATTTTTCTTTCTTTCTCTTTTTTTTTTTTTTTTTTTTGAGACATAGTCTCGCTCTGTCGCCCAGGCTGGAGTACAGTGGCACAAGCTCAGCCCACTGCAAGCTCCGCCTCCTGGGTTCACGCCATTTCCTGCCTCAGCCTCCCAAGTAGCTGGGACTACAGGTGCCCGCCACCATGCCCAGCTAATTTTTTGTATTTTTAGTAGAGCGGTTTCACCATGTTAGCCAGGATGGTCTCGATCTCCTGACCTCGTGGTCCGCCCACCTCGGCCTCACAAGTTGCTGGGATTACAGGCATGAGCCACCGTGCCCGGCCCCAAGTGATTTTTCTTGCTTCATCTTTCCATGTAGCTGGGAACATAAGCACATATCACTGCACTTAGCTAAGAATCAAAGGATTTATTTATTTATTTATTTGAGACAGAGTCTCGTTCTGTTACCATGCTGGAGTGTGGTGGCACAATCTCGGCTTGCACCCTCCGCCTCCTGGGTTCAAGCGATTCTCCTGCCTCAGCCTCCCAAGTAGCTGGAATTACAGGTGCCTGCCACCACACCTGGCTAATTTTTGTATTTTTAGTAGAGACGAGGTTTCAACATGTTGGCCAGGATGGTCTTGATCTCTTGATCTCGCGATCTGCTCGCCTCGGCCTCCCAAAGTGCTGGGATCACAGGCATGAGCCACCGCACCTGGCCACGATTTTATTTTATAGCAATAGTGGGTTTTTGTTTTTTGTTGTTTTTTTTTTTGTTTTTTAAAAGAAGATGGGGCCTTAACATTTTTGTACGGTTAGGTGAAAAGGGTGAATGTAGAGGGGCTTGACTGAGAACAGTGGAAGATGTAGTGACTCAAGGGAACCAAAGGAAGAATACCCTTTCCTCAGAAGCAAGGAGGAAGGACCTGAGAATAGTTAGGGATATATGTATACCTTCTTGGAAGAGGGAAGGACTTTAGCCATTTTGTTTCAGTATTTTTACCTAAATGTATTTCTCTCAAAGGTCGAGGTCAAGGAGACATTCTCATAGACGTTACACTCGATCCAGATCCCACTCTCACTCTCATAGGAGACGATCTCGAAGTAGATCATATACACCAGAATACCGGCGGCGAAGGAGCCGAAGCCATTCTCCAATGTCTAACCGGAGAAGACATACTGGCAGCAGGGTACGTGGTTTATAAAAGTTAATGAAGACTTATTTTCTCTTTTATGTGTTTAGTCATGGCATATCTTGCTTTTAGGGGAGCTTGGCCATTGTTTAGAAGTGATACTCTGGAAACATCCTTAATAAGCTGCTTTAGCTTTCAAAGTAAAGGAAATGCCACCATCTTTCGTGAGCTTACCATGTTTTATGACAAAGAATGCGAAGGAAGTATATTTTCTTTTTTTTAGACAAAGTCTTACTCTGTCTCCCAGGCTGGAGTGCAGGGGTGCAATTTCGACTCACTGCGGCCTTAGCCTCCTGAATAGCTGGGGTTGCAGGTGTGCACCACCACACCCAGCTAATTTTTGTGTTTTTAGAAATGGGGTTTCACCATGTTGGCCCGTCTGGTCTCCAACTCCTGACCTCAGGTGATCCACCTGCCTTGGCCTCCCAAAGTGCTGGGGTTACAGGCGTGAGCTGCCGTGCCTGGCCGGGAGTATATTTTTCTTTTCATGACGTTTGAGTAAAAAGGAGATGAAGGCTGGGCGTGGTGGCTCACACCTGTAATCCCAGCACTTTGGGAGGCCAAAGGGTGTGGATCACCTAAGGTCAGGAGTTCGAGACCAGCCTGGCCAACATGGTGAAACCCCATCTCTGCTAAAAATACAAAAATTAGCCAGGCGTGGTGGCTTACGCCTGTAATCCCAACTACTTGAGAGGCTGAGGCTGGAGAATCCCTTGAACCTGGGAGGCAGAGGTTGCAGTGAGCTGAGATTGTGCCACTGCATTCCAGACTGGCCTGGGAGACAGAGTGAGACTCTGTCTCAAAAAAAGAAAAGGAGATGAAATTTGGGAAGAAATATGTTCCGGCCGGGCGTGGTGGCTCACACCTGTAATCCCAGCACTTTGGGAGGCCGAGGTGGGCGGATCACGAGGTCAGGAGATCGAGACCACTGTGAAACCCTGTCTCTACTAAAAATGCAAAAAATTAGCTGGGCACGGTTGCAGACGCCTGTAGTCCCAGCTACTCCGGAGGCTGAGGCAGGAGAATGGTGTGAACCCGGGAGGCAGAGCTTGCAGTGAGCCAAGATCGCGCCACTGCACTCCAGCCTGGGCAACAGAGCGAGACTCCATCTCAAAAAAAAAAAAAAAAAAAAAAAGAAATATGTTCCACGAATTGAAGTGAAAAGCATAAACTGAGTTGGGAATACTGGGTTATATTCAAAGTTTTTTGATGGGGTAAGGGGGTCAAAGAAATATTAAAAACTTTGTAGTAATCATAGCTAACACTTTTATTCAGTACACTTAAAGCTTTTAACATTCCTGTGAGGCAAGTTATGTTATAGATAAAAAGAATCGAGTCTTGGATGTATGACATTGAAGGAGTTTTAGTTTAGATTTTGCTAACTAGCAGTCTAGGTTTCAACCAGGCAGCCGGGCTCTAAAGTTCTTAGAGCATGTTTGCATGCTGTACTATGCTTCTCCCACAGGATACTAACTTTAACTGTGGTGGAGCATGTCATTATTTAATGTTTTGAAATCTGTAAATTTATTTCCAAAATCTGGATTGTGGGAACACTGAAAGAATATCCTTGCTAAAGAATGAAAATGGGCCAGGCATATTGGCTCACGCTTGTAATCCCAACTACTTGGGAGGCTGAGATGGGAGGATTCCCTGAGCCCAAGGAGGCCAAGGCTGCAGTGAGCCATGATCAGGCCACTAAACTCCAGCTTGGGCAAGAGAGTGAGACCCTGTCTCAGAAAAAAAAAAAAAAAAAAAAATGGAGGAGAGGAGGTCTAAGTCAGCAATTACAGATGAAGTCAGATTAAGTACAAATCTGTAAGGGATGTAAAGCATTTGAATTAACTAGAAAGATGGTATTAAACTGAGGATACTTTTTTTTTTATAAGTGAGACGGAGTTTCACTCTTATAAAAAGTAAAGGTTCTTCTTCAAAGAGATTTTCCTCCCCATCTAATTAGAAATAGATAATAATTTATCTTAGAAGCAAAATTTATTCAAAGAGCTGTGCTAACATTCTTAAATATCTGCTAGGCCGGGTGGGGTGGATCACCTGAGGTTGGGAGTTTGAGACCAGGCTGACCAACATGGAGAAACCCCATCTCTACTTAAAAATACAAAATTAGCTGGGGGTGGTGGTGCATGCCTGTAATCCCGTCTACTTGGGAGGCTGAGGCAGGAGAATGGCTTGACCTCGGGAGGTGGAGGTTGTGGTAAGCCAAGATCGCACCATTGCTCTCCAGCCTGGGCAACAAGAGTGAAACTCCATCTCAAAAAAAAAAACAAAAAACTACTAGCCGTAGTAAAAAAAATCAATGTACTTTATGTTCTTAGCTCCCACAATTTAGCCTAAGTATTTGCCCTAACATGCTTATACTGGTCCAAACAAGCATTAGGTCATAGCCTGTTCCTCTTCCTTATTTAAAGGTGTTTTTACCTTTCTCAACATGCCACAAATTACTTCCTCCTTCCTTTGTTCTCCTCTGCCTTTGCCTCTTTTAAAAAGTTCTAAGTTACTAGCCAATCAAGACAAATCAGAATGTGAAGTCCCATTCCAGCCAATAAAAAACAGACACAACAGTAAGGTAGACACGTCAGATTATAAATGACCCTGTCTCCTTTGTTCAGTGTACTCTTGTGAGAAAACTGCTGACAAGTGTACCCTTTCTACAGAAAATAAAAATGGCCTTACTAAAAAAATGTATGTTCAAGTGCTATTTCTTTACAACACCGAGAAACAAACATTTCTAACACTCTTGTCACCTAGGCTGGAGTGCGATGGCTCGATCTTGGCTCACTGCAACCTCCACCTTCCGGATTCAAGTGATTCTCCTGCCTCAGCCTCTGGAGTAGCTGGGATTACAGGCACCTGCCACCATGCCCAGCTAATTTTTGTATTTTTAGTAGAGATGGGGTTTCACCATGTTGGCCAGGCTGGTCTCGAACTCCTAACCTCAGGTGATCCACCCACCTCAGCCTCCCAAAATGCTGGGATTACAAGATTTTCAGGATACATTATGAACGTTGCTGGGCTGGAGAGTAAGAACATTTTAATTCAGGCTGTAGACAGAAAGCATATCCCAAAGAAGGCCTTGGGTGTACTGTGAATTGTAAAATATGGCTCATCTGCTCTAGTTCTCTTAAAATCTTATCTCCAAATTACTAGAAACAATATATTTATTGTGTATTAGATGAGGTGTTCTAAACAAAGTATTTCTGTGTTTCTTTGATTTTGATTTTAATTTGGAGTTTTAAATAATATTTCCATTTAATAGGCAAATCCAGATCCCAACACTTGCCTTGGAGTGTTTGGCCTCAGTTTGTACACAACAGAGAGGGATCTTCGTGAAGTATTTTCTCGATATGGACCATTGAGTGGTGTCAATGTGGTTTATGATCAGCGAACTGGGCGATCTCGAGGATTTGCTTTTGTGTATTTTGAGAGAATAGATGACTCAAAGGAGGTAAATTTGTCTTTCATATGCCTGATTATAGTACTGAATTAGTGTGAAAAGTTGATTAACAGACTTATTTCTGTAAACATTGCATCCTTTTTTCTTCCTTTTTTTTCTTTTCTTTTTTTTTTTTTTAAAGATAGGATCTTGCGTCCAGGCACGGTGGCTCATGTCTGTAATCCCAGCACTTTGGGAGGCCAGGGCAGGTGGATCACGAGATCAGGAGATCGAGACCATCCTGGCTAACACGGTGAAACCCCGTCTCTACTAAAAACACAAACAATTAGCCAGGCGTGGTGGCCGGCGCTTGTAGTCCCAGCTACTCGGGAGTCTGAGGCAGGAGAATGGCGTGAACCCGGGAGGCGGAGCTTACAGTGAGCCGAGATTGCGCCACTGCACTCCAGCCTGGGCGACACAGTGAGACTCCGTCTCAAAAAAAAAAGATAGGATCTTGCTGATTTTGCTCTGTTGCCCAGGCTGGAGTGCAGCCTCGACCTCCTGGGCTCAAGCAGTCCTCCTACCTCAGCCTCCTGAGTAGCAGACACTACAAGTGTGGGCCACAATGCCCAGATAATTTTTTGTTGTAGAGATAAGGTCTCACTATGTTGCCCAGGCTGATCTCGAACTCCTGGCCTCAAGTGATCCTCCCAGAATGCTGGGTTTACAGGCATGAGCCATCATACATGGCCTGTTGTGTCCTTTCTAATTTTGACCTGATTCAAACTCTGCCTCTCAGTGTTAACAATTGGAGTCACCACAGTTTCACTTTTTTTGGTTATGCTCTCTGCTATAGGCATATGCTAATTGAAATCTGGCTGTGTAAAGTGAGCTATATGTGTTTAAATTAATGGAAAAAGTATATGTGTAAGTGTTCTCTTTTGAATAAGCCATAATGATGCTCCAAACAGATGATTACATTAACTTTTAAAAAATAATTCTGATGTGTGGGTTTGATGTGTTTAATTTTGTGTCTATAATGAGGAAGGAACTTGTTTTTCTATTCTCTAAATGTTCATTTATCAGTGTGTTCAATAATTGAAAAATAGTACATGGAAAGAATTGATAATTTTTTAGTGCTATTCTTAACTTGCCTAACACAATGAACTAATCAATGTCAATGATTTGAAATAGTGCTATTCTAACATGTTCGGTATTATAAAGGAAGTGGTAGGCTTGCTTTAAGTTTTTGCAGGGAGTCTTGCTGTGTTGCTTAGGCTGGTCTCGGAACAACTCCTGGCCTCAACTGTTCCTCCTGCCTTGGCTTCCCAAGGTGCTAGAATTACTGATGTGAGCCACCATACCTGGCCTAGGCTTGCTTACTCTTTACTAAAAGTTGATAGTAATTGATTTAGAAAATTGCATTTTAAAAAATTTGAAGCTCAATACTTTTAGTTTTATTAGACCTTCTGTCTTTTAAATTAAAATATATATATTTGTATATATCTGGAAGTTTTATTAGACCTTAATAATCAGGGTATTTTTCTTTTCTTTTCTTTTTTTTGTTTTTGAGATGGAGTCTCGCTGTGTCGCCCAGGCTGGAGTGCAGTGGCGCGATCTCGGCTCACTGCAAGCTCCACCTCCCGGGTTCATGCCATTCTCCTGCCTCAGCCTCCCGAGTAGCTGGGACTACAGACGCCCGCCACCACGTCCAGCTAATTTTTTGTATTTTTAGTAGAGGCAGGGTTTCACTGTGTTAGCCAGGATGATCTCAATCTCCTGACCTCGTGATCCACCCGCCTCAGCCTCCCAAGGTGTTGGAATTACAGGTGTGAGCCACCGCGCCTGGCCAAATCAGGCTGTCTTTTAAAAACAGTAAGTTCTTGGCATCTGGAGGGTAGAAGCCAGGAACACTGCTAAATAACCATACAGTACACAAGCTGGCACCCCATAACATAGAATCAGGCTCAAAATGTCAATAGTGCTAAGGTTGAGAAACCCCAGATAACTCTTAACAAACTGGTACTTTAGTTTTTAAGTCATTTATGTCACAGGCAGTTTAATGCCTTAATTTGTCAGTATTATGACTTTTTTTTTTTTTACTGTTACGTATTTGTGATTTATATATTCTTTTTCTCAAGAGATACACGTTATCAATTTAGAAATACTAGGATATCTGAGCTGAAGTAAAAGTTGCAAAATGCAAGCCAGAACAGTGTAATTTTTTTATTATTAATATTTTTTAATGTGAAACATGTTTATCTCTTGATTCCACCTCTCCCCTTCCACTTCTGGATAAAACTAAAATGGCAGGCCGGGCACAGTGGCTCGCACCTTGTAATCCCAGCACTTCGGGAGGCTGAGGCGGGCGGATCACCTGAGGTCAGGAGTTCAAGACCAGCCTGGCCAACATGGTGAAACCCCATCTCTGCTAAAATACAAAAATTAGCCAGGCATTGTGGCAAGCGCCTGTAACCCCAAGCTACTCGGGAGGCTGAGGCAGGAGAATTGCTTGAACCTAGGAGGCGGAGGTTGCAGTGAGCTAAGTTTGTGCCACTTCACTCCAGCCTGGGCAACAGAGTGAGACTCCACTTCATCTCAAAAAGAAAAAAAAAAAAGCTTAACTGGCAACTTTAAAGACAGGAGCAGTTACTTAGTGGCAGGATTAGAAGTTCCTTTTAGTTCACTAGGTGACAATATGTTACTTAAGGAGCGGGGTGACTAGGCTTGTCAGCTAAATCACAGTTTCTCTTTTCAGTTTCCCAGGCTGAATTCTCAGCTAACACAGGCATGTTGTATGGTTTCTTCTGTATGGCTGAGACTGTCTCCAGTTTTTAGGGACAAGCAATCTGAAGTGATTTGATTTTTTTCTTGTTTTTTTTTGTTGTTGTTTGTTTGTTTCTTTCTTTGTTTGGAGATGAGGTCTTGCTCTTTGCCCTGTCGCCTAGGCTGGAGTGTGGTGGCACGATCTCAGCTCACTGCAACTTCCGCCTCCCAGGCTCAAGTGATCCTCCCACCTTAGCCTCCCGAGTAGCTGGGACAACAGGTGTGCACCACCATGCCCGGCTAATTTTTGTATTTTTTGGTAGAGATGGGGTTTTGCCCCATTGCCCAGGCTAGCCTCAAAGTCTGGACCTCAAGTGATTTGGCTTCCCCAAAGTGCCAGGATTACAGGCATGAGCCACTTCACTTGGCTAAAGTGATTTTTTTTTTTTTTTTTTTGAGACGGAGTCTTGCTCTGTTGCCAGGCTGGAGGGCAGTGGCACAATCTCGGCTCACTGCAACCTCTGCCTCCCGGGTTCAAGCAATTCTGCCTCTGCCTCCCGAGTAGCTGGGACTACAGGTGCATGCCACCACACCCAGCTAATTTTTGTATTTTTAGTAGAGATGGGGTTTCACCATGTTGGCCAGGATGGTCTTGATCTCTTGATACCTCATGATCCCCCCATCTTGGCCTCCCAAAGTGCTGAGAGTACAGGTGTGAGCCATCGTGCCCAGCCTAAAGTGATTTTTAAAATCTTTTTAAAATTTGTATTCCTTTTTGACTAACTTCTCCCTGATTCTGAAAATTTCACTGAAATGTCAAAGTTATTAGTGTGCATATGGTGAAGATAATAATATAAGCTCCTCACCCTGTTTTAGTAAGAAGTACTTAGAGATTTTGTGTGTGTTTTTTTGGGGGGTGCTTAGGATGGGGTGGGGGGAGATCAACTTAGAGAATTTTGATTTTTGGAACTTCAAATGGAAGATGTGTTAAATTTGTTGCAGCTTTGCTTTTGCAGACATTTATGTGATGTAAAGTTCTTTTTAAAAATTGGACCTAGTGTGGTGTCTCATGCCTCTAATCCCAGCACTTTGGCAAGAGGATTTACTTGAGCCCAGGAGTTTGAGAGCAGCCTGGGGAAACATAGGGAGACTTGGTCTCTACAAATATATATATGTGTGTGAGAGAAAAGGAAAAAAAATTGTCCCAGAAACAAATAATACTCTCAGAGTTCTTTTCAAAGAGACCAAAGAGACAACTCTTATCTTCAAGAATTAGGCTGTGCAAGGTGGCTCATGTTATTTGGGAGGCTGAGGTGGGAAGGCCACTTGAGGCCACGAGTTAAGAGACCAGCCTGGGCAACATATTGAGATCTTGTCTCTACAAAAATAAATGCATGCAGGCCAGGCGTGGTGGCTTACGCCTGTAATCCCAGCACTTTGGGAGGCCAAGGCGGGCGGATCACAAGGTCAAGAGATCGAGACCATCCTGGCCAACATGGTGAAACCCCATCTCTACTAAAAATACAAAAAATTAGCTGGGCATGGTGGCGCATGCCTGTATTCCCAGCTACTTGGGAGGCTGAGGCAGGAGAATCACTTGAACCTGGGAGGGAGAGGCTGCAGTGAACCGAGGTCACGCCATTGCACTCCAGCCTGTGCAACAGGAGTGAAACTTGGTCTCATAAATAAATAATAAAATGCAATCCATTGAATGGAATACTGTTTAGACCCCTTCTCTACCAAGAATTTTTGTTTTAATTAGCCGAGCATGGTGGCACAAACCTGTGGTCCTAGCTACTTAGGAGACTAAGGCTGGAGGATTGCATAAGCCAAGAAGTTTGAGGCCACAGTGAACTATGATCCACTGCCAGCCTGGGCAATGGAGTGAGACCCCCCCCCCTTTTTTTTTTTTAATGACCTTTAGTTTATGGGGCACTCTTACGGAGAAATATTTGTGGATACATAAAAATCGTGTAGTTTTTATTAGTTTATTATACTTTTATTAGTTCAGTCTCAGTAAAAGGTTGAAAGGCATTACCATAAATTTGTTCTTGTCTGTTTATATCATTTCTTCTTGGCTGCTTACTGAGTCTTAATCAGTGTACTAGACTGCAAACTAAAGAATAAGATTGGGGGCAGGTTATAAAAAGAACATGTATAAAGCTTAGCAAACCCTTTTTAATGTTCTGAAGTCAGTCTTTGTAAGTGAAATCGCTGGAGACTAGAAAGTATGAAATGGCAGTCTACCTGGGCAACCTACAAAAAATTTAGCTTGAAAAGACTTCAGTCTCCGCTCCCCTGTTGATCTCATGGAGTGGGGAATGGGAGTTGAACCAGAACTGGAAAATTATTTAGGAAAGTTTGTTAACTACTCTTTGTTGATCTCATGGAGTGGGGAATGGGAATTGAACCAGAACTGGAAAATTATTTAGGAAAGTTTGTTAACTACTCTTTGTTGATCTCATGGAGTGGGGAATGGGAATTGAACCAGAACTGGAAAATTATTTGGGAAAGTTTATTAATACTCTTTCTGCTGAGTAAATTTAAATGTGTTCTGGACATTGTTGAGGTCTAGAATTGTCTATACAATGCCCTGTACAAGCTACATTGCTGTCATTTTCAAAATCGAGTTTATTTGGATTACATATACTTTGTGCTTAATTTTAAGTAATGATTACTTCAAGACTGGTGAATTATACGTGACTTTTTGTGCCTGTTCTTTATAGGCTATGGAAAGGGCAAATGGAATGGAGCTGGATGGTAGAAGAATTCGGGTGGATTATTCTATAACCAAGAGAGCGCACACACCAACACCAGGCATCTACATGGGCCGACCAACTCAGTAAGTAAGAGTTCAAGTTTCCTAAGCTAAACTATGAAATCCACCAGAAATATGTGCAAAATTTTGATTACTCAGAAACTTTTTTCCTATAATTAGAATTGATTCTGGCAAGGGGGTTGGGTTTGAGACATGGTCTCACTCTGTGGCCCAGGCTGGGCTGCTGTGGCGCCATTTCAGCTCACTGCAACCTCTGCTTCCTGGGTCAAACAGTCCTCCCACCTCATCCTCCCAGTTAGCTGGGACTACAGGCACCTGCCACCACACCCAGCTAATTTTTGTGTTTTTTGTAGAGATGGGGTTTTGCCATGTGGCATTTCGCCTTGTTGCCCAGGCTGGTCTTGAAATTCTGGGGTGAACTGATCTGCCTGCCTTGGCCTCCCAAAGTATAGGATTGCAGGTGTGAGCCACCATGGCAGGATAGAGTTGAAAGTTAAATACCTTCTTTTTTTGTTTGTTTTGTGTTTTAGAGATAAGATTTCATTATGTTGTACAGGCCGGTCTTGAACTCGTGGGCTCAAGCAATCCACCTGCCTCAGCCAGTCTTTTTTTTTTTATTTTTTATTTTTAGTAGAGATGGGGTTTCACCGTGTTAGCCAGGATGGTCTTGATCTCCTGACCTCGTGATCCACCCGCCTCAGCCTCCCAAAGTGCTGGGATTACAGGCATGAGCCACCGCGCCCAGCCAGCCAGTCGTTTTATTTTTACACACGTATGTTTGAGGAACAGGATAAATTAAAACTATCAAAAGTACATCCTGGCTTTTTTTCCCCCAAACCTGGCTCAGCTCTTTGTACTGTACAAGCAGAAAAATTATTGAATACTAAAAAAAATCATTTGCTGTTTAAATATTGATTCTCTTTTCTTTTTGTTCTTTTTTTTTTTTTTTTTTTTTTTTTTTTTGAGATGGAGTCTCACTCTGTCGCCCAGGCTGGAGTCCAGTGGCGTGATCTCGGCTCACTGCAAGCTCCGTCTCCCAGGTTCATGCCATTCTTCTGCCTCAGCCTCCCAAGTAGCTGGGACTACAGGTGCCTGCCACCGCGCCCGGCTAATTTTTTGTATTTCTAGTAGAGACGGGGTTTCACTTTGTTAGCCAAGTTGGTGTCTCGATCTCCTGACCTCGTGATCTGCCCGCCTCAGCCTCCCAAAGTGCTGGGATTACAGGTGTGAGCCAACCCACCCAGCCCTCTTTTTATTCTTATGTGACCTGGGGAAGTCTCTGTGTATAAGACATATTTTATTGATTTTGGCATTTGTTAAAAATATTAAAAGATGCCACAGTAGGCCGGGCACAGTGGCTCAACACCTACAATCCCAGCACTGGGAAGTCAAGGTGGGCGGATCACTTGAGCCTAGGAGTTTGTGACCAGCCTGGACAACATGGTGAAATCCCATCTCTCCTAAAAACATACCAAAATTAGCTGGGCGTGGTAGCAGGCACCTGTAGTCCTAGCTACTCAGGAGGCTGAGGTGGGAGGATTGCTTCAGCCTGAGAAGCAGAGTTTGCAGTGAGCTGAGGTTGCGCCTCATAAGCTAAAGAATAAGATTAGGGGTAGGTTATGAAAAGAACCTGTAGCACCTTGTGAGCAGCCTTGGCTCGCTGCAACTTCTTCCTGGGCCAAAGCAATCCTCCCACCTCAGCCTCCAAAGTAGCTGGGACTACATGTGCATGCCACTATGCTAATTTTTTTGTTTTAAAGAGAGAAGGGCTGTCTTAGAGAGAGAGAGAGAGGTCTCATTACATTGCCTGGGTGGGTCTTGAACACCTGGGCTCAAGGGATTCACCTACCTTGACTTCCCAAAGTGCTGAGATTACAGGCATGAGCCATTTTACCCCACCCTGATGCGTAGTGGCTCACACCTGTAATCCCAGCACTTTGGGAGGCTGAGGCAGGTGGATCACTTGAGCCTGGGAGTTCAAGACCATCCTGGGCAACATGGCAAAACCCTGCTTCTACTAAAAAAAAATAAAAAATCAGCCAGGTGTGGTGGCACATGCCTCTAATCCCAGCTACTCGGGAGCTGAGGCACAGGAATCACTTGAACTTGGGAGGCAGAGGTTGCAGTGAGCCTGGGCGACAGAGTGAGACTCTTTCTCAAAAAAAGAAAAAAAAAACATAAGTAGGGGTTTTGATAATGTTTTTAAATATACAACCCTCCTGGCTGGCTCACGATGTTCATTGGCCGGGCGCAGTGGCTTACACCTGTAATCCCAGCACTTTGGGAGGCCGAGGCGGGTGGATCACGAGATCGGGACCACGGTGAAACCCCGTCTCTACTAAAAATACAAAAAATTGGCTGGGCATGGTGGCGGGCGCCTGTAGTCCCAGCTACTCAGGAGGCCGAGGCAGGAGAATGGCATGAACCCTGGAGGCAGGGCTTGCAGTGAGCCGAGATCGCACCACTGCACTCCAGCCTGGGCGACAGAGGAAGACTCCGTCTCAAAAAATAAAAATAAAATATACAACCAAAGGCAGTATTCACAGAGGTATTTCTTGGGAATAAAAGAAGGAATATAGTCATTCCTTGGTATTCTCTTTGGTGTCCAGAGATACTTTAAAATTCTTGGTGTTTATTACCTTTTAGTCAGAGGGATACACCTTTTATTCATTTATTTATTTATTTACCAGTTTCATTTAGCAGTAGGAATGCATCTTAGCATTTTTATACTGCTGCTCAACACAGTGCTTCATCGTTTCAATTTGTTGAAAAGATTTTGATTTGGGCAGTGCATTAGTAGAAAAGCAGTTAATAGTTTTGAGAGTTTTGTGAAGCCCTTCTTGGTTATGTATGTAGGGAATAAGGCAAACCAGAATACCATGGGAGTCAGTAAAATGAGATACGGAGGCAATTTCTCATGAAAGGGATGTTCTTCCTCACTTTTCTCTTTTTTAAGCCATTCAATTTGTATTAAAGTGTCCTGGAAAATAGTCATTCACACTAATGGAGAATTTTTACATTTTTCTGCAGTAGTGGTGGGGGTGGTGGAGGAGGCGGCGGCGGTGGAGGTGGAGGTGGTGGCAGACGTCGAGATTCTTACTATGATAGAGGATATGATCGTGGGTATGACAGATATGAAGACTATGATTACCGATACAGGTAATGTTTTAACTTGAGCTTTTCTGTTCTAAATTAGATGATAGTAGTGTTACTTGGCACTTTTATGTTGGATACATATGAATAAAAACTTGATTTTTAAAATAGATCATATATGACGCCTTTGGGAGCAGAAGTTAGCAGTCTGTATATGCCAGTATTTTGTTGTGCTATATACTTTTCTGGTCTCATTGGCAGAAAGAGAACTTAATATTAAGTAGTTATCACCTTAGGTACATTATTATTTTGAATGATGAGGAATTTTTATTTTCATCTGCCTCAGTGGAGTGATTATATAGTATGCTAAGTAATCTTTCATTTCTTACAGAAGACGATCACCTTCTCCTTATTATAGTCGATATAGATCACGATCAAGATCTCGTTCCTACAGCCCAAGTATGTGAACTTTGCTTTTTGTAGCATTAAAAACCTCATTTCTAATTAATGGCTTACTTTAGAATATTAGAGTATAAGGTGGAAGGTGGCAGTTAATACTTGGAAAAATATGAGGCAAATTAAACTATAATTGTTAACTTTTTTTTTTTTTTGCTTTTTCTCTTTTAGGACGCTATTGATAACGGAATGGTTGCAATTAAGGACATTTTTTTTCCTCTTTTTTTTTTTTTTTTTTTTTTTTTTTTTTTTTTTTTTTTTAATTCTGAGATTTCCCCAAGCTTTGGATTCTTCCTACTCCTTAAGAAAAAAACTTTGGTTTATTTAGCATCTACACTTTTGTCAATTGTGTTGCTGTTTTCCACCCATTTTATTATACTCTTAAAGATGTAATTGTTGTCATTTTGAACAGTTAAACATCTTGAGTATAAAAAGAACCCCAATGTTATGCTTTGTAAATTTTTTTTTTTGCTTTTACCTAGATAAACTTCTAGCTAATCAAATAAGGAAAGAAACTGTCTTTTTAAAGCTTCTTTTATGTTAGATACTGTATTAGAGATCTGCATTTATCATGAGCTCCTTTTTTTTTTAACTTTATTTTTGGGAAAGTAACACATGAAGTAGTTCAGTCATGTCAGGTTTGTCTGGGGTGGAATGGAACAGTCAGGTAGTTGAAAGTTTTTTTTTTAGAGATGAAAAGCTTGTGAACTCCTGTAAAACATGCTGTATTTGAAATACATCTGTTAAAACTTAAAAACTAAAGTGTGATTTTTTTGTTGTTGTTGTTAAATTTATTGAAGTTTATTCCCTTAATCAGTGAAGGACAACCCTTATTTATTACCTAGAGCAGTTGTATAATTCGCTGTTAGAAATTTTGGTATTGGGACAGTGGATAAGCAGGTTATCACATAGCATAGAATTCTTAAAAGATACATGTGGGGAAAAGTAGTCTCAAATAAAAGCTAATTTCTTTGAAAATGGGATTGTCTCTTTATTGTGGTACAATGGAGAAATATGATTGATTGAGGAACTGGTCCTTCGTTTTCCCTCACATCCCCCCAGTGCGTATTTATACGAAAGTTTACCCATCCTGAGTTTTAATTTCCCAATATTTCTCATTTTTAAAAATATTTTTTCTTACACTAGAATGTTATTCCTTGTCTTTTCTTTGGTTCTTTTAAAACCCTTGTTTTTCTTCTCTTTTGGGGGAGACCAAATTGTAAATATTGAGAATGTTCAGTACCAGCACCATGCTGAAGGAAAGATAGGTAGCTAATACCTTTTTTTTTTTTTGAGACGGAGTCTTGCTCTGTCACCCAGGCTGGAGTGCAGTGGCGCGATCTCGGCTTACTGCAAGCTCCGCCTCCCGGGTTCATGCCATTCTCCTGCCTCAGCTTCCCTAGTAGCTGCAACTACAGGCGCCCACCACCACGCCCGGCTATATTTTTTGTATATTTAGTAGAGACGGGGTTTCACGGTGTTAGCCAGGATGGTCTCGATCTCCTGACCTTGTGATCCACCTGCCTTGGCCTCCCAAAGTGCTGGGATTACAGACGTGAGCCACCGCACCCGGCCTACCTTTTTTTTTTTTTTTGGAGACAGAGTCTCGCTCTGTTGCCCAGGCTGGAGTGCAGTGGCGTGATCTCAGCTCACTGCAAGCTCCACCTCTGTGGTTGACGCCATTCTCCTGCCTCAGCCTCCCAAGTAGCTGGGACTACAGGCACCCACCACCACGCCTGGGTAATTTTTTGTATTTTTAGTAGAGGGTTTTCACCATGTTAGCCAGGATGGTCTCGATCTCCTGACCTCGTGATATGCCCGCCTCAGCCTCCCAAATTGCTGGGATTACAGGCATGAGCCACCGCGACCAGCCTGTAGGTAGATAATATCTTAAGAAGTCTAAATATATTCCAGTAGGAAACACACTTAAATGACTGTAATGTAAAAGAAGAAGAGGGTGTTTCAAGTGACCTTTAAAAAAAGGTGTTGGGCAGCTCTGCGCAGTGGCTCACACCTGTAATCCCAGCACTTTGGGAGGCTGAGGCGGGCGGATCACGAGGTCAGGAGATTGAGACCATCCTGGCTAACACGGTGAAACCCCGTCTCTACTAAAACTACAAAAAAATTAGCCAGGCATGGTGGTGGGTGCCTGTAGTCCCAGCTACTCAGGAGGCTGAGGCAGGAGAATGGTGTGAACCCGGGAGACGGACCTTTCAGTGAGCCGAGATCACCCCACTGCATTCCAGCCTGGGCGACAGAGCGAGACTCTACAAAAAAAAATGGTGTTAGGGGCCAGGCTTGGTGGCTCATGCCTGTAATCCCAGCACTTTGGGAGGCCGAGGCGGGTGGATCACCTGAGCTCAGACTGGCCAATGTGGTGAAACTCCATCTCTACTAAAAATACAAAAAGAAGCTGGGTGTGGTGGCACGCACCTGTAATCACAACTACTCAGGAGGCAGAGGCAGGAGAATTGCTTGAACCCGGGAGGTGGAGTTTGCAGTGAGCCAAGATCACACCACTGCATTCCAGCCTGGGTAACAGAGTGAGACTCCATCTCCAAAAAAAAAAAAAAAAAAGGGGGGGATTAGGGCCAGACATGGTGGCTTATGCCTGTAATTCCAGCAGTTTCGGAGGTTGAGCAGGTGGATCACTTGAGGTCAGGAGTTGGAGACCAGCCTGGCCAAAGTGGTCTCGAAAGAAAAGGTGTTAGGGGATTGAAGCCTCAGACATCTTTTGCTCTGTTTGAAACAGGGTCTCTTTCACCCAGGCTGGAGTTCAGTGGTGTGTTCTTGGCTCACTGCAACCTCTGCTTCCTAGGCTGAAGCAGTCCTCCCACCTCGGCCTCCCACAGTGCTGGGATTACGGGCATGAGCCACCATGCCCAGCTAGACATCTTTATTTAAAAGCTTACTTTTTGAAAGACTTGTCCTTTTTAAATAATACATTTATTATTTAAAACTTATTTTAAATAATTAAATTTTGCAACTAGGGAACTGAGCACAGTCGAGTGCACCTATAGTCACAGCTACTTGGAACGCTGAGGCAGGAAGATTGCTTGAGGCCAGAAATTCAAGGCTGCAGTGTGCTATTATGATTGTGCCTGTGAATAACCACTGCACTCCAGCTGGGCAACATAGAACCCTGTCTCTAATAATAATAATAATAATAATAATAAAGGTTTGGTTTGGCTTTAATAATAAAAAGAACCTATAGTTCTAAATAGAACATTGTTGACTATACGAGTACTTTAAAAGACTTAAGCAGTATATCAACACTGAAAACATTAGCCTCAATCTGGAAGACGGGTTTTTTCTGTTTTGTTTTGTTTTGTTTTTGAGACGGAGTCTCGCTCTGTCACCCAGGCTGGAGTGCAGTGGCGCAATCTCGCCTCACTGCAAGCTCCGCCTCCCAGGTTCACGCTATTCTCCTGTCTCAACCTCCCTGGTAGGTGGGACTACAGGTGCCCGCCACCACGCCCAGATTTTTTTTTTTTTTTTTTTTTTTTTGTATTTTTAGTAAGAGGCAGAGTTTCACTGTGTTAGCCAGGATGGTCTCGATCTCCTGACCTCGTGATCCACCCACCTCGGCCTCCCAAAGTGCTGGGATTACAGGTGTGAGCCACTGCGCGCGGCCTGTTTGGTTTTTTTGAGACGTAGTTTCGCTCTTGTTGCCCAGGCTGGAGTGCAATGGTGCGATCTCGGCTCACCACAACCTCCATCTCCTGGGTTCAAGCGATTCTCCTGCCTCAGCCTCCCGAGTAGCTGGGATTACAGGCATGCGCCACCACCCTGGCTAATTTTATATTTTTGGTAGAGACGAGGTTCCTCCATGTTGGTCAGACTGGTCTTGAACTCCCGACCTCAGGTGATCCGCCCGCCTCGGTCTCCCAAAGTGCTGGGATTACAGGCGTGAGCCACCGTGCCCAGCCTGGAAGACAGTATTTATTAAGAGAGACAGGCTGGGCGCGGTGGCTCACGCCTGTAATCCCAGCACTTGGGAGGCCAGGGCAGGTGGATCACCTGAGGTCGGGAGTTCAAGACCAGTCTGACCAACATGGAGAAACCCCGTCTCTACTAAAAATTCAAAAATTAGCCAGGCATGGTGGCAAGTGCCTGTAATCCCAGCTACTCGGGAGGCTGAGGCAGGAGAGTTGCTTGAACCCGGGAGGCGGAGGTTGCGGTGAACACAGATCGAGCCACTCCCCTCCAGCCTGGGCAACAAGAGCGGAACTCTGTCGCAAAAAAAAAAAAAAAAATCCAGTAAATATTATTGAAGATTTTACATATGTGGGAAGGTGAAAAAGCAGGGAAGGAGACAAATGGAGTTAGGGGGGTGGGTATCTGTGAGAAAGCATGTTACATATAGGAACAAGTAAAATGACTTTAAGTACCATACCTGGAATACTGGAGAAGGTCAGAAAGGACGGATACTAACCACAGGGCTGGGTGCTGCTGGGGAGTGAAAGGGGAATGGGATGAGAGGTGTGGCTTTTAAGTAAGAGGTAAGTTTTATATATATATATATATATGGAAAGTGCTGTTAGAAGCAGTAGGTGTGGATAGCTGCATCTTACAGAGAGACAGGTGTAAAGACTTGGGCCTCCCACAGTGCTGAGATTACAGGTATGAGCCATGCCCAGCCCAACATCTTTATTTAAAAGCTTACTTTTTGGGCCAGGCACGGTGGCTCACGCCTGTAATCCCAGCAACTTGGGAGGCTGAGGCGGGCGGATCACGAGGTCAGGAGATCAAGACCATCCTGGCTAACAAGGTGAAACCCCCTCTCTACTAAAAATACAAAAAATTAGCCAGGCGTGGTGGTGGGCACCTGTAGTCCCAGCTACTTGGGAGGCTGAGGCAGGAGAATGGCATCAACCAGAGAGGCAGAGCTTGCAGTGAGCTGAGATCGCGCCACTGCACTCCAGCCTGGGCAACAGAGTGAGACTCTGTCTCAAAAAAAAAAAAAAAAAGCTTACCTTTTGGGCTGGGCGTGGTGGTTTATGCCTGTAATCCTAGTGCTTTGCGGGGCCGAGGCAGGTGGATCCACCTGAGGTCAGGAGTTTGAGACTCACCTGGCCAACATGGTGAAACCCAGTCTCTACTGAAAATACAAAAATTAGCCAGGGATGGTGGCATGCGCCTGTACTCCCACCTACTCAGGAGGCTGAGGCAGGAGAATCACTTGAACCTGGGAGGCAGAGGTTGCAGAGAGCACCACTGTACTCCAGCCTGGGCAACAAAGCAAGACTCCATCTCAAAAAAAGAAAAAAAATTACTGTTTGAAAGTCCTGTCCTTTTTAAGTATATTTTGTGACTAGGGAGCTGAGCTCAGTAGTGTGCACCTGTAGTCACAACTAGGGATGCTGAGACAGTTATTTTGAGCATAACTACTCAAAATAGAAATAAAAGCTTAGATATTTCTGGACCTCCACTTTTTCTGTTTACTATTAAGATCTAAGTGTGGCCGGGCACTGTGGCTCACACCTGTAATCCCAGCACTCTGGGAGGCTGAGGTGAGTGGATCACCTGATGTCAGGAGTTCAAGACCAGCCTTGCCAACATGGTGAAACCCCGTCTCTACTAAAAATACAAAAAAAATTAGCTGGGCATGGTGGTGGACACCTTTAATTCCAGCTACTTGGGAGGCTGAGGCAGGAGAATCTCTTAAGCCTGGGAAGCATAGGTTGCAATGAGCTGAGATGATGCCATTGCACTCCAGCCTGGGCAACAAGAGCAAAACTCCATCTCAAAGATATAAGTGGTTTCAACTGGCGGGTAAGAAAAACTGCTGCTGTTGGTGCTCTAACTTCTTACAACGGTGGTTCCCACTTAATCTTATTTAGGTCCTGGAGCCCTAAAAAAAAGTCTGAAAAACCTGCAGTCTGTCTTCCCATAAACACTTGTGTGAAACGTTCTGGTGTTTTTGTGTTGAGACAGGGTCTCACTCTGTCACCCAGGCTGGAGTGCAGTGGTGCGATCACAGCTCACTGCAGCCTCGACTGCCGGACTCAAGCAGTTCTCCCACTTCAGCCTCTCAAGTAGCTGGGACTACAGGCGCACGCTTCCATGCCTGGCTAATTGTTGTACTTTTTTGTAGAGAAGAGGCTTTGCCATGTTGCCCTGGCTGGTCTCAAACTCCTGGGCTCAAACAAATTGACCTCTCTCAGCCTCGAAAAGTGTTGGGATTACAGGTGTGAGCCACCACGTCCAGCAGAGTATTTGACTTTTAAATTATAATCTTGTGCATAAAATAAGATCTATAAGAATATACACCAGGGGCCAGGCTCACGCCTGTAATCCCAGCACTTTGGGAGGCTGAGGCAGGTGGATCACAAGGTCAGAAGATCGAGACCATCCTGGCTAACACGGTGAAATCCCGTCTCTACTAAAAAATACAAAAAGTTAGCTGGGCGTGGTGGCGGGTGCCTGTAGTCCCAGCTACTCGGGAGGCTGAGGCAGGAGAATGGCATGAACCCGGGAGGCGGAGCTTGCAGTGAGCCAAGATCACGCCACTGCACTCCAGCCTGGGTGACAGAGCAAGACTCAGTCTCAAAAAAAAAAAAAAGAGAATATACACCAGGCTGGGCGTGGTGGCTCACGCCTGTAATCCCAGCACTTTGGGAGGCCGAAGGCAGGTGGATCCACCTGAGGTCATTATTTTGAGACCAGCCTGACCAACATGGTGAAACCCCATCCCTACTAAAAAAAAAAAAAAAAAAATAGGCATGGTGGTGGGCACCTGTAATCCCAGCTACTCAGGAGGGTGAGGGAGGAGAATCACTTGAACCCAGGAGGCAGAGGTTGCGGTGAGCCAAGATCGCACCACTGCACTTCAGCCTGCACAACAGACTGGGACTCCGTCTCAAAAAAAACAAGAATATACACCAATCTCCTCATAGTAGTTACCCTGTGGAGTGGTAATCTGTGGAGAGAGGAGGTGAGATGAACATTCATAAAACCAATAAAACAGTTTTATGCTGGGCACTATGTTGCCTATGCTGGAGTTCAGTGTCTACTCACATGATCATAGGACTCCTGCACTCAAGCAACCCTATTGCTTTGCCCTCAAGAGTAGATCTGTGTGCCACCAAGCCTGGCCCTTGCTTGTTTAGGGTGTCATTGCTTATCAATGTTAGAACTTTTTTTTTCTTTTTTGAGACCGGAGTCTTGCGCTATGGGTTGCCCAGGCTGGAGTGCAGTGGCACGATCTCGGCTCACTGCGACTTTCATCTCCTGGGTTCAAGTGATTCTCCTGCCTCAGCCTCCCGTAGCTGGAATCACAGGCATGTGCCACCACACCCAGCTAATTTTTGTGTTTGTAGTAGAGATGGGGTTTCACCATGTTGGCCAGACTGGTCTCGAACTTCTGACCTCAGGTGATCCACCCACCTTGGCCCCCCAAAGTGCTGGGATTACAGGCATGAGCCACCGAGAACAGTTTCAATTGCACAGCAACTTGAACTATTACACACAAATACATACTGCTTTGCTGTGGCAATTAAAAGCCCAGCATTTTAATGTATTCCTATCCCTGATGTCAAACTTAATGCTTTGGGTTTTTAGTATGAATTTTCTTTTTCCCTCCCAATTAAGTTAAAATTAAATGAATCAAATGGTCAAAAATAGTGCATATTTTTATTCTATGAAACAATTCAGATACTTATTGACATTAAAAGATCAGGGGAGGAGTCTTTGAGCATACTCTGGCTAGGGAGGCTGCTCAATAATTGGAAAAAAAAAGTGAGAAGTGTAACATCAGTAGGAGTAATGAATATAGAAAACAAGGCTGGGCACAGTGGCTCATGCCTGTAATCCCAGCGCTTTGGGAGGTCAAGGTTGGCAGATCACCTGAGGTCAGGAGTTCAAGACCAGCCTGGCCAACATGGCGAGACCCCGTCTCTACTAAAAATACAAAAATTAGCTGGTCATGGTTGGGGATGCCTGTGATCCCAACTACTCAGGAGGCTGAGGCAGGAGAATCACCTGAACTCAGGAGGCAGAGGTTGCAGTGAGCTGAGATCATGCCACTGCATTCTAGCCTGGGCAATAGAGCAAGACTCCATCTGAAATAAATAAATAAATAAATGTGGGGGAGGCCTTTTTTTATTTTTTAAAAAAAGATGGAGTTACCGGGCGCAGTGGCTTATGTCTGTAATCCCAGCACTTTGGGAGGCCGAGGCTGGTGGACCTGGGGTCAGGAGTTCGAGACCAACCTGACCAACAAGGTGAAACCCCGTCTCTACTAAAAATACAAAAATTAGCCGGGCATGGTGGCAGGCGCCTGTAGTCCCTGCTACTTGGGAGGCTGAGACAGAATTGCTTGACCCCAGGAGGTGGAGGTTGCAGTGAGCCAAGATGGCACCACTGCACTCCAGCCTGGGTGATGGAGCCAGACTCTGTCTCAAAAAAAAAAAAAAAGATGGAGTTATACAAAGGAAAATAAGCTTATATACTCAATTATTTACAACACAAAATTATTTTAAAATGACTATCCTATTCACCCCTCAGAGGTGAGTGAATGGATACATGGGTAATTGAGGTACTAGTTTTAGACTGTTACCGAGTATGGCTTCAATCATTAGGAAAAATTCAAAGTATATACAGAGAGAGGAAATGGGGAGTTAGTGTTTAATGGGTATAGTTTCAAGTATGTATAGCAAAAAAAAAAAAAAAAAATCCACATATATGTAGTTTGTTGCTACATAACTGTTCCTGGTGTACTCTGCAATTTGAAAGTTGTAAAATGATTAAGTAACCAATGAGGTAACTTCCTTGCTTTGTGACTGCTGCACAGAATGGTGCCTGGCATGGAGTAGATGTCCAGTAAATATTTGCATAGATGAATGAGAATAGAAGAGTAATTTAAAGAGCTAAAGTATAAGGGCAGTGTGACAGAAGGGATCTAGGCTGAAAATAATTGTGACAACCCTAACAAAGGTTAAAAATCACTTTTAGTAATCTGTGTAATGAGGGAAGAAAAATGGCAGTTTAATTATCATTAAAGTGTGGGTGCTTAAGTTGCCTTAAAAATTCATTTATGGTGGGGTGCGGTGGCTCACGCCTGTAATCCCAACTCTTTGAGAGGCCAAGGCAGGCGGATCACGAGGTCAGGAAATTGAGACCATTCTGGCTAACACGATGAAACCCCGTCTCTACTAAAAATACAAAAAATTAGCCGGGTGTGGTAGCATGCGCCTGTGGTCCCAACTACTTGGGAGGCTGAGGCAGGAGAATGGCTTGAACCCGGGAGGCGGAAGTTGCAGTAACCTGAGATCATGCCACTGCACTCCAGCCTAGGCAACACAGCAAGACTCTGTCTCCAAATAAAAAAAGAAAATTCATTGATATGGAACACTGGGATCTCTGATAATGTCAGATAAGTTAACCATTCTATTTGACATTCACGAGAATATCAAGTGCAAACATGTCACAATAGGCTGGGCGTGGTGGCTCACGCCTGTAATCCCAGCACTTTGGGAGGCCTAGGCAGGCAGATCACCCGGGCTCTGGAGTTCAAGACCACCCTGACCAACATGGAGAAACCCCATCTCTACTAAAAATACAGAATTAGCCTGGCATGGTGGCTGATGCCTGTAATCCCAGCTACTCGGGAGGCTGAGGCAGGAGAATTGCTTGAACCCGGGAGGTGGAGGTTGCAGTGAGCTGAGATCACGCCATTGCACTCCAGCCTGGGTAACAAGAGTGAAACTCTGTCCCCCCCAAAAAAAAAAGAAAAAAGAAAAAAAAACAAGTCACAATGGAAAATGTTCTTTTTTAAAAACTTAAAAGGGATATGGATTTATATTCTTTTTTTGAGATGGAGTCTCACTCTGTCGCCAGGCCCAGGCTGGAGTGCAGTGGCGCGATCTCAGCTCATTGCAACCTCTGCCTTCTGGGTTCAAGCGATTCTCCTGCCTCAGCCTTCCGAGTAGCTTGGGACTACAGGCGCGCGCTACCACGCCCAGCTACTTTTTTCGTATTTTTAGTAGAGATGGGGTTTCACCAATTGGCCAGGATGGTCTCGATCTCTTGACCTCGTGATCCACCCACCTCAGCTTCCCAAATTGCTGGGATTACAGATGTGAGCCACCATGCCCAGCTGGATTTATTTTCAAATACTAACAAAGCTATTGATACATTATTTTCACAAACTTCCAGCTGAAATTTAGCATTTCCTTCAACAATGAATGTAGGCAAAGTTTCAAACCTTTGTAAAGGCATACACATATATTTGTAATCAAACTTTTAATAAAACATTTTTGTGTTTGTTTTTGTTTTTTGTGTTTGTTTTTGTTTTTGGAGACGGAGTCTCACTCAGTTGCCCCGGCTGGAGTGCAGTGGCATGATCTTGGCTCACTGCAAGCTTTGCCTCCCAGGTTCATGCCATTCTTCTGCCTCAGCCTCCCAAGTAGCTGGGACTACAGGCACCCGCCACCAAGCCCAGCTAATTTTTTTGTATTTTTAGTAGAGACGGGGTTTCACCGTGTTAGCCAGGGTGGTCTCGATCTCCTGACCTCGTGATCCGCCTGCCTCGGCCTCCCAAAGTGCTGGGATTACAGGCATGAGCCACCGTGCCTGGCCAAAATTTAACGTTTTAAAGTACAATTTGTATGCTTTGGTTGTTCTTAAGGTAATTTAGAGTTTATACTATTTTTTAATAACAAATTATTAAATTTGTTATTAAAGTGCAAAGCTCAAATGAAGAAAATGAAAAACATTTGTTGTCTTTTATGTATGTATCTTGAATTCATATTACTGAATGGGAAAACCTAGTGCTATAAATATTTCAATCCTTACCTTCAAATGTATATTACTGTGCACTTCACGGAGTTACAGTGAGAATGCTATGTTCAGCAGGGTGTCTTAAGTTAAACATTCAGACTTAGAAAACCGTTAGTCCACATTTGGCATATTCACTTAGAAAAATACAGGATAGGAAGCAGCAAGTAGGGCAGTGCCAGGCATTCCACAGGGATCCTTGTAGCAGTTCACGCAGCAATACAACTTAGGTCTGAGATGTGAGATCCACATCACGCAAGTGCACAAGACACCTGGTTTTAAAAGTTTTATGACCTGTTACCCACAGGCATAGCTTCTAAGCTTCCTGAGACATATGCCTCTTATGTCATTGCACTTAAGATGTAGTGTCTCCATTGGATACTTTAGTTTCTCCCAGTGAAGATGCAATTTACCAGTCAAATCATTTTTACCACAAGCAATGTTGTAACACAGTTGACATACTAGCCTTATCAGGGTGCCAGAGAAACAACTAGAAATTTAATGAAAGGCCAAATTCCCACACAGAAGGGGAAAGTTCTTATTAAACAGTTTATAGTAGTCCCTACAAGATTTGGGGCTGGGGGCGGGGAGTTCAATGAAATAGTACCAAAGGTCACATGGAAGAATGTACTTAGAAATGAATAAACAATCAGGAATAGAGTCCAGACTAGATCCAAGTACCTATGAAAACTTACATGGGCTGGGCATGGTGGCTCATGCCTGTAATCCCAGCACTTTGGGAGGCTGATGCAAGAGGATCACTTGAGCCCAGGAGTTCAAGACTAGCCTGGACAACATACTGAGATCCCCATCTCTACAAAAAATAAAAAATTACCTGGGTTTGGTGGTGCATACCTGTAGTCTTAGCTACTTAGGAGGATGAGGTGTAAGTTGAGCCTGGAAGATCCAGGCTGCAGTGAGCCATGGTTGTGCCACTGCACTCCAGCCTAGCTGACACAATGAGACCCTGTCTCAAAAAAGGAAAGAAAACATACATACTTAAATGATAAAGGTAGCATTTTGTTTTTATGGGAAAATGACAGATCAGTAAAGGATGTTATATGGCTATTTGGAAGAAAATAGATTTAGACTCTTGCTTCATACAATATTACAACAATACAAATTATAGGTGGGTTAATATATAAATGTAAAAAAACTATATGTTATTTGGCAACCATGATAATAATAGTTGATAAGGCAAGACTGATGGGTACTAAAACTAGTACATACAAATTTCAGGAATAGGCCAGGCGTGGTGGCTCACACCTGTAATCCCAGCACTTTGGGAGGCCAAGGCCAGTGGATCACCTGAGGTGAGGAGTTCAAGACCAGCCTAGCCAACGTGGTGAAACCCCGTCTCTACTAAAAATAAAAAATTAGCCGGGTGTGGTGGCACACGCCTATAGTCCCAGCTACTTGGGAGGCTGAGGCAGGAGAATCGCTTGAACCTGGGAGGCGGAGGTTGCAGTGAGCCAAGATCGTGCCACTGCACTACAACCTGGGCAAGAGTGAGACTCCGTCTCAAAAAAAAAAAAAAAAAAAAAAAACAGGAATAACAAGGAATTTATATAATCTGAAAATATATCTTCACAAGCTATTACAAATAAGAAAAAACTTTGGGCCAGGCGCGGTGGCTCACGCCTGTAATCCTAGCACTTTGGGAGGCTGAGGCAGGCAGATTGCCTGAGTTCAGGAGTTCGAAACCAGCCTGGGCAACACAATGAAACCCTGTCTCTAGTAAAAATATTTTAAAAAATTAGCCAGGCATGGCAGCATGCCCCTGTAGTCCCAGCTACTCCGGAGGCTGAGGCAGGAGAATTGCTTGAACCTGGGAGATGGGTTGCAGTAAGCCAAGATCGCGCCACTGCACTCCAGCCTGGGTGACAGAGCCAGACTCCATCTCCAAAAAAAAAACAAAAACCAAACAAAAAAACTTTGTAATTTTACACTGGAGAAACCTGGCATATCAAACCATGTGATTAAAGTTAATATCATCAGTAATGGTAATAATGGATATCATGTGCTTCCTGATGCACTAAAGACATTGGTGATATTTCACAAAAAATAAGTATAATCACTGCTGTAATCAGAAAAAATCAGATACCCCCCAAATGAGAAGCAGTCTAAAATAACTGACTTGGGAGCTTAAAAAATTTCAATATTATAAAAGTTAAAGACAGGAATATTGCAGATTAAAGGAGACTGAAAAGACATGATAACTAAATACAAGCCATGATCTGGGGTTTTTCTTTTTAAATTCTTTTTTTTGAGACAGAGTCTCGCTCTGTTGCCCAGGCTGGAGTACAGTGGTGTAATCTTGGCTCACTGCAACGTCTGCCTTCCAGGTTCAAGTGATTCTCCCACCTCAGCCTCCTGAGTAGCTGGAATTACAGGCACATGCCACCACGTCCGGCTAATTTTTGTATTTGTAGTAGAGATGGGGTTTCACCATGTTGGCCAGGCTGGTCTCGAACTCCTGAACTTAGGTGATCCTTCAGCCTCAGCCTCCCAAAGTGCTGGGATTACAGGCATGAGCCACCACACCCAGCCATTTTTAAAACTCTTTTTAAAACATGATTTGAAAGATAATTGCACTTTCAATCGTAGGGAATTATACAATCATTTGTTAGCCATTCTTCTATCCCCCTCCCATTTTTTTTTGAGAAGAGTCTTGCTCTGTCGCCCAGGCTGGAGTGCAGTGGTGCAATCTTGGCTCACCGCAACCTCCGCCTCTTGGGTTCAAGCAATTCTCCTGCCTCAGCCTCCTGAGTAGCTGAGATTATAGGCACGCACCACCACGCCCAGCTAATTTTTGTATTTTTGTAGAGACGGGGTTTCATCATGTTGGCCAGGCTTGTCTTGAACTCCTGACCTCAGGTGATCCACCAGCCTCGGCCTCCCAAAGTCCTGGGATTACAGGCGTGAGCCACTGCCTGGCTATCCCCCTCCCTTTTTTGTTTTTTTGAGACTGTGTCTTTCTCTGCCCAGGCTGGAGTACAGTGGTGGGATCTCTGCTCACTGCAGCCTCCACCTCTCAGGCTTAATTGATCCTCCTGCCTCAGTCTCCCAAGTAGCTGGGACTATAGACGTGTGCCACCATGCCCAGCTCATTTTCGTATATTTTTTGTAGAGTCAGGGTTTCGCCATGTTGCCCAGGCTGGTCTCAAACTCCTGGACTCAAGTGATGCATCTGCCTCAGCCTTCCAAAGTGCTGAGATCACAGGCATGAGCCACCGGACCCAGCTACGCGTCTCTTTAAAATCAGATTTATTGAGGTTTAGTTAATACACATAAAATTGACTTTTTTTAAACAAAATCTTCCTTTGAACACAAAAAATCCACCACTTTGAGAGTAATATTGTACTGTTTTGATTAAATGTACACAGGGTTTACATCATTTTTTTCTGTAGCACAAGTCCAATAAAGGATACATTAATTTGTAATCTACTTTGACAGCTACAAAGCAGAAATCTTTCCATATAAGTTATTCTTAGAACTTCTTTAGTACCGAGTATATTTAAGTCAATTCTATGAATTGACTTTCAAGACAGACTGAATTGGTGTAAAAAAAGAATGTTAAATTCTACTTTAAGTAAAAGTTAACTAAATTAAGCCCTCCGTAAACTAAGGCTTACTCTACTTTTATTTATTTACTGGGAGACAAGGTCTCACGCTGTTGCCCAGGCTGGAATGCAGGGTGTGATCATAACACTGCAGCCTCGGCCGAGCATGGTGGCTCACACCTGTAATGCAAACACTCTGGGAGGCCGAGGTGGGTGGATCACCTGAGGTCACGAGTTTGAGACCAGCCTGGCCAACATGGTGAAACCCTGTTTCTACTAAAAATACAAAAGTTAGCCGGGCATGGTGGTGCACCTCTGTAATCCCAGCTACTCGGGAGGCTGAGGTGGGAGAATTGCTTGAACCCAGGAGTTGGATGCTGCAGTGAGCTGAGATGGTGCCATTGCACTCCAGCCTGCTTGACAGAGCAAGATCCTGTCTCAAAACAAAAACAAAACAAAACACTGCAGCCTCTAATTCCTGGGCTCAATCCATCCCCCTTCTTCAGCCTTCGAGTTGGTGGGACTACAGGTGCTGCCACCACTCTCAGCTAATTGTTCAGTTTTTTGTAGTGACAGGGTCTTTCTGTGTCGCCCAGACTGGTCCTGGTTTCAAGCCATCCTCCCGTTTTGGCCTCCCAAAGTGTTAGGATTATAGGTGTGAGCCACTGCACCCAGCCTACTGTACTTTTAGATGACAGACGTGTGTCATGAGAAAACAAAGTGCTAACCAAATTTTTATTTTTATTTATTTATTATTTTTTGAGATGGAGTCTTGCTCTGTCACCCAGGCTGGAGTGTAGTGGCATGATCTCAGCTCACTGCAATCTCCGCCTCCCAGGTTCAAGTGATTCTCCTGCCTCAGCCTCCCCAGTAGCTGGGACTACAGGCGCCCACCACTACGCCCGGCTAACTGTTGTATTTTTAGTACAGACAGGGTTTCACCATATTGGCCAGGCTGGTCTTGAACTCCTGACCTTGTGATCCGTCCACCTCAGACTCCCAAAGTGCTGGGATTACAGGAATGAGCCACCGCACCTGGCCGTAACCAAAATTTTATTTAGTGAAACAATTTTCATTCCACGGCCTTTAGTGAAACAATTTTCGTTCTATGGCCTTTAGTCTATAGAGAGATTTAGAAAATGCTCTACAATTTCCACAGTAAAATGCAATTAGAGTTAATTTTAAGGTGTGGGAAGATTGCTAAAAGTTATTTATTGGGTTGGGTGAGGTGGTTTATGCCTGAAATCCCAGCACTCTGGGAGGCCGAGGCGGGTGAAACACCTGAGGTCAGGAGTTTGAGACCAGCCTGGCCAACATGGTGAAACCCATCTCTACAACAAACAAATTAGCCAGGCGTGGTGGTATGCCCCTGTAATCCCAGCTACTCAAGGTGGCTGAGGCAGAGGTTGAGGTGAGCTGAGATCACATCACTGCACTCCAGGATGGGCAACAGAACAAGACTCTGTCTCAAAAACAAACAAAACAAAACAAAAAAAACGTAGTCAATCTTTCTGCTTTTTTTTCTTTTTAGTTATGTAGCTATCTCTAGGTTGAGTAATATCTTAAAATTGTCTAATCCAACTTTGTATCTAATGATTGTATCCCCTCTATAATAAGATATTCTTTAGAGTACCTAGTTTAAGGAAATGGGTTTTAACCTAGGGTCCATGGCTAGGAGGTAATGGATAAACTTTAAGAGAGATCATTACCCTTTGAACATATATTCAGAACTTGATGTGCTTGCATTTGTGTTTTTTTTTTTTTTCTCTTCTTTTTTGAGACAGGGTCTCGCTCTGTCGTCTAGGCTGGAGTGCAGTGGCGCGATCTTGGCTCACTGCAACCTCTGCCTCCCGGGTTCAAGCGATTCTCCTGCCTCAGCCTCCAGAGTACCTGGGATTGTAGGTACCTGCCACCACACCTGGCTAATTTTTGTATTTTTAGTACAGATGGAGTTTCTCCATGTTGGCCAGGCTGGTCTCAAGCTCCTGACCTCAAGTGATCCACCCGCCTCAGCCTCCCAAAGTGCTGGGATTACAGGCGTGAACCACCGGGGCCTTGTGTGTATTTTTTCTAAGGAAAGTTAAGTGGTTCCATCAGATTCTAAAAGGTGTTCCTGGCTGGGCATGGTGGCTGATGCCTGTAATCTCAACATTTTTTTTGGGAGGCCGAAGGGGGCGGATCACCTGAGGTCAGGAGTTCAAGACCAGCCTGGCCAACATGGAGAAACCCCATTTCTACTAAAGATACAAAAATTAGCCAAGTTTGGTGGCGGGCGCCTACAATCCCAAGTACTCTGGAGGCTGAGGCAGGAGAATCGCTTGAACCCGGGAGGCAGAGGCTGCAGTGAGCTGAGAGTGTGCCACTCACTGCACTCCAGCCTGGGCGACAAGAGCAAGACTCTGTCTCAAAAAGGAAAAAAAAAAAAAAGATACATTCCTAAACAAAAGCTTTAAAATGAGACATTAAAGAAAACTAAGGGCCGGTCTGAGTGCAGTGGTGTTTACAACTAATTGATCACAACCAGTTATAGATTTCTTCCTTCCTTCTCCACTCCCACTGCTTCACTTGATTAGCCAGGAAGGAAGGAAGGGAGGGAGAGAAGGAGGGAGGGAGGGAGCCAGGGAGGGAGGGAGGGGAAGAAAGGAGGAGGAGGAGGAAGAAAGCTAAGAGCAGCTTGGGTACTTTTCCACACTTTTAAGAATAACATGAATGGCATTTATAGGCTGCCTCTCAAGGGGCAGGCAAGGACCCACAGTATACATCCATCTCTATCCTCCACAAGACTCCCTTTGGGGTATAAATATGTGTTGAATAAATAAGTAAGTAAACATTATTTCACCCAGTGTTTTTTGATGACACTTATCAGAGAGAGAGACTTGTAGGCTTGAAACAAATCCAGTTCGAATCATACCCAGTACATTCATGTCCTTTTTTTTTTTTTTTTGACAGTAATAGGCTTTAATTCACTTTATTTTTCTTGCATAAAAACCCTGTGTTTTAGTCACAGCTGGAGCCTGGGTCCTCTGCACGGAGACTCTGGTGTGGGTCTTGGCGAGGTGGTCAGTGAATTCCTGATAGGGAGACTTGGTGAATACAGTCTCCTTCCAGAGGTCCTTCAGGGGATCAGGTAGCTGTAGATCTTAGAGACAGCATCCAAGATGGCGTTGGCGAAGTTGCCCAGGGTGGCAGTGCAGCCCCTGGCTGAGGTGTAGCAGTCGTAGATACCAGCCATCATGAGCAGCTTCTTGGGCACAGGAGCTGAGACGATGCCAGTGCCCCTGGGCGCGGGGATGAGGCGCACCAGCACAGAGCCGCAGCGGCCTGTCACCTTGCAAGGGACGGTGTGGAGCTTGCCGATCTTGTTCCCCCAGTAGCCTCTGCGCACGGTGACAATGGAGAGCTTGGTCAGGATGATGGCCCCGCGGATGGCGGCGGCCACCTCCTTGGAGCACTTCAACCCGACCAGCGTAGCCATTGTAGTCCCTGATGGCAACAAACGCCTTGAACCTGATGGCGCTGGCCGGCGCGGGTCTGCTTCCGCACCGGCATAATCTTCAAAACCTCGTCCTTGAGAGAGGCCCCCAGGAAAAAGTCAATGATCTCAGATTCCTTGATGGGCAGCGAGAAGAGATAAATCTCCTCTAGGGACTTGATCTTCATGTCCTTGGCCAGGCCGTCCAGCTTGGTGACGGGCATCCGCTCCTTATCCTCGGCCTTGCCTCCGCGAAACGCGGTCTTGGCCCCTGACCCATCCACGGCCGCGACCCCGGCCCCGGCCCCATCCACGGCCGTGACCCCGGACCCGGATGCCACTGCTGAAACCCTCAGCGGAAGTCACATCAGTTCCCCTTCCCAGGGCCCCCGGGGCCTCCGGCGCCCACACCACCCGCCCACCCGCCCGCGCCCGCCCGCCTGCCCCCGCCCGCTGCACTGGCGTCATCCGCCATTTGGTGTTTTCTCGGAGAAGCAGCACATTCGTGTCTTTACAGAAAAATATATCTGCTATAGTCACAACTTTTACAATCTAGGGATTATATAAATATTTTGTTGTTGTTGTTAGCTAATTAGCTAACAACACAATGAAACCTTATGACATTCACTACATTTTGAATAGTGTTAACTATTTCATGTAACCCATCATGAAATAAATGTAAGAATGAAAGATCCCAGCCTGATGTGGTGTTGTGTCTCTGTAATCCCAGCTACACAGGAGGCTGAAGTGGAAGGATTGCTTGAGCCCAGGAGTTTGAGGCCAGCCTGGGCAACACAGCCAGCCCCTATATAAAAACAAACAAACAAAAGTATCCCATAATAACCAAAACATATATTTTGCTATCTGGAATTATAGCTCTTTTAAAATAGAAGGTGAAATAAATTTACCGTAACTTCCTAGAATTTCATTTAATAATTAAATGGGATCACGCCTGTAATCCCGGCACTTTGGGAGGCCAAGGCGGGCGGATCACGAGGTCAGGAGATTGAGACCAACCTGGCTAACGCAGTGAAACCCCATCTGTACTAAAAATACAAAAAAATTAGCAGGGCGTGGTAGCGGGCGCCTGTAGTCCCAGCTACTGGGCAGGCTGAGGCAGGAGAATGGCCTGAACCCGGGAGGCAGAGCTTGCGGTGAGCTGAGATCGCGCCACTGCACTCCAGCCTGGGCAACACAGTGAGACTCCGTCTCCAAAAAAAAAAAAAAAAAAAGGGAGTTTCGTTCTTGTTGCCCGGCCTGGAGTGCAATGGCGTGATCTCAGCTCACCGCAACCTCCGCCTCCTGGGTTCAAGTGATTCTCCTGCCTCAGCCTCCCGAGTAGCTGGGATTACAGGCACACGCCACCATGTCCAGCTAATTTTGTATTTTTAGTAGAGAGGGGGTTTCTGCAATGTTGGTCAGACTGGCCTCGAACTCCTGACCTCAGGTGATCCACTCGCCTCGGCCTCCCAAAGTGCTGGGATTACAGGAGCCACGGCGCCCAGCCGAACTCTACTTTTCAACCTGAGAATTACTGTTCAATGAGTTTAGATTACAGATTGTTCTTTTGCAGGCCAATTTTGCCATTTCTTCTCTTCAAATAGGACATCGTAAAAACCTCATGTTAATAATATGTATATGTATATATAATATGCATAATGAATATACATATATGTATATATGTATAATATACATATATGTATATACATATAGTTGTGTTAATATGTATATATGTATATAAATATATATATGTATAAAGTATATTATATTAAATATAATATATAATATATTAAATATAATATATAATATAAATATATTATATTAAATATAATATATAATATAAATATATTAAATATAATATAATATGTATATATTTACATATATAAGTATATACATATAATATGTATATAAGTGTATATATATATATTTTTGAGACGGAGTCTCACTCTGTCACCCAGGCTACAGTGCAATAGCATGATCTCGGCTCAATTTCCGCCTCCTGGGTTGAAGGGATTCTCTTGTCTCAGCCTCCCAAGTAGCTGGGATTACAGGTTTGTGCCACCACACCCAGCTAATTTTTGTATTTTTAGTAGAGACAGAGTTTCACCGTGTTGGCCAGGCTGGTCTCGAACTCCTGACCTCAGGTGATTTGCCTGCCTCAGTCTCTCATAGTGCTGGGATTATAGGCGTGAGGCACGGCGCCCAGCCTTAACTCAGTATATGTTGCCAAAAGTGAAAATAATCATCCATAGTAAGCCTCAAAATCTCCTTTAAATAAAGTTCTGCTATTCTTTTTTTTTTTTTTTGAGACAGAGCCTCCATCTGTCACCCAGACCAGAGTGCAGTGGCACAATCTTGGCTCACTGCAACCTGTGACTCCTGAGTTCAAGGAATTCTCCCTGCCTCAGCCTCCCAAGTAGCTGAGATTACAGGCACCCACCACCACACCCGGCTAAGTTTTGTAGTTTTAGTACAGACAGGGTTTTGCCATGTTGGCCAGGCTGGTCTCGAACTCCTGACCTCAGGTGATCCAACCGCCTCGGCCTCCCAAAGTGCTGGGATTACAGGCGTGAGCCACTGTGCCAGGCCTCTATTATTTCTTAAAGGGTAGTCCATATATGAAGTAATAAAAGTTCATGATGCTGTGTCTGACATGGATGTACTGATACTGAATTATGACCAAGCTTTTCATCACCCTTAGATAACTGAAACCATAAAGCTTGAAGATATTTTAGTTCTGAAAAATTGGTCTATATTCTCAATCCCAAAGTAACTGGGTTTTTTTTGTTGCTGTTGTTGTTTCAAACGAGGTCACCACATGCCTTTTAAGGGGTGGGGTGGAGAATGTATTTGCACAAAAAAACTCCAACATTTGTATGCTCAACAATGTGTACTGACGACTTGCAGCATGGAAGGCTGAATGTTAGACAGTATCATACATTCATTCGACAAATATTTACTGAGTATTTACTATGGGCCAAGCACAATTTAAGGCATTGGGAAAGTGGCAGTGAACAACATAAACCAAAAAAACTCTGCCTTCATGTAGTTTACTTATATACAAAGATAAATTAGACCTTGCTAAATCAGTTTAGACTCCAATGGAAGAGACAAGTGTGAAAATCTTTTTAAATGATAAATATTTTGCAATAAACAAAGTGCTATATCAAATTCACACTTAAAAATTCTGAAATCTAGGTCGGGTGCAGTGGCTTGTGCCTGTAATCCCAGCACTTTGGGAGGCCGAGGCGGGAAGATCATGAGGTCAGGAGATCGAGACCAGCCTGGCCAACATAGTGAAACCCCGTCTCTACTAAAAATACAAAAATAAGCCAGGCGTGGTGGCATGCGCCTGTAGTCCCAGCTACTTGGGACGCAGAGGCAGGAGAATCCCTTGAACCCAGGAGACGGAGGTTGCAGTGAGCCAAGATTGCTCCACTGCACTCCAGCCTGGGCAACAGAGCAAGACTCCAGCTCAAAAAAAAAAAAAAAATTGAAATCAGAGGAGGAAATGATTTTTTCTTTTCTTTTTCTTTTTTTTTTTGAGAGAGTCTCACTCTGTCGCCCAGGCTGGAGTGCAGTGGCACCGTGTCGGTTCATTGCAACCTCTGCGTTGCCAGGCTGGAGTACAGTGGCACAATCTCAGCTCACTGCAACCTCCGCCTCCCGGGTTCAAGTGATTCTCCTGCCTCAGCCTCCCAAGTACCTGGGATTACAGGTGCACACCACCACACCCAGCTAACTTTTTGTATTTTAGTAGAGATGAGAGGTTTTGCCATGTTGGCCAGGCTGGTCTCGAGCTCCCAACCTCAAGTGATCCGTCCGCCTCAGTCTCCCAAAGTGCTGGGATTATAGGCGTGAGTCACCGTGCCTGGCTTTTTTTTTTTTTTTTTTAGACAGAGTCTTGCTCTGTCACCCAGGCTGGAGTGCAGTGGCCCCAGTCTTGGCTCACTGCAACCTCTGTCTCCTGGGTTCAAGCGATTCTCCTGCCTCATCCTCCCGATTAGCTGGGATTACAGGCGCCCACTACCATGTCGGGCTAATTTATTTATTTATTTATTTTTTGAGATGGAGTCTCGCTCTGTCGCCCAGGCTGGAGTGCAGTGGCGTGATCTTGGCTCACTGCCAGCTCCGCCTCCCGGGTTCAAGTGATTCTCCTGCCTCAGCCTCCTGAGTAGCTGGGACTACAGGCGCCCGCCACCACGCCCGGCTAATTTTTTGTATTTTTAGTAGAGATGGGGTTTCACCGTGTTAGCCAGGCTTGCCTCGATCTCCTGACCTCGTGATCCGCCCTCCTCGGCCTCCCAAAGTGCTGGGATTATAGGCGTGAGCCACCGCGCCCGGCCACTCCTGGCTAATTTTTGTATTTTTTTTTTTTTTTTAGTAGAGACAAAGTTTCACCATGTTTGCCAAGCTGGTCTCAAACTCCTCACCTCAAATGATCCACCCACCTTGGCCTCCCAAAGTGCTGAGATTAGAGGCGTGAGCCACTGCGCCCGGCCAGTAAGGGATTCCTTTACAGGGGATAGATTTTTTGTTTTTTTTCTGCTTTCCCCACAAACTGTTACCTAGCTGTGTTATTTGAATAAATTTTTCTTTCCTTCTCTCTGTCTCTGATCCTGGTTATATGGACACAAAATATCCCTCCCTGCATTATTTTCCAGTGTCAAGCAATTATCCCTTTCTCTCTCGCATTTTATAGAACTTTCTAAACTGGTCCAATCATTTTATCGATATTCCCAGTCTTAGTCCTTTTTCTGAAAACTAAATTCCACAAATACCTGTTGAAAACTAAATTCCACAAATACCTGTTGAAAACTACTCAGTGCTCTCCTGGGATGAAAAAGATAAAAGGTGGTAGAAGTAGTTTTAACTCTTTTTACAGCTGTGGAAACAAAGGCCCGGGAGGTGAAGAAAACTGACCCGGGGCCACAGCAACATCAGCTACGCACACACAAAACAGGCACCAGGGCAGCATCCACAGTTTAGGAAGGAAGACAAACCAATTGACAGGTAAATGAAGTTATTGAAAAGCAGCTTCTAATTCAAAGGCACAGCCAAGGACTGTGACCGTCTTACTTTTCAGTTCATGTATCTAGTTAGGGGTGAGAGCTTGGGCTTGCAATTCCCTCAGTGGTTCTTCAGCTCCTTAGGAGATAGGAGTTGGGGGAGTCCCAAGTAACAGTTTGTGGGGAAAGCAGAAAAAAAATAAATAATAAGAAAAGAAAAAACTATCCCCTGTAAAGGAATCCCTTATTAATGCCAGCCATTAACACGAGCCGACATCCTGGACAAATATAAGAAATTTGTCTCAACAATCCAAGTAAAACAATACATTTTCTTTCTTTTTTTCTTTTTTTTTTTTTTGAAACGGAGTCTTGCTCTTGTCGTCCAGGCTGGAGTGCAGTGCAGTGGCACCATCTCAGCTCACTGCAATCCCTGCCTCCTGGGTTCAAGTGATTCTCCTGCCTCAGCCTCCTGAGTAGCTGGGATTACAGGCGCCTGCCACGACGCCTGGCTAATTTTTGTACTGTTAGTAGAGACGGGGTTTCGCTAGTTGTTGCCAGGCTGGTCTTGAACTCCTGACCTCAGGTGATCCGCCCGCCTTAGCCTCCCAAAGTGCTGGGATTACAGGCTTGAGCCACTGTGCCCGGCCAACAATACGTTTTCATAAAATATTTCCTTCTGCTAGAATCTGACCCTCGTGCTTCATGTGAACTTAGGTAAGAAATATTAAATAGTAATACACAGTCCCTCCACCCCCTGGTATTTATCTTTTTCTCCCCTTTTTAAAAATACATTTTTGAAATTTAAGGATGCCTGCTGCCTGTGAAGTCCCAGCCCCAGGAAGTCCTGATGACATGTGCCCTCTTTCCTTTTTTTTTTTTTTTTTTTTTGAGATAGGGTCTTGCTCTGTCCCCTAGGCTGGAGCACAGTGGCTCAATCTCAGCTCACTGCAGCCTCAAACTCCTGGGCTCACACGATCCTCCTACCTCAGCCTCCTGAGTAGCTGGGACTACAAATGCGCAGCACCATGCCCAGCTAATTTTTGTACTTTGGTAGAGATGGGGTTTCGCCATGCTGGCCAGGCTGGTCTCCAACTCCTGAGCTCAAGTGATCCTCCTGTCTTGGCCTCTCAAAATGCTGGGACTACAGGAATGAGGCACCACGCCCAGCCTCCGATATTTTACTGAAGCAAAAATAAAATTCAACCCTGTCAATTGGTAATTTGGAGTAAACCAGAGCATAACATTTTTCAAGTTTGATATAAGGAAGAATTTACCTTACCACTAGGAGTGTGTGAGGTGACTGTTAAAGCAGATTTCTTGGCGAGGCACAGAGGCTCAGGACTGTAATTCCAGCACTTTGGGAGGCCAAGGCAGGAGGACTACCTGAGGCCAGGAGTTTGAGACCAGCCTGGGCAACGTAGTGACATAGTGAGATCTTGTCTAAGAAAAAAAGAAAGAAAGAAAGAAATCAGATTCCTTGTCGTCTAGCGATTCTGATATAGCTGGGCTTTGAATCAAGCTTTTGAGAGACAGGAGAGAGATCACAGGCTAAATAAATCATGGAATTTCTTCCCTAGCAGCATTTTAGTGAACTGATTTTACCTGTTTGCGACAGTTTAAATGAGATCCTGACTGAAGTTACTGAGGTGAAGCAGGTGATTTTTTTCAAGGTCTCCTCCACCATAAAGACTTTCAACCTTAAGCTTTCCATAACATGCAGAACCCCTGATAAGCATAAATGTAGACGTTTTATTTAAAAAGGTAATGATTTTGTGTCCGGGCAAACCTCACCTTGGGTCTGTTTTCTTGTCACCAAAAATAGGAAAAACATACTATTCTTACTTCTCCCTTGCGTTGTTCTATGATGTCCTTCGGTGATAAACACATCTTGGTCCTGCCACCAAACTAGCTGTGTGTCTGCCTGCATTGACCTTCCTTGGCCTCAGTGGTAAAATGGGTATCTAGTAGATCCCTAATAATCTGTCTAGTCTTCAAATTATTATTATTATTATTACTTTGAGGCGGAATCTCACTCTGTCGCCCAGGCTGGAGTGCAGTGGCCCGATCTCAGCTCACTGCAAGCTCCGCCTCCCGGGTTCACGCCATTCTCCTGCCTCGGCCTCCGGAGTAGCTGTGACCACAGGCGCCCACCACTATGCCCGGCTAATTTTTTATATTTTTAGTAGAGACGGGGTTTCAGCTGTGTTAGCCAGGATGATCTCGATTTCCTGACCTCGCAATCCGCCTGCGTCAGCCTCCTAAAGTGTTGGGGTTACCGGTGTGAGCCACCGCGCCCTGCGCCTTCGAATTGTAGAAACATCTTTATGAAACAAGTTCAATTGAAAGTCATGTAAAAGAGAAGGTACAATCCCCTAGTTATTAAACAGAAAACAAACACACACCAAACTTCCTTATCCAAAGTATCTAAGAATTTGGAATATATATAAATAGGGCCAGGTGTGGTGACTCACACCTGTAATCCCAGCACTTTGGGAGGCTGAGGCAAGAGGATCGTTTGAGCCTAGGAGTTCAAGACCAGCCTGAGCAATATAATTAGACACTGTATTAAAAAAAAAAAAAAGTTAGCTGGGCATGGTGGTGCGTGCCTTGTAGTCCCAGCTACTCAGGAGGCTGAGGTGGGAGGATTGATTAAGTCAAGTAGTTCAAGGCTGCAGTGAGCTGTGTTCAAGTCACTGCATCCCAGCATGGGCTATGGAGGGAGGCTCTGTCTCAGAAACAAACAAAAGGGGTAAATATTGTATCTTCCTACTTTGAGTCTTCTAGTACTAGGCTGTAACACACATTGCCTCAATCTCTCTTTTTATTAAATAAAAAGTGCTAAAAGCATACACTTCCAAAGATAAAATCTTAACTACCAAAATTATATTTTAGTGAAATTGTAACCTAATATTTACTATAATGGATGTACTATTTACTATAGTAGATGTAACTGGAAGATACCTTCCAGTTATGCGTTCTTTTCCAGTTACAAGTGCTTTAAACACTTTGACTTCCCTTTATGTCAGAGTCTGATTTCTTGACTACATGCACTCTAGACTGGCTTTTGAAAACAAGACTATATTTGCATATTTATATCGGTATGTCCATAGCAGGATTCAAAATCCAGAGTCTATTACTTCACTTTACATTGCAGAATCACTTTGATAATGCCGAAGTGGCAATTTTCTTCAAATGTATTGTTTTCAAAATGAATTTGTTTGAATACCCAACCTCTAATCAGCTACATACATACACAATCAAAATCTCCAATGTCCTTACATTACCTGTAAGATCTTTTTTTAAAAAAAATCAGCAAAACTTGTTTTATGAGCTTTTTGCAATGGTGTGATCTCGGCTCACTGCAACCTCCGCTTCCCAGGTTCAAGCAATTCTCCTGCCTCAGCCTCCTAAGTAGCTGGGACTACAGGTGCGTGCCACCACGCCCAGCTAATTTTTGTATTTTCAGTGGAGACGGAGTTCTTTTTTTTTTTTTTTTTTTTACCTTACAGCTTGCATATTTATTGAACAAATACCACTAAAATAGCTAAAATACATTGGGTACTTGTCATGAGTGCATCAGTAAAGATCACACTGTTACAAAAGCCTGCATTTACAGCAGTACACAACTGCAACTCTACATAAATACCACGGATGCAGAATACCGTTTTCTTGCTCTATTTACACAGCTGATATTCCTATTCTAACGAAGGAGGGAGAGGAGGAATGCACAAGAAACTCAGGCCAATGGGGGAGCAAGAAGAAAACGAAGAAGTGCAGTGCATGCGTCATCAGTGTTTAACAGTCAGAAGCGAAACAGTTCAGAACAAGGCCTGTCCTATCAAAAGAAGAGCTGAAAAACAGTTATATGAAAATTAAGGTGGGCGTTCAGACTGGCTAACACAACAACATTCCATGAGTAGATGGTATTTTATTTTTGTTTATCCATTTCGTTGGGAGCAAGGACAAAAATGTAAACCTACACCTTGCTTATCAAAATTGCCAAAAAAACAATGCTCTGCCTTTTAAAAAAGTATTGTGATTTTGTAAAGACATTGTTTTCCAATGTAATATTTGGAAAAGGTGTCATTTTCATATTCCTACTCAGATGCCAGTGTTTTGGGTTTTTTTCAGGGGGAATTTATTTAAAAAGGTTTTGCTCTTTTTTTCCACAAATATCCTTTCAAACAGAAAGAACCCAAACAGACACCTCAAAATGCCTGTAAAATTATTGCTTTTCTTTCTGTAAGTCAGGCAGGCGAGGCTATAGAAAGGAAGAGATTTGGTAAGTAAATTACAGTTTTGTGATTGCTCCCGCTACCGTGACTGCATGTCCGTGAGTGCCAGCCAACGAGACAATCGTCTCTCACACTCTGGTAGCATTCGCTCAACCTACAACACTGAGGAAGAAAGCCACACTGAAGACACAAGGAAAACAAGTCAATCCAGTCTAGAGAACAACATTCAGGGAAACAGAGTACCAACACCTTCTTAGAACATGGAAATAAAAAATAACCCCATCAGAGCTACCTCGCCAAGGAGCATGTTGAAAGTCCAAAATAGCACCATTCATCAGTGTCTCAGGTCCTGTGGCAGCATCTCGGTCACTTACCACAAGGAAACGAGTTTCAAACTATGTCTATACATCAAGAGTACATGGATAAAATATAGAGATATACAGACAATTGATAAACATAAACTACTAGGTTTGTTACATCTAAATGAAAAAAAAAAGGGGGGACTCTCAGCCTCTGCAAGAAGCGGTCGGGAGCTGTGTGAGTGAAAAGGCAGGAGTGTACCGGTTGTGTGAACGCAGTGGGAGTTTGAGTTGTGGAAGACATTGTTGTAGCGAACCAGGCCTGAAGGCCCACCTGTAAGGGTTGTAAACGTGGATTCAGTGTGAAATTCTGAGCATTTTCACTTGGGTCAGAATGATTAAAAACTGGTTTGATGATACCTATTTGTCCACTGTAAATTCTCTAAAGCAAGGCTCAGAGTCCCATAGTTTCCTCTTATACTTGATGATTTACACAGAAAAAAATCCCATATATGGTACCATGACCTCATCAATACCCATACACCGTATGTAATACAAATGGAGGTGTTACGATTTAAAAAAGTGGAGGTAACTAATTCTTGGGGAGCGGAGTTCACTGCTGCCCAGTAGAGTCAGGGAGGCAGCGTTTGTCTCATCGTTCTTCTTGTAGTTCACTTCCTTTGGGACAGGAAGTCTTCCCTTAGGAAGCCTTCCCTCCATGTCCTTGTTTGGAAGTGGTTCTTGACTGACCCAGACAAAGAGTTCTGGGTAATAAACCATTTTGAGAATCTTAGTCTTGAGCTTCTATTCTCCCTCTCTTCAGTCCAGGGAGACCAACAGACAAAAGCCCCGCTCCCTGTTCACTCTCCTCTCTACACCTGAAACACAAATGTGGTTGAAAAAGGGCAACATGCTAGAAAAACAGCTTGGCGGGGAGGGCGAGACGGGGTTTCAACATGTTGGCCAGGCTGGTCTCGAACTCCTGACCTCAGGCGATCTGACTGCCTCGGCCTCCCAAAGTGCTGGGATTACAGGTGTGAGCCACTGCGCCTGGCTGTCAGTTAGCTTTTAATAGGTTATATTCCAAGCTTTCATGGAAAAGTTAGACAAGGACCATGTTTTAATCCACAGATATCTGATTTTTATAAAACAACTTTAACAGTCTTCAGTTTAACTTTCTTTTTTTCTTTTTTGGAGATGGAGTCTCGCTCTTTGCCCAGGTTGGAGTGCAGTGGCACCAACATGGCTCACTGCAACTTCTGCTTCCCAGGTTCAAGCAATTCTCCTGCCTCAGCCTCCCAAGTAGCTGGGACTACAGGTGCGTGCCACCACACCCAGCTGATTTTTGTATTTTTAGTAGAGACGGGGTTTCACCGTATTGGCCAGGCTGGTCTCGATCTCCTGACCTTGTGATCCGCCTGCCTCGGCCTCCCAAAGTGCTGGGATTACAGGCATGAGTCACGGCGCCCGGCTCAGTTTAACTTTCAAGTTTTTGAATTTACTCGAAAGAAACATGGGAAAAAACCTTTAAAAACAAAATAATTGTATTTTATATTATATAAAGTTACATTAAACGAAACCACAAATAGATTTTTATCATAATTAGTAATAACTGCATATTAACAATACTTTCAAGTTTTTCTTTGTTACAGGTTTTAAAGACTATAAGCTTGATCACTGGATTTGGTTGTAAGAAGATACTCTAAATTTTAGCTTAATCCAGAGTTCCATAAATCTGATATTTTTATTTTTTTTGCTTATATATCCTCTCTGTGCTTCACTGTAATATATTTATTTCTATTAATTGCCACATCCAGAGAGTAACTCAGCTTATTACTATGTTAGCAGAACATTGCCATAGGTAAAGAAAGAAGATAAATGCATCACTTATTGTAACAAAGATAAACTTTTTTTTGTTTTTGTTTTGGTTTGTTTAAAAAGCAATGGGCATTCTTCATCCATTTAGAGGCTCAGTGTTAAAATGTTTGGTTATCCTAATACAATATGACTCCCCCTCACTTTGCAATGAAATAATTTAAGGATATTTAATAAACAAGGAAATAATTATTTTAAAGAATAACAGGAAGGGGCTATCATTTGATTGAAAGAACATTCTTCATTTATAGCAACTTAAAACTTTGTTGGTAGTCATTCCTGAAGCAACATTATAGTTTAATCTCAGCTCTCCTAACCCCCAATAAAGACAGTAAATAACAGGACCCACACTTCACTTAAATCTGAGTTTTCTCTCCTTATTTAAGTTTCAAAAACCATTGTTGTTTTCACAAGAACAGACCAGTATCTATCTTTAGCTCTTTTTTTATAGAGACATTTTTTCAAATAACACTGCTTATTTTGATTAATGTATCTATTATGGATAATGTACACAAATAGAAGTGGTAGAACAATCCAACAGAAAGGATTTGTGATAACTTCATATTTTCGAGATAAATTTAACTTCAAAATATGTGACCCGTATTATTTCTACCAATTTTTAAACTGGTTATGTTCATGTTTTAATAATGTTGATGGATGTTTTATATGTATAATACTAACTACATATATTTTAAATAGAAAACGAGTTATAGAAAGACATAAAATGGAAAATACATTTATATGATGTAAGTTCTAATGGTGATATACTAGTAGCATCATAATTTCAGTTCAATCTATACTGTTTTGTTAGTCTTATCTCCCCAGCTTTAAAGACATCATACTGAAGTATTCTGATGGTTAAGAAAACACTTTAAAAGTAGTGCTTGCCTTGCTTGTTTTAACCTGCAACCTCAGAATTTGAACACAAGTTCTATCTTGCTTTGCTCCTTCACTAATCTCTCTAAAGGGCTTCTCAGCAGAAATATGTGCATATATTCACATGTCCAAGTGCACACACTGAGTGCATTCCATATCCGACAAAACTGCCCTCAACTGGAAGATCTGTTGTTGTTGAGGGAACAGAGTAATGTTACCTTTCGCCCTATTGTCTATTTCATTGAATTAAAACATCTACTCGACTTTTTTTTTGCTTAATTAATATTTAAAACAAAATTCAATTTAATCTTTTTTAAAAAGTCACTATAGTGACTTGGGATTAAAATAAAATTTGAATGTATCACTATGGTTGCAGAAATAAGCACTTACAGTGTACTACACTACAACTTTTGATGCTTTAGCTTATTTTCTACTTGTTTTTTTACAGATAGTTATTTATTTAAATGAAAAGCAAAGATATTATTTGAATCTTGGTAGCAAAGAAATACAAAAGCAAAGAAATTACCATCAGATATATGGTAACAGAGTCAAGGGACAAAATTCTAGGCAATTTTGAACAAACGAAAACAAAACATGGTAATGTCATTCTGTACTTAATTGTCTAATAACAAAATGTTCACCAGATGACAGAAACGGTATCTATTTCTGTTATAACAAAAACTGATTTTTTTTGGCTTTTATGAATTGTTACTTCGTTGGTATCTTTTTTATGAATTAGATTTCTAATAGCTGGATTAGATTTAGGCTACTTATAAAAAAGGGACCATGCAGTTATTTCAGCTTAATGGATGATTAAAACACAAAATATTTCATATTTATTTATATTAAATTGTACACAATTTAAAAAGTCTTTATTCAAATCTTACAAGTAAGATTTAGTTACTTTTAAATTATTCTTCAAGTCTTGGAAAGTGCTAGGAAAAATATTTTAAGTTACAAATAATATATGAATAGTTTACCCTACAAATAAAAAATTATTAAAAAAATAGAAAAACTGCTTCAATGAATGACACAAGACCCCTCCCCCACCCACCAAAACAAAATCAATCAAGAATTGGAAATTATCAATCAGATCCAATTATTGGTATTAAATTAAACCTCAGTTCAAACAAAATTTTGCCTTTAAGAAGGCACTAGTATTGTCAACTTAGAAATAATTGATCACGAAATTTAAGTCAGTTGAGAAAAAGCAAGAAAAATTCTCTCTCTCTCTCTGTGTATTCTTAATCCCCAATGTGATAGTGCCAACAATCACACTGGGGATTAAGAATATACACAGATTAAGAATATACATGTGTTTATATTTAAACAATCCTCTATATATAAAAAAAAAAAGAAGTCAATGTTTCAGTAGAAGTATGTTAGGCATGAATTTCAGGACAAATTTTTTATAGTGTAGATTTTGAGAAAGATGATTAAGTTTTGTTTTTCTCTACTTTATCTTATGCGCTCAGATTCTTTATGAACTTCAGCTGAGATTTTTGAACTAGAACCAAAAAACAAAAACCCCTCACTTAGCCTGCTGTTTCCCTCTTTAAAGCTAGGATCATCATGCTAGAGAGCAGCTTAGGACCAAAATGTAAACTAAAATAAAGAAGGAATGAATTTTAATCAGTGCAAATGGAAATGGTTATGATCTATTATCATCTTGCAAGTAAGGAATTGTAAAATTGATTCTGCCTTAGTACATCTAAAAATTAACTTTACATTTATAGATAGCATGAGGCATTCATCAATTTACCTTAAAGACTGCCCAGAAAGAGTTAATGTGTATGTAAATATATGTCATGAGATCTGCTGTTTTATTAAAGAACCTTTAATTCCTGAGATTTTTGGAATTAGTTTCTGGAATAGAAATGGTCAAGAAAACAAAGGGTCCAAATATGAACACAGCAACCTAGCATGTGTCTTTTAAATGTAGGTGTCAGAGAGCGCTGAAAACTAGCTATAACCTCAGCATGTGCTTTGTTTTCAGATTATTTTAGTGGGGAGAGTGGGTTCTTACTGTTCTTTCCAGTGGGATTTCATGCATGGATTACTTTCCCATTTTACACCATTAGTTAATACATTCTCTCTCTACCCTCTTCCTTCCACACTGAGCAAGGAAACCTGCAGGATAAATGAGTTGCAACCAAGAAACAAGATTAAATACCCAAATCTTTCCAGTTTCCCCAGACCCCTCCCCCTATTAAACAAATGCCTACCCTCTGTTTTCTATGGCTGCTCTGCAAATACATATGTACACACTAATCACCAAAGAGACTTTATTGAAGGTCTCATCCTTCCCACCCCCTCTCCAGAAGAATGAGTATTTTAAAGTTTTCACCTAAGTGAAGTAGTATTAATACAGGATATAATTCCAATAAAAGTACTCATGCTTATCTACTACTTTAACAACTATGCATGTTTACCAGATAAAAATTCCAATTCCTGACTTAGTAGTTGAAAATTTAAAAAATGAGTTTCTCTCAAACAGAACAGTTTTTTGTTTGTTTTTTTAAAATATTGATTGTATAAATCTTTGATTTTGAGAAAACATTAAAAAATATACCAGGTTTTAGAGTCTTGGCTTGTCTAAATGATTAATTTTGACTTTTTTTTTTACAATTACAATTTTCTCTAATAAATTCCTCAATAGTTTTCTACTGTATCATTTCCAAAATATAAAAATAATTGAATATATAAATTGCAACCTAGAATCATTTCACAAATAATCATATCTTCACAATTTAAATTTCTTAGTTGATAAAGGATTATCTAAATTATTAACTCTATAATCTTTAGCATACTACAAATTCAGTCCTTAAGTTTTAATTAATTTACTCAACTCAAACCATTTCTAAGTTATTCTAATGTTTCTGATGAATAATTTTACATGACAAGTTCAAAAATACTATCAACCACATTAGTGAAATGTAGTTGAAATATACAAATGTAAATAAAATATGTTTAATGATTACTTCTACTTTAAAGTAGTTTTGCTTTACTAACCAATTCAGTTGTTAAAATTTGTTTTAAAACTTTAGTACATAGCAATTTATGTTACTTTAGTTTTTAGAGACTAACACAGAACTAATAATTTTTTCAAAAGCACTCAGAAGAAGATGTAACATCACAAGATGTAACATCACTAAGAGTAAACAACACAGAGAAAATCTTTGAACTCCCTGATTTAAACCAATTCTCTCAAAGTTTTAAATATTTACTGAATTATCATTTTACCGTTTTTAACCAAATAGAGTATTTTGTCAAGACAAAAAATGAACAATTATCTGCAAACAAATTAACTTATATTCTTAACTGGTACATTTCCTTTTCTCCAGATAATGAAAGGTTGGTAAAGTCTGTTATAAAATTAGATATACCAAACAAATTTATACTTCCTTCTTTTTTTGTCACGGCCAGAGTTCTGATCTGTATTTTTGATGAAACCAACAGCAATTTATTTATATAATTACAAACTCACCAAAGACACCAGTACCTAGAATACACCACTGTGGCTGTTTGCCTTTTCAGTTAATCAAATTAAATATTATTATTTCGTTTGTTTTGTGCTTTTCCAAGTCAAATTCATATTTGTTTTTTCTCACCGTCTCCACCAAACGTCAGTGAAATTAGAACATTTCAGCTACAGAAATCGTTAATCCTTGAAGGTCGGTCTCAGCTTCATTGGTCTTAGGGCAGCTTCAACGAAAACGTGGTCTCAGCATAGTTGATTTTACCCGGAATTTTTCGTTTGCTTTTTTTGGAGGGGTTGTTTGATTTTGCTTAAAACAACCCTGTGGACCACAAAGGGGTTTAGGAAGGGAGCGGGCAGGGCGAGTCGATTTCTCTAGAAGCCCAGAAAAGTTCTGGTACCTGAGAACATGGTTGGTTGTAGTTGTTTTAAGTAAAAAAGGACGTATCAACTCTAAGATGTTGGAAATGGGCCGGGAAACGAAGATGTGACTCCAGCTGCTGAGCATGGCGCAAATCCAGAACCTCCGGGCGCTGGACGCTGGGGGAAGGGAAGGGACCGTGCGGGCACCATGCGGTCAGCCAAGGGGCGGGCTCCACCCACGGACGCAGAACTGCTTTCCACCCTTCCTCAGCGTTACCTCCCTCTTTCTTCCTTGGGGGTTGGGGCTGGGGGCGAGCTGTTAAAGGGCAGGAAAAACGAGAGCGAGCAGAGGGGAACACAGTCCCACCCCTCAACCTCAACAAAACCAACGAGGGAGCAAAGGGTTATTTTCGCGCCACAAAAGATGGAAATCCAGGGGCGGCTCCGGGGCCAATGAATGAAAACCAGCAAACCGCTCTGGCGGAGGCGGCCGACGGCGATAGGTTCCCCCCGTCAGCCAATCGGAAGCGAGCAGAGGCCCCCGCCCGCAGCAGGGGCGGTGTCTCTCTCGACGCCGGTTGCTCAACTTGGACTCGGCAAGCCGGCCCCGGGGAGCGCGGGAGCCCCGCCTTGGAGCCGCTTTTGCGCGCCAGTCTCGCGGCCTGCCCAGCAGACCCGCAGGGTTCGGCGAGGGATTCTCCCCCGTGGGAACCAAGCATCCCTGAGCCCTATGGAACCCCTCGTGCACACACGCAACTGAGACCAGAGGTGCGGGAGGGTCGCCAAACACACGCTGCCCGGTGCGTCCCCGCGCTGGCCGGCGGACTCAGGTGGGGTGGCGCGGCGACGGCCCGGCCACACGCTCCGCGCATACGGACGCAGCCCCAGGAGGAGCCAGAAGCCCGCGGTCCCGCGGCAGGGCCCCGGGGAAGGGCGGTCCAGTGGTCCAGGCCCTCCGAGGCGAGCCGGCGGCCGACGAAAGACCCTCCCCAGTGTGAGCCGTGAGGATCCCGCCCTCTTTCTCGGGGCAGAGCCAGAGGAAAAAGGAAACAACCCCATCTTCTCTCCCGGGGCACCATTTTTATTTATTTTAAACAATAAGATATATGCAGGCAGCTTCCAGGGAGGGCAGATCCAGGTTATCACTTATTAACGCCTCTAGTTTAAACAGATCAGAGTCCAGGAGGGCCGTTCAAAAGCGCAAGAGCCTGTTAAAGCACCTCCGAGGAGGCCCAGGCGACACGCCGGGCATCGTGTGCCCACCCGCGTGAGGGGTTTCGGCTTGAGACTCCAGGCTGGTCCCAAGCCGGGCGTGAGGAGGGGTGGCAGCCCCTTCCCCCCATCTGCCCACTCAGCCTTTGCCCCTGACGTGTGGGTACAGCAACGGTAACTGGCCTTCTAAACATAGCTATTCTTTAATATTACACTGACCCACAAGAAACATTTGTACAGTCCTCAGTTCAGCAGATAAGGAGGAGATGCAGCTGTCCAAAGAGTAAACAGACTGCAACTGGAAAGACTCAGCCGCATCCCAGAGCACATAAAATGGTGGAAGTTCTTTCTTCGTGGAGTTCACATTAATTAGGAGCTACAACTGCTTCAGGAAGAAGCTGAAGTAGCCTATAACCAGTTAATTTGTGTGAGATGCATTAAAAAAAAAAACTGGAAGTTAAATTGATTTTATATTCATTCTTGAAAATTCACCAAAGGTATCTTTGTACTTGAAGTGCTAGTGCAAGACAACTACCTAAGATCTTTTGACTCAACCCTTAAATGCTTGGAAGACTGGAAGTGGAGTGGACTGTATCCACCTCTCTCTTTGATGTCTGAGCTTATATTACTCATGTATGTTTTTAAGGTCCTAGATGGACTATCCAGTTTGTTACAATAATACACAGATTAGGTTAACAGGAGTCCCAGGAACATATTTCATCAAAACACTTGTTTTAAATTCCAGCTGTTAGATTTGTTTGATAGTGCCAGACAAGCATGGACTAGTATTTATGGAAAATAAACAATTTATTCCATGCTTTAGAAGTAGATATTTCCTTAGATCTCAGTTTTAATAAGAGCAAATACAGTCAACCCAGAAGCCACAGTTGAATTGATTTTGGAAGAAAGCTGAACACACACAATTTGTTTTTATGAAAAATTACTAAAAGTGTTAAATGATCAACAGGTTGTAAAATTTACAGTGGTACTGAGAAGTGCAAATATTACCAAATGAATGAATGAAGAACATTTCTCCAAATGGCTTTTGTTCTACAACAGGTACATTTAAAATAAATCCATAATTTTTGATATTTACATTTTGCATACCAGAGGCCAAAAGAAAGAATACATTTCTTCTTTAGAACTAAAGTTATTTTAAAAAAAAGAAAAAAATGCTTTTAAAAAGTTCAACCTAACCATAAAGTTAAAGAAAAATTTTACCAAAACGTTCTTTCAAGGCTGAGCTCTTAATTCAGTTACAAATACTGTAACACAAAAACACGTCTGTCCCCCTATTTTATAAAGTAACAACATTTCATTAAATTAAACGTGAATGAAATTATTGTGAAAGTGTGTTTACGTTTAAAATGTTGGATTCGCTTGGCAGGAAAGAAAAACCTGTAAGAAAGAACAGTTGCATTTAAAATGGATGATCTGACACCTTCCGGTTCCTTAACACAAAATTACAAAGTTCCCTTTAAAAGACAAAATGTAAATACTCTTTATATCATGCAACAATTCCCATGTTTAAGTCTACCATTCATCTTTTAAATGAAAAATACACATTTTAAAATGCTAACAACGGTTTTGACAGAGAAGCAAGGCTGTATCAATTACCGAAGATGTTTCCAGTGTAAATCATAATATTTCCTCTATTCAGGATACCTTTTTTCTACCAGTAAGAGTACCAAGTCATTAAAGATTCTTGTCTATATTTTCATGTTATATAGAATTTCTTTCACTTAAAAAATTAGAATTTTCTATCTTTTCCATAGAATACCTGTTAAAAATATACCTGTTAAAAACACACAAGTATCTGGTGCAAATGAAACCTCTGAGTGGAGTACACAATCTTTAAACGACAGTTGGAGATTCCACTAGAACCCCAGCACTGCCTTCGTTTCCGTATTGCTCGTCTCCAGTTCACATTTTGTTGGCCCACAAGGCTCCACCGGGCCCAAATCCTCCCCCGACAACCACCATTGTACTCATTACATATAGAGAAAATTATGTATGGCTCTCATAGCCAAATCCAGGCAGAAAAGAGGCAGAAAGAGACTCGAACAATTTTTCAAATGCGAATACCACCTAGGGGTAATGCAGGACGGTCTTCCAGTTTTAAGTCTCAAGTTCTCCAACTAAAATTACTTAAATAAAAGTACCAGCCTACTCCACTCCTCCCCCTTTAAAAACTACAGGAAGAGAGGGTTTCCCTTTACCGACTTTTCCCACTTTGACTTCTCTCCTCCAGCGGCCCAGGCCCCCGACGACCCCAGCCCCTAGCCAGAAACCTCCGCCCCTGCACTCCCCTCCCCCACCAGTGGCCAAGCCCGCCCCCGGCCTCATTTATCCTGGAGCCTTTTCTGAATCGCGCAACCAATGGCAAACGCGAAGCCGAGAGCCACCGCGAGCGCAGGCGGAGGCGGAGGAGGTGTCGCCCAGACACCCGCCCAGGACGCTGCGGGATCCCATCCCCCACCACCCCGGGCCCGGGCCGCCCCCACTCGCGCGGTGCCCGGGGCCCGAGAAGGGCGCACGGGGTGGGGCGCGTCGCCCGCCTGTCTTGCCCCCACCCCCTGCCCCCCTCACCCACTCCTCCACCCCTCCTCGCAGCATTTCCGTCCCTGCCAGCCTTAGAAACGTGCCTGCGGCTTTGCTGGGGTTACACTTCTAATGCCATTAAAGCCACCAGGCGAGTTCGGGATTGTGACTCTGGTTTTGTTGTTAATAACCTATTTTGAAAAATCGAATGATTAAAACTACGGTAACTAGAGCTGAGGAACTGCCTGTTAGTACCTCTGCCCATTTCCTCATTAAAAAAAAAAAAATCAATATTCCTGCCCTCCCTCCCAGGATCCGCCCAGACCAGATAACCCTTTACAAACTCGAGTTGTGACCGTCAGCGCCCCGCTTGGTGCCGGCTGCGGTTCCTTTAGCATTTTCCTTCTTCCTCCTCCCCCTTCTCAGAGTCCCTCTCCCAATCTCGTTTCCCCTCCCCCTCTTCCTCTCGCTCGCTTTTTTCTCCGAAACCCACTCTAATTGAGGCTCTGGGATTCCTCACGTGAGACGTTGATTTGTAGTTTGAACACGTGGCTCATTCAAAAAGCCGGACACTCGGAGCGGATTTTTTCCGCCTCCTGCGCCTTCCTCCCTCCCTCCTCCTCCTCCTCTCCCCTCCCTCCTGCCAGTCACCCTTCTGGGTTTTTTTATGGGGAGGCGGCGCCTGCCTCACGTAGTGTGATATTTTCACAGTCCGCTGGCCGAAGCCAAAGGGGTTGGGAAGGAAGAGACAAAAAGTAGTTTTTTCCCCTCCTCCTCCTCCTTTCTCTTGCTAATCCCGCCTCCTCCTAAGACTTAGGAAGACTGGTGGATGCGTTTGGGTTGTAGCTAGGCTTTTTCTTTTCTTTCTCTTTTAAAACACATCTAGACAAGGAAAAAACAAGCCTCGGATCTGATTTTTCGCTCCTCGTTCTTGTGCTTGGTTCTTACTGTGTTTGTGTATTTTAAAGGCGAGAAGACGAGGGGAACAAAACCAGCTGGATCCATCCATCACCGTGGGTGGTTTTAATTTTTCGTTTTTCTCGTTATTTTTTTTTAAACAACCACTCTTCACAATGAACAAACTGTATATCGGAAACCTCAGCGAGAACGCCGCCCCCTCGGACCTAGAAAGTATCTTCAAGGACGCCAAGATCCCGGTGTCGGGACCCTTCCTGGTGAAGACTGGCTACGCGTTCGTGGACTGCCCGGACGAGAGCTGGGCCCTCAAGGCCATCGAGGCGCTTTCAGGTGGGCCCGGGCCTGGCCCCACCCGGGCTCTCGCCCCAGCCCTGCACCGCCCGCCCAGGCCCACCGGGTGGCTCCGCGGGCCCCAGGCCCGGCGCGCTGGGGGAGCGGGGGTGAGGCCTGAGCGCCCACACCCACGCGCGTGGGGGCCGGGGCTCTCCTCAGCTCCGGCTCCCACTCCGGCCCGCGGCTCTGCTTCCCCGGCCGGGGTTTGCTGGATGAGGGCGGACGCGCTGTCAAGAAAGCCCCGGCGCTGGCTAAGGGGGGCGCGGGGCTGGGGGAGGCGCGCTCCCCGGCGCCCCGCCCGGGCCCAGGCGCGTGCTCCAGGCCCCGGCACGCTGGGCCTCGGGGGCCGAGCTAGAATGCCCGCCTGTGCCTCGTTCCTTCTTGCTTTCCTCGGTCGTTATTTACGGCGCTGTCTGTGCTGCGCCCCGAAACCCCCGGCCGTGGAGAACGGAAAGTGGCCTCGACCCTGCTGCCGAGTGAGACCGCGGGGCTGGTGCCTCGCACAGGCGGCCTCGCGCTTCCTCCCCACCCTGTGGGAGGAGAGAGTGTATGCCCGGTTTCCCCGTTCCACCTTCCCTGGTCCGACGAGCGATAGGGGCAGGTGGGCGGGGGCGGCTGGTCGCCTGGAAGGGAGTCGCCGCCACGCACCGGCCGCCCGCCGCTCTCCGGGCCCTGGCGCGGGGCTGCGGCCTCCGGGTATGGCTCCGCCAGGGCTAGGGACGGTGCCGGGCGGAGCAGGACGCCCAGGGGGAAGGCTGCGTTGGGGTCCCCATGGGAGCCCCGTGCCTTTCGGCTTCCCTTTTAATCAGTTCAGACGTGGTGCGGGCGCCTCGCCGTCCTTCGCGCCTGGTTCAGCCTGTGCCGAGCTGCGCCTCTGCCAGTTCTCCCGTTCGTGGTCTCCCCTGCCGTCCCCGACCCTTTCCCGCCACTCCCTGTCTTCCTCAAGCCCACCACTGAGTGTTCCCGGCGGGTCTGGGCTGAAGCAGAGGGCAGGGCCAGGGCGCCCCCTCCTGAAGAAAGCCAGGGGAGCCCCCTGCCCCGAGTCTGCCCTGTGGAGCGTGTCCAGGGCGGTGAGAGGGTGGGCCGCGTCCCTCTTGCGGGCCTCGTGGTGTTGGTGGCCCCCAGGGGTGGGTCGGGGAGGCTTGGAGACTGGACTGATACCCAAGTAGTGGGCCCGCCAGCGGACCCAGCTCCCCAACCATCTGCGAGTTAAATGCCCACGCCGCTCGAGGGGGTCGGCTTCTCCCTCCGCCTGGAGCCGCGTCCGGGCCTCGGGGGCCCTTCGGGGGCCTCAGGAGGCCATTTGTGTCGCCGCTTGGGCTGTGCGGGTCTTCGGGCAGGGAGAGCCGCTGAACTCGGCCGACCGTCTCACTTCTTGTGTGTCCGCAGGTAAAATAGAACTGCACGGGAAACCCATAGAAGTTGAGCACTCGGTCCCAAAAAGGCAAAGGTGAGCTGCTGCTTCTGTTTGCCCCGATTCTGTTCTCACTCCGTTATTGGGTGGAGAGACTCAGCTGAGAACTTCTTGTCCTCTGGTGCTTACCCCCTGCCGTGTGGCGTGGTGTTCCGGTCTTTTCTCCTTGCTTTTAAGTTTATGGCGGGGGTGTGTGTGTTGATGATGCTGGGCAGGAATTGAAAGCTTTTCTGTGGCCTCTGCCGCGGGATTATGGTTATTGGTTACAAAATCTCTCGAAAGCTCACAGCTGAATGTCCTCGGTCCGAGCGGGTCAAATTGCTCCTACGGGAAATGGGTCCCAACAAGCAGTTTGGGGGGTTTGCAGGGCTTGGGAAGCAGCGGATGATTCCCCCACCCCTCCAGGGGCAGGAGAGGCGAAAGCAGCTGCGGACACGCGGGGGTCCCTCCTTTCCTTCTCTGTCCGGGGTTGGGAGGCCGTGGGCGCGGCCGACTGGAGAGGAATTTGCCTCTGCCCTGTGAGCTCGCCAGGGGTATTGGAACGCGTGCGTAAACGCTGGGGCCTCTCTGGCCCAGAAGTGCCTTTGAGTCACTCCAAAGTTCTACAGGTTCCTGCAATCAGCACCTTTGTCTCCCCGCTTTCCACCCCACTCCTCCTGGGTACATTTTTGCTTACAACCACCAAAAGATGAAGACAGGAAGATTTGTACTACTTAAGGAGGGGGATTTCTCGTCTCCGAGATCATGTGTGTAGTATGTCGCTTTACAGAATGTTTGTAGACTGTTTTAGCCTCTGAAGCATTTTGGAGACATGGTTCTTTCCCTTTTTCTTTTTCTTATGAAGCCTTATGGAGCAGTGGAGACTCCTTTCCTTTCGCTAGAGCAGGCCGGATTCCGGCTCTATTTTTTTGTTTTGTTTTGTTTTTTAAAACCTTCAGCCAACTCACACCATAGGATCCGGCTCTAACTGCAATTGGAAAGGCACTGCTCCCTCCCAGTCGCACCGGGGTGGGCCTCTAAGCCTTTCTGGGTTTTGCATTGGTGGGGTTAGGGTTTCTGCCTGCCCCTCTCCCATCCCCCCAACTCCCAACCTGAGCCAAACAATAAGCTGAAAGTTAATTTAAATCAGGGCTGCGTGTATCTGGTTAGATATTGGTGAGAGAGTGTGTGCTGGAGAGCAGGAGGGTTTGCTATGCATTTCTCTGGTGCTGTGCAGAAATAGATGGCTACAAAACATCTCATCTGTATGCCTGTGTAGATTTCAGCTCTCTTCCCAGGCAAAGCATTTTCACAAATCTTGTTTTTAAGGATGAGTTGGTTTGGATTTTTCTTGTTCTCATACTTAAATTTCATTAAGATAATTGAAAGGGATTTGAGTGACCGGATAGATTTAGTTCTAGTTGGGAATTTTGGTAGGGGTCACATGATTTTCATATAAATTGAGCTTGGTTTAACAGGAATTGAAAATCGAGGGAGAAGTCATATTCCCATAAAAAGAAGCTTAAAGCCATAGCCTGAATTGGTTAGGAAAAAAACATAAGCCCATTTTACAAATTCTAATTGTTATTATGTTTGGTCAGTATGTCTTAATTTTGTTAAAATGTTGAATAAATAAGCAAATGGTTGTGCCTCAATGACTGGCATTTTAACATTTGAGAGAGTTTCTAAATTTAAAAATGAAATGTTCTGGATTTTTACAATTCATCGAGCTACATGTAAATACAGATTACTGTGCCTTCCCCTGCTGCTTTTCTTTTGCTAACCGATGGGAATTTCTCCCCAGGTGTAGGGGATTAATTTAAAAACATTACCTGTTAACAACTGCCTGTTTTATTCTTAAAGGCTTTTGCTTAGTCCAAAAGCATATATATACTTAGTTACTTGTTACTTTATAATAAACAGGAGTTCCTCTTTAGGAAAGCACATAAGGTAAGATGTCACCAGTGACAGCAAGTATTTATCAATGTATCTTCAGTTTATTAACAATGTAGATTAAATTTTCAAGTTCATTTTTCAAGTTCATTTTTAACAATGTAAATTGAATTTTCAAGTTCATTAAAATGCTCAGGATTTTAAATGATACAGTACTATCTTACTAACAAAGTAAACAGGGATGAGAACATTGGAGATTTTTTTTACTGATAGAACAATCATGTTCCTTGCTTGTGTTGAAATGTCTTAAAAGTAGAGCCTTTGGCCGGGTGCAGTGGCTCACGCCTGTAATCCCAGCACTTTGGGAGGCCAAGGTGGGTGGATCGCCTGAGGTCAGGAGTTCGAGACCAGCCTGGTCAACATGGTGAAACCCCATCTCTACTAAAAATACAAAAATTAGCTGGGCGTGGTAGCAGGTGCCTGTAATCCCACCCAGCTACCCGGGAGGCTGAGGCAGGAGAATTGCTTGAACTGGGGAGCTGGAGGTTGCAGTGAGCCATCGTGCCACTTCACTCCAGCCTGAACAAGAGCATGAAACTCTACCTCAAAAAAAAAAAAAAAAAACACCTTTTTTCTCTGCCTCTGGAAATCTATATTACAGTTATTTTAACTGACCCTTGGAGCTGTGATGCAGTTTCCCATATCTGGACTGTTCCACCATTTTCATAGGCTCTGGAAGTGGGCAGAGAAGGCATCAGGGTGACCACATACCCAGCACCTAAGGGAAGGTCAAGAGGTTGTACTGACTGATGGGGGTTGCTCTGATAGTTGAATGCCACAAACCAATCCTTGCCAAGCCTGCTGGACTTTAGGGTGGAGTTCTTTCTGCTTAGCAGTCATTTCATTCCATCCCATCATCATGTGGGCATCTGAGGCAGGCACACCCACATGTGCAGCAGTGACCTTTATACTTGATATACAAGGCATGTCAGGAACCTGGTGCTGGAGAATGCACGCTGAGATGGATGAATGGGCTTGCGCTGACTAAACAGGGGAGCAGGCCCAGGAGGTGATTGGAGGCTTGGCAGGCTGGCCTGGCTTTGACTTCCAGTGGAGCTTGGGGGGGGACCTTTTCAGGAAGGAGTAAGGTTGAATTTGGTTCAGACCAAGCTTAGCTCCCAATTACTGAGGTCTCAAGGGAATGTGGAAGGAATGTGGCTTTTCTGCATTCAGATACCCCTCAGGTGGGGAAGATTATAGCAGTTACTTTACAGACATTGAAGTCTCCTGCAGCTGGACTAAAGAGAAGATTGCATTGGATATCTGTGATAGTGTTGCACTCTCTATTCTAAATGTAAAAGATACAGAACATGAAGACTTTGACTCCGAAGTATAGGCTCAACTTTTTTCCCTCCACCTTGGAAGTAAGGGTGGGTGTGGAAAATAGTTGGTACTTGGAAATGTTGTAGCTGAGTTTGGTTGGAAGAGCTGCTGGTATCCTGTGGGGCCTTGTTTGTGCCCCTATGTGATTATGTAAATAGCACTGATGTCCTTTTTTGTTATGTTGTGGGCTGTTGGGCATGGGAGAGGGAAGAGGAAAATTGCTGACACTGGGGAACTTAGAGGATGGTGGTTTTAGTTCAATTTCCATTACTTTTTTAAATTATGAAAATAATTTTTCATATGTTCAGTTTTTTAGAACCTAACCTTTTTGTTGTTGTTGCTGCCTCCTATGTGATGAAGAACCTAAGCATATTTTTATTAAACTTCCTCATGATTTAGCTGTTGGCATTGTTTAGGATTATGTGTAGGAAAAAATACATTTGAAGGAAGGAGAAAAAAATAATAGGATATTATAGTTAATATTTTTCTAGGCAGGATCCTTTACCTTTTTCTTCCTTTCAGGGTAGGATTTTTTTTATTTTTATTTTTATTTTTATTTTTATTTTTTTTTGAGATGGAGTCTCGCTCTGTTGCCCAGGCTGGAGTGCAGTGGCACGATCTCGGCTCACTGCAACCTCTGCCTCCCAGGTTCAAGCGATCCTTCTGCCTCAGCCCTCCTAGTAGCTGGGATTACAGGCATGCGCCACCATGCCTGGCTAATTTAGAGTAAGATCTTTTAAAACAGACTGTGGTGCCTAAGCTCAAACGTTCTTTTTTGTTTGTTTCCTTAAAAAAGAAAACAGTGATAGTTGCCCAACACTATGAATGTATTTAACACCATTGAATTGTACTCTTAAAAGTGATTAAGATGGTAAATTTTATGTGTATTTACCACAGTAAAAGTGGGGGAAAATGCAAAAAAGAAAGTGAAGAACTTATTTCCATATTAGTCTTGTGTTTAAAATGTAAATTGGATAGAACTTATAAAAGTCATTGGGGTTTTAAATGTAACTTACTTTAAGTGGCTATTTAAAAGCTAGTGTTGCATTTTAATAGGTGTTAAGGATAGAATAGGATAGTGTCATGACCAGCAACGTGCCCATTAGCCAGGGCACATGACCCTTCAATGCTGCCTCCGACTTCAAAGTCTTAGGACAGCAAAAGCTGTTTTTAATGTAGAACGTTTAAACACAGGTATGAATAGCAGTGGTACTCCTTCCTTATCAGTGTATGGCTTAGGTGAATCTTGTGATTCGGGAAAGTTTCTCACACATGCAGAGACTTGAGGTTCTGAATGTTAGGAAACTTTCTTGGCTGGTTAAATAATTATAAACTAGGTTATCTTTCAAGTGCTCAGTTTAAGATCAGCGTGGGATTGCCTAAGTGGTTGTAGCTGAAAAGATTTTTTTTCCTAATTTCATATTTTCTCAAAACAAATTCAGAGATCTTGAAAGGTTTCTTTCTTTGGTTTTAATAAGAGTTTACAAAAATTAGATGCATGTTGATAAGTAGCTTCTACTGTATGGCTGTCCACAGTAACTCTGAGGAAGATGTTACGGAAACATGACATGTGCCAGGAGCCAGTGGAAATCAAGAATCTTGGCTTCTGTTTCTGGCTTTCCTTTTGATTTGTGTGATCAGTTACATTCTCTTTTCAGGCCAGATGCCATTATGATAAACTACAAGGGGTATATAGTATTTTGTTCTGAGGTTTTGCCATTGTGCTCCAAATAAATAGGTTATCAGCTAAGGCTTAAAAATATCTTTTGGAATTACAGAGATCTGGGGTTTTTCCTGTAAGGAGCTTGACTTAAATTTTTTTTCTGTAGCTCTGTTGTTTTTGCCTGAGTACCTCTTTCATGCAATTAGCAAGGGGGAAATGATCTTTGCCACGCTTTGAAACTATTATGAGCGACACAAGTTTAGTTAATGTGTGGTTATAGGATTGGGATTTTGTATTAAAGTGAAGCTGTCAAACTACCTTCATGTATTTGAAGTGACTCCATTATAATTGTTTCTAGCAGCATCCAGGCAGCAACTTTTCAGCAATAACTAATTTTTGGAAGGTGTGAGTTATCCATTCAGTAACTCTGGTGGTTGGTTTGGTCTGGGAGGAAGGAGAGGCGGAAAGACGAGATGGTTAGCTGTGCTATTCTTAGCTGAGTTTCCTTTATCAACTGTTGCCTCTGATTCAAGCTTCCAGAGTCATAAGACAGGAGGTGGCAGTGTGGTAGCAATGACCAAGGGGTAGGATTGGTATTCTTAGTTAAGATCTCAGCCCCATAAATCTGATGTTACAAATTGGCTTGGATTGCCAGAATTTTGCTTGAAGGCTGGTGGCAAGCATACATAGTTTTGAGCGTTCCATTAAAATTAAGGGTGTAATTGGTCTGAAATTGCTGTTTGGCAAGTATTCAGTATTGGTAAATAAACACAGTGCTAAATATTGACATATTCTGTGAATTTTGTTGCCCTGAAGGGGACCACATAGTACATAAACTATAGATATTTTAGAGAATTATCCTGAGACCATATAACTTGATTAGGAAATAGTTTAAAGTTATTGTAGAAATATCCTTGGGCCAGGCGAGGTGGCTCACGCCTGTAATCCCAGCACTTTGGGAGGCCGAGGCGGGTGGATCACGAGGTCAGGAGATCGAGACCATCCTGGCTAACACGGTGAAACCCCGTCTCTACTAAAAATACAAAAAAATTAACCGGGCTTGGTGGCGGGCGCCTGTAGTCCCAGCTACGGGGGAGGCTGAGGCAGGAGAATGGCGTGAATCTGGGAGGCGGAGCTTACAGTGAGCTGAGATCGCGCTACTGCACTCCAGCCTAGGTGACAGAGCAAGACTCCGTCTCAAAAAAAAAAAAAAAAAGAAAGAAATATTCTTAGAGGAATCTATTGAACTATAAGCTGAAAGGAGCCTAAGTCTTTAGAATGTCTGGCATTATTGCATTATCATTAGTTGTTTAGGGAGCTGATTCTATTGTGGTTATGGTATATCAGTTATCTATTGCTGCATAAACAAACCACCCCAAAACTTAGTGGCTCAGAACAATTTATTCTTTCTCTTTCTGTGTCTGTTAGGTGGTGGTTTCTGATCCACACGTGCCACTCAGGTCCATTACTAAACTGGGCTAAAAGGACCAGGGAAGCTTTCCTGATGTAACTGGCCGTCCTTGTAACCTTTCTCCAAATGATATCTTATTGTTCAGAAGAAGCTGGAGTTTTTTTTTCCTGGCAGAGTTGACTGGTCTTACCCTAAGTGAAAATGGAAGCTGCTAGTCTTCTTAAAGGCTGGGCTCAGAATTGGCACATTACATCTGTCACGTTCTATTGATTAAGGCAAGTCATCAGGCCAGCTCGGATTCAGGGGAGATAAGGAAATAGACTCCATCTTTAGTTGGTAGAGTGGCATGCATGTACCGAGAGGGGAATTGATGGTGGCTATCTTTATATGTCATCTTCCACAAATTGAAGGAAGGGTGGAGTAGTGGTTTCAAAATGCTTGCAACAGAAAATACCTGAAAATTGCATTTAGCACAGTTGTAATATTCTGGCAGGAGATGATGTGTTACTAGCTTTGGAGGTAATGAGTAGTGGCTATTCTCTGTATAGCTGTAAGGAACAGCCAACAGGATTTGCTGATGGATTAGCTGAGGGGTATCAGAAAAGTGAAGAATTGCAAGATTTTTTGGCCAGAGCAACTGGGTGGAAGATGGTGCCATTTACCAAAATGGAGAATATTGGGAGAGGAGCAGATTCTTGGGTAGAAAATAGGAACTTTGGTTTTGATATGGTGTTTCTAATACTTACTAGAAATTTAAGTGAAGAAGGTTAGTAGGCAGATATATCAATTTGGAGCTCAGGGGGAGATGGGACATAGACGTGACATTTGGAGACTTCATTAGCTTGTGGCATTTGAAACCATGGAATTGGACATGATCATCGAGGGACTGAGCCTATGGCTGTAGGAAGAAGGAAAGACCAGCAAAGGAGGGTGAGGAAGGACAGTAAAGTAGAAGCAAGCAAGCAGGGCAAACTGTTTCTGGGAGATAAATGAAGAAAGCCTGTGGAGAAGGAGGGTGTAATCAGCTGTGTAGAATACCACCGAGAGTGATGTGGATGGATGATTAAGTGAGTGGGGGTGGCGGTAAATCTCGGCCTGGCTCTGCTGTAAATAGAAGGAGAACCATTTACAAATTTTGGAGCAACTGGGATATAACCTTTCTTTCAGATCTCATTTATTCAATTTTTGTTCACTTTCTTAGTTTTTTATTTATTTATTTTTTTGAGATAGAATCTTGCTCTGTTGCCAGGCTGGAGTACAGTGGTGCAATCTTGGCTCACTGCAGCCTCTGCCTCCCGGGTTCAAGAGATCCTCCTGCCACAGCCTCCCAAGTAGCTGGGACTACAGGTGCACACCACCATGCCCAGTTGATTTTTGTAGTTTTTAGTAGAGGCAGGGTTTCACCATGTTGGCCAGAATGGTCTTGAACCCGTGACCTCAGGTGATCCACCTGTTTCGACCTCCCAAAGTGTTGGGATTACAGGCGTGAGCCACTGTGCCTAGCATTTTCTTAGTTTCTAGAAATATCTGAGTACTTATGTATCTGTTAGAGATGGAAGAATCTCCTTAGTAGATCCTCTGACTCAATGGACAAGGCTTGTTTGTGACAAATGACGATTGATCTACTCTTTTTTTTTTTTGAGATGGAGTTTCACTCTTGTCACCCAGGCTGGAGTGCAGTGGCGATCATGGCTCACTTGCAACCTCTGCCTCCTGAGTTCAAGTGATTCTCCTGCTTCAGCCTCCTGAGTAGCTGGGATTACAGGCACCCGCCACCACGCCTGGCTGATTTTTTTGTATATTTAGTAGAGACAGGGTTTCACCATGTTAGCCAGGCTGGTCTCGAACTCATGACTTCAGGTAATCTGCCCACCTCAGCCTCCCAAAGTGCTGGGACTACCGCTCCTGGCCAGTTGATCTACTCTTGCACTTTTTTAACATTTCTGGTGAGTGTGAGCTCACTTTCTTTTTTTTTTTTTTTTTTTTTTTTTGAGGCAGGGTCTCGCACGGTTGCCCAGGCTGGAGTGCAGTGATCACAGGTGTAGACTACAGGCACATGCCTCCTCGTCTGGCTAATTTTTTTTAAAATTTTTAGTAGAGACGATGTCTTGCTGTGTTACTTAGGTTAGTCTTGAACTCCTTGGCTCAAGCAGTCCTCCCACTTTGGCCTCCCAAAGTGCTGGGATTACAGACGTGAACTACTGTGCCTGGCCTTCACTTTCTTACAAATTCATTCTGCTTTCTTATTAACATAACATTGGGAAAATTGTCTGAACCTATCTTAGGTTCCAAAAGAGTGTAGACGAAGTCCAGTTCTTCTTTTTCTTTCGAGTCAGAATCTCACTTTGTTGCCCAGGCTGAAGTGCAATGGTATGATCTCAGCTCACTGCAACCTCCTCCTCCCAGGTTCAAGTGATTCTCCTGCCTCAGCCTCCCGAGTAACTGAGATTACAGGCGCACACCACCACACCCAGCTAATTTTTGTATTTTTAATAGAGATGGGGTTTCACCGTGTTGGCCAGGCTGGTCTCGAACTCCTGACCTTGTGATTTGCCCACCTCGGCCTCCCAAAGTGCTGGAATTACAGGCTTGAGTCACCGCACCTGGCCCCAAGTCCAGTTCTTCTATATGGTGGTCTAAATGCGTGATTTGACAAGCAGAGGTTGAAACTGTTGGCCAAAACGTTTATGGATATCATGAGCCAGGTTTAAAATACCTTTACCTGGTTATTTTAGGACACCAGCATAAATTAAGTATTCCTTCCATTTTGTTCATTAAACTTTTGCTGAAAGAAATAGAAGAAATCTTTTGGGAGGAGCTAAATTCCCTCATTTTTACATTTAAAAAAATCTGGTCCTTGGTAAAGTAGCATGTTTCCCCAATTATGAATCCTGTCTTTGGTCACAATAGTGACCAAAACTATTAATCAAAAACTGGGTGATATGTTAGATCAGTTGATTTTGAGATAGGGGACTTGTTCTGAATAACTCCTTTCCAGACTTTTCTGCTGTCTATGCAAGTCCTTTGATCAACAGAGTACTACTTCCAGGATGTATTTAAATATTATAAGAAAGGAAAACTAATAAAAATGAGATAGCACAACAGATGCTTTACCAAAAGATTCTCCATAGAACCCTGGGAGAAGCAACCTGCCTGAGGCCCTCCAGATAATCACAGGAACCCATTGCCAGGTGCTGCAACTCTGCCTGACTTCATCCCTCCCATTTAAGTTGTCCAAATCCTCAAAGTAGCTTGCACAGGAGCCCAGTCATGTTTGCAGTGGCAAGTCAGAGCAGAGATGTCCTATTTCTTGCCTTCTCTAAGTACAGAAATCCTGTTTGGCTTTTTTTGAAGGGTTGATTTCTCTTCTTTATTTAGGAAAAAGACTAGTATACAGGTAGTCTGTGCCCCAGGGCTTATTATAGAATAAAAACATGGATATCCTGTTTTAAGACAGAAAAATGAGACTTTTTTTGTTTCAATGTGTTTTTTAGTAGCTTCATCTTAATATAAGTGGCTTGCGGAGAAGTTGGAGAGGGGCCTTAGGAGATAGGAGGTTAGAGCAGAGGGCATGGGGAGGTAGATGTCACGGCTTTGTCTCAGGAGGCTGATTGTGGTTCCTGGGGATGTGTTCTTAGATTGCAAGAGGTAGAGGTGTCTGGAGTGGAGTCCACGGTGTCTGTCTGTCTCAGCTTGTTAGCAAGTTTGGTATGACCCTGACTTGCAGAAAAAAATGTCTTGAATGTGAGATACTGCTGAGGAACAGGAGAGTAGGAAGGAGAAACTATGCTGAAACCTCTTGATGAGGAGACTGGTTGCTTGCCATATGTGTCTTTGTTGAACTGAAGGGAAAAGCCAGGAGGATGTGGGATATGAGGTCTAGATCTGGGCTTGTTTTGTGGGATATGAGGTCTAGATCTGGGCTTGATTTCCAGCTCCACTTACTAAATGCATGCTGTAGCTTGAGGATGAGGAATTTGAGGTCTTGGGAAGTTAGAATGGACATGATGCTTCATAGGATCCTGTTGGACAGTGTGTGTAAAGGATGGATACGACGTCACCCAATAGTCATTACAGTGGAAGCCGTTGTATTTTTTCTCCTTGAGATTCAGATGGGGAAGCTGGATGGATGTAAATAGATTTGATAATGATAACAGAAACATGGAAGATCTTTGTTCTCTTTTGGGATGTGGACTCAAGTAATAATCTGTGGGTGGTGTGTTTTTAATTTACAATGAGCATGTATTACCTTTTTTGTTCAGATACAACATAGATACAACGGATTGTATAAATATTAAACAGGTTGATAATTTTTACATATGTGCACATTCAGATTAATTCAAAATACATAAAATGTGGAAAATGTTTTTCAATCCTCACTCTCTCTAGTAGTTCCCAGGGCTTGCTTACACTCGTTGCTGAATATATTTTCTAGAAGCTCTATGCATGTGTCCACAAACATCTTTGAATATAGTAATGAAATCATACTGTTTATAATTTGTGCTTTTACTAAATAATGTATCCTGAAGAATCTTCAATGTAGGTACAAATAGTTCTCTTTTTTAACCAACAGATGCATTATTGTTCAGCATAGGTGTACAATAATTTAGCCATCCTTTTCATAGTAACTTTATTCAAGTGTACCTACGTGTATGCCATCAGACTTCTTGTTGAGAAGTTTTAAATTTTTTTTTTTTTTTTTTTTTGAAACAGGGTCTTGGTCTCGCCCAGGCTGGAGTGCAGTGGTGCGATCTCTGCTCACTGAAACCTCCACCTGCCGGGTTCAAGGGATTCTCATGCTTCAGCCTCCTGAGCAGCTGGGATTACAGGTGTGTGCCACCACGCCCGGCTAATTTTTGTATTTTTTGGTAGAGACGGAGTTTTGCCATGTTGGCCAGGCTGGTCTCGAACTCCTGACCTCAAGTGATCCTCCTGCCTTAGCCTCCCAAAGTGCTGGGAGTACCTGAGTGAGTCATCTCACTCAGCCCCTGGTTGAGAATTTTTATAACGTAAATTCTTAAGCTGGGAATTGTTATGTCAAAAGATGTGGACATTTAAATTTGAAAGCTCTCTGAAAAACCTAAAACTAAATTTCTTCTTTTTTTTTTGTTTTTTGAGACGGAGTCTTGCTCTGTCGACTGGGCTGGAGTGCAGTGGCGCCATCTTGGCTCACTGCAACCTCCGCCTCCCGGGTTCAAGGGATTCTCCTGGCTCAGCCACCTAAGTAGCTGCGACTACGGGCGTGTGCCACTACACCCAGCTAATTTTTGTATTTTTAGTAGAGACGGGATTCATCATGTTGGTTGGCCAGGATGGTCTCGATCTCGACCTCGTGATCCCCTCACCGCGGCCTCCCAAAGTGCTGGGATTACGGGCGTGAGCCACTGCGCCTGGCCTCAAAACTAAATTTCTTATGTTGACATAATTAGTTATAAGTTTGACAACAAAGAGCTTCTTTCAATGAAGTGTGCAGTGAGACCGTTTGAGTAAGAACTGTCTCATCAAACAATGGAGGACTATATAATTGTAGGAACATACTCTTCTACCATGGATGTGCTAACTCTGACAAGTCTTTGCCCATTTCATTTGTGCCCCTTGTATATAAAAATTAAGTAAAAAGCTGTAAAGCTGAAGTTCTGATACCTTATAGCTAAGATGTCTAGGACTCATGCTCTCCCGTACTTAGCACCTTAAATTTTGCATCCTACTTCAGAAACTAACAGTAGTTTCTTGCGGAGGAAACTTCAAGAAGGTCCACATTTTGAGGAGGAATTTGATTAAGAATTAGCTTCCAAAAGAAGGTGCTACTCAGCTTTTGGTCCTAGCAGGGCAGATAATGAGAGAATCTAGTTAAGAGAACCTGTGGTAATAGTGGTTAAAAAACAACAAAAAAAATGCTGGTTGAAAAGTGACTGAGCTCTCCCCACATGTCTTTTTTTTTTTTTTCCAGCTGGTTTTGCAAAAAATGGAGAAGCTCTTGCTTTTTCTTTGGAGAGTTAAGTGCAGTTGAAATTTTTAGTTTCTGTATTTCTTGTATGCGAGTTTACCTATTTTTGCATTTTTTGAGTTTCTGAAATGACTTAATATCTTATGTAAATTTTTAGTTTAACAAGCATAGATTAAATGGCTGTGCTCATAGTTGATTCTATGCTAGGTTTCAGGGGCTAGAAAGAAGAGTAAGACCTGGCCGGGCGCAGTGGCTCATGCCTGTAATCCCAGCACTTTCGGAGCCCGAAGCGGGTGGATCACGAGATCAGGAGATTGAGACCATCCTGGCTAATACAGTGAAACCCCGTCTCTACTAAAAATACAAAAAATTATCTGGGCGTTGTGGCGGGCGCCTGTAGTCCCAGTTACTCAGGAGGCTGAGGCAGGAGAGTGGCTCGAATCCGGGAGGCGGAGCTTGCAGTGAGTCGAGATCGCGCCACTGCACTCCAGCCTGGGCAACAGAGGGAGACTCCGTCTCCAAAAAAAAAAAAAGTAGTAAGACCCTTGTCCTGAAGAAAGACATGGAGTACAGTGGCTTTCACTTTGTTCTGTCTGATTTCCTGGGTGACAGTCTTTTTATTTTTCAACAGTAATGGTGGTTCACTGTGGCAGTGATTTTAAAGGTGGGTTAAAACCTCTCCAAGTAAAGAGAAGTTGTCAATATGTCATAGGGTATATGTGAGATGCCCCAGAACATAGGAGGAGGGGGCATTATTAGGCTTAGCCTGGTTGTTACCAGTGAGAAATACATTCAGAGAGGGATGTGAAAATAGGCAGAGGCTAATAACTGTGTGCACCTAGGAGGGAAGAGGCAGAAGGGACAGCAGGAGCCACGTCATGTAAGTGTGAAACATCCTGGGGTGTGTGTGGGAACTACAAGCTGTTTGAGATTAAAGAGGCTGGACTGTGAGGCAGGATGGTGATTGAGGCTGAGCGGAGAGGGCAGCTAGAGCAGCCTGCGTGCGTGATGGAGTGACTGCATTATTCTCATTCTTCATGTGTTTGACTTTAGGAGCTAAGTAGTTTAGTTCATGCCACTTAGCAAATGCTGATTTGGGATTATCATGGAAGACTGATGCCTAGGTTAATTTTGGAAAATGCTCACCAGAGATCCCACTGAACTTTTTTTTGCCTCTTCAGTACTTTATAAGCATGGGACTGGCTATGCTCCCACAACATTTCATGGAGTTCACAGCTGTTCTTAGGGTATCCTCTGACAGGGTAATTAAGGCAAATTGTGATACAGGACTAGGAATCTTATAATAAGGTTGACTGAGCCCATGTAATTTTTTTAAGGTTAGCTGTGGCAAGACAATCAATGGTGCTGGTTAAAGCTCCTGGTATTATATGATTTTTGTTAAAGACATCCCAAGTGATGTAATGAACCTTTGGAGAAAAATGTGATAGACACTTCTGTGTGCACGTACTACTACCTAAAGTTGGGGACAGCAGTACAGCACAGTGGTAAGGGTGGGCCAGTGGCATCTTGCTTGGAGCTACACAGGCCTCAGTAGGAACCTTTGCTTAGCCCTGTGATCTTGTGCAAACTGATTAAACTCTGAGATTTCTGTTTTTAAAATCTGTAAATGAGGGTAATAAGACCTATGGCAGAGGGTTGTTGGGAATTAAATGATAATGTCTGTAAAGGACTTCTTGGATTATCTGGTATTAAAGTGATATTGTCTCACTAAAAAGTTTGTGTATTTACCATGTGGCAGTGGAAAATGAGGGATGGGTGTGCCTATTCCTGTATGACCCCATGGTTTATGGTTTATGTTTCATATATACAGAGACATAGGAATGTTTCACATTTCTTTGTAAAATATGGGTTATGCACTGTGAATAAGTTAAGAATTGGTGCTTTATATCTAGGTGCATGGATCTTAGAATCCCTAAAATGTGTTTAGTTATGGAATTATCTTAAGAGAGATCATACTTAAAGGAAATAATAGACCAGGAGATGAATTCCTAATTCCAAAGAGGTAGAAACAGTTTAAAAATGAACGAAGGATGAGAAGTGGCAGTTCAGAAGGGCATAGCTGAAAAGTCAATCTGTGTACAAAAAGATACCCAATCTAGGCTGGGCACGGTGGTTCATGCCTGTAATCCCAGCACTTGGGGAGACCGAGGTGGATGAATCGCTTGAGCTCAGGAGTTTGAGACCAGGCTGGGCAACATGGCGAAACCCCGTCCCTGCAAAAAATAACAAAAATTAGCCAGTCATGGTGGTGTGTGCCTGTAGTCCCAGCTAACTGGGGGGCTGAGGCGGGGGGATGGCTTGAGCCCAGGTTTGCACCACTGCATTCCAAGCTGGGCAATAGAGTGAGATCCTATTTCAAAGAACAACAACAGCAAAACAAACAAAAAAAACACCCTAGTCTAACTAGTTATTAGGGAAGTGCCAACGATAATGACATTTTCTGCCTATGAGGTTGGAGAAAAATGAATAAGATTGGCCGTGTCTGGTGTTGGCAAGGTTGTGGAGGCATGGCCACTCATATAGCTAAAGAGTAAATTGGCAGAGACTTCTTGGCACACTATTTGGCAGTATCTATTAGAACTTAAAATGAGAATACCTTTCAACTAAGTGTTATGGAAAACAACCCAGTCCTCATGGCTTTGTGTAATCTGTAAGCAAAGTTTTAATCAGCAATATCGTACAATATTGTAAAAGAGCTCCATCCAAATCGCCAAGCAGGAATTGGTAAAAAGGGTCTCTAGTAGGTGGGAGTCTGTAAAACACAGAATTCTTAGGTTATACTATATTACACGTCACATTTTAACAGTATTGTACAGATAATCTGAAACTAACACTGTTGTCTACTTTTCGAGCAGAAAAGATCTCTAGCTCTAATTTTACTGTTTGGGACATTTTGCAATTGCCTATCTTTGAGTTGTAGAAGGGGAATTTTTGTAAAGGAAGACAATACTGAGAGTCCTTCCTTTTTTCTTCTTGTTTAAAAGTGCTTTAAGGCCAAAGTGCTTGGCTCATGCTTGTAATTCCAGCACTTTGGGAGACCATCCTGGGTAACACAGCAAGAACCCATGTTTATTTGTTTTTTGTTTGTTTGTTTGTTTGAGATGGAGTCTCACTCTGTCACCCAGGCTGAAGTGCAGTGGCGCGATCTCGGCTCACTGCAACCTTCTGCTCGCTACAGCCTCCTCCTGCTGGGTAAGGGATTCTCGTGCCTCAGCCTCCAGAGTAGCTGGGACTACAGGTGTGCGCCATCATGCCCAGCTAATTTTTGTATTTTTAGTAGAGGTGGGGTTTTACCATGTTGGCCAGGATGGTCTCGATCTCCTGACCTTGTTATCTGCGTGCCTCGGCCTCCCAAAGTGCTGGGATTATAGGTGTGAGCCACTGCGCCCAGCCCTGTGCCCCCCCTCTTTTTTTTTTTTTTTTTTTTTTGAGATAAGTCTCGCACTGTTGCCCAGGCTGGAGTGCAATGGCACGATCTTGGCTCACTGCAACCTCCGCCTCCTGGGTTCAAGCGATTCTCCTGCCTCAGCCTCCCGAGTAGCTGGGATTACAGGTGCCCGCCACTTGCCCAGCTAATTTTTTGTATTTTTAATAGAGATGGGGTTTCACCATGTTGGCCAGGCTGGTCTTGAACTCCTGACCTCGTGATTCACCCGTCTCAGCCTCCCAAAGTGTTAGGATTACAGGCATGAGCCACCACGCCTGGGGGAACCCATGTTTTAAAGGGAAAGAATAAGCACTTTAGTGTTCAACTATTTGTAACTTTGAGGCACGTTTAATGCCTTTCTCCATAACAGCAATTTCACTTGTAGTATTCTATTACAAAAGACATACTTGGCAAAAAAGACATGTGTTTTTTCCATATTGTTTAATAGTTAAAAATAGGAAATAACCTAAATGGCCATCAAAAGAAAACATACCCTATTCTGGCCAGGTGTGGTGGCTCACGCCTGTAATTCCAGCACTTGTGGAGGCTGAGGCAGGCGGATCATGAGGTTAGGAGATTGAGACCATCCTGGCTAACACGGTGAAACCCCATCTCTACTAAAAACACAAAAAATTAGCTGGGTGTGGTGGCGGGCGCCTGTAGTCCCAGCTACTCAGGAGGCTGAGGCAAGAGAATGGCGTGGACCCAGGAAGTGGAGCTTGCAGTGAGCTGATATCACGCCACTGTGCTCCAGCCTTGGTGACAGTGGGAGACTCTGTCTCAAAAAATAAAACAAAAAAAAAAAAAAAGGAAAAAAGAAAACATACCCTATTCTAACCATATATTCCTTTTTTTTTTTTTTATCTTGCTCTGTCTCCCAGGCTGGAGTGCAGTGGTGTAATCTTGGCTCACTGCAGCCTCTGCCTCCCGTGTTCAAGTGATTCTCCTGCCTCAGCCTCCTGAGTAGCTGAGATAATAGGCGCCTGCCACCATACCAGGCTAATTTTTGTATTTTCAGTAGGACAAGGTTTCACTACGTTGGCCAGGCTGGTCTCGAGCTCCTGACCTCAAATGATCTGCTTGCCTCAGCCTCCCAAGGTGTTGTGATTACAGGCGTGAGCCACCGTGCCCAGCCCTAACGATATGTTCTGTGGCATATTTTGTAGCAGTTATAAGGAATGATAGAGGTCTGTTTTGTTTTGTTTTTGAGATGGAGGTTAGCTATTGTTGCTCAACGTGGAATTCAATGGTGCAATCTCATCTCACTGCAACCTCCACCTCCTGGGTTCAAGGGATTCTCCTGCCTCAGCCTCCTGGAATGATAGAGGTTTTATAAAAAACCCATTACATGTAAACATAAAATTTTAAATAAAAAACTCTTTTTTGAGACAGAGTCTTGCTCTGTCGCCCAGGCTGGAGTGCAGTGATGCAATCTCAGCTCACTGCAGCCTCCGCTTCTGGGTTCAAGCGATTCTCCTGCCTCAGCCTCCCGAGTAGCTGGGACTACAGGCATGCACCACCACACCTGACTAGTTTATGTATTTTTAGTAGAGACCAGGTTTCACTATGTTGGCCAGGCTGTTCTCAAACCCCTGACCTCAAGTGATCCACCCACCTCAGCCTCCCAAAGTACTGGGATTAGAGGTATGAGCCACTGCGTCTGGCCCTAAAACACTCTTATAAAAGAGAACTGTTTTTCATTTTTGTAAGTTTCTTTGGCCTAAGAGGCAACTGGAAACTGGTAACTACTACTGCATTCAGTTTGTCGTCATGTATTGTTTTGATTGAAGTATATGAGGAAAATCCAGCCACATATGGATATGTAGTTAGAAAAGGAAGGAGTATAAATAATTACAGATATTCTTTGGTGCTACATCAAAATATGACAAGTGGTAGTTAAAAAAAAATTCCTTTTTAAATTTAAATTGAGACAGGATCTCACTATGTTGTGCAGACTGGTCTTGATCTCCTGGGCTTCAAGTGATCCTTGTGCCTTGGCCTCCCCAAAGTGTTGGGATTACAGGCATGAGCCACTGCACCCAGCTACAAGTGGTAGCTTTTTTGTGGAGGTGCGGGGGTGGGGGCTTACTGGTAAAGACTGGAAAACCACCTGCTGGACAAATTCTAAAAGAGCTGTAACACCAAGTGGTAGTTTTTTTAAAGTCTAGTTTCAATGCGGAATCTGAAATCATATCAGTGAATTTTTTTGTACTTGTTATAAAAAAAGAATCCATTGATTGTCTTATACTCGGAAAGGGTCTTTATCCACGAGGATTGGGAGGCTGTCAAAGCTCATTGGTAATAGATAGAAGTTTTTCAAAATACTAGTTTTTACTTAAAAGCTCAAATTTAGTCATTTGGCAACAGATACTTCAGGAAAATCGTTTTACCTGAAGTGACAGACTCATTTTATTCCTTTTTGAGAAAATATCTGCCAGATACTCAAGCTTTTAAGTAACTACATTTTGCTTGTAGTTCTTCAGGTAGAAACGGTGCTTGACTGGTTCGTCTTGCAACTCAAACAATTGCACAGTGCTTTTTGTGCAGACAACCAGGATAGGTAGCAGAAGTGCTTTATGCATGCTTCCCTTTTCTTCATACAGATCATAAAAGGATGTATACTGAAGGATTGAGATTAGGACATTTTTAAACAGTTTGCATAATTCTTCGCTGCAAATGCCAGAGAAGAATACAGTGAGTACTAGTACAGTTCAGTGCCACTGCATTGCTTCATGCTAAGGACCAGCAGCTTTACTCATCATTGCCTTTGCTCTACCTGTGCAAATACAACACAGCAGAAAAGGCAAATAACATCTTAGTGTTATTAGGAAAATAGTCTTAACTTCTTGGACCTCCTGAAAGTGTGTCAGGGATTCCTTATACCATGCTTTGAGAATGGCTGCTCCACTCTAATGTGTGGTTTGAAATTAGATCAGGTGGCTGGGTGTGATGGCTCATGCCTTTCACATGAACTTTGGGAGGCTGAGGTAGCCACATGGATCACCTGAGGTCGGGAGTTCGAGACCAGCCTGGCCAATAGAGTTAAACCACCCCCGTCTCTACTAAAAATACAAAAAATGAGCGGGGTGTGGTAGCGCACACCTGTGGTCCCAGCTACTCAGGAGGCTGAGGCACGAGAATCTCTTGAGCCTGGGAGGCGGAGGTTTGCAGTGACCCAAGATTGTGCCACTGCACTCCAGCCAGGGCGACAGAGTGAGACTCTCTCAAAAAAAAAAAAAAAAAAAGAAGAAAAAAAATTGTATCAGGTATTTTTTTAGACGGAGTCTCGCTGTGTCCCAGGCTGGAGTGCGGTGGCGCTATCTCGGCTCACTGCAAGCTCTGCCTCCCGGTTTCATGCCATTTTCCTGCCTCAGGCTTCCGAGTAGCTGGAACTACAGACGCCCACCACCACACCCGGCTAATTTTTTGTATTTTTAGTAGAGACGGGGTTTCACTGTGTTAGCCAGGATGGTTGTGATCTCTTGACTTCGTGATCTGCCCGCCTCGGTCTCCCAGAGTGCTGGGATTACAGGCGTGAGCCACCACGCCCGGCCTGTATCAGGTATTCTGGTGAATAAGTATTTACATCATAACAAGAGCAAGTGAGGATTTTATGCAATTCCATGGCATATTAGCCTTGATAGGGAAGCCAGTTTGGGAAAAAAAAAAAAAAGATAATAAATCGGTATAGGAAGAGAAGCAAATGAAAAAATGTCAAGTTCTAAACAAAAAGAAGAAAAATCTAAGTGTATGAAAGATAAAATATTGCCAGGTGTGATGTCTCACACTTGTAATCCCAGCGCTTTGGGAAACTGCAGCCTGGAGGATTGCCTGAGCCCAGGAGTTCAAGACAAGGTGGGTGGCTGGATGCAGTGGCTCATGCCTGTAATTCCAGCACTTTGGGAGGCCAAGGAGGGCAGATCACTTTAGGTTAGGAGATCGAGACCAGCTTGACCAACATGGTGAAACCCCATCTCTACTAAAAATACAAAAAAATTAGCCAGGTGTGGTGTTGTGGCCTGTGGTCCCAGCTCCTCAGGAGGCTGAGGCATGAGAATCGTTTGAACCCAGGAGGTGGAGGCTGCACTGAGCTGAGATCAGGTCACTGCACTCCAGTCTGGGTGATAGAACGAGACTCTGCCTCAAACAAACAAACAAACAAACAAAAAACAGCCTGGGCAACATAGTGAGACCCTCATCTATACAAAAAATAAAAAATTAGCTGAGTGTGATGGTGCATGCCTGTAGTCCCAGCTACTTGGGAGGCTGAGGTGGGAAGATTGCTTGAGCCCAGTGAGCTGCAGTGAGCCGTGGTTGTGCTACGCCCTCCAGCCTGAGCAACAGAGTGAGATCCTGTCTCTAAAATGTATTTTTGAAAAGATAAGTATTTAGAATAAACAGTTAAGGACTGCTGAAAACAAATAGACATGAGGAGGATGAAATGAATTTGGACATCTGGGCATCTACCGATACACTCAAGTTCTTCAAACTGAAATGAACCCTTCATGTTGATACCAGGTCGTGCCTAAGGAAATGAATAGCATTTGTTTCCTTCTGTTATTCCTAAAACTTTAACAAAATCTAATAATGATTTCAGGACCCCATCAACATTTCTTTTGACAGTTTACATTTTGAGGCTGGAACTTGTGGTCACTCACTGTATTTTTAAGGATGACCAAATGGAGAGTCCAGCCTCTGACATGTTTCAGACAGCTTTCCTTGCCCTGGGTAAATATTAGTTAAATGTAGAAAATAACTGGCTGACTTTTATCACTGGATAGGTTCTTGTCTTTTTTTATTTTTATTTTTTAGCCAGTCTTGCTCTGTCACTCAGGCTGGAGAGCAGTGCTGTGACCATAGCTCACTGCAACTCGAACTCCTGGACTCAAGGGATCCTCCCACCTCAGTCTCCTGAGTAGCCAAGACTACAGGTACACACCATCATGCCTGGCTAATTTTTAAATTTTATTTGTAGAAACAGGATCTCATTGTTTTGCCCAGGCTGGTCTCGAACTCCTGAGCTCAGGTAGATCTGCCTGCCAAATTCCAGCCTCCCCAAGTGCTGAGATTGCTGGTGTGAGTCCGTATGCCCAGCCTGTTTGGTCTCTTTTAATCTGGGACAGTTCCTTGGTCTTCATTTTTTTGTTGTTGTTGTTTTTTTCTGAGACAGAGTCTTGCTCTGTTGTCTAGGCTGGAGTGCAGTGGTGGGATCTCGGCTGGCTGCAACCTCCGCACCCAGGTTCAAGCAGTTCTCACTCCTCAGCCTCCCGAGTAGCTGGGATTACAGGCACACACCCCATGCCTGGCTAATTTTTTTGTATTTTTAGTAGAGATGGGATTTTACCATGTTGGCCAGGCTGGTGTCAAACTCCTGGCCCCAAGTGATCTACCTGCCTTGGCCTCCTAAGTGCTGGGATTACAGGCATGAGCGACCTGTAATCCTTCATTTGATTTAATGACTTTCCTGTTTTTGAGGAGTATAAGCTAGTTTTTTGTTTGTTTGTTTATTTTGTGGAATGCCCCTCAATGTGGGTTTATCTGATGTCTCCCATGGTTAGCATCAGGTGAGGCTGTGTGTGTGTGTGTGTGTGTGTGTGTGTGTGTGTGTGTGTCAGTCAGAGTCTTACTCTGTCGACCAGGCTGGAGTGCAGTGGCGCGATCTCGGCTCACTGCATCCTCTGCCTTCCGGGTTCAAGTGATTCTCCCTCAGCCTCCCAAGTAGCTGGGATTACAGGTGCCTGCCACCGCACTTGACTAATTTTTTGTATTTTAAGTAGAGACGAGGTTTCACCATGTTGGGCAGGCTGGGCCTGAACTCCTGACCTCAAGTGATCCTCCTGCCTCAGCCTCCCAAAGTGCTAGGATTACAGGTGTGAGCCGCCGTGCCTGGCACCAGGTGAGGCATTTCTGATGGAATTCCTCAGAAGTGATATTGCTTTCAGTGCACCTCATCTAGAGGCACATGGTGTTTGTTGATTTTTGTTTTAGTAGTGGTGGTAACTTTGACCAATTTGTTAAGTAGTGTCTGCCAGGCTTCTTCAGGGTAAAGTTACTATTTTTTCTTTTGTAATAAGAACTTTGTGGGGAGATATTTTGAGACAATGTAAAGATTCTGTCTCTCAATACTTTCACTAATTTTAGCATCCATTGATGATTCTTGTCAGCAACTATCACTGCTACTATAGTGGCTGTCAAATGGTGGCTTTCTACTTCTGTTTATGTTTTCTACATTTATTATTTGTTTTTTATTTTGTTCAAGATGGAGTCTTGCTCTTTCGCCCAGGCAGCAGTGAAGTGGTGCGATCTCGGCTCACTGCCACCTCTGCCTCCTGGGCTCAAGTGATTCTCCTGCCTCCCGAATAGCTGAGATTACAGGTGCCCGCCACCATGCCCAGCTAATTTTTTATATTTTTAATAGAGATGAGGTTTCACCATGTTGGCCAGGCTGGTCTCAAACTCCTGACTTCGGATAATCCACCCACCTTGGTCTCCCAAAGTGCTGGGATTACAGGTATGAGCCACCACACTGGGCATCTACATTTATTATTTGGAATAAACTTTACTTTCCCCAATTTACTTTGTTTATATTAATATTAGACTCATGGAATCTTATTGCATAGATTATAACATGTTACAGTTGTTATTTTGTTGCTCAGACTATGGAAGTGAGGTTTTTTAAAGGCAAGTGTATTAACATGGTGGTGGTATTCTGAAGGCAATGATTCAGCACAGAGGGAAAGATGATTATGACCATCTAATGTCCAAAGATTATGATCATCTAATTTCAAAGATGAAATCTTTGCTTGTGCTTCATTTTATTTTTTCTTTTAATTTGTTTTGTGCTTCATTTTAGACGAGCAGCTTTATACTTACTACAGACTTATCTACCTAAATGTAATAAATCTAATACTTCTCTGGGGATATCTTACAACTAGTGGAAATAAGGTCATTCTTCATATACATGATGCATTGCCTTAAATTCAGATACTGCCCTCTACTTAAACATAACTATTGTATGTTGTGTATGTCATTTATGGTAATTGTTAATCACCTGCAGGTTATTTTTTCCATACCAGTCTAACTTTAGCTCATGATCATGCATTTTTCCCCAGTCTCTGGCATTTTGATGTGCTATCTATAACAATATTGGTAAAGCATTGTTACATGCTTCTTCAGTGTACCTATTTATTCTTAGGTCTCTTGATGAATAATGTACATACCGAAACAAATCTAATGGAATCTTAAGCTATTTTCTGTGTACAAAACACCCACAGGAACTAAGTAAAAGTAGTTTTACTTAGTCATACTAAGTAATACTCTATAGTGTATACGAAACACCCGTAGGAACTAAGTAATACTTAGTTACACTGTATACAAAACACCCACAGGAACTAAGTAAAAGCAGTTTTACTTAGTCATACTAAGTAATACTCTATAGTGTATACCAAACACCCATAGGAACTAAGTAATACTTAGTTACACTGTATACAAAACACCCACAGGAACTAAGTAAAAGCAGTTTTACTTAGTCATACTAAGTAATACTCTATAGTGTATACGAAACACCCGTAGGAACTAAGTAATACTTAGTTACACTGTATACAAAACACCCACAGGAACTAAGTAAAAGTAGTTTTCTCTAAATTAATTAAAAAGCTTGGAAGGTTTTAGAAAAATAGTGCACATGGCAAAATTTAAATGATAATTTATTTTTCTCCTTCCTCAGATGCAACTACTGTGCAGTTTATTGTGTTCCTTTAGGGAAAATTTATATGTATATGTGAGCATCTGTGAATGTATGCTTTTTTAGAAAAAATATGACTTAGCACCATACCTTACTGTTTTGTTTTATTTATTGTTGTTTTTTAGAGACAGGGTCTCACTCTGCCGCCCAGGCTGGAATGCAGTGGTATAATCATAGCTCAGTGCAGCCTCTAAATTCTGGACTGAAGTGATCCTTCCACCTTAGCCTCCTGAGGAGCTGAGACCACACCTGATTAATTGCTTTCTTTTTAAATTTTTAGTAGAGATGGGAACTCTATGTTGCTCAAACTGGTCTCCAACTCCTGGCTTCAAGTGTTCCTCCTGCTTTGGCCTCAGATTGCTGGGATTACTGGCATGAGCCACTGAACCCAACTACCTCACTGTTTTAAAGAGCAATTTTTTTTTTTTTTTTTTGAGACAGAGTCTTGCTCTGTCACCCAGGCTGGAGTGCAGTGTTGCAATCTGAGCCCACTGCACCCTCCACCTCCCAGGTTCAAGCGATTCTCATGCCTCAGCCTCCCAAGTAGCTGGGATTACCAGCACCTACCACCATGCTCAGCTAATTTTCATATTTTTTAGTAGAGATGGGGGTTTCACCATGATGGCCAGGATGGTCTTGAACTCGTGGCCTCAAGTGATCCATTTGCTTTGGCCTCCCAAAGTGCTGGGATTACAGGTGTGAGCCCCCGCACCTGACCTAAAAAGCAGTTTTAAAGGTTCTTTGGAAGGTGGGATAGGGAATAATTGCAGTAAAGTGATATGTTAAATACTATTAAAGTAGTGGACTTGATTTAGGAGTAAAGTATATTCACCCATATGTAGGTCAATAATACATTATAACCTATTTAAACATCTTGTCATTAATAGGATATTAATAATATCTTAGGTTTCATTATTGTACTTGTTAAAGATTTTTCTGATTTTCAGGAAACTCCAGCATGTGGTTTACCCCAATTATGATGGAAAGAAGAAATGTGTTGTGCAATGTTTAACCAAAAATAAAAAAAGAACAAAACCCCCAAACCTCTGAAAACCTCAGAGCAGTCTTTTTAAATAGCATATGCATGACACATTGTATTAACTGGAACTTGTTCAGTGCTCTAAATTTAATTCTAATGGTGTTTTTTTTGTTTTGTTTTTTGTTTTTTGAGGTGAAGTCTCCCTCTGTTTCCCAGGCAGGAGTGCAGTGGCGCGATCTCGGCTCACTGCATCCTCCGCCTCCTGGGTTCAAGCGATTCTCCTGCCTCAGCCTCCTGAGTAGCTGGGATTACAGGCGTGTGCCACCATGCGTGGCTAATTTTCTGTATTTTTAGTAGAGACGGGGTTTCACCGTGTTAGCCAGGATGGTCTCAATCTCCTGACCTCGTGATCCACCCTCCTTGGCCTCCCAAAGTGCTGAGATTACAGGCATAAGCCACTGCGCCCAGCCCAGAAAATCTTGTATATTTTATTTTTTATTTTTGCTTATTATTATTATTATTTTTTTTGAGATGGAATCTCACTCTGTAGCCCAGGCTGGAATGTGCAGTGGTGTGATCTCAGCTCACTGCAACCTCTGCCTTCCAGGTTCAAGAGATTCCCCTGCCTCAGCCTCCCATCCCAAGTAGCTGGGATTACAGGTGCATGCCACCACACCTGGCTAATTTTTGTGTTTTCAGTAGAGATGGGGTTTCCCAATGTTGGCCAGGCTGGTCAGCATGGCAAAACCCCGTCTCTACTAAAATATACAAAAATAGGCCAGGCGCGGTGGCTCATGCCTGTAATCCCAGCACTTTGGGAGGCCGAGGCAGGTGAATCACCTGAGGTCGGGAGTTCGAGACCAGCCTGATCAACATGAAGAAACCCTGTCTCTACTAAAAATACAAAATTAAATACAAAATTAGCTGGGAGTGGTGGCGCATGCCTGTAATCTCAGCTACTCGGGAGGCTGAGGCAGGAGAATCGCTTGAACCTGGGAGGCGGAGTTTACAGTGAGCCGAGATCACACCACTGCACTGGGTGCGGTGTCACCAGCCTGGGTGACAGAGCAAGACACAGTCTCAAAAAAAATCACTGTAATGTTTAAATATGTAGATCTGATTGATATGTTTTACTTTTGGTTGTGGATGATTTGTGTTTCAGTATTAATATTTAACTTTTTCAAAATAAGTTTAATAACAGTATAATTTAAGATACTGAAATTTCACTAAACTGCTTCCAAATGGTTTGATTAAACATAAAATTCTAGTTACCTGGTTTTATGGTACATTTTAATTTGGTTTACATACTGCCACCATAAATCTCTGAATTTATCAAAGGACTAGATGGACATTTTAGTAAAATAACATCAAAACATGTAAAATGAATATTTATAAATTAAAATTGAAACTGTAACTCCTTAAAATCTAGAGATTGGTCTATGCAAAGTCTGATTATAATATGTTATTTCTTGTTATTTTAAAAATGAAAAAAACAGACTGGGCTCGGTAACTCAAGCCTGTAATCCCAGCCCTTCGGGAGGCTGAGGTGGGTGGGTCACCTGAGGTCAGGAGTTTGAGACCAGCCTGACCAACATGGCGAAACCCTGTCTCTACTGAAAATACAAAAATTAGCCGGGCGTGGTAGTGGGTGCCTGTAATCCCAGCTACTCGAGAGGCTGAGGCAGGATAATTGCTTGAGGCAGGATAATTGCTTGAACCCGGGCGACGGTGGTTGCACTGAGCTCAGATCAGGCCACTGTACTCCAGCCTGGGTGACAGAGCAAGACTCCCTCTAAAAAAAAACAAAACAAAAATGGAATGTTATTCTATGTTATTGACCTTGCATAAAACCTAAGATGACATTAAACCGTACACAACTGATAAATCTGCCTTAAGGGATTACATTTTAATGTTGTTGATGTTTGCAGTTTGATTTCCATTGCTTACTTGAAGTTTCATTTTCTTTCAACTTATGTTTTGAGCCCTGCCAATGACAACCATTATGCCTAGGTGCTAGGGAGACAGAAAAGCATTAATTTACAATTTTGAAGGAGAAAAATTAACTTTTTAAAAAAATTTTCTTGAGACAGAGTTTCACTCTTGTTGCCCAGGCTGGAGTGCAATGGCACGATCTTGGCTGACTGCAGCCTCTGCCTCCCAGGTTCAAGTGATTCTCATGCCTCAGCCTCCCGAGTAGGTGGGATTACAGGCATGCGCCACCACGCCCGGCTAATTTTTTTGTATTTTTAGTAGAGACGGGGTTTCTCCTTGTTGGCCAGGCTGGTCTCAAACTCACGACCTCAGGTGATCTGCCCGCCTCTGCCTCCCAAAGTGCTGGGATTACAGGCATGAGCCTCCCCGCCCAGCCAGAATAATTAACATTTTATAGTAATCTTATTCAATTTAAAAAGAGATTTATGTGAATGATACAAGTATAATATTTTTAACCACTGTCATAATTGGCAGTCACTTTAAATGCTTAGCTGGACTGAGTTTTCACACTCTCTGAGTAGGTAATTTGCAATTTCTGGTAGAGGTGGGAGCAGTTAAGGTTCTGCAAGTCTTTTTTTTTTTTTCCTAAATCTACAGAATTCTAACATGTGTGTCTTTTTTTTTTTTTTTAAGAGATGTAGTCTCACTCTTGTCCCCAGGCTGGAGTGCAGTGGCACGATCTCAGCTCACTGCAACCTGTGCCTCCCGGGTTCAAGCTTTTCTCCTGCCTCAGCCTCCCAAGTAGCTGGGACTACAGGCGTGCACCACCAAGCCCAGCTAATTTTTGTATTTTTAGTAGAGATGGGGTTTCACCATGTTGGCCAGGATGGTCTCGATCTCTTGACCTCATGATCCGTCCACCTCGGCCTCCCGAAGTGCTGGGATTACAGGTGTGAACCACCGTGCCTGGTCTTAACATATGTGTCTTTATTTTTTGCAGAGATGTGATCTTACTGTATTGCCCAGGCTGGTCTTGAACTCCTGGCCTCAAGCGATCCTTCCACCTTAAGATGTGTGTCTTGTTAGAAGTAAATCAGATCTGGTGGTTTTGATGCTATTTATTCAGTCTCATAACTGTCATGACTCTGAATATATAGGCTCTTGAAATGGTAGACCAAAAAATACTTCAAGTATATTATTTGCTATTCTTTTCTGCTTGTAGGATTCTGCAACTAATTTTTAAGTTATTTATGTATGTAAAGCCTTCCCAAGTCCCAGGATACCTAAAGTTGTAAACATAGGGGTAAATAACTATTTAAATCATGTCTGATAGATAAATCTATAGAGAAGGGATTCAGCATCCCAAATGCTTGCAACTGATATTGTATTCTTATGTTCAAGGTTTAATCGTCAGTAGAGTAGGCTTAAATTTGTTTATGTATATGATGTGGGACCTCTTAGAAAAAAGCTAAAACTTTGACTTAGGTCCTTCTCTAGCCCTAGTAGAGCCTGTGTAAAAAAAAAAAATGACCTGATATGTGGACAGGTGGCTGGTGGTTAGGGGTTGTTGGAGTCCTGGTGTGCCGCTCCCCCAATAGACAGTATGTCCGGATAGCTTATATTTGCACTTGTTTCTACTAGTCTGTTTCAGGCAGTTGTTAAAGTACTTGGCTGTGTAACACATTCTTAAAGCTTACGCATTTCCAAAACAGTGATTTCAACATTTTTACAAGGTGTTAAGGCCCATCCCTCTAAAGTGTAATACCCTATACAGATTGTTAATAACAGATTTAGTTTATGATGATTTTTCAAATTGTAAAGCTTTGTTTTGAAACAGAATCTCTCTCTGTTGCCCAGGCTGGAGTGCAGTGGCACGATCTCGGCTCACTGCAACCTCTGCCTCCTGGGTTGAAGTGATTCTCCCGTCTTGGCCTCTGCAGTAACTGGGATTAAGGGCACATGCCACCGTGCCCAGCTAATTTTTTTTTTTTTTTTTTTTTGAAATAACTAAACAGTTTCTGCTCTGTTGTCCAGGCTGGAGTGCAGTGGCAGGATCTTGGCTCACTGCAACCTCTGCCTCCTGGGTTCCAGTGATTGTCCTGCCTCAGCCTCCCGAGTAGCTGGGACTGCAGGCGCGTGCCACCACACCCAGCTATTTTTTTGTATTTTTAGTAGAGACAGGGTTTCACCGTATTAGCCAGGATGGTCTCTATCTCCTGACCTCGTGATCTGCCCACCTCGGCCTCCCAAAGTGCTGTGATTACAGGTGTGAGCCACCTTGCTCAACTAATTGTAAAGCTTTCAAAAAAGACATAGAAGGTTTGGCAGAGAGGAAAGGGCCATTGTAAATTTTTGTGGTTCTGTTACAGAGAAAGCCTGAGGGCAGGTAGATGTGCTCTAGGTACTGTTGAGTGTGAGTACTATGCAAAGGTGAGAGCCATTTGTTTCTATCTTTGGTGCTTGGTGCTTCCACCCACCTCAGTTTCTTTGTTTATGTTAAATGTTTTGACCAATTATATCAACATTGGAAAGGAGACCAAGAGTTTTTCTTACTTTGAGAGACTTGCATCCTCTGTGAGATTGGTTGGTTACGTGTTAAAGTCATAGGGGTAGTGTGTGTTGTGTAATCACACTGATTATAAGCATGATATCACAACCTACATTATCATAAGGGACAGAGTTTAAACATGTCTTTTTTTTTTTTTTTTTTTTTTGAGACGGAGTCTTGTTGTCTCCCAGGCTGGAGTGCAGTGGCACGATCTTGGCTCACTGCAAGCTTCGCCCCCTACTCACACCATTCTCCTGCCTCAGCCTCCCAAGTAGCTGGGACTACAGGCACCCGCCACCACACCCGGCTAATTTTTTTTTTTTTTTGTATTTTTAGTAGGTGGGGTTTCACCGTGTTAGCCAGGATGGTCTTGATCTCCTGACTTCGTGATCTGCCCACCTCGGCGTCCCAAAGTGCTGGGATTACAGGCGTGAGCCACCATGCCCGGCCAAACATGTCACTTTTTATTTTATTTTTTATTTTGAGGCAAGGTCTCTGTTCCCAGCCCGGAGTGCAGTGGTGGTATCATAGCTCATTGCAGCCTCAAACTCCTGGGCTTAAGGGATTCTTTTGCCTCAGCCTTCGAGTAGCTAGGGCTACAGGTACATGTCACTGTGCCCAGCTAGTTTTAAAAATTTTTGTTGAGATGAGGTCTCACTTTGTTGCCCAGGCTGGTCTTTAGCTCCTGGACTGAAGTGATTCTACTTCAGCCTCCCAAAATGTTAGGATTACGGGTGTCAGCCACCATGCCTGGCCTATAAACATGTAACTTTTTAAATTGAAATTGAAAAATATGTAACATTTTTAACAACTATAATGGTGGAAAGTAGAATCGTTAAATTTTTTTTAGCATCTCAGTCTTATGAGTTTATTAAGTAGATTTTACCATTATTGCTACTGGAAATCTGTCATCTTTTCTGAGAATGTAATTTAACTGGAAGTGTGACATAGTTACTGAAGTTTTAAAGGACCACAACTAGGGTTATTATAACTAAATTTATTTAACTAAATTTTTAAAGATTATTTTATCAGCCTAACAACCATTATAAGCATGTGGGGTCCTTGAAATGACTTCCCAGTAGAAAGGAATTAAAAAAATTTTTAAAAATAGAGTCGGTCTCACTGTGTTGCCCAGGCTGGTCAACGGGAACTTCTTGAAACATCATATGCATTGGATCTTTTATTGTCAGTTAGTGTACTTATTTGCCTTATTTACCTTAGATGGTGACTGAGGTTGGATATTTGCCTTGAAATGATCTATGTTGATGTGACCTTGAGTCTTCTTTATAAAATTTGTATGTGGCCCAGTGTAGTGGCTTGGTGGTTCATGCCTTTAATTCCAGCACTTTGGGAAGGCCAAGGGGGGCGGATTACTTAAGCTCAGGAATTCAAGACCAGCCTGGCTAACATGGAGAAACCTCGTCTTTACAAAAATTACAAAAATTAGCCAGGCATGGTGGTGGGTGCCTGTAATCTCAGCTACTTGGGAGACTGAGACAGGAGAATTACTTGAACCTGGGAGGCGGAGGTTGCAGTGAGCCGAGATCGTGGCACTGCACTTCAGCCTGGGCAACAGAGTGAGACTCCGTCTCAAAAAAATTAAAATTTGAAGGTAAGTTCGATAATTTCTAGTGTTTCCTCCAGGAGATTGGGATTCATGTTGTTATTATATTGAACAGTTTTCCTGAATATCTGTGTGAGTTTTGTTTACACAGAAGCCAAATAGTATTCATCTAAGGTAAAGGTAGACGTAGCATGGACATTGGGAGGTATGAGTTTGAATTTGGCTTTTCGTTGACTTGCATTTTGACCTTGGTTAAAATAATCCTTTGAGGCTGTTTCCTTAATCTGTAAAATGGGAGTCTTAAATTGACCTCACTTGTTTGGTGTAAGGGTACAGTGGAAATGTATTTCAAGTACTTGGTATGGCTTTACCCATAAGGAGTCACTGAATAGTTTTTTATTTTTGTTCTCAATATTGGTGAAATCTTAAAGTTTGTTGTTAAATTGCAGTTGTGGCAGAAATAATCTGGAAATGATTAAGCTTCTTGTATGTTAATGACTTTGTTTTGCTGGCTAAAAGATGTAACTTTTCATGTACAGCAGCTATTCTGCTTCTGTCAGAATTGGCATAAATGTGAATTGTGCAGAATTGTCTTAATGTAACAAAGGATTTCATTTAAGTGGACAGTCCAGATTGTTTTATTTATTTATTTATTTATTTATTTATTTATTTATGAAACGAAGTCTCGCTCTTGTCCCCCAGGCTGGAATGCAATGGTGCCATCTCGGCTCACTGCAACCTCCGCCTCCTGGGTTTAAGCGATTCTCCTGCCTCAGCCCCCCAAGTAGCTGGGATTACAGGTGCCTGCCACCATGCCTGGCGACTTTTGGTGTTTTTAGTAGAGATGGGGGTTTCACCATGTGGGCCAGACTGGTCTCGAACTCCTGACCTTAGGTGATCCACCCACCTCAGCCTCCCAAAGTGCTGAGATTACAGGCATGAGCCACCATGCCTGGCCGATAATTTTATTAATATACATTAAGTTATAGAACAAAGTTTAAAAAGTATCCTATATTTGCTTTTTTGTTTTGTTTTTTTTGAGACAGGGTCTGACTGTATCGCCCAGGCTGGAGTGCAGTCACATGATCTCGGCTCACTGCAGCATCTGCCTCCGGGGTTCAAGCAATTCTCCTGCCTCAGCCTCCTAAATAGCTGGGACTACAGGCGCACACCACCACCCCCCCTGGCTAATTTTTGTATTTTTAGTAGAGACAGGGTTTCACCCGGTTGGCCAGGCTGGTCTTGAACTGCTGACCTCAGGTAATCCACCCGCCTCGGCCTCCCAAAGTGCTGGGATTACAGGTGTGAGCCACCGGGCCCAGCCAATATCCTATATTTGAAGTTATACTATAGTTACTGCAGCAAAAAAAATCCAAATGTACTTTCCTAGGCAAAGGAAGGACATCTAACACTGTCTAATGTAACAATCTTAGAAAATTCTAGTTTTTTTGTGGTATAGGAAATGCTAATGTCATCTCAGGTTATGTGCATGGGAAGTATTTAACATCTCTTTACTACCAGATAGTCATGTAAAGTTAAATTATATTTTTCTCTTAAAAATTCCTTCTTCTTGGTACTAACAAGCCCAGAGTTTGATTTTAATGGAATTTAACATTTGTGCAGATGGTGACTTCTAGATTTAAGAGAGTAGGGAAAAACAGTGGAAAATTTAAAAGTACCACAGAAGAGATAATGGTATAATAAATCCTCCTATACTGATCACCTAGCTTCAAGAATCACCAAATGATGACTGGCTTTGATTCATCTCTGTGCCTCAATGCCACACCTCCCCAAATTATTTCAAAACAAATTGAAGACAGCAAGCTTTTTACATTCCTAATTCTTCAGCATGTATCTCTAAAAGACAGACTTTTAAAAAGCATACACAATATCATTACATATTAAAAAACATGACACTAACTCACTGGTATTAAATATTCCAATTTTCCTGATTAGTTTTTTCCATTGCATTTGAATTGGGATTTAAATAAGTTTCTTCCATTATGATTGGTTAATAGGTCTTAAGTTTGTTTTACTTAATGTCAAGGATTCCCTCCTCCTTTTTTGACTTTGAAATTTATTTGTTAAAAAATTTAGATGTTGGCCGGGCACGTGGCTCATGCCTGTGCTCCCAGTACTTTGGGAGGCTGAGGCGGGTGGATCACTTGAGGTCAGGAATTCCAGACCAGCCTGGCCAACATGGTAAAACCCCGTCTCTACTAAAAATACAATATTAGCCAGGCATGGTGGCACACGCCTGTAATTCCAATGACTCAGGAGGCTGAGGCACAAGAATCGCTTGAACCTGGGAAGTGGAGGTTGCAGTGACCGGAGATCGCACCACTGCCCTCCAGCCTGGGCTACAGAGCGAGACTGTCTCAAAAAACAAACAAAGACAAAAAGGCCAGGTACGGTGGCTCACGCCTGTAATCCCAGCACTTTGGGAGGCCGAGGTGGGTGGATCATGAGATCAGGAGATCGAGCCCATCCTGGCCAACATGGTGAAACCTCGTCTTTACTAAAAATACAAAAAAATTAGCCGGGCGTGGTGGTGGGCGCCTGTAATCCCAGCTACTCGGGAGGCTGAAGCAGGAGAATCGCTTGAATCCAGGAGGCGGAGGTTGTGGTGAGCTGTGAGATCGTGCCCCTGCACTCCAGCCTGGGCGACAGAGCGAGACTCCGCCTCAAAGGAAAAAACAAAAAAAAACCCTTAGATGTTTGTGCTGGAGAGTTTCCCAGGTCTGGATGTTGCTGACAGTATTTCTGTGGTGTATTTTTATGTGTAATTCTGTTCTCAGAAGACATGATAGGGCTAGAGACTTCATCATTTTCCGGATTTTTTTTTTTTTTTTTTTTTTTTTTTTGAGACAGAGTCTTGCTCTGTCGCCTGGGCTGGAGTGCAGTGGCGCGATCTTTGTTCACTACAACCTCCGCCTGCCGGGTTCAAGCGATTCTCCTGCCTCAGCCTCCTGAGTAGCTGGGACTACACGTGTCCGCCACCACACCTGGCTAATTTTTGTAATTTTAGTGGAGATGGGGTTTCACCATGTTAGCCAGGATGGTCTCATCTCCTGACCTCGTGATCCACCTGCCTTGGCCTCTCAAAGTGCTGGGATTACAGGCAGGAGCCACCACACCTGGCCCATTTTCAGGATTTTTGTGTTTAATTGGCAAATATGTCATAGGTGAGAAAAGGGAAAATTTTAATACTTTGGCCAAGGTTTTATTCATTCAAGGAAATGATGGATTAATGTGACTGAGTTCAAATTTGGGAAAATATTGATGTAGTTGGGGAAGCATGTTGCACTTAAGTGAAAGTTTTTTTTTAACTTGTTTGTCCTTAAGTGTGGTAAACATACCTGTTCTATCTCACTAGAAGGAAAAAGAGCTTAGTAAGCAGGAACAATTTGCTACTATTGGAGACTGGTAACGTAGCATTGCATTTGCATTATGCTTTCTGCTAGGAGAAGGGTTATCTACAAAGCCTAGTGAAATTATATCTTGGGAGAAAAGAAAGGGTTGAGTTACCTAGGATGAGGAATGTCAGGCAGAAATATTTAGATCAAACTTGTCAGCCTTTTGTTTTGTTGATACGTTGGAGTTCTCAGAGTGCGTGAAACTGAGAATTCTCATACTGAGTTTCTTGAACACAATTATTTGCTTATTTTCTTTGCCTACTTGTAGAAAACATTAAAAATGGAAATATAAACAAGTCTGGCTGTATAAGTCTACCTCTGGGAAACAGTCTTCAAGCTTTGGGGTGGTGAGATTATTATAGTTTCTAAAGTTGATGAGAAGGTGGTATAATTTGATAATGATCAACTGCAACTTTCCCACGAACAAAAACAAACCCAAGGATCTGCCTTGTCTAAGAACCACATCCACTTAGCAGTAATACGAAATAAAAACTTAATGTAGACATACCCTGTATTCAAAATACAGTGGTTTTAAAAGTTTAGTAATCTTAAAACACCTCTTCTTGCAGGTACAGTTTTAGTGATGGTTACTTTTATGTGGAAAATAAGTATTCCATATAAAACTTTTTCTTTTTTTTTTTTTTTTTTAATTTTAATTTTTCCAGACAGAGTCTCACTCTGTCTCCCAGGCTGGAGTGCAGTGGCACAATCTTGTCTCACTGTAACCTCTGCCTTCCAGGTTTAAGCGATTCTCTTGCCCCAGCCTCCCAAGTAGCTGGGATTACAGGCACACGCCTCCGTGATGCCCGGCTAATTTTTGTATTTTTAGCAGAGATGGGGTTTCGCCATGTTGGCCAGACTGGTCTTGAACTCTTGATCTCAGATGATCCTCCCGCCTCGGCCTCCCAAAGTGCTGGGTTTATAGGCATAAGCCACTGTGCCCGGCCTAAAACTTTTTCTTGATTGTTCTTCAAATTCCCTTGACAAACAAATTAAATTTAATCAATTAGTTTTAGATAAGTTCTGTTCAATAGAAATACATGAACTAAATATATATGATTTTAACCTTTTAGTAGCCACATTAAGTAAAACAAAGGCCCAGTGTGGTGATGTGTGCCTGTATTCTAGCTGACTGGGAGGCTGAGGTGGGAGAATTGCTTGAGCCCAAGAGGTTGAGGCTGCAGTGAGCTATGGTCGTGCCACTACAGTTTGGCACGAGTGAGAGAGCAAAAACCCTGTCTCAAAAAAAAAAAAATTAGTTATTATATACAACCTAATATATCTAAAATGTAACAGTATAATAAATTGTTGAGAAATTTTGCTTTTTTTGGTATTGAATCTTCAACATCTGTATGTATTTTATCCTTACAGAACAATTCAATTCAGACTAGCCACATTTCAAGTAGTTAGACACATGTGGCTAGTGGCTTCTTTATTGGACAGAGCAGCTTAAGATGTACGGTTTCTAAAATCACTGTTTAAAAATATCTTGTTGCTGGAAAAAAATAATGATATTTATAAAACTAGTTTTAGCTATGGAAAAATATGGGAATAATTAATTTTCAATGCTACTCAAGCATATTAGAGGTTTTATATCCAAGTTCTTTATTCCTTTGTTACCACTCTAATTTTTAAGGAAGATATGTACAATTTACTATATTGTGTTAATATTAAGACTTTTGAAAGAGCTATGCTTTTAGGTCATACAGGCAGTGAGGCTTTTATTTAAATAGTAACTGTTCAACTGCGTGTGTTTCTGTGGTTGTAATACTGGTGGTGACTTTTTAGTTTAAAGGCACATATACAGGCTGGGCGCAGTGCCTCATGCCTGTAATCCTAGCAGTTTGGTAGGCCGAGGCAAGTGGATTGCTTGAGCCCAGGAGTTCAAGACCAGTCTGGGCAACGTGGTGAAACCACAGCTTATGAAAAATACAAAAATTAGCTGGGTGCGGTAGCGCATGCCTGTAGTCCCAGCTACTTAAGGGGCTGAGGCAGGAGGATCTCATGAACCTCGGAGGTTGAGGCTGCAATGAGCAGAGATCGTGCCGTTTGCACTCCAGTCTGAGCAACAGAGCAAGACCCTCTCTCCACCAAAAAAAAAAAAAAAAAAAAAAATTAAAAAATGAAGCACATTTACTTAGTTAAAATCTCAGTATGAAGACTATAAAAATCTTTGGTTATTTAGGGATCAGGGATTAGTTTGTGCCCTGTTTTTTTTGTTTGTTTGTTTTTTTCCTGTTTGACATTCTACATTAAGATGTGCGTGCCCTTCTAGTAGTCACATTAAGAAGTAAAACAAAGGCCCAGTGTGATGATGTGTGCCTGTATCAATTGTCTTTCGAACAGTGTTAGGTTTTCCTAACTTGCACATGTCCTAAGGAAGTATAAAAACTTTGACTATGTTTCTTCAAGGAACATTTAATCTTCTAAAAGAAAGACATGGCAGTGTGTAAATGCAAGCAAACAATAGTAGTAAGAGAGTATGTAGAAAAACATTCAGTCGTTTTTGGACTCTTCCAGTGCATACTCATGGCGTCAGTCAAGTTTTCATCCATGCACGTCAGACTGTCAGACTGTCAGACTCTGTTCTACATAGATGGAGATAACGTGTGCAAATGTAAAAGATAAAATATACCTCTGTTTTAGTTAACGGGACTAAAACATAGCTGTTACCATGGAGATCTGGGAGCTGGGGATAATGGAAAAAACCATGTTTAGATTCTCACTTAGAACTGTGATGTTAAGAGACTTTGTTCCCTTGCTCATTGTTTAAGTAATATTGAATAATTGCCTGAGATGAGCTAAGCAATCTGTTAACCAGTGGAATGTGCAACAGTGAATAAAACAAGTAATTTTGCCTTTGAGACTCGCCCTGTTAACTATACCACAGTGGCCACCGATCCATAAGAGAGAGAGAGAATGTGTGTGTGTGGGTTGGCGGGGGAGGGGCCAAGTTCCCCTGCGCCACCCCCAGAAGTTACGATTTAAGTCTGTTTTGGGGCCCTGGAATCTGCATTTTAGTTAGTCCCTTGTGGTGATTCTAACATAGGTGGTTCTCGGACCATACTTGAAGGATATCTCTTTACTTTTACGGTGTAGGGGACCTTGTAATCTTTTTTTTTCCCCCCTTCCTTCCTCCTGTTCAGTTCACTAGAATCTGGCATTCTTTTTAACTGTTGCAGGAAGTATGCTTTTCTTTAGTGTACCTGTGACCCTCTGTTAATCCACTAGATGCAATTCCATCTTTCATAGGGATTTTTGACCTGGGTGTACCTGTGTTACTCCTAAGTTATGTTTCCTCCTTTCCACTTTTACAGATACTTATTTAAGACTGACCTAAAGTATCTAGTTTCTTCTGCTAAACTATAAAATCTATAGGAATTTTATAGGGGGACGGAGAACTGATATCACAGAACTAGTTAGAACTGTTGGAATCTAGAATTGTTTTCCTCTTGATTCATTCTGATATTATGCTGCTGGCTAGAAACAGTAGCTTATTTTTCCCTCAACAACTAGTAAAGTTCATTTTATGAAACACAAAAGCTAGAAGAAATGGAAAACTGCAGATGATTCTACCAGCCAGGGCTCATCACGGTCAGTATCGTAATGCTCTCTCTTCCTTACTTCTGTTAATGTTCATGTGTATGTGTGTATGTACAGATACGTACATTTTGTTCCTGGTTGGAATGTTCTTTTTGCGATAAAACCACATATTTTGAAATGAGATCATATTCCATGTTCTCTTTTAGTGATGCACTTTTTTCAGTGAACAGTGTCATAAGCGCATGTCTTCATTAAATATTCTTTCATATTTATAATATCTCCATGAGATTTCATTCTGTGTATTGTAATTGAATCCCTTTTTCCTGGACCTCTTAAGTTCTTCCTAGTTCTCCCTATTTACAGACAGCTAAGCCTTTGAGCATGTTACAACTTTACCTAAGGAAATGATGTAAGAAAGATAATTCTTGAGTTAGAGGATAAGACACTGCCAAGTCAGCAATGAGGCAGAGTTATGCCAGTTGACACTTAGACCAGGAATGTAAGACTGATCATTTTCCCAAGTATTTGCTTGGAGTACAGTATTAAACTTCTTGAAAATTGAGGTTGACCTTTTAAAGAGCTGATTCTTAACTGTATAAACCAAGAAAGAATAGGTGTAATTACAATATAGCCATATTGAAATTAGCCAGGCTGAACGAAGTCCTCTTTGGACATAGGTTTAGTTCGGCACAGCTGGAATGAAAATTTGCAGCCGGTACAGAGTGCCACCAAGTGGCGGGTTGGAAAGCCCATACTAGACTGCTTTGAGCCATAAGGCTAGGCTTTTTACTTGAAAATACCAGTCCAAATCCGAACCTTGTGTTCCAGTTTTTTTGCATAAGAAATAAGGCAGCTGGGCGCGGTGGCTCCTGCCTGTAATCCCGCCGAGGCGGGCGGATCACGAGGTCAGGAGTTCGAGACCAGCCTGGCCAGCATGGTGAAAACCCGTCTCTACTAAAAATACAAAAAATTAACTGGGCATGGTGGCGCGCGCCTGTAATCCCAGCTACTGGGGAAGCTGAGGCAGGAGAATCGCTTGAACCCGGGAGGTGGAGGTTGCAGTGAGCCGAGATCGCGCCACTGCACTCCAGCCTGGGTGACAGCGAGATTCCATCTCAAAAAAAAAAAAAAAAAGAGGCAAAGAAGAACATGTTACAAGTTAGACTTGGTTTTCTCCTTCTGTCATCAGCTGGTGTTAGCAGCATTATATCAGTATCTGTCTTATAAAGTAGGGAAGCAGTGATTCCCACTTGATTTGTATGTAAGCATTGGTAGAAGGAAGGGGCTGAGACAGAGCCTTTTCCAGAGGAATAAGATAAAGGTGTATCCAGGACTTACAGGTAATTTGAATGAAAGGTTGCAGGTCTAATACAGTTTTGTGTCTTGCATTGGGACTTGACTTGATATGACTAGCTTCAGAAGTACCTGAGGTGCCTATGTATATAATCTTTGTAATGCTTGAGACAACTGAGTAGTTGTGTTTTCCTCATAGTTACCTTTCCTCTCTTCCTTCTTTCTTGGTATTAATATGTAAGCTTGTCCACTTAATTTCAATATTGAGTCGCCATATGTAAGTTATTGTGGTTTAAAGCTAAGGTGTAAAGGGAAAATATTGCTTAGGATTAGCATATATTTTTATCTTTTGAATTTCATGTGCAATCTGTACTTTTTTCTGAAGTTATTTGGTATGGTTATGCTGTTGGTTGGATTATAAGTGAAATCAGTAAGACCGACTAGAGTATGGTTAGGAGGATAGAATCTGTGGCCAGAATGCTCAAATACGTATCCTGACCCTGCCACACAGTAGCTGTGTGTGTATTCAGACAAATTAAATTACTTCTGCCTTTGTTTCCTAATCTGTAAAATGCCAACTCTGAGGGTTAAATGAGAAAATAAACATAAAGCACTTTTTTTGGTTCTTATTTCTATCTTTTGTCAGATTTTTTAGTGGAAGAAAATATGCAAATATAAGAGACTTTCTGTGAAATTCCAGTCATCCAAAATCTGAGTTGGAAATAATCAGTATGAACCCATGGTTTATTTTCTTTCCAAGTGTATTTTCTAGCTCTGACTTGGAAGCAATAACCAATCTAATGAGTGCCTCTAGTGACCAGATTGTAGTCTCTTTGTACTTTTTCTGACTAAAAGGGATCAAGGATCCATGCTGATAAGGCTGATTATAGATGGGGGCAAGCAACATACAAGCTAAACCTAGAATATCACATCATAACAGAAAGCAGAAGTGCTCACAAATATTATTGGAGTCACATCAAAAGATGAAGGAGCTAACATGAAGAAGCCGTTTTGCTGGCCAAAGATGGGACAATTTGAGCATCAAAAAAGATTGATACAAGCAAAATATGTATGACTCTGAATTAATAATGATACTGAAGGAATGAAATATTTGGTTGTCTTTGGGCAATGTCAGGTCCCTAACATGTTATTCTGAAAAATTTGAAATAATATCTTTGGACTCCTTTTTTTTTTCCCCCTAAGAAAAAGAAAAAAAGAAAAAGAGGCTTGCTCTGTTGCTGAGGCTGGAGTGCAGTAGCATAGTCATAGCTTACTGTAGCCTCTAAACTTCTTGGGCCCAAGCGGTTTTCCCACCTCAGCCTCCCAAGTAGCTGGGACTACAAGTATGTACCACCATACCCATTGATTTTTAAAAATATATATTATATATATATTTTTTTTCTTTTGTGCAGCATCAAGGATAAGCCAATAATTTTTTTTTTTTTTTTTTTTTGAGACGGAGTCTCTCTCTGTTGCCCAGGCTGGAGTGCAGTGGTGCAGTCTCAGCTCACTGCAACCTCCGCCTCCTGAGTTCAAGTGATTCTCCTGCCTCAGCCTCCTGAGTAGCTGGGATTATAGGCGCATGCCACCATGCTCGGCTAATTTTTTGTACTTTTTAGTAGAGATGGGGTTTCACCGTGTTAGCCAGGATGTTCTCAATCTCCTGACCTCGTGATCCGCCTGCCTTGGCCTCCCAAAGTGCTGGGATTACAGGCATGAGCCATTGCTTCTGGGTTTTTTTTTTTTTTTTTTTTTTTTTGAGACGGAGTCTCACTCTGTCTCTTAAGGCTGGAGTGCAGTGGCATGATCTTGGCTCACTGCAGCCTCCACCTCCAGGGTTCAAGTGATCCTCCTGCTTCAGCCTCCTAAGTGTAGCTGGGATTACAGGTGCGTACCACCACACCCGGTTAATTATTTTATTTTATTTTATTTTTTTTGAGATGGTGTCTTGCCCTGTCACCCAGGCTGGAGTGCAGTGGTGCGATCTCAGCTCACTACAACCTCTGCCTCCTGGGTTCAAGCAATTCTCTGCCTCAGCCTCCTGAGTAGCTGGGATTACAGATGCCCGCCACCATGCCCAGCTAATTTTTTATTTTTTTAGTAGAGATGGGATTTCACCATCTTGGCCAGGCTGGTCTTGAACTCCTGACCTCGTGAGCCACCCTCCTCAGCCTCCTGAAGTGCTGGGATTACAGGCGTGAGCCACTGTGCCTGGACTAATTTTTCTATTTTTAGTAGAGATGGGGTTTCAGCATGTTGGCCAGGCTGTTCTTGAACTCTGGACCTCAGGTGATCCACCCACCTCCGCCTCCCAAAGTGCTGGGATTACAGGCGTGAGCCATCACACCCAGCAAAATTTTTTAGTTTTTAATTTTTTTGTAGAGACGGGGTCTCGCTATATTGCCCTGGCATCAAGCGATCCTTCCACCTTGGTCTCCCAAAGTGCTGGGATTACAGATGTGAGCCACTGTGCCCAGCCTGGACTCCTCTTAAAGCAGAGATTGAAACAGGGATTTGCCAAAGTTGGTTTATTTTGGAGATGATTTCAAGAAGAAGTGAGGGAAGGGGAAGAATGAATTGGGGAGTGAGGAAAAGCCAATGATAGATACTTTATTGAGTTTCCTATAGGGAAACAGGACCTCCAAGAAATTCACGGAATGCCTCCCAGGTTTATCTATCTGAAAAATTGGAGCTCCCTGCCCACACCCTCATACACCTATATTTATGCAAGTTCTTCTTAAGGATTTTCTCTGTCCAGTGTTTCTGGGCTGCTCCTGTACTCTAGAGGCTTTGGAGAAAGCCCTGAGATAAAGAAGCAGCCTTGTGTAAGGTGTGTGCTTTTGGGTGGAAAGAAGCGAGACAACTGAAATGTGTGTGGGATTGATTGTCCACCACAGCGATGAGTCAGGTGATGTGATAAGGAGCACAAAACCATCTGCTGCAGAAGGGAAAGAATAAAGTATTTATCCTGTCTTTACTGTACTTAGTATGCTTCAGAGTATCCAAATATTTGATGAGGGACACTTGTTCTTTATGGAATAACTCTGGCTGAAAAACACAGAAGGCATGATAGAATGAGAAAATCATGGTTTTCAACCTTGAATGAAATAAGTGGATTTAGGCAGTGATCACTAGTAGCTGCCAACATCATAGAAAGATATCAGAGGTAACAACTCCCATGGAAGTACAGAACACTCCCTATGGAATATTGCCTCTCTCAAATACGAAACAAGAGAAACCAAGTTGAGCCTTTAGATCTAACTACAACTTTACAGGGAACAGAGGAAGTATTAAACACTGTTACAGGAGTGTCACTAGCAAACTCCAGGTAGTGAGAAACTCAAGGACAAATGACAGCATTTTAGGTTTTTGGTTTTTTATCCAAATAAGTTGCAAGAAAAAGGGTAACATTTAGGTTATAAGACTAGAGTCATAAGCAAATGCCACATATGGATCTTATCTGAATACTGATTTGAACATACCAGTTGTTAAAGAAAGATATTTTTTAATCAGGAAAATTTGAGTACTGACTAGATAGTATTAAGTTTTGCTCATTAAATTTCCCCCCCCCCAACCATTTCTGGCAATTTTGGCCCCCCACCCCGCCTTTTTTTTTTTTTTTTTGAGACAGAGTTTTGCTCTTACTGCCCAGGCTGGAGTGCAATGGCATGGTCTCAGCTTGCTGCAGCCTCTGAGTTCAAGCGATTCTCCTGCCTCAGCCTCCCAATTAGCTGGGATTACAGGCCTGTGCCACCATGCCTGGCTAATTTTTGTATTTTCAGTACAGGTGGGTTTTCACGATGTTGGCCAGGCTGGTCTCAAACTCCTGACCTCAGGTGATCTGCCTTCCTCGGCCTCTGAAAGTGCTGGGATTACAGGCGCGAGCCACTGCACCCAGACAATTTTGGTCATTTTTAAGGACTGCTGGCACCATTTTGTCTACTTTTTAAAAGTCAGGGTTTTTTTGTTTGTTTTTTTTGAGATAGGATCTCACCCTGTTGCCCAGGCTGGAGTGCAGTGGTACCACCACGACTCACTGCAGCCTCGACCTCCCTAGGGCTCAGTTGATCCTCCTGCCTCAGCCTCCTGAGTAGCTGGGACTACAAGCATGCACCACTATGCCCGGCTAAAAAAGTCAGTTTTAACAGATAACTGTTGTAAATCAAAGCATGAGAATAAAAAATTAGGGGTGATAATTATATTCTGGGAGGAGGAGGGTTGGGGGAGAAGCATGCAATTATCTTCAATTATCTTCTAATTATTGGAGGTGGGTTCATAGATGTCTTATGTATATAAACAAATTATACATTATTGAGGCCAAGGCAGGAGGATTGCTTGAGGCCAGGAGTTCCAGACCAGCCTGGGGAATGTAGCGAGACCCCATCTCTACAAAAAATTTAGCTGGGCGTGGTAGCATATGCCTGTGGTCCCAGCTGCTCAGAAGGCTGTGATGGTAGGATCACTTGAGTCCCAGAGGTTTGAGTCTGCAGTGAGGTGATTGTACCACTGCTCTCCAGTCTGGGCAATAGAGCAAGATCCTATCTCTAAGAAAAAATACATTGTTATATATCTAATTCTATATAGTAAACAATTATTAAAATGATACAAAGGGGGATGCAGTGAGTAAAATCCAGAATGAGTAATCATGTAGGATTTTATGACTTTGGACCACTACATAAATGTGAAGAAAACAGTGAGGGGAAACTCTTGTATTAAATAGACCTAAGATTATATATCAGCATATCAACTGTATGCATGTGTATATCTTGTTGGCATCTTGATACGAACAAACCTCATGTAAAAAGATAGTTATTAGCAATTGGAAATAAACACTTAGTGGATATCTAATAACGAGGAATTTTTGCTAATCACTTCTAGGAGCAATAATGCTGTTGTGGTTATGTTGAAATAAAGCTCCTTATTTTTCATTGTTGTTTACTGGAGTAGTTCAGCATTGCATGCTACGTAAGGGGGACTTGGTACAGGTGTGGGTATAGAATAAACAAGATCAGATTATCATACTCGTTAATTGAAACAGGTGATGGGTATTTGGAGGCTCACTTTCTCTAATTGGTGACAATTTGAACGTTTCTATAAAATCAACTTAAATCAGTTTCATCGATTACTAAACATCTTGAAGATGCCCTTCAGAGTCTACATGAGCTGCTCTATTGGCTCTTAAAAATTAATTTTAATTTTGATTTTTTTGTCGATAGGCAGGGCCGGTGTCGGGGGGTCTCATTTTGTTGCCCAAGGTTGTCTGGAACTCCTGGTTTCAGGCAGTTCTCCCAAAGTGCTGGGTTTACAGGCATGAGCTACCCTGCCGGACCTATCATTGACTCTTTCTTTTGTAATTAAACATGCTTTTAATAAATAATGATTGAATTTTCATAGTAACTAATATTTCTAGCAGAGTGGGCAGTTTTTAAATTTTTTATTTTTATTTTTTGAGATGGAGTCTTGCTTTGTCGCCCAGGCTAGAGTGCAGTGGTGTGATCTCGGCTCACTGCAATGTCCGCCTCCTGGGTTCAGGCGATTCTCCTGCCTCAGCCTCCCAAGTAGCTGAGATTACAGGTGCCTGCCACTGCGCCCAGCTAATTTTTGTATTTTTAGTAGAGACGGGGTTTCACCATCTTGGCCAAGCTGGTCTTGAACTCCTGACCTAATGATTCCCCCCACCTCAGCCTCCCAAAGTGCTGGGATTACAGGCTTGAGCCACTGTGCCCGGCCTTTAAATTTTTAATCTATTAGCCTGAGAACTAAAATTTACCGTATTTCCCCTCTGGTGGGGAACCCTTAAATTGTGTTGAAAAAAAATTTTTTTTTTTTGAGATAGAGTCTCACTGTGTCGCCTAGGCTGGAGTGCAGTGGTGCAGTCTTGGCTCACTGCAACCTCCGTCTCCCGGGTTCAAGCAATTCTGCTGCCTTAGCCTCCTGAGTAGCTGGGATTGCAGGCGCATACCACCATGCCCAGCTAATTTTTATGTTTTTAGTAGAGATGAGGTTTCACCATGTTGATCAGGCTGGTCTCAAACTTCTGACCTCGTGATCTGCCTGCCTCGGCCTCCCAAAGTGCTGGGATTACAGGCGTAAGCCACTGTGCCCGGCCTGAATTTTTAAAATTAATGCAAATGCTTAAATAATTCAATATTTTGGGGTTTTTTTTTTTTTTCCATTCTCAAAAATGTGTGGCAGTTGTTTTTCTCGGTCCCTTTATAAGCTATAAGGAAATCATTTGAAATGTTAGTTTCTGGATAGTGGTTCTGTGAGTCTTTCCCTCCCTCCACCATATAGTGTAACATTTTAACTATCAATTGAATGCTTATCAGATGCCAAGCACTGTTCAGGCTCTGAATGCAGCAACAAACAAGATAACCTAATTAGTCCCTGTTGTTATGGAGTGTGCATCCTATGTATTTATGTATGTTTTAGGAGATGGTGAAATGCTAATTTATTTTCTGATAGTTAAATTGAACTTTAATGACTTGGTAATCAATATGATAGAAACACTCTATTAAAATATGAATACCTTTTCCTGACTTGTAAGTATTTAGAATCAAACCCAAATATAAACTAATTCTCAAATCTCAGATGGAACATGACCAAAGAAGCAGTAGAGTATTTTAATTGTATAGCTGACTGAGATAGATTTTTCTCCAGTTCTTTCCATGCCAGAAGTTTGTATTTATCTGTGCTGGATGATTATAATTCATGCCTTTGGTTCATTCTTGTTAATGTTGAGACTTTTGGCTCTTGTACTGATAAGAGCAGAGCACAGGGTTAGGAGCCAGAGGTAAACGTCACACAGTTTAAGATTAGTTACTGAGCAAATGGGAAAGAACAATTCTAGATATCAAACGCTAACTGCAGGGCTGGGCGCAGCGGCTCACGCCTGCAATCCCAGCACTTCGGGAGGCTGAGGCGGGCAGATCACTTGAGATCGGGTATTTGAGACCAGCCTGGCCAACGTGGTGAAACTCTATCTTTACTAAAGTTACTGGGCATCTAATAATCCCACCTACTAGGAAGGCTGAGGCAGGAGAATTGCTTGAACCTGGGAGGCAGAGGTTGCAGTGAGCCGAGATTGCGCTACTATACTCCAGCCTGGGTGAGAGAGTGAGACTCCCATCTGAAAAACAAAGCAAAACACTGTATAAAAATAACTCAGATGTTTGTCTAAAATGAAACTTAAGAGTATCAGGTAAGGGAAACGAGAAAACCATTTAAGGGAAATAATTATTATGGAGTAACATCCAAACTTCCAATAATTAAATGGGTGTTGGATGTAAATTTTGAAGAGTGGGTAGAAAATCCATGGGATCCTTGAGTATGAGATTCTTAAAAAGTCTTTGGGAAAACATGGCAAATGGATTGCTTTGTGTGTGTGTGTGAGACAGGGTCTCAATCTGTTGCCCAGGCTGGAGTACAGTGGCATGATTATAGCTCATTGAAACTTTAAACTCCTGGGCTCATGTGATTCTCCCACCTCAGCATCCTGAGTATCTAGGACTACGGGCATGTGCCACCACACCAGGCTAATTTTACTCCTGGCCTTAAGCACTCCCACCTTGGCCCCCCAAAAGTCTGGGATTACAGGCATGAGCCACTGTGTATTGCCTGGATTACTCTTAATAAACAAAAGATAGTATCCTCTTTGTGAAGTGGATATTTATTTTTGTAATATGTATGATCACATGCTAATTAATCTGAACTCTCGATGTATATTTACATGTGTACTTTTGGGAAAATTTTTTGGTAACATATACACCCTCCAAAATGAGGCCAGTGGAGGTGTGAATACTTAGTTTCTTAACTCTGCTGCTAATCCTTACTGTGTTAGATACTTGATTAAAACAGAATAGGGCCTGGCATGGTGGCTCACACCTGTAATCTCAGCACTTTGGGGAGGTCAAGATAGAAGGACTGCTTGAGCCCAGGAGTTCAAGATGAACCTGGACAACATAGCAAGACCACCATCTCTATAAAAAACTAGCTGGATGTGGTGGCATGCACCTGTAGTCCCAGCTACTCCGGAGGAAGAGGCAGGAGAATCCCTTGAGCCCGGGAGGCAGAGGTTGCAGTGAGCTAAGACCGCGCCACTGCACTCCAGCCTGGGCGACAGAGTGAGACTCCATCTCAAAACAGAACAAAAACAAACAAAAAACCAGATTAGTACTTGCATATATGTAGTAAATCATACCTTTATTAGTTAGGTAAATACAGTGTGAGCACCTTTTTTTTTTTTTTTTTTTTTTTTGAGATGGAGTCTCGCTCTGTCATCCAGGGTAGAGTGCAGTGGCGCAATCTTGGCTCACCACAAACTCTGCCTCCCGGGTCAAGCAATTCTCCTGCCTCAGCCTCCAGAGTAGCCGGGATTACAGGCATGTGCCACCATGCCCAGCTAATTTTGTATTTTTAGTAGAGATGGGGTTTCTCCATGTTGGTCAGGCTGGTCTCAAACTTCTGACCTCAGGTGATCCGCTCACCTCAGCCTCCCAAAGTGCCGGGATCACAGGTGTGAGCCACTGTATCCGGCCACAACTTTCTTTTAACTGAAGCAACATATAACACTTGTGAAATCTGTGAATTATAAATCTTTTTATTAGGGTATATTTTTTAAACCTTTTATAGAAAATACTGCCAGGCACTGTGGCTCATGCCTGTAATCCCAGCACTCTGGGAGGCTGAGGCAGGCGGATCACTTGAGGTCAGGAGTTTGAGACCAGCCTGGTCGACATGGTGAAACCCCGTCTCTACTAAAAATACAATAATTAGCTGGGTGTGATGGCGCATGCGTGCAATCGCAGCTACGCAGGAGGCTGAGGTGGGAGAATTGCCTGAACCTGGGAGGCAGAGGCTGCAGTGAGCTGAGATTGTGCCACTGAATTCCAGCGTAGGCGACAGAGCGAGACTCTTGTCACACACACACAAAAGAAAAAGAAAACATAAAACTTACATAAAAGCAGAGAGGTACCTGTCCTGAAACTTTAACAGTTATTACCACATGAGTTATTTTGAAACAAATCCCAAACTAGCATTTAGTCTGTAAACTTGTACTAGCTATAGTTTGGATTTTTTAATCTCTTAAACTGGCATTCTCTTTTATTTCTTTGGTATATTTTACCCTGATGACTGTGCTTTTACTTTGTCATGAAAATAATATAAAAGTGCTTCTTTTCCTTCCCTCCTCCATTTTATGATTGTAGACAGGATGTACCTGAGTTTAGTTAATCTAGGTTTTCTTTGATGTTCTCGAAGGGATCAATGGCAGCTGTGGTATTTGTTTGTTCTCACCCTTTTGGGGAAAGGGAAGAGGCAAAGGACTAAACTAGGTTATGAATCTAGACTAAACTGGTGTTTTCCTCAGATACTTCAAAACTGTGGATTATTTGACCTGGAAAGAGAAGTTCACTATAGTTCTTTGTTTTTTTTTCTATTTTTTTATTTTTCTTTTTTCTTCTCTTTTCTTTTTGAGACAGGTTGTCACTCTGTTGCCCAGGCTGGATTGCAGTGGTGCAGTCACAGCTCACTGTAGCTTTGAACTCCTGGTCTCAAGCAATCCTTGCATCTCAGTCTCCTGAGTAGCTGGTACTACAAGCATGCAACACCATGCCCAGCTAGTTTAAAAAAATTTTTAAAAGATTTTTGTAGAGATGGAGTTTGGCTATGTTGTCCAGGCTGGTCTGGAACTCCCGGGCTCAAATGATCCTCCTAAAGTGCTGGGATTACAGGCGTGAGCCACAAGGCCTGTCCTATAGTTCTAATTTTGAAAGTTAAGTAATTTATTTCACTTGAGATGTCAAGCTCAATTGCTAGTTTTTGTTTTATTTTGTTTTTAATAGCTAGTTGACTATAAATTCTTCCTCCTTCAAAGGAGGTGACTGGCATGTGACTTCTATGGTATAGTCTCATACAGTTAACATGCAGTTGTGTTATATGTGTCGCCCTCTTCCTTCCCTTATACATACATATATACATGTGTAGGGAGGCATTTGAACTAAGGTGCTGATTCTTAACATTTTCTGTACTGTGCACTCCTTTAGCAGTCTGAAACCTATGGATCTCTTCTTATGTTTCAGTATGTCTTTATTTTTTATTTTTTTGAGATGGAGTCTCGCTCTGTTGCCCAGGCTGCAGTGCCGTGATGCAATCTTGGCTTACCGCAACCTCCGCCTCCCAGGTTCAAGTGATTCTTCTGCCTCAGCATCTGGAGTAGCTGGGACTACAGGCACCTGCCACCATGCCCAGCTAATTTTTTGTAATTTTAGTAGAGGAGGAGTTTCACCATGTTGGCCAGTCTGGTCCTGAGCTCCAGACCTCAAGTGATCCACCTGCCTCGGCCACCCAAAGTGTTGGGATTATAGGCATGAGCCACTGTGCCTGGCCTCAGGATGTTTTAAAATGCATAAAATACGTAGGATTATAAAGGAAACCAATTATTTTAAAATGTAGTTAGCAGAATGTTAAAACTTGGTGATAGGTGCTTAGTATAATAAGCAACAAGTTCTAGCAACACATCTAAGTTTCACAGTAATGAGTATAGATGATAAAGATCTCCAACAGTCTAATGTGGTATGAAAATATCTGATTTATATTGATGTCAAAATTACAAGTACTGTAATTCTGTGGTTTAGTGCCAGCATTCATAATTGAAGGACGCGTTAAATTTCATTTAGGGGATAGTGAAGATAAATGTGTAATTTCCTGCCACTCACACCTCATTTTTATTTCCCTGATTTTTATCCATGGACTCCTTAGCTGTAACAGTCAGAGTAAGGTCACCTGGACTAAGGCCTTGTTTGTGTCCTGGGATGCCTAATTTGAAGCTAACGGATTTGAACTTAGAATGTAGTCATCAGATAAGTGTGTTTTAAACATTCTATCTGCCAATTTTAGTGGCTTTTAAAATAAGTCATAACAGTCCAATAAATGCTGGATCTCCAAATGGTCTCTATGCATTTTATGACTTTGCTTCTTTGCTTTTCCTTCTTGGGCTGTATTTTCTTAATAGATATTGGTTTGTAATTAATATAGAGTTAATATTTTAAGTAGTTTCTAAACTTCCATGTTGGCTATTATTGTTTTGCTTTTATGTTTTTTTTCTTTTAAAAAACATTTTAATTCTTCTGCAGGATTCGGAAACTTCAGATACGAAATATCCCGCCTCATTTACAGTGGGAGGTAAGAATTTCTGTATTTAAAATTAAGATCTAAGTATGGAAGCCTATTGCTGTTAGTTTTTTCAAAGCTTTTTCTCCTTTCCTCAGCTCTTGGGTGTGCTAGAACATAAAATTCTTCTCTTATGACCCGTGCCTTGGTGTGGGTTTTTCTTAGTAAGGGCACAGTGTATCTTTTAAAAATCTGCTCTTTGGGATAAGAAACCAAATATTGAAATATATTCTTGGGTAACTGGGTAATCTTTCTCATTCAGTCCCTTCCCAACAGGATTTTGTTGATTTCAGTTCTTTCTGATGAGTTTGCCAATTGTATTTAAATATGAAGTTCCTATCTTGGCAAAGTTTTAAAAAGACAAATACCTGCTATTTTGTGCTGTTACTTTAAAATGTTATTCTGCTTCCTTTTGCTCAGATGGTGGCACTGCACTGATTGTGTAATATGCATAAACATAAACTATTTAGCACAATTGAATAGCCTGTGTCAGCAATTTCCAAAGCATAATAATGATGTCATGGTGAGAATTTGAGACACCAGTAGTTGAAGGGATAAAAGAAAATGTCTTTTGACTCTTCAGACAATGGAACCTGAAAGTTCTTAAAACCCACCTTGGAGAGGGTGGTGCAGAGAAACTGCTTAGCTTTTATGTATCTCTAATATAAAAAAAATCAAGAGTAACTAGTTTTGTGTGTTTTAGACTAGTCTTCTAAAATGACATTTGATGAGTCACTAAATCATAACCCCCATCAAAATGCAAAGTTTGGTTAAAAGGTTAGTTTGGTGGGAAGCTGATCTGATTCTCCAAGGTTTCTCAGTTGGTCACAGGTGATTTGTGCTGAGAATATTTATCTTCAAAACAGTATTATTGAGATTAAGCTTTGCAGGAAGGGGTTGGTTTTTGGTATATGCTGAATATATTGCAAGTTATATAATGCACTAAAAATATACTTTATAGATGGAAACGGTGGGCTATAAGATTAAACTTTTTACATGTTCCTGTTTTAGATTAACATTTATTTTGGGAATTCAGTAGCTTGGGGGATAGGTCCTCAAGTGTTGTAATAGCAAGATTACTAGTTCGATCCCCTTATTTTAAGATGAGCCATATTAAATATGATTTAAAATGTAATATGATTTTTTTGTTCAGGAGCTACATCTGGTGTAATGTAGCTTTCTATGAAACAGCCAAATGGTAGAAACCAAGTTTAAGTAAATTATTAGAGTACTAGCATATCTGCTATGGGCAGAGTTTCCTTTTAATTCATTCATAATTTCTTCAAATTTAGAGAATTTAGCTTTTAGTTTATTGCATTTTCCCTTATTCTGGGTATTTGCCGTATCTAACTTTTCTTAATTTTTGTATTTCACTTTACTCTCCTCATTGTCCTTTGAGGTAGTGTCAAGTTAGTGGATTATCTCTGTTTTCAAATGGGCAAATATGGGCACGCAAGATAAAGTTAATTAAGCAAGAGCACATACTGAATCGTAAGATGCTTGGAACTAGACTTTGGAATTCTTCACCTTTGACTCCCTTTAAAAATTTAATGATTATTTACATATTGATCAACAAAAACAATTTTATTGAGAGTTCGTTAGGAATAAGATGGGCTACTGTTGTTAGGTGTTTCTTTCCTTAAAGGCTTGAGGGGACACTATTTCCTTTTTGAGAAGGGTCACTTTGTATGTTTTTGTTTGTTTGTTTGTTTGTTTGTTGAGATGGAGTTTCACTCTCGTTGCCCAGGCTGGAGTGGAATGGTGCAATCTTGGCTGACTGCAACCTCCGCCTCCCAGGTTCAAATGATTCTCCTGCCTCAGCCTCACTAGTAGCTGGGATTACAGGCATCCGCCAACCATGCCTGGCTAATTTTTTGTATTTTTAGTAGAGATGGGATTTTACCATGTTGGTTAGGCTAGTCTCAAACTCCTGACCTCAGGCGATCCACTCGCCTTGGTCTCCCAAAGTGCTGGGATTACAGGCGCGAGCCACTGCACCCAGCCTGTATATATTTTATTTATTCACGCTGGGTGTGCCGCTTGTTTTGTGCCAAAGCCTTATCATAAACAGCGATAATTTTGCAGTTCTGGACAATTTTTATAATGGAAGATTAGGCATTGAGTCCCTGATTAATCTTAGAATCACTGAAAGTGGAATGACCGGACCTTATGTGCCTTCTACTTTAATGCAGTAGAATATACATGTCACCACAGAGGAAATAGTCTTATCTCAATAGGTTCAACTGGCTTCAGTCTTAATCTAACTTTGAGTTTATAAGAAATACAGAAGATAGAGTGACAAATTAAATGATGCATCAAAGAAACAACTAGCCATGTCCTAAATATGGGATATTCCACAGGACATCCTGTTTTGCTAGAGGAGCAGTGGGATGAAAAAAGGAAGGGGCCTGTTACAGAGTAAGACTCAAGAGGATAACAAAAAAGCACTATAGTAAGTTCTCTGTGAGCAATGTAAATAGCCCTGTGAAGCAGCTTGGAGCACCTAAAAAAGCCTTATAGTTGTATTTTATTTATTTATTTTTATTTTTTTTTTTTGCAGGAAATGGGGCAGCCTTGAGGTCAGACTTGGAATTATGTCCTAGCTCCACTACTTTCTCATTGTGTGATCTAGTTATGGGATCTCTGAACAGTTTTTAAAATTCTTTGAGCCTCATTTTCCTCTTTTCTAACCAGGGGTGATGATGGTGGCCCCCTCATTGGGTTGCTTTGAGCATTAAATAGGATTTTGCATGATAAAGCCTTTAAAACAGTGCTTGGTACATATAAGTACACAATATGTTTTAGCTATGATATAATAAGAACAACAAATTCACCAGCTCTCAGCCTTAGGTTTTGTGCTTGTCTCAGTGAGATCCAGGCAGGAGCACAGATAACATACTCGGTATTTCACCAGGGAGAATCACACAGGTGCTGAAAGGCGAAAGAACAAAGAGAATCCAGAGTAGTGACTGTAAGGAGCAGCCACGGCCTGAGGATTGGAAGGCCAAAGAGGAAGTTGAGGTTTTGGATCCTAGAGACTTGGAGGGAAGAGCCCTGAGCACCTGAGACTTAGATTTCTGAGCAATGGGAGCTCCTTGGCTATGGCTGGCGCCTGGGATGTGGGGAGGAGAGAGGAGTTATACATCTTGTTCAGAGTGTCCAGAGGAGCTAGAGGCTGTAACCAACTGCTGATTCAGTGACACCGGCTGACAGACAGGGACCTACGAATGCGGTGATGCCGACTGACGGAGAGGGACCTGCTGATGCTGTGATGCCAACTGACGGACGGGACCTGCGGATGCAGTGATGCCGACTGACGGAGGGGGACCTGCGGATGCGGTGATGCCGACTGACGGAGGGGGACCTGCGGATGCGGTGATGCCGACTGACGGAGGGGGACCTGCGGATGCGGTGATGCCGACTGATGGAGGGGGACCTGCGGATGCGGTGATGCCGACTGACGGGGGACCTGCGGATGCGGTGATGCCAGCTGACGGAGGGGGACCTGCGGATGCGGTGATGCCGGCTGACGGAGGGGGACCTGCGGATGCGGTGATGCCGACTGACGGAGGGGGACCTGCGGATGCGGTGATGCCGACTGATGGAGGGGGACCTGGCGATGCGGTGATGCCGACTGATGGAGGGGGACCTGGCGATGCGGTGATGCCGACTGATGGACAGGACCTGCGGATGCGGTGAAGCCGATGAACGGGGACCTGCGGATGTGGTGATGCTGACTGACGTACAGGGACTTGGTGATGCGGTGATGCCGACTGATGGGTAGGGCCCTGGTGATGCGTTGATGCCGACTGACGGACGGGACCTGGTGTTGCAGTGAAGCCGACTGACGGACGAGACCTGCTGATGTGGTGAAGCTGACTGACAGACGGGACGTGGTAATGCAGTGAAGCCGACTGACGGACGGGACCTGCTGATGTGGTGAAGCCGACTGACAGATGGGGACCTGCGGGTGGGGTGATGCTGACTGACGGACGGGACCTGGTGATGCGGTGATACCAACTGAAGGACGGGACCTGCAGATGCAGTGATGCTGACTGACGGATGGGGACCTACGGATGTGGTGATGCTGACTGACGGAGAGGGACTTGCAGATGTGGTGATGCCGACTGATGGACAGGGACCTGCGGATGTGGGGATGCCGACTGACGGACAGGGCCTGCTGATCAGACTGATGGACGGGACCTGTGGGTGTGGGGATGCCGACTGACAGACAGGCAAGAGCATGTCATCTCTATCCCGACTCCTGCTTTCTAGTACCCCTCTGGTGCCTTCTATTGGCAGAAACTAACAGGTAACAGCTGGCAAAGGAGAGATTAGAGTCCAGAGTCCTAGACCCGGCATCACAAAGCTGAGAAGTACATTTGGAACTGAGAGCTTATTTTTCTTTGTTTGCCCTAATGCCTCATATACCCTGTCAGTCTGATGGAACTGAGAGCTTAATATCAAGGCAAACCTCTAACCTTGAAGTAAGACAACCTCCTGCTCCAATTCAAGGAGTCATCTTGTAAGCCAGATTCTGTGAAGTCACTGAAGAGGTGACAGAATCTGGGACCACAGCAGAAACGCTTGTGACGTTTGGTGTTTTGTAAGATCTGTAGCTGGAGTGTTACCTTTCTGTTACTGTTAGATCTTTATTATTTATGTTATCTGTATTCCACCATATACTACTAAATGATCAGAAGGGGATTCCTCAAGTTCTCTGGACCGCATATCTTACGTGCTGTGTCAAGCAGCTTTGAACAGTTTCTAACCACTTAGTTTTAGATGATGATAAAGCACTTATGGGTGGGCACTGGATTCTGCTAAATGTTTATGGCAGATGAAGATACTGGGAGACTTTTTTTTTTTTTTTTGAGACAGAGTCTTGCTCTGTCACCCAGGCTGGAGTGCAGTGGCACAATCTCGGCTCACTGCAGCCTCCGCCTCCTGGGTTCAAGTGATTCTCCTGCTTCAGCCTCCTGAGTGGCTGGGACTACAGGTGCGCGCCACCACGCCCAGCTAATTTTTTGTATTTTTAGTAGAGACGGGGTTTCATTGTTAGCCGGGATGGTTTCGATCTCTTGACCTTGTGATCTGCCCGCCTTGGCCTCCCAAAGTGCTGGGATTACAGACTAACTTTCTGAAGGACTCACTGCTAGAGAATTAGGTAGGTTTGTTTTCTCCCAAATATATGGAATATAGCAAAGAAATAAGGGAAAATGGTTTCTCATCCATCCTGTTTTGCCTGAGGTACCTGAAGAGTAGACTCAGTGTGACCAGACTGGAAGGGTTCCTCCACAGAAACAGTCCCAGCAGACAACGATGTGGATGTTCAGATGCCACAAGGGAGGTGTACATTATTAGGAGGAGGATTTGAGAGCCCTTCCTTAAATGGATAAGGGTAGGGCTTTGGGAGAAAGCCTTAGTGGAGTACTTGACATTAAACGCCTTTAGATATTTTTTCTTTTGCCTACTCAATTTCTCAAGTGGGCTCCATTTTCTAAATTTAAGGAATGTCTTTTTGTTGTTGTTTTGTTTTTGAGACGGAGTCTTGCTCTTTCATCGAGGCTGGAGTGCAGTGATGCGACGACCTCGGCTCACTGCAACCTCCGCCTCCTGGGTTCAAGCAGTTCTCCTGCCTCAGCCTCCCGAGTAGCTGGGATTACAGGTGCCTGCCACCACACCTGGCTGAGTTTTGTATTTTTAGGAGAGACAGGGTTACACCATGTTGACCAGGCTGGTCTCGAACTCCTGACCTCAAGTGATCTCTCTATCTCAGCCTCCCAAAGTGCTGGGATTACAGGCGGGAGCCACCGCGCCCGGCAGGAATGTCTTTTTGTATGTAAAAAATACACAGTAAGTGGGGCCAGTTGCGGTGACTCACGCCTGTAATCCCAGCACTTTGGGAGGCCAAGGCAGGTGGGTCACTTGAGGTCAGGAGATTGAGACCAGCCTGGCCAACATGGAGAAACCCCATCTTCACTAAAAATACAGAAATTAGCCAGGTGTGGTGGCACAGGCTTGTAATCCCAGCTACTCAGGAGGTTGAGTCAGGGGAACCTCTTGAACCCGGGAGGTGGAGGTTGCAGTGAGCCAAGATCGCACCACTGCACTCCAGCCTGGGTGACAAAGCGAGACTCTGTCTCAAAAAAAAAAAAAAAAAAAAAAAGGCCAGAGTCTTAAGGAAAGGATTTCTCAGTTTCTCCTAATGTTATTTCCTTGAAACCACTCTCCAATCAAAAGAATCAAAACTCCTAATAAGTACTCAAAAAATGCCCAAAGCAGGGGGAACCTTCCCTGAAGTGAAGCATAAGACCTTATGTAAAGGAAGACATTAGGTAAATGAAGTGGTCCTAGAGGAAAGGGCGAGGAAGGTTGTCATTTTGGGGGCTGATGAGGAAGGTGAAACAATATTTCCCTATGTTTATTGTGTGGGGAAACAGCCTGTGCACCAGGTTCTCCATGCTGGTGGGGCCGCCACATCACTCATGACTGGAATGACTGTTTTCCGAGCAAAGATTTGAATACGTGATCTGACAGGTACTTATGGGGAATACATACTTAAAAATCACAGTCTTGCTAGAAAATTCAGAACGTTTCTTGGTTTTACTTCAACACTTGCATATTTGATTTTTTTCCTGGACTTAATTGATCTGGGAAGATGAGTATTAAGTGAGGCTCTGGTCAAAGAAGGGAAACCAAGTATTCCTTATTTAGAAGAAACAAGTCGGCCTGGTATGGTGGCTCAGGCCTGTAATCCCAGCACTTTGGGAGGCTGAGGCAGGCAAATCACTTGAGGCCAGGAGTTCGAGACCAGCCTGGCCAACATGGCAAAACCCAATCTCTACTATAAATACAAAAATTAGCCAGGCATGGTAGCGCATGCCTGTAATCTTAGCTACTCAGGAGGCTGAGGCACAAAAATTGCTTGAGCCTAGGATGCAGAGGTTGCAGCGAGCTGAAATTGTGCCACTGTACTCCTGGGCGGCAGGCGAGACTCTACTAAAAAAAAAAAAAAGAGAGAAATAAGTGGGAAAGTAGTGAAGAAATAAGTAAATGGAAAAGTAGTGATGCCATGTTATCTAGTCTGGAGGAAAAATGAAACAATACCATAGTTAATATAAAATAGCTCGGAGAGACCCCACTGTAAGCCGTGGATGAACGTGTGCTGAGAAGTGGAAAGCTGTCTTGAGGTTTGTGGGGAGGTAGATGACTTCCTGGGGAAGAGAGTAGGCAGCGACAACGGAGTGAGTTAGGTGACATCCCTGCTGGATGTTGGCATCTTTAAAGGCAGGAACTGTCATTCATCTTCTGTCCAACTGCTGATTGTTTTTGGTGCTGTGTTAGGTGCTACTTGGTCCATATGGATACAGGAATTAATGTCAAATAGAAATTTGAGAAGAATTTTATTTACTTACTTGTTGAGACAGCATTTCACACTTGTTGCCCAGGCTGGAGTGCAGTGGCGTGATCTCTGCTCACTACAGTCTCCACCTCCTGGGTTCAAGCCATTCTCCGCCTCAGCCTCCTGAGTAGCTGGGATTACAGGTGTGTGCCACCACGCCCGGATAATTTTTGTATTTTTAGTAGAGGCGGGGTTTCACCATGTTGACCAGGCTGGTCTCAAACTCCTGACCTCAGGTGATCCACCCACTTTGGCCTCCCAAAGTGCTGGGATTACAGGCATGAGTCACTGTGCCTGGCTGAGAAGCATTTTAAGTGTAATTGGCAACATAAAGCTAACACCATGAGGTGCTTTAACTCAACAGAAGAAAACATCTGTAGAAACAGTGACGTTGAGACTATCCATGAGCTGAGCAAGAAGTAATGGGAGTCAGAGATGTTAAATATTAGAAATAACCAGTTTAAAGGTTGCCTTTATAGCAGACAGCTTGGAGTTCTAAATAAATAGCAGATAAACTGCGTGTTCTTGGTAGGTGCCTTTCTTCTTCTCAGTGGCCTGACTTTGAGCACTCGGCCAATAAGTAGCTGACACTTACTAGGCACTTATGTGCCGGGTACTGAATTAACACGTTTTAATCTTCACAGCAGTCCCATGTCCCCACTTCACAGATAAGTCAGTGGTGGTACAGAGAGGTGAAGTAGCTTGTCCAGGATCATGCAGCTGGAAAGTGTTAGTGTCTACTCTTAATCAGGTTGCTCTAACAGAAAACTTCCTCCCAAAGGGTTGTTCCTGTTTCTTCTAGTTACTATGATTTGGTTTCAACATGCCTCTGAAAAGCTTGACAGTGAAGCCAATAGAAACTCGATCCTCCCCAGGTCTGGACGTAATGTATGGTTATGAGTGATGAATGAATTTCGTTGGGGAAGTTATTAGTAAAGTTCTCTGTTTAAAGAACTGTAGACATAGAGTTCTTCATGCATGGCTGCTCTGGGATGGGCCAGACTTTACATCATTAGAGGTAATCTGGTGATGGGTGTGCAGGGGGAATACCAGAGTTCTCTACAACCGGTATATATGAATGGTGTATGAGGCAAGCATTTCTGACCCCATGCTGCTCCCTCCATGTTTACCCCATGTCCTTTGTGCTATGCTGCCTGGACTTTTGTCCTGTGCTTCTGTCATTTTTCTGGATATGATCATCTTAAAGGTCATCATGCCCTTTATCAGTTGATTGAGACAGAATCTTGACTCCTATCGCCCAGGCTGGAGTGCAGTGGCACAATCACAGCTCACTGCAGCCTTGACTTCCTGGGCTCAGGTGATTCTCCCATCTCAGCCTCCCCAGTAGCTGGGACTACAGGTGCGTACCACCACACCTGGCTATTTTTTTTCTTTTGTATCTTTATTTTTTAAAAAAATTTTAAGATGGAGTGTCGCTCTGTCACCCAGGCTGGAGTGCAATGGTGCGATCTCGGCTCACTGCAACCTCTGCCTCCCGGGTTCAAGTGATTCTCGTGTCTCAGCCTCCTGAGTAGCTGGGATCACAGGCGCCCACCAACATGCCTGGCTAATTTTTGTATTTTTGGTAGAGATGGGGTTTCACCATGTTGGCCAGGCTAGTCTCAAACTCCTGACCTCAGGTGATCAACCCATCTTGGCCTCCCAAAGTGCTGGGATTAGAGGCTTGAGCCATCGCACCTGGCCAAAAGTTTTAAATTTTAATGAAGTTCAGTGTATTCATTTGTGCCAGTCTCATTTTATGAATAGTATTTTTGGTGTCCTGTCTAAAAACTTTTTGCCTAAATCAAAGTTATGAAGGTTTTCTCCTGTTGTCTTAAGCCTGTGGTGCATTTTGAGTTAATTTTTATGTAATGTATGCTTCACAGGCTGTGGTTTTATTTTTTGCATGTAAATGTCTCATTCTAACACCATAAATTGAAAATATTGTTCCTTTTCCATTGAATTGCCCTCACACTTTTGTTACAAATCAATTGACCATATTTGTGTGGGTCTGTTTCTGGACTCTTTTATCCCATTGATTTATGTGTCTGTCCCTTTGCTACTACACTTTCTTGGTTACGGTATCTTTATAAGTCTTAAAATTGAATAGTATTATTCCTTCAACTTTATTGTTTTTCAGAATTGTGGCTATTGTCGTTACTTTGCTTTTCCATGTGTATTTTGGAACCAGCAAGTCTATACACAAAAATTCTGCTGGGATGTTTATTGGGATTGCAATAAGTTAACAACAAAAAAACCCTTTTGGAATAATTATCAAATTTACTAGGTTGTCTTTTTATGACTGGCTTATTTCACTTAGTATGCTGTTCACCCATGTTGTAGCACAGGAGTCCCTAACCCCCAGGCCTCAGACTGGTACCGTCTGTGGCCTGTTAGGAACTGGGCCGTACCACAGGAGGTGAGTGGCAAGTGAGCGAGCATTACTGCCTAAGTTTCACCTCCTGACAGACCAGTGACGGCATTAGATTCTCATAGGAATGCATACCCTATTGTGAACTGCACACGTTGAGGGATCTAGGTTGCTCACTCCTTAGGAGAATCTAATGCCTGATGATCTGAGGTGGAACAGTTTCATCCTGAAGCCATCCCCCCCATCCCCACTCTCTGTCCGTGGAAAAATTGTCTTCCATGAAACCAGTCCCTGGTGCGAAAATAGTTGGGGACCGCTGTTGTAGTATGTGTCAGAATTTTCTTTTGAAAGTTAAGTGTAGTATTCCTCTGTCTGTGTATTCTACCTTTTGTTTGTTCTTCTGTCCATGGGCATATGGGTTGCTTCTACCTTTTGGCTATTGTGATCAATGCCACTGTGAATGTAGGTGAATAAATATCTCTTTGAGACTCTGCTTTCAATTCTTTTGGGTATGTACCTAGAAGTGGGATTGCTGGATGTTATAGCAGTTCTTCTTTTCCTCTCCTTGAATAAACCAGTGAAAAAGATGTTATAGCAATTATGTTTTTAATTATTTCAGGAATTGCCATTACTGTTTTCCATAGCAGCTGTACCGTTTTACATTTCTACCAACAGTGCCCAAGTGTGTTCTGACTTCTCCACGTCCACTCCAACACTTGTTAATTTTGTTTTGTTTTTTTTCTAAATAGTAGGTGAATATTATTTTTTAAGTTTGGACTTCCACTTGTTTTTAGTATGTAGAAGTATTTTAAATTTTTGTGTGTTGACCTTATATCCTTTGACATTGCTAAACTTACTAGTTCTGAAAGTTTGTTTTTTATTTTTTAATAGATTGCTTGGGATTTTCTACTTAGACAATTATGTATTCAAATGGGCATAGTTTTATTCCTTTATAGTCTGTATGCCTTTTCTTTTATTGCTGTAATGTACTGTCTAGGACCTCCAATGAGAGTTGACATCCTTACCCTTCCTCAATTTTTGTGAGAAAACATTGTCTTTCATCATCACATAAAATGTTAGCTGTGGGTTTTTTGTAGATACTCTTTATCAGGTTGAAGACATTGCCTTCTGTTTCTAGTTTGTTGACAGTCTATATGATGAGTGAATGTTGGATTGTTTCAAATGCTTTTTCTGCATGAATTGATATTATCATGTAGTTTTTAGGCTGTAAATGAATTATATTGACTCCCCCCCCCCCCACCCCCACAAATGTTGAACTAACCCTGCATTCCTATGATAAACTCCACTTTATTGTGGTATTTTATTCTTTTTGCTTGGTTTAATTTGCTAACATTTTTGTTGAGGACTTACTGTGTCTCTGCTCATGAAGGATATTGGTCTGTAGTTTGATGTTTTTTGTATTGCCATTGATTTTGTTATCAGGGTAACACAGCCTTAAAATGTGTTGGGAAAACATGTTTACCTTTTCTGGAAGTGATTTGCTGAATTGGTGTTATTTCTTTAAGTATTTGATAGAATTCACCTGTGAAACCACTTGAATAATTTCTCTCAGAAGTTTTTTTTTTTTTTTTTTTTTTTTTTTTTTTTTTTGAGATGGAGTTTTGATTTTGTTGCCCAGGCTGGAGCGCAATGGCCCAATCTTGGCTCACCACAACCTCTGCCTCCTGGTTCAAGTGATTCTCCTGCCTCGGCCTCCCAGGTAGCTGGGATTACAGACATGCGCCACCATGCCCAGCTAATTTTTGCATTTCTAGTAAGAGACGGGGTTTCTCCTTGTTGGTCAGGCTGGTCTCGAACTCCCGACCTGAGGTGATGCATTTGCCTCGGCCTTCCAAAGTGCTGGGATTACAGGCGTGAACCACCGCACCCAGCCCCCCCTTTTTTTTTTCTTATGCTCAAATTCAATATCTTCAGTAATTATAGTGTTCTTCAGGTTATTTCATCTTGGGTCGTTTGTAGTGTTCAAAGAATTGGTCAATTTCATCCAAGTTGTTTCTTTTTTTCTTTTTGTTTTGTTTTTAATAACTTTACATCATCATGGACAAGTTGCATAAAGCTTTGTAGTATTCCCTTATCCTTTAATGTCTGTGGGGTCTCTAGTGATATCTCCACTTTTTCATTCTGATACTAGTAATTTTTGTGTTCTCTCTCTTAAAATCTTCATCAGCCTTGCAGAGCTTTATCTGTTTTATTGATTTCTAATAACTTCATGATGTTGAAGCTGAATGAGCTTCTCTGTCTCCATGATTTTGAGAGGTGAAGCCGGCTGGGCTTCTGGGTCAGGTGGGGACTTGAAGAACTTTCCTGTCTAGCTAAAGGATTGTAAACACACCAGTCAGCACTCAGTGTCTAGCTAAAGGTTTGTAAACGCACCAATCAGCACTCTGTAAAAATGCACCAATCAGTTCTCTGTGTCTAGCTAAAGGTTTGTAAATGGACCAATCAGCACTCTGTAAAATGGACCAATCAGCAGGATATGGGTGGGGCCAAATAAGGGAATAAAAGTTGGCCACCTGAGCCAGCAGGGGCAGCCCGCCGGGGTCCCCTTCCACACTGTGGAAGCTTTGTTCTTTTGCTCTTCACAGTAAATCTTGCTGCTGCTCACTCTTTGGGTCCACACTACCTTAAAGAGCTGTAACACTGCGAAGGTCTGCGGCTTCACTCCTGAAGTCAGCAAGACCACGAACCCACTGGAAGGAAGGAACTCTGGACACATCTGAACATCTGAAGGAACAAACTCCAGACACACCATCTTTAAGAACTGTAACCATCTTTAAGAACTCACCGTGGGAGTCCACGGCTTCATTCTTGAAGTCAGCGAGACCCAGAACCCACTGGAAGAAACCAATTCCGGAAACAATTTGATTAGTATTTTGTTTCCCTGAGGCTTCCCTTTTTCATTCTCCAATCAGAAAAGCAAGGACCTTAGATACCTTGCGTGGTTGTGCACTTCCTGTAACTGTGTACATGTCCAGGACTAACGAGAGGCAAACAGAAGGAAAAGAAGCAAACAGGTTCAATCCATCCCCTTGGAACTATAGCTTCTTCCCTCCATCTGTGTTTTAGATCAGTGATCCCCAACCTTTTTGGCACCAGGGACTGGTTTCGTAGAAGACAATTTTTCTTTTTTTTTTTTTTAATCAGAAAATTTTGATCATGGCTTTTATTTCTTTGCAACAGTCGTCCACAGGTTCTGAAGAGAACTCACCGGTTGTAGAGTCTGTGTTAATCACCTAGCATTAATATTTCCATTGCTCCATCATCATGTGTAAGCCTGTCCACAGCGTTCTTCTCCAGAAGCAAACTTGCTCAACCTTTAGTTTCATATCAGTGAAGGCAAATTCTTTCACCAAGATGGACTTGTTTGTTCTCAGGAAATCCATACAGACCTGGTTGAAGAGTTCAGAAACTCTTTTTATGCATTAAAACAATTTTTCCATGGTTGGGGAAGGGGAGTGGTTTCGGGATAGAAACTGTTCTACCTCAGATCATCAGGCATTGGTTAGAATCTCATAAGGAGTATGCAACCTAGATCCCTCGCGTGCGCACTTCACAATAGGGTACGCACTTCCATGAGAATCTAACGCTGCCATTGCTGATCTGACAGGAGGCGGGGCTCAGGCATTTAAGCCTGCTCACCTCCTCTCACCTTCTGCTGTGCGGCCCGGTTCCCCTTTCTTGCTTCTCCAGCCTAAACTACAAGGCTTCTCCTAAGACCTGTCTGTATCCGCTAACAACTTGAAAGTTTTTTGCTGCTGAGTCTAGGCTGGGGCATAGTAGAGGGAAAAAAAGAAGCAAATCACTTCAGTTTCTTTAGTACTATAGAGTTCCTAGTCTGTCTGCTGTCTTTACTTTGAGTCTTCAAATTATTGTTTGATACTTTCTGTCTAGATTTTTTAACTGCTTTCAGTGGGAGAAACAAGGTGGGTGTGCTTATTGAAATTTGTCTGGATCTAGAACCTGGAACTAAAGTTTAAGTTGTTTCTTTGAATATTGTTTTTTGATGCCTTTTAAATTTCAAAAGAGGTTAATTTGAATTTTTTATTTCTCAAGAACAGAGTAACTACTCATAAGTGATTTGCTTTTTTCTTGTAGATAACCTTTGGTTGAATTGAGACTGAACAGGACTTACCCTCTTAAAAGAAATGCGTGTTCAATTTTTCCATGTGACTCAGCACTAGAGATGTGTATGCAGTGCTCATCATTTTAAATTTAAGTATATAAAAACCTTCACTTGTTGCTCTTTTCCTGTCTTTCTACCTCCAGTTTTAATGAACAAAATATACAAGGTTAAGACTGGGGAGGGCAAAGTCTCCTGGTAGAGTTTTAGAACAGTAAACCAATTGGGAGTGACGGCACTATTAATGCTGTGTCTAATTTTATTATCAGCAACCAGAAAAGCAAGAGTTTTCTCAGTACTAAGGCCATCCCCACCCCCACCCCCCACTTGCCGTATTTTGATTTCCTGAATGGCCTACTTTGTCTTACTCAAAACACAATATTACTATTCAGTAATTACTATTCAGTATTACTTTCCATGTGGGGATGAGAAAGGCTATAATTTACTGCGATCTTGCCTAGATGTCTATTGTATATATTCACAGATACCTTTCCTCAGTTTTTTATTCCAGTCTGGTAGACAAAGGTGGTGCTCAGTAAGTTAAGTGTTGGTTGAATTGAGGGTGTATGATGCTTTTCAAAGCTTGACTATCAACCCAGATAGAGATTTCTGTGTTCATCTTGCTGGATTTTTTTTCTTGTTTTGTGTCCACTACTCCTAGACTCTCACATGTGTCCAGGTATATATACAAAGATTGAAATTGTTTAATTAGCTTACTCTGGCTAATGGTAATGACTGATATTTCAGATTTCTTTTTAAAAGAAGGCCTATATTTGATTTGTCTATCTTTCACTCATTTTTATGCCTACTCTCATATTCTTAGCTCATTTCCTTCTCTTTAGTACTCTGCCTTTGGGTTTTAGATTAACTTAATATCACACATGTGGGTTGTGTTGATTATGAGCAGAGCAATATGCGAACCTCTTTTTTTTTTTTTCCATTTGATTTTTTCAAGACTCTGTCACCCAGGCTGGAGTCAGGTGGCACGATCACAACTCACTGCAGCCTTAAACTCTTCCTGGGCTCAAGCAATTCTCCTGCCTTGGCCTCCTGAGTAGCTAGGACTACAGGCACATACCGCTGTGCCCCATTAATAAAAAAAAAAAATTTTTTTTTTTTTTGTTTTACAAACAGGGTCTTGCTACATTGCCCAGGCTGGTCTCAAACTCCTGAGCTTAAGCGATCCTCCTCCCTTGACCTCCCAAAGTGTTGGGATTACAGTCGTGAGTCACCGTGCCTGGCCAAGTACCTCTCTAGATGGAGTCTCTTCTTGTTATATTCTTAGAGCCAACCCTAGATATAGAAGGGAATAGTGCTATTCTTATTTTTAAAAACAACAAAGTAACTGGGAAATGGAAAAACTTGCCAAGGTCTTGCAGCTACCATTGGCTGAATTAGGATTTAAACTAGGCAGAACCTCCTTTTTTAGCTGCTACTGTATCTAAACTGTATATTCTTCTGTCATCTCAAACGCGGAAATAAGGATGACTTCTAATATCTCCTGCAAGTTCACTTACGCATTTATGACTTTTAGCACCAATTTCATCAGTGTTTTTATTGAGATCTATAATTTCCTCCTATGTAATGTTCCCAATTACAATCCTGAAGTGAAATTCACAGAAAATATAACCCACTTATATATATCTATAATTTAAAAATCAATGTAATGTCCTAGTAATACCAGAAAGGAGACATAAAAATTATTTATACAAAAAAAATTTAGTACATAAATACTTAGGCATGATCAGAGTTTAGGCATAATGAAATAGCTAAGTACTTGTACCATATGTAGAATAGTCCTCAGTGGACCAATACTCGTGTTGAGACAGGAATAATATACAGGCAATGCAAAGTTGTGTGCTCTCAGTTTAGTGGTTTTCTCTAGTGATAAGCAGACCAAAATATAATAGTATCTTGATTTACATGATACAGTTTTGGAAGATACAGTATATATGAAAACTGAGCAATAAATATTTTGTCAGGTTATAGGGTCGGATAAATGGGTTTCCCCTCTATCTGAATATCAAGGACCTTCAAAGGCTGTGCAGGACATGAGGCCACCTCTCTTTATTGTGTGAAGCTGTACTGCACACTTCAGGATGTGTGACATACCTGGTCTGTGACTATCAAATATTAGTGAAGGACCCTTTTCCTAATCCCAAAAGATCCACAGATTTCTAAAACCACTTCCTTAAGGAGTGAAGGTTTCTCCATTGAGAATTACTGTTCTAAATCATTCCTTCCTCAGCTGGGTTGAAGGACCAGTTATTTTTAAATTTCTAATTGATTACTGACTTTTTTGTAAAATTCAATGAAAATAAATTATTACAATGAAATTTTAAAGTCAGCCAAAAGACAAGCTGATTTTTATTATTAGATTCAACAGACATAAAATTCTTGTCAGTCTGCTATAAAAATTTGTAAATGCTCAATCTCCACTTATAAGTTTGTCTTGTCATGATATGGTCTCTATCTTCATCTCACTCTTTCTCTTCCCACAGTCACCCAAAATGACGGTATGTTTCCCGTGGAAGGTGTAAGTTCCCCTCTTCCTGGCCAAATGCTCAAATGTTTTACTCCCATCACCTCCTTTGTTTTGCATAAGTATCACTTTCTATAAAAATTATCATTTAATGACGGAAATGAACTTAACTGCCTTTACCATCAGCAGTCTCTTTTTATCCATGATAAAATTTGCAGAGTAGTTTAACAGGCATAACTCAAGTTGTTTATTTCTTCTTAGCTTTATATACTTATGGATAGGAAGTCATGCAGTACAAGTGTGCAAAAGTTCTGCAAAGTATATGTTACTTTTGCTGATCACATACAGGTAAATCCATCTTAGATGATCTGATTTCTAATACAACTCAACTCTAAAAGTCTAAAAATATCTCTGAGCTATGTATTAAGCAGGTGGTTTTGGACTTAGACTGCATTTTTTTGTTTGTTTGTTTTTGTTTTTGAGACAGAGTCTTGTTCTTTCGCCCAGGCTGGAGCGCAGTGGTGCAATCTCGGCTCACTGCAGCCTCTGCCTCCTGGGTTCAAGTGATTCTCATGCCTCGGCCTCCCGAGTAGCTGGGACTTCAGGGACACGCCACCATGCCTGGCTAATTTTCGTAATTTTAGTAGAGATGGGGTTTTGCCATGTTGGCCAGGCTGGTCTTGAATTCCTGACCTCAAGACCTCAGGTGATCCACCTGTCTCAGCCAACCAAATTCCTGGGATTACAGGCTTTACAGGTTTCAGCCACCGTGCCTGGCCTAGACTGCATTTTGCTTCATGCCAATCCCTAGGGAAGCAGTGGCTTTTTTTTGGAGACGGGTCTCGTTCTGTCACCCAGGCTGGAGTGCGGTGGTGCAATCTTGGCTCACTGCAACCTTTACCTCCTGGGTTCAAGCCATTCTCCTGCCTCAGCCTGTCGAGTAGCTGGGATTACAGGTGACTGCCACCAAGCCCAGCTAATTTTTGTATTTTTAGTAGAGACAGGGTTTCACCGTGATGGCCAGGCTGGTCTCGAACTCCTGACCTCAGGTGATCCACCGGCCTTGGCCTCCTGAAGTACTGAAATTACAGGCGTGAGCCACCGTGCCCGGCATAGCAGTGACTTTTCACATCTTAATTTCAGAAGACTTCCTGCTGTATTTTTTGTACTGTGAGTTTGAATGATGGAAGACAATTCCTAATACAAGGCAGGAAGGGTCCTGGATTATCAGACTCCCGGCAGTTCATGATGCTGCCTCCATGATGCTGGCAGCCATGATGTTGATGGTGAACCCCCTCAGCAGGGGGCCCGCAACTGTTCCTCTGGTGGGTCTGTGTGAAGGCAAGTACTGCTGGGAAGGGGTCCTACTACTCGGCCACAGTGACTGAATCTTAAATATGGTTGGTGTCCTTACTTTTAGTTATTCTGTATCAGCAGAAAAGTTACAGTTTTTAAAAGGAGACCATTTCTTCAATCATGGTTTAACAATCAGGGTTTTGGGCTGGGCATGGTAGCTCACGCCTGTAATTCCAGCACTTTGGGGGAGGCAGGCAGGTCACTTGAGGTCAGGAGTTCGAGACCAACCTGGGCAACATGGTGAAACCCCCGTCTCTACTAAAAATACAAAAATTAGCCTTGTGTGGTGGCACCTGCTTGTAATCCCAGCTACTCGGGAGGCTGAGGCACGTGAATTACTTGAACCCAGGAGGTGGATACTGCAGTGGGCCAAGATCGTGCCTCTGCACTCCAGCCTAGGCCACAGAGCAAGGCTCCATCTCAAAAAAGTAGGGTTTTGACAGCATCTTAAATACTTCTGCTCTTCCAGCTGACTCATTTTACACACAGTCATTACACTGCGATGCATATGGTTGGCTTTGGTGTGTGCTTGTGTAGGTATTTATGGTTGGATCCATGCACACAGTCATGAGGTGGCTTTTGAAGTTGTTCTCGTGTGAAATGGAAATTCTTGGGCATCTAAGTATTTCTTAATTTTCAGTGGGTGGAACAAGTACAGCCAGATTGAAGGATGTGATTTTATCACGTGCCTTGCTTTCTGAGGCTGGGTCAGCCTTAGTCAGAATGGCCCCTTTTGGTTGTAATGTTGGTGTGGCAGACAGTACTTAGGCTGCCACACCAACACAGAGATATGAAGAACCTCTGATAGCATTGTCCTCAAAATGTTACCCTGGAGGAGCAGGACAAGGTCAGCTGTGGCTCTCTAAGTCCAAAAACCACCTGCTTATTATATAGCTTAGAGATACTACTTCTAATGGTGAAAACTCCAATTACTTTTGTACCAACCTAATATTTTGTTTTAGACTTTCACAGAATTGAATTGCATTAGAAATCAGATAATCTTAGATGCATTTGCCTATTTGTGATTAGCAAAAAGTAATATAATACTTTGGAGAACTTTTTCACATTGTTTTAATGCGTGATTTACTATCCTGGAGAAACAAGATATTGGAAACACAAATGTTTCTTTAGTTGCTCAGCTCCTGTGTGCCTCTTAGATGTACTGAGAACATGTTTAAGGATGCAAACTTTTTATACCATGTATGCCTTATCCACTAGCCAAGGACCTGGTGTGGCATTGAAGTAAAGATATGACAACTTGTTCCAATGTTGGGGAAAAAAAACTGGCTCATATGGCTCAGTGGGAGATGGTGTAGAAATGTGATTCCTTTCTTAGGAATTTTAAAGTGACTTTTTAAACTCTGTACTTTGGGAATTTTCAAACATGCACACATTGAGAAAATAGTATACTGAACCCCCCATCTACCGACCTTAATGATAGTCAACATTCTGCTTTTGTTTTACTGATCAATATTGCTTCACTGTTTTTAGGTGGAGGAGAGGTGTATTATTTTAGAGCAATTCAATATGAGTGATGGTGTAGAAAATTTACATTGCTAACATAAAATAAGAATAGGTATATTAGTTTCCTATGCTGCTGTAACAAATTAATCACAAACTTGGTGGTTTAAAGCAACAGAAATTAATTTTTGTTCTAGAAGCCAGGAGTCTGAAATCAGTCTCTGTGGGTTAAAGTCAAGGTTGTCATGAGAACTGGCTCCCTCTAGAAGTCTTAGGGGAGAATCCGTTTGCTTGCCTTTCCCAGGTTCTAGTGCCTGGCTGTAGTCCTTGGCTTTCATGGTTTCCTCTTTCTTTTTTTTTTTTAAATTTAATTTAATTTTATTATTATTATACTTTAAGTTTTAGGGTACATGTGCACAATGTGCAGGTTACATATGTATACATGTGCCATGTTGGTGTGCTGCACCCATTAACTCGTCATTTAGCATTTGGTACCAAAACAGGTATAGATCAATGGAACAGAACAGAGCCCTCAGAAATAATGCCGCATATCTACAACCATCTGATCTTTGACAAACCTGACAAAAACAAGAAATGGGGAAAGGATTCCCTATTTAATAAATGGTGCTGGGAAAACTGGCTAGCCGTATGTAGAAAGCTGAAACTGGATCCCTTCCTTACACCTTATACAAAAATTAATTCAAGATGGATTAAAGACTTAGATGTTAGACCTAAAACCATAAAAACCCTAGAAGAAAACCTAGGCAATACCATTCAGGACATAGGCATGGGCAAGGACTTCATGTCTAAAACACCAAAAGCAATGGCAACCAAAGCCAAAATTGACAAATGGGATCTAATTAAAGAGCTTCTGCACAGCAAAAGAAACTACCATCAGAGTGAACAGGCGACCTACAAAATGGGAGAAAATTTTCACAACCTACTCATCTGACAAAGGGCTAATATCCAGAATCTACAATGAACTCAAACGAATTTACAAGAAAAAAACAACCCCATCAAAAAGTGGGCCAAGGGTATGAACAGACACTTCTCAAAAGAAGACATTTATGCAGCCAAAAAGCACATGAAAAAATGCTCATCATCACTGGCCATCAGAGAAATGCAAATCAAAACCACAATGAGATACCATCTCACACCAGTTAGAATGGCAATCATTAAAAAGTCAGGAAGCAACAGGTGCTGGAGAGGATGTGGAGAAATAGGAACACTTTTACACTGTTGGTGGGACTGTAAACTAGTTCAACCATTGTGTTTGTCAGTGTGGCGATTCCTCAGGGATCTAGAACTGGAAATACCATTTGACCCAGCCATCCCATTACTGGGTATATACCCAAAGGATTATAAATCATGCTGCTATAAAGACACATGCACACATATGTTTATAGCGGCATTATTCACAATAGCAAAGACTTGGAACCAACCCAAATGTCCAACAATGATAGACTGGATTAAGAAAATGTGGCACATATACACCATGGAATACGATGCAGCCATAAAAAATGATGAGTTCATGTCCTTTGTAGGGACATGGATGAAACTGGAAACCATCATTCTCAGCAAACTATTGCAAGGACAAAAAACCAACCACTGCATGTTCTCACTCATAGGTGGGAATTGAACAATGAGAACACATGGACACAGGAAGGGGAACATCACACTCCGGGGACTGTTGTGGGGTGGGGGGAGGGGGGAGGGATAGCATTTGGAGATATACCTAATGGTTTCCTCTTTCAAAGTGTACCACTTCAGCCTCTGCTTCTGTCCTCACATTGCCTTCTCTCTGACTTTCCCTCCTCTCTCGCCCCTTTTGTAAGGATCCATGATTACATAAGGCTCACCCAGGTAATCCCATAGAATATCTCCACCTCAAGATACTTAATTATACCCTCAAAGTCCCTTTTGCCATATAAGGTAACACTCGCAGTTTTTAAGCATTAGGAGGTAGATATATTTGGGACCATTATTCAATTTACCACCAGTGTAGTCAGCACTCAAGTGTCAAATAAATGGTAATAGGACCACAACCTTGAGAGTGGGGACTCTAAATACTCAGTGGTGAAATACATTAAGATAAAGTTCTTCAGTACCTAGAGGGATTTCTATGCAGAATACATTTTGTCATTTCATGTAGGGAATGCAGCATTCCTATTATGAGATGACAAGTTAGAAGGAGGCATGTGTTGGTGTAAGGCCAGTTAGGTGTTGAAGGAGGCATGGTGTATGGCCAGTTAGGCGATAGAAGGAGGCATATGTTGGTATAAGGCCAGTTTGAGACCTTAGAGGAGACGGCTGCAGTTCAACATCAGAGCCGAGATGGTGCTAGTTCATGGCTCCTGTCTCAGGCTTGACACTGACAGTTGACAACACGGTGCTCTCCTGGGCCTTAGGCCATTCTGTCACCCTCCCTGAGCTGTGGAGCTGAGCTCCTTCCCTGTCCTCGATTCTGCCTCTTCTTAGAAGCCTTTTTGAATTTATCAGAGTGCCTACTATGTGCCGGAGGAGAATTTGCTGCACAAGACAACTTTGATGTCTTATCCAAGTCAGCTTATCTGAACTCGCAAAAAAACAGATTCCTTCTAGCTCTGATTTTCACTAAATGTTTCTGAGGTCTTGGTTATTCTCCACATAAACCTGGAGACATACTTTTCATTAAAATATAAGGCAGAGGTATGGGGTTTCTGGGTCTGAACCCCAGAATGCTCGAATGGAAAGACGGGGTAGGGACTTTGAGGGCAGCTTCTTACTGGCTATGAGACTTTGGATAAAAGTGACAACCATACAGAGTCCCTTTCCCATCTGTGAAAATGGGATTAACAAAAAAAAAGTCCTTTCAGGGTCAATGTGAGAACCAGCAAATAAGACAAGTGCCTCGCCCTGCTGCACTGTGAATTAACTTTTTTTGGAGGCATTTGTCCTTTGGCTGAAATTCACATGCTGTGTGCTCCAGTACTGTGAAGTACTTTACTTCCTCAACCCCATCCTTCTCTTAGCTTCAGGACTTTTTGCATACATTTTCTTTGCCAAGAATCCATTTGCTCTTTTTTTTCCCCCCCAACAGTCTTATTTTGTTCTGGATCCTTTCCATCTTTCTTGATTCTCACCAATTATTTAGCCCTCAATTTAGACATCATTCCTACCACGCTTGGATTAGACATCTCTCCTGTATTTCTCCCATACTTAACACTATGGTAGCACTTAACATGTAGGCTTGCATTCTCTCATGTATTTTTTTTTTTTCTTCAGAAAACTAGGTTTATTGCTACACAATCTGCCAGTAATTCCAGCTATTTTGGGTGATTTCATTATTTGACTTAGCATTGTGTGTGTGTGTGTGTATGTGTGTGTGTAAGTACATATTTCAGAAGTCATAGTCTTCTCTGTTGCCCAGTGCAGTGGTGAGATCATAGCTGACTGCTGCATCAAACTCCTAGGCTAAAGTGATCCTCCCTCCTTTGCCTCCCAAAGTGCTGGGGCTATAGATGTGCACCCCTCCCTGTCCCCTACCCCCAAGCCAGCACTTTATATTTAATTGTCTTCTGACTTGTGTCTATTTCTCCCACCAGAGCTAAGGTGGGTAGGGCTCTGTCCTCCCATGTTATCAAAGACCCAGAACAATGGCTGGTGTGGACTTGTTGGTCAGTATTCACTCACTGAAAGTGTATTGGTTGGGAATTTTTTCAACTCTGTAATGGGTTATTGGGTTAAAAAAAAAAACTCACTGGATTTTTTTGTGTAGGGGTGGGGTAGGGGGGTGGGTATAAGAAAATAGGATATAAATTTGTTGTCTCGAGTCATTGAGGTTTGTGTTTTTGTTATTTTCTTCTTTTTTTGAGATGGAGTCTCGCTCTGTTGCCCAGGCTGGAGTGCAGTGATGTGATCTCGGCTCGCTGCAACCTCTGCCTCCCAGGTTCAAGCAGTTCTCCTGCCTCAGCCTCCTGAATAGTTGGGATTACAGGCACCTGCCACCACGCCCAGCTAATTGTTGTATTTTTAGTAAAGACAGGGTTTTACCATGTTGGCCAGGCTGGTCACGAACTCCTGACCTCAAGTGATTCACCTGCCTCAGCCTCCCAAAATGCTGGGATTACATGCCTGAACCACTGTGCCTGGCCTGTTGGTTTTTCAGTTAATTTTTTTCTTTTTTTGGGGGGGGGGGGGGTAGAGATGGAGTATCGCCATATTGCCCAGGCTGGTCTCAAATTCCTGGGCTCAAACTATCCTCCCACCTCAGCCTCCCAAAGTGCTGGGATTATAGATGTCAGCCACTGCACTTGGCCCGAGGTCATTGAGTTTTATTGATGCAGAAATCACTGAAGTTCTTACAAATGTTTTCGTTTTTTTGTTTCTTTGTGTTTTTTTTTATTTTTTGGTGGCGGCAAATGGAAATCTTGGTGCCAGCTGTGTTGGCCTTTCACTAGCAGGGATCAGATGTTTTGGAAAGTATATTGCGGGTGTTTTATCTTGATTTGGTTACTTGTTTTAAATAGTTCAGGTTGTTTTGGTTAGGCTTTCTAATAGTAGTTGATCATAATACTCTGCTTTCTATTTTGGGGAAAGTTTAATTTCTTATTAAAAAAACTATAAGGAAAACCTCAGACTTTAGTGTTGAAAAAATGAGTCACAAAGAAGTCAGAAACATCAGTGAGGGCTGCTCCTTATGGCTGTGAAATTGAGCAGTCTGTGCCCCCAGATGCCAGCCTCATTAGGGTGGATTAATGCTAAGCTCCTCTGAGCTTACACCCATCATTACTCCATGTTCTCCTTTCTCAGCAAATCTGATGCCCATCAATTCTGAGCATGTTCTGTGCACTTCCAGTATTCCAGTATTGTTTACCACTACTTGAAGTTGCCCAGCTGAACAAATATTTCTGACTTCAGATAATTTACATGGTATCTTTCCCATAAAGGACATGGCTTCATTGTGTTAATTTCTTTCTTGCTTAACTAAACAAGCAAACCTTTCTTTTGTTACAGCTTTGTTTCTGTATGGTAGGAATTCTATTCTGACGTGCTGTTTAATTAATGTTTGAAAAGAGGACCTTTGCTTATATGCTTCCCTTGGCTACCAGAGACAGCTTTGTAGCGCATGATGGAGCCTGCATAATTTCTCACTGACTGTGTTTGCCTTGGTGTTGTCTGCTACTGAGTTTAAGGGTCACCTCTACTATATATTGTTAGAATATTTAACTTCACCACTAACTTCATACCAATTTATTTTCAGTCTTAATTTTTCAATTTATTTTCAGTCTTTATTTTTCTCTCATTGTTTGTTGTTGTTTTGGTGGAGGGTAGGCGCAGGGGAGACAGGGTCTCCCTCTGTCACCCAGGCTGGAGTGCAGTGGCATGATCATAGCTTACTGCAGCCTCGACCTTCCAGGCTGAAGCAATCCTGCTACCTCAGCTTCCCGAGTAGCTGGGACTACAGGTACGTGCCACCACACCTGGCTAAATTTTGTATTTTTTATAGAGACAGGGTTTCGCCATGTTGTTCAGGCCGGTCTCCAACTCCTGGGCTCATACACTTAGCTTGCCTTGGCCTCCTAAAGTAGACATGTTAAAAAGTCTTGCTGATTATAAATAGCTTTATCATTTTGGGAAGTAGATTTTTTAAGTTGTGCAGGTGTGTCTGTAGCTGAAAGACCTTGTTGTGTGAACTAGATTATCTTTAGAAACCTATAACACTAATAATTTTTTTTTTAATCACACAACCCATATACCTGTCTGAAAGATTATGGTATACACAAGTGTAGGAATTACTGTTTATTTGCCTTATCAGAAAGTCTTGAAAGCATTATGGATTTGTGTACCCTCCTAATAACTCGACTGGCCTCTTAAGTTTCCAGTGCATTGGTGAAGGTCACTGCTGGGAATCCATGGTACTTGTTCAGCCTCCTTCCTTCCGCAGCAGGAGGGACTCTCAAGGAGAGACTCTTCTCACTGATCCTAGATTAGGCCGCAGAATCCTTCTCACACGGGCTGTGGATAATCACAGCCAGTTGTTGCAGTTGGCATGCAAAATGAACATGATTGCCCCCCTTGGGCTAGATGATCTTTTAAGAGCCTGTTCATTTCAACTTCCATGTTTATTTTAGCTCCTTTGGGAATATAAAAATTCTCCCAATGTGTGAAGAGAGCACATTCAAATGGTCCATCGTCTGAGAAACTCTCCAGACCACTCATCTGTCCCTCCCAGATTCCCCTCCACTGACCCCTCTCAGCCTGTTTCCCTTTGAGGGCACGGTTTCTGAGCCCCTTAGAGTAGGGTTCAGAATTGAGCATAGTACTTGCTACAGGTCTAAACTGTGCTTATTGCAGGGTGGGATCTTAGCTGTCCTTGACATTTGTTGACATTTGTTCAGTGAATAGAAGATCACATGCCTGTATTCCTTAGGCATGAGATGATCATCGGTTACGATTGAACTAGCTTTTAGTTATTAATAATAACTTGTTATTGATTTACATGTTACAAGGTATGTATGGGAGGGAGGCTTTTGTGAACGAGTTGTCTGATTTAACCACGTTGCCTGGTACTAGCATGAAGGACCATTCTGAGTGATCATTGGTGAGGTGATAGCACAGTTCTGCAGGGAAAGGGTCCTTCTGGAAGGCTATTCCAGCGGGCAGAAGACATCTTGAGTTGGATGAAAGCAAGTTCTCTTGATCACAGAAGCAAAGGTGGGTTAATTCCAAGGAAGCTAATGAGACTTGCTGAGTGTCCCCTAAGGAAGTCAGATATCAGAGTGTCCTCTAGGAACTCCTAAGAAATTGACCAGTGGCCACCTTATAGCAACTGGGAGTTATATGCCACTCACTTTAATTTTTTAAATTAGAAATGTTTTTGGCACAGTGGCTCATGCCTGTAATCACAGCACTTTGGGAGGCCAAGGTGGGAGGATTTCTTGAGCCCAAGAGTTCAAGATCAGCCTGGGCAACATGATAAAACCCCATCTCTTAAAAAAAGTACAATAATTTGCCAGGCGTGGTGGCCCACGTCTGTAGTCCCAGCTACTTGGGAGGCTGAGGTGGGAGTATCCCTTGAGCCTGGGAAATCGAGGCTGCAGTGAGCCGTGATCATGCAATCATACTGTGGCCTGGGTGACAGAGCAGCAAGACCCTGTCTCCAAAAACAAACAAAAAAAAGTGTTTGTGTTCACTTTAGAAAACAGAAAAAAGGGCTTAAAATCCTACCATTCAGAGGTAACTATCATTAATAGTTGTATATTTGTGTGTGTGTGTGTATGTATATATATGTGTGTGTGTGTATATGTGTGCATATGTGTGTGTATGTGTGTATATATATACATATATACACATACACACATATACACACATATACACATATATACATATATACATATATACATATATACACATATATACATATATACATATATATATATACACACACACACATATATATATAGGATGATTAGCTGTCCTTGTCTTTTTTTTTTTCTTCCAAATGGTTTTCCATTTGTGACAGCACTACTTACTGAATCAGCCTTTTCTTGAGGTCAGCCTTTGTGCTATCGAGCACTGTGACATGTTCGCAGAAAGTGTTGCCTTTCTCATTTGAGGCTTAGCTAAGCTTGAGGAAGTCTTGGTTCATTAGGGTTAGTGAGGAAGGGACTGATGGTTCTGCCCTCATTTTGGCCACATCTGCCATACTGTGGGCAGTACTGGCCATCAGTTTACAACATTCGTGAATGCAGAGAAGAGTAGTCTCTCCTTCTTTACTGCTTACCTTAAATACTTTCTGTAGGTTAGCTCTGTTGGGTAGGGTGTGTAGCAGGTGACACCAGTATTGTGCGTTTTAATCTGGGTGCATTATCTTTTATGTCATTAATATCCTAGAAGAGCTATTAATAAGACTTGCTGGGTTGTTCGATTTTCAGTTTTGTTTCAGATGCTTAGCAATTTACTTATTGTTTCTTGAACTAAATACATTGAAGAGTAAGGCCTAAAAGTAGTGGTTCATGAACATTCACTTGTAAAAACAGAAACATTCCTTCTCCTTGCCTCAAGTTCTTACTCATTTTGATCTTGCCATTCTACCTTCTGTGGTACAAATTATTCAACTAGGGTGTGTACTGGGCCTGTCTACAGACAATGATCAGTGCTTTTTATCATTTTAAAAAGACTTTTTCATTTGCAGTCTTTTGGATGAAACATTTCTCAGGTTATTCTGCTTTTCTTTGGTGATACTTGATTCTAAGTAGATGTCTGTAGTACCTTAGTCATTGTAATGTAAGTCTCAGTTTCATGTTTTGTTTGGGGCTCAGTTCCAAAGAAGTTAAAAATTAATCAGCACTGGCTTCCAGGAATAGATCAGAAAGTCTGAGTGTCTAAACCCATTACAGCTGTTAAAGCTGTCCTCGCACCCCTGGAAAGCGAGAGTGTCATGGATGGGTTGCGGCTATGTCAGTAACCTTACAACTGAGATTTTAAAAGGCAATGACAAGGCCGGGCACGGGGGCTCACACCTGTAATCCCAGCACTTTGGGAGGCTGAGGCAGGCAGATCATTTGAGGTCAGGAATTTGAGACCAGCCTGGCGAATGTGGCTAAACCATGTCTCTACTAAAAATATAAAAATTAGCTGGGTGTAGTGGCACACGCCTGTAATCCCAGCTACTCAGGAGGCTGAGGCACAAGAATCGCTTGAACCCAGGGGGTGGAGGTTGCAGTGAGCCAAGATCGTGCCACTGCACTCTAGCCTGGGTGACAGAGTAAGAATCTGTCTTTAAAAAAAAAAAAAAAAAAAAAAGCCAGGCGTGGTGGTTCACGCCTGTAATCCCAGCACTTTGGGAGGCCGAGACGGGCAGATCACTTGAGGCCAAGGGTTCAAGACTACCCTGGCTAACGTGGCTAAACCCTGTCTCTACTAAAAATACAAAAAATTAGCTGGCGTGGTGGTGGGTGCCTGTGATCCCAGCCACTCAGGAGGCTGAGGCAGGAGAATTGCTTGAACCCAGGAGGTGGACGTTGCACTGAGCCGAGATCATGCCACTGCACTCCAGCCTGGGCAACAGAGCGAGACTCTGTCTCAAAAAAAAAAAAAAAAAAAAAAAGGCAACAATAAATCCAAGGTGACAAAAACAGCTGTAAAGTTTTTAGCTGTCTTTTCAAAAACGAAAGTTGTGTGCTGTACAGTTGTGGTCTTGGCATTCCTGTGCTGCCTATGCACAAGCTATGAAGAGGGAGAAAAGGGGGTAAAGGTGGTTGTGCTGTTACAGGTTTTGTATTTAATTCTAGCTGGCATGTGAGGGATTTCATTCATGTGCCAGAGTGGGAAGTCCTGGAGAGTGGGGTTGCCCTGCTGTCTGAATCTTCCCACCAGCTACTCCTAACAGAGCTCTGGTGGTTTACCCTAATCTAGCGGCACTCTTTGCTTTCCTGTAGCTCAGTGGCTTCATCTGTATTCTTGTCTTGGTCAGTCAAGGGACAGATCTACGCTTGTTTAGTCGGTATTTTGGTTTCAAACTGATTTTTTTTTTCTTTTCAGAAGCCTCAGTTAAAGAATGACTTAAATATACTTCTTCCCCATTATAGGTAATACAGGCTCATTGAATAAAATTTGGAAAGTAAAGTTCAAAAATATCTTGGCATATTACCTTTCATACTTCTATGCAGGTATACACACAAATTGAATTAGATCAGAGTGAATTTTTAGGCTATTTGATATTAACAAAACTTATAGAAATTCTATGTTGCTTTATACTTTCCCCCACTAATGGACAAGACATTGTTTTTCCATATCCTCCCCAGCATACTTCATGCTAACATAATTCAAAATATTAGCCAATTTTGTCTGCAAAAACTAGCATCGTTATTTCACTTGGCATATTTGCCTATCTTTGACCAATAGTCAAAGGGGTGTGTGTGTGTGTATTTTAGAGACAGGGTCTCACTCTGTTGCCCAGGCTGGAGTGTACTGGGTCAGTCACGGCTCACTGCAGCCTTGACCTCCCAGTCTCCCAAGTAGCTGGGACTACCGATGCATACTACCACACCCAGCTAATTTTTTTTTTTTTTTTTTTTTTTACAGAAGGGATCTCGCTATGTTGCCCAGGCTGGTCTTGAACTCTTGACCTCAAGGGATCCTCCTGACTTGGTCTCCCAAAGTGCTGGTATTATGAGCATGAGCTACCACACCCAGCCTGACCATTTATTTTTGACTCTCAGTTCTATTCATGGCTTCTTTTCTCCAACTGTATATGTCTGATATTCTTCACACTTTTTGGGCAAACAGTTACAATGTGTTGATTAAAGATTTATCATCCAATTTCTTTTTCCCATCTGTGTAGTCTTGTAATTTAAAAAAAAAAAAAACAGTACTGAATATATTGCATGTAATTTCCTGCTTTTTTCTCACTTAAACCTTAAGCCTTTTCACACATTAAACATTGGGAGTTAGTCGGGTATGGTGGCTCACCCCTGTAAATCCCAGCACTTTGGGAGGCCGAGGTGGGCAGATCACCAGGTCACGAGTTTGAGACCAGCCTGGCCAATATGGTGAAACCCCTTCTCTACTAAAAAATAGAAAAATTAGGCGGGTGTAGTGGCGTGTGCCTGTAATCCCACCTACTCGGGAGGCTGAGGCAGGAGAATCACTTGAACCTGGGAGATGGAGGTTGCAGTGAGCCGAGATAGTGCCACTGCACTCCAGCCTGGGCGACAGAGTGAGACTCTGTCTCAATTAAAAAAAAAAAAAAAAAAAGGAATAATTCTCACTTTTGTTCTGATTTATAACAACTTAAATTGTTGAATTAGTAGGTCTTTTTAAAAAACAGCTTTATTGAAGTATGATGGACATAAACACATCTTTAAAGTGCACATTTTGATAAGTTTTAACATACATATACACATGTGAAACCATTAAGATTTACCTATGATGTGTGAGTCAATAGCTTATTCCTTTTCATAGCTGAGTAGTGGTTTGTTGTGTAGATATACTACAATTTACTTGTTTACCTGTTGATGAACATTTGGGCTGTTTCCAGTTTTTAACTACTACTGGTAAAGGTGCTATGAACATTTATGTGTAGGTCTCTATGTGGATGTTTGCTTTTGTGAGGACCCACTTGTAACCCCCAGAGATAGTGTGAAGATAAACTAAAGACATTTGAGATTCAACAGATGCAGAAAGAAGCCTAATCAGAAATTCCTTACTTTAACTAAAGGCAGAAACTTCTGGGAATGAGGCTGCTAAAAATCCCCTCCCTTGGGGAATGTTCTTGGCCTGAAAAAAAAAAAAAAAAGATGGAGAAGACCACTCTCATCTGCATAAACAAACATTACGACAAAATTTATCTCTGTTCCCCTTAAAACCGATTTATTTTCCCATAGAAGCCTTTTCTCCCGTATCCTTTTTCCCCAGTTAATTGAGTTTGTAAACTCCCTTTTTTAGCTGTTTAGAGTACTGCTTTTGCGCACTTCCATATGCGTATGAAAAAGTTTTGGTTTTTTTCTCCTGTTCATCTGTGCATTGTCAGTTGAATACGTAGGCCCTCAATTACTGAACCTAAGTTGATAAAGGAGAAAGTTTTTCTTCCTGGTATATTCATTTCTCTCAGGTAAATACACGGGTGGAATAACTGGATCATATATTTAATGTTTTTAAAAAATTCTAGGCCGGGCACAGTGGCTCAAGCCTGTAATCCCAGCACGTTGGGAGGCTGAGGCAGGTGGATCTTGAGGTCAGGAGATTGAGACCATCCTGGCTAACACGGTGAAACCCCATCTCTACTAAAACAAAAAATTAGCTGGGCGTGGTGTCGAGCGCCTGTAATCCCAGCTACTCGGGAGACTGAGGCAGGAGAATGGCGTGAACCCGGGAGGCGGAGCTTGCAGTGAGCCGAGATCACACCACTGCACTTCATCCAGCCTGGGCGACAGAGCGAGACTCCGTCTCAAAAAAAAGAAAAAAAAAATTCTAAACTTTTCCATAGTAGTTGTGCCACTTTATGTTCTCACCAGCAGGTCCAGTCCTTGACAACACTTGGTGGTTTAATTTTAGCCATTCTAAAATGGCTCTGCATCCTTGCCATAGGTGTGTAGTATCTCATTGTGTGAGTATGTGTGTGTGTTTATAATAACTTTATTGAGATATTCACATACCAAGTGGCTTCTTTCTCTTAGTATAATGCTCTCAATGTTCATGGGTATTGTAGCAGGTTATCAGTGCTTTGTTCCTTTTTTAAAATCAGATAATTTAAATCAGATAATTTAAAACAAATTGTAGAATAGCCATAGGTTTACAGGGAAGTAGTACAGATAGTGTAGAGTTCCCACACACCCTAGACCCAGTCTTCTCTGTTATTAACATAATACTTGAGTATGGCACATTTGTCACAATTAAAGAACCAAATTATTATTTCATGGTTTATAGTAAACCAAATTCCATATTGTTACTCAGATTTCCTTAGTTCTTACCTAATATCCTTTATCTGTTCCATGATCCTGTCTGGGACACTATTTCATTGTCATGTTTCCTTAGGCTTCTCTTGACTGACTGTGACAGTTTCCTAAACTCTCCTTTTTATTGATGATCTGGACAGTTTTCAGGAATATTGATCAGGTATCTTGTCGAATGACCCTCATTTGGAACTTGTGTGAAGTTTTTCCCATTATTAGACTGGGTTTATGGACTTTCTAGGAGGAAGACTTCAGATAAAATGTCATTCTCATTATATCAAGGGCACATACAAGCAATATGACTTACCACTGATGTTGATGGTAACCAACCAGCCTACCTACCTTCCTTCCTTTTTCTTTCTTTCTTTCTTTCTTTCTTTTTTTTTTTTTTTTTTTGACAGAGTCTTGCCGTGTCGCTAGGCAGGAGTGCAGTGATGTGATCTCGGCTCACTGCAACCTCCACCTCCCAGGTTCAAGCAATTCTCCTGCCTCAGCCTCCCCAGTAGCTGGGATTACAGGTGCTTGCCACCATGCCTGTTTAATTTTTGTATTTTTAGGAGAGATGGGCTTTCACCATATTGGCCAGGCTGGTCTCGAACTCCTGACCTCAGGTGATCCACCTGCCTTGGCCTCCAAAGTGCTGGGATTATGGGTGTGAGCCACCATGCCCAGCCCACTGATGTTAACCTTGATCACCTGGATGAAATAGTATTTGTTAGTTTGCACACCACCCCTCCCTGCCAATACTTTGCACAGCCCATACTTAAGTAGTGGAGAATTACGCTCTATCTCCTTGAGGGTGGACCGTCTACATAAATTATTTGGAATTTCTCTCCTTGGAGATCCGTTCAATCTTCCCTATTTGTTCAGTCATTTGGCTTGTGGATATTTATTTTGTACTCTGGGCTATAGTCTAATACTACTTTAACTATTTTGCTGTTCTGATGTTCCAGCTTTGGCTGTTGGGGGCTCCTGTGTCCCTTTGGTCACTCCATCATTGTGTGTTTCTGTGTGTGGTGGTTTTTTGTTGGTTGGTTGCGATTGGTTTTTTCTTTTTGAGTACGTACTTTCTGGCACTACAAGATATTTCAGGATTATCTTGTAGAATTCCTGCTTCAGTCCTTGAAATAGCTATTTGTCTAAGGAGCTTTGGTTCCTTTTATTGGAGAATGGCTCAGGCACTCCATCCGCCTTGGCCTCCCAAAGGGCTGGGATTAGAGGTGTGAGCCAGCACGCCTGGCCAATATTTCACATCTTAAAAACTTTATGAAATGGATAATTTTTAAGCATTTACAAATGTAGAGAGAATAGTATAATAAATCTCCCCATGTACCTATCCCCTAACTTCAATTATCAGCTTAAGGCCAATCTCATTTCCTCTATATCTATCCCACCTCTCTCTATCAGATAATTTGAAACAAATCTTAGATAAGTATTTTCATTAGAAATTATTTTAGCATGTATCTCTAAAAGATATGGGCTTAAAAAAATCAATATCATCACATATAAAAAATTCTCATAAACCATGAAGTCTGTTCAAATATCTTAGTTGGTTCACATTTGAAAAATTGTATTAGGATCCAAATAGGCTGGATGTGGTGGCTCATGCCTGTAATCCCAGCACTTTGGGAAGCAGAGGCAAGACAACTGCTTCATCCTAGGCATTTGAGACCAGCTTTGGGCAATGTGGCGAGACCCTGTCTCTCTTTCTAAAAAAAAAAAATAGATGGGCAGTAGGGGGAATCCAAATGAGGTTTATATTTTGCAGTTAGTCGATTTAAGTCTCTTGACTTTTAGGTTCCCATTCCTTTTTTTATCTTCCCCCACCCCCTACCCCATTGGTTGAAGAAACTCTTTTATCCTGTCATGTTTAGGTTTGCTGACTTCATCCTTGAAGTACAGTACATGTTCCTCAGTCTTCTGGATTCTTGTGAATTGGTGGTTAGATTTAGAGCAGTGATCTCAACCTTAAATTTAAAAAATTCTAATGTCCAGGCTATGTCTCATACTAATTTGAATTTCTAGTCTTAGGATCCAGGCATCAGTATTTTTAGCTCCTCAGGTGATTGTACTGTGCTGCCAAGATTGAGAACCACAGTAGATCTGGGCATATTCAGATTCACTTTCTTTCTCCCTCCCTTCCACTTCCCCTCTTTCTCTTTAAGCAAGAATACTTCATAGATGGTAGTACAGACTTCTGTCAGGAAGTACATACTTGCTTTTCTCTTTTTGTAATGTTAGCAGCCATAGATTTGAGAGCTCCATTATTTCATAAAGGGAGGCAAAAAGGTCATTTTCCAATTCTGTTATTCTTTCATTTATTAATTGAAACACTTCTATAAAGAGAAACTCCCAGATACTATTTGGTTACTGCCAAAATTTAATTTCTATAAGAAAGGCATTAATGTTTGATTTTACAGATGGCTTATCAACTTATAATGGGGTTATGGTCCTGATAATCCCATTATAAGTTGAAAATATTGTAAGTTGAAAATTCATTTAATACACCTAACGTACCAGGTAGGATATTTTTGTTTTGTTTTGTTTTGAGATAGTCTCACTCTGTCACCCAGGCTGGAGTACAGTGTTATATGATCCTGGCTCACTACAACCTTTGCCTCTGAGGCTCAAGTGATCCTCCCACCTCACCCTCCTGAGTAGGTGGAACCGCAGGCCCGCACCACCACACCCAGCTAATTTTTGTATTTTTTGTAGAGACGGGGTTTTGCCATGTTGCCCAGGCTGGTCTTGAACTCCTGGGTTCAGGTAACCTGCCTGCCTCTGCCTCCCAAAGTGCTGGGATTACAGTATGAGCCACCTCGCCCAGTGCCTACCAGGTTGTTTTATCAAGATCCATTTATGGCCATTCTTTTTAAAGGGCTGCATAATTGGAAAAGACTAATATATCTTTTGTTGGGGTTGTATAAATTGTTTCCAGTCTCATTCTTATAAATAGGGCTTTGTTAAACTGCTTTGAGATACAATTTATATACCATACAATTCACCCATTTAAAGTGTACAATTCAGTGGTTTTTAGTGTATTCACAAATACATACTACCACAATTAATTTTAGAATATTTTTATCACCTCAAATTCTGCACCCTTCAGATATCGCTATCCTGTTCTTTCCCCCCACTGAACCCCCATCACCCCAGTCCACTTAGTCCTAAGCATCTGCTAATCTTTCTATATTTCCCTATTCTGGGCATTTCATATAAACACAGTCATATAATATGTGGTCTTTTGTGTCTGGCTTCTTTCACTTAGGAAAGTGTTTACAAGGTTCTTCAATGTTGTTGCCTGTATCCAGACTTTTATTCTTTTTTTTTTTTTGAGATGGAGTCTTGCTCTGTCGCCCAGGCTGGAGTGCAGCGGCACGATCTCGGCTCACTGCAACCTCTTCCTCCCAGGTTCATGCCATAGTCCTGCCTCAGCCTCCCGAGTAGCTGGGACTACAGGCGCCCACCACCACGCCCGACTAAGTTTTTGTATTTTTAGTAGAGACGGGGTCTCACCGTGTTAGCCAGGATGGTCTCGATCTCCTGACCTCATGATCCACCCGCCTCGGCCTCCCAAAGTGCGGGATTACAGGTGTGAGCCACCGTGCCCGGCTCCAGACTTCACTCTTTTTATTGCTGAGTAATACTCCACTGCATAAATATACCACGTTGTTTATCCGTTCGTCAGTCCATGGATATTTTGGTTGTTTCCACTTTTTGGCTATAGTAATGCTTCTGTGTACATTAATGTACGATTTCTTGTGTGAACATGTGTTTTCATTTTTCTTGGGTATGTTTCTAGGAGTTCAATTGCAGAGTCACATAGTAACTTTATGTTTTAACATTTTGAGAAATTGCCGGACTGTTATCCAAAGTGGCTGCACCATTTTACATTCTTGCCAGCGGTATAAGATGGTTCTAATCTCTTCATTTTCTTTGCAAACACTTGGTATGATCTGACTTTTTGATTATAGCCTACTGGGTGTAAAGTGGTATCCTCTTGTGGTTTTTGTTTGCATTTCCCTGATGACTAATAATATCAAGCATCTTTTCATGTGTTTATTGAGCATTTGTAGTATATCTTCTTAGACAAATAATCTGAGTAGACATTTTTCCAATCTGTTAATGGATTATTTGTCTTTATTATTGAGTTGTAAAAGTTACTCACATACTTGCTTGTTAGCCTGCGTGTAAACATCTAAATCCATCAGCCTACATGTCCTGATTTTTGTGCTACACTTCCATCACTATTCACTGTATTTAATAAATAATTAGTATTAAAGACTAGTTTATCAAAATAATCTATGTAGTTATATTGTTTCCACACATGGCTTTGCTTAGGTGTGTTTGTTTGTTTGTTTTGAGACAGAGTCTTGCTGTGTCACCCAGGCTGGAGTGCAATGGCGCCATCATAGCTCACTGCCACCTCTATTTCCTGGGCTCAAATGATCCTCCTGCCTCAGCCTCCCAAGAAGCTGCATCTGTAGGTGCAAGCCACTGCACCTAGCTGATTGATGTGTTTTTTTTTTTTTTTTTTTTTTTTTGGTAGAGCTAGGTTTTTCTGTATTGCCCAGGATGGTCTCAAACTCCTAGGCTCCATCAAATCTCTACCCTCCCTTACCCCTCCACCCCTGCTTTGGCCTCTCAAAGCACTGGGATTTACAGACATGAGCTACCACACCCAGCCTTGATTAAGTATTGAGTTTGTTATGGGGTTCTAGAATTTTGATCTTTATGCTTACTTGTCTGAGGTGTCACTAATGGCAAGGCCATTTTTGTTTTACCATAAGGCGTATAGCAATTGGATGAAAATTAATGGTAGGAGGATAGTTATTGAGATGGCAGATGATGCACTGATTGTGATATAAGTGAATTTGTATTTAGCTGAACTTTTGGTCATGATTAAAATTCTGACAGATGTAGTGCTTGAATTTGTTTTTAGCAATTTTACTGCTTCTGTCTACAAAATATGTTAAACAATGAGAGAATATTTCTCTTACGATACAGTTGAAATCCTAGGAAACTTTATCTTGGAAAAAAAATAAACCTGGTAAGATCAAATTTCATTTTACTCAAACTACAGCGTTTTCTGAAAGATGCAGGAGTTGCTATTCTGCCAACCTGTTTTGTTGTATTCAGAGATAATAACCTGTGTAGTGCCCATTACATAGTGAAGTTTTTTGTTTTTTGTTTTTTTAAAACAGCGTCTCTGTTGCCCAGGCAGGAGTACAGTGCTGCAACCATGGCTCACTGCAGCCTCAACCTCCTGGGCTCAAGTGATCCTCCCACCTCGGCCTCCTGAATAGCTGGGACCACAGGGGTGTGTCACCACACCTGGCTAATTTATTTTGTGTAAAGATGGGGTCTTCCTACGTTGCCCAGGCTAGTCTCCTGAGCTCGAGTGATTCTCCCGCCTCGGCCTCCCAAGGTGCTGGGATTATAGGTGTGAGCCACTGCACCAGGTCACATAGTGACGTTTTAATGAACAGTGCAAATGTTACATCTTTGCCCAGTGATTATTGTTAATTTTAAACTTTGGACTTTGACGTTAAAAATTAAGTTTTAAGGCCGGGTGCATTGGCTCAAGCCTGTAATCCCAGCACTTTGGGAGGCCGAGGTGGGTGGATCATTTGAGGTCTGGAGTTCGAAACCAGCCCTGCCAACATGGCAAAACCCCATCTCTACTAAAAATACAAAAATTAGCTGGGCGTGGTGGTACGTGCCTGTAATTCCAGCTACTCAGGAGACTGAGGCAGGAGAAGTGCTTGAACCTGGGAGGTGGAGGTTGCAGTGAGATGAGGTCATGCCACTGCACTCCAGCCTGGGTGACACAGTGAGACTCCATCTAAAAAAAAAATTAAAATTTAACTTAAAATTTTAAAATCAGCCATCACGTTAATGAACATATAAGCATATACAAGTAGAGAGTATATAATAAATCCTCATGTACCTGTCAACCAGCTTCAAAATTTATCAACTTTCTGTGCTTGCTGGTATGAAGAGCTTTTGAAGAATCATTTTCCATACAAGGTGGTGACTTTTTGAGAAACGGGTGTAGCCTATCGAGCACTGACTTTAGAGTCACACAGTGTGGGTTCACATCCTGACTCTTCACGTATTTCCTGTCCCGCTGGGCATGTGGCCTTTCCTCTTTGAAACTCAATTTTTGCATCTTGAAAACAGGATTAATATCTGCCTTTGAAGGTTGTTCAGATGACTAAGTGGAATAATGTGTGTGAAGAATCCAGTGTGTTTGGTGGCTGATTACTGTGTGGATAATAGAGACTGCTGGGAGGAGGGATTTCTCCATTGCTGTGTGGGAGTCCCAAAGTCTATAGCTCTGTGCTAGGGCCTGTTCTAGATACAGCTGTGAAGTTGAGTCTAATTTAGACATGGACAAGTGAATGGCCTTCCAAAGTAAAGACAAGCCCCTGGGTTAGGTTGGAGGTGGGTGCTTACTATGGAAGATGGGAGAGAGGTGTATTAATTTATCAGGGCTGCTGTAACTAATTTCCACAAACTGGAAAGCTTAAGACGAAGTTCTGGAAACCAGAAGTCTGCCAACGGGTGCTGGCAAGCCTTCCTCCTAGCCTCTAGTGGCTGTGCCCAATCTTTGCTGTTCCTTGGCTTGTAGCTGCATCATCCCAGTCTCTGCCTTTGTAGTCACGTTGTGTTCTCCCTGTGTGTGTCCGTCCAAATTTCCCTCTTAAAAGGATATTAGTCATTGGATTAGAGCTATATTCACAGGTACTGGTGAATTTTTAAAGGGCGCTATTCATCCCAGTACAGGGAGTTAACCAAGACTGGGGTGATCAGGGATTGTGTCCTAGAAGTAAGAAGACATAGTGTGTTCTAGTTTAAAGGTAGTTAGTAGGGAATCAGTTGGGAGTGGATGAGAGTAATGTATGACAGTCTTGAACCATATTAAATTGCATGGATGCCACTCATCGGCCAAGAAGCATGGTGGGCAGTAGGCCGGGCACGGTGGCTCATGCCTGTATCCCCAGCACTTTGGGAGGCCGAAGCGGGTGGATCACGAGGTCAGGAGATCGAGACCATCCTGGCTAGCACAGTGAAACCCCGTCTCTACTAAAAAATACAAAAAATTAGCTGGGCATGGTGGCAGGCACTTGCAGTCCTAGTACTCGGGAGGCTGAGGCAGGAGAATGGCGTGAACCCGGGAGGCGGAGGTTGCAGTGAGCTGAGATCGTGCCACTGCACTCCAGCCTGGGCAACAGAGCGAGACTCCATCTCAAAAAAAAAAAAAAAAGGCATAGTGGGCAGTCTCCACGGTTTTTACCTCAAAATTCACAGTGCAGTGGGTATTCTTTTGTATTCACGGCTGAACGTTAATTTTGAAATAGCCTGTTTATATTTAAAGACATTACCAAGTTACGACTTTCTCAACCCATCTTAGAAGTTGACATTCAAATTCTCTGCATCCCTGACCCCTCACCAGTTAGCTGACCATGGCTTGACCTCTCAAGTGCACCTGTGTAAGACTTCACTTGTTAACAATAAGAGATGCATGGAATTGCCCCGTGTATAGCCAGTGCATGGATGTATATTTTGTAGGGACCAAATACAAGCTATAAGAGCATATAGGTTCCAAACCAAGTATGGACTGAGAGTGGCGAGTTGCAGACACAACTCTGGGAATCCTGCTGTTGAGGATAGAAGCAGGCACATGGGGAGGAGCAGTTTGAAGACTAGAAAATTGAGATTTTGTTTTGTAATATCTTTAAACTCCAGGTGAACTTGGTTGGTGAATAAAGCTTCTGTGAGGGCAATTTACTGTTTTATAGAATTGATTTCCTAAAAGATTTGCCGTTAACTAAACTGTCTTCTGCTAACCATAACTTCTCCTTGATTATTAATGGACCCCTGTTACTCATTAAAACCTTTAAAATTACTTGAGAATGCCTGCTTCTAGTCCCAGTTCATTCGTAATAGGTGCTATCCAAATTGGTACTCAAATATTTTCTAAACAACATGAAGTGGGATCACATCTGAGGGGTAGGATCTGAGTGAAAAGTTGGATTAATAGAATTTTGGACCAAAAGCAGTACTTGTGGAGTTAAGCAGTTTTTTAACTACAGCAGATATAAGAGAACATGGCTGGGATCAAAAAATGCCTTTATCTTGAATACACACTAGCTGAGACAGAGCAACAGTGGGTGTGGGGAAACCTTGGTTTGCCTTGTAGAACTACCTGCTCCACCCCACCAGTAAATTTCAGAAGGAAAAAATTTCAAGGACATTTGTAACACTGATAATTTGTCCACCCATTGTTCAAAAGCAGCTGAACTTATTATGAAACACATGTCCATCATAGGAAACAAATGCTAATGGAGGGAGGGACTCCACTAGTCCGCTTTCTTCCATAGAACTCTGACCTTGTCCTAGCAGTGTGTTCAATATGCCACAATAAGTTGGTGTGGTAAGCATCTTTTTTCCTCTGCTTTGTCTCCAAATAATTCATACATTTGGCTCTGCTCATTCAATTGTGTTTCTCCAGTACTCTCCCGGGGGAGCCTTACGAATAGAAGAGAAGGCCGGGCACGGTGGCTCACACCTGTAATCCCAGCACTTTGGGAGGCCATGGTGGGTGAATCACAAGGTCAAGAGATTGAGACCATCCTGGCCAACATGGTGAAACCCCGTCTCTACTAAAAATACAAAAATTAGCTGGGCATAGTGGCGTGCACCTGTAGTCCCAGCTACTCGGGAGGCTGAGGCAGGAGAATGGCTTGAACCCGGGAGGTGGCGGTGGCAGTAAGCCAAGATCATGCCACTGTACTCCAGCCTGGCGACAGAGCGAGACTCTGTCTCAAAAAAAAAAAAAAAAAAAAAAAAAGCAAAAATTAGCCTGGCATGGTGGTGCACGCCCGTAATCCCAGCTACTTAGGAGGCTGAAGCAGGAGAATTGCTTGAACCTGGGAGGCAGAGGTTACAGTGAGCCAAGATCACACCACTGCACTCCAGCCTGGGAGACAGAGCGAGACTCTGTCTCAAAAAAAAAAAAAAAAAAAAAAAAAACCAAAAAGAGAAATGTCTATTTTCCTGGCATTTTTTTTGTTGGTGTTGAAAACTATCTAAAGGCCAATGTAATTCAGATTTGATATTTGTTTTCATTTTCTTCCTGATTCTAAAATTATATACTCCTTGTAGAAAACTTGAAAAGTGAAAAGAAAAAGTATTTCTCCCAATGGCAACATTATTCCATGACTGATAGTTCAGTTTAATGGTTAGGCATTTTTCAACATTGTTGGGTCTTGCATGTATAATTTTATATCCTGTTTTAAACATTTTTAATTTTTTTAAAAATCGAACTATATTTGATGTCATAAAATTCACCTTTCTGAAGCATACAATTCAGTGGTTTTTAGTATAGTCTAAAGGTTTGGAAGTATCACCACTAATCTTAAGACATTTTAATTACTCCCAAAAGTAACCCTATAGCCATTAACAGTCACTTGCCCCTCCTATCTTCCAGTCTCCTCCCAGGCCCTAGAAACCACTAATCTACTTTCTGAGTCTCTAGCTTTGCCTATTGTGGACATTTAATATAAAAGGAATCATATACTGTGTGGCCTTTTATGTCTGGCTTCCTTCACTTAGCATAATATTTTCAAGGTGCAGCCAGATTTTAGTAGGTACTTCATTCGTTTTTATGGCTGGGTAATAATTATTGTGTGAATATACCACTTACTGTTTATCCATCCAGCAGCTGATGAACATTTAGGTTGTTTCCATTGAATGATGCTGCTCTGAACACTGGTGTACATGTTTTTGTGTAAACATAGATTTTCAGTTCTTTTGGGTGTATACCCAGGAATGGAATTGCTAGATCATATGGTAACTTTTTGAAGAATAACCAGACAGTTTTCCAAAGAGGCTGCACCATTTTACATTCCCACCAACAATGTCTGAGGGTTCCAGTTTCCCTATATCCTTTGCCTAAACACTTGTTATTATTTGTCTTTTCAATTGTAGCCATCCTAGTGGGTGTGAAGCGATAAGTCACTTTAGTTTGATTGCTGTTACCCTACTGACTAATGATGTTGAGCATTGTTTCATGTGCTTATTAGTCATCTGTATATCTTCTTTGAGGAAATGTCTATTCACTTCCTCTGCATAAAAAAATGGGTTATTTGGCCTTTTAGTGTTGAGTTATAAGAGTTCTTTGTATATTCTAGATGTAAGTCCCTTATCAGATATATGATTTGCAAATATTTTCTCCCATTATCTATGTCTTTGCACTTTCTTGATAGTGTTCTTTGAAGCACAAAGGTTTTATTTTTTGTTCTTTTCTTTTTAGCACAGTTTTTTTTTAATTTTGTCATAAACATTATATAATTGGACTCCTTAAGTGTATAATGGATGTTTTTTCTGTTCTATATGTAACTGGTAATTTACTTAACCATTCCTCATGTTTAACAATTACCACAGTTGTGAACATATCTGTGGATGAATTTACACCCACATTCCTGCTGATTTCTTTAGTGACGATTGAACAGAAATAAAATTAGCAGGTCAAAGATTAGCAATCTTTCAAGGCTTTTTTATTTATTTAGTTAGTTAGTTAATTTTGGTCTTTGAGACAGGTTTCGCTGTGTTGCCCGGGCTGATCTTGGCTCATTGCAGCCTCCACCTTCTGGGCCAAGCCAACCTCCTGCCTCAGCCTGTCGTGTAGCTGGGAGTACAGGCATGCACCACCATTCCCAGGTAATTTTTTGTATTTTTTGTAGAGATGGGGTCTTGCCATGTTGCCCAAAATGGTCTTGAATTGCTGGACTCAAACGATCCGCCTGCCTCGGGTCTCCCAAAGTGTTGGGATTATAGGTGTGAGCCACCGTGCCCAGCCTCAAGGCTTTTTCTTTCTTTCTTTCTTTCTTTTTTTTGGAGGGGGGAGATGGAGCCTTACTCTGTTGCCCAGGCTAAAGTGCAGTGGTGTGATCTTGGCTCACTGCAAGTTTTGCTTTCCCGGTTCAAGCCATTCTCCTGCCTCAGCCACCCGAGTAGCTGGGATTACAGGTGCCCGCCACCATGCCCGGCTAATTTTTGTATTTTTAGTAGAGATAGGGTCTCCGAACTCCAGACCTCAGGTGATCCGCCTGCCTTGGCCTCTCAAAGTGCTGAGATTACAGGCGAGAGCCACCGCGCCTGGCCTCAAGGCTTTTTTTAATTGCTAAATTTATTTTGAGAAATATCTCAAGTAACACTCCTCGCAGCAGAGTTTAAGACTTCTTCCAGTGATCCCTTGTTAGTGCTGTATGTTGATGTTAGCATCTGTTAGCTGTGATTCCTTTGCCCTTTTGCAAGTGGAGCTGCTGTGTTTTCCCAAAATTATTTGTGTATTTTAAAGTCAGTTTTACCAAATCATGTGTTTTCATGTAGTGTGGTATTCTTAACCGCACCTATTGATGGGATGTTGAGAACTGCTCATGCTAAATTCAATTCTGTAGCATAAGTCGGTAGTGAGAGATTCTGAGTTTTCTTTTTTCCCTTTATTGAACTAGTCTAGGAATTTTATTATAAGGCCCCATAGAGCCAGAAGGATAACTGCTGCACACCTGAAGGACTAATTCTTGTAGGAAACATTCCTATCATTATTGACTTTGGAATCTACCTCTTCTCCTCCTCCAGTTGCTTTTATTCTTACTTTTAAAATAAGCTTTAAATAGGGATAGTGGGTAAAATGCCAGCATCTGGGATGGTCTGCTACTGCTTTTGGAGACCGTACAATCTTGGACATTTATCACCTCATTTAGAAAATTCACTTCTTATTCTGTGATTTTACCAGAATTATGTTTGGAGTTGTAATCAGGTTTTGTTCTGAACTACTGTCTTTCCCTTTTTCTCTAGTAATTTGTAGCTGTTTGGAGTGGTATTCCTGCCTTTCTGCTAAAGGAGTAAGCTAGTTACTAAAACTGGTGTTTGCTTCTAGGATTCTCTAGCCTTTGCATTTTGTTTTAGCGGCGAAAAGCCTAGAAGGGGGCCTGGGCAGTCAGTGCTGTCCTAGTTCTTTGCTTGACTCCCCCAGACTGTGTGGCATGTTGGGGGACCCTATGCCTGAAGGGGGTGGAATGAAAGAAAGATAGCAGATCAATAGCTGGGACTCCCACCTATTGAAATTCCACGTGGCAGTTCCAAAGGTTTGCATTTACCAACATGGATGGATCACCAAGATGACAGATTGGGGTGGTGGGGGAGGGTAGCAAGATAAGGAATGTGATACTTAAGCAAGTTACTTAAAATCGACCTCAGTTTATTCATATATGAAATGGGGATAATTGCTACATTCTGAGGCATAAATAAGATGGATTATGTAAAATGTTTAAAACAATATTTGACACTCTAGTGTGAAAATTTAAAACTCAACAAATATTGCTCTTTGGGTATATATGTGAATATATGAGCATATACACATACCTTTTTAAAAATTGAGAAATTCACATAATATAAAATTGTTGCCGGAAGTCAGGGACCCTGAATGGGGGGACCGGCTGAAGCCTTGGCAGAAGAACATAAATTGTGAAGATTTCATGGACATTTATTACGGAACCTGCCGACATGTGATGTCTCCCCCAGACACCTAGCTTTAAAATTTCTCTCTTTTGTACTCTGTCCCTTTATTTCTCAGACCGGCCGACACTTAGGGAATGTAGAAAAGAACCTATGTGAAATATCAGGGGTGAATTTCCCCCGATATCAAATCATTTTCTTTTTATACTTATTTATCATCATCATCATCGTCACTATTGGAGACAGAGTCTCTGTCACCCAGGGTGGAGTGCAGTGGCGTCATCATAGCTCACTGCATCCTCCTAACTCTGGGTTCAAGGAGTCCTACCACCTCAGCCTCCTGAGTAGCTGGGAGTACAGGCACTCACCACCATATCTGGCTAATTATTTTTATTTTTGTAGAGATGGGGTCTTCCTATGTTGCCCAGGCTGGTCTCAAACTCTTGGCCTCAATTGATCCCTTGCTTCAAGTGATAACTTGGCCTCCCAAAGAGCTGGGATTATGGATGTGAGCCACCATGCCCAGCCTCTACTACAGTATTTTTATTTAAGGGACTTGAGCATCTGTGAATTTTGGTATCCAAGGTAGGGGGTTGCTGAAACCAATCCCTCACAGATACCGAGGGATGACTGTTTATATGTACCATGTTTTGTTTTATCCATTCATTAGTCAGAGGATGCTTGGGTTGCTTTCACCTTTCAATTATTGGCTATTTTGAATAATGCTTCCATGAACATGGGTGTAGAAGTACTTCTTTGAGTCCCTGTGTTCAGTTCTTTTGGACGTATACTCGGTTAGTGCATTTGTGTTGCTGTAAAGGAATACCTGAGGCTGGGTACTTTGTAAAGAAAATAGGTTTATTTGGCTCACAGTTCTTCAGGCTATACCAGCATGGCTCCAGCATCTGCTCAGCTTCTGGCAAGGCCCAGAAAGCATTTACTCATGGTGAAAGGTAGAGGGGAGTGGGCATGTCACATGGCATGAGAGGGAGCAAGAGAGAAAAGGAAGTTCCAGCCTCTTTTAAAACAACCAGATCTCATGTGAGCTCACAGAGCAATAACTCACTTGTTACCTCAAGGATGGCACCAAGCCATTTATGAAGGGTCCGCCCCCATGACCCTAACACCTCCCACCTGGCCCCATCCCCAACACTGGGGATCGCATTTCAGCATGAGATTCGAAGAAGACACAATGTTCAAACCATATCAATACCCAGAAGTGGAATTGCTGGATCATATGGTAGGTCTATTTTTAATTTTTTTTGAGGAACTGCTGTACTGTTTTTCATAGCAGCTGCACCATTTTATCTAGCAATGTATGAGGGTTTTGATTTTTCCACATCCGTGTCAACACTCATTATTTTCCTTTGTTTTTCTTTTTATGATGCCCCTTGAATCATATTTTCCTTCTTTTTAAAAAATTATGGCCATTCTAATGGAGGTGAAGTGGTATCTCCTTGTGGTTTTGATTTACATTTCCCTAATGACTAATGGTGCAGAGCGTCTTTTCGTGTGACACACACACTTCTAAAAACACCTGGAGAGACCCCACCAAAGCAACAGTGGTTTCTTCTAGGGGTGGGGGGAAGTCCCTGTTTTGAAAGCAGGTGGTTCAAAAACCACCTAACGTTGAACTATTTTGAATGTTTTTATGAGCATTTCTGTGAGTAAAATGTAGCACAAGTTAATGCTGGCTAGTACCATCTTCTGACTGAGATCTATAGAAGTATCGTATTTAGTACTTGGAACATGAGCAAGGGTATACATGGGAGTTAATAAAGCTCTTAACCTGCCAATGGGCAGATTTGATTTTCCAGTGCAGGTGATGGCCGAGTAAGGATTGAACTGGTTTCTGTCGGTGTATTTATATTTTATTTAAATTGCATAGGGAAATGAGGCAACTTATTAGACCAAGTGATTAAGATGATGGGCTCTGGAATCTGTGAGCTGGAGTTTGAATCATTTCTCCAGCATTTATCTGTCCAAGTTCTGACACTGTGAACTTTTCTGTGCTGCAGCTTACCCATCTATAACATGGAATAATGTTGCCTCATGGGATTGTGTGGATTTGAGTTAAAGTAGATAAAGCATTTGGGACAATGCTGCTGCCAGAAAGCACTCAAATGTTAGCAGCCGTGATTCATGACTGAACGAAGGCTGGTGTGGTTGGAGAGAAGAGAATGGCCTTAAAGGATGAGTGGAACACAGGGCCTTCAGGGCTCTCGTTAGGGATCTCTTAGAGTTTATAGTAGGCTGTGACTTGTTCTGCTCGGCTTTTAAAATCAGTCTAGTTCCGTATTATTCTAAGTGAAGTAACTCAGGAATGGAAAAACCAAACGTCGTATGCTGTCACTCATAAGTGGGAGCTAAGTTATGAGGATGTAAAGCATAAGAATGATACAGTGGACTTTGGGTACTCGGGGGAAAGGGTGGGAGGAGGGTGAGGTATAAAAGAGTACACGTTGGGTACAGTATACACTACCTGGGTGATGGGTGCACCAAAATCTCAGAAATCACCACTAAAGAACTTATTCACGTAAGCCAGACACAGTGGCTCACACCTGTAATCCCAGCACTTTGGGAGGCCAAGGGGGGCAGATCACGAGGTCAGGAGTTTGAGGCCAGCCTGGCCAACATAGTGAAACCCCATCTCTATTAAAAATACAAAAATCAGCCGGGGGTGGAGGCACGTGTCTGTAGTCCCAGCTACTTGGGAGGCTGAGGCAGAAGAATCGCTTGAACCCCGGGTGGCGGCGGTTGCGGTGAGCCGAGATCGTGCCACTGCACTCCAGCCTGGGTGACAGAGTGAGACTCCATCTCAAAAAAGAAAAAAAAAAACTTATTCATGTAACCGAATACCACCTATTCTCCAAAAACCTATTGAAATAAAAAATAAATTAAAAATAAAAATCAGTCTAGCTCAGCATTGCCAAAGAGAACATAATGTAAGCCCCTTAAGCTCTGGATTCGGTTTTTCCACTGTGACTTCAGTGTGGCCGGATTGTTGGACTGTTCTCTCTGAGAGAGGAGTCCAGTGTGGCCGGTTAACTTGGACTATTCTCTCTCAGAGGCTCTGATCACATGACTCCTAGGAGTCCTAAAGCATCATCTCCTCCCCATGTTAGAGGATCTAACTTGTGAACATTGAAAGTGGCTAGAAAGTTGGGACGCTTTGCTCCGTGTGGTATGATGGAGGCTGAGCTTCCCTCTGGGGCTTTTCGATGATAAAAGGGGATATGCAGCGTGGTTTACAATCTTATTAATGGTCTGGTCTGTGGTGCTGGCTTTCTTAACTTGACAGTCATTTTCACACCAGTGTGAGGAATGGTTTGAGTGTTATCCAAGTAATTACAGTGCTAACATTTTAGAGAAATATACATTAAGGTGGATATTTCTTTATTTTGTTTTAGAATTATATATCAATATTTAACTGGAAATGATTATTTGGAACCTGCAATACAGATTGTTCTTCATTTTGTAATATAGCCGTTTCTCACAAATAGATGTAAAAGAGCAGTTCCTGAGATGATCTTGCCCATGACAGATAAGTAGTTCCTGTTTGTATAAAATGTGCTGAGCTGTTTGAAGGATGTTCCCTTCATCTCCATATCCCTATCGCTAAGGGTGATTCTGTGGAGACTTTTTGCCTCTCTTGTTGCAATGAGTAGTAGTCAAGGTGACTCCTTTCTAGAAACCCCTCCCCAATGACTGACATTGGCTTTGGTGCTTGGAAGGGTGTGTGTGTGTGTGTGTGTGCGCGCGCACGTGTGTGTGTGTGTGTTGGCAAGGTGTTTGTTGGGGCAAGTAAGCATTAAATATCCCGCTTTGCATTTTATTAATACTTTAATCTCACTGTGATTTTTGTAATGCTTGTTCCACTTCTATATCTTTTGTATAAATTCCTGACAAATACCTGTTTGCTTATATTATAATGGACTTTTAAAGACACCTAGAACTGGCTGGGCGCAGTGACTCACGCCTGTAATCCCAGCATTTTGGGAGGCTGAGGTGGGCACATCACTTGAGGTCAGGAGTTCAAGACCAGCCTGGACAACATGGCAAAACTCTGTCTCTACTAAAAATACAAAAAATTAGCTGGGCGTGGTGGCACACGCCTGTAATCCCAGCTTCTCGGGAGGCTGAGGTGGTAGAATGGCTTGAGCCCAGGAAGTGGAGGTTGCAGTGAGCTGAGATCACACTGCTGCACACCAGCCTGGGTGACAGAGCAAGACTCTGTCTTAAAAAAAAAAAACAAAAAAAACAAAAAACCTAGAACTAGCTTCCTTTGCCCTGTAGAACAAAAAAATAGTGTGACTCCTTTTTAACCTTTTATTGTTCATCACAGATCCTGAGCAGTGAGTTCAAAGGTAAGACATGGCCCCTTCCCTTATGAGGTTTATGGGATAGTGCAGCTCTGTTTTAGAGCCACATTGAAGGAGTAACCCATTTCCAGAGAGATTTTCAGGATATAGATCGATGCACAGACTGTAATGCCCGACATTGTTGTTCCATCTTCTGAAACACATAAGGCAAATGTAACAGTCAAATAAAAAAGATTTGGAATCTAAGATCGTATGTATGATAAATTACCTGCCAGCTTAAGCATGGAAGTCAGTGTGACTCTGAAAACTAGATTACTGTGACACACCTGACAATCACATCACTATGGTTAATAATCACTAGTCTAGTGGGAAAATAAAGATCAGGAAAGAGATTATAAAGTGACATTGCTTTCATTTCCAAGAATGGGTATTAGGGAGATGACGAGAGAGGCACTTTACCCAGTTTTGAGGGCGTGACTAGAGCATAGGTGTGGGAAGTACATTGGATATATGGAAGAGAGAAGTAGTACCAGGTAACTGACAACCTCTTATGCCATGTTGAAGTTGGGACAAGTTATACTGGCAATTTGAAACCACAGAAGGGTAGTAACTGCTGGCAGGAGGATATAGTCATGGAGTGTTAGGCTACAAGCAAGCATGCTAATCAGACTTGGTTCAGATAGCCCAGGAGTGATGGGACTTGAGCAGTGGGTATGAAGAATAAGCAGTCAGCAGAAGGCTTATCTGCAGAACATAAATTATCTACCTCACGCCCATAGTGGTATCAACTAAAATACAGCCGGTTTTGTGAGGGAGGTGGGGATATATCTGGTGTGTGGCTGAGAAAATCTGATCACATTGCAGGTCAAAGACAGTTTTTTAAACTGTCTTTATTGCAGTGATCTCTATATGTGTCAATAAACTAGGCTACTAGATTGAAGAGAAGCATGAAGAAACTTGTCATGATGGTGATAGTTTAGTGAGTGTATACATAATGTCAAAGTGAATCAAATTTCTTGCAGTTTATTCTGTATTTCAATGATACTGTTACTGAACCAAACTGGTTCTGTTTGTCCATGTGCAATGGAAAGCCAAACACCAAAGCATAGGTTCTTTTGTAAAGAGAAAAGTTTGTGGTAAGACTGTCAAGCAAGGAGACAGTCAGGTTCAAATCTGTCTCCCCCGGCTGGGGGCTGGGACATATTTTATAGACAGAGGGTAATGAGGTATGATCTGATTGAATCTTACAGTGATGTGATGCCAGGAGGTGTGATCTGACTGGATCATACCAGGAGGTGACACCAGGGCTCAATCTGATTGGATCATGGATCATGTCATGTGGTGTCCATTTCTTAATTTGGTCATGTCTTGGTCCAGGCACTTAGGTTCTGCTTGTGGTTGCATGCGTGGTTCATCTGGACAGGCTCAGGTTACAGAACTTGCAACCTGGGGATCCATGGCAACTGAAGAACAAGTCACCATTTTGTCACACAAAGCTGAACCAGACTAGGCCGGTTCTGTGGATGATGCTTGGCCAAAAGGCCAAGAAGTGATCACTAATACTTCAGAGTTTAAAAGGCAAAACTAGGCCATTACCTGGTAAAGTTGCTTTTAGTGTTTTTTTAACAGCTTTATTGAGATATAATTCACATACTATGCAATTCACCATTTAAAGTGTACAATTATTTTTTTTTAAGTTTTTTTTTCTTTTTTTTGAGACGAAGTTTTGCTCTCGTGGCCCAGGCTGGAGTGCAATGACGCCATCTCAGCTCACCACAACCTCTGCCTCCTGGGTTCAAGAGATTCTCCTGCCTCAGCGTCCCGAGTAGCTGGGATTACAGGCATGCGCGACCATGCCCGGCTAATTTTGTATTTTCAGTAGGTGCGAGGTTTCTCCGTGTTGGTCAGGCTGGTCTCAAACTCCTGACCTCAGGTGATCCGCTCGCTTTGGCCTTCCAAAGTGCTGGGATTACAGGTGTGAGCCACCGCGCCCGGCCTAGTATGTTAATAGATACGTGCAACCATCACCACATTTTTAGGACACCTTCATCACTTCAAAAAGAAACATTTAACTGTCGCCCTCCACTTTCACTTTCCTCAGCCCATAGAAACCACTAATCTACTTTCTGTCTATCGTAGAGTCCCCTATTCTGGACATTTCATACAAACAAAATCATATAATAAGTAGTTTTTTGTGACTGTTTTCACTTAGCATAATGCCTTCTTTTCTTTCTTCTTTGTTTTTTTCTTTTTTTCTTTCTCTCTTTCTCTCTTTCTTTCTTTCTTTTTCTTTCTTTCTTCGCTATACTAACAAGGTAACCATAATACTTTCAAGGTCTGTCTGTTGCAGCATGCATAAGTACCTCCCTTTTATGGTTGAATAATATTCCATTGTACAAATATACCACATTTTGTTTCCATTCATCAGTCAGTAAGCATTCATTCGGGTTGTTTCTACTTCAGACTATTATGAGTGATCTTAATTTTGTACCACTACATTCAGGAAGTGATAATCTTTGCATTTTTCATGTGATTCTTTCTGTACTGTTTATACATTTGAATGAACTTTGTTTTTTTGTTTTTTTAAAATAGATGGAGTCTCTATCTGTTGCCCAGGCTGGAATACAGTGGTGCAATCTCAGCTCACTGCAACCTCTGCCTCCCGGGTTCAAGGATTCTTCTGCCTCAGCCTCCCGAGTAGCTGGGACTACAGGTGCATGCCACCATGTCCAGCTAATTTTTGTATATTTAGTAGAGATGGGGTTTCACCATGTTGGCCCGGCTGGTCTCAAACTTCTGACCTCAAGTGATCCACCCACCTTGGCCACCCAAAGTGCTGGGATTACAGGCGTGAGCTGCCGCGCCCAGCCATGGATGAACATTTTTTTTTTAAAAGGCTGAACATTTGAGGCTTTCACGTCCTAAATACATAACAGGGGGGAATTCTAGAAAGACATTTTCTATGAGGCTTTACTTTGCATTTATACCCCTTCCTCCCTCCCCTGTCGTTGGAATTTAAACTTACCTAAGCATAGAGAAATGTTTCCTTTCTGGTTTAAGATTTTATTTAGGTATGGGAACTTGTGAAAGTGTTGGAAATATAGAGTGGAAAGCTTTTTGTTTTTTTTCGTGGTTTTTTTTTTTTTTTTTTTTTGGCCTTTAAGACTGTTTAAAAGAAATATTTGTGGCTGACATAGAAGGATTAGCAGTACTGAGAGGGGACAAGAATCTAGGAGACAAAAACAGGTGCATAAGTAGCTTATGTGACAGGTAACAGGAACACTGTCTTGTCTTCCTGTTTAATGCAGAATTAAGCAAAATGCGGCCGGACACTGTGGCTCACACTTATAATCCCAGCACTTTGGGAGGCTGAGGCAGGCAGATCACTTGAGCTCAAGAGTTCGGGACTAGCCTGGCCAACATGGCAAAACTTTGTTTCTACTATAATACAAAAAGTAGCCAGGCGTGGTGGCACACGCATGTAATCCCAGCTACTCAGGAAGCTGAGGCACGAGAATGGCTTGAGCCTGGGAGGCGGAGGTTGCGGTGAGCCAAGATCATGTCACTGCACTCCAGTAAGACTCTTTTTTAAAAAAAAAAAAAAAAAAGCAAAATGTCCGAACTTATCAAGTGTAAGTTGTATTTATTCTTCGGGAGTTCAGTGGGCTGGAGTGGCATGAAACCATTTGATAGCCCTTGATATAAAAGAGCATATTCAAATAATGGCCTGCCTTAAGATTGATGGGATTACTATAGTACAGTTCAAGTCGTTTGGGGGTTGGAAATCCTTTTGAGATTTGGGAATCTTATTAGGCTATTGACAGCCCTTTCCCTATTCTGTTGTCATTACTTCCAAGCCTTGTACATGAAACTTTGAGTAAGACATCAAAGATCCACTGAAATCCATCTATGGGGCTATGTAAAATCTCCTAAGTTGTGTTGTTAAATTTGTTCACAGCTAGGTACCAAGACTGATTCTGCACCTATTTCTTCTAAGGATTAGAGGGGTTTTTTTGCTTGTGGTTTTTTTTTTTTTTCTTTTTTAGTTTGTTTTAAAGCCATGCTTGTTGAAGTATTATTTACAGACAATAAAACTCACCATTTAAAAAAAGTGCACAGGATTGTAGTTTCTAGTTACCTTTCTAAAGAGTTTACATGGCCAGGTGTGGTGGTTCACACCTGTAATCCCATCACTATGGGAGACCGAGGCGGGTGGATCACTTGAGGTCAGGAGTTCGAGACCAGCCTGGGCAACATGGTGAAACCCTGTCTCTACTAAAAATACGAAAATTAGCTGGGTGTAGTGGTGTGTGCCTGTAATCCCAGCTACTTGGGAGGCTGAGGCAGGAGAATTGCTTGAACCTGGGAGGCAGAGGTTGCAGTGAGCCAAGATTGCACCATTGTACTCCAGCCTGGGTGATAGAGTGAGACTCTGTCTAAAAAAAAAAAAAAAAAGATTTACACGGAAGTTGACAACCAATAGCATTTATCTATTCTTAGGAATAGAATGTTTAACTATACAGGCAATTTTGTTTTGAATATATGCAGTGAAAATTTTAATGTATATTTCTTCTTGTGTGTGTGTGTGGTTTTATAACTTTAACATATTTGATGATCGGTGGCTAGTTCTCATCCGCATTGACTGACTATAGATTTTTGAAAGTGGTAACAGGTACATAGGTAATCAAAATATGGAGCTCGTTTGGTGAATCTTCATTTTCATTACATTTCCTGGACAGCTGTTCACAGATTATGGTATAGGACATTCCTTATTCCTTTGGCCCAGACAACTTTGTTGAGCCTCATGTCAGTGAACACATCTTCTTCATAACAAATTTCCAGATCTCTTTGAATGCCCAGGGGCAGCCTTCTTGAAGCCCACTCCGTGGATACCCTTGTAAATGATGATGCATTCTCAGGTCATCACCTTGTTGGTGGCAGAGCGGCCCTTCTTGTCACAACCCTTCTTCGTAGAAGCCATTCTACCAGGCCTAACTTGGAAAGGAAGAGCATGAAAGGATTGTCCCCCGATATTTTTTTAAGTTAAAAAATTTACCTGTATCATTTATATGTGTGTGTATATAAATATTTATCACTTTGGCACTGTAGCTTTTGAAGAACATTTGTTGCCTTGACATTATTGTAGGTTTAGTTGGTATTGTTTATAGATCACAGGTGTTTAACTTTTGTAGTGTTATCTCTAAGAGTAATAAAAGTTAAGGTGTCATAAGGTAATCTGTGTGGAGACTAATATACTTAATTACTGAACAAATTGCTTTTCAGAAGAATTAAGAAGGATGTTTATTTAATTAAACTTATTAAATTGGCAATTACCTCCTACTCCCTGAACCCCTCCTCTACCCCTGCCTCCATCCAAGTTGCTATAAAGCTCTACTATCAGTGTGGCTTTCATTTAAAAACTAAATTTTATTTTGAGACAGAGTCTTGCTCTTTTGCCCAGGCTGGAGTGCAGTGGTGCAATCTCTGCTCACTGCCACCTCCACCTCCCAGGTTCAAGCAATTCTCCTGCCTCAGCCTCCTGGGTAGCTGGGATTACAGGCATGTGCCACCATGCCAAGCTAATGTTTCTATTTTTAGTAGGTATGGGGTTTCACCATGTTGGCCAGGCTGGTCTCAAACTCCTGACCTCTAGTGATCCACCTGCCTCGGCCTCCCAAAGTGCTGGATTACAGGAGTGAGCCACCGTGTCTGGTCCTAAAAGCTAAATTTTAAATAACATATTAAACTGTCAACTACCTCCTAGTCCCTGAACCCCTCCGCTACCCCCACCTCCATCCAAGTTGCTGTAAAGCTCTATTATTAGTGTGGCTTTCATTTAAAAGCTAAATTTTAATGGTAGACATACTTTTCCTCCTGACTTCATTACTGAAGGTGGAATGAATTTGTTAGAATTCTGACTTAAGTATGAAGTAAAACATTTTTCGTATTGAAAAAATTTCATTTTTGTTTAGAAAATAAGTAGGTTGCCCACCGCACCCCCTCCACCCCCCGCTTTTTTTGTTTGTTTGTTTGTTTGATACAAAGTCTTGCTCTGTTTCCCAGGCTGGAATGCAGTGGCGTGCTCTCAGCTCACTGCAATCTCCACCTCCCAGGTTCAAGTAATTTTCCTGCCTCAGCCTCCCGAGTAGCTGGTATTACAGGCACCCGCCACCACTCCCAGCTAATTTTTTTGTTTTTTTTTTTTTTAGATGGAGTCTTGCTCTGTTGCCCAGGCTAGAGTGCAGTGGCACGATCTCAGCCCACTGCAACCTCCGCCTCCTGGGTTCAAGCAGTTCTCCTGCCTCAGCCTCCTGAGTAGCTGGGACTACAAGCGCGCACCACCATGCCCAACTAATTTTTCTAGTTTTAGTAGAGACAGGGCTTCACCATGTTGATGAGGCTGCTCTCAAACTCCTCACCTCGTGATCCACCCGCCTCGGCCTCCCAAAGTGCTGGGATTACAGGCGTGAGCCACCGCGCCCTGCGAATATTTTTGTATTTTTAATAGAGACAAGGTTTTGCCATGTTGGCCAGGCTGGTCTCGAACTCCTGACCTCAGGTGATACACCCGCCATGCCTTCCCAAAGTGCTGGGATTACAGGCATGAGCCACTGTGCTCGGCCACCCTTGTTTTTAATTTAAGGAATTATGTGTTGTATATTTTATCTTTGAATGGCAATGTGAGAGGTTTCTTAATTTTTGGCGTTTATAAAATGTGTCTGTGATCAACATCACATGGCAAATTCACCTATAAAACAGACAAGCACTTTTACAGAGTACCCTTCCTATAAGATACACCAGGATTTCCTCCTGTGAAGTATTCGCTTCACTCATGAAATATTTGAATGTCTTTTTGTGATTTAAGAATAGCTATAATCAGAGACAAAGATTAATGTGCTTCTGTGTGGATACCTCATGCAAAAGAGATTTACCAAATAAAAATTAAATTTACCTCATGCAAAGGAAATTTACCAAATAAAAATAAATGAAAGGGCATTTCACTCATAAATAGGTATTAACCTTATTTAAAAGAAAAACCAGGCCAGGCGCTGGGTCACGCCTGTAATCTCAGCACTTGGGGAGGCCCAGCTGGGACGATCCCTTGAATCTGGGAGTTTGAGACCAACCTGGGCAACATACCGAGACCCTCATCTCTACGAAAAACTTAAAAATTAGCCAGGTGTGGTGGCATGCACCTGTAGTGCCAGCTACTCAGAAAGCTGGGGTGGGAGGGTTGCTTGAGCCCAGTGGTTGAGGCTACAGTGATCTATGGTCGTGCCACTGCACTCCAGCATAGGTGACAGTGAGACCCTGTCCCCAAACTAAAAACAAAAGCTCACCCCAGACAAACCTTGTTATATGTTTCAAACTGGAAACAGTAGACAAAAGCCTAAAATATACCACATAAGATAAACCTTCCTTTAGAAGAAATTGCTTAAGTTTAGTAGTAAATTACCATAAAATTTGTTTTCTATTTCCTGGCACCTGAAAAACATTTTCAAGGAACCGCCTTTTTAACTTTGCAGTTAGGCTAGGGCTAAGTGGCTCACGTCTGTAATCCTGGCACTTTGGGAGGCCAAGGCAGGAGGATCCCTTGAGCTCAGGAGTTTGAGACCAGCCTGGGCAACATAGTAAGACCTCATCTCTACAAAAAATTTTAAAAATTAGCTGAGGGTGGCGGCGTGCACCTGTAGTGCCAGCTGCTTGGATGGCTGAGGTGAGAAGATCACTTAAACTCAGAAGGTTGAGGCTGCAGTGAGCTGTGATCATGCCACTGCACTTCAGCCAGGGTGACATAGCAAGACCCTATCTCATAAATAAATAAATAAATAAGTAAATAAATAAATAAGAAAATTTGTGGTTAAACTGATGAGTAAGTGGTTTGCTATAATTTACAGAAACTTACTTTGTTTTGCTATAGCGCTTAGAAGTTAAGGACACCTGAATTTGGTTTATATTGATGAGACGTACATCTGCAGGTGATATTATAATAAACTTATAGTTACTGTTCTAACAGCCTCTCCATTTGGATAACATGCACAGTATAATAATACAGCTACAGGAAAGATCGTAAAAACATAGACAGCTTCAAATTGTACATTTCCCAACCCCGTGTAGACTTAGAAATCTTTGCTTCATTTCACACTTTTGCTGTCTATGTATTTATGTTGGGCTTTAAATTCGACTCCAGGTAGAGTATGCACTGTGCTGTCTTCATTTTTCTAGCCTGCCTTGAGCAATCTGTTTTGTAAGAACCATTAGAGCTGTAAAAGAAGTCCTTTGGAAAAGGACATCTTATAGATAAAACTTTAGTTTTTTTTCTCTTTTTATTTTACTTTATTTTTTAGAGATGGGAGTCTCACTACGTTGACCAGGCTGGTCTCGAACTCCTGGCCTCAAGCTATGCTCCCATCTTGGCCTCCCAAAGTACTAGGATTACAGGTGCGAGCCACCGCGCCCTGTTAAACTTTAGTTTTTAACTTGGTTCCTTGTCTAGTGACTTTGTATACAAGGAGAAAGTATGATGATGTGTTTGTGTATGTATGAGAAATATATGCTCTTTCTCCTTCAGCCTCAGGAACCAGGCGGCTGTGGCTTTGCATACTTTGCTGAGCCAGTTCTTGGTTAGCCATAGGAAATGAGATTAATGTCAGGGATCTAGGAGAGGGCAGAAGAGACAAGTCTGAGTGTGATATTTGTGGTATCCATCCCTTAGTTCTGCAGTCCAAAGCCCCAGATAATTTTTTGGCTCTTTTCCATCACAATTACTTAGTGATTTTAAGACATATTCCTGCCCTTGATAATAACTTGGGAAACTCAAAATTTATAATTTTCTCTCCCCCTCCTGATAGGTGCTGGATAGTTTACTAGTCCAGTATGGAGTGGTGGAGAGCTGTGAGCAAGGTACATGTCTTCTGAATTGCTTTCAAATTTGTAAAAGGAAGGAAGTAGAAAGAAAACTAACTTTTATTCTCTTCGTTTTTCTCTTCCTCTAGTGAACACTGACTCGGAAACTGCAGTTGTAAATGTAACCTATTCCAGTAAGGACCAAGCTAGACAGTAAGCAGCTTGAAGCTTTTAATCTATATATAATAACTAACTTAAGTACAGTAACATATTTTGCGGATTTCTCAACTGAGAAGGGCTGGTGGGTGGCAGAGAGAAACTTTATTTTACAAAATTTGACCCTGTAATCGTGCCTTTCTTTTTAAGTTTGAATGTCTAGTAAAAATCTACATTGGTTAAAGTTGTATTACATTTTCAATATATCTTTAATGCCAATAATAGAGTGGTCTAGTATGAAACTGAATCACACCCTATTTGCAGAAGCTCTGGGCCTTGGTATTGTTGCCAAATAACATAAAGTCTCTCCCCGTCTCCTCCTCTTGTATGACACATATATTATTGCTGTTTTATCTGAAGCTGGTAAGTTGGATCATGTGTTAAACAACAGTGTTAAATGTTACTTCTTACTCACTGGTTACCTGATTACCATTGTCATTTAGGAGCGTGCAGACATTAGATCAATGTAATTTGCTGTTAGATTTATGGAAAAAAATATATTCCAGTGCAGTAAACAGGCAATACTTTATAGATCAAACAATCTCCCCTAGGAAAAGATAATTCTATAGGCTGGAAAAGATCTAATAAACTGAGCACTAGAGAGAGAAATGGAGGTCCCACAAATATGGCCTTTAACAGATCTGCTCAGAATATGAACATGAAAGAATGGCATACAAAGTGCTCAGTAGCACAGCACTGGGTGTTAGCTCACTATGGAAGCCTGAACTACCTACCTCCAGATACCATACTGGCAGGAGCGGGCTGACTGTCCTCTGTGTCAGAAAGGTGAAAGAAAAGACCACACTGGCTGACTCTGAGCCCTGAAGGGGAAAAGTAAAACGAGCTGCAAGAGTAGGAGCTCAGCTAGGTTACTAAAGGCAGTACTCACTCAGGAGGGACTATGAAAGAAAAGACTGAGAAGAAGATGGAAATGTGTATAAGGTAAATGGCACTTTATTTGTAAAATCAATAACACTCACATGGTTCAAAATATAAAAGATTTGAAGATGCACATAGTACAAATCTTCCTCCCAGTATTATTCCCTAACTACCTTATCTCTTGGGAGATAACCATGTGGAAAACAAATGCTACATGTATGTATTCCTCCTTTTACACAAATGATACCATAACATTTGAATGTTTTGTGTATATAAATATATTTTTTATAGTTACATAGTATTTGATTGTACAGATATGGCATGACTTTGATTAATCGCAATTTGGATATTTAGGTTGTTTCCAGTCTCTTGCAGTTATGAACAATATTGTAGTGGATCTGTTTTTGCATGTCGTGTGTATGTAAGCATGTATCTATATGATAAATTCCCAGAAGTAGAACTGCACTTTAAATTGTGTTGTAGAGCTGGAGCTAGTTTAAATTTCCATCAGCATTGTGGGGGAGTCTTTCTCCAATTCTCCCTAACACAGGACTTTATCAAACTTTGCCAATCTAGTATGTGAAAGTGATACCTTGTGTTAATTTTCACTTTTCCCATAAGTGAGACTGGAGGCTTTTAATATGTTTAAACACATTCTGTATTTCTTCTGTTTGTATCCTTTGTTCATGTGAAATTTTTTGGCAATTTATATAAGGTCTCCGACATTATGGAAATTGTGGTATGAGTCATAAAACAAATTTATTTTTCTTTCTCTTCTTCTTTTGACTAATTTTGTTCTTTAGTTGTATCATGTAAGAAGACCAGGAAAATTTTACCTTTTATACCCTCAGTAGAATGGGGGATAAAAGTGAGGGCAGGGAGAAAGCAGAGGCTCCATATTGTTTTAATTTTTATTTATTTTGAGGCTGGGTTATGAGACTGGCAGTGTTTTTTTTTTTTTGTATTTTTTTTGTAGACATGGGGTTTCACCATGTTGCCCAGGCTGGTCTTGAACTCGTGGGCTCAAGTGATCTGCCTATCTCAGCCTCCCAAAATGCTGGGATTACAGGCAAGAGCCGCTGCACCCGGCCATGTTTTACTTACAAAGATTTATACTGAATACTTGGTAGAGCCAAGTCCCTGTTGGAAAATATAGGATGATGTGATAAACCCAAGGATATTTGGAGATTGTCAGAGGCCTGTTGTTGTGGCCTTATTTGAAAACTTAAATTAGCTAAAGGGAAACAAAATGCTTATTTAATAGTTAATTAGTTGAATGGGAGAACATAAGTTGGAGACATAAGCTATATAGCTTTGAAGAGGCATAAGATGAACTTTGGTAAGGATAAAGTAATTGACATTTTAGCCTTCCTCCTTTAAAAACAAAAAAACAAAGCATTAAGACTGCAAGCACAGGAACGGTAGACTGGCTAGTCAAGGCAGAATTATTGCTGAAAAGAATCCTAACCACGACAGCAAACTGAATGTAGACACACTGGTGTTCTCAAAATTCTTTAGCGTAGTTGTTAAGAGATTGGTAGGCTTCTGTTGATCCCAAGGAGGAAGGAAAAGGCTGTTAAGAATTGTGTAATTTAGTAATTAGGTAACTTAAATAAATTAGGCATTTTGATTAGGGAAGTAGTCTTCATGTCCTTTGTTCTAATATTCAGTCAGTTAACATTTATTAAATACTAAATACTGACCAAAAGTTGCCAATAAGAATATTTGGAGAGGGACTACGTAATTTTAGTTCCTGCCTGTCAAGTGGCCTTATAAGAATATTGTTCTCACTCCCTCTGCAAGAATTCAAAGATTGAGAAAATTAGAAAGCAATGAGGTATTTTAAAAAGTTAATCTAAGGAGTGGAAAACTCAGTTTTGTGTTACAGTGGTAAAAAAATTATCAGAGTTTTCTAATAAGCTTTTAAAAGGGATATGGAATATGTTTTCATTCTGTGAGGAGAATTAATTTTATTTGAGAAGCATTGGGTGTAGCAGAGAGAGCGTAAACACCAAAGTCAGGTAGCCCTGACTTAGTAACCTTTGACTTCTGAGCTTTGGTTTTCTCAGCTACAAAGTGAAGATTAAAGAGAAACAAATATTTGTGCATATATGCGTGTATTTATAGTTTAACTCACTGGTTCTGGACTGCTTGGAGCACTTTGAAGTGGCTTGAGCCTGGACTTCAAATGAACCCCGTAGGCCTGCTCCATGGGCTCCAAACATGACAGCCTGCTGCCTAAACCAACGTGGTGTCATTTCTCCATGTTTCTTGGTAGCCACCCAAAGCTCAATCTTTAGGTGAAAGGGCTATGCTGGTAATTCTCAATTTTCTCTTTGTAACATCTGTTGTTTGGAAGGCTATGTGACCTTGATGTACTTGTGAAAGTATGAGTGAGCTTGGAGGTTAAGAGTTCAATTCCAGAGCCCAGTTGCATGGAATAGACTGTGTGCCATCTCTTTTCTAGCTGACTTTGGTCAAGTTAATCTGTTATGGTTCAGCCCCATTTCTAAAATGGGAATAACTGTAGTCTTTAGCTAATGAGGCTACTGAGAAAAACTAAGATAATGCCTCCAAAACATGTTTCATAATACCTGTAAGGTAGAGCTCAAAAGTTAGCAGCTATTATGTATTTTTCCAACATGTTTGATTGCTGCTTCTGCTCCCCTGTTATTGTTTGGTATACTTCATTTCCAGCGATGGCTGGTCACTGATGCTGAGGAGCCAGGCAGCTAGTTTTAATGTGGTTGTAGCTGCCTCTGTTAGTTAAAGTTCTATGAATGTCACTTAAGAGGAGTCCTCAAATATGGCTATGTCTTTAAGACAGAATTTAACGTGGAAATTCCTGCCACCTTGTGGCTAAAATAAATCAAAGGTTAATAGTACACATATTTTAGAAAATATTAATACATGTGTTCATTTTAGGCTTAAGTCTTGAATTATTAAAATAAAAATTTGACAAGTTTAAATTTCATTTCATTAGTTTCATTAAAAATGAAAGTATGCGTTTAGTGAATGCACCTTTTCTTGTTCCTCAGAGCGAGAGAGGTTCACCTATTTCCTTCCCTCTTCCAGAGATGTTGAGATAAGCCAGTCAAGGACAGACATTACTCATGAGAGGATTTGTCATGTGTGACAAAGAAATAACCCCCTAGAAAATGTGTAGACATTGAGTTCTTATACTTTCTTTTGTTTGGGGTTATTCTGATGTTTATTTTTGTTAGGGAATAGGAATGTTTATTCATACTTTGAAACTATCATTCTGAGGCAGGAGAATTGCTTGAACCTGGGAGGTGGAGGTTGCAGTGAGCTGAGATTGCGCCATTGCACTCCAGCCTGGGCGACAAGAGCAAAACTCCATCTCAAAAAAAAAGAAAAAAGAAAGAAACTATCATTGCAGTTCCTTTGTATCATTGTGAAGATCTGTATAAGGTAAATATGGTTATGTTTAGAAGTGTTTGAAGCAACTTGGCCAGTGGCTAAAGACAAGAAAATTCCCATTTAAACTTTAACAACTATGTAAATAAAAGATTTATTTTGGAAAAAGAAATAAAGCAGTGAGACAAAGGGATTTTTTGCCATTCAAGGATAACCACTGTTAAATTTGCCGTAGAGTTTTGTAGACTTTGTCCCATGCATTATAACTTTCAGAATTACAAAGATCATTCTGCAGAGTTTTGTGGGTTTTTCATTCAGTGTATTTATACTGATTCTAATCTCTGCATAGTGTTGGATCCTCACCACAGTTTCCTATCCCGTGTTCTGTTGTGCATCATCTAGGGTATTTGCCCATACCGTTTTGTTTTGTTTTTAGAACCAATTTAGTCATGAAGCCTCACATTTGGGCTTCATCCATATTTATTTCATTAAGGTACATCCTTAAAATCATATTACCCAGGCTTTCAATAATGATTGCCAAATTGTCAACCTCTTATTCTTGATACAAGGAGATAATTGAATTTATGACTTTTCAATAATGGGTTAAACCTCATTTTGTGAGGACCCTGTATTATATACAGGGTGATATCTGGGAATAAAAAAGAAGAGATTTTTAGACATGGAATTTTATTTATTTTATTATTATTTTTTGAGACAGGTTCTCATTCTGTTGCCCAGGCAGACTTGGGAGTGCAGTGACACAATCATGGCTTAATGTAGCCTCAGCCTCCTGGGCTCAAGCAGTCCTCCCACCTCAGCATCCCAAGTAGCTGGGACTACAGGCATGTGCCACTACACCCAGCTAATTTTTTTTTTTTTGTAGAGGCAGCGTCTCACTATGTTGCCCAGGCTGATCTCAAACTGCGGGGCTCAAGTGATCCTCCCTCCTTGGCCTCCCAGAGTGCTAGAATTAGAGGTGTGAGCTCCTGCACCCAGCCAGGCATGAAATTAATTTAGAGCTGAAAGGGACCATGAATCTAATCTTTTAGTTTTATAGGGAGATGGCTAATGCCAAAAAGGAAAATGACCTTTGGAGGATAACGTGGTTATTTAATGTTCAAGCTGGACTAGAATTCTGGTCTCTAGTCCATATTCTTTTTCCACTATTCAGATCTGTATGTGTGGACTCTTGGGTACGTTTAACTTGTCTGGGTCTCATTTCTTCTCCTTTTTTCTTTCTCTTTCCCCCTCTTCCTCAAGTTGGAACTATTTATTGTCTCTATTGAGGCCCATTCAGCTCTAAATTGTGATCTACCCCAATGAACAATTTTTTTTTTTTTTTTTTTGGAGACAAAGTCTCATTTCATCACCTAGGCTGGGGTGCAGTGGGGCAATCTTGGCTCACTGCAACCTCCGCCTCCCAGATTCAAGCAATTCTCATGCCTCAGCCTTCCAAGTAGCTGAAATTATAGGCTCACACCACCATGCCTGGCTAATTTTTGTACTTTTAGTAGAGACAGAGTTTTGTCCTATTGTCCAAGCTGGTCTTGAACTCCTGACCTCAAGTGATCCACCCACCTTGGTCTCCTGAAGTGTTGGGATTACAGGCATGAGCCACTGCACCTGGCCCCAGTAAACTTCTTATCAGTACATTTAAATTCTACCAACTGGCAAAATTACTCAGCATCTTCTCAGCGACCCTTAAAATAGCACCAAGAGCAAAGAGTTACGTAATGATGACAGGATCCTGGTCTGGTGCTGTGGCTCACACTTGTAATCCAAGCACTTTGGGAGGCTGAGGCGGGTGGATCACTTGAGGTCAGGAGTTCGAGACCAGCCTGACCAACATGGTGAAACCCTGTCTCTAGTTAAAAAAAAAAACAAAAATAAAATTAGCTGGGTGTGGTGGTACACACCTGTAATCCCAGCTACTTGGGAGGAGGAAGGAGAATTGCTCAAACCAAGGAGGTGGAGGTTGCAGCAGTGAGCCGAGATCGCGTCATTGCGCTCCAGCCTGGGCAAAAAAGTGAGACTCTGTCTCAAAAAAAAAAAAAAAAAAAAAAAAGACAAAACCAGGCTCCTGAGTAATATACATGTTGGATAAACATCTTTAAGTTCTGTTTAACTGAATACATATGTGTCAAATAATTATGACAGTCATTCATCTCATGTCTTGCATCTATGGTGGGTTTGGTGAAAATACTAAAATTTTTTTCCTCGTGAACTCAGCAGATCACCATATGACATAGCTGAATAACAAACTTTGTGCCTAGAAAGGTTCTAGTAGTTGACTTAAATTCAGTAATTTAGGAGCTGCAATCATGAGAAAGCCGCCATTCTGCATGTTAGGTTCCTCCTGTACCTTTTCAGCTGTGTCTGAGTGTGGATAGAGCACTGTGGTTTGAGGGGTTAGGAACTCTGCTTAGATGGCAATTAGACAGTCAGGTACACACAGTAGTGGCTGTCTGCATTCTGCCTGGAACAGCCTGAGTTTGGAGCCACTGGGGCCCAGAAGGTACACTGGGGACTAGAGCCCCGGGCCACCTGACCTCTTCAGTGAGAGAATCTTTTCTTTTCCCCACAAAGAAAAATCTTTTTAAAGCAACACAATAAAAGTTAGAAGTTAGTTTTTGCCAAGTTATAAAGTTGTTTCTTGTGATACGTGTGACTATTTAGATGGTTCTAGAATATAGAAGCATCTGGTAACTGACGTGTGTACCTTTTACCCCAGGGAGAATGATATCTGTATATGTCTATCTCACTCAAGAAGAAAGTTATCTACCATTTTTGTAACATTAATGATTTAATTTACTAGTCAAAATATACTTACTCTATTCTGAAGCTGGCAATATGCCATTTATAATGAAAAAGCCTAGACTACCTTTTATGCCTAGATGTAATTGATGCCTTCAGTGGGTTCAGGTTTCCTGATTTTTTGAAAGAACCTTCAGTGATCTGTTTATTCCCGACTTTAAAAACATTTAAGGCCAGGTGTGGTGGCTCACTCCTGTAATCCCAGCACTTTGGGAGGCCGAGGTGGGTGGATCACCTGAGGTCAAGAGTTCAAGACCGGCCTGGCCAACATAGCAAAACCCATCTCTACTAAAAATACAAAAATTAGCTGAGGGTGGTGGCGTGCGCCTGTAATCCCAGCTACTCAGGAGGCCGAGGCAGGAGGATTGCTTGAACCCAGGAGGTGGAGGTTGCAGTGAGCCAAGATCGCACCACTGTGCTCCAGCCTGGGCAACAAGAACGAAAGTCCATTTCAAAAAAAATAAATAAATAAAGCTGTTTTGAAAGAGTCTGTAGTTGGTTGACTCTTCTGCATCTCCAACTTTTTATAACAAATATACACCATAAATATTAAAATATATCAGCTGTTGTCTTCCTTTAGAAATTACCAAAATATTTTAGGTCCCTTAATCCACATTCCCTTAAGAAAAAAAGGGGACAGGAGGAAAGTACAGCGTTAACTTAAGGTTCTGTCATCAAGGCATTGGCAAAATAAGTGTGGCATGTGTCAGCTATCATCCTCTGAAGCTTATGAAAAGAATGCCCTCTGACATAGAAATCACATGGAAATATCCCAAGACGTTGTATTTAAAAACAAGCCACAGAGCAGTGTACATCACAACCCCAATTATGCTTTTAATGAAGGAACCGAATATGAATGCATGTGTTTATAAACATATAGAAAGGACTGGTCCATTTGTAGAAGTACTGCAGTGAGCAGCAGTTCTGGGAAGGGCCTTGGAGGGTTGGTGATGGTGCCAGAGCAACCTCTTGCTACTTTCTGCATGACTGATCTTTTACAATAAGAGTTCATTCATGTGCCAGAGAAGGTAGGACAGTGATAGAAGACTGAAGTGAGAAACCGAGAATCATTCGGGGCCGGAGAATGTCAGCGAGCCCTCTGTCTGCTTGCCCAGGTCTGCCTTCCAGGTCCTAGCCCTCAGTGACCTTTTTGGTACTAGAACTGTCACCCACTCCACCCCCTTTTTTCTATTTAAGTCAAGAATTGAGAGTAGATGTGCAAATAAAGCAGTGTATAAGCCGGAAACGACCACACCAAGCAACTAGAAAGAGACCATTTTATGCCTGTTTTTCTTTCCCACCTGGGGTGAACTCAGGGCCATTGGAACAGAATCTGAGCAAAGAACCTGAGTGACACTGGGAAGTGTGGGGACTTCTTTCTTTTTGTTTTTCATTTTGTTGTGCACTGGGGAGTTAAAAAGGGATGTATTGTTAGGTGTATGTTTATGAAATCTGGGCTATATCGTCTCTACTAGTTTATTATTTTCCCTTCTGAAAACAGAACACACACACACAAAATGAATACGAAACAAAGAAAAACAAAACAAAACAAAACAAAAAAACCCCAGAAAATAGAACACAACAATTTGGATGTGAATATTACAATAAATTGAAAGTTTCCAGATATGAGAAAATACATATCATGTATACTCATATATTTACATAAAATTTTTAAATAGGCAGAATTAATCTATGGTATTAGAAGTCTGCAAGGGGTAGGGGGGCAGTGACTACTGGAAGCAGGTACTGGTGGGGCTTCTGGGGCCCTGGTGTGTTCTAGTTCTGGATCTGGATGTGTGTATTCACCTTGTGAAAATTCACTGAGATTCATGCTCAATATTTGGGCACTTTTCCTTGCATGTTAAAATAAAGATCAAGAATGAAAAAGAGTCTGGGTACAGTAGCTCATGCCTGTAATCCCAGCACTTTGGGAGGCCAATGCAGTTGATCACTTGAGGTCAGGAGTTGAAAACCAGCCTGGCCAACATGGTGAAACCCCATCTCTACTAAAAATACAAAAATTAGCCAAGCATGATGGTGCATGCCTATAATCCCAGTTACTTGGGAGGCTGAGGCACAAGAATCTCTTGAACCCCGGAGGCAGAGGTTGCAGTGAGCCAAGATGGCTCTATTGCGCTCCAGCCTGGGTGACAGAGCAAGACTCTGTCTCCAAAAAAAAAAAAAAAAGAAAAAAAAAAAGAGAGAAACTCTCCCCCAAATAGTGTGGTAGAATGGGCACACTCTTTTTTTGGTTTATCACCACCCCTGCCTCTTTGCTCCAAATCAGATCAAGAACCACAAAGTCAGGGACTGGCTCATAATAGGTACTGAGTGTGATTGGTAGAATTTAATACTCAGAATAGTCTCTTGTAAATGGTTTAGAGATATTTGTCCACTGGTTCTTAAAATGGTTTTAAATACTTCATATTTTAGAGGCTGAAGTGAAGGAGGTATATATTTCTGATGTCTCTTCCACTGTGGTTTGGAAACATTAGCCAAGGCAAGAAGCCCACTTGCTTCTCTCTTGCTGCTTAGCTATTCCTAAACCGTTAATAACCTTATGGGTTAAACTTAACCAACAGTTTGACAAAATGTTTTTTGTTTTTCTATTTTTCATTAGGAGATGGCACATAGGTTCCCTTTGGAAACTTGTGGTCTTTTTCCCCACTGTGCCTGTCTCAAAGGAAAATGTGTGTGGGTGGTGGTGGTGCGGGGTGGGAGAGGGGAGGATTATGTGTGTTGCGGGTTTGCTGCTTGTGCTGGGGCTTCACTCAGAAGTTTAGAGCTAGTAATGCTGAGTAGAAGAGATGGGTGTTGCTTTGCTAAAAGATGTGTCATATAGACTGATTCGTTTTCCCACCCCTGCCCCTTTTCAACTTTCAGAGCACTAGACAAACTGAATGGATTTCAGTTAGAGAATTTCACCTTGAAAGTAGCCTATATCCCTGATGAAATGGCCGCCCAGCAAAACCCCTTGCAGCAGCCCCGAGGTCGCCGGGGGCTTGGGCAGAGGGGCTCCTCAAGGCAGGGGTCTCCAGGATCCGTATCCAAGCAGAAACCATGTGATTTGCCTCTGCGCCTGCTGGTTCCCACTCAATTTGTTGGAGCCATCATAGGAAAAGAAGGTGCCACCATTCGGAACATCACCAAACAGACCCAGTCTAAGTGAGTATGCTGAGTGTGTGGTGGGTGTTCATGAGAATTCCCCTTGGAATCTTAGTAACAGTGTGTCGTTCTGGTACTTGGTGCCCTTCTGAACACAGCCATGAGGACTCCTTGTACAGTACTTGGGAATGTGTAAAAATCTTGCAGTATCTTGGTGTTCATTTCATATAAATCTGGAGCTAATCCTCAGTCTCAAAGGGAATGTCAGATTTTCACACATGAATGGAAAACAAATGATACCTAATCCTTTTCTGGTTGGGGAAGCTCTGGAAGACAGAAAGGCAGCTTCTAGGTTGTCCTCTGCCCCACCCCTTACCCCCCACCTACCCTCATTGCTTTTGGAAGTAATTTTCTGGGTCCAATCCATTTTATTTGTGGCCTCAATACAGAGATGGTTTTTCAGTCTTGCCTTACTCGAATAAAGAATCGCTCATCTTATTTGTCTGAATTTTTCCTGTGATTAAGCCATGTAATTAGAATGGCTTTTTCTTCTGGATATTTTTTGATGGTTTTAATTGGTGGGGTTTAAGGGATTGGAATATTCCCATTCAAATGTTGGAGCTAATTATCAGGAGCAGAAAGCGGGAACTATTTGTTTTATTCACTACTGTAGCCCCAGGGCCAAGGCGAGGGCCCTGCTACATAGAAGGATCTTTTATTTGTCAAATGACTAAAATGACTATATGTGAATTATGTTTGAAGACTTTCATGTGTATCTAAGATACTTCTCAATTCTCATGCATTATATGTTGTTTTGCTTTAGAAACCATACTGTTGTACAGTATGTGGATATTTTTTGACCCAAAGAAGCTTGGTGACAAACTCTTCCCCCCATACCTAGCTCCATAACGTGCTACAAGGCACATCCTGTTACTACTGTATTTCCTGAAGAACCTGTGAGTGTGCTGGGAAGAAGAGGTTGTATCCAAAAATACCACTGTGCAAGCCTTGGGCCAGCTACAGAAGTGACAAGATTATTTTGCCTTTTAAATTTAGAAAGGAGAATTCTTTTTTTTCAGTGTGATCCAATGAAATAAGCTTAATCTTTCTCTAAAAGTTAGAACCGCACTGCTGTGTATACTTTATGTGTTTGTTCCAGCAGGCCTAAGAGGACATGCATGTTCATCATAGGCACCATGCCTGCATTGGACTAGCTGACCCATTTCTCATGTAGAACCAAAAAGAACTGTACTGAGTGGTGGTCCATACCCACCTGCTCCCTGCAGTGGCATCTGATCCTGCCTTCCCCTGCTTTGAAGCAGGAGATGTTGGGTGCTGGTTACCTGAATGCAAAATTAATCGCCCTGACCTCATCATGTAGGAGTGGGAAAGACAACTGGACCATAACCTAGTCAGTCGGCCTGGCTTTAATCTTAAAATTTAAGGGCTTCTTGCTTCCCTTGATCCACCGTTACCTGCAGAAATTCATTATATGGCTTCCCTTCCTTCTCATGTAGCAGATTAGAATTGTTCCTTTTCGAGCTACTCATTTCCCTGTCAGATGAAAGAGCTGTGACTTAAATTGAACTGTTTGTTTTACTTAAGGCAGGAAGATGGGGATAGGGGAAGGGAAGCAATTTTTGTTATATCCGATGATTCATTTGCAGAGCTCTGCCAGTGGATTTAATTAACTCTTGACATTGAAATTAGTCATTATCAGAACCTCGTTTCTGGAATGGTCTCAGAGGGCCACTCTAATCTCCAAAGCCACATTCCCTTCTCTCAGGGGATCGGAGCTTAGTAATCCTTAGCACAGTGAAAGGGTGAAAATAAACTGCAAAGAGGGATGCTAATGTGTTGCTGGAAGACAAGCATCCCTGAAAGTGACTGGGGATTGAAACAGCAGCCGGGAAGATGACTCGTAAGATTGGGACTGTTATCTAAGACACTATTTTTTTATTAGTTATTTTTAGGTAGCCCTTAATTTGTTTCATGCCCTTATTTTTAGTTTTATCTTTTACTCTTGAGGTAAATCTTCAGATTTCAACCAAACATTTAGGAAAATGAAAGCCAAATCTTGATTTTATTGGCATGATCAAGTGGTCACTCTCATGGCCATGAGTTATTTAGCCCTTTAAGTGTTTGAGTGGCCAAAGGAACTCAACAAATACTTAATTTTCCCAAAAACACATATTTTTGAGTAGCTAATTTTCTTTCTTGTACTTTTTAAAAAATGGCAGGCTTATTTTATATTTAATTCAAAACATATAAATATGTAAATTAAAAAGTTACCATTCGTCTCACCTGGGTAGCTGTTCGTAAGTTGGGAATGTATCTCTATAGGATTTGTTGCCTGTATCTACTAACATGTGTGACTTTAAAAAAGAAATCATGTCATGATGTGAACTGCATTATTTCACTTAAGGACTTTTTACTGTGTTGGTACTTGTAATTTTACCACATTTTCAAAAACATCTGTATGATATGAATATACTGTTATTTAACCATCTCTTCCCGCAATTAGATAATTCTAATTTTCTATCTGTTAGAAACGGAACTTTCCCATGCCAGTGGTTCTCAACCACAAATGATCATCTCTCTGCCCCAACCCCCGTAGACATTTGGCAATGTCTGGAGACATTTTTAGCTGTTAGAGTTGAGAGAGAGGCATGCTACTAGCATCTAGTAGGTAAAGGCCAGGGATGTTAGTAAATTTCCTACAATGCACAAGACACCCCATCCACAACAAAGAATCTGGCCCAAAAAGTCAGTAGTGCCAAGGGTAAGAAACATCACTCTTGGCCCATGTATGAGACTATATCTGTAGATGTTACCAGGAGTAGATGTTACAAGAAATACAGTTCTTGAGTCACAAGGTGCTCAGCATTTTGCTGACCAGTTTGCTCCTACCAAAAGTGTTGAGTGTGCCTTGTTACCCATCATCTTGCCCATATTTAATTTTTTCTATCTCAATTTTTGCAAGTCTAGAAGAAAATGACATTCTTTTAACTGGCAGACATATAATTACTAGTGAAATTAAACATCATTTTGAGTTTATTGGCCGCTTGCTTTTCTTGAAGTAGAATTGCCATCTGTCCAGGTTCCATTCCTATCACTGTTCGTTGCAGACTTTCCTCTATCAAGGAGGCAAAATGTGGGAAGAACCTTGCAAAGGGGAAGCAGATTGGTGAAATCTGCTCATCCAATGAATGAAGAATGATATACTGTGCAGAATAAGCAGTTCAACTTGGCTTATGGGATTCCAACTCCTCTCTTGGCATGCCCTCCAGTTCCTATTTGTTTTAGAGCAGATTGAATCCAGGCTCTTTGTCATGAGACATTTGTTCTGTGGCATCTGAAAGGAAGCTGTAAGCACAAACAGCTTGGGTAGAATGAAAAGATGTCCCCGCTTGGTTGGATTGAGGAAAGAGAAAGGAGAATGTTCCTAGAATTAAAATTTGCCTCTTAAGGCATTAATGTTGACAGCTTATTGAAAGTTTATGCTCTTGAGGGAAGTGAGTCATCTGCTTTGCCCTGAAGCCCTATGACTTTGCATTTGGTAATTACAAACTCCACTGTGAATACAAGCTTACTGCTCTCGTTTTCCTCTCTGCTTGCGCCCACTATCAGAATCGATGTCCACCGTAAAGAAAATGCGGGGGCTGCTGAGAAGTCGATTACTATCCTCTCTACTCCTGAAGGCACCTCTGCGGCTTGTAAGTCTATTCTGGAGATTATGCATAAGGAAGCTCAAGATATAAAATTGTGAGTAAAGAAGATTGTCCTGTGAAAGAGGTTGATATTTGTGCTCTTGTATTTTTGATATATCTGACACAATTATTAGGAATTGCCAACAAACAGAGGGAAATGATATCCTGATGAGCTACAGTGGTTGGTACTGTTGATCTGGTTGTGAAGTGTATGTCTTTTAATATTTAAATATTTTCATTCACATTTGAACATAGGCGAGTGGTGATAACGGGGAAGAGAAGTGCAGCTATAGAAGAAGGCAACTTGGGGAACCTAGGACCAGGAGGTATCCTGGATTAACCCAAAACAGGAGCCCCAAATCTTGACTCATCCTTTACTCGGAGCTCATTGGAGCTCTTTTCTTGTCCACTGCCTGGCCCCACCTTGGAGCAGCAGGGAGTGTGGAGGTGGGGAAGTGCCTAAGTCTCTTCTAAGGCAAACTGGAGGTTTATCTGGGTAATGCAGGCGGGAACTCTAACTATTTCTTCCACAGGAACTTTGAGTGAAGGTTGGGTTCTGTGCCACGTTTAGTGTACAGAACAGCGCTGCACTGAAAGTAGAATCGAGAGTAAGGCACTGCAGTTAGTGTGGGGACCTCATTACCGACCTTAATTTGTAGAGAACTTTAAATATGTTTTAGTAATATTATATGTGGGTGCCATATTATAAGAATGTAATTATTAAAGTAAAAATTTTAAAGAAGAATTATTTTAGTATAGAGAAAAATAGGCCCGGTGTGGCAGCTCATGCCTGTAATCCCAGCACTTTGGGAGGCCGAGGCGGGTGGATCATGAGGTCAAGAGATCAAGACCATCCTGGCCAACATGGTGAAACCCCATCTCTACTAAAAATACAAGAATTAGATGAGCGTGGTGGCATGTGCCTGTAGTCCCAGCCACTTGGGAGGCTGAGGCAGGAGAATGGCTTGAACCCGGGAGGCGGAGGTTGCAGTGAGCCGAGATCGCGCCACTGCACTCCAGCCTGGTGCCAGAGGGAGACTCTGTCTCAAAAAAAAAAAAAAGAAAAAAGAAAAAGAAAGGAAAAGCCCACCATCTATTAACCACAATGACATTTTAAACAGTTTTTTATATATATGATGGGGAAATTCAGAAAGCTACAAAATAAAAAGTGAAAGCTCCCCTTCCTGTTCTTATGCTCTTCCCCCAAAGTGTAACCACTGTTGTTTCTTCTGTTTCCTTCTATAAATTATGCACATATCTCCAGGTATATATTTGTACTGGATGGTACTGTTTTTTATTTGTACGTTGTGTTCTGGTAGTAGGGGTTTAGGAATATGGTTTTGAGTAAGAGACTCCATCACTGAAGATATTTCCTGAAGTGAATAAAATAAGAACTATTTTAGAAGTTAACTTCTGTATTTTTTCTCCCCTTCTATTCATGCATTGCTAGAATGCTGGCCAATTGTCAGCAAGTTTTAAGCTGTACCTAACACAGTGCTTCCCAGATGGTAGGTAGGAAGTAAATGTTTAATGAGTGAATATTGTCTTTTTACCCAAGAATAGGTTTACTTATTCTAATTTTATGACCACTTTTCTATTTACAGCACAGAAGAGATCCCCTTGAAGATTTTAGCTCATAATAACTTTGTTGGCCGTCTTATTGGTAAAGAAGGAAGAAATCTTAAAAAAATTGAGCAAGACACAGACACTAAAATCACGATATCTCCGTGAGTGCTCCTTTGCTTTTGAATAAGAAAACTTTCCAACACTGTAAGCTGCATGTTGTGTATTGGGCTTAGCTTCCCACTTTACAGCTGCTTCAGCTAGCCTGTGCTGCCGTACTTACACATGGTTTCTCAAATACAGCTTGCTGCCTGTTAGGTTTCTGACCCGTATTGAAAGCATTATCTGCTTCTGGCAGGAGGAACCAAATGCTTTACATTCATATTTTCTAAAGCAGTCTTAACTATGTTTTATGACATTTATTCCCAAAGTTGGAATATATAACCCAGTTCATTATCCATTGTCGTGTAACGCATTATCCCAACATTTGACAGCTTAACACAATGTGAACATTAATTGCTCAGCTAGTTTTTGTGAGTTAGGAATGCAGGAGCAGCTTAGCTGGGTGGTTCTGGCTTGGGGTCTCACAATCAATGCTGCTGACAAGTTGATGCTGGCTGTTGGCAGAAGGCCTCAGTTCCTCCCACATGGGCTTTTCCACAGAGCTGCTTGAGTGTTCTCAAGACATGGCAGCTGTCAAGATGGAAACTGCAATGTCTTTTATGACATAGCCTCAGAAGTTATACTCTATCATTTTTCTAATGTTGTTTACACAAGTCAGCCCTATTCGGTATGTATGTGTGGGACTACAGATAACTGGGTGACAGGAATCACCTTGGAGGCAGGCTACCGCACTTAGAATCTGTGGATGCTCTGAAATTACGTGGAAAGGTTTTTCTGAGGGTGGCCATTCTTAGTTTCAATCAGAGTACTCAAAAAGGTGGGAGAAGATTGATGAACTGAGGAAGAGTGGTAGGGGAAAGACTGCACGGTGTTTGTGTACAAGGAGTTTTCAAAGGAGGTAGTAAGGAAGCAGGAAACTTCTGTTTGGTTGTAAAGAAAGGGGGAAAAAAACCCACAAAGTGGTAAATGCAATAAGTAATACTACTTTGTCTTAAATTTACCCCCAGAAAGGGGAGAGTTTTAAAAGAAAAAAATCTCAAAAGTTATTCTAGAAGCAGCTATTTTTAAAACTGTAATACAAAATGCTTGGCAGGGCCAGGTTGAGACTGAATTAGAATTATAGACTTCTTTTTAAAGTAGTCTAAGAGAAATAGTCTTCATTATACAAATGTTTACATTTTTAACAAGTTTGAGGAAAATGTTAAGGAATAACTTCCCATTCATCTGGCTCAAGGTTAGCCTGTGACATTTTACTAGTAGTGAAAATGAGAACTTTAGGAAGATGAAGGAGATTTGTACCAATAATCCATATCCTCTCAATTTATGTACTTAGTTCTGTTTTCCATGGCACATGTCTCCCATTGCTTTTCCTCTCAAGGCTGTTGACCAGCATAGGCTTAGGTGTTTTCAGGTATGATATTCAGTGGCTTTTGAAGGTTCAGCAGGACCTAGGTCCCGCAGGGAGTTTCTGAATATTGCTGCCACTATCTAACGTTTTTGTTATCTAAATGGCCATTGGTGAACCATTTTAAATTTTAGTCAAGATGGATTGATATTCCTCCAGCCTATTTCAATCTAAATTCTAAAAAAACTGGTAAAAACTAAGTTTAGACACAGGAATTCTGGCTTGTGTTTTTGGAATATTTCCATGCTTTCTCCTTGCTTGGTGACCCAGAAAATGCAATTGCACGAGAATGCCAATTATGCCTAGAATTGGTTAATACAGACTAGGAACATACTTATGAAAGGTTATGTACTTAGGGTATTTGGTTTCCTCAAAAACTATACATCTTTCCAGTCATTTTTTAATTCACTGTTCAATTGTGAAAATGGTTCAACTTTAAGCGGTTGAGAAGTAAGCTTTATTTAAAGTATGGACTTGATTGAACTATATGTACCCAGTATCTCTAGTTGAGAAAATGGGAGGGCAAATATTTTCTTCTCTCTTGCAGCTTTACAGTTTTGGATTTACGTCTTTTGGGGCTTACTCATTTCCCATCATGTTTTACCACCCACTTTTACATATTACCAGGCTCCACAGTTTGTTTTTAATTGCCATCTGTGGCTGAATTATTAGCTGTCTTCCTCCAATTTTCATTCTTTTTCTTTCCCTTCTTTTTCATTCTGCAGATTGCAGGAATTGACGCTGTATAATCCAGAACGCACTATTACAGTTAAAGGCAATGTTGAGACATGTGCCAAAGCTGAGGAGGAGATCATGAAGAAAATCAGGGAGTCTTATGAAAATGATATTGCTTCTATGAATGTTAGTTTTGTTATGAAGGGCATGTCTTTATTTTAACAAATAGTTAAAACAATGTTTTTAACTGCATTAATATTGAATTCTTTTGTGGCATTATCACTAGAAGTAGTTCTAGTTGATTTTTAGCACCTCAGCAAGTACCCTGGGATAGTAGGGAAGATACTGGCTTTGACATTAAGCTTTGCTGTCTCTGTGACTTTAGCAAATTATTTAGTCTTTGAGCCTTAGCTTCCTTCTGTCTGAAGTAAGGCTAGTGTCTACCTACAAAGGTTAATATAGTACCTCTCTTAAAATGTTAATTTGAGAGAGTTTAATATAGAAGAAATGTTACATGAACTGGATTTGAATCACAGCTGAACCATTTATGAGCTGCAGCTCTCTTCTCTTATATAATTTACTCAGTCTCTCTGAGCCTCAGTTTACTCGTCTGTAAAATGGGACTACTGCCTACCTTGCATTCTTATTAGGATTACAATAGATATAATGCATATAAAAGTTAATGTTAAGATTACAGGTTTAAAACTTGGTTACCCATATAAACCTTGGAGATACAAGAATTTCAATTGATAAAACAATCTGTGTAGTGCATCTGAGGCTATTAAAGCAAATTGCTGACATTCCTTAGTCAGTGAAATGGTGCTGAAAATGGAACACTTCAAAAGCCTGTCTTAAATTTTAAAGTAAATGACTTTAAAAAATAATTTTTTTTCAATTGGGCCAGTCATCTGAAACACAAAAATGAGACGAGGGAAATGTGCAAATACTGCGTTTGTGAGAAGAGCCTAGAATGCTAGCCATTTTACACCCCACGTGACTTCTTGCCAACCTGCTTCAATTCTCACTGCTTGGCTCCAAATGTTCTGGAATCAACTGGGATTAAATCTAACCCCCTTAGGCCTTTTAAAAAGATTTTCAAGTACACTCAAATCTCCCTTCCGCCATCTACATTACATCCTCAACCCTTATAAAATTAAACAAATTAAAATACCCTTTCTGGCTCCTATATCCATTCCAATGATATGTTTACTTGCAGTAGTTACATGGGGATGGGTCCTGATTTCCAGAGGGCTCAACTTTGAGGCCTCTAGACCCATGGTTGCTAAGTTTTACCCAGCAAGTAAAGATCTCTTAATAGCTGGTTTGCTTTTCAGTGAACCAATCTTACTTGATTACCTCTTCAACTCTGATACATTGCTTTTTGTCTATATTTAGTTTGCCCACAGCATGCAGAATACGGTTTTGTCTAAGTCCTGTGGGCTAGTCATAAGGGAAAGGAAAGCTTCCCTTGAGATATCTTAATGCAGCTGTGGACCAAGGAGGGGGCAAACCAGCACACAGATTTTAAAATACCAAGGGTTATAAACAGATGTAAACAATGTACTCAAGTAGAGTCCCATGGAACATCTGCTTTGAGTTATACAATCATTTCTTTATTAGACAAGAGATCAGTTTGAATACTGTCACTTAAAAATGCTCACTTTCCCTTGATTCTTTTAATTGTCAAATTAAGGGGCCTTTTTACTGTTGCAGCTTCAAGCACATTTAATTCCTGGATTAAATCTGAACGCCTTGGGTCTGTTCCCACCCACTTCAGGGATGCCACCTCCCACCTCAGGGCCCCCTTCAGCCATGACTCCTCCCTACCCGCAGTTTGAGGTAAGATAACTGGCCTCGGCTTTCTTTGTGATTGGGCAAAATCTTAATGTAAACCTAGTCCCCGCGTGATCATCTGTTTAGATGCCAACATATGCTCTCCAGTTCTTGCTAATGGAGCCTTCTTATTTGGCCCTTTGTGGAGTAGACATGGGATTATTTTGCAGTTTTTGGATAGCGAGGTTGTCAACATGTGTTTTCAAATATCACAACAAAAGTTTGGGACTTTGAGGTGGCAGGGGAAGAAACTTAGTAATTACTTTTCTTATTTAAAAAAATTTTTTTTTCTTTTTTCTTCTTTTTTTTTATTCTAAGTTCTCGGATACATGTGCAGAATGTGCAGGTTTGTTACATAGGTATACATGTGTAATGGTGGTTATTTAAAAGTTTTTGGAGACACAGTCCCACTCTTTCGCCCAGGCTGGAATGCAGTGGCACAATCTTGACTCACTGCAACCTTCACCTCCCGGGTTCAAATGATTCTCATGCCTCAGCCTCCTGAGTAACTGGGATTACAGGTGTGTGCCACACCACACCTGGCTACTTTTTTTGTATTTTTAGTAGAGACAGGGTTTCGCCATGTTGTTCAGGCTGATCTCAAACTCCTGGCCTCCAGTGGTCTGCCTGCCTCGGCCTCTCAAAGTGCTGGGGTTACAGGCGTGAGCTATTACCTGGCCAGTGATTATTAAATACTAAAGGAAAAGATTTTTTAAAGGCTTCTTTCATCTTTGTCACCTGAAGTCAATGGCTTTGAAAGGTCAGGAGTGACTCTGTGTGTTTTCCATGTTGAGTGTACTTTTTTAAACCAAAGAGATAAGATAGTTTTGTGCACAATTATATTGTGTGTGTGCATGCATATATTAAGCAGCTGTTTATTTTGTAAAGAGGTAGGTTATATAAGAAATAAATCTTAGGCCAAGTGCCATGGCTCACACCTGTAATCCCAGCACTTTGGGAGGCCGAGGTGGGAGGATCACCCGAGGTCAGGAGTTCAAGACCAGCCTGGCCAACATGGTGAAACCCCATCTCTACTAAAAATACAAAAAATTAGCCGGAGTGGTGGCAGGTGCCTGTAATCCCAGCTACTTGGGAGGCTGAGGCAGGAGAATCGCTTGAACCCAGGAGGCAGAGGTGGTAGTGAGCCGAGATTGCGCCATTGCACTCCAGCCTGGGCGACAGAGCGAAACTCTGTCTGGAGAAAAAAAAAAAAAGAAAAAAAGAAAGAAATATTTTATACTTGCTTTTTAAGAATAGCAGTTTCCTTGAGGTCAGAAATAGGAGACTAGTGATGGTATGAAAATAATCGCAGCACAGCAGACACCTGATGGAATAAATTATTTTGAAAGTAGTTAATAATTCAGTTGCATTATCGATAATCGGAGGTATTCATGTGACATTCTAGGATCTTCCTTCATGAATTTGTTTTGACATCTCTCCCTTTTTGTTTGGCTCACTTACTTAATATTTTGAGTGATACCTCTTACACCAATTTAGGGAAATGTCCAGGTGGAATAGGTTGGTGATTCCACTGTATTACTACCTAGAATAAATATGTAGAGTAAAACGACATTGAAATTGTACAGAAAATACAGATGGCTCAGATTGTCCCCCTTTTATCCTTTTAAAAATGAAAATTTCCTTTTCCTGTCCTTGAACCCACCAAACTGATTTGGGTTCTAAGCAGTTGCCCTCCTGCCGTGTGTGTTTCTGCCTTTACTGTCAGCAGCATCTTGTCTCCCCTGCAATTCACCTGCCATTTCTAGTATGTTTTGGCCTGGAAATTATGTAACAGACAGAGGGATAGCCATCAAAATTTCAGCTACCAGTGAAGTGTGCATAGATTCATTACGCGCCCCCTGAAGTGGCTGGCATGTTTTTACCTTGATGCTAAAGGGAACTGGTGGAAAGAACCCTGGAGTCAGAGCCCAGGTCTGGCCCACTGCCTCTGACACAATTTTGTGTCACTGAAGGTCAGACTCCTTGGCTCTGGATTTGTTTTCTCACCTGTATAATAAAAAAAAACCTGAACTATAAGAATTGTGTCTAAAGCCTTTAAGGTCACACATTTCTAGTTTCTATAGAATTAAATAATATGAAAGGTTTAAGGAGGAATAGGGGAGAATGAGCCTAAAATAGGAATCTGAGAGTACATCTAGGGACTTAACTTTGAACATGTCCACTAGTTTATGTGTGTGTCATAGGATTGGTTTAGGGCAGGTGTGTCCCCAACACTTCTGTATAAAATGACACTTACTAAAAGGTACAATGAGCTGATCATGTGAAGTAACTCTGTGCTAGGAAAGCTCGCATCTAACCCACATTTCTGCTGGTTCCCCTAAATTAGCTTTCTCTCTGGGTGGGTTGCTTAACCTCTCTGTTTCATTCCCAGTTTGTAAACTGAGGTGTCCCTTTAACTCTTTTTTTCTCTCTATACTGGTGACATGTTCCAATCAACAAAGCTTTTCACATTACAAGTGGTCACAGAATAGAACATTCTTGGACATCAGTCTTTTACACTTACATGGATGCTTCAGTAGCCAAAATTCCTAGAGTGAACTTGTAGGTAACTATTTTTAAAATATATAGATAAGACTGCATATTCTCTGGATTTAGTCATTTTTCTGACTTATGGTATAGTTCTGTGTATCAGGTTCCTATGTTAGAAAAATTAAGAATGCTTTGAGAGAAGTGAGATCATATTAAGAACTTATATTTCTCCAGCACTTCTACAGTCTTAAATGTCTGAATGACTTAAATCAGCGGCAGTTTTGTTTTAAGAATGGAAGGAGGAGGTCGGTGATGTTTACTTAAATAAAAGTTGAGCCAAGAGTAAATGTAAGGAAGATGTCACTGGAATAGGTCATCTTGCTTCTCCTGTCATTTAAGCTAAATCAAATAGGTGCAATTAGAAGGAGCAAATGAGAACAGAGGTTGCAGAAGCTGCCAACAGTAAAAACACTGCCACAGGGCAAGAGCTGCAAAGATGTAACAGTCTGGTGGTTTCAAGGACAGGCAAAGGAAATTAGCATTCTTAAAGGAATACAACATGGACAGTCTTAACAATCTGTGTTCTTTGCAGAATTCCAGTGGATATTTTATTCTACATGTGTTCCAGGCAGTGATACAATGGAGTTCTCAACTTTATAACTGAATATTTTCCTAAATCATTTACCCAAATCATATATTTCCCTAAATTATATATTACTGTTTTTATTTCTTATTTTACATTGATTGACAATCTGTAAAGTTCAGCATTAATTATTCCCTGCCTTAAGGGGAAAAAATGTTTTTCCCATAATTAAATTATAATTATCCCAGACAATTTGAATTAAAATCCCTGGGGGTAGGGGTGAGGCAAAGGTATCAATTTTGAAAGCTCCCTAGATGACTTCAATGTGTAGCCAAGGCTAACAACAACTGTTTGATTAGTTAAGAACTTGTGTCCCACTTAAATAAATAAAAATCTCAGTGGGAGCAGGTGGAAGCTCAGAAATGTGTAGTTTCACAAAGGTCATCAGGAGTTTTTTGCTACCCGTTTATTGTCAGGAACTGTTCTTTTCAAGAGATGGGGACTCACTATGTTGCCCAGGCTGGACTTGAACTCCTGGGTGCAAGTGATCCTCCCACCTCCGACTCCCAAGTAGCTGGGACTACAGGCACACACCATCACGCCCAGCTAAGAACTTCTGTTCTACAAAGAATGTTTACTAGTCTTTGGAGGGGCGCTTCAATGTTAAAAAGAACATTTTCTATCAGTACCAATTGCAAGGGAGAAAAAGTTCAGGATAAACACAAATACATACTAGTTGTGTATATCCCTTTTTCTACCTTGTTCTATGCTTTGAAGAGTGAAAAAAAACTCACCTCTTTCTCTCTGGACCACCTGCCATCCCAACTCGTAGGAAATATCATGCCAAAAACCTCTGTGGGATGTTGCCGTTATGTCTGTTTTTACCCTTCTACCTCTATTTTGGCATACTACATGTATCAGGATTAGGTTTGGGTATGTATTGTTACTAGAAAAAAAAATGGCTTAAATTCGTTTTCCTTTTTCATGAGAAGAGTTCAAGGGTAGACAATCCAAGGCTGGAAGTGGTTCCACTATATCCTTCAGGACTGGTGCTTCTATCTGCCTTGTGTGCCATTCCCTGGCCCAGGATAACTGCTCAAGCTCCAACTATTGGGTCTGTTTCCAGCCAACAAGAAGGATAAAGGATTGCTGGGTGTGGTGACAGACACCTGTAGTCCCAGCTACTGGGGAGGCGGAGGTGGGAGGATTGCTTGAGCCCAGGAATTTCAGTCCAGCCTGGGCAACGTGGTGAGACCTCATTTCAAACTGAAAAAAGGATAAAGGATCAAAATTGGCAGCATCCTTATTTAAGGACACTGCCTGAGGATAGCTTTTCATACTTCTGTTTGCCTCATGTTGGCCAGAACATACCACTGGCTGTGTCTAGCTGCAAGAGAAGCTGGGAGACAATCCCTGTGTGGGGGCAGCAATGTGCCCATTAAACACAGGATCTGTTACTAAAGGAAAATACATGTTGGGGACAGCTATTTGTCTGCTTCACTGGATTTGGCACTATTGCCTGTTAAAGGAGCCTCCCAGAGCCTGGAAGAGAGGAAGCAAGCTTTTAAGTTCTCTCAAAAAGCAGAATCTAAATTCTGGAGGAGAAAATTCCATATTCCAGATTCCCATTCCTATGGTTATTTTCATCTAAATAAAGAGAAAACACCATTATTCAGAAAATCATATTGTCCCTGGATACAATTAGAGTAAATTCTACTTTCAAACAGCTGCCAGGCAATTTTCTGGCTTAATGTTCAGGGGAACAATTCTTTAACAAGTGTTGTTTGAGTATATAACTTCAAGTTGCAGGGGGTGGAGGGTGGTTGCAAGTACTCAGTTGGAATAGCTTTGCCTTCACTATTTTTAGACTTTGTTCTTTTTCTAAACCGAAATCACTAATACTTAACTATTTTGTGTACCTAGTGGTCACCACTTTTTGAAATACAAATAAACTATTGTTTTTAAAGGCAGTAAATTTCCCAAAGCTTTACCAGTTTCTTTGCTTATCATTGCTTCTTTTTTTTTTTTTCTTTTGGAGACAGTCTTGCCCTGTCACCCAGGGTGGAGTGTGGTGGCGCAATCTCGGTTCACTGCAAACTCCGCATCCTGGGTTCAAGTGATTCTCGTACCTCAGCCTCCCGAGTAGCTGGGATTACAAGTGCACAGCACCATGCCTGGTTAATTTTTGTATTTTTGGTAGAGACAGCGTTTTACCATGTTTGCCAGGCTGGTCTCGAATTCCTGACCTCAAGTGATCCGCCCACCTCAGCCTCCCAAAGTGCTGGGATTACAGACGTGAGCCACTGCAGCCGGCCTATTCTTTAGTAAGAAAAATGAAGCCAAAAAGAAGCAATGATAACAACCAGGCGTTGCAATGAGCCGAGGAGGTGGAGGTTGCAATGAGCCGAGATCGTGCCACTGCACTCCCGCCTGGGTGACTTAGCAAGACTCTGTCTCAAAAAAAAGAAGAGAAAAAAAGAACATACTGTTTTATGTTTGTGAGGGTCTATGATGTTATTAAAAAAAAAAATGGTTTAGAAAGTTAAAGATCGACGGGCATTTTGCTCTCAGCACTTTTAAACTGTTCCTGAACTGCATTCTGGTATCTATACTTGCTGATGAGAAGCTTGCTGTTCCTTTGAAGCTATCACAGATTACGTACTAAGATCGTGTTTATCCTTGATGTCTTGTAGGTTAATAGTGAACTTCTGCTTTTATTTTAAATGTATATTGCCTGTCAAGAAGTAGGTTTTGATGGCTAAATGTTTCAAATAATGTTGTTTTTTTTTTAATATATACTACTTCCTTTTTCTTTTAGAATTGTTTCATTTCTCTACTCATGTTTTCTCATTCCTGCTTTGTAGCGTGAAAGTAGAAATGATGCATCTCTTCTTTGGATAAATCCCTTGCCTCTATTCCATTCTAGAACTTTGCCTACTAGTTCCCCCACAATATTCTCTTCTTCCCAGAACTTGCCGGGTTGAGTCTCCCCAGAGCCAAAGAGTTGGTTCTTCCAACAGACGAAAAGTCTCTAGTTCCTGCCTAGCAGCTGGCTCATGCAGTACTTAACTGGCAAACTTTGAGTTTATAAATGACAGGAAACGCGCCTTTCAGAAATGCTCAAACAGTAGGGAAGAAGGAATTGGCAGCTAGTGAAGCAGAGCAAGAGCTGGAATTGGCATAGTGCGTGTCGCCTTAGCTGGATGGTCTTGGCAGCATGCAGTTGGATTGGCAGAAGTAATCCCAAGGGCTGCTGGCTTCAGTTTTGATAGCCTCTTTGGAGTCTTCTCAGAAGTCTCCAAAATGATAGTGTAATCTTAAAATGGCTAGCTTTCTGCTTATGAAAGAGGCAAGAGAGATGAGCACTTTTTTAGGCTTAAGGTACTCTTTAAGAAACAAAGGGCCAGGCGCGGTGGCTTATGCCTGTAATCCCAGCACTTTGGGAGGCCAAGGTAAGAGGATTGCTTGAGATCAGGCTGGGCAACATAGGGAGAACTCTGTCTCTACAAAAAAAAAAAACTTTTTTAGATTAGCCAGGGGTGGTGGCCTTTGCCTATCCCAGCTACTTGGAAGGCTAAAGTAGGAAGATCACCTGAGCCCAGGGAGGTCAAGGCTGCAGTGATCCATGATTGAGCCACTGCACTCCAGCCTGGGTGACAGAGTGAGACCTTGTCCAAAAAAAAAAAAAAAAAAAAAAAATTACGAGTTGGAAGGAATTTTTTAAATCAGATGAGTGTTTCAGAGAGTCTCTTAGTCTTCCTCCTTAAGATTTCTCACAGTGGGTGCAACTCTTTTGTTGGTAAACAATTTCTAAGTAAGTAACTCACTGTGCACATTTATTATCTCTGAGAAGCCTTGGTTATCTAGTTATGGTGAAAAACTTTCTTTGCCTTTTTTTTTTTTTTTTAATGTTAAAGACTTCAATATTTCGTTCAGGTCATGGAGTTGAGTAAACTTAGTTTCAGTTCCAGACCAAAATCCATTTAAAAACAACAACAAAAAAAACCCAGGAGTATCTATTTTACAAGCCAAAGGGAAACCCTGGCATCCTTCCAGGTTCCTGGAGGCTGATCATGTTGGCTGACATGCATGTCTCCATGCCTTTGTGATGTCTTAGATTTTGTCCCCCACAAAGTAAATACACTTAACCTTACTGTTTGCTCATACTTGTATGTCTTCACGATAGATGATTAGGAATTACTCATTGGCAGACTTCACCAGTTATGCAAACTTTCAGTTGAGCAGCTTTGTTCTTCTGTTATTTCAAGCCGTAGTTCAGAGTCTGCCAAGAAGTCCAAAGGAAGTTTTGCCGATAGGCATCTGGCACAAATCCATTGGGAAGCAGCTTATGTCCTGTGAACATCCTTCAGTCCCAAAGAATGTATCCAAGAAAAGGTTCAGACAATGCAACTAGACCTTAACTTAAATGGAAGGAATGTGTAACAAGACTGGGTAACGCTAATGGGCCTTTTCCAACCTAGGTCTCATAGACTTAAATTCAGGTGAAAAAGGCTTATAACTTTTGCTCTGCCTGCTGAGTTTTGCAAGTAAAAATTTAAATTATCTGCCTATTTGGGGTGTCCAAATCCTGACACAGGCTTGTTCTAGCATAGGCTTATTTTAGTCTCGATTTCTTTTCTTCTTTATTTTTTGAGACAGAGTCTCGCTCTGTTGCCCAGGCTGGAGTGCAGTGTCATGATCTTGGCTCACTGTAACCTCCACCTCCCAGATTCAAGCGATTCTCCTGCCTCAGCCTCCTGAGTAGCTGGAATTACAGGCACTTGCCCAGCTAATTTTTGTACTTTTAGTAGAGATAGGGTTTCATCATATCAGCCCAGCTGGTCTCGAACTCCTGACCTCAAGGGATCCACCCGCCTCAGCCTTCCAAAGTGCTGGGAGTACAGGCGTGAACCACGGCGCCCGGCTCATGGCTTATTCTGAATCCCATATAAGAATGAAGTGTACCAGAGAGCCAATTTAATGATTGGCAAAAGTTGACAGCATATTTATGTGAGCTGCCTTACATTCCCAGAGGAAAATTTTCTTGAAAAGTAATCTTTGGTTAAGAAGATGCTTCATGGATAGGAAATTGGAGCAAAGGGAATTGGACAACGTTCAGAAATGTCTTCACCAAGCCTCAGACATCTGATGAGTCAACTTTTCTTCAAGACATGATTGCCAACAGCACACATCATTGTCTGTCATTCTAGGGCAGCATCTCCTGGTGTGGAAAAACACTTAGTTTGCTTCTAACTCTGCTGCTTCTATTTGACAAGTTCTGTTGCTTCTGTTTTCATTCCAGGATAGGACATTTTAAAGTCTACACATTGATTCTTCATGTATGTGCCCTTTTTTTCTGTTACATTTTGGTCCTTTTGACCCTTATCTACTGGCCACTATTCCTTTTCCAAAGCTTCACACAACATTTCTCTTAAGTTTATGCTTAAGCTTCATTTTGGGTTTGTTATTTCTCATCAGCAAAACAAGAACATGGACAGCCCTTCATCACTATGTCAGAAAGATAACTTTGTTTTTGTTTCTCACAACAGCAGCCTTGGACGTGTTCCAGGCTAAGACACATGCATGTTCGGGCCAGGCTTTCACTCTGAGGAGGATGCTGCTACATTAGTGTTCTCTGGGGATATTTAGGAATTGCTCTCTGAAACCAGTACCAGGAATAGTCATTTTTTAATAAGTAAATGAATAGTTTTTCTCTCATAGTTATGGGAAATCATGCAACTAACTTTTTAAAAAATTAGCTGCGAGGAAGCTTAAAGCCAGATTTGTATAACAGCATTTTTGGCTTCATCTTATCTTGAGTGTTCAGGTCCCTATGCTCTTATTTCTTCACCTCCTTTGTTTTATCTTTATAGATTATGTGTATTTTATAAGCAGCATAAAATTCTTTTTGGAACAAAGCCCAGGAAACAAATAATTACACAGTCATGACGAAATACTGTGGGGTAAATCTGGGAAAGTTACACATTAGGTTTAGTTTGACCATTGAAAACGTCTTTATCACCACCAGCTTCCCCCAAGTATATTGTTCAGAAGAACATAATACGGACATTCTTAGTGAGATAAAATATTTAGATCCCACCCTTAATTTTTTTTTAAATGGTCAAGATTAACTTAATGGTCTTGATACAAGGACCAGAATGATGAAGTAATGCTAACATTGAGCACAGTTGATAGTCAGTGTTGGCATTAATTCACTTGGTCTATCCAGTTATAAAATAAAAAAGGCCATAAAGGGATAAATGACACATGGTAATTGTGTGACACACTGGGGGCTGTGACTTACATAGTATCTTCCAAAGAGAGATGCTGTTCTTCTGACTTAAATAGTGAAGAATGAAATAATTTTATTTTGTGTTCTTCGTTGGTGAAGAGAAACAGAAGTGATCTGGCCAAGCTGTGCAGGACAGGCCCCTAACACAAATCTCCACATAATAGTTTAGTAGGAAGGCAAGTCCTCTTCTGATGTATCTGTTCTAAAAATGCTGAATAGCCACAAGGGAGATTTCATTTAGCTAACAGCTATATTAATACTTGCAGTGTGTTACATTATCCTAGAAAACATGGAGTATGCCAGAGAACTTTGCCAAGTTGTAAACAATATGGTACAAATTTAGTACATCTGTTTATACAGGTGCTGAAGAAACAAATGATTAGAGATGGGTGGGTGATTAGAGATGATGAATTGAATTTTGGGTTAACTCTTACATAAATAAGAGGTACATGATGGGGGTTGAAGATATAAAGGAAGAGACAATAGAGTTTAAGTGATTTTCATTTGTAGGAAACTAGTTGATATGGTTTGGCTGTGTCCTCACCCAAATCTCATCTTGAATTGTAATTCCCACTTGTCAGTGGGAGGTGATTGGATCATGGGGGGTGGATTTCCCCCTTGCTGTTCTTGTGATAGTGAGTTCTCATGAAATCTAAGGGTTTAAAGGTGTGACACTTGCCCCATCCCTTACTCTCTCTCTCTCCCTCCTGCTGCCAAGTAAGACGTGCCTTGTTACCCATTTGTCTTCCGCCACGATTGTAAGTTATTTGAGGCCTCCCCAGCCAACTGAGTCAATTAAACTCCTTTTTTTTTCTTTTTTTTTTTTTCTGAGACAGTTTCGCTCTGTCACCCAGGCTGGAGTGCAGTGGCACAATCTCAGCTCACTGCAACCTCTGCCTCCCAGGTTCAAGCAGTTCTCCTGCCTCAGCCTCCCGAGTAGCTGGGACTACAGGCACACGCCACCATGCCCAGCTAATTTTTGTATTTTCAGTAGAGACGGGGTTTCACCATGTTGCCCAGGTTGGTCTCGAACTCCTGACCTCAGGTGATCCACCCCCCCCCCCCCCTTGGCCTTCCAAAGTGTTAGGATTACAGGGGTGAGTCTAAACTCCTTTTCTTTATAAATTACCCATTCTTGGGTCGTTCTTTTTTTGTTTGTTTTTTGTTTTTGTTTTTGAGACAGAGTCTCACTCTGTCTCATCTGTACACACCCATCTTATGCACGTTTAAGATACTTTGCAACTTAAAAGTTTCAATTCCTTTATCTTCACCTGACAGTTATTTAGCTATATCTGAAGGTGGTTTATAAAGATTTTCAGAAAGTTCAGTTTTCCATTTTTCACTAATTCATGTAATGATGCAATCAAATTTTTAAACATAAACTTCTGTGCCTTGGTACAAATACTTCTAAGAATTTATGTAATAGAACTTCTAAGTCAAAGAGCACAAACTTTTAAAATTGACAGACACTTCCAAATCATCATGGTCCCAAATCATCATGGTAGTACATGTATTTTATGGTCAATAAATTTATTAAAGAAAGGAAGAAATCATCTTAGTATAAATCATGCCTTTCACTTTTATGAAAAATAAAGCAGCCGGGCGCAGTGGCTCATGCCTGTAATCCCAACACTTTGGGAGGCTGAGGTAGGCGGATCACTTGAGGTCAGGCGTTCGAGACCAGCCTGGCCAACATGGTGAAACCCCATCTCTACTAAAAAATACAAAAATTAGCCGGGCATGGTGGTGTGCACCTGTAATTCCAGCTATTCGGGAGGCTGAGGCAGGAGAATAGCTTGAACTTGGAAGGCGGAGGTTGCAGTTGCAGTGAGCCGAGATTGTGCCACTGCACTCCAGCCTGGGCAAAAGAGCAAGACTCCATCTCAGAAAAAACAAGAAAAAGCAATGTATGATTCTAGACTGTATGTCTAGTATATATTAGTCTGTTTTCACACCGCTATAAAGAACTACCTGAGTAATTCCAGCACTCTGGGAGGCCAAGGTGGGTGGATCACCTGAGGTCAGGAGTTCAAGACCAGCCCGGCCAACATTGCTTGCTTTCAGTTGTTGCTTTCAGTTCTTAATCTTCCGTCCACCCCTATTTTTCAAAATAAAAATAACTGACTGTCTCTGGATGCCCTTTTTAGCATTTTGATGATCAAAGGTTTAAGCTTTTGCCAACTACGCAAAAGAAATTTCTTTTGACTCACAGGAAGTCATACCAAGGCCAATCAAGGGACTTGTGAGAGGAGAGGGGAAGGCAGCCCCTCGAGTGACAGTTCTAGTGGGCACTTTTCTTTAAAGCTTTCATGTATATTTTTGACAGCTCTAGAGAAATATATATATAATATAAATATTATATATTATTTTATTTATTTTATTTTATTTTTTTGAGACAGAGTCTTGTACTGTCACCCGGGCTGGAGTGCAATGGTGTGATCTCTGCTCACTGCAGCCTCCGCCTCCCAGGTTCAAGCAATTCTCCTGCCTCAGCCTCTCGAGTAGCTGGGATTACAGGTGCCTGCCACCATGCCTGGCTTATTTTTTGTATTATCAGTAGAGATGGGGTTTCACTATGTTGGCCAGGCTGGTCTGGAACTCCTGACCTTGTGATCTGCCCACCTCGGCCTTCCCAAAGTGCTGGGATTACAGGCCGTGAGCCACCGTGCCTGGCAGCTCTGGCTGTATTTTAAATCATATCTGTACCCATTGAGAGCTTCATACTGGTTTATGAATCTGGCTTAGGAGATAGAGAAACCCAGGTTTGAATCCTGGCTCCACCAGGTGGTGTGTGACTTCAGGCAAATAACTTAACCTCTCTGGCTCAGTTTTTTCAATTCTAAAATGAGAATGTTGTTAGTTTCTAGAAATTGGATCTGTTGTGGGGTACAAATGAGGTCATGCACAGCACCTCACACAGAGGAGACCCAAACTGATCTTGCCACATGGCTGCTGCATACACTCACCCTTGTCAGAGTTATTTTTGCCTCAACCTGAATTTTTATCTCAGCATGCTTTTTACCCATCTCTACTACTCTTATGTGAAAACAAAGGCAGTATTCAAAGGTATCATAAATGTATTAACTGGAGTCCTACTGGAATGGAATAACTGGAATTCAATAGACTGAGCAGGGGCCTTTTTGTATGGGAATTTAATAATATTTACCAATTTTAAATGTTCAGGCACTTTTGACTCAGCAGTTTTACTTCTAAGAACATGTTGCAATAGAGGTATTCAAACAGGGCACAAATTTTATGTACAAAGATTTTATTGAAACATTGAAGTTGGAAACTATGCACACACACTGTAGGTGAGGTAAATCAACTGTGGTATATCTATTTGAGGGAATACTCTTGTCAAAATGCAGTAGGGACGTTTGAGTGAAAAAAGATATCCAAGTTAAGGTAAAAAAGCAAATTAGGATGTTATTTATTGTATCCATTCCTTGTTTTATTTTTTTTTTATTTTTATTTTTTTTTTGAGACAGAGTCTTGCTCTGTCACCCAGGCTGGAGTGCAATGGCGTGATCTCTGCTCACTGCAAGCTCCGCCTTCTAGGTTCACACCATTCTCCTGCCTCAGCCTCCCGAGTAGCTGGGACTACAGGCGCCCGCCACCACACCCAGCTAATTTTTGTATTTTTTTTTTTTTTTTAGCAGAGACGGAGACGGGGTTTCACCGTGTTAGCCAGGATGGTCTCGATCTCCTGACCTCGTGATCCTCCTGCCTCAGCCTCCCAAAGTGCTGGGATTACAGGCATGAGCCACCACGCCCAGCTCTTGTTTTAAATTTTTACTACATTTTTTTTACTCATAGAATATGTCTGCCTGACCTTTCTGGTTTTCCATGTCTGCCTTTTCACTGGGCTTCTGTCATTCTTCTTGAGCATTTGGCTTGAAAGAACGAAGCACTGAAGCTGTTTGGGTATAGCACTTACTTTAGGTTAGGTAGGTGGTTGATTGTAGAGGTCTAAATTACTTGGTCATGTATAAGTTTTTGTGATTAACCTTGGTAATTCCTAGACAAATTCTTGATATTTTCAGATTTGTTAGCACACTGTTGTACTTTAATTTTTCTCTTGTCTAGTTATCCTTTCCCATTTCAATTTTATTGAAAAACAGGCAAAAGTTATTCCTTATATTCAAAGAACCAGCCCTTTTGTTATTTCTGGAGTGTTTTTGTTAAAAATATTTTCTTCAGAGGAAACCAAAGGCTTAAAGTTGTTTAAAAAAAGTAGTTAAGGGCCAGGCGCAGTGGATCACCTGAGGTCAGGAGTTGGAGACCAGCCTGACCAGTATGGTGAAACCCAATTTTACTAAAAAGACAAAAGTTAGCTGGGCATGGTGGCACACGCCTGTAATCCCAGCTACTCAGGAGGCTGAAGCAGAAGAATCGCTTGAACCCAGGAGGTGGAGGTTGCAGTGAGCCAAGATTGTGCCACTACACTCCAGCCTGGGAGACAGAGCAAGACTCTGTCTCAAAAAAAGAAAAAAAGGAAACAATTAACTGAATTTTTCCTTTAAAGATTTAAGATGATAGTAGTTGAGATTTTTCTTGAAAAATGTAAACAAATGAGGTAGCAGAAAGGGTACAGCCCAACTACTTTTGAGTGGGATTGATTTTTCACCTGTGTCATAGGTGGGCATCTAGAGAGACAAAGAGACTCTCAGATTTAAGTAAACACGATTAAAATTCCTACCAAACAGGGTGAGTAAACTGTGACCTACGGAATGGCCTCCTGGTAAGTCTGCATTGGGGGACAAGCGAGTGGCACGGCCTGTGTGTCTGATGTGGGGTTCTGCCGTTGGTGATCGGTATCTCTCCATGGATTTATGGTGCTTAGTGCTCTGCTCTTTGCCTCTGCTCTGGGCTCACAGGAAAAAGGTGGAACCATTAGTGCCACTAGTGATCTCCATGTGGGAAGAGTGATGTCATTTGGTAGTCCGACATTAAATGGCACAAATTGGTTTCTACATCTAGTAAAGCTGTCAGAGCCCAGTGTTACTGTTTTCTTTGGCTGATTTTTGAAAACGGCTTAAAATTTTAGAGATTTCTACCAAGTTCCTGAGATTTTTGAAAGCAAAACTGTTGCTCTGCGGTTGTTTGAGACTTTTTAAGAATTTCAGGACGGGCGCGGTGGCTCACGCCTGTAATCCCAGCACTTTGGGAGGCCGAGGCGGGCAGATCACCAGGTCAGGAGTTTGAAACCAGGCTGACCAACATGTTGAAACCCTGTCTCTACTAAAAATACAAAAATTAGCCGGGCATGGTGGTACACACCTGTAATCCGAGCTACTCAGGAGGCTGAGGCTGGAGAGTTGCTTGAACCTGGGAGGCAGAGGTTGCAGTGAGCCAAGATCGTGCCACTGCCCTCCAGCCTGGGTGACAGAGCAAGACTCTGTCTCAAAAAAAGAAAAGAATTTCAGAAAAGTGTTTAGGTTAAAAAAATTAGAAATTAGGATCTGTCTTATGGCTGTGTGTATACATACAACAGTACTGATGGGTTAACTTGAGTACTTGGGAGCTGAATTTATAGTATTATGCAATAGGAGTCTAAGATTCAAGAGAATCCCATGAAAGTGTTTATCAAGTAGTTCATGTCTAAGTTGTGTAAGACAAAATATCTTCTTTTTTATTTATTTATTTATTATTATACTTTAAGTTTTAGGGTACATGTGCACAATGTGCAGGTTAGTTACATATGTATACATGTGCCATGCTGGTGCGCTGCACCCACTAACTCGTCATCTAGCATTAGGTATATCTCCCAATGCTATCCCTCCCCCCTCCCCCCACCCCACAACAGTCCCCAGAGTGTGATGTTCCCCTTCCTGTGTCCATGTGTTCTCATTGTTCAATTCCCACCTATGAGTGAGAATATGCGGTGTTTGGTTTTTTGTTCTTGTGATAGTTTACTGAGAATGATGATTTCCAGTTTCATCCATGTCCCTACAAAGGACATGAACTCATCATTTTTTATGGCTGCATAGTATTCCATGGTGTATATGTGCCACATTTTCTTAATCCAGTCTATCATTGTTGGACATTTGGGTTGGTTCCAAGTCTTTGCTATTGTGAATAATGCCGCAATAAACATACGTGTGCATGTGTCTTTATAGCAGCATGATTTATAGTCCTTTGGGTATATACCCAGTAATGGGATGGCTGGGTCAAACGGTATTTCTAGTTCTAGATCCCTGAGGAATCGCCACACCGACTTCCACAATGGTTGAACTAGTTTACAGTCCCACCAACAGTGTAGAAGTGTTCCTATTTCTCCACATCCTCTCCAGCACCTGTTGTTTCCTGACTTTTTAATGATTGCCATTCTAACTGGTGTGAGATGGTATCTCATTGTGGTTTTGATTTGCATTTCTCTGATGGCCAGTGATGGTGAGCATTTTTTCATGTGTTTTTTGGCTGCATAAATGTCTTCTTTTGAGAAGTGTCTGTTCATGTCCTTGGCCCACTTTTTGATGGGGTTGTTTGTTTTTTTCTTGTAAATTTGTTTGAGTTCATTGTAGATTCTGGATATTAGCCCTTTGTCAGATGAGTAGGTTGTGAAATTTTTCTCCCATTTTGTAGGTTGCCTGTTCACTCTGATGGTAGTTTCTTTTGCTGTGCAGAAGCTCTTTAGTTTAATTAGATCCCATTTGTCAATTTTGGCTTTTGTTGCCATTGCTTTTGGTGTTTTGGACATGAAGTCCTTGCCCATGCCTATGTCCTGAATGGTATTGCCTAGGTTTTCTTCTAGGGTTTTTATGGTTTTAGGTCTAACGTTTAAGTCTTTAATCCATCTTGAATTGATTTTTGTATAAGGTGTAAGGAAGGGATCCAGTTTCAGCTTTCTACATATGGCTAGCCAGTTTTCCCAGCACCATTTATTAAATAGGGAATCCTTTCCCCATTGCTTGTTTTTCTCAGGTTTGTCAAAGATCAGATAGTTGTAGCTATGCGGCGTTATTTCTGAGGGCTCTGTTCTGTTCCATTGATCTATATCTCTGTTTTGGTACCAGTACCATGCTGTTTTGGTTACTGTAGCCTTGTAGTATAGTTTGAAGTCAGGTAGTGTGATGCCTCCAGCTTTGTTCTTTTGGCTTAGGATTGACTTGGCATTGCGGGCTCTTTTTTGGTTCTGTATGAACTTTGAAGTAGTTTTTTCCAGTTCTGTGAAGAAAGTCATTGGTAGCTTGATGGGGATGGCATTAAATCTGTAAATTACCTTGGGCAGTATGGCCATTTTCATGATATTGATTCTTCCTACCCATGAGCATGGAATGTTCTTGCATTTGTTTGTATCCTCTTTTATTTCATTGAGCAGTGGTTTGTAGTTCTCCTTGAAGAGGTCCTTCACATCCCTTGTAAGTTGGATTCCTAGGTATTTTATTCTCTTTGAAGCAATTGTGAATGGGAGTTCACTCATGATTTGGCTCTCTGTTTGTCTGTTATTGGTGTATAAGAATGCTTGTGATTTTTGTACATTGATTTTGTATCCTGAGACTTTGCTGAAGTTGCTTATCAGCTTAAGGAGATTTTGGGGTGAGACAGGGGGGTTTTCTAGATATACAATCATGTCATCTGCAAACAGGGACAATTTGACTTCCTCTTTTCCTAATTGAATACCCTTTATTTCCTTCTCCTGCCTAATTGCCCTGGCCAGAACTTCCAACACTATGCTGAATAGGAGTGGTGAGAGAGGGCATCCCTGTCTTGTGCCAGTTTTCAAAGGGAATGCTTCCAGTTTTTGCCCATTCAGTATGATATTGGCTGTGGGTTTGTCATAGATAGCTCTTATTATTTTGAGATACGTCCCATCAATACCTAATTTATTGAGAGTTTTTAGCATGAAGGGCTGTTGAATTTTGTCAAAGGCCTTTTCTGCATCTATTGAGATAATCATGTGGTTTTTGTCTTTGGTTCTGTTTATATGCTGGATTACATTTATTGATTTGTGTATATTGAACCAGCCTTGCATCCCAGGGATGAAGCCCACTTGATCATGGTGGATAAGCTTTTTGATGTGCTGCTGGATTCGGTTTGCCAGTGTTTTATTGAGGATTTTTGCATCAATGTTCATCAAGGATATTGGTCTAAAATTCTCTTTTTTGCTTATGTCTCTGCCCGGCTTTGGTATCAGGATGATGCTGGCCTCATAAAATGAGTTAGGGAGGATTCCCTCTTTTTCTATTGATTGGAATAGTTTCAGAAACAATGGTACCAGTTCCTCCTTGTACCTCTGGTAGAATTCGGCTATGAATCCATCTGGTCTTGGACTCTTTTTGGTTGGTAAGCTATTGATTATTGCCACAATTTCAGCTCCTGTTATTGGTCTATTCAGAGATTCAACTTCTTCCTGGCTTAGTCTTGGGAGGGTGTATGTGTTGAGGAATTTATCCATTTCTTCTAGATTTTCCAGTTTATTTGCGTAGAGGTGTTTGTAGTATGCTCTGATGGTAGTTTGTATTTCTGTGGGATCGGTGGTGATATCCCGTTTATCATTTTTTATTGCGTCTATTTGATTCTTCTCTCTTTTTTTCTTGATTAGTCTTGCTAGCGGTCTATCAATTTTGTTGATCCTTTCAAAAAACCAGCTCCTGGATTCATTAATTTTTTCAAGGGTTTTTTGTGTCTCTATTTCGTTCAGTTCTCCTCTGATTTTAGTTATTTCTTGCCTTCTGCTAGCTTTTGAATGTGTTTGCTCTTGCTTTTCTAGGTCTTTTAATTGTGATGTTAGGGTGTCAATTTTGGATCTTTCCTGCTTTCTCTTGTGGGCATTTAGTGCTATAAATTTCCCTCTACACACTGCTTTGAATGTGTCCCAGAGATTCTGGTATGTTGTATCTTTGTTCTCGTTGGTTTCAAAGAACATCTTTATTTCTGCCTTCATTTCGTTATGTACCCAGTAGTCATTCAGGAGCAGGTTGTTCAGTTTACATGTAGTTGAGCAGTTTTGAGTGAGTTTCTTAATCCTGAGTTCTAGTTTGATTGCACTGTGGTCAGAGAGATAGTTTGTTTTAATTTCTGTTCTTTTACATTTGCTGAGGAGACCTTTACTTCCAAGTATGTGGTCAATTTTGGAATAGGTGTGGTGTGGTGCTGAAAAAAATGTATATTCTGTTGATTTGGGGCGGGGAGTTCTGTAGATGTCTATTAGGTCCGCTTGGTGCAGAGCTGAGTTCAATTCCTGGGTATCCTTGTTGACTTTCTGTCTCGTTGATCTGTCTAATGTTGACAGTGGGGTGTTAAAGTCTCCCATTATTAATGTGTGGGAGTCTAAGTCTCTTTGTAGGTCACTCAGGACTTGCTTTATGAATCTGGGTGCTCCTGTATTGGGTGCATATATATTTAGGATAGTTAGCTCTTCTTGTTGAATTGATCCCTTTACCATTATGTAATGGCCTTCTTTGTCTCTTTTGATCTTTGTTGGTTTAAAGTCTGTTTTATCAGAGACTAGGATTGCAACCCCTGCCTTTTTTTGTTTTCCATTTGCTTGGTAGATCTTCCTCCATCCTTTTATTTTGAGCCTATGTGTGTCTCTGCACGTGAGATGGGTTTCCTGAATACAGCACACTGATGGGTCTTGACTCTTTATCCAGTTTGCCAGTCTGTGTCTTTTAATTGAAGCATTTAGTCCATTTACATTTAAAGTTAATATTGTTATGTGTGAATTTGGTCCTGTCATTATGATGTTAGCTGGTTATTTTGATCGTTAGTTCATGCAGTTTCTTCCTAGTCTCAATGGTCTTTACATTTTGGCATGATTTTGCAGTGGCTGGTACCAGTTGTTCCTTTCCATGTTTAGCGCTTCCTTCAGGAGCTCTTTTAGGGCAGGCCTGGTGGTGACAAAATCTCTCAGCATTTGCTTGTCTGTAAAGTATTTTATTTCTCCTTCACTTATGAAGCTTAGTTTGGCTGGATGTGAAATTCTGGGTTGAAAATTCTTTTCTTTAAGAATGTTGAATATTGGCCCCCACTCTCTTCTGGCTTGTAGAGTTTCTGCTGAGAGATCAGCTGTTAGTCTGATGGGCTTCCCTTTGTGGGTAACCCGACCTTTCTCTCTGGCTGCCCTTAACATTTTTTCCTTCATTTCAACTTTGGTGAATCTGACAATTATGTGTCTTGGAGTTGCTCTTCTCGAGGAGTATCTTTGTGGCGTTTTCTGTATTTCCTGAATCTGAATGTTGGCCTGCCTTGCTAGATAGGGGAAGTTCTCCTGCATAATATCCTGCAGAGTGTTTTCCAACTTGGTTCCATTCTCCCCGTCACTTTCAGGTACACCAATGAGACGTAGATTTGGTCTTTTCACATAGTCCCATATTTCTTGGAGGCTTTGCTCATTTCTTTTTATTCTTTTTTCTCTAAACTTCCCTTCTCGCTTCATTTCATTCACTTCATCTTCCATTGCTGATACCCTTTCTTCCAGTTGATCACATCGGCTCCTGAGGCTTCTGCATTCTTCACGTAGTTCTCGAGCCTTGGTTTTCAGCTCCATCAGCTCCTTTAAAAACTTCTGTGTATTGGTTATTCTAGTTATACATTCTTCTAAACTTTTTTCAGAGTTTTCAACTTCTTTGCCTTTGGTTTGAATTTCCTCCCGTAGCTCGCAGTAATTTGATTGTCTGAAGCCTTCTTCTCTCAGCTCGTCAACGTCACTCTCTGTCCAGCTTTGCTCCGTTGCTGGTGAGGAACTGCATTCCTTTGGAGAAGGAGAGGTGCTCTGCTTTTTAGAGTTTCCAGTTTTTCTGCTCTGTTTTTTCCCCATCTTTGTGGTTTTATCTACTTTTGGTCTTTGATGATGGTGATGTACAGATGGGTTTTTGGTGTGGATGTCCTTTCTGTTTGTTAGTTTTCCTTCTAACAGACAGGACCCTCAGCTGCAGGTCTGTTGGAGTACCCGGCCCTGTGAGGTGTCAGTGTGCCCCTGCTGGGGGGTGCCTCCCAGTTAGGCTGCTCGGGGGTCAGGGGTCAGGGACCCACTTGAGGAGGCAGTCTGCCCGTTCTCAGAGCTCTAGCTGTGTGCTGGGAGAACCACTGCTCTCTTCAAAGCTGTCACACAGGGACATTTAAGTCTGCAGAGGTTACTGCTGTCTTTTTGTCTGTCTGTGCCCTGCCCCCAGAGGTGGAGCCTACAGAGGCAGGCAGGCCTCCTTGAGCTGTTGTGGGCTCCACCCATTTTGAGCGTCCTGGCTGCTTTGTTTACCTAAGCAAGCCTGGGCAATGGCAGGCGCCCCTCCCCCAGCCTCGCTGCCACCTTGCAGTTTGATCTCAGACTGCTGTGCTAGCAATCAGCGAGACTCCGTGGGCGTAGGACCCTCTGAGCCAGGTGCGGGATATAATCTCCTGGTGCGCCGTTTTTTAAGCCCGTCGGAAAAGCGCAGTATTTGGGTGGGAGTGACCCGATTTTCCAGGTGCCGTCTGTCACCCCTTTCTTTGACTAGGAAAGGGAACTCCCTGACCCCTTGCACTTCCCGAGTGAGGCAATGCCTCACCCTGCTTCGGCTCACGCACGGTGCGCGCACCCACTGACCTGCGCCCACTGTCTGGCACTCCCTAGTGAGATGAACCCGGTACCTCAGATGGAAATGCAGAAATCACCCGTCTTCTGCATCGCTCACGCTGGGAGCTGTAGACCGGAGCTGTTCCTATTTGGCCATCTTGGCTCCTCCTTCCCGACAAAATATCTTCTAATATTTCTAGAAACATTTGCTGATTGGGTATACATACTGGGTTTTTTCTTTCTTTTCTTTTTTGTCTTTTCTTTTTTTTTTTTGGGGGGGTGGGGGACAGAGTTTCACTCTCACCCAGGTTGGAGAGCAGTGGTGTGATCTCAGCTCACTGCATCCTGAACCACCTGGGCTCAAGTGATCCTCCCATCTCAGCCTGCCCTGAGTATCTGGGACCACAGGCAAGCGCTCCCATGCCTGGCTAATTTTTGTAATTTTTGAAGAGATGGGGTTTTGCCATGTTGCCCAGGCTGGTCTCAAACTCCTGGGCTCAAGCAATCCACCCACCTTGGCCTCCCAAAGTGCTGGGATTACAGGCATGAACTACTGTGCCTGGCTTTTTTTTTTTTTTTTTTTTAAACAAAAGCATATTACTGGCTTCTTCAGTTGTGGCTCATTTCAATAACTATTTCTTGTAATATGTGTCTTGGAACTAGCTTATCCTTGGAAGTGTTTTTCTCACTATATTGTTAGAAGGTAAACAAAGTGGAAAATGCATAAATTATGTGCACTGCTTCTGTACTTTAGAACTGTTAGTTGACTGGTAACATTACTGAACCTTGAACCTTGAATTGGCCTTTTTAGGAGCCCAGTCACGTGAACTCTTGAGTAAATGTGTCCCTTATCCCTGCAAGGACTATTTGACCCAGGAAGGGCACAACTGGCTTGAAGTGGGAAGTAGTGAAGGAATGAGGTACATAGATAAAATCTATTTATGAATGACCTTTCAGGAGTTAGCCTACAAAATATTTTCTAATTTCTTCATGTATAAAATGCAAAGGGGGCTGGGCGCAGTGGCTCACGCCTGTAATCCCAGCACTTTGGGAGGCCAAGGCGGGTGGATCATTTGAGGTCAGGAGTTCAAGACCAGCCTGGCCAACATGGTGAAACCCTATCTCTACAAAAAAAAAAAAAAAAAAAATTAGCCGGGTGTGGCGACAAGTGCCTGTAATCTCAGCTCCTTGGGAAGCTGAGGCAGGAGAGTAGCTTGAATCCGGGAGGCGGAGGTTGCAGCGAGCCGAGATCGTGCCATTGCACTCTAGTCTGGGCAACAAGAGTGAGATTCCATCTCAAAAAAAAACAAACAACAAAAAAAAAGCAAAGGGAAGGCACAGATGGAAGGAATAAGGAATTCTGTGGGAAAGCATCTTACGGCATCTTACCACTGAAGTGAATTAGCTCTCTCCTAATCCTGTCCTGTGCTTGGATGTGATAACTATTGAATGACGTGGTAAGGTTTCATACAATTTAGTCATATGTAACAAAATTCAGCTTTTCTCTTAAACACTTCACTATGTGTGTGTTTAAGGAGTGAAACCTACATAGATAAGGTGTGGAGCTGGTGTCTTTTAGTTCTGTTGTGTTTGATATGTAGCCCAGAATTTCATTTACTTGTTAAGAATCTACCTTGAGAGTGGTAGGTGGCTCTTACTTAATTTTTAATGCAAGCATGTCCCGCTATTCTAATATGATTAAACTTTACAACATCTACATATCTTTTAAATCCATAACTCAGTGACATTTTAAAGTTTAAGACAACAGTAGAGAAAAGTGAAATTTTAAATACCACTGTTTTCAGGATGACTGTATGAGATCTTCTTGACCTATTAGGTAAGGTCTTGTCAACTTCTTATGGTAGCTTTTCCTTAAACTTTCCTGGTATTCCTACTGCATGAGAAGGTGTCCATCCTAAAGCTAATGTTAACAAAAGCCTGATTTGTAGCAAATAAACATGCGTGTCCTGGCTTTCTTTTCTAACAGCAATCAGAAACGGAGACTGTTCATCTGTTTATCCCAGCTCTATCAGTCGGTGCCATCATCGGCAAGCAGGGCCAGCACATCAAGCAGCTTTCTCGCTTTGCTGGAGCTTCAATTAAGGTACTGTTCTACCAGCTGTGGTTCTCTGGTTCTTTAAGTAAGTTACAGAAATATGAATCTTCTTGCCACTTTATAATTTGAATAGAATGTTAAAGACACTATTAGGGTTACATAAGGATATGAAGAAAACCCCAAACAACAGTGGCTTACACCAAGGAGGCTAACTTCTCTGTGCAGAAAACACAGTTTGGAGGTGAACATCCGGGCTGGGTGTTGGCTCTGCCCCCACCAAGTCCTTGGACCTAAGTTCCTTCCAAGCCACCTTCCCCAGGTATGGCCTTGGTCCCTCTTGGTTCCAGATTGACACCATTCAGTGCTCCAGGAATCAGGTCTGTTGCCCAGCCAGTAGGAGAGGAGAACACAATAAAGAGCTTTTCTTCTAGGGAAGTTTCTTGTTAGCTACTGTGGGATATTTCTACCTATATTTCCATTGCCCAGAACTTGGCCAGACCAAGTTGAAGGGGCAAAATACAGGCTATGCACAGTCAGCTAAACATTTTGTAACTACAGAAGGTAACATACCAGAGGACAAATAATGGTGTCTGCCGTAATAGATAACTGTGTGTTCTGAAGATTCTGTATTTTGATGCGTTATTTAAGGAAAATAAAGGTTGGCCAGGTGCGGTGGCTCACACCTGTAATCCCAGCACTTTGGGAGGCCAAAGCAGGCAAATTGCTTGACCCCAGGAGCTGAAGACCAGACTGTGCAACATGGTGAGACCCCATCTCTACAAAAAAAAAAAAAAAAAAATGTTTAATTAGCAAGGCATGGTGGCACACACCTGTAGTCCCAGCTACTTGGGAGGCTGAGGTGGGAGGAACACTTGAGCTTGGGTGGTTGAGGCTGCAGTGAGCTATGATCACACCACTGCACTCCAGCCTAGGCCACAGAGTAAGACCCTGCCTCAGACAAACAAAGGCATGTGGTGTGCAGTATTCTTGAAACTTAGGGTACAGAGACTCCTAGAGTGTGTTGCATACACAGGAAGCCCAAGGAGCCCTGATGCAAGTGGGCCAAGGACCATACTTTGAGCACCACTGGTGTAGTGAACACAGGCAATGGAGGCAGACCCAGCTCTCCCTCTAGCTCTGTTAGCTGTGTGATCATGGTCCAGATAACTCAATTTCTCCAGCCTTCCATTTCCGCATTTGTGAAGTGGAGGTAATACTACTTCATCAGGATGTGGTGAGGATTAGCTGAGAGACAGCACGTGGAGGTCTCCATTAGAGCCCGGCACAGAATAAGTATATAGTATATGCAGGAGGGAGGCCTAAATTGTGAACCCACAGTAATTGCTGCCTTTCCCTAATTTCCTTCACGAAGGCTTTAATTCTGCATTTCAGCCAGTCACATGTAAATGTGAGGCTGGTTGGCCCAAGATGCGTATCAGTGATACCTGAAAGTATCTTAACTTGTTGTTGGGTCTGTTACAGATTGCTCCAGCGGAAGCACCAGATGCTAAAGTGAGGATGGTGATTATCACTGGACCACCAGAGGCTCAGTTCAAGGTATGTGCTCTAGAGTATGTGCTATGTCCACAGGTAACAAATGCACAGGTAGTCCATAACCTGGCGTCTCCCTTAAATATGTCTAAATCTCAGGAAGAGTCAATGGAAATTCTTACCTAAGAGCTGAGTAGAATCACACTCAAAATTATATTTCGAAATTAACCAAAAGTCTTTAATTTTAAGAGTTCTGTACTGGTTGCTGGGTTTACCTGTCTCTCAAAGGTTAATTTTGCTCAATGGTTTGTAATCCTATGCTAAGGTGAGACCTTAAAATTTACAAACCTGCCAGGTTAATATGCCTTGGAAACTTGTTTTCAGATGTTTTCCCTCCTGTCCCTGAGATTGCCTAGACTTGAATTAAAATGCCCCCTTTTTCCTTACCCTTGGATTATCTCTGTTAGACCCTGCCCATAGACTCTACAAATCTCTCTAATCCCTGGGATCTTAGAGATAGGAATGGCAGGAGCTCTTGTAGCATTTGTTCTGGTGTGAACCATTGCACGTTTAGTGGGATTTGAGGTCTTTGGGGCTGCAGTGTGCCTTTCAATGTCTACTGAGAGATGGTAGAGCTGAGACTTGGCAGCCAGGCTGCTAGTTCAAATCCTAGCTCTGCCATTTGCCTTGTATGACATTGGGCAAGTTACTTAACCTTTTTCTGTAAAACCAGGGATAAGAGCACCTACATCCTAAGGTAGTTTAAGGTTTACACAATATATGAAATGTTTAGAAAAGTGCCTGACACATGGGCAGCACAAAATTAGCGTGCTGGAGGTATTCAACAGACTATGGATGAATCAGACTAAGACCATGCCAAATTCATAAATATATTCCTTTTAGTGTATGATTTCTCCCATAAAATTTAGTATGGGTGTCTTGTCTTAGAACATTTAGTGGCTGTGTAAGAAGACAACTATTTAACCTTAAGCTGTAGTTTTTTTTTTTCTCTCTTTTTTTTTTTTTTTTTTTTTGAGACAGAGTCTCACTCTGTCTCCCAGGCTGGACTGCAGTGGCGTGATCTCAGCTCACTGCAAACTCCACCTCCTGGGTTCAAGCGATTCTCCTGCCTCCGCCTCCCGAGTAGCTGGGACTACAGGCATGTGCCGCCACGCCCAGCCAATTTATTTTTAGTAGAGATGGGGTTTCACCATGTTGGCCACACACTCAAACTCCTGACCTCAAGTGATCCGCCCACCTTGGCCTCCCAAAGTGCTGGGATTACAGGCATGAGCCACTGTGCTCCTGGCCAAGCCTTAGTTTTCTTAGCCTTAAAGTGTAACAGTAACTAGTAACAGTGCATACAGTTCTCTCCCCACCCCACCTCTCTCCCTTAAATCAAACAAAAAAAAATCACTTTCTTTGACTTCTATTTTCTCTGGGCCATTTTTTCACTAAAAACCCAAAGGTGCTTTCACTTCATTTATGGGAAGAATGGGAAACGAAGGAGGTGCTTTGAGATGTGGGTGGTTAGGTGAAGAAAGAAAATCATGCGAAGAAATTTATTCCTTCACAGCAGCCTTGTGATCCAGGCAGTTCAAATCTTAACTCAGAATTGTTGAAAACCGCTTCCTATCCCAAACCCTCAGGGTCACTTTTAGTTTGAAATCTTAAAAGATAAATACAAACATGTCTTTCCTTGGTGCTGAGCTTTTAGTCTTATAAGTGGAATTACTGTCCTGCAACTCCTATGATGTTTGTATGATAGGAACTTCAAAGTTCTTTCCCTGTATTCACTAATAAAACTCATGTTTTATAGTTAACTTAAATGTGACACTTAAGCCATAGTACTTAAATTTCATTTATGTGATTGGTGACAATGCTAAATGAATGTTTTACTTTAGAGATCTAAGGAATGGTAAACCACCTACCCCGTATTTTTTCTTACAAATTCAAGAGCTTCAGTTTTGGAGGATAGTGTATATCCCTAGTGTCTTTTTGACTGTGTTAAGTAATAGTAATATCTACATCATTGGCCTGAGGCATTAAGGATCATTGGAATATAGGGTATCAAGATGAATTTTGTTTTGTTGGTAGTGCCCTAAAATGAGCTCAGCTTTCTGAATCAGTGAACGCGTGTTGGGTACTATTGTTTTTTGTGGTTTACCCTGGCAGCTTGTCAAACCAACTCTCAGGCTCATTTCTCCTTTGCTATATGTAATAGGTTGTTTATATATAATAGGTTGTTTATATAGTTGCATGCAGTAGGTGATAGGATGTATTGACTCTAAATATTAGAAGTGTCTTGGCCAGGCGCGGTGGCCCACGCCTGCTATCCCAGCACTTTGAGAGGCCTAGGTGGGTAGATCACTTGAGTCCAGGAGTTCCAGACCAGCCTGGCCTACATGGCAAAACTCCATCTCTACTAAAAATACAAAAATTAGCCAGGCATGGTGGTGGGTGCCTGTAATCCCAGCTACTTAGGAGGCTGAGGCAGGAGAGTCACTTGAACCCAGGAGGCAGAGGTTGCAGTGTGCTGAGATCGCACCACAGAGAAAGAGACTCTGTCTCTAAAAAAAAAATAAAAAAATAAAATAAAAGGCAGGGCACAGTGAGTGGCTCATGCCCATAATCCCAACACTTTGGGAAGCCAAGGTGGGTGGATCAACTGAGGTCAGGAGTTCAAGACCAGCCTGGCCAACATGGTGAATCCCCGTCTCAACTAAAACAACAACAAAAAATTAGCTGGGTGTGGTGGCGGGCACCTGTAATCCCAGCTAGTTTGGGAGGCTGAGGCAGGAGAATGGCTTGAACCCGGGGGTCGGAGGTTGCAGTAAGCCGAAATCATGCCATTGCACTTCAGCCTGCATGACAGGGTGAGACTCTGTCTCAAAAAAGAAAAAAGTGTCTTATCTTGATGTTGTAGCCTCTTTAAAATATTCAAAGGAAAAACCACCTTTCTAAGAGTATGAAACACATTTAAATTGAAAACATTTTTCTCAGCAGGTTTCTAACTGGCCCATGTAGATGTGAGCTTGACTTTTAGTGAGCTTGGCATAGCTGACTCTGCAGTTCTGTCTCTTTTGCTCAAAAAAAATGTGACCAGGTGTGGTGGCTTGCACTGGTAATACCAACACTTTGGGAGGCCAAGGCAGGACTCTTGAGCCCAGGAGTTTGTGATGAGCGTGGCAACATAGCAAGACCCCCATCTCTATAAAAATTAGTGGCGCGGTGGCTCACACCTGTAATTCTAGCACTTTTGGAAGGCTGAGGTGGGCACATCACTTGAAGTCAGGAGTTCGAGACCAGCCTGACCAACATGGTGAAACCCCATGCCTACTAAAAATGCAAAAATAATTAGCCAGATGTGGTGGCGAGCACCTGTAGTCCCAGCTACTCAGGAGGCTGAGGCAGGAGAATCACTTGAACCTGGGAGGCGGGGGTTGCAGTGACCCAAGATCGTGCCACTGCACTCCAGCCTGGGCAACAAAGTAAGACTCCGTCTCAAAAAAAAAAAAAAAAAAAAAGTCAGGTGTGGTGTTGCATGCCTGTAGTCTGCTACTCAGGAGGCTGAGGTAGGAGGATCGCTTGAGCCCAGGAGGTTGAAGCTGCAGTGAGCTATGATTGTACCATTGCACTCCAGCCTGGACAACAGGAGGAACCCTGACTCCAACAAAAAGGAAAGAAAAATGCAATTGATGTCTCATGGCCAGCATGAGAAGTTTTACCTATCACAATTTTAGTACAAATGGCCATTTGCCCACAAAAATTCATTTTTATTAGGTTATTGTCTTTAACTGTTTTCGTCAGAAGAATATGGTTTATCCTTCTTTCACCAAGCATTCAGTTGCCTCTACTGTGATGGGCAGTAGTTATTGTCAACCTTTTAGGACTTCTAACTGCTCTCTTCTGTTATTTTCAACAATCTATGAAATCTAGTAGATGTATCACTGCAAAGGGCTATCCCACTTGGATTTGGGCCATCTTTCAAGTTAACTGACCTCTTCCATTTCACACATGAATGACACTAATAGGATGTGTTTTCATCTGCAGGCTCAGGGAAGAATTTATGGAAAAATTAAAGAAGAAAACTTTGTTAGTCCTAAAGAAGAGGTGAAACTTGAAGCTCATATCAGAGTGCCATCCTTTGCTGCTGGCAGAGTTATTGGAAAAGGAGGCAAAACGGCAAGTACTTCAGCAAAACCTGTGCAGTGGTATGAAAGGGAAAGCGTTGAAAGGTACTTAGGAGTTCCAAGTCCCCGAATTTTGGCTAATTTATAAAAAGCAGGACCATCTTGACCAAGGTTTGGAGAAGATTGCCTTTTGTTTCCTGTCTGAGTGTTGGTGCCAGCTATTAGTGAAAGTAATGCATCTCTTTCAGATCACTTTGTGTGAGATGATTGTCCTATATTTATAAAGGGCATTTAACGTTCTCCTGATAAAACTTTAGCTTTTTATGGAACAGACACTTAACAGGAATTTTAAAAATTTCATCTACAGCTTGTTACATCTGTAATGGAAAAAAAGCAAACTGTTTCTAGTCTCTAATACATATAACTTGTAAGTGGGTTTCAAAGCTGTTTATAATTTTGAAGTGATTGAGTACATACACTTTGGAATCAGACTCAGGATTTGAATCTGGTTTTGCCATTCACTTGTATAACTGGACAAATCAATTTCTTTGGATGAGCCTTGATCATCTTGAAGTGGGGATAATTCTAATAACCTCATGGAATTACCACTGGATTAAATGAAATTTGTAAAGCCATACATAGCTCACTGTCTGGCGCACAGTAAGTGCTTAGGAAGTAAGTTTTTAAAACTGCCACTTAATGTGATTTATATTTATCTCTTTCAGGTGAATGAACTTCAGAATTTGTCAAGTGCAGAAGTTGTTGTCCCTCGTGACCAGACACCTGATGAGAATGACCAAGTGGTTGTCAAAATAACTGGTCACTTCTATGCTTGCCAGGCAAGTGGGCTCTAAAATAAGCTTTTGTATCTTTCTCACATGGAAGCAATTCTCCCACAGGTGCTCCTACCTGATAGAATTAGTTAAGGTTGTTTGATGCTTAAGACTTTTCATCTCCCTTTTAGCAGGTGATTTCAGAGACTACTAGCAAACTGACTAGTATGTATCTTTAATCATCAAATGGATTTCTATTTGAAATTGTTGAAATGAAGGAGTACAGTAACTTTTAGTAGCTTTTGATCAAGTGGAATTTCAAAGCTCTGTCCTTTTCTAGGTTGCCCAGAGAAAAATTCAGGAAATTCTGACTCAGGTAAAGCAGCACCAACAACAGAAGGCTCTGCAAAGTGGACCACCTCAGTCAAGACGGAAGTAAAGGCTCAGGAAACAGCCCACCACAGAGGCAGATGCCAAACCAAAGACAGATTGCTTAACCAACAGATGGGCGCTGACCCCCTATCCAGAATCACATGCACAAGTTTTTACCTAGCCACTTGTTTCTGAGGACCAGGCAACTTTTGAACTCCTGTCTCTGTGAGAATGTATACTTTATGCTCTCTGAAATGTATGACACCCAGCTTTAAAACAAACAAACAAAAAAAGGGTGGGGGAGGGAGGGAAAGAGAAGAGCTCTGCACTTCCCTTTGTTGTAGTCTCACAGTATAACAGATATTCTAATTCTTCTTAATATTCCCCCATAATGCCAGAAATTGGCTTAATGATGCTTTCACTAAATTCATCAAATAGATTGCTCCTAAATCCAATTGTTAAAATTGGATCAGAATAATTATCACAGGAACTTAAATGTTAAGCCATTAGCATAGAAAAACTGTTCTCAGTTTTATTTTTACCTAACACTAACATGAGTAACCTAAGGGAAGTGCTGAATGGTGTTGGCAGGGGTATTAAACGTGCATTTTTACTCAACTACCTCAGGTATTCAGTAATACAATGAAAAGCAAAATTGTTCCTTTTTTTTGAAAATTTTATATACTTTATAATGATAGAAGTCCAACCGTTTTTTAAAAAGTAAATTTAAAATTTAACAGCAATCAGCTAACAGGCAAATTAAGATTTTTACTTCTGGCTGGTGACAGTAAAGCTGGAAAATTAATTTCAGGGTTTTTTGAGGCTTTTGACACAGTTATTAGTTAAATCAAATGTTCAAAAATATGGAGCAGTGCCTAATATCTGGAGAGCAGCACTACCATTTATTCTTTCATTTATAGTTGGGAAAGTTTTTGACGGTACTAACAAAGTGGTCACAGGAGATTTTGGAACGGCTGGTTTAAATGGCTTCAGGAGACTTCAGTTTTTTGTTTAGCTACATGATTGAATGCATAATAAATGCTTTGTGCTTTTGACTATCAATACCTAAAGAAAGTGCATCAATGAAGAGATGCAGGACTTTCAACTGACTGGCAAAAAGCAAGCTTTAGCTTGTCTTACAGGATGCTTAGTTTGCCACTACACTTCAGACCAATGGGACAGTCATAGATGGTGTGACAGTGTTTAAACGCAACAAAAGGCTACATTTCCATGGGGCCAGCATTGTCATGAGCCTCACTAAGCTATTTTGAAGATTTTTAAGCACTGATAAATTTAAAAAAAAAAATTAGACTCCACCTTAAGTAGTAAAGTATAACAGGATTTCTGTATACTGTGCAATCAGTTCTTTGAAAAAAAAGTCAAAAGATAGAGAATACAAGAAAAGTTTTTGGGATATAATTTGAATGACTGTGAAAACATATGACCTTTGATAACGAACTCATTTGCTCACTCCTTGACAGCAAAGCCCAGTATGTACAATTGTGTTGGGTGTGGGTGGTCTCCAAGGCCACGCTGCTCTCTGAATTGATTTTGAGTTTTGTTTGTGAGATGATCACAGTCATGTTACACTGATCTAAAGGACATATATATAACCCTTTAAAAAAAATCACTGCCTCATTCTTATTTCAAGATGAATTTCTATACAGACTAGATGTTTTTCTGAAGATCAATTAGACATTTTGAAAATGATTTAAAGCGTTTTCCTTAATGTTCTCTGAAAACAAGTTTCTTTTGTAGTTTTAACCAAAAAAGTGCCCTTTTTGTCACTGGATTCTCCTAGCATTCATGATTTTTTTTTCATACAATGAATTAAAATTGCTAAAATCATGGACTGGCTTTCTGGTTGGATTTCAGGTAAGATGTGTTTAAGGCCAGAGCTTTTCTCAATATTTGATTTTTTTCCCCAATATTTGATTTTTTAAAAATATACACATAGGTGCTGCATTTATATCTGCTGGTTTAAATTCTGTCATATTTCACTTCTAGCCTTTTAGTATGGCAAATCATATTTTACTTTTACTTAAGCATTTGTAATTTGGAGTATCTGGTACTAGCTAAGAAATAATTCTATAATTGAGTTTTGTACTCACCATATATGGATCATTCCTCATGTATAATGTGCCCCAAATGCAGCTTCATTTTCCAGATACCTTGACGCAGAATAAATTTTTTCATCATTTAGGTGCAGCTTGTTGTGTAGTATGTATGTTTTATTTTTGGTTTTCAATTGAATGGGAATGTTCTGAATTTGAGTTTTTCAAACTCTACGCAGATTTCTGTTATACCATGTCCAGCCATGGTACTTAATGTGAACCTTGATAATACTCTTGCATATGAACTAAGAACTAGAGCTTTCAGAGTTTTTCCTAACAAACACTTTGTTTACTTTCTTCTGTTACTGGAGTATTCTGGAAGGGTTACAGAAGTCCTCCTAGAAGAATATTATCACCTCAAAGAAAAAGTATAAAAATAGGACCAGTGGGCTATGTTTTATATTATTTTTTAAAATTTTTGCCATTCCATTAAACAGGGTTAAGATTTATATTTCAGCTAAATTAATAAAAATCTGAGCAGAGAACTCAAGCACAGGAGCCAGTGCTAACTCCAGGAAATTCTGATGACATTTCCAGGATAAAGGCAGCGTGTCATAAGTTTTGGGTAGAGTGTACTGATTTTTGGTTGCAGGTATAGCTCACTTATCGACAGTCTCTGCATGCCAGTTAGCAGGAGTGCCCATGAGGTACACAAGCCTTGTCCTAAGAGCAGCCTAACCAAGGAGACGGACTTTAGGAGCTGTATTTTCCAATAAGTGACTCACTCAATCCAAATCTGAAATGACTGACTAACGCAGTGCATAAAATATTTTATTCACATTTTAACTCCACTGGAGTCACAGATGAAGTATCATCTTCTTCTATTCCAAGAATGAAGTCTTCAGGTACTGTCTCAGGTGCTATCTGAGCTAACTGGTCATCATAAGAACGTAGGGTCCATAATTTCTCTAATTCATAGATTTCTCTGGTTTCTGGAAGCATCAAATGAATCACCATGCTGCCTGTCAGGGACAGATAAGAGATACAATGAAGGAATAGTTCATTTGCTTTTATTCTTTCTTACCTTACAACACACACTGGCTAACTCTAGGAATAGAGCAGTGGTTCTCAAGTGTGGTTCCCAGATTAGCATCACTGTGGACCCCATCCCGGCAAAAATACCACAGAAGAGAAGTGATGCTATGCCTTTCTCAGTGTACGTACAGGAGGCATATGTCAATATATAATATTGCTGGTGATAGTAACTTTATCAAAGAGACTAAAGGTGTCAGGATTCTCTTCGGTGACAATTCTCCATGGGTAACACACTTCTGCACATCTTTTGTGCAAAAACACTGCCTTTTGTTTTGACTATCCAAGAATGTTTGTATCGTGAGTATTCTTAACAGAAAGATACTACCTCCCTCCAGGGCAAAGGGCAGCTTTGCTTACAGCAGCATTTCTCAATTAGGTAATAATGGTAATGTTTAGAGTCATTTTTGATTGTCACAGTTGGAGAAGGGAGGATACTGCTAAACATCGTACCGTGCACGAGACACCCCTCCCCCACATGCAAAATTACCTGGTCCAAAACGTTAATAGCGACAAAAGTGAGAAACCATCAGAGCAAAAGTAGGCCTGCTTCCTGCCAGTTATAAAAAACCTAGACACCCTCATCTGAGTTCCAGTTTTACAACTGTGTGTGCTGGTGTCATCTGGCCCGTGTTGCCCTATGGAATCCTGGAATCCAGAGCTCAGGAAACCAGTGCAAAATGGATGCTGGCTACTGCTGTGAGTAATTAATAAACTGTTCCTTGTCTCTAACCCTCTAATAGTCTTGTCTTTTACCAGTATCCATGAAAACTGGCGGGACAACGTATTAGCTTACAAGCAGAATAAAATCTCAGATTCCTCAGTTCTTGACATACAGTTATGTTTTCCCCTTTGTAAATATTATCTTGTTGGGAGGTGCTTTGAAACTGTGTACACATTAATACCCAAAGTTGTTAGATCTTTTCAAAATTCTAGTCTTCTGCTCTTGTCCTTTCTTGTGCCTGGAATAACCTCATCCTCATCTCATTTATGCACCGCAGCCCCCAAACCTTCCTCTACCACTACTAAGGAATCTCTCCCGCCTCTACTATGTTATCCTGTTGTCCACCACCTTCCTGATCTGTGTGGCTAGTAGATACACACCAATGTAGTATATATCTTCCTCCAGGAGCGCATCATCTAGGGTACTTTGGTTTGGTTAGGTGAAAATTCTACATGTGAATAAGACCACCTGGATTATAACTAAAAAAACTTTTGTTACCTTAAACACACTTCAAAAATCTTACCTGGAAATACATTCATCAATTTGATCTCAATCCTTTTGCAACTGAAAACAATTCAAGATTAGCGTAGTACCAACAGTTACCTGTAAAATATGCCAGAATAACTTACCAAAATCCACGCACAGCCAGTCATCAGTGTCCTTCCCTTCTATCTTAACATGAGGGTCACGTTTACATTTCAGGTGTTTGTACTGCAAAAAGCCAGGTGGTTTATTAAAGGGAGAGGGAATGGGGGAAGCCTGTTCTTGCTGAAGGTCTTTTTGTTGTTGTTGTTGTTTTTAAATCTTTCTTACTCATTTCTCATTGCTATACTTTGCCCTGTGATGAATAACTTAGGGAAACTATTTCTCCCTCTAAATCTTATTCACCTTCACCTCTCTCCTGAATTCTCCTGCCCCAGCCCTTCTGAGAGGGTCACCCCATTCATTCACCAAGGTGCCTCTGAGGCTGAAAAAGCTAAGCTCAGTCAGCATTTGGTACCCACCTACATCCATCACTTGTGTTCATCCCAGCTTCCCTTCACCTTTAGGGACTGCAGATACTACCTTCTGTTTATAAAGCCAGGTTGTTTCAGTGCCACTGATTTCATCTCATCTGCCTTTATGACATGTTAATGGGACCCCGTCATCCTATAAATGTGCTCAGTTCTTTTGTTAAAACAGATATACTAATATCAAACAAGATGGCAATTAAGTAAAAACTGTTACAAGAGACAAAGGACATCTCATATACATCACCCCAAAATCAAAGGAAATGATAATTAGGGCAGGAAAAAGACAAAATCAATGAACCTAGGATTTGGTTCTTAGAGTGACTAAGAAAAAAGACAACTAAAATCTGAAATGAAAGAAGTGACACTACTGATTTTAGAGAAATGGGATTGTAAGAGTACTATGAGCAACTGTACACCAAACAACTGGGTAACCTAGACGAAATAGCAAAATTTCTAGAAACACAATCTACTGACTGAATCATGAAGAAATATAAAGTTTCAATAGACCATAACTAGTATGGGGACTGGATCAGTAATCAAAAATCTCCCAACAAAAGTCCTAGACCAGATGGCTTCCCTGATGAGTTTTACCAAATATTTAAACAAGAATGCAATACTCAAATTCTCCCCCAAAAATTGAAGAACAGGGAACACTTCCTAACTCATTCCATAAGACCAATACCCCTGATGAACATTTGATGCAAAAATCCTCAACAAAAATACTAGCAAACCAAACTCAGCACCATATTAAAAGGATTATAGACCATGACCAAGTGGGATTTATCCCTGGAATGCAAGGTGGTTCAACATAGAAAAACGGATCAATGCAATAACACCACATTAACAGAATGAAGAAAAAATCTATATGATAATCTGAACTAACACAGAAAAAGCATTTAACAAAATTCAATACCCTTTCACAATAAAGCACTCAACAAAGTGGGCATAAAAGGAAATTACCTCAACATAATAAAGGCCATGTGAGAAAAGCACACAGCTAATATATTCAATGGTGAGACTGAAAGCTTTCCTGTGAGATCAGGAACAAGACTAAGTATGCCTGCTTTTGCTACTTCTATTCAACACAGTATTGGAAGTTCTAGTCAGAGCAATTCATCAATAAAAAAAAAAAAAGGTACCCAAATTGGAAAGGAAGAAGTAAAATTATCTCTGAAGACAATACAACTTCATATGTAGAAAACCCCAAAGATTCCACAAAAAAAACCCAGTTAGGGCTACTAAACAAATTCAGCACACAAAAATCTATCGTATTTCTATACACTAACAATGAGAAACCTGAAAACAAAGTTTTTAAAATTCCATTTACAATAGCAGAATAATACTTTTTTTTTTAATTGAGACATTCTTGTTTTGAGTTTCGCTCTTGTTGCCCAGGCTGGACTATAATGGCGCGATCGCGGCTCACAGCAACCTCCACCTCCCGAGTTCAAGCAATTCTCCTGCCTCAGCCTCCCAGGTAGCCGGGATTACAGGCATGCGCCACCACGCCCGGCTAATTTTGTATTTTCAGTAGAGACGGGGTTTCTCCATGTTGGTGTGGCTGGTCTGGAACTCCCAATCTCAGGTGATCTGCCTGCCTCGGCCTCCCAAAGTGCTAGGATTACAGACATCAGCCACCGTGACCAGCCTAGCAGAATAATCTTAACCACAGGAGCAAAAGACTTGTACACTGAAGACTACAAAACACTGCTGAAAGAACTTACAGATGCCAGTAAATGGAAAGATATCTCATATTCATGGATGGGAAGACAATATTGTAAAGATGCCAATACTACCCAATGCAGTCTACAGATTCAGTGCAATCTATATCAAGATCACAATATTTTTTGAAGAAACAGAAAAATCCAACCTAAAATTTATGTGGGGCCGGACACGGTGCCTCACACCTGTAATCCCAGCCCTTTGGGAGGCCAAGGTGGGTGGATCACCTGAGGTTAGGAGTTTAAGACCAGCCTAGCCAAAATGGTGAAACCTCATCTCTACTAAAAATACAAAAAATTAGCTGGGCATGGTGGCGGGCGCCTGTAACCTCAGCTACTTGGGAGGCTGAGGCAGGAGAATTGCTTGAATCTGTGAGCCGAGATTGTGCCACTGTACTACAGCCTGGGCAACAAGAGCGAAACTCCATCTCAAAAAAAAAAAAAAAAAAATTATATGTACTCTCAAGGAACCCCAAATAGCCAAAACAATCTTGTAAAAGAACAAAGTTGGAGTCTCATATTTCTTGATTTCAAAACTTAGAACAAAGCTATGGTAAACAAAACAGTCTGAAACTGGCAAAAAGACAGACGCGCAGACTGATGAAACAGAATACAGAGCCCAGAAATAAACCCTTGTGCCTATGGTCAAATGATTTTCAACAAGGGAGCCAAGACCATTCAATGCACAAAGGACAGTCCTTCCAACAACAAACGTTGCTGAGGAAATGTCCACATGGAAAACTAACCGCCTACAAAAACTAACTCAAAATGGGTTAAATATCTAAACAGGTGACCTAAAACTATAAAACTCTTAGAAGAAAATAGGGAAAACATGATACTGGTTTGGCAATTATTTATTAGATATAATACCAAAGACACAGGCAACAGAAGAAAAAATAAATTGGACTTCACCAAAATTAAATACTTTCGTGCATCAAAGGACACTCTAAAAAGAGTAAAAAGGCAACCCACAGAATGGCAGAAAACATCTGCAAATCACATATTTGATAAGGGATTAATATCCAGAATATATAGAGAGCTCCTACAACTCAACAACAAAACAACAAACAACCTGATTTTAAAATGGGCAAAGAGTCTGGGCAATATAGTGAGACCCTGTCTCTATAAAAAATAAATTAGCTGGGCATTGTGGAGTAACTCCTACCATTCTACTTTCTGTCTCTATGAATTTGACTACTCCTACTCCTCTAGTCCTAGCAACTTGGGAGGCTGAGGTGAGAGGATCACTTGAGCCCAGAAGTTCCAGGCTGCAGTGAGCTATGACCACACCACTGCACTGAAGCCTGGGCAACAAAGTGAGACACTGTCTCTTTAAAACAAACAAAAAAGCAAAGGACTTTTCTTCAAAGAATATATACAAATGGCCAATAAGCAAAAGAAAATATGCTCAACATACTAATCCTTAGGGAAATACAAATAAAAACCGCAATGAGATATCACTTCATGCCCGTTAGGATGGCTATTACCAAAACGAGAAAATAAGTTGTTGATGAGGATGTGAAGACTGGAAACTCTGCACTGCTAGAGAAATGTAAAGTGGTGTAGCCACTATGAAAGAATACAGGAGCTCCTCAAAAAAATTAAAAACATTCAGCTTTGTGCTAGGCTGGTGAACAGAAAAAAAAATTAAAAACAGAATCACTATATGATCCAGCAATCCCATTTCTTTGCACATACCCCAAAGCATTAAAAGCAAGGACATAAACAATTTTTTTTTTTTGGAGACTGAGTTTCACTCTTGTTGCCCAGGCTGGAGAGCAGTGGCACAATCTCGGCTCACTGCAACCGCCACCTCCCAGGTTCAAGCGATTCTCGTGCCTCAGCCTCCCAAGTAGCTGGGATTACAGGAACCCTCCACCACACCCAGCTAATTATTGTATTTTTAATAGAGACAGGGTTTCACCATTTTGGCCAGGCTGGTCTTGAACTCCTAACCTCAGGTGAACTACCCGCCTTGGCCTCCCAAACTGCTGGGATTGCAAGCGTGAACCCAGCCTTTTTTTTTTTTTTTTTTTTTTTGAGACAGCGTCTTGCTCTGTCACCCAGGGTGGAGTGCAGTAGTACAATCTTGGCTCACTGCAGCCTCAAGCTCCTGGGCTCAAGCAATCCTCCACCTCAGCATTCCAAGTAGCTGGGACTACAGGCACACACCACCAAGCCCAGCCAATTTTTTATTTTATTTTTTGTCTTTTTTGTAGAGATGGGGTTTCACCATGTTGCCCAGGCTGGTTTCAAACTTCTGAGCTCAAGCAATCCGCCCACCTTGGCCTCTCAAAATGCTGGGATTACAGGCATGAGCCACTGTGCCCAGCCTCATGAACAGTATTTCTATACCCATATTTATACCAGCGTTATTCACAATAGCCAAAAGGTGGAGGCAATCTAAGTGTCCATCAATGAATAAGGGGATAAACAAAATGTGGTATATACGTAAGATAGAGTATTATTCAGCCTTAAGAAAGAAGGAAATTCTGGCACATGCTACTACATGGATGAACCTTGAAGACATTATGCTGTCAGATAAGTCGGTCACAAATCTATGATTCTACTTTTATGAGATACTGAAAAGTAGTCAAATTCATAGAGACAGGCAGTAGAATGGTAGCTGCCTAGGGAAGGAGAAATGGGGAGTTATTGTTTAATGAGTTCAGAGTTTCGTTTTTGCAAAATGAAAAAAGTTCTGTAGATGGATGGTGGTAATGATTGCACATCAATGTGAAGGTACTTAAAGCTACTGAACAACACATTTTAAAATTATTAAATGGGCTGGGCACAGTGGCTCATGCCTGTAATCCCAGCACTTTGGGAGGCCGAGGTGGTCAGGAGTTTGAGACCAGCCTGACCAACATGGTGAAACCCCATCTCTACTAAAAATAGAAAAATCAGCCAAGCGTGGTGGTGGGTGCCTATAATCCCACCTACTCAGGAGGCTTAGGCCGGAGAATCACTCAAACTCGGGAGGCAGAGGTTGCAGTGAGCTGAGATCGAGCCACTGCACTCCAGCCTGTGCGACAGTCTCAAAAAAAAAAGATTAAATGGTAGGTTTTACGTTATATATATTTTACCACAAACAACACAACTTTCTTGCCTTTGCATTTCTCTCATCTAAAATCTTTGTAAAGGCAATTTCTATTTCTTTATTCTTTCACAGAAACTTCTCTGTAAAACCTCCCATTCTTTTTACATCCGCAAGTCCAACGGTCACTAAGTCTTCTGACTCCATCCCACTATTACATCTGATAGAGACCCTGGTATGCTGTCTTTGTATATCTCTTCTTTATGCTTTCCTAGTTCTCTTCCTATCTCTCCAATTACCCTGTTTTTGGCATCTTCTTCTGCTCTGTCATGTTGTACCAGGGTTTTGTGTACAGGCCCCACCTTTTTATTTTACAATCCTTCTCTATACAATCTTGGCTACTCTTTCGGTCTTAACTGCCTCCTCTATGACCACTTCTCAACAGACTAAGACTAAGAAAGGTATGATGGCCCTGTGGAATGGTACCAGAGTCAGCTAGAGGCTTCCAAGTACTTTCTTCCTCATTCTGATTCACATTCAGTGCAACTGGAAAACAATCCCCCTTTCTTTCCTCAACTAGACCTGTAAGGGCAAGGACTACATCTTTTTTGTTCTTACCTTCCCAATACCCCGTACAGTGCTTGGGAACACTGGGCATGCTCAAATCTTTGAATGAAACTCCAGGCCAGCACTGTCCAATAGAACGTTTTACAATTATGAAAATGCTTTATGGCCGTCCCATATGGTAGCCATTAGCCAAACGTGGCTATTGAGCATTTGAAATATAGCTAATATAACTGCAGAACTGAATTTATATCTTATTTATTTATTTTTTTTGAGACAGAGTCTGGCTCTGTCACCAGGCTGGAATGCAGTGGCACAATCTCAGCTCACTGCAACCTCCGCCTCCCAGGTTCAAGTGATTCTCCTGCCTCAGCCTCCCGAGTAGCTGGAATTACAGGCACACGCCACCACGCCCAGCTAATTTTTGTATTTTTAGTAAAGACGGCATTTCACCATGTTGGCCAGGATGGTCTTGATCTTTTGACCTTGTGATCCACCCACCTTGGCCTTCCAAAGTGCTGGGATTACAGGCTTGAGCCACCACGCCCGGCTGAATTTATATTTTAATTTATAATTAAATAGGCACATGTAGCTAGTGGCTACCGCAATGGATAGCGGCTCTAGAAATCCCTCTGGTTATACTGTCCTCTAGCTTGCCTCAGGTTATAAAATACTATCTTCCGGCCGGGTGTGGTGGCTCATGCCAGTAATCCTAGCACTTTAGGAGGCTGAGGCAGGCAGATCCCGAGGTCAGGAGTTTGAGACCAGCCTGACCAACATGGAGAAACCCGTCTCTACTAAAAATCTGGGCGTGGTGGCGCATGCCTGTAATCCCAGCTACTCGGGAGGATGAGGCAGGAGAATCGCTTAAACCCGGGAGGCGGAGGTTGCGGTGAGCAGAGATCGCGCCATTGCACTCCAGCCTGGGCAACAAGAGCAAAACTCCATCTCAGTTAGAAAAAAAAAAATAAATCTTCCTTGCGGTCACAAGAGAAAAGATTTAGAAATATCCTAACTCAATAGGGCTGGATATTTGCTCCCATATGTTTCACTATCAAAGAACATAAAATGAATTCATGCAAATTCTGAAAATTTGGGCTTCTTCTGTAACTTTGTATGATGGGTTTACCCTCTAAGTGTTGCTCCTTGGCCTGATGCACTGTCACTATTCCACTCAGTTAATGGTCCAAAAGAGAAAAGAAAGCATCCTACCATTTTCACAACGTAGAAGGCCATGGCATGTAAGTGTCGGGTAGAAGTTCCACTAACAATCACAAAGTAATCTGTATATCTCATTTCTGGAGGAACCTGGATCACACAAATGTCTCTTGCATTTTCTTGCCTCAGAAGTGAAACCATCATATCGATGTCAAACTTGGGACCAGTATGATCTGAAATGCACAAATAGTTGTATCAGGATGGCCAAGCAGACAGACCTGTATGCACCCAGAGATGCCGGCAGCTGACTGTTCCTCCATGAGGGTGTTTAGATCCAAAGTGTTTTTACAGATAGCAGGGTAAAGGCCTCCTGGAAGGTGAACCTGGGCAGTAGCATCATAGCGCCGCTCAACTTTTATGGTCAGGGTGCTCAGATTACGCAGAGCCACTATACATCCTTCGCTATTAACCATATGCAAGTAGAACCAGACACCAGTGACAAATGACTTTCTACTGACTAATACTTAAAAGGAGCAATACACCACAATCACAGAAATGCTGTGCAAAGAAAAACAGCACCACAAAATGGGTAGGAGGTGATATCCTGGAGCATATTAAATTGAATCTCAGTCATAACGGGTCACAGAATTGTGAGCTGGAAGGGCTCTTAGGTAGTATCTGGTCCACAACCTTCAGCTGAGAGATGAAGAAACTGAGGCCTAGCAAAATTACTGTGGCCTAAGATCAGTCACCGAAAGAGCTACATTTTTTAGTAATTATTATTTTGAACCTTCAAGTTTTCATATAAAACCACCGGGTTATTAACAACTGTTACCTATGAAAATCTATTTTTTTTTTCCCGTAAAGATTTAGATATTCTGATCTTCAGCTTGGAGTATTACAGGCTGTAAATTTAAAAGCTCGCCCAAGTTCTAAAGCCGACTCCAAAAGACCTAGTAGCTAAGCCCACTAAGGCCTCTCCCTCTCATACTCTACATTCTTAGATGTGATCTGTTTACCATTCTTAAGTTTCTAAAAACGTCAGCAATAACTAGAGGATATTAACTTGGACCCATCTCCTACTGGCGCTTCCTACGCACCCCTTCGCACCCAGACCCTGGCTCCTTAGAATCCTCAAGCCCCAACAGTCCCCACAAACCCATTTCCCAGGATCCTAGGAAGAGGGTAAAAGGAAGTGAGGACGGTGAGACTGTGATGCCAAGGGTGGGAGGTGGCCGTCCGGGAGGCTGGGATTTTGCAGTTCATCTCTTGCCCTCAATTTCTTCACTGTGAAACGGGAAGGTTGGCGCCAACAACCTTTGAAGTCCCTTCCAGCTCTGGATGTGCAGGAGTTTTGTGACTCCAAGAGAAATGTACAAAGAGGGGAACCCAGAGCCACCTTGGCTGGGACCTGACTCCAGACTGCCCGGAGAGGGTCGCCTTCGTTCTCCACGCCCGTACCTGCCGCGTCCGATTCTGGGCGTCCCTCGTTGACTGTCCCCTCCGCCCGCTCCTCCAGCCCAGGCTCGCTGTGCAGGCCGCGGACAAAGTTTGGGGTCTGGCAAGCCCGGCAGAACGCTGCTCCTACGGGAAGCCGCTGCACGGCCAGCAGCCGAAGCCCGGGCTCAGTTCTAACCGCGGACCCCGCCACCGAGGAAACCGCCCTGCGCCACATTAGTGGCGCAAGCAGCCGCGCCACACGGCCGCCCGGCCCCATAGCAGCAGCCTCGCGTCGGCGTCGCGGGTGGGCGGCACTTCATGGGGCCCGGCCGGGAAATTCTACGTTGATGCGTGGGCGGAGTCAAGGCCTGAAGGACGGGCCATGGGCGGAGTCTGGAGCCCGTGAAGCCGGCAGTGACCCGGAAGAGCTACTTGGGGATTGTTGCGTGCGGGAATAAAGAACTGGTGTTGCTTGCCCACCTTGCTTTGCTTTGTGTCGCAGTAGCGCATTACGTTGTCACTTTTTTTTTTTGGACTCTGTCCACTAATGTAAGGCTCATGAAGGCAATAATTTTTGTTTCATTTTTAACTCTTCTCTCCACAGCACCTAAAACAGTTCCTGGTACTGAATGTCCCCAAGTTGCTGTTAATCTGATTAGTCTGGGATTAGGACATATAATCTACCCTCTCTCATTACCAAAAAATATTCAAGATTCCCTTGCAAATTTGAAATTGCACGAGGAAAATCTGTCATCCTGGGCTAGAGTGGGGTGGGAGGCAGAGGTGTAAAGGACCATTTGGAAACCGTTCTTAGGTCAGCCCATCATCTACACTCCCTGTTTGGAGGAGTTTACGCCCAGGGGCGGTACTGTGGGGACCAGCTCTGTAAGAATAAGGAATTCTGAGCTGCCAGCTGCGGTATTAAGTCACAGGACTTGAGAACTGCGATAGATCCCTGGCGCGGGTCGGGGGTTGGGGGTTTGGGGGGCGTGGGACGCGGCAGGGAAGCAACTTGCCCAGGTCATGCACTTACTGACTGCGTCAGAATCAGAAGCTAGTTTCTGGCTTTTGAACTCCAGGCCTGCTAACTGCTGAAAGGAAGGCTTCATAGAGAGCAAATATTTCAAATGCCTGAAACAGTGCCAGACACATAGCAGGCACTCCAAAAATGTTTGCTACATTATTTTAAATAATTCCAAGTACTAGTTTTGGGAAGTTTTTTAAAAATACAGAAATTAAGCATTTGTGTATATCACACCAGATATGTACAATCACTTCAAGTTATTTTTGAAAAGAAGAAAAACATTACAGATTAAGTTTCCTCTGTCCAATTTTAGCCCCATCCTCAATTCCATTTTTCCATAGGCATGAACTTGGCGTTTCTCCCAGCTTTTGGCATCCATTCCGTGTTCCCACCCTTCTCTGAACATCCCAGACCTGCTTTACCACCTGTATTTGCCAGCTCATTTAATGGGTCATTATCCCTTCAAAACTCCCAAACCCTAGACTTCATTCAGTCCAGGATCTTCATACAACAAACGAATCTGTTGTCAAAATCCTGCTTATGTGACCTCCAGAATGTTTCTGTGAGTTCAGCTTCTTGTCTTCATTTCCACTGTTTCTTCCTTAGTCCAAACCCTCATTAGTTCTTGCCTAATTACAGAGACTGCCTCCTACCTGGCTTTCCTGTCTCCAGTCTGTTTCTACTCTTTTCATCCTCCATACTGCCCTTCTATCAACTAGAATCATTTTCGCTTTATCTGCTTTTTACTATTTTTCAAACTCACCATACCCTTTTTTATTTTTATTTTTTAAAGAGATGGGGTCTTACTCTTGTCACCCAGACTGGAGTACAGTCACACAATCATAGCTAACTACATCCTCAAACTCCTGGGCTCAAGCGGTGCTCCTGCCTTAGCCTCCCAATTAGCTAGGACTACAAGCATGTGGAACCATGGCCAGCTAATTTTTGTTTTTAATTTTTTTAAAGACAGGATCTCACTATGTTGCCCAGGCTGGTTTCAAACTCCTGGCCTTAACCAATCTACCCCACTGTAGCTGTGAGTACAGGCACAAGCCACCATGCCTGGCAACCTCACCATATCCTTTCAATGCCAAGCTTTGCATATACTTTTTTTTTGAGATGGAGTCTCGCTCTGTCACCCAGACTGGAGTGCAGTGGCACCATCTCGGTTCACCGCAACATTTGCCTCCAGGGTTCAAGCAATTTTCCTGCCTCGGCCTCCCAAATAGCTGAGATTACAGGCACGTGCCACCACCCCCAGCTAATTTTTGTATTTTTAGTAGAGACGGGGTTTTGCCATGTTGGCCAGGCTGGTCTCAAACTCCTGACCTCAAGTGATCCACCTGCCTCAGCCTCCCAAAGTGTTGGGATTACAGGTGTGAGCCACCGTGCTTGGCCACTACTCTTTTTAGAGCACCCTTTTCCCATTTTTTCATATGACAAATTCAGACTCACTCTGTAAGACATACCTTAAGCATTAAGTTATCTCCCCCTACTGTCTCAGATGGCCCCTCAGAAACCCCTCATCCCTTTGTTCATAAATGTCTTTAACATTTATGTTTGACTGCATAATACCCCACTAGAAAAGACTTAGATTTAATTCCACCTCTTCTGTTTATTAGCAGTGTACTATTGAAGTTCTTAATCTGAACCTCAGTTTCCTCATCTGTAAAATGAGGGAATGATACCTTCTTCACAGAGTCTCAAAAAATTGAATAAAATATGCAGCACAAATTATATACCATAGTGCTTGGCACGTAGTAATCATATGGAAATTAATATGTGTCTACAAATTGACCTCATGGAGAGGAAATGGCTTGAACCCAGTCATTATGATAAAGCCCATCAGAAAAAGACAACCAGGAACACGTGTGGTCAGTTTTTTTTTTTTTTTCCCTGAGACGGAGTCTCGCTCTGTCACACAGGCTGGAGTGCAGTGGTGCAATCTCAGCTCACTGCAACCTCCGCCTCCTGGGTTCAAGCTATTCTTCTGTCTCAGCCTCCTGTGTAGCTAAGATTATAGGCGTGCACCACCACGCCTGGCTAATTTTTTTGTATTTTTAATAGAGACGGGGTTTCGCCACGTTGGCCAGGCTAGGCTCGAACTCCTGACCTCGTGATCCTCCCATCTTGGCCTCCCAAAGTGCTGGGATTACAGGTGTGAGCCACTACACCTGGCCCAAAGTTAGTTTTATTAACTTGCTGTAGCAAGGGAGACTGCATGCTATGGAGGACAGAGGAGCAGCTCAGGAAGAGGGACTAGAAGGGGCTTTGTTTAGGGCTCGTGCTTATGCTCAGTGAGTCTAAGGAGAGATCAGAGGAAGTGGTGTCAGCTGTGGACTGGGTGCTGTCCTGAAGCAAGGGAAGTTTAGGAATTTTTCTCAGTAATCTTTGTTCAGGAGACAGGAGAATGTTCACAGGGGCTGGAGATGTCATTGGTCAGTCACTCACAAGAGTCGTGTGGTCTGGGGAGAATCATGTCCTGTTAAAAACATTATTTTAGGCTTCACTAGGAACATCACATTCTGATTAGCAGCAGGGCTGAGAAACAGACTCAGGGTCCTTGTTCCTTAGAACTATAAAAGTTAAGATAAATGTGGAGTGCTGGCCCTTGGGGAGGATTGATGCTGAAGCTGTGTCTTTGTGTGGAATGATGTGAAATGACCCCCATGCAGAGTCTTCAGGCAAGACCGGGACGTTCCATTCTCACTGAAATGATTCCAAACAACAGTTTCTCATCATCTGTGATTTCAGAGACAAGGTTTGCCAGCACTATGCATGTCCTTAATGTTAATTACCAAAATCCATTTTTACAGGTCATATTTCCTGAGGAAAATTAGAGAGGTTCTCAGAAATGCAAAATGCCCCTCTCTCCCCCAAAACTGCCATCTACTCATGGGCTTGGACATTGTTTTCAGACCTTGGTTGCTTAGTAAAGGCAGAATCAGAAGTGGGGGTGGTTTGATAATCACTACCTTTGGGGTACTGAGCCAGAGGATTGAAGCCAAAAGCAACTTCCTGAGAGAGTCAGGAATTATAAATTAACTACAGTCCATTAGTACAAGGACTTCCTGATTACAGACCCTAATTACATCCCTGGTGTGGTAATTTGGGAGCCTCCTGTTTGCTGTGTTAGCAGCAGAGCCAAAAGGTTCCCAAATTTGTGTCCTGGGGCTTCATGGGAAGGTGAGAAGCTGCAGTCACAAACTTTCTCTGCAGCTAGACCCAGGGGCTGGGGAGAAGGTAGGGGCCTACTTTGGGAGATGACACCACACAGACCTCAGGATCTTGCTTCAGAGAAGTACAGAGCAGGCTGGGCCAAAGGCCCAAGGGCTAAACTAGAGAGAGATTGTGCAAGCTTCCTGATGTGCCCATACTGGACCATCGGGCCCTTAACATCACACATTACGGGACTGGCACATAGTGTATAAATGACTACATTTATATAGTTTTGATACTGGGAAGCTTATCACTCCGACCTCTGCTTACTCAATGCATGAATTTATTATGCATCGGTGTTTCTTAAGCTGTGGACCATGAACCCCCTTTTGATAGCAGAGGACCCTCAAATCCACATGTGCATCAAACATTGTCTTTGGGCCAAATAAATGTGTCCCTCACAGCAAATAGGTGTAGATGGTATTGCAATTCAATAAAAATTTCAAAGTGTGGCTTAGTTTCAAGTAGCTCTTTGTCATGCATGTACTGAATGATTTTTTTTTTTGAGACAGGATCTCTTTGTCACCCAGGCTGGAGGGCAGTGACATGATCATAGCTCACTTAACTTTGAACTCCTGGGCTCAAGCGATTCTCCTGCCTCAGCCTCCTGAGCAGCTGGGACTACAGGCATATGCCACCACGCCTGGCTAATTTTTAACTTTTTGTAGATACACAGCCTTGCTACGGTGCCCAGGTTGGTCTCAAACTCCTGTCCTCAAGGAATCCTCCTGACTTGGCCTCCCAAAGCACTGGGATTACAGGCACCATGCCCAGCTCAATAACAGACATTTGAAGAGCCATACATTTTACGACAAAAGTTCATTATAACTAAAATGTTGGAATCACTGCTCACCCTACAGCCTCAGCTTACCCTTCCCATCATCATAGGACAGCTCATTCCACCACCAGGCAGCTGTAGCTGTTGGTGAATATTCCCACCTCATGTAAACTTAATCCTTTTTCCTGGATTTCCACTGTCTTTGTACTGGTTCTGCCCTCCAGAGAGCTTGCAGAAGGAAGGGCCAGGATTAAAATGACCTCTCTTATAATGTTATAAATACTATGGATTTGTATATTTATATTTTCAAAATTATTTTGTCCCCCACTTTGTAAATATCCTCATTGGAAGGAGGACAAAATCCTTTTCAAGAGAAGACAAACAGGGACTTTGTATTTTATAAAGCTAGGAGTAAGGTACTAGCTCTCTGCACCCCAAACTCCCCTGGGGCTGTGGGGTTCGTATTGTCTGTCCACTCAGATGTTCTGTGTGGGTTTGCCAGGCATGCGGGCTTGTAAGGGCAGGGAGAGCAGCCTGGGGTGGGCACCGAGGCCTGCGATGAGATGAGCTGTTCGCTTCTCAGGGCACCGAGCCTGTGGTTTGCAAGCATCCTAGAGCACTGCTTGCAGCCTCTCCCATAGGAGGTTCCCATGTGAGGAGGCCCCTCCTCCACCATTTGTGCAGTCTATTTGTGGAACCAAAGTGCAGGCTGTGACTCCCATCCCTTGCAGCATTGTTTCCTCAGCTTTCACAGCCGTTGTTTGTTCTGAAGCTGTGCCTCTGAACACTCACATTGGCCCCTTGGATTACTGGGCCCTGTCACAGAGCCAGACTGTTTTTCCCACAGCCTCAGGAATTGGTATTGGGGTCCCCTCTTGTCACCCCAATGTTGGTAGGTGGGCTTTGCAGGTTGTGGGTCACTCTGCATAGACTTGTGATTCGCCCTCCCAAGAAGCCTCACCAAGGTTCAAGCGAACGTTCTGTGCCAGGCGCTGGACTAAGGCCAGAGAGAGGAAAGGTGAATACAACATTGTCTCAGCTGGGCGTGGTGGCTCACGCCTATAATCCCAGCACCTTGAGAGGCCGAGGTGGGTGGATCACTTGAGGTCAGGAGTTCGAGACCAGCCTGGCCAATACCAAAAATACAAAAAATTAGCCAGGCACGGTGGCGGGTGCCTGTGATCCCAGCTACTCAAGAGGTTGAGGCAGGAGAAACACTTGAACCCAAGAGGCGGAGGTTGCAGTGAGCTGAGATCGCACCATTGCATTCCAGCCTGGGCAACAAGAGCAAAACTCCGTCTCAAAATAAACAAACAAATAAATAAATAAACAAAACATAGTATCTGTACCCAGGGAGCTCCCAGAGAGTAGGAGAGATAATGATTAAATGTCATCAATACCGTGTAATTGTGTTTGAAAGAGGAGAGCCCACCTGCTGTGGTACACAGCAGCAATTCTCCCCCAGAGCTGGAAAAGTCTCTGCAGGGAGGTGCTATTTGAACAGACCTGGGCCTTGAGGCAGAGGTAAGGAGAGTGGACTACAGGGCCCCAAATTAGCCAACTTCAGGGGGCCCCTTTCACAATGGACTTGGGGGGAATGGAAACCCCTAAAGGGATGCAACTTGGAGGTGCTGTGAGGTGAAGTTACAGGCCAGGAGAATACCACAGTGACAGTATCAACCCCTGGAGAAGCCCATGGGTTTTTACTGCCATATCTACCACAGCCTGTGAAGTGTTTTGTCCCCAGAGCTGAACTGTGATATTAAATATTGATTCACAGGTGCGACACGGCCTCACTCCCCACTATGTCATAAGACAAGACCTTGGGTTGTTTTCTTTCTGCCAAAACCTGATTTCTAAAGGGCCTCCGATTTCTTTTGATCAGCTCTGCTGACAATCCAGTAAAACTTCTGCTTTTCATTTTCTTATCCCAGTTTTATGAGGTTCCTCCATTTTGGAATTATTATGAGATTTGAGTCATTGTGATTAACAGGTGAGGGGAACCTCTGGCTGCTGAACTCTAGAGGGCTGGGCGAAAGAAACAAAGCCTGCCTCCTCTGCCAGTGCGTTTTGGGGAGCTTGTGGTTTGGGGGCAAGTCCCTTGAAGGAACACTTCCACCACAGTAGGGAGCCCCAAGGTCTGGGAAGGCAGGTGAGAGTGATTAATTCCACCTAGGGGGGTGAGGGAACACCTCACAGAGCAGGTCAAGCTGGAACTTTGGCCTTGGACTTTACTACTCCAAACTTTTTGGTCACACCTCAGGAAAGCATCTGACAATAGACATTCATTCCCAAACAGTTGTGGCCAATCAATTCTCCTATCTGCCTGGTGGTTTCACAGATCCAAACTGCAAAGAAATTCTGAGAAGTGTAGCTAATGAGTTCAGGAACACTACAGGCTGATCCATATTCAGCCTTATCAAAATATCAAGAGGCTGCCTTAGCTCCCTGGGAAAAGGTCCAAGCCTGAGTCCTAGTGAGGTGTGAGTGGCTTCCAAGGACACGCCTTTCTTTTCCTTTCTTTCCTTTTTCTTTTCTTTCCTTTTCCTTTCTTTCCTGTTCCTTTTTTTCTTTCCTTTTCCTTTCTTTCCTTTCAAATAAGAGTCTTGCTTTGTCGCCCAGACTGGAATGCCGTGGCGTGATCTCGGCTCACTGCAACCTCCGCCTCCCAGGTTCAAGTGATTCTCCTGCCTCCGCCTCCTGAGAGGGTGGGATTGCAGGCACCTGCCACCATGCCTGGCTAATTTTTGTATTTTTAGTAGAAACGGGGTTTCACCATCTTGGCCAGGCTGGTCTCAAAATCCTGACCGTATGATCCACCCACCTCGGCCTCCCAAAGTGCTGGGATTACAGGTGTGAGCCACTGCACCCAGCCAGGACACTCCATTTCTGTCGGGCTATGTTATTATTTGGCACTTACAGCTGCTACTACTTTTAGGAACAAGGTAACAATATCAGAAGTACAGCTCCCTTATTTTATACCTTGGAAAAAAAATCTTAAAAGAGGTTAAAGACTTAAAAAGTAAGACCTGAAACTGTAAAACTGCTAGAAGAAAACCTAGTGGAAAAGCTCTTATAACAAGGTGTCCAATCTTTTGGCTTCTCAGGGCCACATTGGAAGAAGAATTGTCTTGGGCCACCCATACAACACACTAACACCAATGATAGCTGATGAGCTGGAAAAAAAAAAAAAAAAGAAACCTCAGTTTTGTTTGTTTGTTTTGAGACAGAATCTTGCTCTGTTGCCCAGGCTGGAGTGCAGTGGCGTGATCTCACCCCATCCAACTATTTGGGACTACAGGTACGCACCACCACACCTGGCTAATTTTTGTATTTTTAGGAGACACGGGGTTTCGCCATGTTGGCCAGGCTGGTCTCAAACTCCTGACCTCAGGTGATCTGCCTACCTCGGCCTCCCAAAGTACATGAGCCACCATGCCTGGCCTAAAAAATCTCATAATGTTTTAAGGATGTTTACGTATTTGTGTTGAGCGTCATTCAAAGCCATCCTGGGCCGCATGTGACCTGTGGGCCACAAGTTGGATCAGCTTGCTCTACAACACTGATCTAGTCAAGGATTTTTTTTCTTCTTCTTTTTTGGCTATGACCTTGAATGCTCAAACAACAAAAGCAAAAATAGGCAAATGGGGTTGCGTAAAACTAAAAAGCTTTTGTACAGCAAAATAATTAACAAAGTGAAAAGATACTCCACAGAGTAGGAAAAATATTTGCAAACCACACATCTGGTAAACGTTTTGTATACTAACCCTTTAAGGAACTCATGCAACTCAATAGCAAGAAAACCTGATTTTTAAAATGGGCAAAGGACATAAAAATGGCCAACAGGTTCATGCAAAACCACTCAGCATCACTAATCATTAGGGAAATGCAAATTAGAACTACAATAACAATTGGGAGGAAAAATGACAGAACACTATGTCAATTAGGAATAAAAAACACAACCACACAATGGGACGGCCCCTCATCCTGTTAGAATGGCTAATATCAAAAAGATGAAAGTGGGCGAGGATGTGGAGGAAAGGTATTTGTTCTCTATTTAGAGTTTGGAAATAGTATGTTACGATCTAATTAAGACCCAAACAGTCTCTGGGGGGATGTTATAGCAACAACCGCTGTTACAACATTTTTGCAATGTGCCCTACCAAGAGACTGCTGTGAATGAGACCTCCAAGTTTGGAGCGAATCAGAGTGGCCTGCACTGATTGTAAGACATTCAATTCAAGGTCATCCTGTTTTTTAAAATCCTCAATTGAGAAGAATTCTAAGCCAGTGTTTTCTTTCAAGGACAACTCCCTTCCTCAAGTTTTCTCTGTCTAGAATTTGTGTTCCCAGAGGTGTTCAGGCTCTAGGCTGTACAGGTAACGACGGTGGGAAAACATTCCAGAAAACACGTTTTCAGCTGACTAAAAAGCCAGTGCAGGCCGGGCGCTGTGGCTCACGCCTGTAATCCCAGCACTTTGGGAGGCCGAGGCGGGCGGATCACGAGGTCAGGAGATCAAGACCATCCTGGCTAACATGGTGAAACCCCGTCTCTACTAAAAATACAAAAAATTAGCCGGGCGTGGTGGCGGGCGCCTGTAGTCCCAGCTACTCGGGAGGCTGAGGCAGGAGAATGGCGTGAACCCGGGAGGCGGAGCTTGCAGTGAGCCGAGATCGCGCAACTGCAGTCTGGCCTGGGCAAAAAAGCGAGACTCCGTCTCAAAAAAAAAAAAAAAAAAAAAAAAAAAAAAAGCCAATGCAGAGGCTTTCGCCTTGCTAGAACACAAATGTGACTTGAACTCTGCATTGTTTTGCCTTCGTTTTCACACTGGTTCTGCTCTTCTCTGTTAGGTTACCACATCAAAGGCAGATCCTCCAGTAGCAACAGGGTTTAAGTGTGAGGCTTTTTTTTTGAGACGGGGTCTCGCTCTGTCGCCCAGGCTGGAGTGCAGTGGCACGATCTTGGCTCACTGCAACCTCCGCCTCCGGGGTTTACACCATTCTCCTGCCTCAGCCTCATTAGTAGCTGGGATCACAGGCGCGTACCACGAGGCTGAGCTAATTTTGTTTTTTTGTTTGTTTGTTTGTTTTTAGTAGCGAGGGGGTTTCACCATGTTGGTCAAGCTGGTCTCGAACTCCTGGCCTCGTGATCTGCCCGCCTTGGCCTCCCAAAGTGCCAGGATTACAGGCGTGAGCCTCCACGCCCAGCCCAGTGTGGGGCTCTTAAGCCATGCTTGTCCGAGGTTCCCTACCCATTTGATTACAAGATCTGCTTCTGCAGAAGCTGCAACAGGTTTGGGTGTCAGGAGTTTTAACTGGAACAGCTATTCTACTTGCAGCAGTAAATCAGGTAAGAAAATCTTAGCTAAAGATCTAAAGTTTGGCCAGGCACAGTGGCTCACGCCTGTAATCCCAGCACTTCGGGAGGCCAAGGCAGGTGGATCACCTGAGGTCAGGAGTTCGAGACCAGCCTGGCCAACATGGTGAAACCCTGTCTCTACTAAAAATACAAAAATTAGCCGGGCATGGTGGCAGACACCTGTAGTCCCAACTACTCAAGAGGCTGAGGCAGGAGAATCGCTTGAACCTGGGTGAGTCAAGATCGCAACATGGCACTCCAGCCTGGGCAACAGAGACTCCATTTCCAAAAAAATAAATAAATAAAAAATTAAGTTTGTATTTATGGCCTTTAAATAGCAGTCAATCAGCAAGTTGCCTTGGAGCCACCATTTAATGATGGAATTGAATTAGATGGCTTCGAAGGGTTTTCTGTACCAGAAAGGGACTGACCAGGTAGGTACTCCAGGAATACCCAGGCTTTGGCTTCACTGGGCTTACCATGTAGAAGACGACACAAACGTTTGAAGTAGAAAAATAAGGGATTTAAATAACAGTGTATACCACAGTAGAATGATGCCTTGTGGCCATTTAAAAGCGTAACTCCTAATTCTTTGACACTTTTGCCCATTGAGGGGTGGAGTCTATGTCTCCTCTCCTTACACCTGAATGGACTCAAGAGTGTTCCCACCAATAAAACATGGCTTAAGTGACACTACATGGCATCCAAGGCTAGATTTGGAAAGGCTGTGCAGCAGCAGCCTCAACCTCCCAGGCTCATGCCATCCTCCCACTTCAGCCTCCCTGGGAGCTGGCACCACAGGTCTGCACCACCACGCCCGACTAGTTTAAGTTTTTTGTAGAGATGAGGTTTCATCATGTTGCCCAGGCTGGTCTCGTACTCCTGGGCTCAAGTGATCCACCCACCTTGGCCTCCCAAAGTGTTGGGATTACAGGCGTGAGCCACCATGCCCAGCCCCACTTAGATCTCTCTAGTCATCCCTCTGGGGACACTCTCAGAACACATCAAGTGAGAAGCACAAGTATGAGAGGCCACATGCATGCTGTGGTCAATAGTCCCAGCTGGGCCCAGCCTTTGATTCATCCCAGTTCAGGTCCCAGACACATGAGTGAAGAAGCTTCTGGATAATTCTAGCCCCCAGCTTTGAGTTTTCTCAGCTGAGGCCTCAGACATTGTAGAGGAGAAACGGGCCATCCCTGTTGTGCCCTGTCCAAATCCTCCACCCACAGAACCTGTGAGCATAATAAAGCAGTTGTTTATACCACTAAGTCGGGGGTGTTTGTTATGCAGCCATAGTCACTGGGATCCACCTAAATTAAGAAAAAAAAACCCTGTTCCAATTGTGTGCAAAAAGATTAGAGATTCCAGCACAAAGCAGGTACTCAGTAGGCATTTTGTTGAAAACAGGAGAAAGCACTTTGTGCCGGGCGGGAGACGAGGAGCATGGAGAGAACAGAGAGAGCCCCAAGACTGGAGGCAGGAAGGGGACATGTGTGGTGCAAGACAGAGTGAATCTACCAAATGGCCAGATGACAGGGTTCCGACAGGAAGTGGTGGGGCTTGAGGGTGGAACAGATGAAGAGGGACTATAGGCCCTTTTCAGCCTTGCCACACACAGCAAGGTGCATCATATACAGGGCATGATCGCTAGTACAGGGCCCCGGGCCTTTGTTGCAACACCTGTCTCCTCTTGCTCTAGGCGCATTACAAGGTAAGGAAGGATTTAGGGCAAAATTTAAATCCTCATATGAACGAAGGCACTTGGTATTTACAGAGGTCGCACTTCCCAACCGCCACTACAGCCAGCCATGGAGCCCACACTGAAGAGTTTGGATTTTCCCTGTAGGTGATGGGGGGGCTACTGAAGGCTTCTTAATAGTGGCTCGACAATTCCAAAGCTACCCTTTTTTTTCTCTTTTTTTGAGACAGCTCTATCAGCCAGCCTGGAGTGCAGTGGCGTGATCTCGGTTCACTGCAACCTCTGCCTGCCGGGTTCAAGCGATTCTCCTGCCTCAGCCTCTGGAGTAGTTGGGATTACAGGTGTGCGCCACCATGCCCAGCTAATTTTTGTATTTTTAGTAGAGACGGGGTTTCACCATGTTGGCCAGGATGGCCTTGAACATTTGACCTCGTGATCTGCCCGCCTCGGTCTTCCAAAGTGCTGGGATTACAGGCGTGAGCCACCGTGCCCAGCCTCCAAAGTTACCTTTTAAAAGATGGCCTTGGCAGGGCGCGGCAGCTTCATGCCTGTAATCCCAACACTTTGGGAATCCGAGGTGGGCATATCACCTTAGGTCAGGGGTTCAAAAGCAGCCTGGCTAACATGGTGAAACCCCGTCTCTACTAAAAAAAATACAAAAAGTAGCCGGGCGTGGTAGCGTGCGCCTGCAATTCCAGCTACCCGGGGAGCTGAGACAGGAGAATCACTTGAACCCGGGAGGCGGAGGTTGCGGTGAGCTGAGATCGCGCCATTGCACTCCAGGCTGGGCAACAGAGATTCTGTCTCAAAAATAAAAATAAGAAAAATAAAAAAGATGGTCTTGAGGCCGGGCACGGTGGCTCATGCCTATAATCCTAGCACTTCAGGAGGCTAAGGTGGGCAGATTGCCTGTGCTCGAGTTCGAGAGTAGCCTGGGCAATATGGCAAAACTCCATCTCTACTAAAAATAAATTTAAAAAATAAAAATTAGCCAGGTGTGGTGGCGCGTGCCTGTAGTCCCAGCTACTTCAGAGGCTGAGGCAGAAGAATCACTTGAACCCGGGAGGCAGAGGTTGCAGTGAACCAAGATCACGCCACTGCACTCCAGTCTGGGCGATAGAGTGAGACTCTCTCCAAAAACAACAACAAAAAGATGGCCTTCAAAGCAATGAGCAGGAGACGGGGGAGAGGGGGGGTGTTGGAGAGTGGAGTGGAGAAGGGAAGGAGGGAGCGAGGAGAGGGTAGTGGAAAGGGGAAGGAGGGAGGAGAGAGAGGGGAAGGAGGGAGGAGAGAGGGGGAAGGAGGGGGGAGAGAGGGGGAAGGAGGGGGGAGAGAGGGGGAAGGAGGGGGGAGAGAGGGGGAAGGAGGGGGGAGAGAGGGGGAAGGAGGGGGGAGAGAGGGGGAAGGAGGGGGGAGAGAGGGGGAAGGAGGGGGGAGAGAGGGGGAAGGAGGGGGGAGAGAGGGGGAAGGAGGGGGGAGAGAGGGGGAAGGAGTGGGGAGAGAGAGGGGAAGGAGTGGGGAGAGAGAGGGGAAGGAGTGGGGAGAGAGGGGAAGGAGAGGGGTGGAGAGAGAGGGAGTTGGGAAAACCATTTAGAGGACGTTACTTTTACTGGATGGAAGGTCTTGACTGTGAATGGTCCAGGTTCTTGGTGTCTTGGACAGAGTTGAACAAAACACAAGAAGCAACAAAAGATAAACAAAACAACGAAGTCAGGAAATCACAGACTTATTAGAGCAAAAGTACAACTCACAGAACAGAAGCAGGTTAGAGCAAGCGGCCGAAGAGTTCCCGTTATGATGGTCTTCAAGGGTTTTTATTAAGCTAAAAGTATTTGGTAACACCCCTAGGTGCCCATTAGAGGGCTCCAATTGGTTACACTCTATGAAGGATTGGCCCTTGACCAATCAGAGGCTAAAGTAGAGATTCGTCCCTGCTTAATCAGAGGCCAAAGTGGAAACTTCTGTCTCATCACAGGAGTGAGGATGTGGCCCGTCTGCTGCCTAATCTTGCCTAGAACTGGCTGCACCTGCTGGTCTTTTGCTTCTACCTTAACCCTTGGTTACCCTAATTCCCTGTTCTGCCTCATTACTATATAATCCAGATCTGGATTGATAGCCTTATGGAAGAATGTTGTCGAGAAAAGAGATTTTGTTTGTTAAGAAAAACACAACATACAAGGACTTATTACCTAAAGGTATCATAAGAGTCCATCATTTAAGACAGGGGTGTCCAATCTTTTGACTTTTCTGGGCCACATTCGAAAAAGAATTGTCTTGGGCCACACGTAAAATACACTAACAGTAATGATAGCTGATAAGTTTTTAAAAAATCGCAAAAAAAGTCAAATGTTTTAAGAAAGTTTACAAATTTGTGTTGGGGTGCATTCAAAGCTGTCCTGGGTCATGTGTGGCCCGTGGGCCACAGATTGGACAAGTTTGATTTAAGAGCATTTTTAACCCAGTCCTCAGGGGATGAAATTGTATTGGTGAACATATTTGCATTTTTCTCCTCAATAACCTTATGAGTTGCTTAGGGAAGACTCAGGCTGGGAGTGGAATCAAAATGTCACTGGCTTTTGAGCCAAGTGTCCCCTCAGGACATGTTTGATATCTATGGGGCCCAGGACCAATGGGTTAGCAGCTATTTTCATACAGCATTAAAATGAAGGAAGGCAGCAGCTGGGAGCTTTGAAACACAGCTCACCTGCTGAAGCAGCCTTCTGTTGCCAAAGCAAAGCTTGCTGCTGTAGCCCTCCGAGGACCCCATGAGTGCGAAATGTTCTCGGCTACCTCTTGTTAGGAGCTTTCAGGGTTGCAGAAGTCCAGTCTTCTCATTTTAGAGATGAGGCCAAGTAAATTTTCTGAGTCAGCCACCAACAGTCACCAACCAGAAATAACATCATTAAGTTGGAAGGTAGATTTTACAGGAAAAGGCCAAGAAGCTCTAGACAGTCTTGAATGTAACTGTTTTTTTTCTTTGTTTTGTTTTTTTTTTTTTTTTTTGAGAAAGAGTCTCGCTTTGTCGTGGGATCTCGGCTCACTGCAACCTCTGCCTCCTGGATTCAAGCGATTCTCCTGCCTCAGCCTCCCGAGTAGCTGGGACTACAGGCGTGTGCCACCACACCAGGCTAATTTTTGTATTTTTAGTGGAGATGGGGTTTCACTATGTTGGCTAGGTTGGTCTCGAACTCCTGACCTCAGGTGATCCACTCACCTAGGCTGCCCAAAGTGCAGGGATTATGGGCATGAGCCATTGTGCTCGGCCTTAAATGGAATTCTTTACATTTTATTCATATTAGGTTGTTCAGACTCACAAGGAATGAAAAGGTAGTCATTAACTTGTTCTTTTAAAAAATTATTAAAAATTCAGCCCAGAGAATTTTTATTTTATGTTAATTATTTTATCCTTTAGAAATAAAATGTTACAGAGGCCAGGCGTGGTGGCTCCTGCCTGTAATCCCAGCAGTTTGGGAGGCCAAGGTGGGTGGATCACTTGAGGTCAGGAGTTCAGGACCAGCCTGATCAACGTGGTGAAACTCCGTCTCTACTAAAAATACAAAAATTAGCTGGGTGTCGTGACGGGCACCTGTAATCCCAGCTGCTCTGGAGGCTGAGGCATGAGAATCACTTGAACCCGGGAGGCAGAGATTGCAGTGAGTCAAGATCATACCACTGCACTCCAGCCTGGAGTTTGAAAACTTTATATAAATGGTATCATGTTAAATGCATTCTTTTGCAACTTGCTTTTTTCTGTCTACATTATGTTGGTGAGTGTCTTCTCTCTTGGTGCTTATAGCTATCATCTCACTCGTTTTTACTAGAATATGGCTTCATAGTCCATTGCATATCACCCGGGTGCCTGTAATCCCAGCACTTTGGGAGCTGAGGCAGGCAGATTACTTGAGGTCAGGAGTTCGAGACCAGCCTGGCCAACATGGTAAAACCCCATCTCTACTAAAAATACAAAAATTAGCCAGGCGTGGTGGTGCATGCCTGTAATTCCAGCTACTTGGGAGGCTGAGGCAGGAGAATCGCTTGAACCCGGGAGGTGGAGGTTGCAGTGAGCTGAGATGGCGCCACTGCACTCTAGTCTGGGTGACAGAGCGAGACTCTGTCTCAAAAAAAACAAAACAAAACAAAACATATTCCGTTGCATATCACAACCGATTTACCCATTCTGCTGTTGATGGACATTTGGGTTATTCCTCCTACTGCTCTGAGTATTCTTATGTGTGTCCCCTGGAACACATGTGCAAGGGTTTCTCTGGGGCATTACCTACCTAGGAGTGAGATTGCTGGATCCTAGGCATGTGCATCTTCAGTTTCACCAGATGATGCCAGATTGTTTTCCAGAGCCATTGTTTCAATTTAAAATCCCAACAGCAAAGTTGCACTTTCTTTCAACACTTGATTTTGTCAGATATTTTTTCATCTTTGGCAATCTGGTGGGTGTGAAATGATGTCTCATTGTATGGTAGTTTCCATTTCCCTAACAGTTCTTTTTTTTTTTTTTTTGAGACAGAGTCCCGCTCTGTTACCCAGGCTGGAGTGCAGTGGCATGATCTCAGCTCACCGCAAACTCCGCCTCCTGGGTTCAAGTGATTCTCCTGTCTCAGCCTCCTGAGTAGCTGGGATTACAAGTGTCCATAACCACACCCAGCTAATTTTTGCATTTTTAGTAGAGACGGGATTTCACCATGTTGGTCAGGCTTGTTTCAAACTCCTGACCTCAGGTGATCCACCTGCCTCGGCCTCCCAGAGTGCTGGGATTACAGGCATGAGCCTGGCCCCCTGCAACCTCTGCCTCCCGAATTCAATCAGTTCTCTGCCTCGGCCTCCGAATAGCTGGGATTACAGGTGCCCACCACCACACCCGGCTCATTTTTGTATTTTTAGTAGAGATGGGGTTTCACCATCATGGCCAGGCTGGTCTGGAAATCCTGACCTCGTGATCCACCTGCCTCGGCCTCCCAAAGAACAGTTCTTAACAGTTTTTTTTTTCTTTTTTTTGAGACAGAGTCTCACTCTGTTGTCCAGGTTGGAGTGCAGTGGTGTGATCACAGCTCAACGCAGCCTCTCCATCCTTGGCTCAATCGATCCTCCCACCTCAACCTCCTGAGTAGCTGGGACTACAGGCACATGTCACCATGCCTGGTTAATTTTTGTATTTTTTGTACAGATGTGGTCTCACCATGTTGCCCAGGTTTGTCTCAAATTCCTGGGCTCAAACAATCTGCCTGTCTCAGCCTCCCAAAATGCTGGGATTATAGGCATGAGCCACCACAACTGGCCCTTTTTGACTCTTTTGTAATAATAAAATTATTACGATATTGTAAGTATTGTAAAATAATATTACAATATTATAAAATTCTATTCTTATTCTATAAGCTTTTTTCTATTTAAATATTTTTATTTTTTTATTTTTAAACTTTTTTAAATCAACATCAAGTGGCTGGGCGCAGTGCTCACGCTTATAATCCCAGCACTTTGGGAGGCCATGGTGGGCAGATCACTTTGGGCCAGGAGTTCGAGACCAGCCTGGCCAACATGGCAAAACCTCATCCCTACTAAAAATACAAAGATTAGCTGAGTGTGGTGCCCGTGCCTGTAGTCCCAGCTACTTGGGAGGCTGAGGCAGGATAATCACTTGAATCTGGGAAGTGGAGTTTGCAGTGAGCCAAGATCATGCCACTGCACTCCAGCCTGGGCAACAGAGACTCCATTTCAAAAACAAAAACAAAACACAATGCCAAGAGACCTTAATAAACTTTTTATTAAAAACTAAGACACAAACACACACATTAGCCTAGGCCTACACAGGGTCAGGATCATCAGTATCACTGTCTTCCACCTCCACATCTTGTCCCAGTGGGTGGTCTTCAGGGGCAATAACACCCATGGGACTGTCATCTGTTTTAATAACAATGCCTTCTTCTGAAATACCTCCTGAAGGACCTGCCTGAGGCTGGTGTACAGTTAACTTTTTTTTTTTTTTAATAAGTAGAAGGACTTTACTTATAAAATAGATGATACACTCTACACTCTAAAATAAATGATACAAAGTATAATATTGTAAATACTAGGCAATAGGAATTTTTCAGCTCCATTATAATCTTATGGGACCACTGTTGCATATATGTAATGTCTTTATGCAGTGCATGACTGTATTTCAGTACATGGATATACCACAATTTATTTATCTATTCTCCAGTTGGTGGAAACTTAAGATTGTTTCTAGTTTGTGGCTATTAGAAATAACACCATTGTGAACATCTGAGTACAAGTCATTGTATGAACATATATCTTATTTCTCTTGGGTAAATACCTAGGAGTTATGGTATGTGTATATTTAACCTTATAAAAAACTGCTGAACTGTTCCAAAGTGGTTGTTCCATGTTGCATTTCCACCAGCAGTGAATGAGAATTCTGTGGTTCTTTTCTTCAAACAAGAAGTTTGTAATGTCTTTTTCATATACTTTTATTTTATTTATTTATTATTGTTATTATTTTTTGAGATGGAGTCTCACTCTGTCGCCCAGGCTGGAGTGCAGTGGCGTGATCTCAGCTCACTGCCAGCTCTGCCTCCCGGGTTCACGCCATTCTCCTGCCTCAGCCTCCCAAGTAGCTGGGACTACAGGTGTGCACCACCACACCTGGCTAATTTTTGGTATTTTAGTAGAGACAGGGTTTCACCATGTTGGCCAGGCTGGTCTCGAACTCCTGAGCTCAGGCAATCCGCCCGCCTTGGCCTGCCAAAGTGCTGGGATTACAGGTGTGAGCCACAGCGCCTGGCCCTTTGTATACTTTTAAATGATGACATAATCAGATATATCAATCTTTTTCTTTATGGTTGGTGCTTTTGGGGATGTGTGAAATTCTCCCCAAATCACTTGCTTCCTCATGTTATGATTCTCCTATTTGTATAAGCTCTTGAGAGGATTCTTAGAATTTTTTTTCTTCAGAAAGGTCTTTTATGACATCCCAGGATGGCAATTCATTAGCAATATACACTTAGCTTACTATGGCACATAATACAACATTTGTCATCACTTCAGAATAATGAATGTGACATGAAATTGAGGGTAAGAGATCAAAGTGCTCTATTATGAAAATTGGCCTGGTGCAGTGGCTCACACCTGTAATCCCAGCAGTTTGGGAGGGCCAAAGTGGGTGGATCACTTGAGTCCAGGAGTTCAAGACCAGCCTGGGCAATGTGGTGAAACCCCTAAAAAAAATTTTTTTTAAAGAAATCTAAAAAGAAAGAAAATTATGTCTCACATAATTGAAGTTCTCTGAATAAATCTTGTTTGCCCAGTTCAGTTCTAAGTGGAGTCCAGCATGCTTTAGAACACAGATGAGCAAACTCATTCTGTAAAGAGCCAGATAGTAAATATTTTTAGGGCTCCCAGGCCATGCAGTCTCTGTCACACTACTCAGCTCTGCTGTTGCAATGCAGAAGCAGAGCTGAGACAATATGTAATGAATGAATGTGGCTGTGTTCCAACAAAACTTCATTTATGGACACCAAAATTTGAAATTTATGTCATTTTTATGTGTCACAAAACAGTATCCTTCTTTTGATTTTTTCCCCAAACCATTAAAAAATATGAAAACTATATTTAGCTTGTATGCCATACAAAAATAGGCAGAGGGCTGGCTTTGGCCGGTAAACTGCAGTTTGCCAACCCCTGATTTAGAATATAATCCTCCTGACATCTCTATAAGGAAACTGGGTAATATTATCCTCCCCATATTGCACAGTAGAACATGAGAACCTGGAGAGACTTTAGAGTTCACCCAGTTTAATTTCCCTCACCACCTTCTTGCCTCCAATTTGCAGATAAGGAGGCTGCAGTAGAGAAAAGGGAGAATGACTGGTTTCAGGTCATCTAGCTAAGACATCTTGCTGCAGCTCAGGTCTCTCAATGTAAGTCCTAGTTATCTTCCTCTACTCAATTCCAAAAATCAAATTTTGAAGCCATATCCACAGCCACAAAATCCTTCTGCCACATTCTCATCAGTGGCTAATCTTTTTTTGCTCTAAAGGAATTTATTTTAATAAACATTTTAGCTGGGCGTGGTGGCTCATGCCTGTAATCCCAACACTTTGGGAGGCCGAGGCGGGTGGATCACTTGAAGTCAGGAGTTCGAGACCAGCCTGGCCAACATGGTGGAACCCCGCCTCTGCTAAAAATACAAAAATTAGCTGGGTGTGGTGGCAGGTACCTGTAATCCCAGCTAGTCAGGAGGCTGAGGCAGGAGAATCACTTGAACCCAGGAGGCAGAGGTTGCCGTGAGCCGAGATTGTGCCATTGCACTCCAGCCTGGGTGACAAGACCAAAACTCTGTCTCAGAAAATAAAATAAAAAATAAACACTTTAAAATTAAGGACTCAATAAGCCCAAATCTTGACACTTAATTTGCATCATTAAAACCTGTACAATGGGTCAGGCATGGTGGCTCCTCCCTGTAATCCCAGCACTTTGGGAGGCTGAGGCAGGTGGATCACTTAAGCTCAGGAATCTGAGACCAGCCTGGCCAACATGGCAAAATCCCATCTCTACTAAAAATACAAAAATTAGTCTGGTGTGGTGGTGCATACCTGTGGTCCTAGCTACTCTGGGGTGCTGAGGTGGGAGAATCGCTTGAGCCCAGGAGGCGGAAGTTGTAGTGAGCTGAGATCGCACCGCTGTACTCCAGCCTGAGTGACAGAGTGAGACCCTGTCTCAAAAACAAAATAAAACAAAACAACAAACCCATGCAGTGAAATTAATAATGGCAGTTACATTGTAAACTGGAGAAACATTTTGATTAGTGAGATGACATGACATTTGTGAGAAAATTATACATAGAATGAAAATTGGTTAAATACTAATATACCATTAAGGCACCCAAATCCCAAAATGCCTATGGGAGAGCTCCAAAGAAAAAATTTATTCCAGAATTTCCAGGACAATAGGAATGGCTGTTCAGTTCTAAGCAGCAGAGGAACTGTCCCTGCAGATTAAGCTGAGGCCAGTGGGGTTGACCAAGATGGGGGACTCCGGGTCAGAGCTTAGCGCTCTTCCTGCAGTGACACTTGTGCGGTGACATGTTACGTTAGTCTGGAATCCAAGCTCTATGAGAACAGAGTCCTTGTCTGTCTTGTCACTATTGAGTCCTCTCCTAGACAAGAGCTTGGGACATACTGGTGCCCAGTAAATGATAGTTGAATAATTGAAATCAGTCTGCAAGGGGTGATTCCTGGGAGCTGAACTCTGATTTTTTTCTTTTTTTTTTTTGGGACAGGGCCTCACTCTGTTACCCAGGCTGGAGTGCAATGGTGCACTCTCAGCTCATTGCAACCTCCTTCTCCTGGGCTCAAGCGATTCTCAAGCCTCCTGAGTAGCTGGGGTGACAGCCACCTGCCACCACATCCAGCTAATTTTTGTAATTTTAGTAGAGACGGGGTTTCACCGTGCTGGCCAGGCTGGTCTCGAACTCCTGACCTCAGGTGATCTGCCCGCCTTGGCCTCCCAAAGTGCTGGGATTATAGGTGTGAGCCACTGCGCCCGGCCTGAACTCTGATTTTTTAAGGTAACTATTCTGGCAGCTTTGGAACCATTCTTTCAAAAACCTTAAAGGATTTTCCCCCACCAAAAGCCCCATCAGAATGTGGTCACCATCACCCCTGGATGACCACCTTCTCATCTGCCCTTACACTGTCACTCTGGTTTGAAGTTGCTACACATTTTGGATGTAATGAGTGCATTGAACGTATTGCCCTCTAAACTATTAAACAATTGAAAATTCAGTGAGGGCAACCAATGTTTATAAATGAGTCAGAAGTGTTTAAAATGCAGACATTTAGAAAAAGTCCCAAGAATAAGAAATTCCCAGAATAATTTATTACCTATACATTTCAATTTTCTTTGGAAGTTCTAATGCTCAACAAACATTAATCAAGTTATCTCACTGTCTTTTAGGTTTTTTCCCCCGTTTCACAAATTGTGATTCAGCACAAGTTAAATGACTTGTTGCTGGGGTCATAGGGATAATATAAATTTAAATAATTCACTATTTCAGCCCTCTCTCCTGCCACTTGTTAGATTGAAACTGAGGGAGGTTTGATGAGGATTTTGACCTGCTTCCTCAACGAATGACTGTCTATTTGCTGCTCTCTGCTACCCCCTGTTGATAAGGGAAGGAAAGAGCGGATTTCAAGACCAAATTTCTCAACGTTAGTTCCTTCTACCCAGCAGTAGCAGGATTATCTGGAAACTTGTTAGAAAGCCTTAAGGGGCCTCACCCCAGAAAAGTGAATTCGAAGCTCTGGGGGTGGGCCCAGCAATATGTGTTTTAACCAAACTTCAGGTGATTCTGCTGCAATTTGAAATTACTTTTCTGCTTTAGGTACTAATGTCTTGGCCTCCTAGTCATTATAAAGATGATACAGCCTCTCCACACTGCTTCCATCCTCAGGCCTCACATGGAGTACATACCACGATGCTATAAACAGGGTGCTTCCATGCCCACTCATTCGGGCAGATGGATGTGCCGCAGCCCTGTGAAGTAGCCAATAAGGGCAGACATACCCATTTTACAGATGAGGAGACTGAGAAAGGAAAGGCTCAGGAAGGGGCAAACAACTTGCCCAGAGTTACTCAGACTTCAGTGGCAGGGCTGGATTCAAATAAAGTCTTCTGTCTTCATGTCCATGCCCAGAGCTTCAGTAGTCACTACAAAGCAGGGTGGTTCTACATTCAGTGCCAGATAATTGTTTTTTGTTTGTTTTTTGAGATGGAGTCTCCTTCTGTCTCCCAGGCTGGAATGCAGTGGTGCAATCTCAGCTCACTGCAACCTCTGCCTCCTGGGTTCAAGTGATTCTCATGCCTTAGCCTCCTGAGTAGCTGGGATTACCAGCGTGCGCCACCACACCTGGCTAATTTTTATATTTTCGGTAGAGACGGGGTTTTTGCTGTGTTGACCAGGCTGGTCTCAAACTTCTAAGCTCAGGTGATTCACCTTCCTCGGCCTCCCAAAGTGCTGGGATTACAGGCAGGATCCACTGCGCCCTCCATGGGCCAGATAATTCTTTGTTGTGGTGGTCGTCTTGTAGATTGTAGGATGTTGGGCAACATTACTGGCCTCTAACCACGGGATGCGACTTGTATCCCACCCTAGTTGTGACAACCACAAATGTCTCCAAACATTGCCAAATGTCCTCTAGGGGGCAAAATCACCCCTGGTTGAGAACCATGGCCCTACAGTCATCATGTAAATGGGGAGAAATCTCAATTCTTGTTCTGCAAATTTTACACTCTTTGGAAGCGATTTTAGAACAAATAGCTGTATTTTTTTTGGCCTCTAGGTCATCCAGGAAATGAAGAACCTAGACTAAATGTTAATCCCCACAATACCTTTACCATTCTTTAAGAAAATTAACAATTCTATAATATCATCTGGTATCCAGTGTGTACTCAAGTTTCCCCAGTTGTCCCACGAATATCTTTCATCGCTGTTTTTTCCTCAAGCTAGGATCCAATGTAGATTCTCAAATTGCGTTTGGTTGCTGTGTCCATTTTGTCTCTATTAGTGTAAAACAGGCAAACTATGTCCCATGGGCCAAATCTGGCCTACCACCTGTTTTTGTAAATACATTTTTGCTGGAACACAGCCAGGCTCTTTTATTTATGTAATGTCTATGGTTGTTTTCACGCTACAATGAGAGAGTTGAGTAGTTGCGATCGAGACTGTGTGGCCCATAAAGCCTAAGAGATTTAGTACCCAGCCCTTTATGGAAAAAGTTTACTAAACTGTGACCTAGAATTCCACCCCCTGCCTTTATTTTTAATATGATACTGATTACTCAAAGAGTCCAGGACAATCGCTTATAGAAAATCTCTTCTTTTAGATTGATCTGATTATATACATTTACACATTAAACTTTTATTTGAAGTTTCACATATGATGTGATTGTGTGTATATATAGATATTTGAAATATCTCTCTCTATATATATGTATCTTTTTTTTTTTTTTTTTGAGACAGAATCTGGCTCTGTTTCCTAGGCTGGAGTGCAGTGACACCATCTCGGCTCACTGCAGCCTTGACCTCCAGGGCTGAAGTGATCCTCCCACCTCAGCCTCCTGAGTAGCTGGGACTACAGGCATGTACCATCAGGCCTGGCTAATTTTTGTATTTTTTGTAGAGACGGGGTTTCATCATGTTGCCCAGGCTGGTCTCAAACTGCTGAGCTTAAGCAGTCTGCCTGCCTCAGCCTCCCAAAGTGCTGGGATTATAGGTGTGAGCCACTGTGCTCAGCCCTATATATATATATATATGTAGTTAGGTAAAAAATATTTATGAGATTATCAATGCTCTATGAAACATTGTTAAACAACTTTTTACTTGTCAAAAACTATAAATGAAATTGAGGCTGGGTACAGTGGCTCACTCCTGTAATCCCAGCGCTTTGGGATGCTGAGGCAGGAGGATCCTTTGAGGTCAGGAGTCTGAGACCAGCTTGGACAATATAGGGAGACCCTCATCTAAAAAAAAAGAAACAACTGTAAGTGAAATTGAAAAGCAAATGATGAATCAGAAAAATAATTACAATACCAAGGTCTTGTCTCTTCCCACACTTTATTTTTCAGGAAGGAGAGAAAAAGAATGTCATGTCTAACATATAGTAGATGGGTTTAGTTACAAACAGAGGTGAAATCCTTACTGATCAAGTTGCCATGAAAAACCAGGGACCTCATCTTTGGAAAGTCATAATATATGATTTCAAATATGTGCAGCGACTGTACAAAAATTTGGAAATATACACAAGAGTGTCACTCAGCATCATGCCTGGTATATAAAAAGCACTAACTAAATGTCCATGGAATAAATGAATATATGAATATCATTCCTTCACTCAGCCAAGCAAAGCAGGTTGTCACCAAAATACTCCCACCCATTTATGAGAGTAGTATTTTTTCTGAGTCTAACAAGTGTGCACATCATACCACAGGCTTGGGCCTGTTATTGTTCCATCAGGAGTTCATGAGTGTGTATTGAAGTGGGATTCAGTTAGCTTGGAACATGATCTTAGAAACTGGACTACATTGGCTTTATGCATACAGTTACATGGAAAGCTGAAAGTATCCCGCCTCTCCTTGCAGTTAACCTGGGTTAGGCTCTAATCAATAGTAGCTTCTCTCCTTACTCCCGGGACACAGTGTTTCTATCCTACTAGTTACCTAAGACTTTATAAGTGAAACATAAAAAATAATGAAAAGAAGCCTTGCTAAGTTGCTTTTATCAGTTTCACAACATGGCTGAAGCTGCCTGCAGTATAATCCCTCTCCCCATCTCTAAAATGACATTTAACCTATAAAAAATTCAACTTCCAAACCACAATATCTATTTAACAATAATCTTTAGGAAAAAAAGGTTAATAGCCACTCCAGCACATCTCACATCAATAGCACTGAAAAGTGAGCTTCAGAAACAAGGTCGAAATTTAAGAAACTCCTTTAAATTCTTGGTTTTTGAGTAGCGGATCCTTTTCCTGGTTTCCCGGGAAGAACACGGCTTTTGCACGGTTGAGAAAGACACTCAGGCCTTTGCTTCTGACCACATTCCCAGGACTATTTTCTATTGGGTTGTATTCCTTGTGTTTTCTGAAAACAATCTGTTGGTTAGTTATTTTTAAAAGATCTTCAGTTGAAATATACTACTTTCTACAATCTTTTTCATGCCAGGTATAAAAGGATTCATTCCATTTAACATGATTGACAGTTTGCAAGACACTGGTGTCTTATGAAAGTACATTTATTTACTCTTGTTCATGCAAGAAATGTGCCTGCTTACTATAATTTGAGACTATCATGTTAAAATTAAGTTGACATAATTTTGTAAAGTTACTGAGATCTGGTAGCATCTTTTAGGATTAAAAACAAACCACAACAAGATTAACAGGCCAGTTTGGTATTCACCATTCAATGTAATATTTTCCTCCCCTACACAAAATGTTTAAAAGCAAAAAAGGGAAAAATGCCTATTTACACAGAGATATATTCACTTTTGACAATACACTATAGTGATATAAAGCGTAGGAACCAAAAACTTACTTGTACACCAAGAGGGAGATCACAGTGACAAATATGGCCAAGCAGCCAACGGAGATCAGGGCACTATTTGCCATCCTTAAAGGCGAGGCTGGGTCTTAAAACAGAAGCAAGAGCATATTAGTTATGTCTTCCACCTAGAGGACATGCCGCTTATAATGCCATTAAATAAATGAGGAAGGGAGCCGTCACAGAAGATATATGGCTCCCTCTGGGCTTTCAGTAATCTTTTCTATTAAATAATACATAGTCTTTGGGTCAGCTTATCTTCTATTTAGAGAATGAGTCAGCATGTCTGGAACACTGTGGTAAGGGCGCGGGGGAGAGATGTCACGTCCTGGAGACACCTGCTCAGGTCTTGGGTGACCCAGCAGCGCCACCGTGGGGAAGGGCTCCTGTGATCAGGCGGCCGTGCCTCCAGCTTCCTCTCTCACCACTTACCTTCTAGCTGTGCTAAAAATCCTGAAAGTTGGCCATACTCCCCGTGCTCTTTCAGACCTCCGTGCCCCCTTACAGGAGTGCCCTTCCCCAGCTCATGCCTGTAATACCAGCACTTTGGGAGGCAGAGGCAACATAGTGAGACCCCATCTCTACAAAAAATTAAAAAATTAGCCTGGCATGGTGGTGCATGCCTGTGGTGCCAGCTACTCAGGAGGCAGAAGTCGAGGACTGCTTGAGCCCAGGAGGTCGAGGCTGCAGTGAGCCATGATTACCCTATTGCACTGCAGCCTGGGTGACAGAGCAAGACCCTGCCTCAAAAAAAAAAAAAAAAAAAAAAAAAAAGATCACTACCTTTAAAGTTTTCCATGCAACATCTGTCACTGCTCACAGAAGCAGGGACTTCTTAGTCTTGGTTTCTACTCTATCTAGAACTGTATCTTCTGGCTAGAACTGTGCTGAGCATGGAGTAGATGCTCAGTGATATTTGTTGAAAGAATTGCAGGTGCTTCATGAATATCCATTGAATCGATACATGAAAGTCACTTCAACTAAAAGTCTATAGGTTTGCTTTGAAGAATGATCTATTTCTGAAATTCTGCCTTTGAAACCCAAGCTATTAAGCTGCAATCCCCACTGAATTAAAACCTTTCCTTCTGAGCATTCATTTTCTCTTTCTCACTCTCTCTCTCTTTCTCTCTCTCTCTCTTTTTCTCTCTCTTTCTCTCTCTCTCTCTTTCAGACAGGGTTTTGCTGTGCTGCCCAGGCTGGACTTCTGGGCTCAAGGGATCCTCCTACCCCAGCCTCCTGAGTAGCTGGGACTACAGGTATGTTCCTCTGTGCCTGGCATTCTGAGCTTTCTTTATTTGGCTTTTGAAAATGACTCAGGTCCCACCTAAAGTTATCACTCACTACAAGAAGAATTAAAGGAAAGCAAATGTCTAAAACATCTAATTCACATAAGAGATCAGTGGTTTGCCAGTGCAGAGGAAGCTTAATAGAATGAATTAAGACTCTAAAGGTAATTCTAAACAAACTTTGAGCTGTGGCAGCACTGAAGGAATAACATTAGCAGCTTCTGATGGTGACTGCATCCGAGTCCATGGCCACTCGGATGCAGAGGTTTTGGCTCCCTTCTCCAGTTCCCACCCTCCCTGGCTCTCCACCCAGGCCCTGATCCACCTTCCCGGGCAGGAAGCAGGGCACCCTTGCATCGTTGGTTTTGCTTTTAAATCTGCACCTTGGATATCACCAACAATAAGCCCTCACACAAATAATTAGATGTATGATTATTTTCTTTTAATGGGATTAAATCTCTTCTTTTAATGGGATTAAAACTGCCATTTATATTATTAATGAGGAAATTTTTTTTTAGGTTTTTTTTTGTTGTGTTTGTTTGTTTGAGATGGAGTCTCACTCTGTTGGCCAGGCTGGAGTGCAGTGTCTTCATCTCAGCTCACTGCAACTTCTGCCTCCCGGGTTCAAATTATTCTCCTACCTCAGCCTCCCGAATAGCTGGGACTACAGGCACCCACCACCATGCCTGGCTAATTTTTGTATTTTTAGTAGAGATGGGGTTTCACTATGTTGGCCAGGCTGGCCTGGAACTCCTGATCTCAAGTGATCTGCCCACCTTGGCCTCCCAAAGTGCTGGGATTACAGGCGTGAGCCACCATGCCCGGCTGGAAATATGTATTTTTGTTTGTTTGTTTGTTTTTGTGGCTGGAAATATATGTTTAAGAACATATTACCTTATGAGATAGGCTTCAAGTTCAAAGGAGTTATAAGTGAATGAGCTATTAGATTGTACCTGACAATACTCAAATTAAGGAGTGAAGTAAGTGCTTTAACACAGGGGTCCCCCATCCCCAGACCGATGGCCAGTACTGGTACGGGTCCTCAGTCTGTTAGGAACTGGGCCACACAGCAGGAGGTGAGCAGCAAACGACTGAGCATTATCGCCCAAGCTCTGCCTCCTGTCATCTCAGTGGCAACATTAATTCTCATAGGAGTGCAAACCTTATTGTGAACTGCACATGCGAGAGAGCTAGGTTGCATGCTCCTTATGAGACTCTAACTAATGCCTGATGATCTGAGGTAGAACAGTTTCATCCCAAAACCATCCCCCACCATCCCCGTTACACGGAAAAACTGTCTTCCACAAAACAGGTCCCTGATGTCAGAAAGGTTGGGGACTGCTGCTGTAATATGTACACAACTTAGTCTTTCCCTTTCATCCTACGACGTAGCACTTCTTCTAAGCCACAAGTAATATCTTATAACAAAGTTGATTATCAGTGACAGTCAGCTAGGGCCATTAGGGTAGAGCCCTAATTTGGAGGTTGGGGGAAGTTGGATGCTACCAGTAAATGCAAATTTCTAATGAAATTCCTTTGTCTTCTTTGTTAACATTGTACCTTTCCAAGCATTCAGAGGGAAGAGAGTAGTTTTTCTGGTGAAGATGTGAGGAATAATAAGTTGGTTTCTTACTGTGTTCTGTAATGCTCGGTAGAGTTTGGGAAGGGAAAGAGAGGATGCTTGGTAAGTTAGAAGGGACCAAGGAGAACAGCTTGTGTCTCATGTCTCTTCCAGGCTTCATATCTTTGCTCAGGTGGATTTTCATGAAAATATGATATCAGCCTCTCCTTTGTTGTTGTTTCATTGGAGAACACTGCTATTTTTTGATATTGGCCTTTAAACTTTCTCCTTGAAATACAAATCTATTCAAGCGTGCAGTGATCATATCCCATTGTTACTGGTCCATGATCACAGCTGATTTTTTTTCATCAAAAGGCTTTTCTTTGGCCACTATTTCACCGGATGTCTCATCACTTCCCTAAGAAGATTTGCTGTTGGATTGTAATGCCAGTCCTCAGATCCTTATTAATAAGAGTTCAATGAATTTTGTACTGAAATAGAATTAAACATTGAAAACAAAGGCCTAAATAGCTTTAGTATGGGATACACACTTTACTTGCAGTATGAAATGCTCATATGGCCATAAAACAAAACTCACCTCTGTCAGGAACAGAAATCAGGGTGCTCGTGAGAGCCAGGCTTGTGTCATCCCCCAGGGTGAGGTTCACACAGTACGTCCCAGTCCCATTGAAGGTTCGTCTCACAGTCAGCAGACACATCTCATCCACATCCACAGGGCTGCAGACTGTGTTCTGGGTGATCTCGCAGGTGGGGTCAGAAATGACGGTACAGACCTCCGTGGGAATGCTGCGACAGGGGAGGTGGGCGAGGGCGCACAGGGCACAGAGAGGGGGAGAGAGGAAGGTCACATCCATTTTACAAAGGGAAAGTCATTACATTTCTATGAAATTGAATTCCACCTCATTGTTACTCAAACTATAAGATGCTGAATTGTTAGTCTTATAATCTGCTCTTAAGCAAGCCTGTGTGCTGAGCTATGCCTTTCTCTGCATCCTCAGGAAAGTGAGGCCCTGCGGTGGAAGAGGAAAAAAAGATCTCCCCCAGGGGAAGGGGCTGATGGAAACCACGTGAAGCCCAGCTCACTCCCTCTACATTCCTTCTACATCCCTAGAATGTTCGAAGATGCAGATAGCTTGGGTGTTAGGCAGACATATTATTAAATGCCATAGTTGGCCCTGCCTAGGTTCCTGTAGAAGTGTAACAGCAACAGCAGCAGCTGTTTTTGCAGGACTTATTAGGTGCCGGGCACTGAGTTTTATTTATTTATTTATCTTTCCTCAGAGAACTTTGTTCTGAGTGAGTTTTAGATATATGACATGATCTTGCTTATTCCTCTCAATAGTTTTTTTGTTTGTCTGTTCGTTTTGAGACAGAGTTTTGCTCTTGTTGCCCAGGCTGGAGTGCAATGGCATGATCTTGGCTCACTGCGACCTCTGCCTCCTAGGTTCAAGAGATTCTCCTGCTTCAGCCTCCCGAGTAGCTGGGATTACAGGCACCTGCCACCACTCCTGGCTAATTTTTGTATTTTTAGTAGAGATGGGGTTTCACCATGTTGGCCAGGCTGGTCTCAAACTCCTGACTTCAGGTGATCAACCGCCTGGGCCTCCCAAAGTGCTGAAATTACAGGCATGAGCCACAGCACTCAGCCTCCCTCAATAGCTTTTTGAAGAAAGTAACATTACCCCAGTTTAACAGATGACAAATCAGGGAGAGAGATTAACGAGTCCAGGTCATACAAGCAGCCAGGGGTGGAGCTGGGACTTGAACAGAAGAGGTTTGACTCATCTGTCCTTGATGCTGGGCTACCTGCCATTGCTGTCCTGACCGCTATCTCATGGCAGCCTTCTTAGATGGAGAGACCAGGCTCTGATGCTGGACTCATGGGGCGGGGCCTGGGATGGGGACAGTCCCCCTTCTCACCAGCCAGGCCTCTCGCAGCAGCTTCACTCCCTGGGTCAGCTTTCACTGTTTTCTGCCACCCTCACCCTCATTCTGGTCCTCTCCCCAAGGTGGAGAGCTTCTTAGCTCTTCTCTTCTACCAAATAAGGCCACATCTTCATACCACCTCATTCTCCTGATTAATTTATGTATTTACACACATATATATTTTAATCAGGTAATTTATATATTATATGCAAATGATTTGCTAATGTATATTTAGTTAATTGATATAGTATTTATATATTCATTCATTTATATTTAGTTTATTACATATGGTCATGACCAAATCATAGGAAACCAAATTATATAATGCATTGGAAAGAGCTTTGTAAATTCTAAAGAGAGAGGATTATCAGGCGTTGCTATTAATGTTAGCATAGACAACTTCCTGGGAGCTTAAGAGCACTCCTGTGAGCTGCTCTCTGCTGGCTACCAGCATTCCATTGGTAGGCAAGTTTTGTGATTACTGGTGGCCTCAGTTGCCTCATCTGCAAAATGGGGAGGCTCATACGATTGTTGTGAGGATTCAATATGAGAACAGATATAAGGTGTTAAAAAATTCAGTTAAGTGTTCAAACAGTTATCATAATTATTATTCAACTTAATTGTTAAAGCTTTCTCAATTGCTCAACTGTAGCAAAACATGTGTGTGCTTGATAGCACCTCCTAGGGACCTTCCTGTCTAGGGTTACCAGTAAATAGGAATTCAAATCAACTTAAAAGGGGTAACTGGTGGTCAATGCCTTTGTTCAGACTTGAGGTCCTCAGTTGACCCATGCCTCTGTCGGAGATAATATACCCACCTCCCTTGGCAGGTCACGACAAAGTCTATTAGGGAGCTGTCAGGCCATGGCACCGGCATCAGGACGTCTGTCATCTGGATGATGTTAACCTCCAAGATTCCCTCTAACAAAATAACCCCCAGAGAAAAACACATCAAAATACAACAGAAATCAAACAAAGCCAATCACTCTGGTATAGATTGAACGTTTGTGTCCCTCCGAAATTCATACGTTGAAACCCCCAAGGTGATAGCGTTACGAGCCAGGGTCTTTGGGAGGTGGTTAGGTCATGAGGGTGAAGCCTTCATGTGTGAGATTAATGCCCTTATGAAAGTGACCCCAGAGAGCCCTTTTGCCTCTTCCACCACATGAGGACACAGCAAGAAGACTGCTATCTGCCATCTATGAACCAGGAAGTGAGTCCTCACCAGCCACCGAATGTGCTGGTACCTTGAACTTGGACTTCCCAGCCTTTAGAACTACGAGAAATAAATTCCTGCTGTTGGTTTATAAGCCACCCAGTCTATGGAATTCTGTTATAGAAGCCTGAATGGACTAAGGTACAGCTCTTAAGTCATCAGAAAGTGAAAAAAATTAAAAAAGGAAGACAGCCCTCTTGCCATACAGAAACACATCAGATCTGGCAATCTACCCCCATAGCTTAGGATACATATCCATGCACCATTTCCAAAGTCAAACTGAACTGTTTTTCAGTCCAGCCTAGATTTTTGTTCCTAGAGCCTTTGTGTGCATCAGAAAGTAGCAGTCCATCTTGGAAGGTGTTTCAGGAAAAGGTAATCCTGGGTAGACGCAGCCCCAGGCTCAGGCCTTGGCCAGCTTCTCAAGTGGCTTGGACTCAGGGGACACTGCTTGGGCTTCCACCTCCATCCTCACTCCCAGAACTGGTGAGCACAGGTTGGGCTTCAGTTCCCCTCTGTCTTCTCTGTTGTATGCCTTAGGGCTGTACCCAAATGCACAGCCATGTGTGGTGGCCTGCTCTTTCCCCTTTTCACATACAAGTCTGACTTTGTGAAAATTAACTAGGGGAAGACAGTGGAAGTTGTAGGAACTCGATGCTAGCCTTCCTTTACCCTACATACCCCATTCAGATGGCTGGGCTGCAGAGGCAGGATATAGGCCCAGGGGAGGCTCATTAGCATGTGGCCTTCACAGAAGGCTTGTTTCCACCAGGATGTGGAAGGAAGGCCGGGGAGGCAGGTGGGAATCTAGAAATGAGTAGGGTCTTTGCTCTTGCATGTGTGGTGTCATCTTAGACAAGCAGAGGGGTGCCCTTACCACCTACCTCTACCCCTTCAGAGTTAGCAGAGAGAGTGGGTGACCCTAGGTGGAGTCTAGCATCCTCCTCACTGGTCATCATCTTCAGCCTTACCTACAATTGTGATGGTGGCTTGAAAGTGGCCATATCTGTTAATCTGGCAGTTTTCATCAGGAATCCTACTCAGCTCCAGGGGGTTGTCACCAGCAGGTCCTGGGGTGTTTGAATCATAAAATTTTAGAGTAGTTGCTACGAACATAAAAGATACATGTGATATAATAAAAAATCTAAACATTTGCCATTTGCTTTTTAGAAAAATATCAGGAACGCTGTACTATGAAATTGCTATAGAAATTTGAACTAAATGTGTCATAATTTACACAGATGTGAGAGCTATAAGGTATTATAATTGCTAAATTATGTAAGGAAGCATAATCCCACATTTTGTGTGAACACAAGAAGCAAATAAGAGGTTGAAACTGGCCGGGTGCAGTGGCTCATGCCTGTAATCCCAGCACTTTGGGAGGCCGAGGGGGGCAGATCATGAGGTCAGGAGATCGAGCCCATCCTGACTAACACGGTGAAACCCCGCCTCTACTAAAAAATACAAAAAATTAGCCAGGCGTGGTGGCGGGCGCCTGTAGTCCCAGCTACTCAGGAGGCTGAGGCAGGAGAATGGCGTGAAACTGGGAGGCGGAGCTTGCAGTGAGCCGAGATGGCGCCACTGTACTCCAGCCTGGGCGACAGAGCGAGACTCCGTCTCAAAAAAAGGTTGAAACTGTATTAAAATGTGTGATACAATGGTCATGAAGAAATAAACCTGGCCATACTAGATGCAGTTATATTTTAATTTTGGAAGCAGGTATTCTGGGCTCAAATTCCAGCTCCCCTTGTTTTTAGCTGTTTGAGACCACAGGCACATCATTTAATCTGTTTTTGCCTCTATTTGCTCATCTGTAAAATAAGAACAATACCATTTGTCCTCTGGGGGCTGAACTATGAAACTTAAATGAGATAAAGTATATAAAACCTGCTGCTCATCACTGCTGCAGAGGGGGTACTTAATAAATCACAGTTTCTTTCTTCCAGTAATATGGGAAAAGATCATTCTTTCCCTGTTTGGATGTCTCACAGCTCCAAAGCTTAAATTCTAAAAGTCTTACTGTGATGAGCAGAGATGTGAGGAAGGAAAGGAGGGAATACAAGACATTTTTGAAAAATAAGCCTTGAATATAATTAGAGCAAAGAATCTAATGCCCTATTAGTTACAATTTAACAGGCTCTAATTAAGACATCGCTGCTCCTTTAGCAAGATAAAAAGTCTAGAAAGAAAATAACGATACTGAAAATACAATCTTCTTTTTAATTTCAAAAGACATGTGAAGTAGACTCAGTCTTGGGGAAGGACATCAAAGCCTCATAAGAGCTGCATCTCTAACTTAGTGACATGTGAGTGAAGCAGGCTGGGAGATTTCTCCAGGGCTTCTCAGAATCATCAGCGGGTGAACATCCCTGTGATTTTCCTGTGCCCAAAGCAGACTTCTCAGAGCAGTTCTCAGAACAGGTCCAGAAATGACTGCTCCATGGCACACACTTTGGGAAATGCTGCTCAGGTAAAGCCCAGAAAGGCCCGGACACTGTGTTAGATTGAATGCAGTGGTTTACCAGCAGGAAGGGCTGTGGCAGCCTCTTGGGAATGTCCCTTGAGTTTCATATTAGTCCTCTGGAAATGACAAGACAGTCGTTCTGTCTGTCCTGAGATTCAGATGATCTACTCTATAGCAATAGGATTGTTTGTGCAGGCCATTCGAGTTCAGTAGCTCTTCTCCAGAAAACCATAAAATTTCTTCTTTTGAAAGTTCTTGACAGGCAGAATTTAGTTGTCAAGTTGGAGCATGGAATCACGACCCTGCATATTTTAAAATAAAACTTCTCTTGTTCTGCATATACTTTAGTGCTAAAAATGAAATAAAGCTTATTTTCTTAAAAAATGACCAAATAATAAAAGTCACTGATTCTACCTTAGATAGAATGCTTTTAAAATGCATATGGAGGCCAGGCATGGTGGCTCACACCTGTAATCCCAGCACTTTGGGAGGCTGAGGTAGGCGGATCACTTGAGGTCAGGAGTTTGACACCAACCTGGGCAACATGGTGGAACCTAGTCTCCATTAAAAATAAAGAAAAATTATCTGGGCATGGTGGTTCACATGCCTGTAGTGCTGGCTACTAGGGAGGCCGAAGCAGGAGAATTACTTGAACCCGGAAGGCAGAGGTTGCAGTGAGCTGAGATTGCACCACTGCACTCCAGCCTGGGCAACAGAGCAAGACTCTATCTCAAAAAAAAATAAAAAATAAAAAAGCATATGGAGCTTCGCAAACATTGTGTCTATAAAGTCAAGGTATGATTCAAGGGCTAATGGAGAGAAACACACACCTTAAAAGACAGATGAGAAAGAAGGTCAACTTCATCCTTAATTTGGTATTTATGTCCCTATTGCCCAGAGAATGGTGTGAGAGCTCTTGATTCTCTGGGAAAGTTCTCTATGATATGATGTTATTTTATATATAGAGAGAGTATTACAGTAATTAGCATCGGTCTTACAAAAGGTTTTTTTGTTTTTTTTTTTTCAGATTTGTTCACAAGTCTGAAAAACAAATAATAGCACTGTTAGCTAAGTGAAGAGAATTCCGTGACTTAAAAATAGCACACATGCATCTGCCCTCGGATTTAAACACATCTACCTGGGTCACCTCTTCAACTGGCTTCTGCCTCACTCCTGCATTTGCATTTGATTTCTATTTTCGGCTGTGCATTATTAAGAAGCTACTTACCAAAGCAGAGAGAACATATTTTTTTGGCCAAACAATAATATAATACTTGGTCATCCAAGCCCTTTAATATGGCCTGTACAGCTGGAAATGCTCCCTAGAAGAGACCCCTTTTAGAAACGTCCCTCCTCGCTCTCCCTAAGAGAGATGCTGCTTTAAGGCATTTTGGGGTTGATTATGATTGATCTAACACCTTTAGATAAAGCCAGGCAGCTTTCCTTCGCAATAAAACTTAACTAACTTGTAGGGGTTGCTAGTTTATATCTTTTTTTGTTTTTTTTTTTTTTTTTTGAGACAGAGTTTCTCTCTTGTCGCTCAGGCTGGAGTGCAATGGCACGATCTCGGCTCACTGCAACCTCCACCTCCCAGGTTCAAGCGATTCTTCTGCCTCAGCCTCCCAAGTAGCTGGGATTACAGACACTCTCCACCGCACCCGGCTAATTTTTATATTTTCGGTAGAGACGGGGTTTCACCATGTTGACCAGGCTGGTCTCAAACTCCTGACCTCAGGTGATCCACCTGCCTTGGCCTCCCAAAGTGCTGGGATTACAGATGTGAGCCACCATGCCTGGCCCACTAGTTTGTATCTTATCATCTCACCTAGGGAGAAATTACAACAGAAATTTTAAATAGCTTTTCATTGGCTTCAAATATATTTTTAAAACATGCTATGATATAAATAGTTTATAAGAAAAAAAGCTAGTTTAATAAAAATGCAATTCAAAGTAGACTAACATTAAACAACCTAACATTAAGTCTTTTACCATTCTGGAACTTAAATATTAAAGGCATCTGTAATTTATTTTGAATTTTATACCTGGTCCTCTTATTGGTAAAGAAGATCATTAATAGTTGTAGATAAAAAAAATTGCTTCTCCTAAAGGATTACTAGAATGAAGCTGTATATTTAAAATTGTTCAATACAGTTATAATTGTAGCTGGAATTAGGATTAATCTAATCATCCATCAATAAGAGAATGGTGGGCCGGGCACAGTGCCTCACGCTTATAATCCCAGCACTTCGGAAGGCTGGGGTGGATAGATCACCTGTGCTCAAGAGTTGGAGACCAGCCTGGGCAACACGGCGAAACTCCATCTCTACTAAAAAATAAAAAAATTAGCTCGGTGTGGTTGTGCATGCCTGTAGCCCCAGCCACTTGGGAGGCTGAGGCAGAAGGATCACTTGAGTCCAGGAGGTGGAGGTTGCAGTGAGCCAAGATTGTGCCACTGCACTCCAGCCTGGGTGTTAGAGCGAGACGCTGTCTCAAAAAAAAAAAAAAAAAAAAGAGAATGGTGAAATAAATGACAGTAGATACATTCTATGAAACACCATGCAGCCACTGGATAAAGTGAGATAGACTTATATGTATTAACAGTGGAAAGATGTCTATAATGTTTGTTAAATTAGAAAAAGAGCAAATTGTCAAACAATATGAATAGCCCTCTTGTGTAAATGAACCCATTTACACAACCAAAACAAACCTTATATGTATAAATGCATAGAAAAATATCTGGAAAGAAATCTGGAAAGAAACAGGGTTTAACTCTTGGGAGGAGAGTACGAGTGGTGACTTTTGCTTTTTACTCTAGACATCTACATTGTTTTAATTTTTACTAAGGAACATGCATAAACTTTGTAATTTAAAACATTTTTGAGATAATCGAAATCAGTGATAACTTGTGTTGTCTTGACTTAGATATGCTTGATTTAACAAGCTCTCATTTTATTACTAACATCTTATTGTAAAACTTTATAATTTATAACAAACAGGATTTTGTAAAAACAAGAAAAGAAGCCCCAGACGTCATGATGGACCGTCGTGGTCTTGGTCCATGGCGCCCTCTTGTGACCAGTGAGAGGATGTCAGCCTATTGCTATCCCCGGGATCCTGGGGTGCTGAGTGCAACTGGCCCAGTGGGGAAAGGGTGGTGATGGCATGGGGTAGCGTGGGGAATCAGATGGAAGCCAGTGCTACCCAAAGTGGACTCTTAAGGACTTCTTGAATGTCCCCAGACTATTAATATAGGGTGGTATTGAATTAATCATGCCTTATATGCAGCACAGTTTTATTTTTATTTTTCTCTTTTTTTTAAATTTTACTTTAAGTTCTAGCGTACATGTGCACAAAGTGCAGGTTTGTTACATATGTATACATGTGCCATGTTGGTGTGCTGCACCCATTAACTCGTCATTTACAATAGGTATTTCTGTTAATGCCATCCCGCCTCCCTACCCCTACCCCCTGACAGGCCCTGGTGTGTGATGTTCCCCGCCCTGTGTCCAAGTGTTCTCATTGTTCAGTTCCCACCTGTGAATGAGAACATGCGGTGTTTGGTTTTCTGTCCTTGTGATAGTTTGCTCAGAATGATGGTTTCCAGCTTCATCCATGTCCCTACAAAGGACATGAACTCATCCTTTTTTATGACTGCATAGTATTCTGTGGTGTATATGTGCCACATTTTCTTAATCCAGTCTATCATTGTTGGACATTTGGGTTCATTCCAAGTCTTTGCTATTGGGAATAGTGCCGCAATAAACATACGATGCAGCACAATTTTAATGTCAGAAGTCACTGCAGCTTGCTAACCCAGACATACTCTCAAGCTGCATTCTTTCTTGGACCATTTGGAAATTGCTTTCAAGTACAGCTGTGTTTTCATGGACACTGGGTAGGTGTGGGCAGGGTAGGGAAAGAAATTAGTGGGGGAGAGGAAGGAACATAGAAATGACCTGATCGTATAAGGAGTCAGTGTGCCTTCTCATAGCCATAAAAAATGGGAGATAAACAAAAATGTGACAGGTTAGAAGAGGGGAGAGTGTGTACACATAGCAGGGGCCAGTGCAAATGAGGAGGGTCAAAGAACTTTCTACAAGTCACTGAATTCTATTTGCAAAGTGACTTTAAATACATTCTTCCTTCTTCTGTGTTCTATAGGTGTAAAATGGTGATAACTTTGCTTTAAAAAATCAACAGGTAGAAAATGGAATCACCGCAGAGTCCTTACAATATCCCCTTAAGGAGGGATTTAATAATATGACCTGCGTGAATATTTTGTTAGCCATTAAGGAGCCCCCATCAAAGATCACTGCGAAACCTTACCTAAAGAAGGGGTGGGTTTTGAAGGTCTGGGTGGTGGTGGCGGTGGCGGACAAGGTCCTGGTGCTGCAGCTTTCACAGTGAGGTTAAGGCTGAAGGTTCCATTGAGCACATACGTGTGATTCACAGTATGATTGGTGGAAACAAACAGGCCAGTATTATCCCCGAAGCTCCACTTGTAGTTAATGGTAGAATAATTGAGGAAGTGGCTAGGATCATGAATCAGGACATCAAACATAATGGGGAGATCTTTGAGGAAGGTTTCATCGGATGAATTTCGATCGTTCTTCTGGGACATAGTCACAAACACAGGAATCTGATCTAAAAGATACATCCCCCAAAGAAAGAAAGAATGAATGCATGATTGCTTGATTGTAAGTGGAGGGCTTCGACGATGCTTTTAGGTTGAAATATTAAAATGAGGGATAATTTAGCATTATTTTCCTTTTCACATGCAAGTTTTCTGGGGTTTCCCTAAGCTATTCTGGAAAACAGATGAACTACAACTAATTAAATACACAAGCTTAGGTGGGCCAGATGCATTGTAACCTAACCCCGAACACTTGGCCTTACCTCTTTTTTAACCCATTGACGTCAACAGAATGAAGTGCCTCATCCTCAGTTAGAGTTCACACCACTCACCTGTTACCACGTACACATCTTTCACTTGTGCGATGGGAACATATGCCCGTCCATGTCTTCTGTAGACAGTCACTTCCATGAGTTGAGGCCCAAGTGTCACATTGGCTGTGTTCACAGAAACTCTCACTGAACATCGTCCCAATTTCTGGAAATACTGACCTTTGGGAGGATGGAAATTTTTAGTTATTGGCTGCATTACATCATCATTATAGGAAGCTGTTCCTTAAAGACTAGCTACCACCATTTATAGATTGCTCTGAGGAGGGAAAATAGGACGGGCCTATGATGCTGCTTCAGAAAGGGAGATGGTGCTCATTTTAATGTAAAATCTTATAAAACAAACCCACAGTTATATACATGTAATTGTATACAGTTGGTTAAAATTTAAAAAGCTGTTTAGTGGCATAAAACAGCCCTTAGTTTACAAATAAATGCTTTTTGTGCTAAGTAATTTGGCACTTGAAATACATGTTTTCCCCATAGAAAATACATTTAATATAATGATGAGGTGTCCAGAAGAGTTAAAAAAATTATTTATCCAATAACCTACCTTATTTTTGTTACTATTTCCGCTATATTATTAAGTGGATTTTTAAAAGGGGACTGGACTCCTCCATCTCCTAATAGTATTTGTATATAAAAATACAGCAAGTGGCTGGGCGCGGTAGCTCATGCCTGTAATCCCAGTATTTTGGGAGGCCGAGGCAGGCGGATCACGAGGTCAGGAGATGGAGACCATCCTGGCCAACATGGTGAAACCCTGTCTCTACTAAAGTACAAAAAATTAGCTAGGTGTGGTGGTACAAGCCTGTAATCCAAGCTACTCGGGAGGCTGAGGCAGACGAATTGGTTGAACCCGGAGCGGAGATTGCAGTGAGCTGAGATCGCACCACTGCACTCCAGCCTGGTGACAGAGCGAGACTCTGTCTCAAAAAAATAAAAATAAAAATCCCGTAAGTGATGAAATAGAGGATGGCAGACATAAAACAGAATAGGGTGGTTCCACAGGCACTTTCCTAGGACATCCCTGAGTCATTCCTTTTCTTCTCCAACCCTCCCTGCTGCTAGCTAACAGGTGGAAGTAATTCCTCTCCTTGCGGGCTCAAGGACATTTAAACAAATTTTAAAACCCTGTAACTCCTCTTACTATCATTCCCAAATCAAGAGCTTTTCTAATCCTGCCAGGGGGCCTGGTTTAGACCTGTCACTGACTGGGTATCTTAGGTTGAATGCTTTTGAGACCGGGTTGTTTCAAGACCCCGTTTATCACACCGTCAAACGTGTGAGAAAAACACACTGGTCTCTCGAGGGATGTGTGGTTTGGAATCCTCCTTCACGTTAAGATGCAGGGGTAGTTCCATCAGAAGTTATAAGGGGAAGAGATGTCTCTCAGGGGTTATTCGTGAGGAAAATGTTAGTTTCAGCTCTGAGAGGTGAGACCATACTTAGCTGAGGGAGAATATCAGTTAACTCTGAGACCTCAGTGGAAGACAGAAATTCAAGGCAGTCTTGTTAGACAAACAGAGCAAGTTCTAGGCTGAAAGTTGATTTTAAATACAGACATTTGATCTGGTTAAGTTATTGGAATGTTTACTAGGCTAAAGAGTCCGGGAGTGTTAGTGAACATAAGTGACTCCATGCAAAATGTCAGAATTCTGTCATGAGAGTGACAAGTCAAAGAAATGTTTGGTGAGTTGGCTAATGAGGTCGTAATGGCAGTGAAAAATAAGTTAGCTTTAAGGCAATTGATTTATATAGATGAGCATAATATTTGACATAGCTTATACTCTGTTCAATGGGTATGTATTGTTAATATTTTGTCCTGATTTGTAAATAAGTTAATTGAAGGAAGAGGAGCTCTCTCTAATCTGTAATGAAAGATGAAACATTTAGTAATCTGGAGGCTGCTTGATTGGTAGCAGTTTTCAAATACTCAGTGCTAGGTGGCACCTAGTGACACTTTAAGAATTTAGCAGCCTAATTAATAATAAGCTAAATTTGCTCCTTCTAAAAGTAATCATTTCCCCAATAATACAGCAAAATGAATACCATTTGTAATTTAAAAAAAGACAGAATGGGCTAGGTCAAAGCGGAACAGTAGTTATTTTATTTGTACACAATGAAATATCATGCAGCCATTAAAACAATGTATAAAAATTTAAAAAATCATATCATCAAATGCTCATGATAGTAAGCAAAAATGTGTATGTGATCTTAATAATGATCTTAAATACTAGCAAAGAAAACACCATAATAATTAACAATGATAATCTCTGGTGTTAATTATGGATAATTTTTATTTTTTATTTGTACCTTTTCTGAGGATTTCCTACAAATAAATAGCACATGCTTCTTTAAATCTTAAAAATTCTTTAGAGAACATAAAAAAACTAAAGAATCAATCAATGAATGCTCATCAATGTGCCATTCTGGTTTTTGTTTGTTTGTTTGTTTTTCGAGATGGAGTCTCACTCTGTTGCCCAGGCTGGAGTGCAATGGTTCAATCTCCTCTCACTGCAACCTCCACCTCCCGGATTCGTGATTCTCCTGCCTCAGCCTCCTGAGTAGCTGGGATTACAGGTGCACACCACCACACCTGGCTAATTTTTGTATTTTTAGTAGGGACGGGGCTTCACCATGTTGGCCAGGCTGGTCTTGAACTCCTGACCTCAGGTGATCCACCCGCCTCCGCCTTCCAAGGTGCTGGGATTACAAGTGTGAGCCACATGCCCGGCCTCCATGTGCCATTCAAATAAATAAGTGTTAGCATTTTTTCTTGTTATGGTTTTAGGTAGAAAAAAATTAAGTGGTTTTGTTTTTTTGAAAAAGAGCTTAATCTTTTTGTTTTTCTCTCTTTTTAACTCTTCGGTGTCCTGGAGATTTGGCAAGGTTAACCAAGATTTCATTTTTATCTCTCACTGTTCACTCATGCTAAGGAAAGTTAGCAGGGTGACTGTTATTAACTCTCTGTGTTATCATTCTCAATTATAGAGTAAGAAAAGAGAAGGCTGAAATTTTAAGGAAAGATAAAGAAGAAGCTTAGGGGTTTGTAAAAGCCAACCAAGTGTGTGGAAGACGTAGATGAAATTCCATCTTCTCCATCCGGGGTGGTGAGGAAAAGGTTTCCCATCAGGGAAGACGTTATGATGGCTTTGGCCGGTGCCATTTTCCCCGTCACTGTCCTCTGACCATGCTGTCCAGTTGTAAACATACGGATCAGCAGATAAACCAGCCTCTAAACAGAGATAGAAACCAGCCATGAGTGTTATCTAGGCTCAGAAAACCCAATGTGCATGCATCACTGAATTAAACACTTTTTCGTATTTTTTTCATAACTACTTTAAAAGTAGTTAGACAACTAAACAATATGTAGAATTCATCCAATAGTAAGCTTACGACTTGTGCACTTTTCTGAATTTGTTATATTTCAATGAAGGTTTTATACAAAGCAATTATTCAGAAAAATCCAATGTAAAGATATCATTTAATGTATTTTTCTTCCTATCGGGTTTTCAAGTCACAATCCTATTCAAATCAGAGATACTTTATCTTTTTATTTTGACACACGTCTTTCTGTAGGTTTTTTTCCTGACACACTTGACATCATGACTGTTTATTCATAAAGACTCCGGCACACATGTCTAAGAATAAGAGCATTTTCCTAAATAGCCCTGACACCATTATCACCCCAATCAAGGTTTGTATATTTGGCTATTTTTGATGCTTTAAATGATTTTTAAAATCCCTCTTTCTGTCTCTAGATGTAGATAGATATATATAGCTATCCTTATATCTACGTATGATTATAGATATATGGAAAGAAGCAGTTATGACAAAGTGCTAAAATTGTTGAATCTAGGTGACTATAGTTAACAACAATTTGTTGTATATTTCAAAACAGCTAGAAGAAAGATTTGGGCTGGGTGCAGTGGCTCACACCTGTAATCCCAGCACTTTGGGAGGCCGAGGTGGGCAGATCGCTTGAGGTCAGGAGTTCCAGACCAGCCTGGCCAACATGGTGAAACCCCGTTTCTACTAAAAATACAAAAATTAGCCAGGCATGCTGCATGCGCCTATAATCCCAGCTACTTGGGACGCCGAGGCAGGAGAATTGCTTGAACCTGGGAGGCGGAGGTTGCAGTGAGCCAAGATTGCGCCACTGCACTCCAGCCTGGGTGACAAAGTGAAACTCTGTCTCAAAAAAGAAAAGAAAAAAAAAGAGAGAAAGATTGGAATGTTCTCAACACAAAGAAATGATAAATATTTGAGGTGATGGATATCCCAATCACCCTGATTTGATCACCATAAATTGTATGCATGTATCAAAATAACACGCATAGCCCAGAAATGTGTATGATTATCATGTATCAATAAAAAAATTAATCAAAAATGGGTGAAAGATCTGAATAGACAATTTCTCAAAAAAGTCATACGAATCGCCAACAGTATATCATTGTTGGTGGGAATGTAAATTAGTACAACCACTATGGAAAACAGTATGGAGGTTCCTCAAAAAACTAAAAATAGAGCTACCATATGAGCCAGCAATCTCACTGCTGGGAATATATCCAAAAGAAAGGAAATCAATCTATCAAAGAGATGTATGTATTCCTGTGTTGCAGCAGTATTCACAATAGTCAGGATATGGAACCAAATTAAGTATCCATCAATAGATAAACGGATAAAGAAAATGTGATGGAATATTACTCAGTCATAAAAAGAATTAAATCCCATTGTTTGCAGCAACATGGATGGAACTGGAGGCCATGATGTTAAGCGCAATAAGCTAGGCATAGAAAGACAAATGCTGACTGGGCACGGTGGCTCACGCCTGTAATCCCGGCACTTTGGGAGACCGAGGCGGGCGGATTACGAGGTCAAATGTTTGAGACCAACCTGGCCAACATGGGGAAACCCCGTCTGTACTAAAAATACAAAAATTAGCTGAGCATGGTGGTGGGTGCCTGTAATCCCAGCTACTTGGGAGGCTGAGGCAGGAGAATCATTTGAACCCGGGAGGCAAAGATTGCAGTGAACCAAGATCGCGCCATTGCACTCCAGCCTGGGTGACAAGGCGAGACTCCATCTCACCATGCCTGGCTAATTTTTATATTTTTAGTAGAGATGGGGTTTCACCATGTTGGCCAGAATGGTCTTGAACTCCTGACCTCAGGTGATACACCTGCCTCGGCCTCTCAAAGTGCTAGGATTACAGGCATGAGCCATGGCATCCGGCCATTAACTCCGTTTTTTGAGCATGTACCATTCTGACAAGATAATTTCCCTTGATGTATTTGCACCTTTGGTCCTCTTTAACATAGATAGAGAGCTTATTTCTTTCACTAAGAGCAAAGCAAAACCAAAATATACACATTTTAGCATTTGCACCAGCTACACAGCATTTGCTTGAGAAATCCTTGTCAGCCTAAATTAGACTGATCAGCAAACATCTGTCAAATTGGCTATTCTTTGAGTAGCCAAAAGAGTTCCAAGTAACAAAAGCAAAATCTGAGACTCAGCAAGGTATTCTCTGTCCAGTCAACTGGACACTAAGGAAAAGCAGGAGGTGGTGATGTGGCTTTTGAAGAGGGCTCCAAGCAGGGGAGAGCCACTGGTTTGCTGCAGTAGGTCTGGCTGATGTTGATGTTGATGAAGGCACTGGGTAGGACCACACACTCACTGTCTCTGTCATCCAGCTCATGGAGTGCAGTGGCAAGGGATGAGATCAGCATCTGGCACTTACAGAAGCACCTGTGATCATTAAGGTTTAGAAACTGGGTCTCCAGTAGTTTAGGAGAATACTGTGTTCTTACCATTTCTGCAGTTCTTCTCATAGACTATGTTGCCATTGGCATCTTCCTTTTGGCATCTAGGGAATATCAGGTTCACCGCAAATGTTATATTTGAGCCCACGAGGGCTGGTGAGTCACTGGTCAGGACCGCCTGCACACGGCCTCCTAGGGTATAAAAAAGTGGGGCTCGATGATCCAGCATCTTTCTCCTTTCATTCATAAACATTTAGAGCTAACTTTATTAATAAGGACCAGAGGACCCATATGCCTCTTTATAATATATTAAATTTATATTTTGTATTCCTCACTTTAGCTTTCAGAGTACAACACTCTAGAAGGTAAATTACAAAATAAATCAGACCAGTTAAGAATTCTCTAATCACAGCAAGAACATTTACCTATGATAATAAAACAAATCAGCTCTGTTGGGTTAAGGAGACAAGTTTTAGAAGTCTGCATTTTTAAATCTCGAAACCAATGGCTGAAGGATGCATTCTTCTATCTAAAAAGAAAGATTTTCCGTTTCTGATAAGCCACACCTTTGAGACAGTAAAAATGGCTTTGGGGTGACTGGGTTTCTGAAGATGATCATTCCTAGGTTGGCTAAATAGGTTTAAAGCTAAATCTGCTCACTCTTCAAAAGTATTCCAAGAGCTACCAATGTGGAAATTTATAAGGAGATTACCTGTGGTTTAGGAAGTGATAGTGTTGGGCTAAAGAAAATATTGCCAAGTCCAGGTGCCTCCCCACTTGGTAATGAGAGCACTGTCATTCGTGGAAATGACGTGAGCCGTGTGATCTAAAAGGCTTTACCATCTATAAGACTTACTGAAGTAGGAAATTGCAGGTGTTTGGGTTGAATCTTTTGACTTACCCTTCCAGGAGTTTTTCCACCTCATGTCTCCCCGCTTCCACACTGGGTAGAGTTTTTCATTCCAGTCATTTTCATCAGAAGACCAGCCATTTAATTGATTGTGCTCCCTCATGTAAGCAGAAGGTCTTTCATTGCCCAGCACATCATGAAATCCTGTATCAATATTCGAAAAACAAATTCCATTCTTCATTTAGTAATCACCTCACAGTGGTTAAAGAAACTTTTTATTTCTTACTGTTGAAAAGCACATACATAATATATTCAGTGCATCAAGTAAACAGAGGGTGCTTTGTTTTTTAAAGGAAGTCTCCTGGAAATACCTTGATTACAAGCATTCAGATCCTATGTCTTTATGAACTTTAAATGAATCAAAGAAAAATTTTGAAAGTCAATATTTTTTAGCCATCACTTGGCTTCTCAATACACATCCTCTGAATATTTAAATTTGATACAATATTATTAGGAAAACACTGATGCCAATAATCTTCAGATTTTTGCATTTTTTTTTCCCATTCTGAACTACTCACTTGGCTAAAGGAATGCCAGGCTCAGGAATGCCTTCAAGATTCCAAGCGACCCGTACTAGTACCAGGAAGTTTACTGATAAACAGCTTTTTAATGGTCTGTCTTGGTGAATGTTCCATATACTTTGTGTAGTCTACATTTGTTGGGTAGAGTGTTTTCTTTTTAAATGTCATTTATGTCAAGCAAGTTGATAGTGTTTTTTGAGTTTTCTGTGTTCCTACTGATTTTCTACTTGTTATTTCAGTTACTGAGAGAAAAATCTTGAAATCCCCAACTATATTGTGGTTTTTCCAATTGCCTGTTTCTTCTTCCAGTTTTTGCTGTATGTATTTTGAAGCTTTGTTGTCAGGTGCATACTATACATTTAGAATTGTTACAGCTTCTTGATGAACTGACCCTTTTCTCAATAAGAATTGATGCTCTTTATCCCTGGTAATATCCCTTGTTCTAAAGAATACTTTGATATGAATGCTTAGTGTTTAACTGGTATATCTTTTTCCATTCTTTTACTTTAAAAAATGTTTAGATTGATGTATGTTTCTACTCATCCTTACATTTTAAACCTGTCTGCATTTTTATATTTGAAGTGAGTTTCTCATAGAAAGCACATAATTGGATGTTTAAAAATCCAGTCTGGCAGTCTCTGCCTTTTAGTTGCAGGGTTTAGATAATTCATATTTAATGTAATGATCAATATGATGAAATTTTAAGTGTACTACCTTGTTATTTGTTTTCTATTTGTTCCACTTGTTCTTTTTTCCTTCTTTTCCTGTACTCTTTGGAGTTACATTTGGATTCCAATTTATCTCTACAACTAGCTTGTTAGTGATACCTCTTTCACTTACTTTGTTCTGAGTGGTTGCTCTAGGTTTGTAATATTACAGTTCTTTTAAAAATCTTTCTAATCTTGAGTTAGTGTCTGCCTTTTTGCCTTGCCTGACCAGTCTGGTGGTCACATGGTCTCTTTCTTTTGAGAATTGTAGCAGACCGGTTGGTTGCCTCCAAGAAGCTGTTTCCTGCCTGCACGCCTCCTCCTTTTTTCCCCTTGCTGGCAGAGTTTCTACTCTAACAGTTCAAAATTCCAGAGTATCACTTCCTAGCTTTCCTTACAATTTGGGCAGGAGCAGATAGATGATTTGATCCTGGCCAATGAGAGCTGAGAAGCAGTCTTCTGGGAACTTCTGAGAAAGGTTTTCCTCCTTTATAACAAGAGATATGTGAGAACAAACTCAATTTTTTCCTCCTCAGAATTGATTTTGGAGATGGTAGTGTAATGATGTGATGCCCAGAGCTATGACAGCCATATTTAACTATGAGGACACAAATCCGAGGAAACAGCTAACACATTAAGGGTGTCAGAGTGGAAAGATGAAAAGAAATGGAGCCTTCAATGAAACTGTTGGGCTGTTGCTCTAGTCTTGCTTACCTCGGGACTGACTAAGATAATAAATATCTTAACCTATTTTGTTACAGCCCAAAGCTCAATTATCTGTATTCCTCAGCCAATGGTCTTAAATTGTTCTCCCATTAATTTCTATGGTTCTATGTCTTGGCCTGGCTATAGACTCTTGGAGGAGAGAAACTCTGTCTTGTTCTTCTCTTAAATCCTGGGAGAGATCCTCCATGAGGTGTGGTATTGAGTGGGTGCTCAGAGAAGCCATATTGGATGCATGTCTCTGACCTATTTCTTCTATTCCTCTTCTCTGGTAGGAGAAGGGAGCAACACGTTCCCTTCTTCTCCAGGAGGCAGAGAGAATGGGAAAGAGCAGCGAAGTCGGAGTCATGGAACATGTTTTCCAGCCTTGGTTCTGTTATTAAACAGGATGTGTGACCTCAGGCCATGTGTCTTCTCTGGGCCTTCACATCTGACAAAAGCCAAATGTCCTGTGATTCTATGAGATTGCTCCTATTTGGAAATAGACATTAAGTGAGGGGAGGACATTTGTGTTTATCAATAAGTATTTGTAATTGGAAATTCACTTGAGTCATATGAAAAGAACTAAGATTATTTAGTTCAAATCCCTTCATTTTATATATGAAGAAATTCAGGCCTAGGGAAATGATATGATTCACCTAGGGTCATCTTTAGTAGAAATCAAGATTCACATCTTTTGATTCCCAGGACAAGGACAAGTTCTTTCCACTGTTCCAGAGAGTCTTCCTCTTCCTCAGATCTTGAAAGAAAGTTATTGTTTCCAGGAACATAATCAAAACGCAGATTTCTCTTCCGATTTTAAATGTCAGAAGTCAAGGAAAAGTACAAACTTAAAAGGAGAGTTACAAGGGATAGGCATATAGGTCAATGGAATAGAAGAGAGAATCCAGAAATAGACCCACACAAGCATGCTCTACTAATTTTTTTTTTTTTAAGAGATGGGGGTCCCACTATGTTGCTCAGGCTGGACTCAAACTCCTGGGCTCAAGTGATCTACCTGCCCCAGCCTTCCGATTAGCTAGGACCACGGGCAAGCACTACAGTGCCTGGCTTGATTTTGGACAAAGATGCAAAAACAATCCAATGGAGGGAAGATAGCCTTTTCAACATATGGTGCTGTAAAAAAGCAAAAAGCATAGGTGAAATCTTCAGGATCTAGGACTAGGCAAGAATTCCTAGACTTGACATGAACACAACCCGTAACAGGAAATTGGAACTCATTAAAATAAAAAACCTTTGCTCTCTGAAACATGACATGAAAGAGGATGAAAAGGCAAGCTACAGACTGGGAGAAATTATTTGTAAACTACACTTCCAATAAAGGACTAGTATTTAGAATATATAAAGAATTTTCAAAACCCACTATAAGAAAACCACGGGATTCAATTAGAAAAATTGGTAAAAATTAATGAAATGATATTTCACCATTTCATTCATCTCATGGCAAATAAACACACAAGAAGATATTCAATATCATTAGCCAGTAGTGAAATATCACTATATCCCTATCAGTAAGACTTAACTAAAAAGCAGTGACAACATCAAATGCTTGCAAGGATGTAGAGAAACTGGATTGCTCACACATTACTAGTGGAAATGTAAAATGGTACAGCCACTCTGTTAGTTTCTTGCAAAACTAAACATGCAACTATCATACAACCAAGAAATTGTACCCTTTGGCATGCATCCCAGAGAAACAAAACTGATATTCTCACAGAGATCTGCACATGAATATTTATAGCAGCTTTATTCATAATAGCCCAAACTGAAATAACCGAGATGTCCTTTAATGGGTGAATGGTTAAGCAAACTGTGGTATATCCATACCATGGAATACTACTCTGTGACAAAGAGGAACAAACTATTGATGCAGTTACTTCGATAAATCAATAAAGTTCCAGGAAATTATGTTGGGTTTTAAAAAAAGCAAATCTCAAAAGGTTACATACTGGATAATTCCATTTGTATAGAATTTTGGAAATGACAAAATGATAAAAATGGAAACCATATTAGTGGTTTCCAGGGACTGGGTGAGGGTTGGAAAGAGGGAAGTAGATTTGGCTATACATCTATAGCCACGAGAATACTTTGGTGATGGAGCTCTGCTGTGTTTTGACTGTATCAATGTCAATATCTGGGCTGTGATGTCCTGTTTTGCATGATGGTACCACTGGGGCAAAACGGGTAAAGGGTGCATGGGGATCTCTCTGTATTATTTCTTACAATAGTATGTGAATCTATAAATACCTCACAATAAAAAGTTGAATTTAAAAATCAAGGCCGGATGCAATGGCTCATGCCTGTAATCCCAACACTTTGGAAGGCTGAGGGTGGGCGATTGCCTGAGCCCAGGAGTTCCAGACCAGCCTGGGCAACATGGCAAAACCCTGTCTCTACAAAAATTTAAAAAATAAAATAAACCCATCTGGATAAGGTGGCTCATGCCTGTAGTCCTAGCATTCTGGGAGGCCAAGGGAGGACTGAGCCCACAAGTTTGAGGCCAGCCTGGGCAATGTAGTAAGATCCCATTTCTACAAAAAATACAAAAATTAGCTGGGTGTGGTGGCACGTGCCTGTGGTCCCAGCTACTCAGGAGGCTGAGGTGGAAGACCACCTTTAGCCCAGGAGTTGGAGGCTGCAGTGAGCTGTGATCACACCACTGCACTCCAGCCTGGGTGAGAGTAAGACCCTGTGTCTAAAAAAATTGATATAAAAAAAAACCCAATAGTAAGCAGATTTTAAAAGAAAAATAAAAGCCTGTGGGGGTGGGTTTTGGGGGCAATAAATGTGAAGGTAAATTTGAGGTCGCACCCAGTGCTGCAGCCGACTCTGCCTCCACACTTTGGCCTCCTTGCTGTGTCCACCAGCAGAGAGGTGGTGGCTGGGCTGCCTCCACCTACCTTGTCCACACTTTCTCCTTCCTTCAGGGCTACGAATGGAAAATGGTAGGAAATCTTTAGTGCTTGATACACTGCTACATTCTGTCTGCCCTTATTTTTTTCTGGGCAGAATATTTAGTCCAGAGCAAGGTGAGCCTGGTGAATGGCTGGGTTTTGTTACACTGCCCAAGAGGCTGAGGACTCCTCTCGAGCTGACAGCGCGGATTCGGCCTCCTGCTAATCTGTTTTATTGAGCAGAGCGAAGTGGACTGGTGAAAGAGGCTGGAATAAGAGCAGGTGTCCCCCATCGGGTCTATTCTGTGTTCCTTGGTCTTTAAAGGAGCCTGTCCTGGGAGGTATCCTGAGGGTGGGTGCAGGTCTGCCTCCGTAGGAAAAATCCCCACCATGCATGTCTCTCACGCCAAGCAGCTGATCTCACAAGAACACAATTACCCAGTTTTGCAAATGAGGAAACCAAAAGTCCTCGTTTTGAAGGAAATGAGGAAATGGAGCAAAGCCACTGGAGACCCAGCCCCTAGGCTGGCGGGGAGCCCGAGCCTGTCCAACCCCAAACCCGGGCAGGAAGGACAGAGGTCGGGATGGAAGGCTGCCTCCTCAACTTACCCGCTGTGTGGCTTGGGGCGAGTTCCTTGCCCACTCTGTGGCCCGTGGCCTCGTGTGGGAAGCGGGACCATCACAGCGCCGGGCTCTGCGGGCTGCTAGGAGGACGCGCGACGCACTGCGGGCCTGGAACGTGCTACGCGCTGACACCGGGTCAGCTCCCTGTTCCAAAAACGTAGGCGTTTTCCCGGGTCGCAGTCGCAGTCGGGAGACCGAGGGTTAGGGCGCGGCCGCGGGGTCTCCTGGGCCGGGGCGCGGCCCACGTCTCAGGCCTCTGCGGCTCTGACCAGAAGCCGCTGCGCCTCTGGCCGCTTCCCACCCGTCCCGTCCCCGCAATCCCAGGCCCAGGGTTACAGCGGCTCAGCTCTCTTCCTCTCACGAATCTGCACACTGCTTCAGTGGTCTGGACCCTGGCTGCATAGGCAGATCCCAAGAGGAACTTTTAAAACAAGGATCCTCTGACCCCACTCCCAAACATTCCAGTTTCATTGCGTGGGTATCAGTATTGTTAAAAATGCCCTGACCTCTCCTGCCTGACCAGGGTAGAGAGCCTGGGCTTCAGCTCCTCTCCCAGCAAGCTCCTGCAGGTCTGTGAGGAAGCCCCGCAGGAGGAGCAATAGCTTCAGGGCTGGGGAGATTCGTAAGTTTGCCTCCAGATTGGAGACCCCATTTCATGTGAGGTCTCCACCCTTTTGGATGGAAGCTGGACTTGGTTTAGTTGGTGGAGTTGCTTTGTTCTGTGGCCGGAGGCTGTCCAACCCTCCCCCAACCACTGTCTGGCAAGAATGGGTTGCAATTGCAATGGAAAAAAAGCTTCACAAGAGAAGGGCTGCATAGTTTTTACTTTCCATGAGCCGAAAGCGAAGAATGGAGCTGGAGGCATTTTGCTGTAGTTTCAGCCTTCCCAACAGTTTGCAGAAGAAGAGATGAGTGAGCCAGAGATGAACGCTTCCTGAAGAACTTCAGTCCAACCTCTAGTTCAGAGGATATTATTAGACATCATTTCAGCCAATGGCCAAAGAATGGGTTAAACATAGAAATTAAGGGTTACTCACGTTTGGCGGCATCAAGTGGCAATCTTGCAGCCAGGAGCAAAAATCCCAGGAAATAGTAGAGACATTCCATGCTGAATTCTCACGGACGCAGGCACTCAAGGTTTAACTCTGAATTCCTCTGGGCCCATCCACCAAGAGCAACAGTGTTCTTCTGGCATCTGTGGTGCCTCCCTCTCTATTTTAATTAAATACAGGGCCTCGGGGAGGATCATGTGATGGTATTAAGCGGCATTGCCTGATCTGGTCTCTCAAGTTCAACCTCTTACAACTCATGTGCTTATGACTCACTCCTTCTTGGCATCTATTTATTCACTTTTTAGATGCACATTGTTTCAATTTTGTGATTCCACATTTACTAGGTTCAAGGAGTTTTTTTCCTATAGACTCTATTTCAATATTCATTTTTTTTTTTTGAGATGGAGTCTCACACTGTCGCCCAGGCTGGAGTGCAATGGCACGATCTCAGCTCACTGCAACTTCCACCTCCCAGGTTCAAGCCATTCTCCTGCCTCAGCCTCCCGAGTAGCTGGAATTACAGGTGCCTGCCACCATGCCCGGCTAATTTTTTGTGTTTTTAGTAGAGGCAGGTTTCACTATGTTGGCCAGGCTGGTCTCGAACTCCTGACCTTGTGATCTGCCCGCCTCGGCCTCCCAAAGTGCTGGGATTACAGGCATGAGCCACCGCGCCTGGCTCAATATTCTTTACCAAATAAAATTTCAATCCTCCAGCCTCACTGATTATCAACTTACTGTGGTTCCTATACTGCATCAGGCACCCAGCTCATGTTTAGAGTTCACAGTTATGCATCCTTTCCTATGATGTAGTTGTCCACCTGCTCCTGTGCTCGTGATTGCTTGTATATTTTTTTTCCTCCAAGAGGAAGCAAAGATGGGGGAGGTGTCTTATCAATCATTTGAAATTGTGGAATACATAAGTGGATGATAACATGAATGCTGTGCCAGGATGTGCTGGAAACAGCTGCCCTGGCCTCTGGTAGCTGAGAAATTTACTCAAAAGCACATTTAGAATACCTGTGCAATTCCATATAACTTTTGTAATAACCTGCATAATTTTTGGTAACTGCTCTCAAAGCAATTATGTGTTGCATTACTCAGGGCCAATTGCATAAAACATTCTGTGTATTTTTTCATATTATAGAAAGCAGGCATTAAATGTACAAACAGGTGTGTCTGTAAGATAAATTTATACAGTCAAATCATTCCTGGTTACAGAATATGCAGAAAATGTGGCAACATGAAAACTTTACCATATGTGACCTTTCTCAAACTCACATTCACATGGCCATTTTCAGTGCAGTAGAAACCTTGGTTGCAGGTGAGGGTAAAACTTGGGGTATTGATTTATGGTTCAGTGTGTCAAGGAGGAATTGAAATAGCCTATGAAACTAAAATCCATACAGCAGGAGTGGCTGATTTCCATCCCTAAGGCGGCACACAACTCTGTAGAGTGCCTTTTACAGCCTTTGCAGCAAATATGAAGGGGAAAACAACGAAGGGAACACATTATTCATGACTGAAACAATTTTCAAATATTGATGAATAAAGGAATAATGGAAATACTTATTAGTTTCATGTAATGTAAAGTGAATAATGTATATAGTTATTTGCTTTTTAAATTACTTAAAAACTTTTTTTTTTTTTTTTTTTTTTTTTTTAAGAGACAGGCTCTCACTCTGTTGCCCAGGCCAGAGTGCAGTGGCATGATTATAGCTCATTGCAGCCTTGAACTCCTAGGCTCAAGTGATCCTCCCACCTCAGCCTTCCAAGGAGGTAGGACTACAGGCACACACCACCACACTCGGCTAATTTTTTATTTGCTTTCTATTTTTTGTAGAGACAAAAATCTCACTATGCTGCCCAGGCTGGTCTTGAACTCCTGGCCTCAAGTGATCTTCCCACCCCAGCTGCCTACAGCACTATTTGCTTTTTATGACAAACACATAACTTTTACAATTAAAAAAAAAACACCTTTTCAATTTAAGGAAAAGCTACTATTAACATTTTTAAAGATATTTTTGTCCTTTGTTGCACACACAGTTCTGGCTCATATTTCTAGCCAGATTAGCCACCCCGTCTCTAAATAAATTGGAAGTTTTAAATTCTTCTGTAACAAAACCTTCGTTTTGTTTAGGGAGACACAATGATCAAATCAACTTCTATGTATTTTTTCCTTCCCTGCACCATCAAAGAGAAGAGGCACTGATAGGACAAGAGTCAAAATGTAGGCAGCTGGACAGAGGTGAATAAGAGAACAAGAGAAAGATCTTGATTCCAAAGAACTACAAGTTGGATAATCTGTCTCTTGATAATCAATGGTTGACAATATGTAAAGTAGTTAACTCTATGTAGGACTCAGAGACAGGGCCATTTTGGGTAAAGAATATTCTCAAGCTTGTTTGTTTGTTTTGGAAAGATAAAATTGTACTGTAAAGAAAGTTTGAAATATTTTGTTGAAATAATTTTTTGAGCTGGTGTACTGATGTGTACCTGAAGTCCCAGTGACTTGAGAGGCTGAAGCGGGAAGATTGCTTAAGCCCAGGAGTTTGAGTCCAGCCTGGGTAATGTAGTGAGACCTCATCTCTTAAGAAAGAAAGAAAGAAAAAGAAAGAAAAGAAAGAAAGAAGGAAGGAAAGAAAGAAAGAGAAAGAAAGGAAAGAAAGAAGGAAAGAAAGAAAGAAAGAAAGAAAAGAAAAGAAAAGAAAAGAAAAGAAAAGAAAAGAAAAGAAAGAAAAATTGTTCCGTTCAGATCCTAATTGCCAGGTCTGGTAAATATATTATATGGCTGGGGGGATGAAGGTTGCTAATCAACTCGCCTTAAGGCAATTGAGAAATGAAAAGGGAAACATCTCAATTATCTGGAATTACAGATACAATTACTCTGTTCGGAAATGATGTGGAGGAAAGCAAAGAATAGTCAACTTTTTTTTTTTTTTTTTTTTTTTTTTTTTTTTTTTTTTTGAGTCGGAGTCTCGCTGTCGCCCAGGCTGGAGTGCAGTGGCGCGATCTCGGCTCACTGCAGGCTCCGCCCCCCGGGGTTCACGCCATTCTCCTGCCTCAGCCTCCCGCGTAGCTGGGGCTACAGGCGCCCACCACCTCGCCCGGCTAATTTTTTGTATTTTTAGTAGAGACGGGGTTTCACCGTGTTACCCAGAATGGTCTCGATCTCCTGACCTCGTGATCCGCCCGCCTCGGCCTCCCAAAGTGCTGGGATTACAGGCGTGAGCCACCGCGCCCGGCCAGAATAGTCAACTTTTGAGAAATGCCCCAAATTGCCTTCTCTTGGCTTCTGACACTCCTCCTGGTGGCCACAGTCCCGACTTGAGGAGCGATGCTTGGGCTGTGAGGACTGAGGCAGCCACCCCAAAGGAGACCTTCGAAATGGCAGGCAGCAGCCACACCCAGGAATCCCGGCAGGCTGCCAAGGAATTCACATCTTTAATTTTAGGAACTGCTCAGTTTAAACTGGTATTTGAACTGTCTCCAGATTTACTAAGCTTTGAAATTACTCTCCTACCAAAATGTTTTTCCTTAGTTTTTCAGGGAAAGAAAAAAAGGAATTAACATCTTTAATTTTAGGAATTGCTCAATTTAAACTGGTGTTTGTAAGCAAGATCATAAAAATTAGTTAAGATCCTTTTCTCCCAACACATGGTCAGAAACTTGGAGTCTGAAAACAACACAAATTTGTGATCTTACATTTCTGGAAGCCGAAGTGTGAAATGGCCTCACTGAGCTAACATCACAGTGTTGGCAGGGCGGCTCTAGGGCAGAATGGATTTCCTTGCCTTTCCAGCTTCTAGGGGCTGCCCACATTTCCTGTCTCGTTGGCCCCTCTGTCTCTGGCAGCCCTCTGGCACTGATTCCCACGTCTCCCTCTCCCACTCACAAGGACCCTTGTGATTATACTGAGCCCACCTAGATAATCTGAAATCATCTCCTTGCCTTAAGTCCAGCTGATTAGCAACCTTCATCTGCTCCTTGCCATATAACATATTTACAGGTCCTTGGGGTTAGGATGTGGAAGTCTTCGGGGACCATTATTCTGTCTAGCACAGTTATACAGCAGACGACATGGTAAAAACAATTTTTTTTAATTTTTATTTTTAGAGATGAGGTCTCACTATGTCGCCCAGGCTGGACTCGAACTCCTGGGCTCAAGCAATTCCCCCTCTTCAGCCTCTCAAGTCGCTGGGATTTCAGGTGCACACCACTGCACCAGCTCAACAAATTCTATTTTTAAAGAAAGCATGTGATGGAAGCAGTGATGGAAAGTACCTCTCACAGGTTACAGACTTGTTGAAACAAAGCTTTGATATTTGGCAGAACAGAAAGGCAAGAACAAACTACAGGTAGAGGAATCAGTTCAAAAAGAGGGACAGCTCATGTGACTGCCCTGTCCCAATGTGGGCGTTTTTACATGTCATAATCAGAGTCATGGTTTTCAGATTTAAGCATTAGCCAATGACTCAGAGACTTCTGCTTTGTGTATAGTTCTTCGGACTCTCCTGTCTGGGTATTCTCTACATGAATGGGTAATCAAAATCTCTTGTTTCCAGGTTTACTAAGCTTTCAAATTACTCTCCCACCAAAATGTGTTTCCCTGGCTTTTTGGGAAAAGAAAAGAAAGCGAATCACAGGCCAGGTGCAGTGGCTCATCCCTGTAATTCCAGCACTTTGAGAAGTGGAGGCGGGAGGATCGCTTAAGTTCAGGAGTTCAAGACCAGCCTGGGTAACATAGTGAGACCCCCATCTCTACAAAAAAAAAAAAAAAAAAAGAAAAGAAAATTAGCCAGGCATAGTAGTGGATGCCTATAGTCCCAGCTACTCGGGAGGCTGAGGTGGGAGAATCAATGGAGCCCAGAGGTCGTGGCTGCAGTAAGCTGCGATAGAGCCACTGCACTCCAGCCTGGGTGACAAAGTGAGACTCTGTCTGGAAAAAAAAAAAAAAAAAAAAGAATCACAAAGGTTAGTGCATCCTTTTCAGTCACCTTTGCAATGACAATGGCTACTGTGTTTTTAACCTGTTTTTTCACCTGAAGGAATTTGATACCGGATGCAGGCAAAGGGGTTTTCTTCTTGGAGTGCTGGCTACAAACATTTTTTTTAAAAAAGGACTCTTCTCATGGAATTACTGGCTCCATTTGAAATGGCAAAGAGCAGTACGTATAGAAAAATGTGGATGACGGCCAGGCGCAGTGGCTCACGCTTGTAATCCCAGCACTTTGGAAGGCCAAGGCGAGCAGATCTGAGTTCAGGAGCTTGAGACCAGCCTGGCCAACATGGTGAAACTCCATTTCTATTAAAAATACAAAAATTAGCCGGGTGTGGTGGCAGGCACCTGTAATCCCAGATACTTGGGAGGCTGAGGCAGGAGTGCTTGAAGCTGGGAGGCAGAGGTTGCAGTGAGCCGAGATAGAGCCACTGAACTCCAGCCTGGGAAACAAAGCGAGACTCCATATCAAAAAAAAAAAAAGAAAAAAAAAAAGGAAGAAAAAGAAAAATGTGGATGATCACAATATTTCATCCTAGTATTGTTTTTAGACCACTTTCTCTGAATTACAGTATAGAAGGAGAGTAAGACATGAACACTTATTGTGCAGATGTGAAAGCAATGGCAAATGTACTCTTTTCTTTTCTACCTTTAGTACCCATAGAACAGGGAGACATAGTGAGAGAAGCAGAATGGGATCTATGGAGTAAGAAAAAAGGGAGGGGCCACCATAGAAATCTGAATGCAAACTTGGCTTCCAGTTAATTAATTAACTTAGAGATGGGATGTTGCTACCCTGCCCAGCCTGGCCTTGAACTCCTGGGAGTCCTGGGCTCAAGCAATCCTCTGCTACAGCCTCCCTTATAGCTGGCATTAGATGCATGCGCCACCACACCCAGATGGTTCTTAGTTTTATGATAACTATGGGCTATCCAGAAATGCTGCAGAACACTGGAGCAGGGGCACTGCAGGCATTCACTGAAGATTAATCATAAGCCCACGAGAGAAGAAGCTAGAGCAGAAATCAAAAAGGAGGTTGACCGTAGGATAAAGGCCAGGAAACAAAAGCTAGATTAGTACCTTGTATCCTTATTCTTACACCTAAATCCAGCTTTTCTCAATGGAATTTTTGGCACCTAAGATAGAGTTTAATTCAGCAAGTACCGATGTAGGTCCTCTTTTCTACAGTAGCCATCATCTACAAGTCATGAACAACAATTTTAGGAGCATAGGCGCTCATTGTGAAGATGAGACATTAACCCTCAAAGTAGGCATATTATGAGACATTATTTACATTTTTTATTACAGGAATTTCCAAACATACACAAAAATAGACTAACATAAGGAACTTCCATGTGCTCCTCACCTACTTCAGTGATCGTCAATATATGGCCAAGCTTGTTTTGTCCACCTTCTGCAGTAACATTATCTACTGGAGTATTTAAAAATGAATCCTAAACATCATGTGGCAGTCAAACTAAGTCATAAAGACAGAACTACAGGAGTGCAGAGAGATGGAGGATACAGAGAGGTCTTTATGGAAGAAGTATAACTTGACTTAGTTACTATAAAACCATATATACATATATGGTTTATTTTGTTTTTGCTTTAGAGACAAGGTCTCACTCTGTTGCCCAGGTTGGAGTGCAGTGGCACGATCATGGCTCACTGCAGCCTCCAGCTCCTGGGCTCAAGCCTCCCGAGCAGCTGGGATTATAGGTGTAGGCCAACATGCCTTGCTAATTTTTTCTTTTTTGTAGAGACGAGGCCTCACTATCTTGCCTAAGCTGGTCTCAAACTCCCAGCCTCAAGCAATCTTCCTGCCTCAGCCTCCCAAAGCCCTGGGATTACAGCTGTGAGCCACCATGCCCGGCCTAGTTCTTAAATGAGGAGTTAAATTGGCTAAGCAACACCCTTGATCAGCTATGGCAGGCACAATGCTGGAAACTGACCGACCAAGGAGAACAAGGCTCCTGGCTTTGTGGAGCCTGTAGTGCTGTAAGAGGCAGCAGCCAGCTGGAGAAGCAGGGGGAGATGCTCTCAGAGCATGACAGGGTGTGCAGCCAGGGCGTGAGAAAGGGGCTGTGCAGTTTCATCTGCATCTGGGTAGGGCTGCTTAATACAAACATAATGTGAACCACGTATATGATTTTTTTTTTTTTTTACTATTTTGTAGTGGAAGTGAAACGTGAATGATATGAAATTTTCTGGTAGCCACATTAAATAAAAAGTAAAAAGCAGCAGTTGAAATTATTTAAATAATGTACTTTATTCAATTCAATATATTTAAAACATCGTAATTTCAATATGTAATCACTATATGAAATTATTGAGATCTTTTATTTTTTTTTTTTTGTGCAAAGTCTTTGAAACCCAGTGTGGGTTTTGCACTGACAGCACATGTCAGTTCAGACCAGCTCATCGCAGGATCTCGCAGCCACATGTGCCAGCGGCTACTGTATTGGACGGCACAGTTCTGGAGGGACACAAAAGGCTTCTGGAGGAGCCACAGCTTGGGCCTCTCTCAGTGGGGAAAGGCGTGGGAGCCCTGGCCCAGGAGAGTGCTGAGGCCTGCCAGCCCTGAGGGTGACAAGCTCCAGTGGGCAAGGGTACAGGGTTGTGCCTGATTTTTATGGAAAGTGAGTATCACAGGGAAGATGTTTGCATGTGCATCTCGTATTTTTTTCTCTGACCGATTTCCCAGGAGTGGCAATAAAGAAGTGGAAATGTAGAGGCCGAGTTCCCATTACACATAATTGATTTAATGACCACTCCCCACACCCGACTGTCCGTCTCCAGCTTTCTTTTCAAAGTAGAAATAAATCTTGCAAAACTTGGTTGTAAAACTTTTTGATCTCAACCTAGTCATCAAACCTTGCTCAAGATAACGTTTAAGTGTTAGCCAAGAGTAAAATCTTACAAGGCAACTAATTTCAGGACAAGTTTAGTGTATGTACCAACAATTTTATAAAATTTAATTTTATTTTGAAATAATTTCAAACATACAGAAGAGTTACAAAAATAGTACAAGAGGGCCGGGAGTGGTGGCTCATGCCTGTAATCCCAGCACTTTGGGAGGTCGAGGCGGGAGGATCACGAGGTCAGTAGTTTGAGACCAGCCTGACCAACATGGTAAAACTCTGTCTCTACTAAAAATACAAAAATTAGTTGGCATGGTGGTGGGTACCTGTAATCCCAGCTACTCAAGAGGCTGAGGTAGGAGAATTGCTTGAGGCCGGGAGGCTGAGGTTCACTGCTGCACTCCAGCCTGGGCGACAGAGCGAAACTCCGTCTCGAAAAAAAAAAAAAAGAATAGTACAAGAACTATCATGTATCCTTTACCCAGATTTACCAATGTTAAAATTTTGCCACATTTGCACGATATCTAATTTACATATATGTGTGTAGTAAGCATATATACTTACTAGTTTTATAATGAACTATAAGTTGCAGACATCATACTCCTTTACTCTTATTTTCTTCAGCTGCTATTTCCAGAGATCAATGGCATTCTCTTAATGTAAGTACAGTGCAGTTATCAAAATCATGAAATTTAACATCAATACAATACAAAACACGAAATGTAACATCAATACAATACTACTATCTAATCCCCAAATTTTGCCAATTATCCCAGTAACATCCTTTATAGCCCTATATTCCCCCTCTAATTCGGGATCCAATCGAGGATCATGCTTTATACATTGTTGTCATGTCTCTTTCGTCTCCTTTAATCTGGAACATTCCTAACTTTGTCTTTCATGACATTAATATTTTTGAAGAACATACGCTAGTTTTTAATCGAGTGCTCCTCATTTTGGAGTTGTATGATGTAGATTCAGGTTATGTGCTTTGGACAAGAACACCACGTACCTGATATTACTTCCTTTTCAGTGCATCACATCTTCCAATAACTTTCCATTCACTAAATTAAAGACGATATGATTTAAACAGAAATATCTACAGACTTACTACAGGGCCAGGCATAGAGTAGGCTCTGAAACATTCTTATGAATTGATTGAGGCTTGGAGACCTTATGTCAGCAAGGGAGGCTATTCCTATTCTCACAAGAAATTTATAAAACAAATTAAAGTTTCATGCACATAAACAGCAGCAAAGTTCTCTGATTTTAGTCTATATGGGAAAATTCTGAAAAATGTTTAGAACATGCTCTCATAGAGAATATTCACATAAATGTAATGAGATATATACCTCAGCTCACCTATATAAAAACACACTCTTAAAAAAAGATATATAAAATAACACACTCTTTCTTATTATAGCAGATCCTTTTTTATAAGAGGCTACATTCTAGAAGTTTTCCATCTTGCCCTCTACCTTCAGAGTTTTCTTAGTTCACTGGGCCTGGACAATAACTTTCTTGCACATTTACTTACTTTCCTTTTATTAATCATGTGAATTCGAAAGCTCAAATATTTATAGCTAAATGGTATATTTTCACTAATTCTTTACAATGGAATGACTGCAAATGAAATGGAAGTTTTGCTTAGAACCTCTAACTAAAGGCTAAATATAGAAATAGAGGCAAAAGAAATACAATGCAGTAAAGAGTGTGCACAGCTGTATAAAATGAAACAGGATGACGTTCCAGAGCCTAACCTCTGAGCAGAGTTAGATTTAGGGCCCAGCATCAGGGCTTCCCACTGTCATTCTTTCCAGGAACCTGCAGATAGGGTGGAAAGGGCTATGGCTGGAAGCTGACACAGCTCTCCTGACTCCCTTCCTTTCCACCCATTCTCCACAAAATGGAAATTCTATTAAGATTTTTGAGTGAGTGAGTGTGTGTGTTGGGCAGCAGGTAACAAGAGGTCACAAAAGGTGCAATATTTGACTGACGCAGAGAGCACCCTCTTGGTTATATTTAAATTTCTGGACATATGGATAGACTCTGGTTCATAGCAGTAGTTGATGTTTTAAAGTTTAGATGTTTTTTGTTGCTCTTTTGAGCAATTCTTTGCAGTCTTCTCACATTAGGAAACATCTACAAAGTTAGGACTTCGCACTTGATTGGCCAAAGCAACTGCCTTTGTGCAAACAGTATTTTATTTGCCCCACAGACATCTGTAATTTCTTACCATGGCCCCTACTTCCTCCAAGTTCCTCTTGGGGAGGACTGTGTGGATGGACTCTGTGTTCATACTTGGGTCAGATGGGATGGTCAGAGCAGGACTGGCAAAGAGTGGGGAGACAGATCCCACCAAAGTCACAGACTGAAAAAAAGTTGAGAAACGCTGATGAGTAACAAGCAAAGCAAGGAAATTTTAAAAAGGTGTAAAAAACCATCATCTCAGAGCTCTCTGTAAAGTTGGCACTTTTTATTTCTTTCTCTTTCTCTCTCTTTCTCTCTTTCTTTCTTTCTCTCGACAGCTCTGTCACCCAGGCTGGAGTGCAGCGCCACGATCTCGGCTCACCGTAACCTCTGCCTCCCGGGTTCAAGCGATTCTCCTGCCTCAGTCTCCTGAGTTTTACATGCACCCACCACCACACCTGGCTAATTTTTGTATTTTTAGTAGAGATGGAGTTTCACCATGTTGGCCAGGCCAACATGGAGTCTCAACTTTGAGACTCCAACCAGGAGTCTCAAACTCCTGGTCTCAAGTGATCTACCTACCTCGGCCTCCCAAAGTGCTGGGATGCATTTCGAGATTTCTAATTTTAAAAGTTATATTGTGTTTCTTGTTAGTTCTTGTTTGATTGGGGCTTCATTTGCTCATCTGCTGAGTCTTGTAGGCAGAGGGTCACAGGCAGAGCATGCAACCTGTGAGCCGGGAGAATCAAACGGGCCACCTGCCAGGGCATGCTCATGGGCTCTGACTCACCAGGGCTGGGATCCCATGCTAAGTTCTGGCTCCGCGTCTCCTGGGAACCTGTGTGTTCACATCCCTGTCTTTCTTTTCGACACTGATTGTGTACTTTGGTTATAAGCCATTACTATAGCTCCGTTTGATTGCTTAACTATTGCCAAGAGATCACTCTGATGGTCCAGATGAGCCAACCATTATGATGAAGAGCAGAGCTTTTACTGCACAAGGCCTACGGGACACTCTTCAACTTACAGCCTTGCACCACGTGACTCTCCAGCAGCAGAAGAGTCCTGACTGTGGAACATTGAATTTGATTCAAAAAGGCCACCCAGAACTTATAAAAGCTACTCAGCTAACTTTTGTGCTTCTATGGTTTGAAAACCATGTGAAATCACTTGAAGAAATTATCTTTTTCTGTTGCCCAGGCTGGAGTGCAGTGGTGCAATCTCACTGCAACCTCTACCTTACGGGTTCAAATGATTCTCCTGCCTCATCCCCCCCGAATAGCTGGGATTACAGGTGTGTGCCACCATGCCTGTAATCCCACATTAACTTTTGTATTTTTAGTGGAGATGGGGTTTTGCCATGTTTGCCAGGCTGGTATCGAACTGACCTCAAGTGATCAGCCCACCTCGGCCTCCCAAAGTGCTGGGATGACAGACACGAGCCACTGTGCCCCACCAAGAAATTATCTTATTTTAAAATGAGTTACCCATCTTAGGAAAGGTTGGAATTAAATTTGGTTCTGCACACAAAAAATAGTTCTAATTTCTGGGTTGTCTTTCAAAAGTCAGAAATCAGCCTCCCTATTAATCAGCCTTGGGGCAGATACTTTTCTTTGCCGACCCCAAAGACATTTCTTGATTCCTCATTCCCTGATGCTGCTGGAGTTTTGGGTGGAAATCTCTAGTTCTCAAGGGAAGGGGTCCAGACCCTAGCGTGAGGGAGCATGTGATCCACTCCTGGCTAATGCCATGAGGGGAAGTCTGCTTTGGGGCTCCAGGGATTATTTTCCTCCTTGACTTGTTTACTAGGCCAAGTTATTTGCATATGTTGCTGTGCACGTTCTGTCTTTCAACAAAGGTTGTATGAGGAAATGATCCAAGGAGGTGGGTGCTATGGCCATCTTGAAACCATTAGGGCAGGGGGAGAAGGCGTTGACCCAAGTCCCTGATGCAACGTAACTGAGATTGAAGCAGTGCCGGTTTTCTCTCTAGAGTTTTGTTATGTGAGAACTAAAACCCTTTCGGTAGGGTATTCTGTTACTTGAAACTGAAAGTAGTCCAAAATGGTAGAAATAGCACCGATTACCTGCCAGGCCCTGTGCTGAGCAGTCAGGGAAACAAGACGAATATTGGATATGATTTCCCTCCTCAAGGGGCACACAAGAGTTCAGGGGTTGGCATTTTTTTTTTTTTTTCTGCAAAGGGCCAGGTAGAAAATATTTTTGGCTTTGTGGGCCATATGGTCTCTGTCATAACTACTTAACTCTGCAGTTGTGAGAAAGCAGCCATCCACAGTCTGTGTTCCAATGAAACACATGAATAGTGAGAGTTGTATTTCACATAATGTTGATGTGTCACAAAATATTATTCTTATTTTGTTTTCTCTGACTTAACAAATTAAGATGTAAAAGGCTTTCTTAGTAGGCTGTACGAAAATATGCAGTGGGCTGGATTTGCCTCACAGCCATAGTTTGCTGACCTCTCTTCTGGGCAAAGGAGAAATCTAGAAAACAACAAACAAACAAACAAACAAAAAACAGACACAAAACTGAAGGTAAAGAAAATGCAGCCTTCAAGGTTTTGGTTTTCTTCCCCTTTTATCCTTAAACAAAAGATAATCTCTCAGCAGTTGAGAAGGGCTGACCAAGAGGTGAAAGAGAACTGGAAAACCAATCTGAATGGAAGAAATGTTCAAGGAATTGTATGTATCTGAAGTTTTGCCTGAGAGGTTCTTTCCCTAGGTCACTGAGATATTCATTCACCTACATTTCCTTCTAGTAATCCCATTGTTTTATATTTTGGTCTTTTTTTTTTTTTTTTTTTTTTTTTTTTTAAGATGGAGTCTTGCTCTGTCACCCAGGTAAGAGTGCAGTGGCATGATCTCGGCTCACTGCAAACTCCGCCTCCCAGGTTCAAGTGATTCTGGTGCCTCAGCCTCCCAAGAAGCTGGGACTACAGGTGTATGCCACCTCGCCCAGTTAATTTTTGTATTTTTAGTAGACATGGGGTTTCATTATATTGGCCAGGCTGGTCTCGAACTCCTGAGCTCAGGTGATCCACCAGCCTCGGCCTCCCAAAGTGCTGATTACAGGTGTGAGCCACCACACCCTATATTTTGATCTTTAATCGACCTGACCTAGAGTTCACTTCATATGGAGTAACTTAGGTGGGGATCCAGCTGTATTTTTATCCACATAGTAGCAAGATTTCCTGGTACCATCTTCCGAGAAATCCATCTTTTCCCTGGTTCATTGCAGAGGATGATTGGAGGCAACCTGGGTGTCTGTCACCTGGGGAAGGGGAGCATGAAATGTAAGGATGCACACCAGGGGGTCGCAGGCAGATGTCAGAAGAGAAGATGAGACGTCCTCATGGCAGCACAGATCTTAAGACTGTGTGGGGAACACTCCATTCATCAGCCGTGTAACTTGAAGTCAGGCATTCACCACCACAACACTCCCTTTACACAAATACTTGGAAACAGAATGGTGGGGTAGGGGGATGTGGGAGTAAGGAAAGTGGATAAAAGAGAATAAATAAAATGTAAAGCAAGGGAAGGGACTTATGCCGACTAATGACAAGCATGTGCCTTGAACTGAGGAATGAAATGAACTCAACTCTCCTCACCTAGGTTAATAACCCAAAAAAAAAAAAAAATTGAAGAACATCTTGAAAAAGCAGCTCAGTTTCCTGTTGTGACCTGGAGGCTTCCTGTTCATTCCTGCCTTCTGAATGAAAGTAGTTTATCACCTGGTGACTTCCTCCTAGGGGGAGAGGCAGATCCTGTGTTAGGGAGCAGGAATGTGAGAGAGGACAGGAGCAGACTTCCAGGAAGATCATTCTGGCAACGTTGTGAAGGCTGGACCGGAAAGTCACTGTCATCCACCCAGGACATAATGATGACTGTGATGACTGCTTTTCATATGCTGGACAGTAATCCAAGCATTCTACACACTCACAACAACCCCCTGGGGTAGGAACTCTAATTGTTCTGATTTTATAGATGAGCAGACTAGGGCACAGAGAGAAGTAATTTGCCCAAGATCACACAGCTAGTAAGTACTGGATCTGGCATTTGAATCCCTGCTGTCTGGTTCCAGAATCTACCATTGAACCTTCTCACTGTGCAGAGGGCCTCACTAGATGTTAGCAGTATCTGGTGAAGCCACCTGTCTGCACCACTTAATTCATGTCTTGATATTTCAAATGGGAACAAAAGTTTAGTGGGTTTTTTTTTGTCTTTTTTTTCCCTTAAATATGAGGCAGCCCACCAGGTGGCTCATGCCTGTAATCCCAGCACTTTGGGAGGCCGAGGTGGGTGGATCACCTGAGTTCAGGAGTTCAAGACCAGCATGGCCAACATGGTGAAACCCCGTATCTACTAAAAATACAAAAATAAGCCGGGTATGGTGGCTCACGTCTGTAGTCCCAGCTACTCAGGAGTCTGAGGCATGGGAATAGCTTGAACCCGGGAGGTGGAGGCTGCAGTGAGCCGAGATCACGCCACTGCGCCCCAGCCTGGGTAACAGAGTGAGACTCTGTCTCAAAAATAAATAAATAAATAAATAATAAATAAAATGAGGCACTCCGTACTACAGGGGACAATATACAGATTTTGTTTTGAATATGTTTTTTAGGATTTTTTTTCTTGTGGTTTTATTTCTCAAGTAATGGGTATAGACTGGGCACAGTGGCTCATGCCTGTAATCCCAGCACTTTGGGAGGCCGAGGTGGGAGAACTGCCTGAACCCAGGAGCTCAAGACCAGCCTAAGTAACACGGGGAAACCTCATCTTTACAGAAAATTTAAAAATTAGTCGGACACGGTGGTGTGCACCTATAGTCCCAGCTACTTGGGAGGCTGACGTGGGAGTATTACATGAGCCCAGGAGGTAGAGGCAACAGCGAGCCATGAATGCACCACTGCAGTCCAGCCTGGGCAACAGAGCAAGACCCTGTCTCTTAAAAAAAAAATATATATATATTTTTATATATTTATATATATTTATATATATATTTATATATATTTATATATATATTTATATATATTTATATATATTTATATATATTTATATATATTTATATATATATGCTTTTTAAAAAAGAACATGCCCCTCCACATTTCTGACTAAAAATGGTCAGTGGCATATTAATCAGAGCTCACTTTTTGTAGAGACAGGGTCTCACTATTTAAAATTTTTTTTGTCCAGGCTGGCCTCGAACTCCTGGGCTTAAGAGATCCTCCCACTTTAGACTCCCAAACTTCTGGGATCAAGGGTGTGATCACTGGGTGATCACCACACCCAGCCAGTCTACGTTCTTTGCTAGTGCCACTAAACATGCTGTGAACTGTCCTTTCTGGGCCTGGATATTGAGAATGACCAAAAAAGGTGAAAAGGGGCCACTTTGATGGAAGTACAACTATGACAAGTCAACAGGTTAACTGTACCTTTTAATGTCTAATTATATAATTTGTAACTTAATCAGTGGGAAAGATTTTGGCATATCTTCCTAAGTCTCGAAAATAAATGACTGCATTTTGCACTAACAAACAGATCAAAATACTGCCAGTGAGTACAGTAAAACACAGAGGAAAGAAAATGATTAGAATAATGTCAATGAACTGTTTAAGAGGGAAAGTTAAAGATTTTACATTCAGGGCTTTCCAATGTTAAACTGATCTTTCAGGCCAATGTTTTGGAGTGTGTTCAAACCCAGAAAAAAGAACGACATTCTTCATTAGCTGGCAATAACAAGAGGCATTTTCAGTGGGATTTAATGCCAGGCATAGACTGCAGTAAGCACGAAAATAACCGAGGGGGCTGAACTCATTGAATTGAATTGTGCTGTTTACTTATGTTCAAAAATAAAAAGACCCCATTGATTCAAGTTCTCTGCCCCTGAATCCTTTCATCAAGTGTGCAAGGAATTGGCATGATGCACAAGGCCAAAAAAAGTGACACCATGAAAAAGAGAATCGTAAAGGAAGTGGACTTTTCTGGCAGGAACACACCAGGGCCTGTGAAAGGGAACACTGAACGTCTATGGGGCTGGGCCAGGGGCCACAGCTGTCAGATGGGGCCTGAGCGGAACACGTGGCTTCTGCCGAAGGAATTGGGTTTCTGAGAAAGAATTAAGGCCTGGGCCAAGGTGGCAGAGGAGAGCTCAGAATGGTGAGAAAGACAGCTGGGGTTGGCACGAGAGCACACCAGGCCCCCTGAAAGGCAGCCCTGCTGTGAATAAGGGCCATTGTACAATGACACTTCAGCCCCCAGGGGCTCACCCAGACCTACTGAGGGGAGGCGGCTGTCCTTCTGGGTCAGCTCACGCCAGATTCCATGACACACAGGGCTGGAGATTAAAGGCTCAATACAACTTCTATGAGGAGGGGATTATGAAAACATGCTCTAGAAGGTACAATCTTCAGAAAGACAGCAGGCCAAAAGGGGACAGCCCTGTAAGAGAGGTAGATTAAAAGGGCAATCAGGAAACAACATAAAGGAGGAGGAGGAGGAGGAAGAGGAGGAGGAGGAGGAGGAGAAAGGGGCCTTAAGACTAGGCCCTCACTTTTTCTCTAACACACACACCCACCCACACACACACATCATTATGTATATATTTACATTTTATTATGAAAATTTAAGACATAAAACAGTATAATGATTCCTGTGTATCCATCACCTGGATTAATAATTATTAACATTTTACCATATTTCTTCATATTTTCTTTCTTTATTTCTCTCTCTCGCTCTTTTTTTTTTTTTTTTTTTTGATAGAGTCTCGCTCTGTCGCCCAGGCTGGAGTGCAATGGTGTGATCTTGCCTCACTGCAACCGCTGCCTCCTGGGTTCAAGTGATTCTCCTGCCTCAGCTTCCTGAGTAGCTGGGATTACAGGTGTGCGCCACCACACCTGGCTAATTTTTGTATTTTTAATAGAGACGGGGTTTCACCATGTTGGCCAGGCTGGCCTTGAACTCCTGACCTCAGGTAATCCACCCACCTCGGCCTCCCAAAGTGCTGAGATTACAGGCGTGAGTCACCACACTTGATCCTACTTATTTCTTTATCTTTATTTATTTATTTTGAGATGGAGCCTCGCTCTGTTGTCCAGGTTAGAGTGCAGTGGTGCGCTCTTGGCTCACTGTAGCCTCTGTCTCCCAAGTTCAAGTGATTCTCGTGCCTCAGCCTCCTGAGTAGTTGGAACTACAGGCCTGCGCCACCACACCCAGCTAATTTTTTTTGTATTTTTAGTAGAGATGGGGTTTCACCATGTTGGGTGAAACCCAACATGGTCTCAAACTCCTGACCTCAGGTGATCTGCCTGCCTCCCAAAGTGCTGGGATTATAGATGTGAGCCACCATGCCCGGCCTTCTTTATCTTTATTTTTAAACAAATCACAGATACTTCCTTAGCACTTTCATATGCATCACTAAAAAAAGAGCATTTTTCATAACTCCAAATTACAACAGTTACATGTTAACAATAATTCCTTAATATTGCATTATACTTAGTCATTGTATTAGTTACCCGGGGCTACATAACAGATTACCATAAATTTAGCGGCTTGGAAATGCACAAATTCATTATCTCATAATCTCCATGGGTTAGAAGTCTGAGCGCAGCTCAACTGGGTCCTTTGCTCAGCATCACACAGGCAGTGATTAAGGTGTCAGGTGGGCTGTGTTCATTCTAGATCCCAGGGTCTTGTTCCAAACGCATATGGTGTTAGCAGAATTCAGTTCCTGTGGTTGTAGGACTGAGGTTTCCATTTTCTTCCTGGTCAGCTACTCTCCCAGCTCTCTGCTCCTCTTTGCAGGGCAGCTCCTCAAAAGAATGGCCACACTTGCTGCCTTCACACCCTCTCCCTGATTCCCTTTTGAAACCATTGCTATCAGGGTTTCTTTCCCACCTTCCCATTGGACAGCTCTTGTCACCATGACCTTCTTATTGTGTCAAATCTGATGGTCCATTCTCGGGCTTCATCTTGTTTCAACTAAGAGCACCATCAGGCACTGCTGGTCACCCTTTTCCTTGCAATCCTTTTTCCTGGATTCTTGAACCCACTTCTCCTTGTCCCTCCTGCTCAGTCACCTTGCTAGTTCCTTCTCATCTCCTTGGCCTCTGGATGTCACAGTGCTCCAATCTCTTCTCTGCTCTAGCTACATGTACTCCTTAGGTGAGCTCATCCAGTATCATGGCTTTGAAAGCCTGCTGCGTGCTGGTGACCCCAAAAATGTGTATCTCCAGCCTAGTCTTTCTTCATAAACTTCAGATATATAGATAATAGTAACAACAATAAAATAAGCAGTGCATTTGTGTATTGTGTATGTGTATTTGCTAGGTTATTAATTAAAATAATAATAAACAAACCATTATTAATTAAAATTATTATTATTATTATCATAGCAAACACATATACATTGGTTATTTTGTGCCAGGCAGTGTTTTAAACGCTTTACAAATATTAACTCATTTAATTTCTCATAACGACACTACTCGGGAAGATACTGAAATAAATGGTTATTAAATAACATTATTATTGTCATTTTACAGCTGGTAAAACTGAGGCACAGGGAGGTTAAGATACTTGCTCAATGTCACACAGCTAATAAATGAGGTAGCTATGATATGAAACCAAGCAGACTGGTTCCAGAATCTGTGCTCTTACCACTACATTACACTGCATTTTATTTCCCTACTACTCAGCTCTAGTCATATATCGAAATGATACCTTAAATTTATAGTGTTCAAAACTGAACTCCTGATTTTCTCTCCCAAATCGATTCCATCCACACTGTGATGGATATTGTGGATTGACTCACTCAACATCTATCCCAACCACCTTCTAAGAGTGACTTCCACGGCTGAGCGTGGTGGCTCGTGCCTGTAATCCCAGTACTTTTGGAGGCTGAGGTGGGCAGATCACCTGAGGTCAGGCATTCTAAACCAGCCTGGCCAACACAGTGAAACCCTGTCTCTACTAAAAATACAAAAATTATCCAGATGTGGTGGTGCACGCCTGTAATCCCAACTATTCGGGAGGCTGAAGCTGGAGAATCGATTGAACTCGGGAGGTGGAGGTTGCAGTGAGCCAAGATCATGCCACTGCCCTCCAGCCTGGGCAACAGAGTTAGACTCTGTCTCAAAAAACAAACAAACAAACAAAAAGAATGCCTTTCAATATTGCAGAGGCCAGGAAAAAAAACCACATTTTCCAGACTTCCTTGATGCCAGGGTTCCAGATGTCATTTAGCTTTTTTTTTCTTTTTTTTTTTTTGAGACAGAGTTTCACTCTTGTCGCCCAGGCTGGAGTGCAATGGCACTATCTCGGCTCACTGCAACCTCTGCCTCCTGGGTTCAAGTGATTCTCCTGCCTCATCCTCCCTAGTAGCTGGGATTACAGGCACCCGCCACCAGGCCTGGCTAATTTTTGTATTTTTAGTAGAGACGGGGGTTTCACCATGTTGGCCAGACTGGTCTCGAACTCCTGACCCCTGGTGATCCACCTGCCTCGGCCTCCCAAAGTGCTGGGATTACAGGTGTGAGCCACCACGCCTGGCCTGTCATTTAGCTTTTGACAATCAGACGTGAGACTTGAATTTGGAACTGATTTAATGAGGAAGAGAGGCAAGACATATGCATCTGTTTTGTTAGTGAAAACCCCACCAGAAGTGGTACAGCTCTGAGGCTGGCGGAAGGAGTGGTGGCTTCCCAATTTAGCAGAGGCAGCTTGCTGATTGTGGCAGGGACAGCAGTTCCCTTGGCGACAAGCTTTATGATGTGTCTCCAAGAGTTGTTCCTGGATACTGAGTCTAGCAGCTATATTGTTGGCCCTCTTAATGATCTTGTAATTCATTTTATACACAAAAATGTCTCCTACTGCTTAGTGTAGCTCGACTGGATTCTGTTCTCTGCAACTGAAACTTGACTGGTGCTTGCACTCTTCCTTATCTGAGTGACAATGCCATTCTTCATGGGTGTGGATATAACTGTACACTTTAAATGTGTGTGGCTTATTGTCTCTTATACCTCAACAGAGCTATTTAAAATATAATTGATTTTGAGTTCATTTTATATATAATGTGAGGTATAGCTCGAAGTTCAGTTTATACATATAAATATCCAGTTGTTCTAGCACAGTTTGTTGGAAAGACCATCCTTCAGTAAACTGTCTTCACACCTTAGTAAAAAAATCAGTTGTCAGGCCAGGCATGGTGCTCATGCCTGTAATCCCAGCACTTTGGGAGGCTGAGGCAGGCAGATCATTTGAGCTCAGGAATTTGAGACCAACCTGGGCAACAGGGAGAAACCCAGTCTTTAGCAAAAACACAAAAATTAGCTGGGTGTAGTGATATGTGTCTGTAGTCCCAGCTACTTGGGAGGCTGAGGCGGGGGGTTGGCTTGAACCCAGGAGGTGAAGGCTGCAATGAGCCAAGATTGCTCCACTGCACTCTAGCCTGGGCAACAGAGCCGGACCCTGTCTCAAAAAAAAAAAAAATCAGTTGTCCATACATGTATAGATCTATTTCTGGAGTCTATTTTGTTCCATTGAGCTATCTGTCTTCTTGCCAACACTACACTGTCTTGATTACTGTAGGTTTATAAAACATCTTTATTTTAAAATTTATTTTATTATATTTTTATATTATAATTTATATTATTATATTTTTTGTAGAGATGGGGTCTTGCTATGTTGCCCTGGCTGGTCTGAAACTCCTGGCCACAATCGATCCTCCCACCTCAGCCTCCCAAAATGCTGGGATTATAGACATGAGCCACTGGGCCCTACCTATAATACAACTTGAAATCAGATAGTGTTAGTCCTCCAAGTTTGTTGTTCTTTAGACGATAGATTCTTATCTTATTTGATGAGTTAAAATTTATTACTGTAATTATTTATTTTAATTGTTCTATATTTGGCCAGTAGGGTCTCTTTGAGCTAGCTCCTGCATTCTTTTGAAATGGCCCCAAGACTTACTGAGCCCTTACTTTTTTGTCATGATCCAGGCTCATCTTGTATTTTCCCTGGCCCAGCCGAAGAGTCAGATATTTCCCCAAAGAGCCCTAATTCTCAGTGCAGTGTGATATTTAGAAATTGTGACCTTGGTGCTAGGTGTGTTCATGGCTACTGGGTGTTACCTGTAGGTCCTTTCTTTGTGTATGTGTCTGTGTATCTGCACCACATGTAATTCTATTTTTCTATCTATATTCAAAATCTTGCATTCACACCAATACCTTCAATTCCAATCTAATATCACAGGACTCATTCAAATCTTACCCCTTTTCATCCTTGTAAATCCACTGTTCAAAAGTGAGAAACCTGGCTCTCATTATCCTCAATATAATACTTGTTCATGGCTAGGTGCGGTGGTTCATGCCTGTAATGCCAGCACTTTGGGAGGCCGAGGCGGGAGGATTGCTTAAGGCCAGGAATTTGAGACCAGCCTGGCCAACATGGCAAAGCCCTCTACTAAAAATACAAAAATTAGCTGGGCATGGTGGGATGTGCCTGTAGTCCCAGCTACTTGCAAGGCTGAGGCATGAGAATTGCTTGAACCCATGATGCAGAGGTTGCAGTGAGCTGATATCGCAACACTGCATTCCAGCCTGGGCGACAGAGTGGGACACTATCTCAAAAACAAAAACAAAAACAAACAACAACAACAACAACAAAAAATCACTTGTTTGCTTAACCCTAGAATATAAAGAAAGTAGTTTCAGAATTTTCAACCCTGTATGAAAAACCAACTTGCTAATAGAGTTTGATATCTGCTTACAGTTCTTTTTTGTCTTTAGTCTGAGGGTATATAATCAAAATGCTCTCTTCAAACGTTACCTGTGACTGGAATACACATTTCTAAAGAAGATATACAAATGGCCAAAGAGCACACAAAAGATGCTCAACATCACTCTTCATCAGGAAATGTAAATCAAAACCACCATGAGATACTGAGATACCACTCTATGCCACTAGGATGGCTACCATTTTTTAAAATGGAAAATAACAAGTGTTGGCGAGGATGTAGAGAAATTGGAAGCCTCATACGTTGCTGGTGGGAATGTAAAATAGTGCTGCTGCCATAGAAAACAGTTTGGTGGTTCCTAAAGAAGTGAAACATGGCTGGGCATGGTGGCTCATGCCTGTAATCTCAGCACTTTGTGAGGCCAAGGCAGGCGGATCACCTGAGGTCAGGAGTTTGAGACCAGCCTAGCCAATGTGGCAAAAACCTGTCTCTACCAAAAATACAAAAATTAGCTGGGCATGGTGGTGCATGCCTGTAATCCCAGCTACTTGGGAGGCTGAGGTAGGAGAATTGCTTGAACCTGGGAGGCAGAGGTTGCAGTGAGCCAGGATTGTGCCACTGCACTCCAGAATGGGTGACAGAACGAGACTCTGTCTCAAAAAAAAAGAAAAAAAGAAGTGAAACATAAAACTACCGCATGCCCCAGCAGTTCCACTCCTATACCCCCATAAATTGAAAACAGGAGTTTAAACAAAATCTTGTACATGAATGTTCATAGCACTACACACAATAGCCAAAAGGTAGAAACAACCCAAATGTCTATCAACGGATGAACAGATAAACAAAATGTGGCATATCCACACCATGGACTATTTTCCAGTCATGGAAAGGAATGAAGAGCTTCAAGGGTGGACCTTGAAAACATTACCCTGAGTGAGGTCAGGCATGGTGGCTCATGCCTGTAATCCCAACACTTTGGGAGGCCAAGGTGGGTGGATCGCCTGAGGTCAGGAGTTCGAGACTAGCCTGGCCAACATGGGTTTTTAGTAGAAACTCCGTCTCTACTAAAAACACAAAAATTAGCCGAGTGTTGTGGCGGGCGCCTGTAGCCCCAGCTACTTGGGAGGCTGAGGCAGAAGAATCACTTGAACCTGGGAGGTGGAGGTTGCAGTGAGCCAAGATCGTGCCACTGCCCTTTAACCTGAGTGACAGAGCGAGACTCCGTCTCAAAAAAACAAAAACAAAAACAAAAAAAAACCCCAAAAAAACAAAAAACAAAAAAGAACACATTACTCTGGATGAAAGAAGCTAGGCACATATTGTGACCCACACTGTATGACTCCGTTTATATGAACTGTCCAGAAGAGGCAAATCCATAGAGAGAGAGTCTGTGTCCATCAAATGCTTGTAATCCCTTACCTTCGGTCGTCCTATAACCCACATCTTCTGTCTCATCCAGTTCTGGCTTCATGCTGTGCCCTTGTGTCCAAGGCTGGTGACCACACAGATATTCCCATTCTTTAGACTGGAGTAGCTTCAACATCAACAAACCTCTGTCTTTCTAATACTGGTTACCTCCTATAGATTATTATCCTGAAAGATATGCTCATCCCACCAGCAGACAGAGGAGGAGGTGAAGGGACAAAATGGGCAAAGAGACAGACAGTTCCTTTTAGCCACAAGCTCCCGACTCTTTAAGGGTGGGGCTGACCCTGCCCCCATGTTTAGTGATAGAGAAGAGCTGGTGGTCCTGCTGGGCTATGTGAGAGGTGGTCTCCTGGAATGCACTGAGCCAGTCGTAGGTCAGCTGCAATGAGATGGTTTCCTGATACACATTGTGAGGAGCTGTCCCTGGCTCCTACACTTTGCACGGTGGGGTCCTCTCTGCTCAGAAAACTTCCCTCTCCTTCCATGACAACATTAGCCTCATCACTGACCCGGCCCTGCTGCCTTCTTCCTGAAGTCAGCCCTCTGAGGATTCTAGGGGAGGACGTTGGTTGCCCCTGATACTCTACGGGAAGGGGATCCACCCCTAGCTAAAACTGGGGGGTCACTGGGCTCTCCACCCACTAATTGTCCCAAACCTTCTCTTTGCAGAGGTTAGGGGTGAGTGGGTGGGGGTAAACTTGGAACATTGTCAGCTCTCTGATAGAGGCTGTTCCTGTCTGGAGGCTGGGTGGATTCCCCCAATTCTCCAGTTCCCCCACTGGTAAGAGGCTGTGGGGATACGTTCTCAGAGTAACTCAGGCTCTGGCTCCTGCTCCCCTCACCAAGTAACAGTACTTTGACTTGGTTCCTCCCTGGCTATAACATCTAAGTGCAGCAGCCTGTTGGCCAGTGCTGACCTGGGACTCGAATTTCACAGCCAGACACAATTGTCCAGCTGTTGCTCTGGGCATACTACTTGGGTCATGGTCTCCTTTTTTTGGCAAGTGGGGTTTGGCTGAGGGGCCTTGGCCACTGGCCAATAAGCATCTTGGAATGTGTCCTCAATTTAGCTGCACACTGAGCAAGGCTTCCTAGCGCATCCGTTTTCTCTGGACCAAAAACAGAAGTCAAAGGGCAGCCTGGGCTTCTTCTCAAATATCAATCAATAGGAAGTGCCATAGGTGGCACTGTTCCTGAGCTCCACGAGTGTCGAATAATATGCCCCCTGGCTGTCCCTTGCCTCTTCTCTCCTGGGTTCTGTTTTGTTAAATCCCTCCAGGAGAGGGTCCTTGGGAGCCCTAAGAAGTGATCCTAGATGTTTTCATTTCCGCTAATAGACCTGAGCAGGGAAACTGAAAACTAAAAATCATTTACTCCCAAGCCCTAAGCCTCTGTGCAACTTCTGATCCTGCCTGAGGCATGTCTGATGCTCCCAACGAAGTGATCTCTTGCCACCAGGATGCTTCCTGTACTAGTTTGCTAGGGCTGCCATAACAAAGTAGCACAGACTGGGAACCCTGAATCACAGAAATTTACTTCTCACAGTTCTGGAGGCTGATGTCTGAGATCAAGGTGTTGGCGGGTTTGTTTGCTCTGAGACTTCTTTCATTAGCTTTCAGATGGCCATCTTCTTGCTATGTACACACATGCCTGTGTCCTAGTCTCTTCTTATAAGGACACCAATCACCCTGGGTTACGGCCTGCCCATATGCCCTCATTTCACCTCAATCACTTCTTTAAAGATCCTATCTTCAAACCCAGTCACATTCTGCGGCACTGCAGGGCAGGACTTCAATATGTGAATTCTGGGGAGACACAATTCAGCCATAACACTGCCCTAGGCTGGATGGCTCATTCCAGAAGACAAAATAATTAATGGACTCTTAAATCACACGGAATGCCTGTCTGAGTAATTTCTGAATAGGCAGTTTTAGTGAGCAATGTTTTTGGCTAAATATATCAGCAGAAATGTCTCTTTCACTTGGGGCCATCGTGGACCAGAAAAACCAGAGCTATGCTTAGCGCTACTGTTTCTTCCCTCTCTGGTGAGCACTCAATGCCCACAGCCCCACAGCTGATTTTTATATTTTTCGAAGAGAGGGGGTTTCACTATGTTGGCCAGCCTGGTCTCGAACTCCTGAGCTCAGGTGATCCACCCACCTCAGCCTCCCAAAGTGCTGGATTACAGATGTGAGCCACCGTGCCTGGCCAAAATTTCTCTCTTCTTGTAACACCACCAGTCATTGGATTTAGGGGCCACCCTAATCCAGTTTGACCTCATCTTGACTTGATTACCTCTGCAAAGGGCATATTTCCAAATAAGGTCCCATTCACAGGCTTCTGGGTGAAGATGAATTTTGGGGGGCCACTATTCAACCCAGTAGAATTGGTAACACTCAAAAGAGGGTAAAGTTGTTTCCAATTAGTGCACCCACTCTTGTCAGTCTCGCTGGGTCTGGGAACACCACCACAGCAGTGTCCCTTGGGTTCCATTACCCTTTTTGGAAACTCCACACTTACCCAGATATAGGGAGCTTTCTGTGCACAGACTGCAGGCACCCAACTCTACCAGACCAGCCTGGCATCCTCCCAGACCTGCTGACCCTAGTGACCTTCCCTCCCAGTGTGAGTGGTCTCAGTGAAAGCTCCCATTCCTCCCACTGTGGCAAAGCCCTGGCCACAGATTCGGCCACCACAGACCAAGGAGTGCCTATGTGCACAGCCCACTGACAGAGGCTTCGGCTTCCGCAACATGGAGCAGTACTGGGAAGCTGACGCCCTATGGGGATTTTGAGAGAAGATGGAAAGAAGCCAGCAGATAACTGACTCGCCTTTCCTCCCCAGCAACAGACTGTTTCAAATGCAGTAGGTTTCTCTGGCCTCTCTTGAGATGTCCTGTGAGAAGGAGCAACCTGCTGTGTTTGTTGCAAGCTGTGACAAGCTCAGCAGTCCCTCCCCTGCTCTTTGTTCTCCCCCCTTCCCTGACCCAGGTCTCCTTTTCTATCACTCCTGTCTCTCTTGGATTGTATATTTCAGTAAGACATTAGCGTGCAAGCTTTTGCCTCTGGCTGTGTTCTAGGCTAGGATACAACCTTCTCAGATCTCATAGTAGAATGTTCCTAGATTTACTCAAAACAAAACAAAAAACTCCAGCCACTTGAGAGTCACTGTCCAGCTTATTATACTCCTTTTTGGATCCAAAGGGAGACCTTTGTCTATGGTCCTGTTAGCCTATTAGCAAAAGGTCTGGAGTGAAAAGGGTAAAAGCACGTCTGGGAGAGGTCATGAAGGGGCCTATAGAATTGGCTATTTTTCTCACCGACTCCATTGTGGATTATTTTACATACAGTAAACATACATTCAATCCATTTTGATAATTGTGCACACCTATGAAACTACAACCACAATCAAAATAGAAAACATCTCTATTACCTCCAAAAGATTCTTTGTGTCACTTTGCACAGGGTCTCCCAGCCCCAGGGACCAATGATCTTTTTGTCACTGTAGATTGGTTTTCATTTACACAAATGAAGTCGTGCCATATGTATGCTTGTGTGCCTGGCTTCTTCCACTCAGCATCATTTTGAGATTGATTCATGTTGTTGTTTGTATTAGAAGTTTGCTCTTTCATATTGCTGAATAGTATTGCGTTGTGTGGGTATATCTAATTATTAATCTATTCACCTGTTGATGGGTCCACATCCTCGCCCCGATTTTGGCTATTACAAATAAATCTGCTATAAACATTTGTGTACAAGTCTTTGTGTGAACATATATTTTCATTTCTCTTGGAAAAATACCTAGTGGAATGGCTGGGTCTTACTGGAGGTAGGTGCATGGTTAACTTTTTACAAAAACACCAAACTTTTACAAAGCAGCCATACCATTTCCACAAGCAATGGTTAGATGTCTAGTTATTCCACGTCCTCATCAACACTTGGTACTGCTAAATTTTAAAATTTTGGCGATTTTTATCAATGGGTAATGGTATCACATCGTAGTTTTAAGTACAGATACCTGATGACAAATAATATTGGCATTTTTTCATGTGTTTATTGGCCATTTTTATACATCCTTGTGTGAGTGTCTGTTCAAATAGATGACCCATTTAAAAACAATGGGTTACTTGTCTTATTATGAAAATGTAACAGTTTCCTATGCTGTGAATATCTTCTCCCATTTTCTGGTTTGTCTGTTTTTTTTGTTTTTGTTTTTGTTTTTTGTTTTTTGTTTTGAGATGGAGTCTCGCTCTGTCGCCCAGGCTGGAGTGCAGTGGTACGATCTCGGCTCACTGCAACCTCTGTCTCCCGGGTTCAAGCAATTCTCCCACCTCAGTCTCCTGAGTAGCTGGGATTACAGGCGTGCGCCACCATGCCCAACTAATTTTGTATTTTTAGTTTCACTATGTTGGCCAGGCTGGTCTTGAACTCCCGACCTCAGGCGATCCACCCACCTCAGCCTCCCAAAGTGTAAAGATTACAGGCATTAGCCACCGCATCTGGCCCGTCTCTGTTTTCGTAATGGTATCTTTCAATGAGCAAGAGTTTTAAATGTTAATAAAGTCCAATTTATCAAGTTAGTACGAAAATTCCATGCTTTTATTTGTTCTATATAGGAGATCCTTGCCTTCCACCAAGTCACAAAGACTTTCATCTGTTTTCTTCCAAGAATTTTAATAGTAATTTTAGCTTCTGTATTTAGTTCCATGCAGGTCTATGATTCAATTAGAGTTAACTTCTGATTGATGTCCATTTTTTCCATATGGGTAACCTAACCTTAACTTATGTGGATATATAATAACATCTCAAATATCAAGTGTCCAAAATTAAACTCCAATTTTCATTCCTCTCTATCTCTAATAAGCCACTTAATCCTTCCACAAGTCCTGCTGCAGCCACTGCTCCCTCCCTGACTTCACCCCCTAGCACCAACCCCACTCTGCTCAAGGTCCCCACAGTCTCCTGCTATGCTTCAAGCCCACCAGGCTCTCTGACCTCAGGGCCTGTGCAATAGCCACCATTCCCCCAGGAATTTGCCTGGCTCGCTTCCTGACTTCTTCGTATTCTGCCCAAATGCCCCTTTTCAGTGAGATAGTCATTGACACCCTTATTGGTAATAGCAATAGCCACACCTAGTATAACCTATTTCCTTTCATGTTTATTTTTTAACATAACACTTATTATTTTCCTAGATACAAGATGGTTGACCCATTTAAAAACAGACTGTCTTCCATAAGTAGTATATGAGCTCCACAAGAGCAGGGATTTGGGTCTGTTTTATTCTTGACTGTCTCCCTAGCCCCAAGAGCAGTGCCTGACCTAGTTGGCATTCAATAAACATGCACTGAATGAACAAACAGTTCTGATTCTTTGGTGGTTCCTGCTCTAGACCTCCTGTAAACGTCCTGAGCTTTGGGGCCTGGCTACATCTAGCCTGGGAGGTGGAGCTGGGCCCACCCGGGTCTGAGGTGGCAGAGAAGCATCTAATGGGGCAGGATCCTCCCACCAGTGGCTGCCTGTCACCCAGAGACTGACCTTCCTCCTCCAGCTCTCATTAAAACACTCTGTTAGACCAAGTGGGGCTACATGCCACTGTCCCTGTTCTCCCCAATATTTCTTGCAGGAGATCGTTATGGGGAAACACCCTGAATAACTCAAATAATAAAGCTTCCTATGCAAAAACTGCAGGGGGTACTGGGCTTTAGGATGTGATTGGTGGTGGGGGTTTGTTTACTCATTTACTTTTCTGTCAGCCTTGTAATGTGAGGTGTGGAGCCAAAAATTAACTTGTTATGAGAAATAAAGTAGTATTTCTCCCACACCCGAGTTTGGGATTTGAGAGACATAGTCTTTAGGAACCTGTTTGCAGTCTGGGGCTCAGCAGAATGCAGGTTGGCTTGACCTTCTCTTCAGGCTGTGTCCTCACCAGGTTCTTCGACTTTTCATGAGGACATCTCTCCTGCCTAGGGCCAGCTTCATAGAGGTGTGACTTGTGCAGTCCCACAGGGCCCCACTCTTAGAAATGAGCTTCGGTTGGTTTAATGCTCTGTTGTCACCATCTTGATATTCCTAATTTTTCAACAAGGAACCCTGTATTTTCATTTTGCCCTGGATCTCACAATTCATGCAGCCAGTCCTAACCCTGCCTCTCGCTCAGCACCTTTAAGCACACAGCACCGAAGCCCAGCAGTTATTAATATGCTTTCCTGAACTCACTGATGCTGCAGAGCTTGCTCAGCGATAATAGGTCTGACCACCCATCAGGCCCTCCAAAACCCACTCAGCTAACAAGCTGAGATGTGTCCCCAAAGGGCATCATCTTGGCTCCCTGTAGAACTGATTTCCCATGCTCACTTTGGCCTGAAGCGCCCTATTCTGCAAAAGGACATCATATGAAATAGCCCTGAAAAGTCACTGTGGTCCATCCAAAGGAATTCACTGAGGATCCTTTTGAAGGCATTACATGTACGTGAGAAATTTCTCTCTGATCTCAGCACACAGAATGCTTAGCCTTCTCCTGAGCAGTTGTATTCTCTTTTCAGAAAAAAAAGTACTAGCGGCTGGGCACGGTGGCTCACGGCTGTAATCCCAGCACTTTGGGAGGCCAAGGTGGGTGGATAACTTGAAGCCAGGAGTTCGATACCAGACTGGGCAACATGGTGAAACCCCCGCCTCTACTAAAAATACAAAAATTAGCTGGGCACGGTGGCGCATGCCTGTAGTCCCAGATACTGGGTGGCTGAGGCACAAGAATCACTTGAATCCCGGAGGCCGAGGCTGCAGTGAGCCAAGATCGTGTCACTACACTCGAGACTGGGTGACAGAGCAGAACTCTGTCTCAAAAAAAAAAAAAAAAGAAAGAAAGAAATTAGGGACACTGTGAGCCACAGAGCTCACTGTTGCCTTCATTATCTTGCTATTAGGAAGCTAAGAACCAACTCTGCCAGCACTGCCAGTAAGCATAGAGCCCACAGAGCACACATTTTGTGACTCCATTTTCTCTTTCCTGTCCTCATTTTCCTTTTGCCTCTGTTTTCTCATCCACTTGTCTAAAGTTTTATTTTATTCTGTATATTTTCTTTTCTTTTTTTTTGCATAGTCTTGCTCTGTCACCCAGGCTGGAGGGCAGTGGTATGATATTGGCTCACTGCAACCTCCACCTCCTGGGCTCAAGTGATCCTCCCACCTCAGCCTCGAGAGTAGCTGGGACTACAGGCGCACACTGCCATGCCCAGCTATTATGTTGCCCAGGCTGGTCTCAAACTCTTGAGCTCAAGTGATCCGCCTACCTTGACCTCCCAAAGTGCTGGGATTATAGGCGTGAACCACCACACCCAGCCTGTATATATTTTCATAAGTCATCTCACACCTTTTCTAGAAAAAATAATAAAAAATTATTAATACTAAAATAAATCAAATCCTGCAGAATTAAGCCTCTCTTCCCATAAAATCCCTATAACATAAAAAGATGTTTCAAGACTTGCTCACTTAAACTGAATTGCCCACAACAGAATTCTGGCACAACAGTGACTGCAGTCATGGGATTTGCTCTGCAGGGACCTAAGCCTGGTGTTGAAATGCTTCCAGGCCGGCAAGACCCCGTGACACCCTGAAGTCAGCTGCTTAGGGCTCTTGGAGAGGAGATCACTACCACCCTCTTCCTCTTTTTTAAAAGCAAAACAAACCCAAATCAACTCACTGGCCACTGGACAGATAAATGCTCCATGGCCTTTTCTGATACCCAAACACAGTGCAATTAGTCTAGCAGGTGGATTCTGCCTCACTGCTCCAGCTCTGCAGGAAAGAGCGGGGCACAGTGAGCCAGCCACGAAGTTAACTTGCTATACCTGTGGCTGACCATTTGACACAAAGCACAAAGGATGGGCTAAGTGCAGTGGCTCATGCCTGTTATCTCAGCACTTTGGGAGGCCAAGGTGGGTGGATCGTCTGAGGTCAGGAGTTCCAGACTGGCCTGGCCAACATGGAAACCCTGTCTCTACTAAAAATACAAAAATTGGCCAGGCATGGTGGTGTACCCCTGTAGTCCCAGCTACTCGGGAGGCTAAGACAGGAGAATTACTTGAATTCAGGAGGCGGAGGTTGCAGTGAGCCAAGATTGAGCCACTGCACTCCAGCCTGGGGAACAGAGAGAGACTCTGCCTCCAAAAAAAAAATACAAACAAAACAAAACAAAACAAAACAAAACACCACGCAAGAAGGATGGATGAGGATGAGGCATCATATTATTTAATCATGATGTGTTAGGCAGCATGAAAGGGAGAGCAGAGCCTTCTCAATTTCAGACATTCTTGTACCATCCTCATGGTTTTTGTCATACCTGTTTATTACCCCTTATATTTTCCACTTAATATTTATCTTTGAATCTACTAGCTATACTTTAATCTCACCCTAGGCAACAGTACCCATGAAATCAGGAATTCTATATGCTAGCTATGTTTTTTCCTAATCTATCATAAATATTTACGTATTAAAAATTTTAAAATGTGTTCACATACCTCCTAATGTCATCTCACATGCTACTAGATGTGCCACACTCTGAGACACATCAAAGGAGAAACTTGATCCTGGGTCTCATAGACCCAGGAAGCTGTTGGCCATACTAGGATTTGGGGAATTATAGAATCTGTTCTTTAAAAGGGTCTGCATATATATATATATATATATATATACACACACACACACACATACATTACTGTAAACAGACCACTGAATATCATAAATGTAACTGACCAAAAAAATGAATAAAATTAGCAAACACTTGTATATTGATTCCACCTTCTTAAGTAATGGAAGTAGGTCAGCTGGTTTTCATCTGCTTCAAGCATCATTTACTTAGAGATTTTGTTTTAAGTTGAATAACTTTTCCTTCTGAACTCCTCTCTTCTAAAATCTCATGAGTAAATGGGGATTAGGTAGTTACGCTAAGTTAAAGTGCTATTTTCAAAGAATAAAGAATAGCTAATGTATGTAGATCTACCAAAAAAAATTAGGTTTGGGAAAACCAAATAATCATAGGGTAGAGCCTTTTACACCATTCCAGTTTCTGTTTCTAGGTTTCTTCTGATAAAATTGAGCCTTTAAAACAAGTATGTTTACTAACACCAATAGGGCAATGTTTGTAATGCCCTTTAGAAACAAAGCTGGCAGTAGGCCGGGCGCAGTGGCTCATGACTGTAATCCCGGCACTTTGGGAGGCCGAGGCGGGTGGTCACCTGAGGTTGGCAGTTCGAGACCAGCCTGACCAACGTGGGGAAACCCTGTCTCTACCAAAAATACAAAAAATTAGCCGCGCGTGGTGGCACATGCCTGTAATCCCAGCTACTTGGGAGGCTGAGGCAGGAGAATCGCTTGAACCCAGGAGGCGGAGGTTGCAGTGAGCCAAGATCGCGCCATTGCACTCCAGCCTGGGCAACAAGAGCGAAACTCCATCTCAAAAAAAAAAAAAAAAAGGAAAAAAGAAAAAATGCTGGCTGTTGTATCATGTTCTGTATTTATTTTATAAATAGTACTTGTTCGTTCAGTTTACCAACCGCCAGTAAAATAAAGTTTTATTTATAAAATAACAGTAAATGTTGTGGCCTGAGGGAAACTGTACTCCAAAGTGGGCTGGAAGGAATCCCCGTGGCGTTAAGAACGCTGATGGAGAAGGGTGGGGAACCTGACAGAAGAAGCTGGAGAGAATATTTTCAGGCTGTTTTCACACCATGCTGGGCACACAGGGAGAAGGGGGAAGAGGACCTCTATGTAAGGGTTGGAAAATGGGGTTGGTGGTGTTTCGTCATGGCACAACTCAAGATAGGAAGGCAAAAGAGAAAAAAATTAGAAAAATAATTTTTCTGCAAGATCAATAAAAACCTTATTTATCAGCAACAAAACAAGGATAGGAGGTATAGCCAGGCTTTACCTGGAGACCTGGGTGGTGTTAGAGCTGAGCTCTAGGGCTAGCCCAGAGAAGTTTGTAAAGTGATGCTAATTATTTAATTGGGCACGAGCAGCAGAAAGGACACATGACAGATTTCTGAGACATACTGCATTTAGTCAGCTAGAAGTTCTAATTCATGGCTTCAGGGTGAAGATTTGGTGAGATAAGGGCATTGTGGGAAGGCAGGACCATTCAGCACAAAGCCAGGAGCCAAGGCGAGGGCTGAAGAAGCCAGGCAGGTATCTGGGGCCTCACCCCCGCGGCGATGGAGGTGGGGGCTGAGGCAGCAGCTTTCTCTGGCTTGAATCATAGCAGCCTACAGAAAATGGCAAAAGAAGGGAAATTGGAAATTTCAAGGGTTTGCCAGTTCTTTGTGAACTGTTATGGTGGAAGCAGGGGCTACAGGGTAGAGCTAAGAGAGAGCTGCGCCTACCCCAGGAACAGGAGAGGCCCCTGCCCCCATCAGGAATGTCAGGGGACCATCAGGTGATGGTCAAGCGGTTGTTAAGCTGTCTCTCTAAAATAATAATTGGTCGCAGCGCCAGGGAAAGGTTGTATCCCAATAGATAGAAACATCTGAAATTGGTGATTAGCAACTTACGAATAAGATACCAGGAGTTGGGTGAGTGGACTCAAGCATGCCCACTAAGAGGCAAAATGGCGTAGTTTAACTGGTTTAGCTTCCTCTGGGAGCACTGCGCTGGTAAGGGAAGAACGCCTCAAGTGAGCATGCGTACAACCTCAGTAAACATACTGCGCATGCTTCCCCCCCCTCCCAGGTGCTGGCCGACCACCACGCATGCGGACAGCCCAACCTCAGGGAAGGATCAGGGGAGAAGAGATGCAACCCCCAGAAGCATACCAACATATGAAACCCCAGGTCAAAGGTCAAACAGCACACTTGACTCTCTCAAGTTGTCCGCTTGGCCCTCTTCCAAGTGTACTTCACTTTCTTTCATTCCCGCCATAAAACTTTTTAATAAACTTTCACTACTGTTGTAAAACTTGCCTTGGTCTCTCACTCTACCTTATGCCCCCTTGGTCGAATTCTTTCTTCTGAGGAGGCAAGAACTGAGGTTGTTGCAGACCCGTATGGATTCACTGCTGGTAACAACTTGACAATTAAAAAATAAATTTAGGGGCAGGGCACGGTGGCTCACACCGGTAATCCCTCACGCCGGTAATGTCAGCAGTTTAGGAGGCCAAGGCAGGCAGATCACTTAAGGTCAGGAGTTCAGGACCAGCCTGGCCAACATGGCAAAACCCGGTCTCTACTAAGAGTACAAAAATTAGCCGGGCGTGGTGGCATACGCCTATAGTCCCAGCTACTCGGGAGGTTGAGGCAGGAGAATGGCTTGAACCTGGGAGAAGGAGGTTGCAGTGAGCTGAGACTGTGCCACTGTACTCCAGCCTGGGTGATAGACAGAGACTGTATTTCAAAAAACTAATAAATAAATAAATATAGGCCTGGTGTGGTGGCTCATGCCTGTAATCTCAGCACTTTGGGAGGATGAAATGGGAGGAATGCTTGATGCCAGGAGTTCAAGACCAGCTTGGGCAACAAAACAAGATCCTATCTCTAAAAACAAAATTTTAAAAATTTAGAGGACGCTTCAAAGAGCCCCTTTGTCCACAGTTGAACTACATTTGGTGAACTGAAGACAGGGAAGAAAGAGTCTAGACATTACAGCCTCCATGGTCCCCTCCCCCTCCTCTTCCTCATAGTGATCACAGGAACCTAACAATGTGACATGTTCGTGGTGTGATGGAAAGTTCTTTAAAGCACAATTCAGCAGTCATGTGCTTGAGGGTGGCAAATAAAGAACTTGTATGTGTGTATGTGCGTGCAAGAAAGAAAGTTCATGCTGACATTAATTGTGTTAGTAAATTGCTAGAAAAACCCAAGTGTCCATCATTAAGGGAGAAGTTACATTCATTATAAGACAGTTAGGCACTGGGATACTATTCAGCTGTTAAAACGAGCAAGGCAGATCTCTGTATCACAGTTGGATCAGGATATCAGAAGAGTCTCTGTGTATTCCATTTAGGAGACTTTTACTGTAGGGAGTTATTGGAAAGGCTGAAAGAGTGGAGGTCAGGGAAGCTGCTGCTGGTGACCTCAGCCTGAAGGACCAATGTGAGAGGTTCACACAGGTTATAGAAGTGAACTGGGGCCTGCTCATCCAGTGCAGTAAAACCAGATACTCACACTGAGGTTTTTGCAGTGATAGAAAAGAAGGCATTTACTGCAGGGTGCCAAGCAAGGGAAATCGTCAGCTTATGCTTAAGTCTCTAACTCCTTGATGGCTTGCAGGTAAGGTTTTTAAGGGCAGGGGTAAATGTCAGGAAAACAGAAGCTACAGGCAAATCATAAATCAATACATGGAGGCTCCACATTGATTTTGGCCAAAAAGGGTGAGATATATTGAAGCTAGGGGCTTACATGTCATAGGTAGATTTAAACATCTTCTGGTTTGCAATTGGCTAAGGAAGAGAAACTTTGTTTAAAAATGTGAAGCCAGTAGAGTTAACTGGTTAGGGGGAGTGACTTTCTCCAAGCCCTTCAGGAAAAAACTTAGAACAAAGGACAATAAAGTTGAGTCTTCATTTCCCCCTTATCTGGGGTCTACCTGCCATGCCCCTGATCAGTCTGGGGGGTCCTCAGTTGGGGGGTCCAAGCCTCTGAAAGACAACTCAGGGACATACGTGAAGATACTATCTTTAATTTCTATAGGGAAAGCAAACATCTCTGGGACTCCAACTTCTTTAGCTGTTGTTTTAGGCTACTATCACCTTCTTGTTTAACAAGTTATTTATTTACTTCTCAGGGCTAGCTAGGCACCTGGAATTTCCCCTGAAGGAACTTAAGATTTATTTCCATGCTTACGGTCCACAGGCCTCTAAAAAAGGGAGGGTCCGTGCTCCATCTCACACAAGGTTGTGGCGGGCCGCTGGAACCTCATGTCTCCCACATGCCTAGAGGGAGCAGCCTCCAGAGGAGAATGGCATCTCTCCTTCCTTCTTGCAGATATTGAGCAGGAACCTTTTGCAGGCCAACTTGAATCCGGAACCATGGGATGATAGGAACTCTGGGAAATGTAGTTCCGGCGTCTCACCTGGGAGCCCGCAGAGTGGGTACTGGTGATGGACAGTTAACTGCAGACTGTCCGTGCAGCCTGAGCGTGCTGCGAGGAAAAGGGATGAATGCCCACCAGACTTCACAGCGATGACCTCTTGGGAGGGGGATTTCAAATGGGAAGGGAGAAGAGGCTATGAAGAGAGAGAGCTATCCTCTCTCTTTTTTCTTTTCTTTCTTTCTTTCTTTCTTTCTTTCTTTCTTTTCTTTCTCTCTCTCTCCCTCCCTCCCTCTCTCCCTCCCTCCCTCTCTCTCTCTCTCCCTCTCTCTCTCTCTCTCTCTCTCTCTCTCTCTCTCTCTCTTTCTTTCTATTTATTTTCAGACGGAGTCTCGCTCTGTCGCCCAGGCTGGAGGGCAGTGGCGCGATCTCGGCTCACTGCAAGCTCTGCCTCTCGGGTTCACGCCATTCTCCTGCCTCAGCCTCCCAAGTAGCTGGGACCAATGAATGCTGGGGACAATAGAGGAAGTCCCAGAGAGGATGCTTTCTGGCCCAGCTTGGGTCATGTGTCCTTCCATGACTGGGTGAAGAGGGAGACCAGGGAATGCAGGAGAAGAGGGTGTTGATTGTGAGTACCACCCAGCATGTGTGGAGGGCTGGCCTTGGAGTGCAGGTGACAGTGACCAGTGTCCTCTGTTATGCCTTCTGTTTTCTCTGTGAAGCAGGAGGTGGGCCATTCCTCAGAGAGAGGACAGATGAGAAGACAGTGGTGAAGGTATGGACTTGCTGCTGTGGGAACAGGTGCTGAGCCCACTGGAGGTGCCACGTGGACTGCAGCCCAGGGTCACTGAGGTGGCAGACAGCAACCTCACAGGGCACTTTCCTCTGCAACCCTCCACCCCACAGGTGGGCTGGGCAGAGGAGACATCCTCCCAGGAGCACAGGTTGGCCAGCCAAGTGCTTGGAGGAAGAGGAGACAGAGGAGTTGAAGTTAACACATTTTCAAAAGAATGATTATAGCCATGGGCCATGCAATCTTGGCTAAAGAAATATGCAAGGCCAGGAGGTGGCGAAATCATGTGGGGATGGTTCTCTCTTCCCCTATTTGAGTTTTCCTCTCCCTGTTGCAGCTTGTACCCATTTTGGTCTCAGGTTTGGCTTTTTAGAAGCTGCTTGGCTAGTTAGAAAGCTGGAGTTGTATTAGAGTCACGTCTGTCCACTTCTGTGGGGACCAGTGAGCTGTGTAAGGTGTTACTTTCTAGAAGTAAAAATTTTTTTTCCTTTTGTTTTGTCGAGATTCATCTCTGGGGTGAATGACAGACTTATACATTCGGTACCATCAGATATTGTAAAAACTGGTCTGCAGAGCAGATCAATGCCTGATGCATCTTCAGAGCAGCTGAAAGTCCTTTCCCTCCAAATCTTTGTTGTTGTTGTTGTTGTTTGTTTGTTAGATGGAGTCTCGCTCTGTTGCCCAGGCTGGAGTGCAGTGGTGCAATCTCGGCTCACTGCAGCCTCTGCCTCCTGGGTTCAAGCAATTCTCCTGCCTCAGCCTCCCAAGTAGCTGAGATTGCAGGAGCCCACCACCATGCCTGCCTAATTTTTGTATTTTTAGTGGAGATGGGGTTTTGCCATGTTGGCCAGGCTGGTCTCGAACTCCTGACCTCATTTGATCCACCTGCCTCGGCCTCCCAAAGTGCTGGGATTACAGGTATGGGCCATGTGCCTGGACATTTTCTCTGGTTTTGATGGGGGGAAAAAAAAGTCCAGAAGACCCAAAGCAATGTCCATGCAATGCTGGTCCAGGGGGCTCCCTGCAAGGGACTTATGAAAACATTGCTGATCAAACCCCCCATCCCCATGGCTCTTATTGCTGTATGTATTCAATTAAGCAAACTCATTACTTGCTCCCCTTTGAAATGTGAGTGAGAGGTTTTTTCTGTTTTCAGAATGTACACTGTGGAGAGGATGGGGGCAGGGAGCAATTTAACAAATATATTACAATTAAAATTGTTCATACTTTCCAACTCAACATTTTCACTTACGAAACATTCCTGCATTCTGCAAAGATATATTTTCTAGAAAGTTCTATTGAAGCATTATTGGCTCAGAACTAGGGGCATGGTTAAATCAATTAAACAATGGAAATAAAATGGAATACTACATGGCCTTTAAAAACAGGCATGTTAGCTAGGCATGGTGGCTCATGCCTGTAATTCCCAGCACTTTGGGAAGCCGAGGTGGGTGGATCACGAGGTCAAGAGATCGAGACCATCCTGGCCAACATGGTGAAACCCCGTCTCTAGTAAGAATACAAAAATTAGCTGGTCATGATGGCTTGTGCCTGTAGTCCCAGCTACTCGGGAGGCTGAGGCAGAAGAGCTTGAACTTGGAGGCGGAGGTTGCAGTGAGCTGAGATCGTGCCACTGCACTCCAGCCTGGTGACAGTGTGAGTCTCAAACAAACAAACAGGCACATTAATCTATTTGTGCTGACACAGAAAGTTCTTTGAGAAGATGCAAATAGTATAACATTGATAATAATTATGAGACTGTATAAACATTGGAGAAATGTGTGCAAAACATTAAAGACTGTTATTGGGAAGGTAGAATATCATTTTAATTTTCTGTATTATTATTATTTTTAAAAAGACGGGAGTCTCACTCTGCCACCCAGGCTGGAGTGCAGTGGTATGATCTTGGCTTACTGCAACTGCTGCCTTCTTGGTTCGGGCGATCCTCCCACCTTAACCTCTCAAATAGCTGGGACTACAGGCACACACCACCATTCTCGGCTGATTTTTTGTATTTCTTGTAGAGATGGAGTTTCACCATGTCGCCGAGGCTGGTCTTGAACTCCTAAACTCAGGCGATCCTCCCACCTCGGCATCCCAGAGGGCTGGGCTTACAGGCATGAGCCACCACACCTGACCCATTTTATGTATTTCTATGTGACTGGAATCCTCTATAGTGAACAAGCATTATTTTTCTCAATGATAGAATTGAGCATAATTTCTCTGCTAAGCATTTAGAGTTCATTTTTTCATTTACTATTCACAAAATCACTAGATGGTGGGTATTACATATTCTACAGGTGATACTTAGAAAAGTTAACCTAATTTCAGCAAGGTAGTAAATATTCTTTAAAGAATATTTTCAAACGCTATCTAAGGTTAATGTAATCTCCACAGGCTCATTTTGTCTCTATGAGAAGGTGACTTCTATTTTGGCTATTTCTCCTTCCCATTACGATTTCACTTCCCTCTCAAAACTACTCAAATCCATTTCCTCTGGGAAGTTATCACAGGCTGTAGCCCCTAGTGACTGCATTCACTCTACTCTCTAGCATTTTAATGCACTCCTTTCTCGGTCTTTGCACCTGTCACCATTTGGATTTGTATGCAATGTTTCTATTCTTTTCCTCTCCCTCTTTTGCTTGAGCGTTGATCATTTGCCTGGAACTTCCCGTGATCCTTCAGAGCCTGATTCCAAACCTACAGGGTAGGTGTTAGGACTGAATCCTTAAGTGTAGTATTTGATGGGTCCTTTATATAGGAATAACAATCTAACCAATCAAGCAACCTTTTCCTTATACTGGACTATATGCTGAATCCACCGAATTATGTAAATGTCTCTGAGTTGAGAAACTTCTGAAATAATAGATAATTCAAGTAATGTCTTCTTTTTTTTTTGTGGAGGAGAGGTATGAGTCATAAAGAGTCACAAATTTTTTTTTTACAAAATATGCTAATTGTACTAAATACTTTGTCATACACTGGCAACCTCTTTAACATCTAGACACTAGATGTTGCAAAATTAGGACTCATTTGTCCGTTTTATACACTATATACAGAGCAAAACAACATGCACAAAACATGCAAAAAATGGTGTCTGAAAATGTCCAAGTATGAACACACTGGCATATTATCTTTTGCAATGTCTTCCCTCCCATCTCCTCTAAACCACTGAACAAGTATAGACAGTACTATACTGCTCACAAAGGTGGCTTCACAATTCAGTTTCCAAAAGACAGCATTCCCTATGAATTTTAGCAAAAAGATATTTACGAAGTGGTATTTTACTACCTCTACATTTAACATACATTGCGCACTTCTAAACATCTAGATAGACTAGATGTTTCAAGTAAGGAGTTAATTTGTCCACTACGAACACAGCAGTCTTGAATAAACTGCAAACATGTAACAACAGTTATAATTTGAAAGAGTCTTCCAAATAGGAACATTCTGGCCTAGAACCCTTCCCATCTCCATCAACCCAGCGGGCAAGAATGCTCAAATTTTCAGAAGACAATCTTTCCTAGGACTTCTAAAACAAAATGTACAAAATATATTAGTTTACTAACTCTACTTTTATCATGTACTGGCAACCTCTTTAATATCTAGAAAGACTAGATGTTGTAAATCAGGACTTGTCTGTCCTTTATGTACACTATATACACAGACAAGTAAAACAAAATGCGCAGAGATAATGATTAATCTTGCCTCGCTGTAAGCACAGTGGCATAGAGATCTCTGCACTTCCCCCTCCTCCCCTGAACCAGTGCACAAACACAATGAGTATTACTCAACAGGTGATTGGGCCATTCCCCCACCAAACATTTCATATGAATTGTAACAAAAAGATATTTACAAAAGGTTATTTTTTTCTACATATATCAGGCACTTCAAAATATCTAAAAAGAATAGACATTTCAAAAAAGCTTAGCATTGTCAACCATATACACAGTAGTGAGGAATAAAATGCACACAAAACAATGGAGAGAATATGAAAATGTCTTCTAAATATGACCAGTCTGGCACAGAAGCTTCTTCTCTTCTCAGGTCTTCCAGCTCCATGTCCTCTAAACCACTTAACAAACGTGGACGTCTCGCTTCCAGAGGCCGTGTTAACAACTCCATTTCCAAAAGTCGTCTCCAGAAGACATTTATTTTCTATGATTTCTTTTAAGCAAATGAGAATTTACAAGATGTGTGATTTTCTAACTTTATCATACATCAGCAACCTCTTTCCATCTAGCCCATAGAAGGGCTAGATGTGGCAAATGTTTTCTATTAAAAGGTTTGGGTAGTGTTGAGAGCAGCTTTTTCATATTAAATACACAGGCCTTCCATAAACGGCCAGTAAATCTTCCCAAAGGGTGGTGCGCATTTCCAAGAGGCCAGACGTGGCTTGTCATTCCACCATTTCTCTCTTCCGACAGCAAGCTCTGGTAGAACGAAACCAACCGCCCGAAGGCCGCTAACTGTTCCACCCGTCATCGTTCGGGACTTCGCTCACCTCCCAAGCCGGTTAAGGCCTTTGTCAGTTGTCCTGAGGACTCGGCAGGTCTCGTCCAGTGGGAACAGAGCGGTCACCCGGGCCCGGACTTGCGCGGCTCCGTGGCCTAAAGAGGCGGCCGAGCTTGCCTGCGTCGCGAGACCGCCTTCCCGGGCCCTGCACACCCTAACGGTCTCCGCCGCGCGGTGTTGGGGCGGCCGCCATGCTTCCCGGCCCGCCTCTCCCGCCGCCACCCAGAGGCACTGCGTCCCGGCGGCTCGGCGGGGTTTCGTCGAGGCCGAGCAGGATCCGGCGGCGGGGTCTGGGGAGGGAGAGGCCGCCGCCAACAGTCACCGAGGTGGGGTGGGGAAGAGAGGTTCGCCGCGGCTTCGAGGCCTGCGCCCGGCCAGTGAGCAGCCACAGCGGGGCCCCCCGTGTCTGCAGGGCAGAGGGCGCAGCCAGTCCGGGGCCCCCTAGCTCATCTCCCCAGCTCACCCGCCGGCCTGGAGGGCCCTGGGGGAGCGGGCCGCGCTCTGCGTCTCTTCGAGCTCTCTCTGCCGGGCCGGAATGCAGGAGTCACAAATTGATTCAAATAGGTTTACAAATTTAAAAAAGAAGCTTGACAACCACTTAACCTGTTAAAGGATACCACAGGAGTGGCAGAGAATTCCTCAATTCCTCTGCTTCTGTGCTGCCAGGGCTAAAAGCTGCTTGCATTGTAAATAACCAGGAAAAAGGAACAGATTTCCAGGTGGTTGATGATGTGTGGTTGAGGAAAGAGCCTCAAGGTAACTACTTAATATGTTGATTCTAGATTATTTTCCTCGTCCAGTGTAATTAGAGAAACAAACACACAACTAGTGAATCAAAGATTTTTATTTTGTTCCACAAATGTGTACCTTTTATATTTCGTTAGTCTGATAGCAAAAATTACATTTTCCACCTCTACAGTCAGTTCTCTAGTTTTACTCCTGTGCTTCAGTGTTTGAATGACAAGCCTCATCAGCATGACATACTTAATCCAACAGGCTTGGACACCATTTGGCAAACCAGTGGATTCACAGTGATCACTGCAGAAATCTGAAAGTGACTTGATAATACACAATTTAGGGTGGGGAAAAAGGCATTTTCCCCCTAAATCAAATATTTAAAAGTTTGCAAACTTATTTCAAGCATGTGGGAAAGTATAGAAAACAACAGCGTATTACTATGTACTACTCATCACCCAGTGTCAATTTAAAAAAAAATTTTTTTTGAGACAGGGACTCACTCTGTCATGCAGGCTGGAGTGCAGTGGTGTGATCATGGCTCACTGCAGCCTTGACCTCCTGGGCCAAAATGATCCTCCTGCCTCAGCCTCCCAAGTAGCTGGGACTACAGGTTTGTGCCATCATGCCCAGCTCTGTCAAATTTTATGCTTCTCATATTAAGCTTTTTTTTTTTTTTAAGTCACATATAAAGCTCCCTGTCTGTGCCTTTCAGATCCCATTCCTTTTTTTCTTTCCCTAGGTAAACACTGTTCTGAATTTGGTGCTTGTATTAGTCCATTCTCACACTGCTAATAAAGACTGGGTGATTTATAAAGAAAAGAGGTTTAATTGACTCACAGTTTTGCATGGCTGGGGAGGCCTCAGAAAACTTAACAATCATGGCAGAAGGAGACGCAAACACATCCTTCTTCACATGGCGGCAGCAGAGAGAATAAGAGCCCAGGAAAGGGGGAAGCCCCTAAACCATCAGCTCTCATGAGAACTCACTATCGTGGGAACAGAATGAGGGAAACCAGCTCCATGATTCAATTGTCTCCACGTGGTCCTGCCCTTGACACACGGGGATTATTAAAATTCAAAATGAGATTTTGGGTGGGGACACAGCCAAATCATATCAGTGCTTATTATCCACATGCTATTATTCCTGTGTTTATGTATCCATACATAATACTACAGTATTGTTTTGCTCTTTTGTACTTTAAATGGTATATCATACATACTATTCTGTACCTTCCCCTTTTTGGTGGTTGTTTATACAAGTAACTTGAGTCATTATACAGTTATATTCCATTATGCCAAAGTTTATCCATTATCCCGTGGATGGACTTCTGGTGCTGTTTTGCTATATAAACAATACTGTGTACATTTTTGTACATCTCCTTTACACATGAAATAGTTTCTGACACGTTCATGTGCATACAAATCATTTGGTGGGTCTTGTTAAAATACAGACTGATTCAGTAAGTTTGGGGTGGGACTGCAAATTGTACTCATATGAGGAAAAATGGGGGAAACATATAAAGGTAATGCTATTGTAGAAAATACAAAAAAAAAGACAAAGTGTCCTCATAATCTAGTATGTGGTATAGCAGAGTGGTTTAAAGCATGGCCCCTTTAAGTTCAGTGTTTGAATTACAACTCAACTACTTGGAAGTTGAGTGACTTTGGATAGGTCATTTAATGTCTCCAAATCTTGCTCTTCTCATTTTGAAAATGAGAAATGTTATAATAGCACCTAGGTTATATGGTTGTGATGAGGCAATTTGCTAATATACTAGATACAGAATGCTTAGGACATTGTCTGGCACATAGCAAAAACTCACTAAAATTTGAGCTATTATTGTTAACTTTTAGCCTCCCCCCCATTAATACATTCTTTCTCTCCAAATTGGATCACACTGTACATGCTCTTTTTATAGCAAACTCTCGTCCACTGATTGCAGAATGAAAACATTTCCAAGTTATTCTCTATTAAGTCATTTAGAAAGGCTGTTTAGTATTCAATGTATGTATCTACCACAATTAAATCATTGTTTGATGCTTCAAGTTGAATTATTTTACTCATGAATAATATTGCATAGCTAAATCATTTTATACCTTTTAGTTTTAATATCAGCTCACTTTCTCTCCCCTTTTAATCAGCTCTCAGCTGTTACCATTCTCCCCTTCTAATCTGTGATCAGATAATCAAGCGAGTTAAATCAGTTTATTTGCTATACCTTATCTACAATTCTGTCACTTGCTCTAGACCTTAGGTGAAAAGGACAGCTATTACAGCAGCTGTGAAGGCAGGCTGTTTTTGCCTATTTTAGGGTATGCCTCTTAGTTAGTCCAGCTCTGCTAGTCTCACTGGATATGAGATTAGGAGATACCATCCAGAAGATGCTGGCACATCCTCTTGTTGTGGGTGCCTTTTCCCTGCTACTACCTCCCTCTTGGGGTCTGAACACTCAGCCTACCTTTATACCCAGCTGCTGCCACCTCATTATTACCTGTTTCTGATTTTCTGAAGCCCCGATGCCCCTTAGCCTAGGTCTGGGAGTTACCAGTTTTCTTGACTTCTGACACCAGTATGTATGCATGGTGCTAGATTCTACTTTGTGGGCCTCTCCGCTTTAGTTTCTCAAATTTTTTAGTAGCCTGTAGCACTTATTTGTGCTTTTTAAAAAACTTCAGATCCTGTTAAATTCCCACATTTTTGTCTATATGGGAGCACAGAAAACAGACTTCAACAATTAAAACTCCCAAATCAGGTATTACTAAGTAGCCTAAATCCAGCTGGATAGTCCTGTTTCCCAAACTTGCCTGAAGGACCACAAGGAATACCTGTTGACATATTCCCAAGCCCATCCCAATGGGCAGCTCCTGTAATTTGGATATGTTATCTGGATATATTATTTAACACCCCAGGTGATTCCTATAATCAGGCACAGTTGGAAACAATGGGATTTTAACTAGGATTTTCTGAGATCTTCCAGGACACTGGGAAGTTCAACTGAGACCTCAGGGAGCTTGTATGCAATTTAGAGGTAGTGTAGGGCTCATCCCAGGGGAGGCAGTTAAATTCTAGGATTCAAGTATTAGTTCGAATACTGGAAAGTCTGTAGAGCTTGAGACCAAAGAAGGAATTTATGCTCTTTTTGTTTTAATCTTGCTCCTTCTAAAGGAACTTACGCTCTATTTACCATCTCTACACCAGCATGGTTTCAAATATATATATCCCCTGGTTATAGTATAGATTCTGTACCAAACACTGGGGTTCCAGAACTGTCAGATGAGTCATGCAGCTCCTCAAAAAGTGTAATGGAGCCAGGCATGGTGGCTCACGCCTGTAATCCCAGAACTCTGGGAGGCTGAGGCAAGCGGATCATGAGGTCAGGAGATCAAGACCATCCTGGCTAACATGGTGAAACCCCGTCTCTACTAAAAATACAAAAAAATTAGCCGGGCGTGGTGGCGGGCGCCTGTAGTCCCAGCTACACAGGAGGCTGAGGCAGGAGAATGGCGTGAACCCAGGAGGCGGAGCTTGCAGTGAGCCGAGATCGCACCACTGCACTCCAGCCTGGGCGACAGAGTGAGACTCCGTCTCAACAACAACAACAACAACAACAACAACAACAACAACAACAACAAAAGCGTAATGGAGAATGCAGGTCTTTTGAGGACTGAATCCTTTGCGTACGTTAAAATCATTTGGAGTGCATATCTTTTATTATGTAAGGTTTTATATTCACTTAGAAAAATCAGCTGAATGCCAGAACCGTGTTAGTAACTGCTCTGGCAGTGCTAGCTATGCAATTTTTGAGGCCTGAGAAAGCGCAGAAGTCTGATATACCTGCTTCAACTCGTGACAGGCATTTAGTTTCTTGGATCATCCATATGTAAAATATAAATCTTACTCCCTCAATCTGAGGACACAGGGAGATCCAAACATGCACAATAATTCTTTTTTTGTTGGGGGAGGGCAGGAGAGGGGATGGAGTATCGCTCTGTCACCCAGGCTGGAGGGCAGTGGCGTGATCTCAGCTCACTGCAACCTCTGCCCCCTGGGTTCAAGTGATTCTCCTGCCTCAGCCACCCGAGTAGCTGGGATTACAGGTGCCCGCCACCACACCCAGCTTATTTTTTGTATTTTTAGTAGAGATAGGGTTTCACCATGTTGGCCAGGCTGGTCTCGAACTCTCCTGACCTCAAGTGATCTGCCCGCTTCAGCCTCCCAAAGTGCTGGGATTACAGGTGTGAGCTACTGTACCTGGCCATGCCTGAAAAGATCTAGAAACAGAAACTGGTGAATCCTGACCCCACTACACACATTATTTATTCACATGAGATCACAATTTGTTTCTCTTACAACTCATCCATTTGACAGACTAATGTGATGAATAAATAGAATTCTATAAAAGTGAGGCCAAAATAAAAAGCAGCCTAAGACTGTTGAAGAAAACTCAAATGGTGGTCCACGAGACGGCCAAAGTTGAGAGGGAACCAAACTTATGGGGGGGGGAAATGCCCCTATGGTTCTAAAAATAAAAGCTTGTCACTCTTTACAAACTGATTTATCTCTTTGAGAGAATCCTGAACATGAAGTCATGCTACTAATGTTTATTCTAAAAGTAGGCTAAATATTTGAGCTTGTTCCCCTTAATAATTACAGAAATTATCTCCTTCCTAAAAAAAAAAGTTTAAAACTTTAAATGGTGAGACAGTAAAGTGGTATGGCATGAGAAAAGTACTTTATTCGTGCACAATTTTTCAGTTCCATTCAAAATCACAGTACAAAAAAATTCCCTTGCTTGCAGAGTTTTTGTTACTTTTTACTTAAATATTTAGAGTTAAGAAAAAAATCAAATTTAAAATCACTATTAATGGAAGCTTATATTCCTTATGAATATATACATGTATGCATATATACATCTCTATATGAATCACTCAAAGCAATTTTAAACATCATTCTTTTTTGTATTTAAAATTGCCCTTTTAAATATTTAGAAGTTCCAGAGGTGGAGGCTTTAATGGAATTTTTCCCAGAGTAAATTTCTTGGATTGAAATTGTTCCAGTTCTTCTACTGTTAGTTTATCTCTGGGTGTGAATAACACATTATCTGTTGCAATGATGCTGCTTGAGGCTGACAGAGAAGTGGATATGCTGCTATTTCCAAAAGTGTCACTGGATGGCTTAGAAAAAGCAGTGTGAGAATGTGAGCCCGGACTACCAAAACCAGCCACAGAACTGCCACCTCCAAAGGCTGGGGCCACTGGAGCTCTGACAGGACCTGTTGCCAAGGAAGTTGGAAGTCCTGAAAATCCAGGTGATCCAAAACTGGAAGCTGCAGGGCTTTTGAATGAAAATGATGCAGCCGATGTGACTTCAGGCTTCCCAAATCCAAAAGCTGGAGCAGAAGTAGAGATACCTGAACTGGTAGAGGCTGCAGCTCCAAATGCTGGGGAACTCCCAAAACCAGCAGGGCTTCCAGAAGAGGCAGCGGCAAATCCAGAGTTTGTTTTAAAACTAAAGTTCTGAGCATTATCACTGCTGCTGTTATTGACTGGAAAGCCTACAAACAACAACAACAACAACAACAACAACAACAACAACAAAATCTATTACAGTCAGAAAAATGTCACAATTATTTCCTCCCCCTATCTTTTTTTCTTATTTATGTCATGTTTCAGTGTTGAGAAGCTTACTGGAAGGACGAGATGAGGAAAGTAAAAATGAGAGGCTAGAACTACCCACTAAAGCCTGCTGCCTGTCTTTTCTGCTAACGATCCCATTTTCACCTTGATCAACCTTCACCCAAGGAGAAACCACAGGTACTAGGGAATAGACTTTCACTTTGGTTTCTACTTACCTCACCAGAGCTGCTACCTGAGGACAATGCTATGCTGTTATACACAGTGACAAGAAAGTTCTCAAAGGTGCTGCTATCATAGCTATGTACTTCTACGAAACTCCTGAAAACTCATTCCTAAAATGTACTTCTAAAGCTTAAGTGTCTTTCAAAGAACATGCCCAATCTGGCCTCCCTTTCACAAATGTCTAATGAGTCAAATGCTTTGAGGCTGTATGATGGAAGGTTGTAGAATTTACGAAGGTAATTTAAAATGGCGATTCAGGCTTGTAATTTGAAACCTATAAAATCTAATTTTTCTAAATCAGTGAAGTCCTGCATTACTTTATCACTTACCTGGCGACATAAATGTTGCTGCTTGACTACTGCCAAATCCAAATGCAGGTGCTGCTTGATTTACTCCATCCTTTACATCAGAGAGCTGAAAAAAAAAAGTGTGCAAATAATAAAGTGCTTGATGAATAGTGCTCCAGTATCTTTTCTATACACTTTATGGACAAATTCAAGTTTTTAAAATGTGCATTAAAGGCTGGGTGTGGTGGCTCACACCTGTAATCCTAGCACGTTGGGAGGCTGAGGAGGGTGAAGGGCTTGAGCCTATGAGTCTGGGACCAGCCTCAGCAACACAGCGAGACCCCCATCTCTACAAAAAATTAGCCAGTGGTCCCAGCTATTTGGGAGCCTGAGGTGGGAGGATCACTTGAGCCTAGGAAAGCCTGGATGACAAAGTAAGACTCTGACTCAAAAAAAGAAAAGAGAAGAAAAAAGTGCATTAAAAAAGGCAAAGTTAAATGCTTAACATGGAAAATGCCCATAATATGATGTTGAAAAGGATAAAATACTGTATAAACAGTATAATCACAACTAGTAATATGAATATGCATAAAAAATGTACGTTAGTAAGTTAACAGTGATTATCTCTGGCTGATAAATTACAGGTGATTTAAATTTTATTTATGCTTTTTTATACTTTCTAAATTTCTACAATGAGCAGATATTATAATCAGAAAAATATTTTTAAATTTTTTTCAGTGTCTATAAGGGTAGATCTGCATTTATCAAGAAATCTAGATATTAGGTAAAAAGGACCTTTATAGAATACCCAGTCTAATACTTGAAATGAAGCAGATCCACTATTATATAATTAAAAGCTTATGACTAAAAATCCATTAAACATTTCCCATTCCCTGAAAGTACTTTATGTTCTTGCTGTTCTGTGCTCTAGAAATGTCTTTCATCTCTGCTTACTGAAATCTTAATCCTACTTTCAAGGAACTTTGTATTTGCTCCTTCCTTTCAAGAAGACTTTCTTAATCGTCCAAAGCAAACATAAGCGATTTCTTTCATTTGGAAGCCTCAAAAGCATTCTTTGGCCGGTGTGGTGGCTCACGCCTGTAATCCCAGCACTTTGGGAGGCTGAAGCGGGCGGATCATGAGGTCAGAAGATCGAGACCATCCTGGCTAACACGGTGAAACCCCGTCTCTACTAAAAATACAAAAAAGCTGGGCGTGGTGGTGGGTGCCTGTAGTCCCAGCTATTCGGGAGACTGAGGCAGGAGAATGGCGTGAACCCGGGAGGCGGAGCTTGCAGTGAGCTGAGATGGCACCACTGCACTCCAGCCTGGGCGACAGAGTGAGAGTCTGCCTCAAAAAAAAAAAAAAAAAAAAAAAGAATGCTTTTGTTTTTGAGACTGCAACCTCTCCTGGGTTCAAGTGATTCTCCTGCCTCAGCCTCCTGAGTAGTTAGGATTACAGGCGTGCGCCACCATGCCTGGCTAATTTTTGTATTTTTAGTAGAGACCGGGTTTCACCATGTTGGTCAGGCTGGTCTTAAACTCCTGACCTTGTGATCCGCCTGCCTCAGCCTCCCAAAGTGCTGGGATTACAGGCGTGAGCCACTGCACCCAGCCCTCAAAAGCATTCTTACTCCTGGTCCCTGGCAACCACTCTGTCTGCTTTCTATCACTACAAATGAGACTTGTCTTTTCCAGAGTTTCATACAAATGGAATCACATGGTCTACACTATTTTTTTTTTTTTTTTGGTCTGGTTTCTCTCCCTCAGTGTAATATTCATTAACAGGCAGATGATAAACAAATTATATCCATACAATGGGTTACCATTCAGTATAAAGAAGGCATGAACTCCTGATACATGTTAAGTCAGCTATGGGTGGGTTGCCCACATCCTAACCTATGGAGGGGCCCTGGGCAGTTAGCAAGGAGCAGGGACCTTCCAGCCCTGAGGGAAGTTCCACAGTTCTTTGGACTCAGTTATCCTTTCTCCATTAGCTCTCATCCATGGTGATGGTGGGCCACCTCTCACACAAGGACAGACTACTTCCAAGAGGTCCCACTAAATTCAAATAGCATTACAAGAACTAAAAGATGAAATAAATTAGCTTGCACAAGAGTCTAGTTATTCAGGAAGCACATATTTAAGAAAGGGGTGGGGTGTTGGGACTGCCAACCATTCACTAAGTGTAGGGAGATATTACTCTCATATCCTTATACAGAGTAGAAACCATCTGAGAAATTGGAAATATTAAAATTATAAATGTGAATATCTTATTTTAAAATAAAATTCTTAAGAACTTTTTAATGGGTGTAGAAACATCATAACTTTATTTACAAAGATAATGAACTTGCCACAGTCGGGACCATAGATCTTTGGAGACAGGTGGGTATATATCTTCCAAAGGCATTTCTGTTTAAGACAAGGAACATACTGTGTTCTTCAGTCACAAAATGATACATTACATTCTAAATGTGCATTCATATAACTGTTCAAAGTAATTTCTTTTTACATACAGATAACCTTAAATACTTAAATTTATGTAATAGTTTGCCATTTTCAAAACTAGCACTACCAAAGTTAAAAACTTTACCCTAAAAAGCTTTTAGAAAGCATAACTATTTCTGCTTTTCTGACCAAGGAACACAGAGAAAACTATTTCAAGACCCTGACTCTTAAGTGATGCTATTTTGGGAATGTGTGTATCATAATTCTTGATAGAAAATTTTTGTTTTGCTTTCCAAATCTAAAGTAAAATATCCTCTGCAAAAAAGCAATAGGTAAGACACTTCCCTCAAGAAAACTCTCCCATACTCACCAAAGCTACTTTAGTTGATATATTTAGACTTTTCAGTTCATTTACCCTGTTCCTCCATTGATTTATTAAACGTTGGACAGAATTTAGCTGAAAACGGAAGACAGAAAAATAACAGTTCAATATTGTATGTTTAAGTTAGTTTCTTCAATAAAAACTTCACATACTTCTTTGCCAAAATCACAAAAGGTTTATGTAACAGTTTTATGGCCCATGACTTGCAAAATTTGCATTGACTTGGCCTATTTGTCAAAGATGTTCCAGCTCCAGTTCCCTCTCCCTGTTCAACTCCTTGTATCATCTGGTTAGTATCACAAGTACCTGGCAGCACGTAGTTAGTTATATTTGGATGGGCGGTAAATACATGTACTAGTTGAAATGCATGATCATGACTGTAGAAACAGAAAAATACAGCATTTAAACTGCTTCCTTCAGGTACTCAACTTATTCTAGTCAAGATTTTTAATTTTTTTTGATATTTGATATATGAGGATGTTAATCTGTATTACAGACTGTATCTTATTTAACTTTGTTTTTGTAGCATTCATCACTGGATTGGTACCTAACAGATGTTCAATAAATATCGTCAAATGATAAAAGGGTTTCATCTCTGGGATTGACTGTTGGGTAATTTATAATAAAAATAGTAATATTCCTAATTATTAAAGTAAAAACATATTATCATTTTAATAACCAACCAAATTCAATGAAAATAATATAGAAAAGAAAAATAGCCTACTCCTGAAAAAAGATCATAGACCTCATCGGTTTTGCCAAAACACAAGCCACGATAAAGAAAGCAGTAATTAACAGCTCATCTGTTATTGCAGTAGATTAATAGGAAACAAACTTACATAACTCTGTAAGTTATTGCTGGTTAAGAAGTTATGGTATTCAAGCCTCAATTCCTCTGGTGAAATGTCTGTAAAACCTGAAGTGAGGAATCAATCGGAATCTTTAAAATAAATGCCAATAATTTTGATAGTAAAGCTAGAGGTGCTAAACAAGAAAACATCTAATGTTGATTAGAAAATTTTCATAATCATAAGGAAGAAACTTAAAGCCTACACTCTACTTAATGTTTAAGAAAGTGTAAAATTACAGTAAAATATAGTTGGTTATTCTGATCTTTAAATGGGGAAGATTTTCTAAAGATAAGTGGCGTAGAATGAACAACAAACACAGGAGAAAGATTTGACTACATTTATATTCAAACTTTTATTTAAAAAATTCTGCCAGAAACTATACTAAGCAAAATTACAAGGCAAATGGTACACTAGGAAAATTGCAATTTTAACATATATGACAAGAGAAGAACTAATGCCCTAATGTATAAATAGCTCTTACAAATAAATGAGAAAAGTAAATGAATTTGGGCAAAGATAATGAACAGGCAATTCACACACACAAAAAATCAAATAGTAAATAAATGAAATAAAGTTAAATGCAACTTAAAATAGAGATAAAATGCTTTACTTATCAGACTGGCAGAAATTTTAAAAGCTGGTATTTACTGTTGTTCCAAATGTGGTGAAATGCATCATTTCCTAAATTGCCGTTAAGGGAATTAAAATGGTACAAGTTTTCTGGGAGGGATAATTGTTAATAAGCATCACAAGCCTGAAAAACATTCATATCCTGTGACTTATAATACAATTTACAGGATTTAACCTTGGGAAATAGTTATATATGTAAACAAAGGTTGCTATGTATAAGGGTGTTCATTCTAATATTTTTAGTACCAGAGACAAACTGAAAGCAAAAATTAGAATATAAAACTAGGGCCGGGCACGGTGGCTCACGCCTGTAGTTGCAGCACTTTGGGAGGCTGAGGCGGATGGATCACGAGGTCAGGAAATTGAGACCATCCTGGCTAACATGGTGAAACCCCCTCTCTACTAAAAATACAAAAAATTAGCCGGCTGTGGTGGCATGAGCCTGTAATCCCAGCTACTCGGGAGGCTGAGGCAGGAGAATTGCTTGAACCTGGGAGGCAGAGGTTGCAGTGAGCCACCGTGGACTGCGCCACCGCGCTCCAGCCTGGGCAACAAAGTGAGACTCCGTCTCAAAAAAAACGAAAACAAAAGCAAAAACAAAAAAAACTGGATTACAACCGGGCGCGGTGGCTCACGCCTGTAGTCCCAACACTTTGGGAGACCAAGGCTGGTGGATCACCTGAGGCCAGAAGTTCAAGACCAGCCTGGCCAACACGGCGAAACCCTGTTTCTACTAAAAATACAAAAATTAGCTAGGCGTGGTGGCATATGCCTATAATCCAAGCTACTCGGGAGACTGAGGCTGGAGAATCGCTTGAACCCGGAAGGCCGGCCGAGGCTGTAGTGAGCTGAGATGGCGCCACTGCACTCCAGCCTGGGCAACAAGAGCGAAACTCTGTCTCAAAAAAACAAAACAAAACAAAAAACAAAGAAAAACTAGATTATGATCCTAATTATATAAATGTATACGTATATACGTATAGGTGAGAGGTGACAGCGTGCTGGCAGCCCTCACAGCCCTCACTCGCTCTGGGTACCTCCTCTACCTGGGCTCCCACTTTGGTGGCACTTGAGGAGACCTTCAGCCCACCGCTGCACTGTGGGAGCCCCTTTCTGGGCTGGCCAAGGCCGGAGCTGGCTCCCTCCGCTTGCAGGGAGGTGTGGAGGGAGAGGCGCGAGTGGCAACCAGAGCTATCCAGGGCGCTTGCTGGCCAGCTGGAGCTCCGAGTGGGCGTGGGCTTGGTGGGCCCCACACTCAGAGCTGCCGGCTGGCCCTGCTGGGCAATGAGAAGCTTAGCACCCGGGCCAGCGGCTGCGGAGGGTGTGCTGGGTCCTCAGCAGTGCCGGCCCACCGGCGCTGCGCTGGATTTCTTGCCGGGTCTTAGCTAACCCCCTGCAGGGCAGGGCTCGGGACCTGCAGCCCGCCATGCCTGAGCCTCCCCACCACCTCCGTGCGCTCCTAAGCAGCCTGAGCCTCCACGAGGAGCGCCACCCCCTGCTCCACTGGCACCCAGTCCCATCGACCACCCAAGGGCTGATGAGTGTGGGCACACACCGCGGGACTGGCGGGCAGCTCCACCTGTGGCCCTGGTGCGGAATCCACTGGGTGAGGCCAGCTGGGCTCCTGAGTCTGGTGGGGACTTGGAGAACCTTTATGTCTAGCTAGGGGATTGTAAATACACCAGTCAGCACTCTGTGTCTAGCCCAAGGTTTGTAAACACACCAATCAGCACCCTGTGTGTAGGTCAGGGTTTGTAAATACACCAATCAACACTGTATCTAGCTACTCTGGTTGGGACTTGGAGAACCTTTGTGTCCACACTCTGTATCTAGCTAATCTAGTGGGGACTTGGAGAACCTTTGTGTCTAGCTCAGGGATTGTAAACACACCAATCAGCACCCTGTCAAAGCGGACCACTTGGCTGTCTGTAAAATGAACCAATCAGCACGATGTGGGTGGGGCCAGATAAGAGAATAAAAGCAGGCTGCCTGAGCCAGCAGCGGCAACCCGCTCAGGTCCTCTTCCACGCTGTGGAAGCTTCGTTCTTTCGCTCTTTGCAATAAATCTTGCTGTTGCTCACTCTTTGGGTCCACACTGCCTTTATGAGCTGTAACACTCACCGCGAAGGTCTTCAGCCTCACTCCTGAAGCCGGCAAGACCAGGAACCCACCAGGAGGAACAAACAACTCCGGACGTGCCGCCTTAAGAGCCGTAACACTCACCGCGAAGGTCCGCAGCTTCACTCCTGAGCCAGCGAGACCACGGACCCCACCAGAAGGAATAAACTCCGAACACATCTGAACATCAGAAGGAACAAACTCCGGACACGCTGCCTTAACACTCACCGCGAGGGTCCGTGGCTTCATTCTTGAAGTCAGTGAGACCAAGAACCCACCAATTCCGGACACATAGGTATACATATATACACACATAGAACAACTTATACATCCCTTTGCAGTTCTTATACATGACCTTTGCAGTTCTGTTCAAAGGTCAACTGTACACACAGCTGTACAGGGTCCACTTGTACAGGGATTTTCTTCCACCTCTGCCACTCCTGAGACAGCAAGACCACACCCACCTATCCCTCTGCTACTCAACATAAAGACAATAAGGATGAAGACTTTTATGATGATCCACTTCCACTATGTGAATGGTCAATATATTTTCTTATCCTTATGATTTTCTTTTTCTTTTTCTTTTTTTTTTTTGAGATGAAGTCTTGCTCTGTTGCCCAGGCTGGAGTGCAGTGGCGTGATCTCGGCTTACTGCAACCTCTGCCTCCTGGGTTCAGGCAATTCTCCTGCCTCAGCCTCCCCAGTAGTTGGGATTACAGGCATACACCACCAAGCCCAGCTAATTTTTTTTGTATTTTTAGTAGAGACGGGGTTTCACCACATTGGCCAGGCTGGTCTCGAACTCCTGACCTTGTGATCCACCCGCCTCAGCCTCCCAAAGTGCCGAGATTACAGGCGTGAGCCACCGCGCCTGATCCGTTATGATTTTCTTAACATTTTCTTTTCTCTTAACAGTACGTTATTAGTAGTTAAGCTTTTGGGGAGTCAAAGCTTATAAGTGGATTTTTGACTGCACAGAGGATCAGTGCCGCTAAACTTTATGTTGTTCAAGGGTCAATTGTATACATAAACAAGAAATATGTTTGTGTGTGTATATGTTTCAAAAGAAATATACTAAAATGTAGTAGTTACCTCTGTGATATCAGGTTATTTTTATTTTATTTATATATTTCTGTACTTTCCAAGTTTTCTAAAGCAAAAGCTGTAACTTGTTTTTTATTTTTGAGACACAGTCTCATTCCTGTCACCCAGGCTGGAGTGCAGTGGCTCACTGCCGCCTTGACTTCCTAGGCTCAAGTGATCCTCCCATCTCAACCTCCTGAGTAGCTGGGACTATAGGAATGTGCCACCACACCCTGGTAGAGACAGGGTTTCGCCAAGTTGCCCAGGTTGGTCTCAAATTCTTGGGCTCAAGTGATCCACCTGCCTCAGCCTCCCAAAGTGCTAGGATTACAAGCATGAGCCACCACATCTGGCCCAAAAGCTGTAACTTTTATAATTGGGCAAACTTACTAACAAAGGCAAAAAATGTTCAAGATATTTTCTACAAAGAATTCCTTGTAATCCAGTTATTATTAACTCCAAGGACACCTGCTTCAGAATAAAGGAAAGACTAAATGTTTCCCTGGATTCCTTCTAATGACTTGTCTTCCCCATCTTTACTGACCTCTCAGGCCAAAAAACCCTAGGAATCACCTTGGATTTCTCTTTCCCTATATCTAATTAATCAGCATCCCGCCAGTTCAAGCTCCAACAGAGAACCCAAATATGACCAATTCTGTCTTCACTGCTATGAACTCTAGTCACAAGCAGCAATGTCTTCTAACTTGTCTCCCTATCTCTACTTTTGCCACGGCTCCCAACAGACCTTTTTCCCCCCTCACACAGCATGCTGAGTTAGCTTTTTCTAATCAGATCACGTCCCTCTTTTGCTTAAAGTTCTTCATGGCTGCCTGCCCAGTGCAATTAGGCCCAACATGATCTGGCCCCTGGCTATCTCTCTGGCCTTACTGTCATATTACTTTCCCTTGTTTACTCTCCTCCAGTAATTCAGGCCCCACTAGTCTGTAAACACTGCCAACCTTGTTCTTACCTCAGGGTCTTTGCAATAGCTAGTCCTACTGCCAGGAATGTTTTCCCCAAATCTTCCCATAACTGATACCCTCTCTTTATTCAGGACTCATTTCCAATACTGTCTCCCAGGAATAGATAACCACTCTATCTAAAGAAATATTGTTCCCCTAATTGCCTATTCCTTCCAGCTGTGCTCAACCAGAATTCCTCATCTAAACCACAGAACACAGAAAATGATTTGAGTGATAATTTTCTCAAGTCTTGCAAAATGGGGCAAAAGTAGTATCATTCTTTTTTTTTATTTTTTTATTTTTATTTTTTATTATACTTTAAGTTTTAGGGTACATGTGCACAATGTGCAGGTTTGTTACATATGTATGGGCAAGGACTTCATGTCTAAAACACCAAAAGCAATGGCAATAAAAGCCAAAATTGACAAAAGTAGTATCATTCTATTATAGCTGCATGGAAAAAGTTAATTTATTAATACAATGGATGCCTAAGGACAGAAGTACTCAAACTTTTGGTCTCAGTACTCCTTTACATTCTTAAAAATCATTAAGGACCCCAAAGAATGTTTGTTTACATGGGTTACTTACATTGATAATTACATTTGAAATGAAAACTGAGAAACTTAGTATTAATTCATTTAAAAGTAAGAAAACAATTACTTATCTACATAAATGAAAAAGCTATTTTCCAAAACAAAAAATGAAAATTTAGTAAGATGAATAGCCTTGCTTTATGTTTATACATCTCTTAATGTTTGGCTTAATAGAAGACTGCTGGATTCTTATATATGCTTCTGCATTCATTCTGTTGCAATATGTTGTTCTGACTGAAGTGTATGAAGAAAATGGGCATTCACACAGACACGTATTGGAAAAGGAAGACTTAAATGGCTTTTTCAAATAACTGCGGACATTTTTCTTTGATACTACACCAAAACTTGACAAGTGGTAGTTTTTTAAAGGTTAACTATAACATAGACTCAAGCCATACTAATGAACTTTTTGTGGCATTATATTAACATTCACTGGTTTATCATGCATGTAGAATGGACTTTCAGCCATGCATAATTTTGTAATATCACATATAAGTCATTTGAAAAATGCCAGTTCACTGAGTTATGCAGAACTTCTAAACATTGGCACGTTATTATACAACATCAAATTTTTTTTTTTTTTTTTTTTTTTTTGAGACAGAGTCTTGCTGTGTCACCCAGGCTGGAGTGCAGTGGCACAATCTTGGCTCACTGCAAGCTCCGCCTCCCAGGTTCATGCCATTCTCCTGCCTCAGCCTCCCAAGTAGCTAGGACTACGGGCGCATACCACCACGTCTGGCTAATTTTTTGTATTTTTTAGTAGAGACGGGGTTTCACCGTGTTAGCCAGGATGGTCTCCATCTCCTGACCTCATGATCCACCCACCTTGGCCTCCCAAAGTGCTGGGATTACAGGTGTGAGCCACCGTGCACAGCCAAAAAAAATTTTTTAAAGAGACAGGGTCTCGCTCTGTCACCCAGGCTGGAGTGTGGTGGCACCATCAGAGCTCACCATAACTTTGAACTCTTGAACTCAAGTGATCCCCCCACCTCAGCCTCCAGAGTAGCTAAGAGTCTTGGCATATGCCATCATACTCAGGCTAATTTTTGTATTTTTTGTAGAGACAAGGTCTTGCTATATTGTCCAGGGTGGTCTCAAACCCCTGGCTTCAAGCCATTCTCCCACCGCAGCCTCCCAAAGCACTGGGATGACAGGCATGAGCTGCTGTGTGTGGCCCTCACATTTGTGAATGTCGCCATCTGTTTAATCAGAAGAGATTTTAAGTACTGAGAAGCCATCATGCTCACGATGACAAAGTTTTCCATAATTCCAATTTTTGCTTGAAAGTTTTAATTTTTTTCATTGGCAATAAACACTATCAACTGTTTTCTTCTAAATAACCATAGTTGTCATTCCTTTCAAATAAATATTGTCTTTGAAAAAAGTGGCTAGCTCAGTCCAACTTGAACAATTACACAAGATTGTTCATCACACTTGGGCATGGGGCAGACACACTTTGTGTGTGCTTCCCATTTTGTCAGACAGAATACTAAAAAGGTGCGTACTCAGGGTCAAGGGTTAACAAAATTAATAATTTTTATCTCTTCATAAAGGAAGTTCTTAAGTTCAAATGGCATTAAACTTTTTTTATTGTAACATCTACTAGTAATTTATTGCCTCTGCCTTGATTCTTGCTAAGATACAAGTAGTTCTACTCCTCAATGCTGCTGCACCAACAGTGCAAATGTCAACACAGTGAAAAATGGCAATTAATCACTTAGTATTATCAGAAAATATTTTTGAACTCAGCCAACTCCTAAAAGGGCCTCAGGGATAAAGTTGCCAGATTTAGCAAATAAAAATACAGGATGCCCAGTTAAATTTGAATTTCAGATACACAATAAATACTTTTTTTAGTATAAATGTGCCCCAAATATTACATGGCATGTACACATACTAAAAACACTGTTTATCTGAAATTTAAATTTAACCAGATGTCCCATATTTTATCTGACAACTATATTCAGGAATCCACATTTTAAGAACCACTGCTTTAGGGCAACAGGCATTAGGTTCAATTTGGAATGGGTTAATACTCAAGTACTAATACTTAAGCTGATTAAGGGCTTAATACTTTGTTGTTTCTTTATAGAAAATATCATTATCTGAAATTATCTTAGTTTATTTGCATCACTTATTGTTTTCCTCCCTCAAGAATGTAAGATTCATAAGGAAGGGATCTTGTCTGTCTTGCTCATCACTATATTCCTAGCACTTAGCACAAAAGAAATTCAGTAAATATTTGTTAAATGGACAAGTGAATAAATAAGAAGCGTTGTAATGCAAATGCTCACAGAAAATGAGCAACTAGAACTGAGACAGAGGAAAGATCCCAAGGTTCTGCGATATTGATTGCAAGAGCTCCCATTTGCAAGTTACCCACTGTTTCCTCAAAAGGACGGAGGCCCAGGAACACCCAGAGTGGGCTTGGGAAAGCCCGGTGGTCTAGGTTTCAGCCCAGAAAGGGCTTAGGGACTATGGACAAAAAAAAAATAAATAAATAAAAAAAAAAAAGAGAGAGAGAGAATATTCTAAAGCAAATGCTATTCCAGGCCAGAGAGAGAGAGAGACAGAGAATATTCTAAAGCAAATGCTATTCCAGGCCAGGTGTGGTGGCTCACGCCTATAATCCCAGCACTTTAGGAGCCTGTGGCGGGCGGATCACCTGAGGTCAGGAGTTCTAGACTAGACTGGCCAACATGGTAAAACCCTGTCTCTAGAAAAATACAAAAATTAGCCAGGTGTGGTGGCGGGCAACTGTAATCCCAGCTACTCGGGAGGCTGAGGCAGGAGAATCACTTGAACCTGGGAGGCAGAGGTCACAGTGAGCCGAGATCGCGTCACTGCACTCCAGCCTGGAGGACAAGAGTGAAACTCCGTCTCAAAAAAAAAAAAAAAAAATTGCTATCCCTGTAGCCCAGCTAAGCCTCCTCACATTTAAACATTATCTCCAGAACAGGTCTCAACACAACTATTCTTAGAAGAAAAGACAGGGAAGAAAGAACAGAACCAGGCAGCCAAGGCCTTAATGACAGGCAGGATGACTCTTCTATTCACAACAGGAAGCTAAGAGGTTCCAAAGTTGTACATACAGGGAATCAAGAACGTAGAGTCTCTTCCTGGGCTTTATTTAAATGTTTTCTCCCAAGAACTATATGTCTTAAAAGACTATATTCTCCAACCTTAATCTCTAAATTATGAAGTTTGGCTAGAATACTCGAATACTTTAAACAATGCCCAAACTCTCCTAGTTGTAGCTAAGTTGGTAGTTGATTTCTTTATTTGGCATTCTTTTGGTTTTAGAAAATAATAGTTTTAGAACATACTTTAAAAATGCACAATTTTTCAGTTACCTGAAATATTAGGTTTCTTTTTCACTGGTGAATAAACAGAAAACATCCACTGCCCTGATGATTCCCAAACCTCCATATCTTTTACAATTCCTTCCCTGCAAAAAAAGAAAAAAAAAAAAAAAAAAAAAAAAAAAAAAGAGTAAAGGATCTTCTTAGCTGCTTGGTAAAATTTATTGTTAATGATTTTCGACAACTGAAAATTTAAATTCTAGTAAATACTTTTCCATTATATTTTCTGAAGAGTGTTCTTTAAAGCACAAGTTTATAGAAGTGTGAACTATATTTCATGGTTACAAATAGTATTATAATGTCAGAGAAGTTAATGAGTTTGGCTTTCCAATACACTGACCCATTAACCAATGTTAATACATAACATTGGTTATGATATGTAACCATATCATATGGTATCATTGGTATGATATGTAACATTGGTTATGATAGTAATTACATAAATACTATCATAGATACCATACTTTTTTTAGGAATTAAAATCTAAAATACTAACTTTAATCTTTGTTAATTATCACAAACATCAATAATCATTTAACTGGGAAGAACAAAGTACCACTTATGTGATACAGAATCATAATATTTTAAAAGTGGGTTATAGGACTTCAGAGATCATTTTATCTAATTCTCACATTTTGCAACAGGGGAAACAGACCCACATCCATACAACTAATCTGTGGTAATGCCGTGGGTAGATTCGGCTCTAAATTAAAGTTTCTCCCTACTTAGACTATGTCAATAAAAGGAGAATTATCACAGAGAAAACTGTATTAAATTTAGAATTGCAACAAATGCAGAAAGGAAGGTTTTCTTTGTTCATTTACTTAAAAAAAAATCGGTTGTATATGGTATATGACTCAACATGTCTACAACTGGTTCTGATTTAATTAGGATAAGTAAAAGACTAACCAATTACATTTAAATTCCATCCTAGTCACCATGAGTTGAGAGAACATTACAGATAGCCAATCACTGTTTTGACACCAGCCACAAATTTTACCATAAATATTCTCAAGAAATGTCATGTATCTACTCCACAATAAATGTAGGAAATCAAATGAGATCAGTTTGAATAGGATAATCCAAGTAAAAGTTTTAGAAAGAAATAAGATATGTGGCTGGGTATGGTGGCTTATGCCTATAATCCCAGCACTTTGGGAGGCTGAGGCAGGCAGATCACTTGAGGTCAAGAGTTCAAGACCAGCCTGGCCAACATGGTGAAACCCTATCTCTACTAAAAACACAAAAAATTAGCTGGCTTGGTGGCAGGCGCCTGTAATCCCAGCTACTTGGGAGGCTGAGGCAGAAGAATGGCTTGAGCCCAGAAGGCGGAGGCTGCAGCGAGCCGAGATTGTACCACTGCACTCTAGCCTGGGCAACAGAGCAAGACTCCGTCTCAAAATAAATAAATAAACAAATAAGAGAGATGGTATAATGACCTCCAAGTTCACAAGTTGTTCTAAATTACATCATACTTTGTAAAGGACTGGTAAGTTAGAATGAACTTAAGCAGGACTAATCTTAGAAAGATATTCACAATATAGTGTTATCAACACAAAGTGGAAAAAGGGTAATTACCCCTAGGAAGGCACTCTACTATTATAGAAAGATGATATATTTTTAAGTGAAATAAAATCTAGGGTAATACACAGCAAAAGAGTGGCTATCTATGAGTGATAGGATTGTGGGTGATTTTTCTTCTTTTTGCTACTCTGATTTAAAAATAATGCATTATTTCTTTTTTTAAAGAAAATATTGTATTGTGAAAAGATGTTACAAAAAAAGAGAAAACAACAAAGATTGTAGGTGAAAAAACATAAGCAAATGGATAGTAATTTTCCTGAAAGCTTTCACTTACAGAAATTTCTTTTCATCTTTCTGCTCATCAGGACTAAGTGAAGCAAATGGGTTCTCAGACAATCCAAAGCCTGCCTTCCTGTTAGTTGAAGCTCCAGAATCAAAAGAACTGAAATATGGCTTTTCTTGATCTCTGCTGCCCCCCCATGGTGTGGATTTGGAGAAACTGGATGGCTGGATGACATTGGAATATCTCTGGCTAGTTGTATTCCATCCACGTCTATTATTACCTAAAATAAACAATAAAACAAAATAATTTTACTAGCAACTTTTCTTTCTATTTTCTTTTTAACTGAGATAGGGTCTCACTCTTTTGCCCAGGGTGGAGTACAGTGGCATGATCTTGGCTCACTGTAACCTCAACCTCCTAAGCTCAATCGATCCTCCCACCTCAGCCTCCTGAGTAGCTGGGACCACAGGCGCAAACCACCATGTCTGGCTAATTTTTGTACTTTTTGTAGAGATAGGGTCTTGCCATATTGCCCGGGCTGGTCTCAAATTCCTGGGCTCAAGAGATCCACCTGCCTCAGCCTCCCGAAGTGCTGGAATTATAGGCATGAGCTACTGTGCCCAGCAACTGTTCTTTAAAATCTCAAAAATCTTCATTATATCTTAGTATGTCTAGACAATATAGAAAGATTCAACAAGCACTACATTTAAACTCATTTTAAATGACAATCTCTTCATTTTTTATTTATATACAGTAGTTAGGTTGTAATATCAACAAATCACATAGTGGCCAATTGCATTTTTGTTTGAGACTGAGAAGAAAATAATATAGAAAAATAGTGATATATTACTAAATTCAGCTGACAAAGCTTATTAAATGAACAACTGCTTGATAGTTAAGTTGACAGCAGGCATGCATCATAAATCATAAACTCCTTCAGGATAAAAACTTGTGTTTTTATCATTCTTTGCTCCCCCACCAGGTCCTATACTGTAGTAAAGGCTGAAAAATGGACATTGAATTAAAGTTTCTCGAATATGAAAGAGTACATTCTACCCTCTGTTTTTGTACAGATGCTTAAGTCTATTTGATGCAGTCTTTTCTCTGGGCAAACACCTACACACCTATTTTCACAGAGAGATTATACATGGTATTTACATGTGTACAGAATGCATGTAGCTCCTCTACGAGCTTTCCAATATTTCATAAATATCAAAATGAGCCAAAAAGATTCTCTCCTCTCTTTATATATTGGTTTTGTTTTGTTTTTTAAAATCATTTTAGCAATCTCATTTACTCATCACTTCCTAGTTGGGGCCAAGATTAAGGTAATTCATCTTGTTTCTGACTGAATTAAGAGATAAGCCATTAAATATATTAAAAGTTAGAATGACACACATGCCCAGTTGTGAAAGTTCATCCTGCAACTCTAAACTACCCTAAAAAAAAAAAAAAAAAAAGTGGAGATTGCTAGACCAGATCCCTCAAGTAGGAGTTAATGGTATCTTCTTCTTCTAAAGTTCCAAATTCACTGGGGGATGATACAACTGAAGAAACTCACTTCCTTTTTTTTTTTTTTTTTTAATTGCTTTTGGTCTTCATACTTATAATTCCAGAAACATTCATTTGTTTCTGGGAGCTAAATACAATTTGTCTGCCAAATTTTGTTTACACTCACATTCATCAGACCCGAGTCCTAATTTTCGGTCTGAAATATTTCACTAGATTAATTGTGGAGGAAATAAAAGGACTGTCTTCCCTGAAGTGGGATCAGACGTGAAACCATCACGCAATACAAGGTTTAAAGGTTAGATGAGGCCCGCCGCGGTTGCTCACGCCTGTAATCCCAGCACTTTGAAAGACGGAAGCGGGAGTATCACCTTAGGTCACGAGTTCGAGACCGGTATGGCCAAAATGGCAAAACCCTGTCTCTACTAAAAACACAAAAATTATCAAGGGCATGGTGGCGGGCACCCGTAATCCCAGCTACTCGGGAGACTGAGGCATAAGAATCGCTTGAGCCTGGGAGGCGGAGGTCGCAGTGAGCCGCCTGACTGAGAGACCAAGACTCCGTCTCAAAATAAAATAAAAAAATAAAGGTCAGATGAATAGCCCTAAAGGAGGGGAAGGAAGGGAGACAGCACCGAATTATTAACCCGATCTTTAAAAATCTTGTGTTGGTTGTTCTAAGGTTTCATGTCTAATCTCTCCTTTCCTTGAAGATAAAAAGCTTTGACAATGATCTAGGCCCAGGGACTAGATCAACGTGGCCCCCACATCTCCTTTCCTCGCCTCCCGGATAGCCCTTAACTGGGCGTCCCACATTCCCAATTTCACCCCAAATTTATGAGCAGGTGCATTTTTGCGGTATGGCTCTATAGGTTTTATTAGATTTTCTTTTTTTTCTTTTCTTTCTTTCTTTTTTGATAGTCTCGCTCTGTTGCCCAGGCTGGAGTGCAGTGGCGCGATCTCGGCCCACTGCAACCTCCACCTCCCGGGTTCAAGCGATTCTCCTGCCTCAGCCTCATGAGTAGCTGGGATTACAGGCGCGCGCCACCACGCCCGGCTATTTTTTTTTTTTTTTTGGTATTTTTAGTAAAGACGTGTTTCACTATGTTGGTCAGGCTGGTCTCGAACTCCTGACCTCGTGATCCGCCCGCCTCGGCCTCCCAAAGTGCTGGGATTACAGGCGTGAGCCACCGCCCGGCCGGTTTTATTAGACTTTTCCAAATAAGTCCACGACTTCTCCAAAATGAAGTCCTGATTCTGACCCAAGCTGCTAGCCTCACCCTCGAAAAAACAACTCAGTAAAAATTATATTCAATTCCGGCATTGACCTACAAGGTAGTTTTGATAGGTACTTCCGATTTAAAAACTCAGCTTCGCACAAGCATCCAGGCCCAAACCCAGGTCCTCAGAAGCTCAATAAAAACGGACCACATGAATAATATGTAGATAAAACCCTCGGTTTAAAAACGTTGTGCAGGGCCCAGTAGGGCCGGCAAGGCCGCGACGCGGGCACGTTGGGGTCACCAGCAACGGGACACACGCGGGACGCCCGGTTCCCGCGGGCGGGCCCTTCCCGGCTCGGTAACCGCGGAGGATTCAGAGGAGAGTCACCTGAAGGCTGCTGCTGCGGTTGCTGCCGTCCTACTCCTACACCCCTAGCACCGGGATGTTCGTTCCAGCACCGATCTCCAAAGCGGCACCGGCCTTGAAGGAAGAATTGACAAATGGCCATTGCGACGGCGTCGCTGACGGAGGGCGTCTTCAGTTGGCACCGTTCGATGCCTGTTACCGGGCAGAGAGCCCTAAGGAAACCTCGGCGCCCGGCCGGGCTACTGTGACGTCATCTTCTCGCGCCTGGGAAGGCCTTTTTCCGCCTCTCACCCCGCAGTGCCCTGAGACGCATGGACTTGAGCCAATAGGACTTGAGAAGAGCGGACCGCTCTGACGCTTTGAGTGTGTCCTGGGAAGGAGGGATGCTTGAACGGTTACGTGGAGACCGGAGGCGCGTTTGACCCCGGTGCAGGGCCTCGGACTACAGGAAGGCTGGAGGTCCAAAATGAGAGGAAAGCGGAGCAAGCAAACGCAGAACTTCAGCAAGGCCCTCAGAGGAGAATTAGCTGTGATTGGAGAGACTGAGTCGTTCTTGCTGAGACGGTAAAACTTAGCTTGGGCTGAGAAAGTAACAAACTGCCTAGCCTTTCATCTGGATGAATAACAGAGTCAAATAAAGCCAGACGACGTTAAGAGGAAACAATGTTTGACATACGGCAACGGAAAAGTATTACCCCTTTGAGTGAGTAGTACATTCTTACTACACACTGAGAAACCTTGTTATTTCTTCTTTTTTTTTTTTTTGAGACGGAGTCTCGCTCTGTCGCCCAGGCTGGAGTACAGTGGCGCGATCTTGGCTCACTGCAAGCTCTGCCTCCGAGGTTCATGCCATTCTCCTGCCTCAGGCTCCCGAGTAGCTGGGACTACAGGTGCCCGCCACTACGCCCGGCTAATTTTTTTGTATTTTTAGTAGAGACGGTTTCACCGTGTTAGCCAGGATGGTCTCTATTTTCTGACCTCGTGATCTGCCCGCGTCCGCCTCCCAAAGTGCTGGGATTACAGGTGTGAGCCACCGCGTCTGGCCGAAACCTTGTTCTTTCAAGTCCACATAAACGTTGCTATTTGAAATTATATCAGAACGAGTGAAAAGTCCTATCCTTGCCTGGAGGATCTAAGTCTCTTTGACGCAGAGAAGCAGCCTCAATTTCTATCCAGGTGTAGAGCTTCAGATAAACGGTTCTGAAAACACTCTGTATTTTCTTAACTTTGCAGTTTCCAAGGAAACATGCCCTACATTCAATTCTCGTCCAGACCCGATGTTAATGCCTTTACACACAGCTATGCTTTGAGATTTCATTTAAATTTCACCTAAACTTCACTCTCCCCGCCAAAACATACAGTAACTACCTTTTATTTTGTACGGTGAGACACCCCACAGCTCCTCTGGTGTGCAGTCTTCTTGATTGCAGTAAGTCAATAGATCTGACTTTGTTGGATTACAGGTTTGTGCTGGTGGTTTTAGGATTATTGAGCTGGGAGTGAGCCATCATTCTTGCTCATGTAATTTGTTTGGATTTTGAAGACAGCAGAATCTACAGGACGGGAACTACTTGTCCAAACTAGTTTTTTATTTTGTTTAATCAATGCAATTCATTTATTTTGAAACAAATTTATGGAAAAGTTACAAATAACAGTACAAAGAACTTTTTTCCTGAACCATTTGAGACTATGTTGCAGACCTAATGCCCCATGATCCAAATACTTATTGTATATTTTCTACAAACAAACCAGGGCATTCTACATAACCACAACACAGCCAACAAAATTAGGACATTGATACTGATGCACTACTACTCTCTAATCCTTAGACTCCATTTATGTTTTGCCAAATGTCCCAATATTGTCCTTTAGAGGAAAAGGGTTCAGTTCGGAATCATTGTTGCTTAGTCATATTTCTTGTGTCTCCTTCAATTTGGAAGATTTTTTGTTTTTCCTTTTCATGACCTTGACACTATTAAACACTACAGGCTGCTTATACTGTGGAAGTTCCTTAGTGCAGGTCTGTTTGATGTTTTCTCTTGATTAGATTCAGATTATGCATCTTTGTCAGGATTATCACAGAAGTGATGCTGCGGTTTTCACACTGCAGGTTGTGCACAATTTCTTTCTTTTTTTTTTTTTTATTGATCATTCTTGGGTGTTTCTTGCAGAGGGGGATTTGGCAGGGTCATAGGACAGTAGTGGAGGGAAGGTCAGCAGACAAACAAGTGAACAAAGGTCTCTGGTTTTCCTAGGCAGAGTGTTTGTGTCCCTGGGTACTTGACATTAGGGAGTGGTGATGACTCTTAACGAGCATGCTGCCTTCAGGCATCTGTTTAACAAAGCACATCTTGCACCGCCCTTAATCCATTTAACCCTGAGTGGACACAGCACATGTTTCAGAGAGCACAGGGTTGGGGGTAAGGTCATAGATCAACAGGATCTCAAGGCAGAAGAATTTTTCTTAGTACAGAACAAAATGAAAAGTCTCCCATATCTACTTCTTTCTACACAGACACAGCAACCTTCCGATTTCTCAATCTTTTCCCCACCTTGCCCCCTTTTCTATTCCACAAAACCGCCATTGTCATCATGGCCCGTTCTCAATGAGCTGTTGGGTACACCTCCTAGACGGGGTGGTGGCGGGGCAGAGGGGCTCCTCACTTCCCAGTGGCGGGGGCCGGGCAGAGGCGCCCCTCACCTCCCGGACGGGCCGGCTGGCGGGGCAGGGGGCTGACCCCTCCACCTCCCTCCCAGACGGGGCGGCTGGCCGGGCGGGGGGCTGACCCCCCACCTCCCTCCCAGATGGGGCGGCTGGCCGGGCGGGGGGCTGACCGCTGACCCCCCCCACCTCCCTCCTGGACGGGGCGGCTGGCCGGGCGGGGGGCTGACCCCCCCACCTCCCTCCAGGACGGGGCGGCTGGCCGGGCAGAGGGGCTCCTCACCTCCCAGTAGGGGCGGCCGGGCAGAGGCGCCCCTCACCTCCCGGATGGGGAGGCTGGCCGGGAGGGGGGCTGACCCCCCCACCTCCCTCCCGGATGGGAAGGCTGGCCGGGCGGGGGGCTGACCCCCCCACCTCCCTCCCGGACGGGGCGGCTGGCCTGGCGGGGGCTGACCCCCACCTCTCTCCCCGACGGGGTGGCTGCTGGGCGGAGACGCTCCTCACTTCTCAGACGGGGCGGTTGCCAGGCGGAGGGTCTCCTCACTTCTCAGACGGGGCGGCCGGGCAGAGACGCTCTTCACCTCCCAGACGGGGCCGGGCAGAGGCGCTCCCCACATCTCAGACGATGGGCGATGGGGCAGAGGCGCTCCCCACATCTCAGACGATGGGTGGCCGGGCAGAGACGCTCCTCACTTTCCAGACTGGGCAGCCAGGCAGAGGGGCTCCTCACATCCCAGACGATGGGCGGCCAGGCAGAGACGCTCCTGACTTCGCAGACGGGGTGGCAGCCGGGCAGAGGCTGCAATCTCCGCACTTTGGGGGGCCAAGGCAGGTGGCTGTGAGGTGGAGGTTGTAGCGAGCCGAGATCACGCCACTGCACTCCAGCCTGGGCGCCATTGAGCACTGAGTTAACGAGACTCCGTCTGCAATCCCGGCACCTTGGGAGGCTGAGGCTGGCGAATCACTCGCGGTTAGGAGCTGGAGACCAGCCCCGCCAACACAGCGAAACCCCGTCTCCACCAAAAAAATTCGAAAACCAGTCAGGCGTGGCGGCGCGCGCCTGCAATCGCAGGCACTCGGCAGGCTGAGGCAGGAGAATCAGGCAGGGAGGTTGCAGTGAGCCGAGATGGCAGCAGCACAGTCCAGCTTTGGCTCGGCATGAGAGGGAGACCGTGGAAAGGGGAGAGGGAGAGGGAGCCCGTGGAAAGGGGAGGGGGAGAGGGAGAGGGAGACGGAGAGGGAGAGGGAGAGGGAGAGCCAATTTCAATTTGTCCTGTTACCTGTAATGCTCAATGGATTACTTGCTTAAGGTGGTGTCTGCCAAGCTGCTCTACCATAAAGTTATTCTTTTCCTTTTTGTTATTAATAAGAATTTTGTGGGGAGGTACTTTGAAAGTATATAAAAATCTGATTGTTCATCCAACTTTTAGCTCATTCACTTATTTATTCATATCAGTATGGACTCATGATTTCCAATGTTATTCAGTGGGTTATAATCCATTACTATCATTATTTATTTTGATGCTCAGATCATCTCCAATTTGGCCAATGGGACCCCCTTTAAGCTCCTTTGCACATTCGAAAAAGGAGAAAAAAAAATTCCCCATGATTACTTGAGCACTTTTTTACTTTCTGGTGTAGAGATGTTCCAGGCTCATTTTTACATTCTCTACTCCAGTCCTGAAATCAGTTATTTCTCCAGGGGTCCTTTTGGTGCTGCTTAGAAACCAAGATCTGAGCTTTAATGTGCTTATTGCTACTGGGATGTCTTTGCTGTCATGAACATTGCTGGGAAATACATATGTATAAACAAACACGAACATTTACATCAAACATTTCTATATTTTATATATTAAAACTATTATGCCTTCTATGTCAAAGACTATGAAAAAAAGAAAAAAACTTGAGTTCACACTGATAATCTCCAATTTCAATCCAAAATCACATGATTCATTTTATTTTCCTCTATTTTTAACTCCATTGATAACAAGAAACTTGGCTTTCATTAACCTTAGTATATTTATTTTATTACCACCTTGTGTTAACCAGTATTGCTTTGTAGCCACTGACTTCTCATTCCTGCACATGTCAGCATGTGTAAGGACTTTGCTGGGATCAAATACCTAAAATAATACCAGTGGTGACTGAAACTTAAGTGAGGGTAAGCCCAGTGCTTGGTGAAGGTAGAGAGGGGCAAGGCCAGAATGCCGGTTGAGACTGTCTAGGTGGAGTGTGTGTGAGACAATGAGAGCCTAGGGCTTGCAGGACTTGGTAGTGATCGGTTTGGTGATGGGTATATATAGGTGGAAATCAGGAGAGTGGGGTTACAGGAAGGAAACTTCTGATTTCTTCAAGATGGCAGAGGAAAAATACTGCTGCCTCCCCTTCCAATTGGATGAGGCAACTGTCTCAACTTGATGGGAGATAGGATTCCTCCCCAATAAAAAGGAATGAGAGACACTTCAGACTCTAGGACATCAGGTACAGAGAGGGCTTATGCTTATTGAATGGTGAGTCAAACATCCCAGAAAAATACTTATGGATCTCTTATGGACCAGCAACAAAAATAGTTGGCCATCTCCTCATCATATAATGAAGTTCATTGTTTAAGCTCACCCTTGTACCCCTGAATAGTCAATTTTCAGATGTCTCATTTAAACCCAAATGCACAGTCAGGGACTAGACATTTGAAGGCAGATGCCAACAGGAAAGAGCAAAGCAAAGAAACAGAAAAAGAAGTTAGAGGAAACAAAAACACTAAAATATTTTTAAAATTTAAAGAAACTAAAATATCGTTAGAGAGGATAACATGAAACAAGAATGGCATACTATATAAAAGAACAATTATAGAAATAAAGTACTCTTGGAAAACATAGATAGTGGGAACAAATTAAAGAAGGTTAGAAGATAAAGTCTGAGGGAATTTCTATAAGATTCAAACTAGATCTTGAACCCCATTTTAAATCTGTTATGAGAGAGGGCATAAAGCTCTGGAGAGTAAAAAGATTTCTAGTTAATAAGGGCAACATTTCAAACAATTTCCCAGCACAGACTTTTTTAAATAAAATTTTTATTTTTTCTAAAGTAGTGTGAATCATCTTGGGAAGGAGGAAGGTTAGAAAGATAAAAGTGGATTCAAGCTTTTTGAAGTCTTTTGAGGCAACTGTAAAGAGGGAGGAGGATATTTAAAGGAAGGATTTATCAAACGCTGAATGATGCCACCTGTAAAATGTCCTTTCATTAAAATAACAGATTATTTGGACTTAAGAGTCCAAATAATGACTCTCAGTGAGAGCTGGTTTGGTGCCATGTGGGAGTAAATTGGATTTTCTCAAGTCTTTGGTATAACCTTAGAAAGCAAAATTTCGTCTAAATACGTCCTTTACCCATGCATATGTAGCAAATCCAAAATTTTTGCTGTTAACAGTATATATGGCAAAAGGAATATAGACTGCTTGGTGGAATAATTGTTTATTAAACAGCTGATTTTGATTTTGTTAGCAATATTGTCATGTCAAAATAATTCATGACTCAAAATTTTCATGGGACGATCTGTCAAGTTTTTGCCAGGTGGGCCACAAAGTCACAAGTATATGTTTGTTTTGTTTTTTTCAAATAGCAACAATTTTTTTAAGATGCTAAACTTTTCTGACCGAATTGTGATTTTTGAAAGCATAAACTTACTTTGTCATCAAAATAATATCATTGCAAAGGATATAACATTAACTTATCAAATGTCTACTAAAAAGCAAGCAGAGCACTTTACAGGACAGGGAGTTTTGGGGAACAAAATAGAAAATGTGCTTGTCAGTATGGTGCGTGTACTTTTACCCACTATCCTGATATTGACAATTCTGTAGAAGTTTCCAAGGCAGAAAAAGACACTAATTGGGAATTATGATACAGATTACTAAGGAAAAAAACCACTTCATTATAATCCACATCAAACCTGCGTATGTATTTACTATAGTGTGTTCTAGTCAATTGACATAGCCTAAAAGGAAATGCTGGTGTACTTAAAATATCTCAGACAGGTACTGTATATTCTACATAGGAGATTGTCAAATTATATAGCTATATTGTAATATAATAAATGGATATTTCACTCTCAAAAAATTAAACTAGCCACATTTTTCAATAGAGTGCAAAATTGAAAACCCTACTAAAAATGTTCGGAATAATCAAATCTAGAGACAGAAAGTAGATTAGTGGTTGCCTAGGGCTATGGTGTTTGGGAGGTTTTCTGTGTTGAACAGCATCTCCCCAAATTCATGTCTATCCAGAAGCTCAGAATGTGTCCTCGTTTGGAAATGGGGTCTTTACAGGTGTAATTAAAATAAGGTCATACTGGATTGCGAGCCCTATGTTGTCCTTTTTTTGTTTGTATTTTGCTTTTTTTGAGAAGGTGTCTCGCTCTGTCACCCAGGCTGGAATGAAGTGGCGCAATCTCAGCTCACTGCAACCTCTGCCTCCCAGGTTCAAGCAATTCTTCTACCTCAGCCTCCTGAGTAGCTGGGACTACAGGTGCACACCACCATACCTGGCTAATTTTTGTATTTTTAGTAGAGACGGGGTTTTGGCATGTTGTCCAGGCTGGTCTCAAACTCCTGACCTCAGGTAATCCACCCGCCTCGGCCTCCCAAAGTGCTGGGATTAAGGGCGTGAGACACAGCGCCCAGCTTTTTTTTTTTTTTTTTAATGAGACAGGGTCTCAGTCTGTCACCCAGGCTGGAGTGCAGTGGCACAATCATAGCTCACTACATCCTTGAACTCCTAGGCTCAAGTGATCCTCCCACCTCAGCCTTCTGAGTAGCTAGAACTGCAGGTATATACCACACCTGCTAACTTTTTATTTTTTTGTAGAGACAGGGTCTTGAACGCCTAGCCTCAAGTGATCCTACTGCCTCCACCTCCCAAAGTGTTGAAATTACCGGCCTGAGCCACTGTGTCTGGCTCCTATGTTGTCCTTATAAGAACACCATGTGAAGATACAGAGACACACAGGGAAAAAGCCCATGCGAAGACAGAGACAGAGACTGAAGTGCTGCAGCTACAAGCCAAAGAATGCTGAGGATTGCTGGCAACCACCAGAAGCTAGGGGAGAGGCATGTGTGGTTTCTGCTGCAGACCCTCCAGAAGGAACTAACCCTGCTGACACCTTGATTTAGGAGTGCTGGCTTCCTGAATTGTGAGAGAATAAATTTCTGTTCTTTAAAGCCACCAAGTTTGCAGTAGTTTGTTATGGTAGCCCTAGGAAATACAGGGGCGTTGGGGGAAATAGGGAACCATTGCTAATCAGTACAAGTTTTCTTTTTGGGGTGATGAAAATGTTCTAAAATTGTGGTGATGGTTGCATAACTCTGTGGATATATTAAAAACCACTGAATAATACATTTTTTTTTTTTTTTTTTAGTCTTGCTCTGTTGCCCAGGCTGGGGTGCAGTGGCTTGATCTCGGCTCACTGCAACCTCTGCCTGTCAGGTTCAAGCAATCCTCCTGCCTCAGTCTCCTGAATAGCTGGGATTACAAGTGCACACCACCAGGCCTGGCTAATTTTTGTATTTTTAGTAGAGACGGGGGTCTCATTATGTTGGCCAGGGTGGTCTTGAACTGCTGACCTCAAATGATCTACCCACCTTGGCCTCCCAAAGTGCTGGGATTACAGGCGTGAGTCACTGTGCCTGGCCTGAATAGTATACTTTAAATGGTGAATTGTATGGTATGTGAATTATATCTCAATAAAGCTGTACATTAAAAAACCCTACACAAATAGAAATATACCTATCATGATGTTTTTCCTAATTCCTTTTTGATTTAAACATTTTTAGGGTTTAAGACTATTATAACCTCTATATAAAGAAAACTGAAAATTAAGAGACACTGGTTCACAAATTCTAAAAACAACCATTACCTAAAATACTTGAAGAACAAACTGAGTGGCCTATTTTAAGTTAAAAAATATTTAATATTATCAGATAAAAACATTGATTGTGACAGCTTTACATGTTTCATTCCATACACAGTGAAAAAGGCAAAGTATTACTAGGAAGGAAATGAGTAGTTGGGTTTGTAAAAGATTTATTGATCACATAAAAGCAATGAATAGGAGATGACATATATCTAACTCATGATTACAAAACTTTTAGAGACAACTAGGTTAAATATTTCATGTTTTGGCTAAGGGAAAAGAATTCATGATCTCGTTAAAGAAGTTCAAAGTCAACACTGATATTGTACAACTACCAGTGCTTTTCTAATGATCTAGAAATTTGCTATAAATAGCTTTACCTTTTGCTAGTTAATCACTTACTATGATTGGATTTTATTTAACAGTGAGGACTAAAGAGGCAGAATCCTTTTTTAACCACTGGATAAAACAGAGACATAAATTAATGATGGGTGCTAAGCTTTACATTTTATGTTAAAAAGATGGAATATATTTAAGTGGATTGAATATATTTCATGAGGAGTTGGACATATTAAACCCCCAAATCTGTTTAGGAAGTTTCGTGAGAAAGTGTATATGCCTTGACTCACTCTGGCTTACTTTTAAAATGGAATACATTTGGCACTAAATAAAATAAATAGACAAGCAAACTACGTGAGACTAAGCTGCTCCATCTGAGTTGCCCATCTTGACTTACAATTCATACTATTTCTTAGTTCTTGACTGAGCACAAACAGACCTAACTGCATAGCACTTCTGTGATGCATGAAAATAGAATCTAGAGCTAAGATACTGCGCTTCACTGATAAGCCAATCTTCCATTCTGCCAAAATCATAGTTACAAATGTGAAATTCATTCAAGAAATTCATATTTTTAACAAATGCTTATACTTTTTCAAGTTTTCTTGCTAGATATGTTCTTGGTTTTGTGGCCAGCTAAAATATGATCTTTGAATTAAGGAAATCCATATAAAAGAAACATCTATTTTATAGGAACCTCATTTCACTTGAAACTTTCTTTACCAAAACACCAAACCAAAACTTTGTCACCAAACTCCTGGAACAAAGCACTGGTGGCTATATTTTAGAGTCTCTGATGAGTCTGAAGTCCACTCATTTTTCATGTTTCAAGGGTCTCTTCATTTGCTCCACAAGTATCGACAACACAAATTAAACAACTTGTGACTGGAAAAGCACGAACTTTGGAGTTGGCAACCCATTTGTCTGTTTCGGTATTATATTCGAGAATGTGTCCTAATCGACCAACACCCTGAAAACCAGCCAAGACATAAACTATAGAGCCAACTGCTGCACATTTCACTGTTACACCCTTCCACGGCATTGGTGAGACCATCTTCCATTCGTTCAACTTAATATCGTAATATTCCACATTGTCCAGACCACCTTCAAAAGAATAAAACATGAACAACATGAAAAACTATATCAACAATTCTAAGGTTTCTTAAAGTAATAACTTTTTGTATTTTTCCAATATTTTATTGTGAAAAATTTCAAACACACAGAAAAACTGTAATAATTTTACAGTGAATGTCCACATAGCCACCACCTAAATTCTTACTCTTATTTTAACACAATAGACATTTAATATTTCTTTTTAAATATTGATTTTTTTTCTACAAAATTAAACAGTTTTATCTAGTCTGGAAAAATGCAAAATAAACCGATCGGTGATTTCCCCTCCGATTAACTTTGATTATAATTACTCAAATGTCCTTCTTTTTCCTCCTTTTAGCACTTTATGGAAAATAGCAATGGACAGGGACAGAAGAAGGAAAAGAAGTTACTGTTACACTTAAGTGATGCTTAAATGTACTGACTAAATTGAAGCTTGTGTCTAGATTCAGTTCCGACTCCCTTTCATTTAAGACAATTATTTAAGATTCTTTAGTACATTATTTATGAAAACAAAATGCCAAATTTAGTCATTTAAAAATTACAATATTGATATTTTCATGCAATGTTTAAAAATATTTAGGAAACTTTACCATTTAGGACCTGGATACAAGCCTTAAAACTTGTATTTAAAAAGTTTTTAAAGGTTTTTTAAAGTTCAAATATTTCTATTGCTCAATAGTTCTTAAGCTGGTGCGACGTCATTCCCCAGGAGGTATCTGGGAATGTATAGGAGCCATCTAAAATTGTCACAATGACTGGTGACTACTGCGACATTTCATAAACAGGAATGTTTAACATCCTGCGATATTTCATCAAGTATGTTAATTCCCAGAAACTATAAAAATAGATATAATAATATACATGGTAAATGCTTCTATCTAGATTTTTTAAAATGCTTCAATAATTTAAGGAAGTATCAGCAAACTCATCAGGAAAGTGGAACAGTGAATTAACATCACATACCTAAACCATTCTGACCACCCACAGCAAATATCTTGTCTTTTACAAATACCAGCCCATGATTCTTCCTGGCTTCAATCATTGGACACAGCTCAGTCCATCTGAAAAAATTAAAGTTTTTAGTGTGCTTGTTTACAGGAAGTAAAAGAACTCATACTAATGAGAAAGGTCTATTATTCTAATTAAGTGCTCATTTACTGCTCACACATGTGTACATATACGCACAAAATGTCTAGAAGGGTAGAAAACAAAAGTTGAACAATGATTATGGGTAATTTATTAATACACGGGGAAAACATGGATTTTATTCCTTTCAATTCTGATAGGATATAAGAAAATGAGGATATCTATTAAAAAACACGTTTTTAGAGGAAATCCATTTCCTGAGGTTCATAAAAACTTGTAATATGGGAACAAAAAAGAAGAGGAAGATGCTTAGAAGATACATAATTCTTTTTTCTTTCTTCACACCTCTGCTGGCAGGAAATATTAACTAGTTCTATCACACCTAGCTTTAATTATTATTTATATATGCGTAAGTAAAACACAAACTTATAATGGGCCTCAGGCAATCAGGAAATTAATAGTATCTGTTACTATTCACATGTCCATCTTTAAATCTACACTAAGAACTTTATGCTGCTCTGGTAACAAAAAAGTACTATCATTCTGTCAAGTTTAATACCTCATGTTGCTCTGTTCACAGCCACTAATATATAAATAATGAAACTGAGAATATAAATGTGGACCCACGTGTTAAAGGATATTAATTCACAGGTTGCAGCATTATGCATATATACACAGACAATCGAGTTTAGTTATTTTTTTCTGAGATTTAATACATTCTTCTGCATACACTCCCAAGACTGACATTTGTGATTGTGAAGGTGGTACTGGCACACAGGCTTGTGCTTTTAGCAGCTAACTTAAACCAAGAGACGCCAAACAACAGTAAGGACAACAACAAAAGGGAAACTTGGCATAAGAGTAACTCTCTATAATTATTGTTTATATCTCTTCTTTAAAATAATTTGATGGCCGGCCGGGCGCGGTGGCTCACGCCTGTAATCCCACCACGTTGGGAGGCCGAGGCAGGCGGATCATGAGGTCAGGCGATCGAGACCATCCTGGCTAACACGGTGAAACCCCGTCTCTATTAAAAATACAAAAAATTAGCCAGGCGTGGCGGCGGGCGCCTGTAGTCCCAGCTACTCGGGAGGCTGAGGCAGGAGAATGGCGTGAACCCAGGAGGCGGAGCTTGCAGTGAGCTGAGATCGCGCCACTGCACTGCAGCCTGGGCGACAGAGGCAGACTCCGTCTCAAAAAACAAAAAACAATTTGATGAATTCAACTTTATAAAACATAATTAAGGCACAATGATTAACTCTGAAATATTAACAATTCTTTTGTCTTACATTTATGTATTGTTTTAAAAATGGTTTGACAGTCACCACTCTCATTTTCAAAGTTCTCTGTTAAGGTGAGGTGGACAGCATGGCTCCTGTTTTTAGGAAAAACACACACGCTCATCCAGGTGAAGTGACCAGCATACAGCTCGGAAGTGGGACAGCAGTAAAAACTAGGTCTTCACTGCCCTGCACGTAGTGAGATTTATAGACTCAGCTATCATCATGCATTAAAACACAGTATTTGACTTGGAAAAATTCCATTTACATACCACTTTCTTCTCCAAATATAATGTTAATGATATAAAAAGACAGCATGTCTTTATGTATATCTAAATCTCCTGAAGGTTTAGAAAAAATTTTCACAAATTCCCCTTCCTCCTATAATTCACATGCAGAGTACATACTAGGTCCCTGCTATCTGCAATCTGAAGTTTAATGTTTAGAAGCGTTTTATCGCCTGTAATCCCAGCACTTTGGGAGGCCAAGGTGGGCAGATCACAAGGTCAAGAGATGGAGGCCATCCTGGCCAACATGGTGAAACCCCGTCTCTACTGAAAATACAAAAATTAGCCTGTGTGGTGGCATGCGCCTGTAATCCCAGCTACTCAGGAGGCTGAGGCAGGAGAATCGCTTGAACCTGGGAGGCAGAAGTTGCAGTGAGCTGAGATCGTGCCACTGCATTCCAGCATGGTGACAGAGTGAGACTCCGTCTCACAAAAAAAAAAATAAAAAAAAAAGTCATTTCTTAAAATTCTGACCGCTCAAACTGTGTCACATTGTTTCCATAGACATAATTTCTTTCTTTCTTCAGTTACTTTATTATGAGCTTCTGTTCCTCTCCATCTTTTTTAAAACTGATTTCAAAAATGTGATACATAATATATGTACATATTTTTATGGTACCTGTGATATTTTGACACATGTATACAATGTGTAATGATCAAGTCAGAGTAACTGGGATATCCAGCACCTGAAACATTTCTCTTTCCTTTTGTTTCTTTTTGGGCTAGGGAAGGAACCCAGGCCTCCCATGTTGCTGCTGAGGAATATCTTTTCTTTGTGTTGGGAACATTCCAATTCTTCTCTAGCTATTTTGAAATATACAATAAATTATTGTTAACTATAGTCTCCCTACTGTACTACTGAATATTAGAACTTATCCTATCTAACTGTATTTTTGTACTTGTTAACCAACCTCTGGTAACCATCATTCTACTCTCTACCTCCATGAGATCAACATTTTTAGCTCCCACATGAGTGACAACATGTGTTATTTGTGTTTCTATGGTCCATAGGCTTAGTTTTTCAGCTTCCAATTAAACACATTCTAATTATCAAACACTTAAAATGTCAAAATTGGGAAGAAATTCTTATTAAAAAAAACTTGGCTGGCTAGATAACTTTTTGTTTTTATTTTTGTTTTTGTTTTTGAGACAGAGTTTCGCTCTTGTTGCCCTGGCTGCAGTGCAATGGTGTGATCTCAGCTCACTACAACCCCCACCTCCCGGGTTCAAACGATTCTCCTGCCTCAGCCTCCTGAATAGCTGGGATTACAGGCACGCGCCACCACGCCCGGCTAATTTTTTTTGGTATTTTTAGACGAGACAGAATCTCACCATGTTGGTCAGGCTGGTCTTGAACTCCTGACCTTAGACGATCCACCAGCCTCGGCCTCCCAAAGTGCTGGGATTACAGGTATGAACCACCACACCTGGACTAGGTAACATTTTTAAAAGGAAATAATATAACATTTATTTTGAGAGTTGGATAATTATATTCACACTAGCTTTTCATTTGTGAAAATTTAAGGGCATTGAAGGGAACATAGAGAATTCAAATTTAAGCTCAATATATATAAAATGAAAGAAATGCTAGGTCTTGTAAGTTTTTAAATATTCCTGAAACTGAATATTCACCTAGTTTTAAAAAATACAGAAGCTGCAGAACTCCTTTATATTTTTACTTTGAACAAAAAAGTAAGTAAAAAATCAATATTAATTTACATTGATAGTGCCTGAATAAAGATGTAAAAATTTAGAAACCTGGAGTTTTTATGGTTATGGCTTCTCTTTTAAGAGAAATAAAAAATAATTAGCAGAATGAATCAGTTTTCCAACTAGTATGCTGTAACACTTTTTGAGCCTAGGGTTTATGGGAAGTAAGGTAGAGGTTCACATAAAAGGGAGCAAAGTTGGTAAACATCTTTAGCAAAAGACAAATTTCAAGACAACTTGCTTTTTTATTGTTTGCATTGGAAAGAAGTTATTGATTATGCTTCCTTAAATCTTTTAAAAATATGTGGGAATCATAGATAAATGCACATAATTAATCATATTTTATAATTAAGCTCTTTTTTTTTTTTTTTTGAGATGGAGTCTTGCTCTGTCACCCAGGCCGGAGTGCTGTGGCACAATCTTGGCTCACTGCAACCTCCGCCTCCCGGGTTCAAGCAATTTTCCTGCTTCAGCCTCCCCAGTAGTGGATTACAGGCACGCGCCACAACACCCAGCTAGTTTTTGTATTTTTAGTAGAGACGGGATTTTGCCATGTTGGCCGGGCTGATCTCATACTCCTGACCTCAAGTGATCTGCCTGCCTCAGCCTCCCAAAGTGCTGGAATTATAGGCGTGAGCCACCATGCCTGGCCTCTTATTTCTTAATTTTAAAAAAAGCAGTAGCTGGAGTTGAAGACTTCCATGTTTTGTAGTTTGGCAATATTTCCTAAATATAAAACTTTAAGCATGAGAGTTTTGATGCAACTCTGGCATAGCATTTTAGTGAACGTATTCACCCAGTAACTTGTTCTAGTAAGGGAAGAACAATGGGCAATCCAGCCATATGATCAAGTGACTTTTCTTATCAAAGCTCTTTGGATGTTTCCATAAAAGGTACGACTAGGGTATCATCTGTTTTATGTCCTCATCAGCTTTAATGTCACTACTCACAACCCGTGCCCTCATGCCCTCTCCATTATTCAGTGATTAGCACATTTCCTTTGGCTACATTGAATGTGTTCCATCATTAACTACAAGGTCAGAAAAACTGGCTAACCAGTTATTTCTTTAGCATTTTACCTTTTTGACACACTTTGCCTTTTTAAAAGCAGTTGATTTAAGAATAATTTTATTTAATAAACATGAATCTAAACGTACTTAGGAAGTTTACACCTAAAAAGAACTAGGGAGGCATGATTTATTAATGCCATGAGCCAATATCTAATATTTCTACTTAAGGACAAATTTATTGCTGGTCATAAACTCCCCCCTCCTCCTCTACATTTCCTGACCGCTCAAACAAAAACATTTTATGAGTTGATGAATCAATCAGATGTGTCTCATTCATAGGCATTTATTGCATGCAGAACCAGAAAGAAAGAGGTTCCCAGGGGGTGTAAGTTCAAGCCATTTCTGGTGTAAGGGAAAGGTCCAGGTCATAAATATGCCACTGACCCTAGCACACTCAAAAGTTTATATACACTCTTCACTCAAGGACAAAATTCTTCTGTTGGGTTCCTCTGGTCTTTTGACATCTCCTACAGAGCTTATAGAATACAGTTAACTGTAAAATAAATTTTAAATAGATACATACGTTTCTGTGGCAGGATCATAAACTTCACAGGAATTAAGCACTCTCCCAGAAACATTGTTTCCTAAACTTCCACCACAAACATAGATTAGGCCATTGGCTTCCACCATCCCATGGCTGCAGCGCTGGGTCAGCATGCTGGGCTTTGTGTGCCAGCTTTCAGTTCTCGTATCATAGCACTCAAATAAATACAGAGCTGAGTTTCCTGTAAAAGAAAAAGGCCCCATCATGCTTAACTTTAGTGTGTGCGGGGGTTTGGAAAGAACTGACTGTAGATCTTATTAGTTAAGGAAGGAAGAATTTAGGGTCATACGGCCATTTTCATAATCAACAACAACAACAAAGTGTAGGAATAGTTTAAGAAAACGCTAATAATCCTGTTTGTATAGACCCTGGAAAACATCCTTAAAAGGATCTGTTGGAAATACTTATTTATTGGTAATTAAACTTTAGAAAAATAAATTTGATTTCAAAAGAAAAATTAAATAAGAAGCCTTATATATGTCTTCAAGCCCCATTATGCATGATGGGAATTATCCATACTTCAAATGTTTATATAAAGTGGAAAAGCATAATAGTTCCTTACAGATGGTAGACCCATACCTTAAAATATGAAAACGACTATCTGATCATATTCTTATTTAATATTCTGGAATAGCTACAGCACCATTAACAAAATTATATTTCCTAACTATTCTCAGTTAGTGTGGTATATCCTGAAATCACACTGGTCCCTGCTTGAGTATATTCTCAAAATATTGATGTATATTTCTGATGTATTTTGATTACACAATTTAAAGGCAAAACATACATTCATCATGTTTTGAAACTTCTACACACTGTAGGAGTTCAATAAAAAATTTTAGAAATGATACTATTAAAGATTAAGTGCTTTTTTTTTTTCCTTCCCAAGGACAAAAAATTTTAGAAGTTACCAAACTATTTCTCATCTCCCACCATTCTGGGCTAATATCAAATGATTTAAAAACGACAACACCTTTATAATTCTGCGTTGCAACTAAGGTCTGTGAAAAGTAAAGATCAGAAAATAACAACTAGAAGAAGCAATGGTCATGACCAAAAATAACTTATTTTTAACTTTTTAAACATTCCTGATTTGGTAGGTTCAGTGGGTGGACACTATAGGAAAATATATAGTATATAGTAGATTAAAAAAAACTACTATTTAAGCTAAAAACACACTTAGCAAAGGCTGAAGAAATGAAGTTATCTGCAGTACCACAGAACGGTTACCGTCTATCATCTTTAGGATTTATTGTATTTGAAATATTCTACACTATAACAGTCTGTGAAGAATGCTTTTAAAGAGAGGAAATGGTTACATTTAGGAAATAGTGATTTTTCTTGTATTCATTTGACATATAGTTGAGGGTAAAAACATAAGTATGCAGACCAAAAGTATAACCATTTACGGTCTCCCTAGTTTTCTTTATTAGCCCATTATTTAAGCTAAAGAAATTACTTGAAAATGAAAGCATACAAAAGCTATTATGTATCTAGCCTGCACCTATTCATTTAGAAAAATTATTCATTTAGAAAAAGAGCACTACTGGACACTAACACACTATCCAATAAGGTTTTTATATCCACACCCACATTCCATTCTGCTCAATAAGCATAAATACCACTACAGTCATTAAAAACTTAAAGAATAAAACAAACGAAAAAGAGCATTCTTTTTTCTAATAAAAAGAAAGCAAATATAATACAAATTTTAAAAGCCTGAATATAGTAACGAGTTCTTAAAGAGTCTATAAGTTGAACTCTGAAACCTTTAAAACAAATAATATTATGCAGCCCAAATAATTTAGAACTATAATTCAGATAATGTCAACTAATGCTTCATTATGATAAAAAAATGGGCCATTAATCTAGGAAGCTAAAGTTCTGTAATTTAATGGTTTGTAAAGCAATGACATAAACCTTCAGGGAGATGAGCTCTAAAATGTGACAAACACATATTTAAATTACCAAGAAAGTATCTGGACAAATAATATCAGCTGTTTATTTAAATATGAAAGCCAAGATACTTGGCTTTAAAGCATATGCCCCAAACCAAAATACTTAAGAAGTCCTTACCTACTTCTGAACCTCCAGATGTATAAATTTTGCCTTCTGCAGCACATGCAGCAAGGCTGTCTCGAGGTGTCGGAGGACCCAGTTTCGAATACCAGCTATCCTTCACTACATTATAGCAGTCCATTCGCTTTATTGGGAAAAGCTGAGAGCCTCCCAAAATGTACACTACATTGTCCCAAAACACGCATGCTGCATCTCTTCGTTTTTCAAAGGGGCAGCGGATGTCTGTCCAGCTATAATCCTGTAGCAGAAAAGGATGGGAAGCTTTCAGTAAGGAAAAAAATATAACTGAAAAGGACAATGCAAAGATACAGTCAAAAAACATATAAGAATATGTTAATTTATTAGACTACACATACAAATGTTTGGCTTGAGACTGTTACCAATTTAATCTTGTGTGGTTTCTGCAGAATGTTGATTAGATGGGGCAGAGGGCAAAAGGCAGGCACATGACTGCTTTGGGTCCTTTCTGGCTCTAAAATAAACTTAAATATATTTGGATATACCATCACCACCCTGTCTTCTATTCCTTCTGTTATTGAAGACAATACAAGAAGATTCTAATATAAGTTGTTTTATTATTTTAAAAAAGCTTCTTTTTCAAATGTAAAGGTCTCCATCCCTTCCCTGCCAGATATATAGTGTGATATAAGTAATCAATGGATAATATAAAGCTCAAATTGCCATTATCCTACTGATAGTCTAAAGCCAGAAGGTATTTTGTGGACTTCTTTATTAATTTTCTATATTGAGTTGAGCCAATGTAGTCAGCTGGACTTTAAAACTGTTGATGTTTATAAGGAAATACTTGAGTAATCTCTTCTGAGTACTCTGGATACTCACTTTTCACCCCAATGATTAGAAATACACACCTATCAGTACTTGACAGTAAGGGCTGTTCACAGCATCTGTTTCTTCACTATGTTTGATAGCATCAAAGAATGCTTGTGCCGCCCTTCCATGTATGTGCATGGGGGGATGCCCCTAAAGTTATAGTATCTTGGACCCTCCCTTTTTTTGAGATAGGAAGCTACAGCGTTCCTGCTATTTTCTGAAAATAATCAGGGTCAGATAGGAATTCATACCATTCCCAATCTCACCAAGGAAAGCACTATGTGTGATTATTGAGTTTCCTTCGAGAAAATCTGACTGATAACCTATGATCGTATCCAGTGTTTCAGGCATTCATTGGATTAAAGTATCACAGAACATCAGGAATGGTCTCTTAGGAAAGGAAGAGCCCCTAATGTAGAATACTTTGACTCCTGACAAAGATGAACATTTTGCTTTTTAGGTGACCAGGAAAATAGAGCCTTAATAGCTTAGGATGTTATTCTCTAATTAGGATCAATATCCCCGTAGGTTACTCAGTGATGGGCACACAAAACAATGTGATAAACATAACATGTTCGTGAAACTTCAATTCCACTCAATAAACACTTGAAAAACTGGGGGAAAATATTTTCACTTGTTCTCTTAGAGAAACTGTATACCACAGAATGAAATAAAGAGATAAAATAATGATCATATTGTACAGGGAACAATCCCTCAAAGATAAACTAAATCATTCTCTTAAATGTTCTTCATATCTACTCATAATTCCTATCTAATCAGGTTTATGTAGCAGAGAAATACAATTTCATTAACTGCATTAACTCAGTGAATCTCAAATCTTGTCACTCTTACCCCTAATTTATTTGACATTTATTACTTGAGAGCTATATGGGAAACTTTTTTGTTTTTGTTTTTTTTTGCTGATTATAGTACCTAGATACTGTATGTAGTTGGTAGGGGGTGGGGTGGGGAAGAATAGATGGGAAGTCAGTCTTGTCAGCTCAGTGGCTATGACTGTTGGGCATTACCCTAGTGATGAAACTAGTTCCAACCTGGGCTTGCAGGTGAAGGCAGTGCTATTTATTGCTCCCTGCAATAGGGAAATCTACAGGGAAATCTAGAGGAATATGCAGTTCTCGTGTTAGCAAGAAGATGGACAAATAACAGTAGAGTCACAGATGGGACGGTGTATGTGTGTGGGCAGGGTCAGGGAGCTGTTACCCTAAAAATATGATTTAATTCACTTAAGTTTTACTGAGTATCTATTCCATGCAAGTTCTTATACTTAGGTGCTGAGATGTGAAATGCGGAAAATTGGAAAGCCTGGAAAAGATATGGGTAGAAGGATTTCTTAAATTTTGATATATCTCTCATTATACACACGTACACATGTAGACACATCCATGTATAAAGTCCTGTCTTCCTTGGTCCTTAGTCAGCCTTTCTTGCCTCTGCTGTGATATGCCATGCTATACTTCTTTTCTAAGCTCAAGACTGCTTTCCTTTTTGTAGGTTTTCCTGATTTCTTTCTTCTGAATCCTTACCACTTGAAGTCCAGGCTTGATGACTGAACACTCCATTGTATCTTGCCCTATGTGATTTTCTAGCTGTAATACAATAGTTCTCATTGCTCCTACAAGAGTAAAAGCTTCGGGCCGGATGTGGTGGCTCATGCCTGTAATCCCAGCATTTTGGGAGGCAGAGGCAGGCAGATCACCTGAGGTCAGGAGTTCAAGACCAGCCTGGCCAACATGGTGAAACCCTGTCTCTACTAAAAATACAAAAAATTAGCTGGGCATGGTGGCAGGCACGTGTAATCCCTGCTACTCGGGAGGCTGGGGCAGGAGAGTTGCTTGAACCTGGGAGGCAGAAGTTGCAGTGAGCCGAGATCACGCCATCGCACTCCAGCCTGAGCAACAAGAGCGAAACTCCGTCTCCAAACGAGCAAAAAAAAAGAGTAAAAGCTTCTTGGGAGTGATAAGTTCTAAATATTTTCTCTAAATGCCTCAAGGCAAAAGATCAGTGTGATATTTTCCTTCAAAGTAAGGACTGATTTTATATAATGTATTCTGAAAACACATATATCCTCAAATAATAGAAATACTATAGTAAAAAGGCAACCACAATCCAAAATGAAATACTTTTCATTTTTAATACCTGAGAACTTTATTTTGGATCATTTTGAGAGAAAATCGAGCCGAATTAGGGAAGGCAGGGTCTTAGGGAAAAAAGAAAGCAAAATTATCAAACTTTAAGATTTCTTAGAGAAACCACAGGGAATCAATCCAACCTGAGTTTAAGATGACTAAATTACAAGTACTTTCTCTTAAGCCATTATTTGATATATCTTAGTTTCTAAGTGCTTTAAAAAAGGTCATACACCTATGGTGACAATCTACATGAAAAGCAAGTTTATGTAGATGCCAGAACATTCCTAGAAGTAGTTTCATGAGAAACACATAGAAACAGTTTTGGCTTCATTCATCTTACAAGGACACAAAGAATGTAGTTCAAAGGAACTGGGAAACTTGGGTATGAAGCCAGGCTCTGTATGGAGGAGCTATGGATCTCAATTAGGGTCACTTAACTTCTAAGGGACTTTAGTTTATCTGTACAACAAAATGACTGAATGACCAAAGGTCCCTTCCCTTTCAGTCCTAGCATCCAATGATCTTAGAATCCAAATGATTTAGGATGCATCCCTAACCAAATAGCTACTATTAATTTATTAGTTATTGAGTACTTACCTTTCCAGGAACTATGCTGAGATATTTTAAAACATCACCTTATTTAATTTCCTTAATAACTCTATAAGGTAATATACTCATTTACAGATAAGAAAACTAAGAGATATTAAGTAACTTATCAAAGGTCACATAATTAGAAAATGGTGAACCCAAGATCTTAATCTAAATCCATCTGACTCCAAAGCTGCGTCTTTAGCCCCTGCGCTGCTTCTCTAAAAGTCTTTCATGGCCTACTAGAAAGAACAAAGGACTGGGAGTAGAGTGATCTGGGTTCCTCTTGTCACTGTTGTGTTTCTAGCAAAGTGATTCTGGGCACTTGAATTGTCATTGTTGGATCTCAACAGACTCATCTATAAAATCAGGAGGTTAGCAGGATGGCTGCTGAGGTCCTGCACAATCTCCATATCTTTTCACTTATAAGCACAATGCTCAACTGCCAAAAGCACAGCTGCTGTGAAAATGAGTTTTTCTCCATGTGTTTGTATAGTATTTGGCCCAGGGCTCAGCATACTGAGGGAATGTTTTCATTGAGTGATAGTTCACATTTGTAGAAAAGTATATATCATCCAGTAGGGCCACCCTCATTTTTGACTCTGCAAATGTCAGAGACTGTAGATGCTGCACTCTGCTCCTGGTTTGTACCAGTTCTTCATTGCAGCACTATCTTTATGTTATACTGGCTCCAGCTGGCATCTTATCACTATGGCTCCTGGTTCTGTGGTGGCTGCACCACTGAAAACCAGAGGGACCTGTAACCAACCAACTGGCAGTTCCTGGGGTTGAGGGCCAGGCTTTCATCTCCTGTTTTTGTAAATCCAAATAGTTTCCACTTTCATCCTTTGCTAGAGCAATTTTTCTCCTAGGAATTTATCCTAAAGAAAAAACTGGACAGTGTACAAAGCTGGCAGATATAAAGGTAATTCACTGCAGGAGTATTTTAACAGGAAAAAACTGTAAATCAACTAAATGTGTTTGATGAAGACAGGTATTAAATTATGGTGTATCCTTGTGATGGAATACTCTACAGCCCTTCAAAACGATGACATTCTCACTGATGTGAAAATATCTCCATAATAAAATGGTGAGAGTAAAATACAGTCTGTAAAATAGCATGTAGGCATGATCCCGTATTTGTAAAATGTAAGGACTGAAATGATGTTCACTAACTACTGATGACTGTCTTTGGACGTTGGGGGCACTTTGACTTTCTCCTTTATATCTTGCTATATTTGAATTTTCTACAAAGAATATGTATTTTTTTAAAAAATAACAACGAAAATACAATGAATGGTACCAAAAATATGGTACCAGGAAAACAACTACTTTTGTCAGCAGAAGCCTATACTAGTGCTAAATGTTTTAACAGGAACATTTAATTCAAACTAATTTAAAGGCTCTAAGAATTGAGAAACACAAATAGCTATTATATTATGAGACTAAATTTAAACTATAGGACAGATTAGAGGCAGTCTTTGCTTTCCTTCCAAATAGCACGTTCTTAAGGGCACTCTGGTTTTCCACAAGCAAACACTTGATCATGTCAAGTAATTCCACAGGATGTATACATATTTTGAAATATGCTCATTTTCAGTAGTCACATAAATATTACTGGAAACATATTAACCTCCTTAAGTCCAGAAAGAAATTTAGTAATTAGCCATTAGGAAAAATACCCTTGTAACTCAAATTCTTCAACAACAGTAACATTGTAGCTCAGTAGCTTCCACAGTTGGGGAGGAGGAGGGAGATTGTGCTATTGCAGGCTGCTAGATAAAATCAGGCTTAATTAGCAACAAACAATATACAAATCGGCATTTCTTAGCTGTTAATGATTAGCTAAAATTAGCAAACAGTCCAAAGTGAGGCCAGTGGCAAGCTGAAAGGGAATTATTAAGAATCACTGCTGCTTTATAAAGTCACAAAATGTTCTTCCTGTCTCCACTCTCAAATTAAAACCACACCACCAAAAACCAAAAATCAAACCTAAGCTACTCAGAAACTCAATCATTAAATAAAACTCAGTCTGAAGTTGAGTAAGCATGACATGGATATTATGCTTGATAACAGTACTTGTCCTTTGAGTAGAAATAACATATTAGAGAAGTATATAGTATCCCTGTGCTGCTACCTTGCCAGTTATCTAAACAGATTGCCTTTAAGTGAACTTTGCCATGCAATTTTTAATCTTGGCGCAGCAAGGTATATTACACTTTAAATTATCTCAAATCCCAGAAAGCAATAGTATACTCATTTATAAAAACGTTCTCACCAATGAAACAAACATCTACTCTTTGTACAGAGTACAGGAGATGTCCCAGGTGTCTGGAAGAGTTCAGAAGATGAAGGGAAAAGCAAAGTGGGGAAGATGGTAAGCATTTTTATATTTAAATATGGGAAGATTAGAAAACCCAAGGGTGACAGGGAGAATCTGACAGAGGAGTGAAGGAGAGCAAAGAAAGGAAAAAAGAGTCAGATGAACATAACTGACATTCACACAAATCCTGAGAAGATTTAAACTTTTTGGCTTTAGACCAGAAAACTGGTTTAGAAAGGCTAACTGATGGTGGGGTATGGTGGGGCAAGGCTGTAATCCTAGCACTTTGGGAGGTTGAGGCAGGCAGATTGCTTGAGCTCAGTAGTTGAGACCAGACTGGGCAACATGGTAATACCCTGTCTCTACAAAAAATCTAAAAATTAGCAGGTGTAGTGGCATGTGCCTGTAGTTCCAACTACTCAGGAGGCTGAGGTGAGAGGACTGCTTGAGCCTGGAGGTTGAGGCTGCAGTGAACCGAGATCACGCCACTGTACTCCAGCCTGGGCAACAGAGTGAGACCTTGTTTCAAAGAAGAAGGAGGAGAAAATCCTAACTGACTTGCCTAAGGTCATATCTAGAAAAAAGATAAAAGGAAAAAAAGATCTCAGCCAGGCTTGGTGGTTCAGGTACTTTTATCCCAGTGCTTTGGGAGGCCAAGGCAGGAGGATGGCTTTAGACTGGGAGTTCAAGACCAGCCTGGGCAGCATAGTGAGACCCTTGTCTCCACACACAAAAAATTTTTTTTAATGGCCACGTGTGGTGATGCATGCCTGTAGTCCCTGCTACTTGGGAGGCTGAGGTGGGAGAATCACTTGAGCCCAGGAGGTTAAGGCTGCAGTGATCACCACTGTACTCCACCCTGTCTGACAGAGGAAGACCCTGTTTTAAAAACAAAACAACAAAAAGATCTCACAAAAGACAAAAGACCAATGATCTAGTCCTTCAGCTCTTCCACCTATGTCTAATTTCCTTTTTTTTTAAAAAGTGCAGTCCAGTTAGATTCCATTCAGTTATACAATACTTTTGGGGGCTTTTATGAAAAATTTTAATAATCATACTTACCAAGTCAAGATGCATTCATACCCAGGATTCAATATACTTTTAAGTCTTTTCTCTTTCTTCCTACCCAAACCCTACGAGTAAGTCTCCCTCAAGAAAACTTCCATGAAGCTTCCACAGAGGTTTCCTGGTTGACAAATCTGACCCAGGGAGCTCTCTTCTTTCCATGCCACCAACACAGTCATTGTCTATCACACATCAGGACAATTAACTGTTAAGTTCAGCAGAGGTGTTGACAGCCACCTCTGTGCTAACTGCTGTGTGCTTATGTGTACACCTCACGCACTGTGTGTGTGAGGACAGGGTCCTGTTGTATGTGTCTTTCATATCCCTTGCTGGTGTCCAACCCACAAATTTAAAATCCTGTATGAACCATGAATATATGCTAAAATATTACTTATTTAAACATACTTTTACAACCAGCTAACCATACAACACACTCTGTTGTTAGTAACAGGTAAGGATAATTATCTTTTATAGCTGGATCACCAAATTTTCAAAGAAAATAATCCATACCAAATCTAATTGAATATGATTCAATACTGCTGAGATGACAGCTCTTAATGCACCTCTGGGTCAACATATGAACAATTACCAAAGGTAACCAATATTAATTATTGGTGACATGGTCTAGTAAAGAGTGTGAAATCCCTGTTAACCTCAGCTTGACTTATCCCTTCAGCCCTGTGCTCATGGACCCACTGCTCTCTTGCTACCTCCCAAAGGCTAGAGTCCCTTAAAACCCCACCCCAGGCTGGCTGTGGTGGCTCACATCTATAATCCCAGAACTTTGGGAGGCTGAGGCAGGAGGACTGCTTGAGTCCAGAAGTTCAAGACCAGCCCTGGCAACATAGAGAGACCCGTTGCTACAAAAAATGAAAAAAATTAGTGGGGTGTGGTGGCAAGTGCCCGAAGTCCCAACTACTGGAGAGGCTGAGGTGGGGGATCACTTGAGCCTGGGAGGTCAAGGCTGCAGTGAGCCACGGCCATGCCACTGCCCTCCAGCCTGGGTGATAGAGCAAGACCCTGTCTCAAAAACACGACACAACACAACTTCACGGAGATAACATTCCCATTTTCCTCATTTCTTCCCATTTACAGCCTTCAATCGAATATGTGCAGCTCTGTTTCCACTCTCCCTGACCCTTTTTAGAGTGATCTGTTAATTTATGATAATTAAGGCCAGCTGTGGCTATGGAGAATGAGTTTGATGTCATGACTCCCAGCGTCAGTCATATTTTCACTGGGGGTTTCTTGGAGATGCAGTGACATAACACAAAGAGAAACAAATCTTTGAAGGTGGGAACTTCAGGCACTATACCAAGGTGGGGTGGAAGGGGCTGTGAAGTTGATTTTAGAACAAAACTACCAACCAGTGTATTATGGAGGTACTTGAAAAGAAATTGAGACTCTCAATATTTCTATTTTGGAAGACCTTCTAGGAAACCAGAGCATATAACTGAGAACTTACCTCAGGATGTGATTTACTCTCTTCTTTACATGAACATGAAGACCACCTGTCTAACAAACTGCCTTCAAAGAATCAGGGAGAATACCTTTCATGCACAAACTGCAGGGAACACTGTTTACCCCTGGCTGCCCATGATGCTGACAACTAAGGAAGCTTAAGGGATACTCATGATGACCCACACTTGCATCTCAGCAATGTCAGTTGCTGGGGCCTGCAGCTAGAGGTCCACCTCATCTGGGATGATTGCTGCTTATTTTAGATATTTTGTTCTTGTAGGTGCTTCTGATCATTGTAGCAGTGTTCACATTTTTACTTCTGTGTAGTACTTCTAGAGCTCTTTGCTGGTGACAAACGCTACTGATATATATACTGCTATAAAACTCTCAATTTTTTGTGACGTAACACCATTTTCCTTTAAGGTTTATACTTCGTTTATGCACATGATCTTTTAAAATCATACACAATTTATAACTGCTGATTTCCGCCATGATCACAGGGTGGGACTGTTTCCTCCTTAGGGAGGACCTGTTCAAGAGGGAAGGCGGCTATGATACAGGCACTGCAATATCTTTAATATAAAATATTTCTGACAGGAAAATGTGTCCCAAGTTAAAGATAACTTCTTTTTCTCTTCTTTTCTTTTATTTAGAGCCTTCTATATTTAGATCCAGTCTTATAAAACCAACTGAGAAAATTATGTAAAGTTATATTGGTTCATTCATCCTTATAAACTTGAGTACTCACCCTGTGCCAGACACTAAGCTCAGTAATGAGTCTACCTTAGAGTTCTGAATATGAAAATGCACCCAGGGTAAACCTTCTGAACCTGGTAGTTCCATGAATAGGGTGCCACATGGTTTTCTGCCTTAGTAATTTACAGGCTCTGGCCCTCGCCCTGCTAGTCTTACTACTAGTTTATTGTTGGCAGGGAATATGCAGAGTCCCATATTCTCCAGGGCATAGTCTCCCGTTTCTCCACCGTATGAAGCCAAGATCCTTACAAAGCCCCAGCTCACCATTTCACTGGGAGGAGGAATCCAAATAAAAACTGATCAGTTAAGTCAACTTTTATTTAGGTATCAATATCGTAAGACATTACCACGTTACAGATTGAGAACACCAATACTAGGATAAATAGAACACTGAATACATAACTCTTTTAGAAATCACTAAGCACTTGATGATTTAAAAACAGATACAGGATGGGAAGAGGCAGCTCAACAGGCTTTATAAAAGGAGGATAACAAGAAAAATATCATTTCAATTCAATATAGCAACCCAAGACTTCTTTTTCTGTCAATATTCAGAAAAAAGATTTTTCTTTGCTATAACTTTTTAGTCATCAATAAATACAAATATTTGCCTCCTGTCACCAATGAAATACAAGAACTATAATTGATGGAATGAAAATGTTTTTATTGGTAGTTCATTCCTCAATTATTTGAATTTTCCCATAAATTTTCAAAGTGCAATTAGGAATGAGTCATTTATAAGAGCAAGGCAAGACAACAAATGAGAATTCTGAAGTTACAGTCTCACTTCCAGGCTCGTGTAGAAGAATATGCATCTCTTTTCAACTGTCCAATAAAAAAAAATCAAGGAAAGAATTAGAACTACAGACTAAAAATAAAGTGCTAAGAGTCATCCCACATTTGCCTTATTCTAGGAACAATGTTCCCTGACTCCTAAATGAACTCAGAATTCTTCTTGCCCATCTGTACATCAAAATAGCCATCTACTTTATTTTAAAATAAAATATTTTCCACCAACACTTGGCTTAATTGCTTTTTAACTGCCAAAATCAACACCATAGTTACGGTTTGGGAAACAAATTGGGTGTAATTATTATTAATCTATAGTTTTTAGAATTACAATTTTCGTTTTGTTTTGTTTTGTTTTTTTTGGTTGCTGTTCTCTTGTTGCCCAGGCTGGAGTGCAGTGGTGTGATCTCAGCTCACTGCAACCTCCACCTCTCAGGTTCAAGCGATTCTCCTGCCTCAGCCTCCCCAGTGGCTGGGATTACAGGTGCCTGCCACGACGCCTGGCTAATTTTTTGTAGTTTTAGTAGAGATGGGGTTTCACCATGTTGCCCACGCTGGTCTCAAACTCCTGACCTCAGGTGACCCACCCACCTTGGGATCCCAAAGTACTGGGATTACAGGTGTGAGCCACCGTGCCTGGCCTAGAATTACAATTTAAACTATCATTTCAGTTTTTCTTTGGGGAAAAAAAAGTTTATAATTTTCCTGTTCTTCACTCAAAAGGATCCTGAAAAATTAAAAAACACAAATAGCCATTGCCGGTGTCCTCACAGTGAGGACACTGTGCTTACTGGATAGTACACAGGCCATGAATTCTCACGGCACCTGCTAGTCACTCAGTCTTCTATTGAGAAAGCCAGATTTCTGTAGGTAAAAAATCAGCCTATATTCTGGAGATGAAGGAATAGACCAGAAATTGATGTCTGAGCCAAGAGTGGGCCAATAGGGACAGTCCAAATATGATGGTGATTAACAAATCTAACCTGATCCTTCCCTCCTTGGGGAGGTGTTTTTGCTATCTGGTGGCATATTTGCTCTATGGGTACGGTGTTAAGTGTTATGGTAAGAAAGAGAAACTGATGGAAGTTTCTTTCTCTACCAAAATATAAGAGGAACTGCTTGCCTTGGAGGAACTGCTGAGACTGGTAACTTTGTTACAAGAGGAGAGGGCCAGATGTAGTCTTCTTACTGGATCAGATTAATATAACCAGGAAAACTTGCCATATAGCTAACACTTTGGCTAACACATATTTCTGTTTCTATCTACCCAGATTATTAGATTGAATTCCTTTTCAGCTGGCAGGGAAAATTTTTAAATGTCATGGTCTGACTTCAAGGATCCCTTGACTCTTTAGCTCTATGCCATAATCTAAGCTGCAGGCATCCTGGACCATCTCACCTTCCCAAGGTCACATACTGGTCCTCCTGTGTTGATGCACGTAATGCTAACCATTTCTGGAGACCAGAAAATGGAAAGGATCCTATATGTCTTGATAAGAAATGTTGCTTGACAGGACAGAAGATAAGTTAGCCTAGAATGCAGTGCTGATTGCTTCGAAGTCCCTAGATGTTCTTAGGTCTAGAGCAGAGGTTGGCAAACTATGGCCTGAAGGCCAAATCCACCCCCTTAGCTGGTTTTGTAAATAGTCTTTTTTTGTTTGTTTGTTTGTTTTGAGACATAGTCTCACTCTGTTGCCCACGCTGGAGTGCGGTGGCGTGATCTCAGCTCACTGCAACCTTCACTTCCTGGGTTCAAGTGATTCTCCTGCCTCAGCCTCCCGAGTAGCTGAGATTTCAGACATGCACTGCCATGCCCAGCCAATTTTTTGTATTTTTAGTAGAGACGGAGTTTCACCATGTTGGCCAGGCTGGTCTCGAACTCCTGACCTCAGGTGATCCACCCACCTTGGACTCCCAAAGTGCAGGGATTACAGGCATGAGCCACTGCACCTGGCCTGTAAATAAAGTCTTATTGGAACACAGCCATGACCATTTGCTTATGTATTGTTTATGGCTGCTTTCCTGCAACTGGGTCAGAGAATGAATGGCATGCAAAGCTGAAAATACTTACTCTGGCCCTTTATAGAAAAGTCTGTGAAGCCCTGATCTACAGCATGTTGGAAGAACCCCTTGAAAATGAAGGACAGCTTGCTGACCCCTAGCACCTCCTACATATTAGAGATGGCATATGGTTATTACACTTCTGGGTAAACTGCAAAGCTATCAGTTACAAGTAAAATCTAGAGTAGAAGAAATCTTTCTAAGTGGGACAGGCTACAGTAGTATGGCTCAACTGCCTGTGATCCTGGGGCATTAGGATGCTGCATATAGCTTGAGGTATGTCTCAATATAATCACAGCATGCCCCAAATTCTGGAGCAAGGCCAGCCTCCTTTATGCAGGTATCATTCTTTCAGTAGACAATTCCCAGCTGCCCATGAGGTTCTGACAGATGGCAAATGTCTAACACCAAGGGAAACCAGGTGACCATGTCATTAACCCATCTTGAACAATTTTACCTGACCTGCCTAGACACAAAACAGCATGCCTTCAACCAACAATGTAGCATGTAAATGCAAGACTGGGCTTACGGAGGTTCCAAAGGCGCAAAATACCCAAATAGACTAATGACAGTGCTTATCCAGTAGCCCTTCACTTAATTCACTATCTTTCTCCCTCACCCAGGACTGTGCCTTCATGGAGGGGTGTCACTAATATATCAGCTAACAAATTTGAGAGGCCTGGGCTTGGTTCACTTTTGATAGTAATAGCCAATAATGAGCTGCAAAAGCGTTGTAGCCCCCCCCCTCAGGAATTGTTTTGAAGGACAATATGAAGGAAAGTGTTCTGACTTGACAGAATTCCAAGCAGTTCATTTTATTGTCCATTATACCTTTTAGGAGAGAAAGCCTAAGGTCAGTTTTTATCAAGTCTTGGGCAGTTGCTAGTGGTTTATCCAGAAGGATGTAGGCTTGAAATAATGCTCTGGTCTCATCGAGTATCTATCCAACCAAAAATGGGTTTGCAAAATGATGAAAGAGATCATTATGTGTTTGGATTCAGCACCACTTATGGATATCACCTTGCAAGTTTGGGGTGTTATCCTTTAGGACTGTGGTATTTGCTCTTCCCCAGCAATACATGTAGTACCAGAAAAATATGGTATTCTTTCTCCCACAGCCAAAACACACAGGTCTATGAAACAAGGAGTAAAAGTGTGAGTGGACCGTTTTAAGGTTATAAGTAATGATCTGTTAAAAATTTTTTTATTCCTATACCTATGACTCAAGCTCTCCTGACCCAGTTGGTCGGCATGATATATAATGAAAAGTTCACTAAACTTGGTGATCATTTCTAGATGGTTCAAATAAAGGTCATTTAATCTTTTTTCTTTGTGGTTTTCTAGGGTTTCCAAATATTCTAGAATGACTATGTGTTATTTCATATTAAAATTATTAAGGGGAAAAAAACAAACAAATTTGGCCCAGAAGCAGATTTTCATTGAAAATGGGACATAAGGAAGAAACTGTAATGAATGCAAGGAGCTGCTGACATAAAGGGGTGAGGAAGAACTAGTTTCCCTTTTTCTTTGACAGTGGTTACCATGCAGCATTCCAGAACAATTAAGGAAACATTTGGAATCTAAGCCTGATTTCCTTATCTGTAAAATGATCTATGTATCTCATAACGTATGTGAAAGAACACCATAAACTATCATCTCTAAAGGTATGAGTTATTACTACTTCTGGTTGGTGAGTGTCTTATGTGTTCAATGATTTCAAAGACAACAACAAAAAACAAGAATAAAAATTAGTTACCTTTGGGTTAAAATATCTACAAGACTGTGGTTGAGAGCCTCCAAATAGGGCTATGCGGTAGTCATGTTTCTTTCTTCTAGGTCTTGTGCCATCTACAAGTTCTTCTCGGTCCTCTGGAGACAGTAGATGGTACCTCATTCCACCTGTAGTAAAATACATGGCAACTCTTCAAGAACTTCAGGCACTAACCAGCGCTTTGAAAAGGAAATACCCAGACATAATAGGGACTTTATTTCAGTAACTTACTTTTATGATATCTCTATAGCATTTGAGGAAAGTGAGGGGGAAGAGGCAGGAGAAATGCATAAGGATCCGAGTACTAACCAATTCATTATTCTCAGCAATCACCATTATTCTAAGACTGCCCCACCCAGTAAGCAACTACTATGTACCAGTGAATTATCTGGCTCCTCAAGCAACAGCTGCCAAAATAATAATTATTGAAATCCAGATCTCCTAACCCAGTGGTTCTTGATCTTTACATTAGAATCACCTAGAAAATCTCTGAAACTATTGATACCTGGGACCTACCACAGACTAATTAAATAAAAATCTCTAGGTAGTGTTTAGGAATTGGTATTTTAAAGGGCTTCTTAAATCTTGCCACTTAAAATGTGGTTCAAAGACCACCTGCTTCAGCATTTGGGAGTTTGTTAGAAATGCTGAATCCCAGGCCCTATCCCAGACCTACTGAATCAGCATCTGCATATTTAACACCCCACGGTAATTAGGATGTACATAAAACTTTGAGAAGCACTGTCTTAGATGACTCTAAAATGCAATAAGGTCAGAACTACTGTGATCTATCATGATCCTTTTCCTTCAGCAATTCCTTAATTTTGTCAGTGCCACTTAACAATCAAAAACTGTTAAAGTATCATTTCAAATCAGTGTGGGAAAGGAGGATGGTCTATGTTAGACAACAATATGAAGAAAGAAATTATACCCCTACCTCATATTTCACTCTCAATTTCAAATCAATAAAAATCTGAATATATAAACCCATAAATGCACTAAAAGCTTAAAAAAAAGAAAAGAAAAGAAAAAAAAAAACAAAAAAACAGGCCCAGAATGGAGAAGCCTAAGAATGACCAAAAACATAGGAGCCAGAAAAAAATGTTCAGACTTAACTATATGAAATTTTGTTTAAGTTAAAATAGTGCAGGACAAAAAGAAAAGGCAGAATTAAAAGATGACAAACTAGGAAAATATTTATAAATAATAAAAAATACTAATAAAAGACACTTTATTAATTTATAAGAATTACCAGCAACTTAACCAAAAATTGGTGAAGTATCTGAATATAGTTCACAGAAAAAGAACTATAACTCTTAAACATATGAAAAGATGCTTGAGTGCTCTAGTTAGAAAAATACAAATTAAAATCATACTTTTTTCACTTATCAGATTGGCCAAGATCAAACTGGCTGGACCACAGGGTATAATATGGTTGTATCGGGGGTGGCAGCACTCTCTTCCATTGATGGTGGGGATGTGGATGGGTATAACCATGGGGTGATATAGCCCAATCTACAAAAATTATAAATGTATACACCCTTTAATCCAGGAATTCCCCTTTCTAGGAGTTTATCAACCTAAAGTTCACTGTTAGGGAAGTGGTTAAAAAATTATGCTATGTCTATACAAGAGAACATTATATGTGGCTGTTAAGATGAGAAAGATTAGTATGTACGCATGGAATGATCTCCAATAAATAATATGGAATGAAAAAAAGCAAGACGTAGAACAGTACGCAGAGTGCACTACTGTTTGTGTTAAAAATGTATATTTTAATGCAAATATATAAATTTTACACATGTAATTTATACATGGATATATAAGTAAATGACTGTATGCACAATCTCAAGACTACCTCTGGAAGGGTATATACAAGATAATAATGTTAATCTCCAGGGTAAGAGAATGAGAGAGTAGGGAAAAGGGGTATCAGGGAGACTTACTTTTCACTATGTATCCTTTTAATACCTTTTGAATTGTACAATATTATCAATCTAAAAATAAAATAAGGCCATTTTATTTTATTTTTTTCTAGAGCCAGGGTCTTGCTCTGTCACTTGGGCTGGAGTGCGGTGGTGCCATAACAACTCACTATAATGTTGAACTCTTAGGCTCAGCAGTCCAATCACATCAGCCTCCCAAAGCACTGGGATTGCAGGCCTGAACCAGCATGCCTGGCCCAAAAATTCCTGACACATGCAAAACATTTCTATAAATGAGGCTATGTTGGGTCTTTATTAAAAGGATAGAGAAAGAAAACTCGTTTGGAGAATAGTTGGTGAATTAATGAACATCTTTATCAATATTTATCATTTCTTCCATTTCAGAGTTTGAGTAGAAGCTCTTTTGCATTCAAACAGCTGGATATTTCAGAGGCCAAGGCATGCTGACGCAAGCTCTAGGTCAGGGGTCTGAAAACTTTTTCTGTAAAGGGACAGATAGACTTTGCAGGCCACATATGGTTTCTGTGGAATATTCTTTGTTTATTTTATAATCCTTTACAATTGTAAAAAATCACATTAGCTCAAGTCTGCATTTAGCCTGTGGGTAGTTCTTGAAGTGTGCTTCCATAACCAGCAGCATCAGTATCATCTGGAAGTGTGTTGAAAATCCTAATTATTGAACACTAACCCAGACCTTCTGAATCAGAAATGCTAGGGAGGGGTTTGAGAGCCACTGCTCTAGGATGGTTCCACACAGGCTGAAAGTGGACTGTGTAGTCTATGAACGCAATATTCCCAGTAAGAGAAAGGTAGGAGGGAAGGAGAGAGACAAGAGGGAACTGTTTCCGCCAATAGGCCATGTGGTAAAAGTGGCTGACCGTGGCCAACTGTGCTGACACACTGGAGGAGGCATGCCTTTGGCTCTTTCACTGATGGGCCTTTTTTTTCCTCCCCAAGAATAGGGCTGGGGGACACTTTGGTATCTTTCTCTGAGGAGCTAATTGTTGCTTAGGCTTATTCCTTTGGGAGTTATTCTTTCCAGACTTAGGTATAATCATTTGTAAATTTTCAGTAAGAAGTTGGCCTGGCCCTTTGTGGTGGCTTTGACTGTGCACTTCATTTGTATTTTGTAATTCATTTTCTTTTAGATGTAAAATTTTTAAGCTTAGTTTTATTTTATTTTTCAACCGTCTTTTCTGTTTTTCTTCTACTCTGGAAAGGCAACAAAGTCAGGTGGTAGGAAGACAACTGATGATCTGAAAAAGAAAGGCTGGAAGCCTTTCCCTAGTTTAGCTCTGCCCAGGCCCCAAAGCTTGGAAGCTTCTCAGCTGCTTGTGCTTAGTCAAGGAGTAATAGAACAATCCACTATTATTTATTTTAAAAAAGGAAAAGAAAAAATGTAATAAGCCTAGTAAGTTAAACTAAACAACAAAGCATCCTGCTCAAGTGTCTAATCCTCACACTTGGTTGAATTTCTGAAATAATACTGCTATCCTGTTTCTTAATCAGTTCAGAATCCATGTAATAACTAAACACTAGATTCTGAGACTGGCTGGTTGTTTTCAACAGCCCAGACCATGTATGAAGAAATAGAAATTCTAAGGCCAGAAAAATAACACACAGTTTGGGAATTGGGCATAACAAAAAACCTGATACTAGCATGTACAAAATCTAAGAGACAAAAGTCCTAATGTAAAGGCATCTTCTTGGTCCTGATTTTCTTTCCTCTCTGCATTTAAAGAGACAAGTGGCCATGTATGTTCTATCTTCTAAACACTCTCTTATACCATGGTTTTCCAAGACACTAGCCTTTGGTTCAAGTAGCTTTGGGGTTGCTGTTTTTTTGTTTTTTTTTTTAAATTTTCTTGTATCCCTTAAATATAGGTATTTGTAAGGATGTGTCCTTGATACACACCTCTTCTCCTTTTCCTTTGACAACCTCGACTAGGTTCAAACACACTTAGTCTTTTTCAGTTTTGTTTTCATTTAATTAAAAAAAATATGCATTTGGCACTTATGAAAATTTTCATTATTAGATATCCATGTAAAATATTTTTAGTAACTATAGAACATTGCATTGTATGGATATATTTTTTTCCAATCTATGGACAACATTGGGTCTACTTACCTAAAACCCCATCATACTAGTAAGCAGTAGCTATGTGATAAGTCTAATGAAAATACTGGAAACCTAGAAATTGTTTTTATTGGCTGTATGAGGCAGAGGAGATAAAGTCTTGGATCTGCTCAAGATAAGGAGTTGGAACTGAGATGAAGCTGGATCACTAGGATTGGTGGTCACACTTTTAGTGAAAGGATAGGCTAAGAAAAATACCTGCCCAATGGCAGAAGCAGCAGCAATAATTTGTCTGTTTCAACTTCAGCTTCAGGTAGAGGTAAAGTCTCCCTCTTTTGAGAATTTATATGGACAGTCTTATCCTCATGCAGGTTCGAGGTTTGAATTTACCCTACCTGCAAGTCTAGGAAACTATAAGCCAAAGAAAACTCAAAGTAGTCCTGGATTGTTGTGCCCTATAGAACTTGGCAAAAGCAAACACCGTTCTATTGAGGAGAAGAGAGAAGACCTGCCAGAGAACACAGAAGACACAACCTAAGCCTCCCAATATTCCTGATGATTAAGGTCAATCAAATATAAGCATACCATTCAAAATTACAAAACATATAAGGAATTAAGCCACCAGAAATAAGTCAACAGAACCAACAAATAGCAGCACTGTTCCTCAGGGACTTCAGATACTGACATTACCAAACACAAAACATAAAATAACATTTGAAGAGTTTAAGGTAAAGCAAGAACTGAAAACACAAGCAAGGAAAAAAGACCATAAAAAATGACCAGGGTAGGCCAGCCTTGGTGGCTCACACCTGTAATCCCAGCACTTTGGGAGGCAGAGGTGGGCGGGTCTCTTGAGGCCAGGAGTTTGAAGCTAGCCTGACCAACATGGCGAAACCCTGTCTCTGCTAAAAATACAAAAATTATCTGGGTGTGGTGGCGCACGCCCATAATCCCAGCTACTTGGGAGGCTGAGGCACGAGAATCACTTGAACCCAGGAGGTGGAGGTTGCAGTTAGCCAAGATCGTGCCACTGCACTCCAGCCTGGAAGCCAGCGAGACTGTCTAAAAAAAAAAAAAAAAAAAGTCCAGGTTAATAAATAATACATAGAAGGAAAAAGATACAATTTACAATGACAACAAAAATATCTGAAATAAATTAAGAAAATTACTCATAAGAAAATTACAAATTCTCCAGAGACACATGGCAATTTAAATGAAGTACAACAATAATTAAAAGGTATTAGAATGAAGTAGAAGAGAAACTGACTGTGTGTATGTGTACCTACACTATACTTGATCTTAGCCAAAATACTGAGAAGTGATGTGTGTACATATAGATATATGGAAATTTAGTTTAATGTGTTTCAAATCAGTGGGAAAAAATGAATTTTTCAATAATGGTATTGAGCCATCTTATCAGATATATTAGGAAAAATATTATTTATTTCACACCCAATAGATTTCAGTAAGATATAGCCTTAAAATTAAAAAAAAAAAGAAGAAGAAGAAGAAGAACTCTATAAGTGATAAATGCGCAAGAGGAAAATTTAGTTAATTTTTAAAAATCGCCTTGGAACAGGGAAGACCTTTCCAACCACATCACAAAGGAAAAGACTAGTTCAGACTTAACAATATAAAAACAACATGAGATCAGACTTGGCCATTTTAAGATCCTTTTTCTCCTCTTCTCTTGAAAGCTATCCCAAACAACAAAGAAACAAGAAACAAACACAAACTCCGTCTTCGATAATACTAAGAGACTTGCAACCCCAAAACACAATTTATGAAGACAGCTGGCAGATGGAGTGTCTGTTAAACCTAAATGGTTGTGCCAGGAGACACCAATGAAAAGCAAGCTAAATTACCCTGCAGAGCCCTGAAAAGGCTCATAATTGGAGATACTAAGTACCTAGAAGTGCAGGTAGGGATGAAAACAAGATAACTCTAAAATACTGAACAAACGACAATTGAACTTCCAGTTCTCCTTCCCCTGTTGCACAGTCAGGTACCCACTGTACCTGTACCACTGTAGGAGACAGGATTCGTCTTTGGAAATACTGAATGAGAAATGTTCCTGACTCAGAGAACAGCACAGAAAAGGATGGGAGTCTGAAAACATGGATTAAGGCCAGGCACTGTGGTTCATGCCTGTAATCCCAGCATCTTGGGAAGCCTCGGCAGGAGGGTTGCTTGAGCCCAGAAGTTTGAGACCAGCCTGAACAAGATAGCGAGACATCATCTTGACAAAAAAATACAAAAATTAGCTAGGCATAGTGGCGTGCGCCTGTAGTCCCAGCTACTTGGGAGGCTGAGGTGAAAGGATCACTTGTGCCGGAGAGGTCAAGCCTGTAGTGAGTTGTGATTTTACCACTGTACTCCAGCCTGGGAGACTCTGTCTCAAAAAAATAAAGTAAAATAAAACAAATACAAATATGGATTAAGTGAAAGTCTGCATAGCAAAATATTACTTCATCCAGTTCCCAAATGCCTACACCCAGCTTATAGTTCCCTGAGACAATATCTACAAATACTGACATCTGGGGGTCCCCAATTTAAAAAATGACCAGCTACTCTGATTATGCTACAGTTTAGCCCAAGAACTGAGATGCCCACTCATACATACAGCCTTATCTATCAGTTTTGTAATAACTCACTCTCATATGATATAAAACCAAATATTTAAGAAAAGCTTCCAATAAAAAAAGGAAAAGGAAACTCAAAATAATATAGAAAATACAGACAACATAAGAAAACTTCAAAAGCACTACAAAGACTACTTTAGAGTGATAAGATATTGCAGCCATGAAATAATAAATTAGAGAATAAAAACTCCAGAAATTAAAAATTATAGCTGAAATAAAAGGGTTGAAAAAAATCAAGCTCTCTCTCAGAAAAAGGCCAAGAGACAAAGATGGATAATTAAAAAAAAAAAGAAAGAAAAGGATCAGATTGGCACTAGACTTCTCAAAATAACACTGGAAACTAGAAGATAAATTCTAACTGAAAATGATTTTCAGCATAATTCTATCTTCAGTTTAACTATCTTTCTTTCTTTTTTAAATAGACAAGGTCTTACTCTGTTGCCCAGCTGTAGTAGTGCAGTGGCAGGATCAGAGCTCACTGTAACCTCAAACTCCTGGGCTCAAGCAATCTTCCTGCCTCAGCCACTGGAGTAGTTGGGACCACAGGAACATGCCTCCACGCCCGGCTAGGTTTTTTTTTTTTGTAGAGTTGGAATCTCGCTATGTTGCCCAGGTGAATCTCAAACTCTTGACCTCAAGCAATCTTCCTGTCTTGACCTACCAAAATGCTGTGATTAGAGTTGTGGGCTACTGTGCCCAGCCTCCTTCAATATTTTATGATAAAATAAACATATGAGATTTGTCAAGCCTCCAAATATTTACTGATAATATACTCTATCAGGAAACTTTTAGAGGATATGTTGCATCAAACAAAAAGAATTAAGATAGAGGACAGCCAGGATCCAAGAAGGCAATTGATCTAACAGGAGAGGAGTGAAATGGCTTCCCAGGATTGTGCAGAAGGAAACCCTAGGACAAGAACTGTGCCTCAGGCCTAGAGAGCAAACAGTTCATATTGGAATAGGCAGAAGGAAGGTTCTACAAGGCATATTTTCAAGAAAGAAAAGCAACAGATTGTTTAATTGTATAGACAATTTTATTAAGTGGCATTTTACAAAGGTGTTGAGGGGTTGGGACTTAGCCAGCAAGCAAGAAAATGGAAGCAAATGAAAACGATGTAGCAATATTTATCTCTGGGCCAAAAAAGACAAAATACTGTTTAAGAAAGAAAATGTGATCACAGTACACTACTTGGCTGAGTAAAATAAAAAAGGAAACACTAGAAACAAAAGCGCATGAAAGTTATTGTATACAAGAATAGGAAAAGCATAAGTAATTTGTACCTTCTATCATATATACCCCTATAAAATAAGGGTTGAGGCCAAGTCCCTTCCAGGTGTACAGTTCAGAAACCCAAGGGATTAACTATCTAGAAGAGCAAAATCTTGAATGTTTCTCCCTGGCTACTGAGTCTAATCCATTCTAAAGGGTTTTAAGCCCATGAGAAACTGGCTACATGATCAGGTTATAAATGGTTATTAAGGCAACTTACTTATCACCATCTTAAGGCATTCAGGATTGTCTTGAATAAGTGGTTCAGCTTGTACCGTTTTACTTAAGAAATTCTTTGATATAAGAGGAAACCTGACTTTAGCAAGGATATCAACCATAAATGGCTGGCGATTAGGTTCATCGTATTTCAACCACCTGACTGCAGCATCATAAACCTAAGGGGGAAAAACAGCACAGTAAAGTTCTTAGAAGACAGCAACATTTCCAATTACCTATGTTTACTCTCACATTGAAGGGAGAGAACCTCATAAGGAGATAACCACTTATTCCTAGTATTTTTCATCCCTGGACACTCGCTGGTTCTTCAAAACAGCTTACATACTGCTCCAGTGAGTCTTGTAGGTAATATGTTTTTTAGAACTAACTACTATTATGTAATGTAATGACAGGGAGGATGTTGAATTTATGATTAAAAAAGATAGCTTCCTTTTCAGACAAAGACATGATATACATTGCACTGAAAAAAAACTATCAGTCAACAAAAGTTTCAACATATACTCATTTAGTTTAGTACCAGGAAAACAGGTTAATTTCTCAAGAGGCCGTCCATTCCAGGAGATACGAAGGTCACCCATGATTTTATTTCAATATTATATTCCTGCATTATGAATGGATAGACTTATCTGCTTTTTAGAAACTTTAAGATATAAAGAATTCTATATTTAAAAATAAATTACAGGATATTTAAAAGAATTGTCTTCCAAAATAATACTGTTGCTTCATTTAACTGCACTGAACAAGTCCAAGTTCCTCAACATAATTTAACTTACAAATCATTAAACACCCCCCAAAAAATCAATTGCTTCATATACACACACATCTCCCATACCCACTAAATTAATTTTGGGGTGATATTTGTAATTAATTTTCGGGTGATATTAATAAGGCCTAACTTCTGATCTCTTTCTGAGTTAATTTTTTATGGGAATTGGTCTTTTTTTAAACAAATTTTTTTATTTTAGAATAGTTTTAGATTTATAGAAAAGTTGCAGAGATAGCACAAAGAGTTTCCACATACCCTGCCCCAGTTGTTAAGGTGTTGCATTAGTATGGTATATTTGTCATAACTAATGAACCAATATTGACACATTAACTAAATTTCATATTTTTTTGGATTTCTTTAGTTTTTATCTAGTGTTATTTTTCTGTTCCACAATACTATAAAGAACACCATATTACATGTAGTCATTAAACCTTAGAATCTTCTAGACTGTGACAGTTTTTCAGCCTTTCCTTGTTTTTGACAACCTTGACAGTTTTGAGTTCTGGTCAGGTATTTTGTTGAGAATGTCCTTCAATATGGGTTTATCTGACGTGTTACTTATTAGACTGAGGTTATGGTTTTTTAGGAGAACGATCATAGAGGTGAATGGCATTTTCATTACATCAAGTGTGCATACTATCAACATGACATCACTGATGATGCTAATGCTGACCATCTGCAGGTAGTGTTTATCACGTCTCTCCAGTGTAATGTTACTTGTTATTCCTTTTCCATACTGCATATAAGTCAACCAATTTTGATCATGGAAGCAAATTTTTTCTATTTATCTAGTGAGGTCCTCCGGGTCCAACCTGTCAATTTGCAAATTGATACTCTGGGCTACGAAGAAGACTGGGCAAAAGAACATTGCTAAGTGCAAATTTTTGTTTTTAGAACAAAAGCAACTTAAAACATATGATCTTATAGTACCTATATTAGTTTTCTATTGCTGTTGTAACAAATTACCACAAACTTAGTGGCTTAAAATACAGAGAAGGATGTGGGGCTGAAAAGAGAGATTAAGTGAGTCTGCATATTAAAGTGTTCCCACAGCCAGGCATGGTGGCTCACATCTGTAATCCTAGCACTTTGGGAGGCTGAGGTGGGCAGGTCACCTGTTTGAGACCAGCCTGGCCAACATGGTGAAACCCCATCGTGGTGACACGTACCTATAATCCCAGCTACTTGAGAGGCTGAGGCACGAGAATCGCTCGAACCCGGGAGGTGGAGGTTGCAGTGAGCCGTGATCATGCCACTGCACTCCAGCCTGGGCAACAGAGTGAGACTCCATCTCAAAAAAATAAATAAGGCCGGGTGCGGTGGCTCACGCCTGTAATCCCAGCACTTTGGGAGGCCAAGGCGGGCAGATCACAAGGTCAGGAGATCTAGACCATCCTGGCTAACACGGTGAAACCCTGTCTCTACTAAAAAATACAAAAAATTAGCCGGGCACGGTGGTGGGCACCAGTAGTCCCAGCTACTAGGGAGGCTGAGGCAGGAGAATGGCGTGAACTCGGGAGAAGGAGCTTGCAGTGAGCAGAGATCACGCCACTGCACTCCAGCCTGGGCAAGAGAGCGAGACTCCATCTCAATGAATGAATGAATGAATGAATGAATTAAATAAAGTGTTCTCCCACCCAGCTCCCAAATGACTGCAACCAGCTTACACTTCTGACAGTTTATCTGACAGTTCTATAGGTCAGAGTCCAAAATGGGTCACAGTGGACTAAAACCAGTGTGTCCGCCTGGAGACTCTATAGGAGAAACCACTTCCTTGCCTTTTCCAGCATCTAGCAGCTGCCTGCATTCCTTGGCTTACGGTCCCCTTCCACCTTCAAAGACAGCAATGACCAGTCAAGCCTTTCTCACATTGCACCACTTGATGCTGCCTTCTTTTGCTTCCCTCTTCCAAATTTAAGGATCTTTATGATTACACTGGGCCCATTTGGATAATCTCATCTCAAAATCCTTAACTTAGTCACATATGCAAAGTCCTATCTGCCACACAGGTATATTCCAGATGCTGGGGATTGGGAAGTGGACATCTTTGGGGAAGGCATTGTTCTGCCTACCATGGTACCCAATGGCTTTATCTCTATGAAGTGCCCTATTTCTCAAAGAGCCAGCCTGGCAAGCACCTAAGATTACAATACTCTGTTTAGTGTAAAGAACATATTCTTTCCTAATATGACTCTTTCCCGTCATGTGTCCAAACATGAGTTTTAAGAAACCAATAAAGACATTTTTATTAAGAAAAATGTGAGAAGGCAATTTAGTCACCTGATCCTCTGCTCGCACAGTCAGAGTGTCCTGGTTGAGAAGATGTGTTACTCGCTTGACATCAAGTTGAAGAAATTCATCAGTTTTGTAAACTTCAGTAAAATGCTGATGAATAAAGTCATCTGCAGTTGCTTTCAATTCAGGACAATCTAGACACTCCGCTAGCACACTTATACCTAAACACAGAAAGAAAATAAAAGAATAGAAAATCATTTTTAGAAAAACCAAGTATACATTCAAGATGAAGCATGACTTCAGGAAAATTAGTTGAGTAAATTTTATAAATCTGGATCCGTTTCTGTTTCATTGATTTGCCTATTCTTGTGCCAATACTATACTGTCTTATAAAAGACTGTTTTTTTGTTTTTTTGTTTTTTGAGATGGGGTCTCGCTCCATCGCCCAGGCTGGAGTGCAGCGGCGCGATCTCGGCTCACTGCAAGCTCCGCCTCCCAGCATCACGCCATTCTCCTACCTCAGCCTCCCGAGTAGTTGGGACTACAGGTGCTCGCCACCACGCCCGGCTAATTTTTTTTTATTTTTTAGTAGAGACGGGGTTTCACCGTGTTAGCCAGGATGGTCTCGATCTCCTGACCTCGTGATCCGCCCACCCTGGCCTCCCAAAGTGCTGGGATTACAGGCATGAGCCACCTCGCCCAGCTGGTTTTTATATTCTGTAGGAGAAGCCCCCTTCAATGTGTTTTCAAACTTTTCTTGGCTATTGTTAAACATTTTCTCTTGCAGACAAATTTTAAAATAAGCTTATCACATTCTACTTTACAAAATCTCCATGTGATATTAATCAGAATTGCACTGAACTTTTGTATTACTTTGGGACAACTTCTGCAGCATGGAGGAGCTCCACTTAAAAACATGACATACATCAAATTTATTCAGGTATAAACTTTTATGTCAGGAGTCTGCAAAGTACTGTTTATGGGCAAAATCTAGCCCATAGCCTGTTTTGTAGGGTCAGCAACTAAGAATAGCTTTTACATTTTTTTTGAAAGGTTAAGGAAAAAAAAAAAAAAAAAAAGAGGAGGAGAAAAGGGAGAAGTGAAGACGGAAAGGAAAGGAGGAGGGATAAGGACCACATGTGGTCCATAAAGCCTAAAATATTTACTTTTCTGGTCCTTTACAGGAAAAGTCTGCTCCCTCTTCTATATAAACCTACAAATTATTTTTGTATGTGATCAAGTGGCAAGCATCCTTAATCATGTCGACTTTTTTTTCAATTCATTATCTGTTTTTCCATGTTTCAATTTCACATTGTCTTCATTTAATGAATTTTGATGCTTTCATATTTGTGCCATAAAGGTTCTCAAAGCTGATGCTTGTTAACCAACTTACATTAGCTGGCATTTTCCACCTCCTTTGTAAAATTTACTAACCAATGCCATGACATGTTTGATGCTCATGGTGAAAAGTTGGCTGTATCTGTACACTTCTAATAGTTTCACCCACTAGTATTCCTATTTTAAGGATTATTATTTTTGCTTATTTAAACATCAGAAATGGCTATTGAAATCACAAAAGGTGCCTTCAGCATCTGCTGCTATGATTTTATGTACTCAGTTTTCTCCTACAGCTTGTTAGCATAGTAAATTATGTTACTAGATTTCTTGACATTGAAATGATTGAACCATTGTGTCATTTTTAAAGTAAATCCTAGCTGGTCACAAAGTATTATTATTTTTAAAATAAACTTCATTTTTTCAGAGCAGTTTTAGGTTTATAGCAAAACTGAAGAAACGTTACAGAGTTCCCATGTCCCTGTTGTCACCACACATGCATAACCTTTCCCACTATCACCATTCCACATGAGGGGTATTCTTGATGGGTTTGTTTTTTTTTTTAGCGTTAATAAATCTTTTTCAATGAAACTAAAATGTTATATGTGTTTGTACACATACACGTATATACAAGCACACACTTTCTTCATCCAATGTTGCTATTATGGTAACCCTACCCCAGGAGAATGAGCTGGCAAGTTTTCTACCCTTTCTAGAGATTTAGAACAATTTAAATAACGTAAGAATTAATCCATTCTTTGAAAGGTTGATAGAATTAACCCACAAAGCCTTCAAGCCTGGAGCACTAATTAGAAATACATCTTCATGGTGGCTCATGCCTGTAATCCCAGCACTTTGGGAGGCCTAGGCGGGGATCACTTGAGGTCAGGAGTTTGAGACCAGCCTGGCCAACACGGTAAAACCCCATCTCTACTAAAAATACAAAAATCAGCTGAGTGTGGTGGCGTGCATCTATAATCCCAGCTACTCAGGAGGCTGAGGCAGGAGGATCACTTGAACCTGGGAGGCAGAGGTTGCAGTGAGCTGAGATTGGGCCACTGCACTCCAGCTGGGGCGACAAAGTGAGACTGTCTCAAAAAGAAAAAAGAAATACATCTTTACTTTTTTGATTGTTTCTGAGGTTACTGGCTTCAGGTGTTTTTTTTTTTTTTTTTTTTTTTTTAAGATGGAGTCTTGCTCTATCACCCAGGCTGGAGTGCAGTGGCCCGATCTCAGCTCACTGCAAACCCCACCTCCCGGGTTTCAAGCAATTCCCTACCTCAGCCTCCCAAGTAGCTGGGAGTACAGGCGCATGCCACCACGTTCAGCTAATTTTTGTATTTTTAGTAGAGATGGGGTTTCACCATCTTGGCCAGGCTGGTCTTGAACTCCTGACCTCATGATCCACCCGCCTTGGCCTTCCAAAGTGCTGGGATTACAGGTGTGAACCACCGTGCCTTTTTTTTCTTGAGACGGAGTCTCAGTCTGTTGCCCAGGCTTGAATGCAGTGGCACGAACTCGGCTCACTGCAACTTCTGCCTCCCAGGTTCAAGCAGTCCTCCTGCCTCAGCCTCCTGAGTAGCTGGGATTACAGGCACCAACAAGCACGCCAGGCTAATTTTTGTATTTTTGGTAGAGGTGGGGTTTCACCATGTTGGCCACGCTGGTCTCGAACTCCCAACCTCAAGTGGTCCGCTCGCTCGGCCTCCCAAAGTGCTGGGATTACAGGCATAAGCCACCATGCCTGGCCAGGTTTTATGCTTTTTAAGACAATTTTGGGCTGGGCACAGGGGTTTATGCCTGTAATCCCAGCATTTTAGGAGTCACGGTGCCCAGCCCAAAATTGTCTTAAAAAGCATAAAACCTGGCCAGGCGTGGTGGCTCATGCCTGTAACCCCAGCATTTTAGGAGGATGAGGCGGGTAGCTCACTTGAGGTCGGGAGTTCGAGACCAGCCTGGCCAACATGGTGAAACCCTGTCTTTACCAAAAATACAAAAATTAGCCGGGCATGTTGGTGGGCGCCTGTAATCCCAGCTACTCAGGAGGCTGAGGCAGGAGGACCACTTGAACCTGGGAGGTGGAGGTTGCAGTGAGCCAAGATCACACCACTGCACTCCACCCTGGGCGACAGAGTGAGACTCTGTCAAAAAAAAAAAAAAAAAAAAGACAGTTTTGGTCACTGCCTTTTGCTTTCATGTCTATAGTTCTAATTCTTGATGCTGTTCTTTGATCTTTTCTTCTTGATAAGACTTGTTAAGTCTGAGGCTGTTTTGTACCATTCTTTGAAATACTTAGCTTTAGTTTTTCTAAGTCTATAGTCTATTAGTTTTATTTCTCTGCTTTATTTTCTTTTTTTGAGATGGAGTCTCACTCACTCTGTCGCTTAGGCTGGAGTGCAATGGCGCAATCTCAGCTCACTGCTACCTCCGCCTCTGGAGTTCAAGTGATTCCCCCGCCCCAGTCTCCTGTGTAGCTGGGATTATAGGCACACACCACCATGCCTGGCTAATTTTTGTATTTTTAGTAGAGATGCGATTTCCCCATGTTGGCCAGACTGGTCTCAAACTCCTGACCTCAGGTGATCCGCCCACCTTGGCCTCCCAAAGTGCTGGGATTACAGGCGTGAGACACTGCGCCTGGCCTAATCTATATTTTAAATCATATTTCTTTCTACTTTTATTAGGTGTTTACAAATTATTTTTCTCTCTCTGAGTAGGATACATAAGTCAAGAAAGAATAAAAATAAATACATTTATTTGGAAAAAAATTTAAGACTACCAATTTTCTTCTAAGAAATACTTTGGTTATATTCCAAAGATTTCAGTTTATTGTGTGCTTATTGCCATGTTTCTATATAGCCTATAAGTTTACCTTTAATATCTCTAAAAAATAACTTTCTAAATAATTCTTTGGTTAAATTTTCAAGTGTTCAGAATGGGGTGGGAGAGAAGAGCTGTCCTTCCATAGTTAATTTTTAGTTTTACTGCACTGTAATCAGGGGACGTGGCCTGTGTCTCCTCTTTTTTAGGTGCTCCAGCTTTTCTGTAGCTGGTGATCAGTACTTGTAAATACTCCAAGGGTATCTGAAAACAATCTGTGTTCTCTGATGACTAGGTAAAACATTCTGTGTTATCTAGCTAAAACAAGTTTGTGTTATTCAAATCCTTCTTTTTAAAATCTGACTTGAGATTTCTGGGCAATGCTATGAGTTACTCATTAGCCATTCCATAAATTCCCTTTCTGTGTAAACCAGCAATATTTGGTTTATTTTGCTTGCAAGTAAGAAACCTAACCGGTACATCCTTATCTTGAGCTCTTTACCTCTCTCACTTAGCTAGCTTCAGTACTTCTAATACTTTTCTCAGAAGGGATACATGTGATTGTTTTCTTGCAATATCCAAATGAATGATGCCTTGAAATGCAATTTTCTCTCCCTCTCATTTGCAACCTTGTGACATTATATTCTAATTTTGTGCTGCAGATAAAAAATTAATGGCATTCTGATTCTCTTTCTTTTCTAAGTAACTTGTTATAGACACCAGCTGGGATAGTTCATCTCTGCCCTATGGTCTCTAGCCTTCTTCTCATGGCAGCAGAAGAGTTCCCAGCAACAATGGAGGGCAAATCCCAAAGCACAAGCATTTTTCTATCCTCTGCTAACTTCACATTTGCTAATGTTCCACAGGCTATAGCAAGTCACACGGCCACAGATTACAAGGGAGATGGGAGGAGCTACCAAGTCACATTGCAAAAGGGTGGACATAAATGGATGGAAAGAATTTATGGTTATTTTTTGTAATATACTATACTGCTTCTCTTTGAAAGCCTGTAAATTCTTTTATATTGATATTCTTTCTTTTTTACTGTTTTAAGACCAACTTATTTTTACACAGTCACTCATTCAGAAGCCAGTGAGACATCAGGGCAGCAGAAAGGAAGGCGGGACAGAGTAGGCCCTGTGAAGGACCAAAGACAAATAGCCACAGTTATGAAATTTTGTTTTATTCTAATAAAGACTAATGTATGCCTGATAGCCTAGTGATAATACATGTTTAGCAGGTCACAACATTGTTAGAAAGCACATATCATTCAAATAAGGGCATTCATTGCATTATATGGCTGGAGACTTCAACACCCCACTTTCAGCACTGGAGAGATCTTCCAGACAGAAAATCAACAAACATCAGACTTAATCTGCACTACAGACCAAATGGATCTAACAGATATTTATAGACTATTTCATCCAAGAGCTATAGAATACACATCCTTTTCCTCAGCACATGGATCATTCTCAAGGATAGACCATATGCTAGGTCACAAAACAAGTCTTAAAACATTAAAAAAAAACTTAATAGTATCAAGCATCTCCCCTGACCACAATGGAATAAAACTAGATATTAACAACAAGAGGAATTTTGTAAACTATACAAACACATGGAAATTATACAATATGCTCCTGAATGACCAGGGGATCACTGAAGACATTAAAAAGGAAACTGAAAAATTTCTTGAAACAAGTAACAAATGACGATAATATCCCTAAACCTATGGGACACAACAAAAGCAGTACTAAGAGGGAATTTATAGTTATAAGTGCCTACATCAAGAGAGGAAAAATCTTAAATTAACAATCTAATGATGTATCTTAAAGAACTAGAAAAGCAAGAGCAAACCAAATCCAAAATTAGTAGGAGAAATAATAAAGATCAGAGAAAAAATAAAACTGAAATGAAAAAAATACAAAAGATCAATGAAACAAAAAGTTGTTTTTTTGAAAAGTTAAAACAAAATGGACAAACCTTTAGTTAGACTTAGAAAATGAGAGAGAAGATCCAAATAAAATCAGAAATGAAAAAGGAGACACTACAACTGATATTGCAGAAATTCAAAGGATCAGTAACGGTTACTACGAGCAACTATTAATATATGCCTATAAATTGGAAAATTTAGAATGAGCAAATTTCTAGATACATACAACCTACCAAGACTGAATCAGCAAGTAATACAAATGTGAACATATCAATAACAAGTAATGACCTTGAAGCTATAATAAAGTCTCCCAGTAAAAAAAGCCTGGGACCTGATGGCTTCCCTGATGAATTCTACCAAATATTTAAAGAGGAACTAATACCAATCCTACTCAAACTATTCCAAAAAAACAGAAGAGGGGGGAATACTTCCAAACTCATTTGATGAGGCCAGCATTACCCTAATACCAAAACCAGATGAAGACACATTAAAAAAAAGAAAACTACAGGCACCAATATCTCTGATGAACATCGATGCAAAAATCCTCAACAAAATATTAGCAAACCAAATTCAACAACACACTAAAAATATAATTCATCATGACCAAGTGGGATTTATCCCTGGAATGCAAATGATGGTTCAACATACACAAATCAATCAATGTGATACAGCATATCAACAAAATGAAGGATAAAAACCATAAGAAAATTTCAGTCAATGCTGAAAAAGCATTTGAAAAAATTCAACATCCTTTCATAATAAAAAACTAAAAAACACTGGGGATAGAAGGAACATACCTCAACATAATAAAAGCCGTATACAACAGACCCATAGCTAGTATCATATTGAATGGGGAAAAACTGAAAGCCTGTCCTCTAAGATCTGGAACACAATCAGGATGCTCACTTTCACCACTGTTACTCAATATAGTACTGGAAGTCCCAGCTAGAGCAATCAGACAAGAGAATGATATGAGAGGCAGCCAAACCGGACAGGAAGAAATAAAATTATCCTTGTTTGCAGACAATATGATCTTATATTTGGAGAAACTAAAAGACTCCACAAGAAAACTATTAGAATGGATAAATTCAGTAAAATTGCAGGATACAGAATCAACATACAAAAATTAGTAGCATTACTATACACCAACAGTGAACAATGTGAAAAAGAAATAAGAGGGCTGGGCGTGGTGGCTCATGCCTGTAATCCCAGCACTTTGGGAGGCTGAGGCGGGCGGATCACCTGAGGTCAGGAGTTTGAGAACAGCCTGGCCAACGTGGCGAAAACCAGTTTCTACTAAAAATACAAAAAAATTAGTCAGGTGTGGTGGCATGCACCTGTAGTCCCAGCTACTTGGGAGGCTGAGGTGGGAGAATCGCTTGAACCCAAGAGGTGGAGACTGCAGTGAGCCAAGGTCACACCACTGCATTCCAGCTTGGGTGACACAGCAAGACTCTGTCTCAAAAAAAAAAAAAAAAATAAAATAAATAAAATAAGTAGCCCCATTTACAATAGCCACACATACATAAATAACTAGGAATTAACCAGAGAAGTGAAAGATCTCTATAATGAAAACTATAAAACACTGATAAAACAAATTGAAGAAGACACCAAAAAGTGGGAAAATATTCCATGTTTATGGATTGGAAGAATCAATATTGCTAAAATGTCCATACTTCCCATAGCAATCTACAGATTCAATGTAATCCCTATCAAAATACCAATGACATTCTTCACAGAAGTAGAAAAAACAATCCTAAAATTTATATGGAACCACAAAAGACCCAGAGTAGCCAAAGCTACCCTAAGCAAAAAGAATGAAACTGGAGAAATCACATTACCCAACTTCAAATTATACTACAGAGCTATAGTAATTGAAACAGCATGTACTGGCATAAAAACAGACACATAGACCAATGGAACAGAATAGAGGACCCAGAAACAAATCAACACACCTACAGTGAACTCATTTTCAACAAAGGTGCCAAGAATACACACTGAGGAAAAGACAGTCTCTTCAATAAGTGGTGCTGGGAAAACTGGATATCCATATGCAGAAGAATGAAATTAGACCCCTATCTCTCATCATATGCAAAACTCAAATAAAAATGAATTAAAGACTTAAATCTAAGACTTCAACTATGAAATAACAAGAAAACACTGGGGAGAAATCTCCAGGACATTGGTCTGGGCAAAGATTTCTTGAGCAATACCCCACAAGCACAGGCAACCAAAACAAAGATGGACAAATGGAGTCACATCAAGTTAAAAAGCTTCTGCACAGTAAAGGATACAATCAACAAAGTGAAGAGACAACCTATAGAATGGGAGAAAATATCTGCAAACTACTCATCTGACAAAGGATTAATAACCAGAATATATACGGAGCTCTATAGGAAAAAAATCTAATAAAGCCAATGAAAAAATGGGCAAAAGATTTGAATAGATATTTCTCAAAGACATACAAATGGCAAATAGACTTATGAAAAGGTATTCAACATCCTTGATCATCAGAGAAATGCAAATCAAAACTATAATGAGATATCATCTCACCCCAGTTAAAATGGCTCATATCCAAAAGATAGTTAATAACAAATGCTGGCAAGGATGTGGAGAAAAGGGAACCCTCGTACACTGTTGGTGGAAATGTAAATTAGTCCAACCACTATGGAGAATAGCTTGGAGGTTTCTCAAAAAACTAAAAATTGAGCTAACATGTGATCCAGCAATCCCACTTCCGGGTATATACCCAAAAGAAAGGAAATCAGTATATCAAAGAGATATCTGCATCCTTATGTTTGCTGCAGCACTGTCTACAATAGCTAAGATTTGGAAGCAACGTAAGTGTCCATCAACAGATGAATAGGTAAAAAAACTGTGGTATATATACACAATGGAGTACTACTCAGCCATAAAAAAGAATGAGATCTAGTCATTTGCAACAGCATGGATGGAACTGGAGATAATTATGTTAAGTGAAATAAGCCAGGCACAGAAAGACAAACATCACATATTCTCGTTTATTTGTGGGATCTAAAAATCAAAACAGTTGAACTCATGGACACAGAGAGTAGAAAGATGGTTACCAGAGGCCTGGAATGGTAGTTGGGAGATTGAGGGGAGGATTAATGGGTACCAAAAAAAAAAAAGAATAAATAAGACCTATTATTTGACAACACAACAGGGTGACTATAGTCAATACTTAATTGTACACTTTAAAATAACTTAGAGTGTAATTGGATTGTTTGTTACTTAAAGGATAAATCCTTGAGGGGATGGATACCCCATTCTCCATGATGTGCTTATTTCACATTGCATGCCTGTATCCAAACATTTTATATACCACATAAATATACCAACTATGTACCCACAAAAATAAACATGCAAACACAAAAATAAATAGGCATTAAGGAAAGTTTTATAAAGAATGAAATATCTACTATAATCCTCTTTAAAGCCTTGATTCATTTTCAAAGATCAACAATAATTTTTTTTCAATCAAAAGAAAAGGAAAATAAGTTTTTTTCTACCAAAATACACAAGAACCATTTGTTGGCATTTTTATTTCAAGTTCCTGGGAAAAAAGGCCAAATTTTCAAAGGCAGTTAATAACAGCTGTACAAGGGCTTGTTTCATTTGATTTAGCATCAAGTAAAAGTAAATATGCCATGGAAGACAGTCGAGTTTTATCTCCACCTCTCATATTGGCCCACTTCTCCTACCAAGTCACAGTACATAAGCATGCATCCTTGTTGCCCCACTAACAAATCTAAAATGATTCGGATTTTTAAATGGTTGCTCAGATGACACTCACCAGCAGAATTCTTTACCCTTAAGATAGGGTGGCAGCGAACACTACCAGGTATCAATGTCATCAGGAATAAATAACTCTTTCAGGAAAGTCACTTTCTTGATCCCTGTTAACCATTATGTAAATTCTTTTTGTTGCTATACCTGTTTACTAATTGTGTTTGTTATGCAAAGGGAATACTCCCCAGACATGCCCGATCTATTATTTCTATTTCATAACAACAAAGTATGTTCACTTTACATAGTGCCATAGGTTTACTCGTAATCTTTTTTCTTTCTTTCTTTTTCTTGGTACCAGATGTTGTTATTTATCGAGGCAGATCATATGTTTGGATCAAAAAGAGAAACTGGCAAGTAGATCTTAAAACATACATTTCTAAACCTGAGTAACAGATGAAAAAATAAGTCTTTAAATTACATTTTCCATTGAAAATTCATTCAACTGTGGTGCAAGAACTTATCCAAGAACTTACAATGTCAATTTCTGAGGGATACACATCATATCCCTCAGCACATATGTATTTTCAAAAGAAAACAAGTCATCTTAAAGTAATATATTCCCATATGCTAATTGATGATTGTATAGCAAATTGAAAATTCCGAGTAAACTTAAGGTATGTTTAACAACAAAATAAATATAGCATATATGGCTAGCTTATAAATTTCTTAGTGTAAAGGCAGCAGTGAATTTGCATCTTGCAACAGATCTGTAAATCCAGTTGCTGTTTTTCTGGAATTTTATAGATATGATGTCTCACAAAACCATGTTCCACAGGGCTAGAAATATCTCTATGCAAAAACTTATGAGATATTTTCCCCAAATGACATGTAACTTTTAAAAACTTTTCCAGAAAAATATGAAAATTTTATCAACCACTTATTCTTACTGAAGAAAAAAGACTACTAATTGCTCTTTTAATCTTGCTCTAACAGATGTTTTAAAAGTTTAGACACCAATGATGTTTTTGAATTGCACACTGCTAGAAGATAACTGGATAAAACACATTAGATGATTTCAAAAGATGAATCAGTACCTGATTCATCTGGCACATCATTAGTATCCAGAATAAAATCTGTAGAAATAATATAATTTTCAAAGAATTTATACATGCATACATTCTTATACATGCATACATTCTTATTTATACATGCTCCATTCTTAGGAAAAGGAGCCTGTAAATCCAAGGACAAGGAGGTTCTGCTCATCTTAGTAGTTATAATCATTTCTCCTCATGGAGTAACTGGGGCTTTCTGATTTTGTGGAACTTTAGTTTGTAGGAAAGCATAAACATGACGTTAAATCTTGTTGGTTTCTGCTCTGGAGAGTGTTTCCAACATCCCTGTTTTTTTCTGGTAAAGTTCTGGGACTGGCTCCATAAGTCTTCAGTCTCTTGATAACTGTGTCTCTGGTCTATTATTCTCAGGCTGAATGAGAGGCTTCCCAGTCAGATCAGCGATACCCACAGTTTGGGGACAGTTGAATTCAATGTAGTTGACTCAGCCACTAGCTACGCAAGCAATGAACAGCAAGCAGTGAAGTGTTGTTTAAATGACCTCCAAGGGCACATACAAGTTAATCATTGTGTCTATCTGATAAGCTCATCTAGGGCTTCTGCCTATGGCAGTGTCCTTGGAAAGCCAGCTATATTAGGTGAGATTTTTCAGTTCATGAAGGGCCAGCCGAGTCATAACATCATTTGGGATGAGTTTCCCTTGGTCAAGAAAAGCCTTGGCTAACATACCAATTTATGTGCCCTGTAGCATGTTGTCCTGGAGCAGTCCCTGCTGGAGAGGTGCCTCAGCTTGAAGTGTTTGGTGATGTACAACAACACAGTGCCCTTGCCTAAGCCCAGGGCTGGGGCCCCCATGATCACTGCATGCAGTAGCTGCGGAGATGCCCCTGCAACCATGGACAGAGGCCCAGGCTGTGCCAACTGCAGGGCTTTGGTCTGACCTGTGCACTCACCTGATCCACAGCCAAGGTCCCAGATGGCAGAAAGCAATTTTATTTTTTTTTTGTTCAAGTTAACCAGTGCTTTCCTTTTCCTCTATAAAATGTGCCGGCTTGGAAACAATTCAAACATTCACCCATCAGTAAATGGATAAACACATTTTGGTATATCCATGCAATGGAATATTATTCAGCCATAAGAAGAAATGAAGTACTGATAAATGCTACAATATGGATGAACCCTAAAAACACTGTGCTCAAAGAGGCCAGACACAAAGGGCCACCTTTGGTATGATTCAATTTATATGAAACACTCAGAATAGGCAAATTTATAGGGGCAGAAAGCAGATTCATGGTTGCCAGGCCTGCCGGAGGAAGAATGGGGAGTGACTGCTAGTGGGTGTGGGAGTTTCTTTTCGGACCTGCTAGCTGTAGGGTCACTTTTTTTTTTAATGTGGTAAAATACACATAAAACTTACCGTGACATTTACTACATTCACAATGTTGTACCACAGTCACCACTATCTAGTTCCAGAATATTTTTATCACCCCAAATGTAAGCTCTCTTTTGATCTTTGAAGGTGAAAATATCACTAGAATATATCTGAGGGAGGAATATCTTAGTTCATTGATCAGGTTTAATACTCAGTATAACTTAGTCCGAAAGTTAAAGTTCTTTTTTTTTTTTTTTTTTTTAAACCCAAAGAAGTCGTAGTCTTATTTGATTATTGCTTTCTCCATCTGTTCCTTCTGGAACTCCTACCTCACACGGCAGTTCCTGTATCTTCCTTCCCTTTCTTTTATCTTCTCACGAGTGGCTTCCTTTGCATTTTTGTTTCGTATCATGAGGCAACTTCCTGTTTGATCTTCTTCGGTTTGAGTTTTAAGAGTATCCATTCTATTTTTCAATTCAATTGAACGTCAAAAAACTGTAAAACCATATTTTTACACATCGTATTTTTAAGTTTGCTTTTTTTTTTTTTTTTCTTGAGACAGAGTCTCACTCTGTAGTCCAGCCTAGAGTGCAGTGGCGCAATCTTGGCTCACTCACTGCAACCTCCGCCTCCCGGTTCAAGCGATTTTCCTGCTTCAGCCTCTGGAGTAGCTTGGACTGCAGGCGCGCACAACCATGCCCGGTTAATTTGTTCCCTTCTATTTCTCACATTAAATTTGCCTTACAGGAGCCATTCATTTTGGCTGTTTAGCTTGGTTTTCTGTTCCTCAAACTACTGTTTTTTTTGTTTTGTTTTTTTCCAAGACAGGGTCTCACTGTCTCATGCAGCTGGAGTGCAGTGTCAAGATCTCGGCTCACTGCAACCTCCGCCTCCTGGTTCAAACGATTTTCCCGCCTCGGCCTCCGGAGTAGCTGGGACTACAGGTGTGTGCCACCACGCCTGCGCTCGGCTAATTTTTGTATTTTTTTGGTAGAGAGGGGTTTCACCATGTTGGCCAGGCTGGTACTGGGTTTAATTTTTTACATGATCTTTGCCCGATTCCATCAGCTGCCACCGGTTCCTTTAGCATTTGTGGAAGCTCCATTGATGGACTCTTTCTGGGCAGCAGAGAATTGACAGGTGGTGAAAACTAAGCTAGGAATTATCCAATCAGCTGACATTGAGAGCCATGCTCAAGGCTAAACAGAAGGCAAGCAGAAGCGGTTTCCCTAGTTATTGGGCTACGGCACTTGGCTCACCTGGCTGGGCCACTGTCTTTGCCAGAAGCTTAGCCAGGAATCAGGCTACTTTCTAGGTGGCGGGGCTGTCCTTCCTCCCAGCTTTGTGAACAATAAGGATAGAAGGTATCCAGAGGCAAAACTGCTAAATGGTCTCCTCAGAAGCCCAAAGCCTAAGATGTGCTTAGCACAGACTCACTCCAGGTTCCACACTATGCTTTGCACCACCACATCTACTACCTACCTATATTTCAGCCATTCTTCTTTGTAGTTGAATCACCCCAGGAGGAAATTTAGAGTGCTAGGGAGTTATAGAAACATACATAAGCCATCATTTCCAAAAACTTAATTAAGGTAATTCCCCTTTTATAGTACATTGTCTGAAGATAATTATTTATATAATGGAAGTAAGCTTAAATCTTAGGAATATAAATCTTATTGATGAGTGAAGCCCCAATTACGGCCCAAAGAGATGGAAGGACTCATGCCAGAGTGTCTCTGCTGTATAGGTAGGATTAGAGATTGGCCTTTTATTTTCTAATATAGGGATCTTTTCAATATGTAGACCCATGGCTACCTTTTAAAAATTCCTTCAGTATATTCACCTGCATAGCTATTTCTCTTCCTGCTCCATCTAGTCCAATCCCTTTTCTGGATATTAGGCTAAGTCTCATTTTTATTCCCTTCACCTGACTTTTACTCCCTCCTGAAATTTATTCTGCTGCTTTCCACCTGCCTTCCAAGATCTCTCTCTCTGTGCTCACAGTGAGGGGGTATGCAGGAAGGAGTACTAAAGTGTCCAGAAGGAGGAAAGCCTACAAAAAGTAGGGACAGAGGAGGCTTGCCAAAATTCTGAAGCATCTCCAGGAGCCCTTTGCATCAGTCTTTGCGTTCTTGTCATTTAGCACCCCTCTTCTTTTCTCCTGGGTCAAATATCTTAGCACTGACTGGATTCTTTGACCCCTCTTTATACTTTCCTTCATTCTACTTTTCTTTCCTCCCTGCTTTCCTAGCACTCCTATACCAGCGCTCTTCCCTTTCTTTAAAGCCTCTGAATCACAACAAGGGTAGGAAAATGGAATTAGAGTAGTCCCCCTTATCCATGGTTTTGCTTTCTGTGGTTCAAAAACATTAAATGGAAAATTCCAGAAATAAACAATTCATATGTTTGAAATTGTGTGCTGTTCTGAGTTGTGTGATGAAATCTCACGTCATCCTGCTCCATCCTGCCTGGGACAGAAATCATCCCTTTGACCAGCATATCCATGCTGTATAACCTACCTGCCTGTCACTTAAGAAACCATCCTGGTTATGAAGTGGACTACCCTAGTATTGCAGTGCTCTGTTCAAGTAACCCTTATTTTACTTAATAATGGCCCCAAAATATAAGAGTAGTGATGCTAGCATATTGTTAAAGTTGTTCTATTTTATTATTATTGTTGTTAATCTTTTACTGTCTAATTTAGAAATTAAACTTCATCATAGGCATGTATGTATCATAAAAAACACAGTATATATAGGATTCAGTACTATCTGCAGTTTCAGGCATTCACTGGGGGTCTTGGAACGTATCCTGCAGATAAGGGTGGGCTACTGCACAAACATCTGGACGTTCATTCACGTGCCACTAAGGATCATCACACAGTGAAAAGCATACCACACTCTGGAAGGCTCTGATCAACTTTTTCTGCTTCTCCTATCACAAAATAGAAAATACTTTATTAATAGCTTCAAAATGGCTATAGCAGTCCCTCAGTTAGTATCTTAATTTATAGACTAAGGTTATGTTTTCTAGTAAAAAACAGCATTTTGACAATGTGGGGAGGCAGCAAGGTGTAGTAGCTAAGAATTAGATTACTTGAGTTCCAATCCCAGCTCGTTCATATACTAGCTATGTGACCTCTGGCAAGTTACCTAACTATAAGTTGCCTCATCTGTGATAGACCTTAGCATATCATAAGTGCTTAAATAAAAGGAAACATTCATAATCATGTTACTATCACCACATGCAATCCTTATTCATTGTCCTAGATCCGTGAAAAACCATTATAAATGCCATTTTGTGTTTTAGAAAATGTTGATATAATATTTAATAAGCTTGCTGCTGCCCAGGTTAATATGCACCTCTCTAAGCCCCTCTTAAATTTTATTACTAGAAAACGTTCTAGTGGACAATGTCTTTAAGGTTAAATGCGGATACTTAAAATCAGCCTTTTTAAAAAATTAAATTAGAAATAGAGGATAAAACAAAATAAACACACAACAGGAATCTGATATTTCTTACCAAGACAATTTGAAGCATCAACTTGTTCTTTCAAAAAATCAACACACATTTTCTTCACAGGTTCAATCTGATATTGGTTTGCTGCATCCAACAAAGACTGAACATTGTTGCTATTCACGGAAATTCTGCAAATAAGTTAGAGGGAATATTAGTTACCCGTGATTTTTTATTATTTAAATGTTACTGTGGAATGTATCCTAATAGCCCCTGAAATTAAACACAAAATTAAACTTTCAGTCCTTGAATTAGTATGGCATAGGATACTCAAACTCTTCCATCCTTGCGGTTTTTCATTTTGAAGAATTTGTAGTGCAACTATTTGTTACGACAATGCTTTGCCATGGTAGATACCAACATTACTTCTCTAAAATAAAAATAATACTTAACTCACCTAGCAGTATAAGCAAATTCCACCAGTTGTTCAATAATATCAGGTTCAGCATCTTTGAGTTCTACTTCAAAGGACTTTGATTCAAGCATGTTAGCTACAATGAAGAGAAGAAACATAAATGGCATCTGTACTACCACAAGTTTGACTGAGGAACCACGGCATTCCAGGCCATGTTAAATATGCAGAAAAATAACGGGACAGTTCTCTCTGGAAGAAAATGCCCCAGCAAGCCCAACATTTCTATAGTGAATGCAAATTAATTCTCCACACAAGATGTGCCTTAAATTAAGCTAAGAAAAGAGTGAATTAGTGTACTTCTTTTTAAGACCATATTAACAGAAACATAAAACTAGATTTTGTTTTTTTCCCAAGCTCATAAAATAGTACTAAGTAGAGGAAGTAGGACTTGGACCCAGTTCTGAACACCAAATCCAGGGTTCTTTCTAGCACAATATGCTACAGCTATTTTTTTTTTTAAAGTTTAACTTGCCGGCTAAAATATTATGAAATTTATCTGCTTCTTTGTCTTTCCACCTAAGGTTAAAAAGAAAACCGTGGGCTTTTTTTTTTTTTTTTTGAGACAGAGTCTCGCTCTGACGCCCAGGATGGAGTGCAGTGGCGCAATCTTGGCTCACTGCAACCTCCACCTCAATCCTGGGCTTTTAAGTAGAAGCTGTACTTCCATCAATAAAGGCATCAGGCCTTTAGGTCTAATGAAAGGACATTTTTTCCTTTGGTTATCAGCTGACTACTTTTTCAGTCTCTTCACTGTTCTGTGGCCTTAAGTTCTTAACTGCTTTAAAAATTAGAAAAATGACATATTCTCTTTTAGATTTTACTTCATTCTCATACAAGAAATAATGGCATGTTTTACCTTAAGATACTTACTTGTGAACATTAAGTTAAAAAAATGACTGGCTGCAGCAAGAACAACACGATGAGCAGGTATCTTTCTTTCCTGGACCATGAGGATCACGTCACACAGCGTTTTCTAATCAAAGGAAAAATACATAAAATGAAAAGAGGCTCACTAGCCTAGCTTGGCAATACATATTAAAAAGGTGCTTGCCAAATGCTTTATCTCTATTTTCTATTTAAAGCCAATCTTTTTCCACCACAGAATTTCTTTTGAAGACATATTTAGAAAGGACTTAGAGTCGCTGCCATGTAGTATAAAAATTTTGCACTGAGTTTTCCAACAGTCAAGAGGAAAGAAAAAGTTCCTCATAATCAGAAACAAGTCTACTAACCCTTCAGAGAAGTCTTTTTTTTTTTTTTTTCTGACACAGATTCTAAGACATTTCTCATGGTAAGCTTTTCTGAGGGAAATTCAATGACATCATGGCAGTGCCCCTGACACCCTGACAGTTTTTCAAACACAGCAATTAGTTTTTATGATTTATTTTCCATTATTTATCCTTGATGAAATTGAGAACATACACTGCATTTCCTAAGAAAGTAGCATTCACAGATCTAACTTGAAACAGAAACAGCTCAGAATACAGAGAGGAGATGAACTAAATGTCCTTTCAGCAATCTTTTATTAAATAACACTTCTCTCAAATGCACTTCTGATAGAAGCTGGATAGCAGCCAGTTTTAAATTCTGATTTCTGACCAACGTCAAAATAGTATCACCATAAGCTGCTTAAAGAAGGCAGCTCTGAGTAATACTTAATTAAAATGTGGGGAAAATGGAATAATAAAGAAAAAAATTTAAGGCTTACTAGAACACTTATAAATGAATATCAAGAAAAATAAATGTCTTTTTTGCCAAATAAAATCTTAATTTCTTAACGAAGTTAAAGACAAAATATAGAGATTAGGCTTACAGAAAACTTGGTGTATACAATGTATTAAAGACTGTCCTAGGCACTGGGAATATGAGGCAAATAATATATTCAGAGTAAAAAAAATATCGCTTACAAATCTAAGATTGGCTTCATGGCTCAGAGGATTTGCATTTTGCAAATTTTAAGTATTTTACTAAAACTGTTAATATAGTTTCTGATAGATAAATCTCTGTTATTCTTATTGTATTATTTTGTGAAGATAAAATAAAATAATAATGTTTAGAATGAGAGAGAAAATAAGCCTCAAATAGCAGACTAGGAAATGAACAAAATTTCACTTTTACAGCTTATTTGAAGATTTTCAAATAAGGCCTAGTATTGACTATTGCTTAAAACTTATATGCAGGTTTATAACTAAAGCTATTTTTATTCTCATAGTGTCTTGAATTTTTAAATTTTATTTCATTTGGGGAGTGGGTACAGAGGCAGATCTCTCAGGTGATTTTGCTACATACTACACCAAAAAATACCAAGCAGCATAACCAAGTTAACTATTTGGTTACCACCAAAAAACAAGTGATCAAGTTGCCTTGGAGGTCAAAGGAGGGAGAGAAGGAGAGGGAGAAAGGGGTGGGGAGTGAAGAATAAAGATGATAAAGCATCAAGCAAATCAGATTATATCAGATCATGGGGAGAAATCTATGGCTAGTGATGGAACTTCTATGAAACATAGGGTTAAACCAAAATACAGCAAAAACATCTCCAAGGCATACTCAACAACAGAGTTTATAAGTAGAATGACTTTATAGGCACTGAAGGAGGTTGAAGAAATGTAGATCTTTGTACAGCAACTGAGTTTTAGTCTAAGATTAATGTCCAGCTGGATATTAATGGTTGGAGGGGTGGAGAAAATAAGTAGGAAGAGTCTTTTGTATCCAAATGGTACATTTATTTGCCTATACTACAATAGACTGATAATTTCCAATAAGAGATGGGACTGCCGGGTGCAGCGACTCACGCCTGTAATCCCAGCACCTTGGGAGGCTGAGGCGGGCGGATCACAAGGTCAGGAGATTGAGACCATCCTGGCTAACACAGTGAAATCCCGCCTCTACTAAAAATACAAAAAATTAGCCAGGTGTGGTGGTGGGCACCTGTAGTCCCAGCTACTCGGGAGACTGAGGCAGGAGAATGGCATGAACCCAGGAGGTGGAGCTTGCAGTGAGCTGAGATCGAGCCACTGCACTCCAGCCTGGGCAACAGAGCGAGACTCCATCTCAATTAAAAAAAAAAAAAAAGGATGGGACTGACCTATAGTGAAAGGCCCCTCCTGTTATTAATAAGCTAAAGAAAGGTATATCCACAGACAAGAAATGGGGGCTGGGTGTGGTCGCTCACACCTCCAATCCTAGCATTTTGGGAGGCCAAGGCAAGTGGATTGCTTGAGCCTAGGAATTCGAGACCAGCCGGGGCAACATGATGAAACTCTGTCTCTACAAAAAAAAATACAAAAATTAGCCAGGCGTGGTGGTGTGTGCCTGTAGTCCCAGTGACTGGAGGTGGGGGTGGTGCTGAGGTAAGAGGATCACTTGAGCCCCAGAGGTGGAGGTTGCAGTGAGTTGTGATTGCATCACTGTACTCCAGTGATATCATTATAACAAAGAGACATCTGCACCCCCATGTTTACTGCAGCACTATGCACAACAGCCAAGATATAGAGTCAACCTAGGTGTCCAGTGATAGATGAATTGATAAAGAAAATATGGTATATATACACCATGGAATACTATTCAGCCATAGCAAAGAATGAAATCTTGTCTTTCACGGCAATGTGGATGGAACTGGAAGACATTATGTTAGTTGAAATAAGCTAGGAACAGAAAGTTAAATGCTACATGTTCTCACTCATATGTGTAAGCTAAAAAGGTTGATCTTATCCAAGTAAAAAGCAGAACAGAAGATACTAGAGGCTGGAAAGGGTAGAGGGAAGGGGAGGCGGAAGGAGGGATAGAGAGAGGTTTGTTAAAGGACATAAAATTACAGCTAGATGGGAGGAAAAAGTTCTAGTATTCTATATCACTGTAGGATGACTAGTTAACAGTAATAGATTCAGGCTGGGAGCAGTGGGTTACACCTGTAATCCCAGCACTTTGGTAGGCTAAGGCAGAATTGCTTGAAACCAGGAGTTCACGGCCAGCCTAGGCAACATAGTGAGACCCTGACTCAACTAAAAATAAAAAATTAGCCAGGTGTGGTGGCACATGCCTATAGTCCCAGCTACTTGGGAGGTTGAAACGGGAGGATCACTTGAGCCCAGGAGTTTGAGGTTGCACTGAGCTGTGATCATGCCACTGCACTCCAGCCTGGGTGACAGAGGAAGACCCTGTCTCTAATAAAATAATAATAATAAATATTAGATTCTAGAAAGAAGATATTGAATGTTCCCAACAAAGAGAAATAAGTGTTTGAGAGAATGGATATGCTAATTAGCCTGATTTGTTCACTACACATTATATGCATTGAAACATCACTACATTCTGTATACATACAACTATTATTTGTCAATTAAAACAAAAAAAATTTTTTAAGAAATCAACAGCAGACATCACATGTAATAGTGAAACATCAGACATGTTCTCATTTCAGTCTTGAAACAAGGTATATGGGGCTGGGTGTGGTGACTCATGCCTGTCATCCCAAACACTTTGGAAGGCCGAGGTGGGCAGATGGTTTGATCTCAGGAGTTCAAGGTCAGCATGGGCAACATGGTAAAACCCATCTCTACCAAAAATACAAAAACATAGCCAGGTGTGGTGGCACGCATTTGTGGTCCCAGCTACTTGGGAGGCTGAGGTGGGAGGATCGCTTGAGCCCGGGGGCAAAAGGTTGCAGTGAGCCGAGATTGTGCCATGGCACTCCAGCCTGGGTGAGAGTGAGACTCAAAAATAAAATAAAATAAATAAAATAATAATAAAATAAAACAAACCAGGTATACAAATCCTTGTCATTACTGTTATTCAACCTTGCTCTGGAAATCTTAGCCAAATTAGTAACACGATAAAGATAAATCAACTTACACTTATAGAAATAACAAGAAAAGTCAGTAAAATGGCCAGACACAAATAAGATAAATATGGAAACACAATTAGCTATCTTGTATGAGAAATAAGCCATAAAGAAACACAAATGAGAAAAAAATCCCAAGTCATAGAAGCAACAAAATAATTAAATATTGAGAAACAAAAAAAAATGTGAGGGATATTCATTAAGTGGCAATTTGATATATGACAAAGATACCATTTCAAAAATGTAGTGAGAAGGTGGAGAACAGGACATGTTTAGGGCAGTGAAACTATTCTGTAGGATATTGTAATGGTGTATACATGTCATTATACATTTGACAAAACCTGTAACATGTGCAACACAGAGTCAACCCTAATGTAAACTATGAATGTTAATAATATGTGACAATATTGGGGGCTGGGCACAGTGGCTTACCCCTGTAATCCCAGCACTTTGGGAGGCTGAGATGGGTGGATCACTTGAGGGGTTTGAGACCAGCCTGGCCAACATGGCGAAACCCTGTCTCTACTAAAAATACAAAAATTAGCTGGACGTGGTGGCGCACGCCTGTAACCCCAGCTACTCAGGAGGCTGAGGCATGAGAATCGCTTGAACCCAGGAGACAGAGGCTGCAGTGAGCAGAGATCGTGCCACTACATTCCAGCCTAGACAACAGAGCGAGATTCTGTCTCAAAAAAAAAAAAAAAAAAAAAAGGAACAATATTGACTCATCAATTGTAACAAACATACCACACTAATGCAATATGTTAATGATAGGGGTAACTGTGTGTAGAGAAGGAGGTGAGGGAACAAATGTAAATACTATACTTTCTGCTCAATTTTTCTTTTTCTTTTTTGAGACAGGGTTTTGCTCTATCATCCAGGCTGGAGTGCAGTGGTGCAATCTCGGCTTACTGCAGCCTCGAACTCCTGGGCTCAAGTGATCCTCCCACCCCTCGTCCCAAGTAGCTGGGACCACAGGCGTGTACCACCATGCCTGGCTAATTTTTTTTATCTTTTGTAGAGACGAGGTCTCACTGTGTTGCCCAGGCTGGTCTCCAACTCCTGGATTAAAGCAATCTTACTACCTTGGCCTCTCAAAGTATAGGGATTACAGGCATGAGCTACCACACCTGGCTCAAATTTTCTATGAAATTAAAACTGCTCTTAAAAAAAAAGTCTAGGAAATAATGTGATAAGAGATCAGATAATCAAAAATGATATTGAGATAACTTAATCATTTAAGGAACCATGAGATTCCTCACTCATAATGTATTCCCTCTTCCCCTGGGAAGGTAAGTACTGAGAAGGAAGTTTCAGTCTCCATCCATCACATGTGGAAGAGTGAATACAGGATGAACAAGAGTGTGGCAGAGGACACCGACAACAGATAGCCAGGCAATCTGGCTCATTCTTCTTTCCTAGGTCTGCCCCAAAAGTGGGACATCAATCATCGGGGCAGGGTTGCTCCTCTGGCAGGAGAGGACTGTTCCTGCTCATCAGCTGCTCTGCCTCAGACTGGGTGGGTAAGTTTAGTTTAGGGAAGAAAGAATAGAAAGCCCAATTTAATGCTCAGGTCAATGTCCTATAGTTAGAACTAGTAGTGACGGGTCCTCAAATATGTATGCACAGATACTCAACGCGTCATAAAGAAAGAAACTTTGGTGCTGCTTTAGTGCCTGCAAGATTTGGGGGCTTTTACAGGAAGAATCCTTTGGTTCTAGTAAAGGCTCACCTCAGAAGAAGCAGACATTTTAGGCATCTGTTGGTATCATGACCTTTTGCTCTCTATCAAGTTTACTCGACAGGATTACAAAAGGCAGTTGGGTCCATGTAAGTGCTAAAGCACTGTATGAGGATTAGCTTTTAATCACATGTGCTGTCATTAGTAAGAGGCATGCAGTCAACTGCCCCACGTTCTATTCTTTGTTATATCCCAAAGTAAAGACTGAGGAATGACTAACCTTTAGATTTATGTGGCTTGTCAAGAAGGTTCTGCAATCAGTCCCTCCCAGCATGATATCAAATTGGCATTGAGTATAAATCCCTGAGCAGATTGTAGATTCAACTACAGCTGGGTGGTAGATTTAAATCACTGAAAACATAAAGGGAAATGAGGCCCTTATTAGATGGGGTAAATAATTTTCTTGGATTAGTTACTAGAAAAGCTTCAATAAAGCAATAATAAATGCAAAGGCTAAGAAACATTAAAAAGACTTCTCTAGAAATCACATTTGTCAGAAAAGCAGAGAAAAACAGGATTGAACTTAAACACATACACAATTAGAATAAGGCAAGTGGGATAATGAAGGAAAAACAAAGGAAGATACCTAGACTAAGCAGAAGGAAAAGAGGGACTGCCTTCCTTAAGGGAAACATATGCCAGGTCAGGCCAAACAGCTTTGCAAAGGAAAGGAGACTTTGGCATAACTGCCCTTTAAGAGCTGGGACTAAGAAAAAAAAGCTATTTTTGCTATTTATTCAAGGAAGGTGTTATGGACCAAACAGGAATAGAAGAAGAGAAGTAAGAATTCAGGAGTAGGTTAAAACAGTTCTCTCAGAAAGGCCTGGATCAGCACTTTGGGAGCCAAGGCATGTGGATCACCTGAGGTCAGGAGTTCAAGACCAGCCTGGCCAACATGGCGAAACCCTGACTCTACTAAAAATACAAAAATTAGCCAGGCGTGGTGGTGCGCGTCTGTAATAGCAGCTACTCAGGAGGCTGAGGCAGGAGAATCACTTGAATCCGGGAGGCAGAGGTTGCAGTGAGCTGAGATCATGCCACTGCACTCCAGCCTGGGTGACAGAGCAAGACTTGATCTCAAAAAAAAAAAAAAAAAAAAGGCCTGGCTCTAGGAAAATTTTATGATTCCTCTTAATGCTAAAGATATTAAGAGAAAATTAGAGGATTTCTCTTAAAGAATAGGACAACTATAATAGGCCATTACAATCAAGTTCAGACAGATTTGAAAAGGAGAAAGATCAGCAAGAGTATTTCTTGCATTATTAAGTAATTTTCAAGGTGATATTGCTGGGAAGACAGGTGTGGTATTTGCTATATGGCATATGGTATATAGTGGAACTGAGAAGTTTGTGGAATTAAGACTGTAAGGGAGAGTACTAGATCACATTAAAGTAAGTCAAATAACCCAAAAGTAGTCCAGCTCTAAGTTATATGCTAGACATCCCCACAATTAGAATTACCTTTCTGAGAGTAGTGACGGCTGGCAGTAGCTGAGCTAATTCTGAACACATGTGCTCTCTTATTTTCCACTAGGGGAAGTTCTGTAGGAAAGGCATTAGAGGAATATGTATGCAAGCAAAACAAACACCAAAATCATAAGGAAAAGAAAAAGAAAGGTATTCTAATCTAAAAAGGTCAGCTACCTGATGTAGAAAGGAAAAGATCCAACTTAAGCAGGTTAACAAGTCAGCTGAGGCTGCCTGAAAGAACAGATGTACCATAGAGGAAAATGCAACACTAGAGACATAGCCCATTTTGACACAAATAGGTGACAGAAAGGAACATGTCTGCGCTGCTGCTGAGTTTGCAAGGCCTAGAAATTTCAAATACTGAGGAAAAGCAAGGTTTTGAGGAGCATGCTGTAAGGGCCATATTGGTCCCTGTGGGACCACGGGCCTTAAAGGAATGTTAAAGGCCATTCTCCAGCTGAGACAAATGGAGAGGAAAGGAGGACAAACCCCTCCAAGAGACAGGATTCATAGATACAAGGAATTTCACAGCATGACAGGATCTTAATGGGCACACAAAGGTGCAGAACAATCAGGAAGCTCAGAATTGTAAGGAATGCAAGGCCACGAACTGTGCTCTGCAGAACTGCTGGCTACAAATGTAAATCACTCTCCTCTCAAAAATGAGAGAAGGCTTTGTCATTAGATAGAACTCAATCATTTCAGCATTAGGTTGCCAGGAACATAGGGTTCAAAAAAGATATCAAAATTAAGCTTTAAATGTGCAGGATGGATAATAGGGAAAAAAGGGAAACTCTATGATACCTGGTAGCTGAGTATTATCACCCTGGCAAATCTCTAACAATTGTCTAAGAAAAAGAATGAGTCCTGGCCGGTCGCAGTGGCTCACTCCTGTAATCCCAGCACTTTGGGAGGCTGAGGCCGGCAGATGACGAGGTCAGGAGATCGAGGACATCCTGGCTAACATGGTAAAACCCCGTCTCTACTAAAATACAAAAAATTAGCCGGGTGTGGTGGTGGACGCCCGGTAATCCCAGCTGCTCGGGAGGCTGAGGCAGAAGAAATGCTTGAACCTGGGAGGCAGAGGTTGCAGGGAGCCGAGATCACGCCACTGCACTCCAGCCTGGGCGACAGAGCGAGACTCCATCTCAAAAAAAAAAACAAAACAAAAAAAAACCCAAAATGAGTCCTATGCCAGAGAAGCATCAATATACGTTGAATAAATCTCTTCTATAGATGGTAAACAGTGCCCCTATAAGCATGGAAGATTCCTCCCAACTGAGTTTAGCCCTAGAGTCTATAGATTACAGAAAGCTGATTCAGACTGGCAAGCCAAAAGCCAAGATTGTTATGTTTTCTTTGAAAACCCTCTGTTCCCCAGAAACCAAAGTTTATATTCTGTTTTTGGCTGCGAAAAATAATGTGGGTTAGGACTGTATAAATAAAATGTCAACATCTGGGCTGTTTGGTATAGAGATGAGAGATCTTCTTATATCAATCCTAGGGACGTTCTAACATACCGGAAAGTGTGGCATCAACTACCTTGAAATTGGACAAATTCAGCTTTGGAGGTGCTAAGCTAACTAAATCCATTCCAATGGAAGCCAGCCCACATTGCAGCTGCTGAAGAAGCTACCCTGACTGTACCCAAACACTCAAGCAAACGCTTTCTGGCTGACTAAACTGAACAGTGTAAGAAACCAGGGTGAGCACATATTTGGAATTCAATTGCCTTTCATTTTAATTCAGAGGAAGAGCATAGATGTTGGAATTTAATCATGAGAGGGCTCACAACAGTCAGATTTGGGAGATTCTGTGTTGCTAATACAGAATTATATGGAGTGCTTTAGGCTGTCATTTGGTTCACCACAGAACATCTAGAGAGCTATGACACCTTGGCTTAGAAAAATTTGAGATGGGAAATAGAAGTGAATTGCCAGCCTGTAGTATCTCAAGGCCTGGTGTTAATAGTTATCCACCCACTTCAAAGCTTTCTTGGGTAAAAATTTAAATAACCTCTTAAGCTGGTCTTTGGATGATACAAAAAAGAACAGTTATTGGTAGAGGAAAGCAGCCACATAAGCATTTAAGATAGAACAAAGCATTCCCTGAGCTAGTAAGAAAATAGACCAAAAGACAAGGCAAACTTGGAAAAAAGAACTTACAGCTACTTGGTCCAGCTACTTTGTGCTGGAGTTTGGGGTGGGGCTTCGGTGCCTGAATTCTATCATTCAGCCCACTGAGATTCTCAACTCAGGTTGTTTATATAAGGAAGTATCAATAACCAAACTAGACATAAGAAGATGCACTTTTGACTGAAGGGCAAGTACTTGTTAATCTCCCATATGCAGTGCTTCTCTCATAAAACAAAGTTGGAAAATGAGGCTTTGCTTGATAAGGCAAACTTTAAATTGCCCCTACATATCCCAATAATCTAAATTTTGGAAGCTGCACAGTCATATGTCCTATATGGGAAAAATGAGAGATGGTTTGGCCCAAACCCAGCTTATGGAGTCCATCATAACACATACCTTACCTGTCCTACTCAGCAGATGGATTCCTTAAATACAACAAGGTAGCTCTCAACAGAGTAACTTTACCATTAATAAAACAACAGTGTCTTCAGTTCTAACTTAATTAGATTAGCAATTCCTCTCTCATTTGACAAAGTGAGGAAGTGAGGTAGATACGAGCTCAAGATGCCTCATTTCCTTTCAGCTTCTTACATTCGTGCTTTTCAAGCTTCTTTTTTATGTGGCAGAATTCATTCTCAAATAAGCTAATCTGATATAATTTATATAGACAGAATGGTCTCTATGTAGCAAGAATTAACAGCCCGGCAACCAAAAAATGGAAGAGGCTCCCTTCAATATTTGGGGGTTTTTTTTGAGACAGAGTTTCGCTCTTGTTGCCCAGGCTGGAGTGCAATGGCACAATCTCGGCTCACAACAACTTCCGCCTCCTGGGTTCAATCGATTCTCATGCCTCTCAGCCCCCTGAGTAGCTGGGATTACAGGCATGCGTCACTCGGCTAATTTCTGTATTTTTAGTAGAGACGGGGTTTCACCATGTTGGCCAGGTTAGTCGTGAACTCCTGGCCTCAAGTCATCTGCCCGCCCCAGCTTCCCAAAGTGCTGGGATTACAGGCGTGAGCCACTGTGCCCGGCCTGGCTCCCTTCAATATTACACTTAATGATTCACTTACAAAAATTTTGCTTCTAATCTCAGCAATTAGTCTTTCTGCTAGTGGGTTCTGTTAGTTTAGAGATTTGGAGGCCCAAAAGAAAAGTGATTCCACCAAGTGATAGAAAAATGTTTCCATGGGAATGAAAGTTAAGACTGTGACCTGCCTATATTAGCCTCCTCATTTTTACCTCCTCTTCAGGTAAAAAGAACAAAAGACAGGGCTTTGAAGGCTAGCTTAATATTCAACGTAAGTTCATGACAATGTCAAAAGAATCTTCAAAAATACTGACAGCCATAATACCATTTCTATTCTTCGCAAAGACTACATTCCTCAACCTCCAGCTTTGCCTTCTTACTCCTTCATTTTAGCAGATGATCTCATTCTATTTTTCTTTTAGAGAAAAGAGAAATCACTGGATAGAAACTCCTTCATTCTTCTGATTCCAAACACACCTACTATCAATCCCCTCCTTCTTCCCACTTCTTATGGAAGAGGAACTGCCCCGCCACCCCTGTCTGAGATTAATCACATTTGCTTTGGATCTCATATCAGGAATTATCTATTAATTGCCCACTCTGTCTCATATATATCCAACCTCTACATCTCTTTTTCCCACTAGTTTTTAAAGACACCTATATCTTTCCCATTTAAACAAATAAAACCCAGCAACCTTCGTTTGACTCCCTCTCCCTTCAAGGCCAAATTTCTCAAAACAGCTGCCTGAATTTCCTCATATTCTACTCACTTCAGCTTACATTAATCTGACTCCCATTTGTCTGCCCATCAAAATAAGTCTTACTACAGTCAACAAACCACTCTGTGTTGCTATGTCCTACTATAAGTATTTTTAGTTTTAATCTTATTCTGATCTTTTACCAGCTTTAAAAGTTGCAGTCCTCCTGTGAATACAGTGCTTTAGACCATTTGGCCATCCTGACTTGCTGGGAAGGAGAAACAATTTCTTCCCAATTTTCGAAACTCTCATTTTTCTCCTATTCTTCTGGTGATTCCTTTGTTATCTCCTCCATAGGCCCATTTTCTATCCTTTATTCTGGACTCTTGACTCTTCACAGCTTCAATGAAGAAGTTATCTTCTATATGCAGATAATTCACAAATGTATACATCTAACCCACAACTTTCCAGACCTGTCAATTTGTCATATATACTTCAGTGTCACAATGATATCACAAATTAAACACATCTAAAACACAAATTATAATCCTTTCCCCAATGCTTTGATCCTTTTCCAATACCTCCTTTCTCAGTGAATAGTGTCATCATCCATTTAGTTATGCATTCCAGAACCCTAGAGATCATAAGTGACACCTTATGCTGAATCCCTCAACATCCAATCATGTACCAGCATCACAATACAAATAGCTAACACTTACTGAGATGTTACTTGTTATCAGGTCGTATTTTAAGTTATCTTAATTTGGTTACCTAATTTAGTTATCACAACTACATACGGCAGTTATCATCACCAAGTCCTGTTGATTTTATTATCTTTTTAATCTATCACTTTTTCTTCATTGATGTTGCTTATGGCTGCCACTGTCATCACCTCAGTCCAAAGGACCATCATGTCTCACTGGACTACTACAGCTTCCTATTTCGTCTGCCAGCAAGCACTCTGAAAACTCTTTAATTCATTTACCACAAAGCAGTAAGTCTTTTTTTTTTTTTTTTTTTGAGACGGAGTCTCAGTCTGTCTCCAGGCTGGAGTGCAATGGTGCAATCTTGGCTCACCACAACCTCTGCCTCCCGGGTTCAAGCAATTCTCCTGCCTCAGTCTTCTGAGTAGCTTGGACTACAGGCACGTGTGACTATGCCTGGCTAATTTTTTGTATTTTTAGTAAAGATGGAGTTTCACCATGTTAGCCAGACTGGTCTCAAACTCCTGACCTCAGGTGATCCACCTGTCTCAGCCTCCCAAAGTGCTGGGATTACAGGTGTGAGCCATTGTGCCAGGCCAAGTCATCTTTTTTAAAGAAGAAAACACCCCGTCTCTACAAACATGCATGCACATGCACACAAACATGCATACACAGATTTTAGAATAAGGGCAAATCACCTAACTTGACTTATGAAGCTATGCATGGGCAGGTCTCTAGCTACTTCGCCAGTTTCATCTAGAACCATCGTCCGCCTTATGTTCTGTGCTCCAATTACACTGACCTTTAATCAGTCTCGAACTTGCCATTCTATAATAAAGTAGGTCTCCAACTCAGAGCCTCTGAATATGTTGTTCCCTCTACTTGAGTCACTCTTCCCTTTTCTCTTTACCTAGTTAACACCTACTCTTATTTCAGCTCTCAATGACCATTTCCTTAGAGAAAACTTCCTGATGGTCAAATTACCCACCCATATGCCCTCGTTGTACCATGTTATTCTCCTGTGTAATACCTACCACTGTTGCAATATTACATTTATTTGTGTGATTACTTGACCAATGTCTTGCTTTTCTACTAGCCTATTAACTACAAGAGGATTGGGACTGTCAGGGTTTGCTTATCATTGCAACCCCAGAATCTAGCAAAATGTTTAGCATACAGTGGGTTGTCAATAAGTATTCATTTCAATGAATGAACTTGGAAGCCAAATTGAACTAGAGTAATAAATAAATAGTAAGTAAGAAAATGTAGTGAACCGCATGTTCTCACTCATAGGTGGGAATTGAACAATGAGAACACATGGACACAGGAAGGGGAACATCACACTTCGGGGACTGTTGTGGGGTGGGGGGAGGGGGAAGGGATAGCATTAGGAGATATACCTAATACTAAATGACGAGTTAATGGGTACAGCACACCAATATGGCACATGTATACATATGTAACAAACCTGCACATTGTGCACATGTACCCTAAAACTTAAAGTATAATAATAATAAAATTAAAAAAAAAAAACAAAAGAAAACGTAGTGAATTTACCCAGCTTTTCATCTTAATGGGGGGAGAGAAGTATTTAGAGGGGTATGTTGAGATTAAGAATGGGTTTGCTGGTTGTTTGGTTCAAAAGCTGGAGAGGTTAAAACAAGCTTAAGTGCTAATAGCAAGAATCCAGCAAAGAAGAAAAGTTAAAGATGCTCAACAAAGATGGAATAACCAACAGTATAATACTTCTGAGGAGCCCAGCATCCAGGAAGCCAAAGCCTAGGTAGAAGTACTGGCCTTAGAAAAAGCAGCAGCATCTCCATTGTAGCAGGATAAGAGGAGAAAAGGGAAAGTGTCAAAATAGGTTTAGAGATCTGGTGGTAGAAAGTGAAAAGGTAGACAGTTCTAGACTAATGACTTCTATTTATCTATGGTGTCAAAAGAGGGTGATCTGCTGAAAGTGAGGATCTACAGAAAGGACTCAGATTGGAGGAAAATAGTAAAACAAAAAGATTGCTCACCGGCACTGATAGTCTAGTGGAAATTAGTGGCCAAGCACTTACTTGGCAGAAGTTGCCCAGTGAGATATTTTCCAGCTGTGCTTGGAGCCTTGCACAAAGAAGGTAATCAGTCATCAATACTCAAGTTTGCCAGATGGACATGAAAAAGGGACAGAGGGTCAAGAAAACTGGGGCACTGGAGAGACAGTGGAGTGACAATAGCTTCTAAGCTGGACAGACAGAAAAAGAAAACAGAAAACAGTAAAGTACAGGAAAAAGAATAAGAAGGTCTGGACGACTGGAATTGTCAATGAAAGTTAAGAGAATTAAATGAGACAAAGCATGTAAAACACTCTGCAGAGTGGCTGGAACAGAGTTATAAGTGCTCAAGAAGTCTTATTATTACCAAGGGTTTAACACTGAAGGTTTAGATTATTCACAAGAGAACCTAAAGATAATGACATGTAGTAATTTACAGTCAGACAGATGAGAATACAGAAGCAAAGTCATTTTAGCCGGAAGGTGAGCCCAGTTAACTGCCCAGTATCTAATTGTGAAATCAGCTCTGTAGTTCTCTCACATAACTCTCAATAAGGACTTTAACATAAGCTTTCAAGTTCCAATTATGCTTTAATTCATTTAATGTGGAGAAACTATAAACTATGGTGGTACTCAGGAAGGTCTTAAAACATCTTCCTCCAATGTTAAGAGACTCCTGGACTTCATTAACACAAAAGAAGAGTATGGCAACAGCAATGTGCATGTGCAATAGCGACTGTGACCCAGACCTGCCTTGTAAAGCCTCTATTTTACATATCAGGTAATAACATTAATCTAAGCAAAAAGTTAAAGAAATAAATGAAAAGGTACTCAATCCAATTAAATAAGATGCTCCTATACACCCAGTTAGAATGGCTAAAGTGATAAGACTGACAACATCAAGTGATGGCAAGGATGCGGAGCAAAAGCCTCTCTCACACACAACTGGCAGAAGCGTAACATGGTACAATCACTTTGGAAAACTACACGACGATATCTTTTAAAGCTGAAGGTGGTATAGCTTATGACTCAAAAATTCCTGTTTGGTATTTCCCAACACAAATATTAATACATACATATGCATACCAAAAGGCATGTACAAAGTGTACAAAAATGTTCATAGTAGTACTAGTCTTAATAGTTCCAAACTAGAAATAACCCAAATGTTCATAATGATAGAATGGATAAATTGTGCTATATTCATTCAATGGGATACTATATACCACAAGGATGAAGTAGCGCTACACACAGCACAGATGAATCTCACAAACAATGTTGGCTTTAAGAAAACAAAACACAAAAGTTTATGCCATATGATTACATTTATATAAGTTCAAACACAGGAAAAACCCACTTTTTGCCGATGTGCTGCAGACTTTCATGAATGCACCACACACCAAAGACAGAACAAAGAGCTCCTCTTAATAACAGGGGTGCACAGTGCCCTTAGAAGATGGCATGGCATGGTATTTATCAATGGCTGCTTCTGCTCTAACTTCGATGGTTACAGAGTTAGAATAGTTGTTACTACTGTGGGGTTGGTGACTGAGAAGGGCATAAGGGGGGACCTCTGGTGTACTGGTCATGTTCTCGTCTTGTTGGTGGGATGTGCACTTTGTAATAATTGAGCTATACGTTTATGATTTGTGCCCTCTTATATGTATCCCATACTTCGCTGGAGAGTTTACTTAGAAACAAAAGGCTAGAAATGACAAAAACAATGTAGGAAAAGGCTTTAGAAGAAGCCGAGGCGGCTGGCTCTGCAGAATCCCCTTTTGCCTCTATGTATAGAATCAGCCACTATACTACAGAGAGATGGAATGACCTAAATCATGTTATCTAAAATAACAAAATGAAATAATGAGACAGCAGGATTGGAATTGAGGTATGCTAATCTCACAATGTTCTCAAATTCTTGAAGGAATGTTTCTGGATGTTTACAGAGGGGTCCTTGTCATCTAGGCACTCATTATCCTGATCCTTAAAGCAATGAGATTGTAAAGGGATGCAAAAGTAGTCATAACACAAAAATATTTACTAAAGAACAAGAGCACTTATAAAGTTGGTCCTCACTCAAACATTCCTCCTCTGGCTCAGACCAGCCACTGTTTCTGCCAATTCCCATCAACTGCCCTTGTCAGTCATTCTTGGTCAATTGTTTCCTGTGTTATGATGTTAAACAGGACAATACAATATAACCATAATGTAAATCAATTGCGAAGTGAAACTGCACATCTTGCAAAAGATGCATGATTCCATGAAGTAGATAAAAGTGCTATTGGAGAACTGTTTGAATCACATGCCAAACCACTGACAACAGGAGAACCTGGCAGATTAAGGTCAGTTAATCATTGTGGAGGGGACCCCTGGTTGTTCACCAGGTAACCATTTTTTCCTTCCTACTCAGTAACAGAACCCTGATTTTTCAGTAATTGTACTTCTATTGTGACGGTAAATAAGTGATGTTAATATACTCCAAAGCTAAGAAATGTGAGTCAATTTTTAAATCCAAAGAGCTAAACGGACAGTCTCAGATAATCCTCTCCTCCTCAAGTAAATATTTGCTGCTGCAATCCAGTTTCACCCTATTTAGGGATTAAGGCAATGCTTTACAATGCTATGATCCACGAATGAAAACATATATTCGAGGGAGTGGGAGGGAACCTAATGAGTCTTCAACGAGTTTAAGCCCTGGTAAACTATGTTCAACTACCATTACAGGCAGGCAATAGCTAAATGTACCAGCAATTTGAAGTCTGTGGTATTGTAGATACAAAAAGGTTTACATGAAAGGAACATGAATTTGAAAATAGATACATGAAAGTAAGTTACATAAATTAACGAATTCAGGCATTCACAGTACTTCAGCACAAAGGCCAGGAAAGATTTAAAAGCATTCCCATAGACTGCACTGGTGCACTGTAGCAGGAGCTGGTGAACGAAGACAAAATCCCTGCAGTCAGCGTTTGCTTATAGAAACCAGAAGTTAATATCTTCATAAAAATCTTAAATTCCTCTACTGTTGCCCATATTCCCAGCAGAACCACCAGACAAAGCAAACTAGGTTTTGCAGTTACACATAACTCACATCCTGCTTTGTCCTCTTGAAACAGGATCCCAGTCAACAAAACCCAAACATTCCCACAAATCTACTTAGATGTGTATTATCTATAAATAAAGCTTACAGAAAGGAAAAAGTGACTTTCTATGCTTATCGGTATAGATGTTATGGAATTAAAAAAAAAAATAAAGCCTCTTTGTTTCACCTTCGCCAGCGTTAAAATCCGTTCTTTTCATAACCCACCTTTCGCCGATGTGCTGCAGAATTTCACGAATGCACCACACACCAAGGACAGAACAAAGAGCTCCTCTTAATAACAGAGGCGCACAGTGCCCTTAGAAGATGGCATGGTATTTATCGATGGCTGCTTCTGCTCTAAATTAGCACGAACAGGAGGACTCCTCTTCAACTAGCTCCACCGGGGAACACAGGAGGGGGCGGGGATCCTTATTTAAGAGCAGCTGATTTCAGGCCAGCAACTCTCCTCCCTTTGGGGGCTTCGGTTTGGGCTATGCCAACGGGTTTCTTCACACAAGATCTCACGACACCTTAAAACGGCTCGCCAATGGAAGGATCCTCGCCCCACAAAGAGATAACTAGGGCAGAGCTGTTACACAACCGATACCCGACGGCGAAAGCCAGCCTGAGGAGTCCCCCAGGAGTCTGACTTGGGAGCTACATCCTCGGCAGACGAGAAGCACTTTTGCTCGAGAATTGTTTTACGCGCCCCTCTACCAACTGCGGAATCGCTCGCCTGCGAAAACGGAAGGAGGGGCGAGGACAGAGAAAGAGGGGCGCGATCCACAGGGCGCGGGGTTCGACCCCGGGAACCAGGGGCCCGAGCCCCGGACCACCTCCCACCGTCGTCCGTCACTCCCACAGAGGCGGTACCTGTTTCCGCATGTTATTCATGACGCCCATGAAACCCGCCAACAATTTAGCTTCTTCCCGAGCAGCAAGTTTCTTCTCGGTCTTCTTCTTGCTGCTCTTCTCCACCCCAGAGGCTGCCATCCTCCCTCAGCTCGGTTCACGCCCGGGGCTCGCCGGGCCGGGCGAGGGGTCGCACTCTCTGGGCACACTGGGGATTCTATCGACCAAACACGGCGATCGGCAGTGCAGCTGCAGCGCCCAGCTCTGGAACGCGCGGCAGGCAGCGGTGGCTCGGCCACTGCCGAAAGACAAGGCCGGGCGGCCCCCTTAGAAGCGCTCAGGGAGCGACGCTACCAACTGGGCTGCTTCCCCGGGCAGAACCCGAGCCCTGCCCAGGAGCCTGCGCACTTCGCGCAAGCAGGCGGGGGCACTATGAAGAGAGTCAGGGGCGGAGCCTGACACGTCACAGTGGCGCGCCGTTCCGAGCAATGAGACTGCAGGCACAGGTGCGGCCGGATTCTCTGTCGCTGTCCCGCGCTGAGTGAATTTTGCCTCGGAGCTGGTCCGAGGTCGCGCCTGCTCTTTTGTGTGCCCAAGGCAGATTTCCAGGTTTCGGTTACGTGATTATCTTTTTTTTTTTTTTTTTTGATAATTGGGCTGTGGAACATGCAAAGGTGTCTCCCATCAGTGTAAGGCTTCATGGGACAGGGTCGGTGTTCAGTGCAGTATCTGAGCCTGGTGTATGGTAGGCGCTCAATAAATATTAAATGATGAGAGGATATTACTGCAAGTTAAAGTCTTGTTACACGGAGCACAAGATTTATTTTCGTGGGATTCATAACGCTAGAGCACACAGTCCCGTTGGTGTCTCCTTGGCGTGCAATGAATGTCTGCCTAACTAGGCTGGCTTACTGTGTGTTTACAACTGAAATCAGTTGTCAGTCGGTTCTAGAAATCTTCAGTTAGGCTTCTCTAAGTGTTTTTACGGGAACACGGAACTCAATCACAGCCCTCATGGAAATGTTTTTTGTAACCATATTCTTTCTACTGTATAGTAATATACAGGATTATTTGAAATTGTACATTATTTAACATTATGAAAACTTTATATCTCATTGGTTTTCCTCCTCGGTCTATATAGGACTATACAGAGACATTTTATGTAAAATAATTTACACCATTGAGGCATTTTTTTTTTTTTTTGAGGCAGGGTCTCGGCCCTGTCGCCCAGGCTGGGGGTGCAGTGCAGTGGCTAATCATAGCTCACTGAAGCCTCAGCACTCCTGGGCTCAAGCAATCCTCCCATCTCAGCCTCCCAAGTAGCTGAAACTACAGGCGTGCAACACCACTCTGGGCTAAGTTTTAATTTTTAATTTTTTTTGTTGTTGTTGGTGGTGGTGATGGTGGAGAAGAGGTCACACTATGTTGCCCAGGCTTGTCTCGAACTCCTGGTGTTATGCAATCCTCCCGCCTAGGCCTCCCAAAGTGCTGGGATTACAGGAATGAGCTGCCAGGCCTGGCCCACAGTATACTTTTCTTGTTGAGGACAAACCGTATAGCATAATCCAGATGAAAGAGCAAGCTGTATATACGCCTCAGTTTTTACAAAAGAGTAAGATACTTATGCTCTGTACTCTTTATCTTTCTTCTATTAATCTAGAGGTTCTCAGATGTGCCTCTATTTTAACTAGTTGATTTGGGGATTTCAGGTGAACCCTGGCAATAGGAATAATTTATTGTTAATAAAATTAGAAATGAGAAAATTTTTCATTCACTTTATTAAATGACCCAGGACACTGAAGAAAAACAGAATAAATTTTTTTCTTTTTTTTTAATTGAAAAGAAGTAGAAATCTGTCTTCTAACTCTAAGGCCTTGGGAGATGAAGGATCCGTGATTCAAAGGCAGAAATGTAAGTGATGAAAAAGAATGCTGTCCTGTAATAAGGCAAAAAAGAAACGAGGAACAGCATCCTTAGTGCTTGATGTTAGAACAGTCTTTTTACATATTGCTGAATATAAAACATCAAAGTTCATGGAAGAGCCATAGGATTCAGAGCTCAAAGAGGCCACAGAGATTATATAGTACAGGGATTAAGCATGAGACTTTGCCTGGATGCAAAGTCAAACATCTCAACTTTCTAGTTGTGCAACTTTGGGCAAATTGCTTAACTTCTGTTATGCCTCAGTCTCCTTATCTGTGAAAGTAGAACCTACCACATGGAACTGGCGTAAGGTTTATAAAAATGCTTAGAGGGGTGCCAGCACAAGACACTTAAAATTACTTTACTGAGTTAATAATACACACATACTTCAGAGATATTTTGGGTTCTGTTCCAGACCACCACATAAAGTAAATATCGCAGTAAAGTGAGTCACACAAATTTTTTGGTTTCCCAAAACATATGCAAGTTATGTTTACACTATACTGTGGTCTATTAAGTGTGCAATAATATTATGTCTGCAAAAGCAATGCACATACCTTAACTAAAAAGTGCTCTGTTGCCAAAAAGTTGCTAATGATCATCTAAGCCTTTGCAAGTTGCAAGTTTTAAATTTATTTTTATTTTTATTTCTATTTTTTTAAGAGATGGAGTCTTGCTGTGTTCTCCAGGATTGAGTACAGTGGCTATTCACAGATGTGATCATACTACACTACAGCCTCAAACTCCCGGGGTCAAGCAGTCCTCCTGCTTCAGCCTCCTGAGGAGCTGGGACTACAGGCCCACATCACCATGCCCACTAGATTCACAGTCATTTTGCTTGTGGAAGGTCTTGCCTCAATGTTGATAGGTGCTGACTGATCAGGGTCAGGTTGCTGACTGATCAGAATGGTAGTTTCTGAATGTTGGGAATGGCTATGGCAATTTCTTAAAATAAGACAACAATGAAGTTTGCTGCATTGATTGACTCCATATCACAAAGGATTTCTCCATATCATGCAATGCTGTTTGATAGCATTTTACCCATAGTAGAACTTCTTTCAAAATTGGAGTCAATTCTCTCAAACCTTGTCTCTGCTTGGTCAACTAAGTTTATGCACTATTCCACATCCTTTGTTGTCATTTCAACAATATTTACAGAGTCTTCACCATGAATAGATTCCTTTTCAAACAACCACTTTCTTTGCTCAGCCATAAGAAGCAACTCTTCACCCATTCAAGTTTTATCATGAGATTGCAGCAATTCAGTCACATCAAATTCCACTTCTAATTCTAGTTGTTTTTCTATTTCCACCACATCTGCAGGTACTTTCTCCGCAGAAATTTCAAACCTCTCAAAGTCATCCGTGAGGGTTGGAATCAACTTCCAAATTTCTGTGAATGTTGATATTTTGACCTCCTCCTAATCACAAATGTTCTTAATGGCATCTAGAATGGTGAATCTTTTCCAGAAGGTTTTCTATGTGCTTTGCCCAGTTCCATCAGAAGAATCACTGTCTGTGGTAGCTCTAGCCTTATTAAATGTATATTTTAAATAATAACACCTAAAAATCAAAATGACTCCTTGATCCATGGGCTGTAGAATAGACATTGTGTTAGCAGTCATGAAAACAAGATTAATCTCATATAGCACCATTATAGCTCTTGGGTGACCACGTGCATTGTCAATGACCAGTAATATTTTGAAAGAACACTTTTTTTTTTGAGCAGTAGGTCTGAACAGTGGACTTAAAATATTCAGAAAGCTGTGTTGTAAACAGATGTGCTGCCAGCTAGGCATCGTTGTTCCATTTATAGAGCACTGGTAGAGCAGGTTTAGCATAATTTGTCAGGACCCTAGGATTTTTGGAATGGTAAATGGGCACTGGCTTCAACTTCAAGTCACCAACTGCATTAACTCCTAACAAGAAGAGTCAGCCTGTCCTTGAAAGTTTGAAAACAGGCATGGACTTCTCCTCTCTAGCTATGAAAGTCTTAGATGGCATCTTCTTCCAATAGAAGTTGTTTCATGTACATTGAAAATCTGTTGTTTGGTGTAGCCACCCTCTTTGATGATCTTAGCTAGATCTTCTGGATAACTTGCTACAGTTTCTACATCAGCACTTGTTGCCTTACCTTACACTTTTATGTTATGGAGATAGCTTCTTTCCTTAAACCACAGGAATGAACCTCTGCTATCTTCTAGATTTTCTTGGGCAACTTCCTTACTTCTTTCAGCTTTCATAGAACTGAATAGTGTTAGGATCTTGCTCTGGGTTAGGTTTTGGCTTAAGGGAATGTGGTAGCTGGTTTGATTTATTTAGACCACTAAAACTTTCTTCATATCAGCATTAAGGCTGGTTTGCTTTATTATCATTTATGTGTTCACTGGAGTAGCACTTTAAATTTCCTCCAAGCTTGTTTGCTTTTCATTCACAATGTGGCTGTTTGGTGCCAAGAGGCCTAGCTTCCCAGTCTTGGCTTTCAACATGCCTTCCTCACTAAGCATAGTCATTTCTAGCTATTTATTTAAAGTTAGAGATGTGCAACTCTTCTTTCACTTGAACACGTAGAGGCTATTGTAGGGTTATTACTTGGCTTAATTTCAATATTGTTGTGTCTGGAGGAATAGAGAGGCCTGGGGACACAAAGAGAAATGGGGAACAGCTGGTCACTGGAGCAGTGAGAACACACGCAACATTTATTGATTAAATTCGCTGTTTTATGGGCTCGGTTCATGGTGCTCCAAAACAATTATAATAGTAACATCAAACATCACTGTTCACAGGTCACCATAACAGATATAATGATAATGATAATAATAATAATGTTTGAAATATTGCGAGAATTACCAAAATGTGACTCAGAGAAACAACAAAGTGAGCACATGCTGTTGGAAAAATGGTACTGATAGACTTGATCCATGCAGGGTTGCCACAAACGATTAATTTGCAAAAAAAACAAACAAAAGAACATGCAGTATCTGTGAAGCACAATAAAGCATACTGCAAATAAAATGTGTGCCTGTCCTGTATTAACTTTGTTACTATTTAATCTAGCATTTCCCAAAATGTGTTTCTTGGAATACAACTAGTCTTATGATTCCCCTAACCTGAACTGGTTCTCTGGGAATGCACCCACAGGAGGATAGGTCCTTGGGTGATCTTGGCCAATCCAGCTCTCCCTGCAACTTGTAGTTCTCAGAATAACCGAGAATGCAACTTTCTGAGATAGAGAGGTAATGTCCAGAATAATCCATATTGTGTCCTTGTTCCTCCCAGAACAGGGTGTACTGCAGCGCTTGTTCTCAGTGATCCTAGTGCCACCTAGAGTATAAAACCCAGAGCACAGTGCTTTCAGTGTCCCTCAGCTGCAGTGGGATGTGGAGCACACACAGATAAGACCCTTTCCACACTCAGCAGCTTTCTTGAGCCTTAGAGGACTGGCTTGCTGTGGATCCTAGGCTTCTATTTATTCCTGCTGCTCATCTATCTGTGCATAGTAAATCTTTGTCTAGCCTGTGTGAGTGTTCTGTCTCTCTCACCAGACTCATGCGATTGGTAGAGAACCTTTGCGACAATTTTGGGAGACATGTAAAATATATCCTTGGTGAAAAATCCCAAAATATATTTGCATATTAAGTGTTTAGAGAAGGTTTTCTGTACCTATTACTTAAACCTATTGAACTTTTCTATAGTCCAGTACTTCTTGAAGTGTCAGCTTAGCCAATTCCCATTTTCTGTGAGTTGCTTACTCCTCTATTCACCCACAGGAGGGATTCCTAAAGCTGTACCTATTCTGTGGGACTTTACCTCTACCTGGTCTCAGTTTATTGGATTAAGGTTGAACACCTAAACCAAAGAGACCCAATTAATAAGCTGAAGTAAAGAGCATCATGTTCTCTTTGGACACTGGACAGATGGATGTTGATGAGCTTGTGTGCAGCACTTCTACTGGAAGTATGTACAAGGGGCTCAGCCAGCCAATTTGGACGGTGTATGTGATAAGCAGAGAAAGGCAGCAGTCTGCAGAGACTGCAGAATGAAAAAAAAAAAAAAAGCAGAAACCCAGAGAGAAATCAGACAAAAGACCAGGTGGTGGGCAGGGGTCTGGGGATTATCCAAGCTTAAAATTCAGGGTCTCTAAACTTGAACAGGCTGATTTCAAAGCTGTGGGCCTAGCAATGTGTTCACATAGCAATTTGGCTTTGTAAAATTTATAAAAGTAAGATATTTTAACCACAATAGCTTGAGTCTATTGTCTCATTTCACCCTGATTTTCCCTCTATCATACTTTTTTTTTTTTTTTTAACTATCTGGTGGTGTTGAAATTGCCATATATATCTTTGGGAACAAATCACAAATTGAACTGGGGATATATTTTTTGGCATCTAGTAGGATATATATTTGTAGATCACAGTTACTTCCATACAGTTAAGCTATTTCCAGCCCTTCTAATGTAAGAATGGCATTCAGGAATAGTCCCTAGTCCCACTGTGCCAACCCTATCTTGTGATGCCAAAGATGCAGGGCCTGAGATCTCCTAATATGTCTTACAGTAACCAGCACTGAAAGTATTTAAGTAGTGGAGGAGAAGCAAGTTTTAAACAGGTTTCATCAGCTAAGCCACAAGCTGGTCTATGGAAAATTCTTCAGTCATCAAATATGTAAAATTTTAAGCAGAAGGTTGGTACTCACTTCCAATCAGAAGTGGAAGGAATATATATGTCATGCATTTTTTTTTGAGACAGAGTCTCACTCTGTTGCCCAGCATGGAGTACAGTTGTGCAATCTTGGCTCACTGCAACTGCCACCTCCTGGGTTCAAGTGATTCTCCTGCCTCAGCCTCCCAGGTAGCTGGGATTACAGGTGCCTGCCACCATGCCTGGCTAATTTTTGTGTGTGTGTGTGTATTTTTAGCAGAGATGGGGTTTCACTATGTTGGACAAGCTGGTCTCCAACTCCTGACCTCTGGTAATCTGCCTACCTTGGCCTCCCGAAGTGCTGAGATTACAAGTGTGAGCTACCATGCCCAGCCAGTCGTGTGTATATTTTACAATATGACGTATGAATGATTAAGTGTGACCTCAACTCCCAGAAAGGTAAAATAAGGGCCTCTGAAAATCTACTCCTCCATAAAAGCAACAAGAACACTGGGAAATTGTCAAAATTAACTTTTTCAGATCGCTGGAAACTAACTAAAAGCTTATAACAATCCAAGAAGTAGTTATTTAAGACAAATGGCTGAATCTCATAACAATGAGACTTGAGGTGTTTTAACTCTTCCTAATCCCTTCTCACTCTCTCTAGCTTTATAGTAGCCTTAAAAACCAACAGCTTCACAACTATGGTAGCTGTGAAACCCACCAGCCCACTGTCATTGGAGAAGTCAGAACAGGTTAAGAGGTCCTCAAAAGCCTCATCCCTAGGGTATTTTTAGTGTTCAGCCTGTCTGGCACCTTACTGAAAAGCTCCGTTCTCAGGGCTTGTATTTATTTGACATGACTCAGAGCTCACTTTGTGCAAACAGCTCCGCCAGCAGGGAATTTGACAAAGACAATAAGCAGCAGTTGTTTAATATTGTAGCTGCCTAAGGCAGTATTGCCATTTAGGGCTAGCAAAATGCTGACCTAAACACTTAAATGGAAAAACTGAGTATATTAGTCAGGATTCTCCAGAGAAACAGAACCAATAAGATGAATGGATGGATGGAAAGATAGATAGATAGGTAGATAGATAGATAGATAGATAGATAGATAGATAGATAGATAGATGATACATACATACACACATGTATACATACATATGTCACAGGATCCTTAGGGTGTTGCTTCACCAGCCAGAAACCTCTGTGGCTAGTGGCACCTTCTGCCTGAATATTGCTTGCACCTGCTGGGCTCGTTTTGCCCGCTCGGCCTGGCAAGCTGTGCTCAGCTCAGGCTACCGGCCCGGATCCCACACCTGCCAACAGCAAACCAGGTTCAGAATGGTGAGGAGAGTGTGGGCCAGTGAGCGTGGGGTCCGGCCACTGTGCACAGCCAGGCAGGCTGGCTACTGTGGCAAGGCAGGCAGCTCCAGGCGCCAGCACAGGTGCTGGCTCCGTGCGAGGCTGTGGCTGGTCCAAATGTTCTGTGTGCAGATTCTGTTGCAGACACCCACATCTGGATGAGGGGAACACAGTGGCACCCAGAAGCTTGGAGATGCCAGGAACCACAGAGCCCTAAAGAGGGTGTCACAGCCCTGGCTGGGGAGCCCCTAGGTCTGGGCTTCCTGAAGGGCCACAGCTCTTCTCTCCTTCTTGTCGTCCATAACATGGCAAGCAGGGGGGCGTGTTTCATGCCTGTTTGTGTTATAGCTCTTTCAGTCCTGTCATTTGTTGGGTCTTGAGCTCTTATCCTGCATCCAGGAAGAATGAGGTAAGCAAGCAAGGTGGAGAGGGCAAGCAAGGTGGAGAGGAGCTTCACTGAGTGACAGAACAGCTCTCAGGAGACCTGAAGTGGGTAGCTCCTTTCTGCAGGTAGGTCATCCTGATGAGTGTCCAGCTCTCAGTGGAGAGGAGACCCATAGTGGGTAGCTCTTTTCTGCAGGCAGGTCATCCTGATGAGTCAAGGAGACGCAAAGTGGATAGCTCCTTCCCACAGCTTGTAGTCTTGAAATCTGTGTGAGTCTGGGGTTTTTATGGGCTTCAGAAAGGAGGAAGTGTGTGCTCATTGGTCCATGGGCAGCCATGGGTGGGCCCAGGAAAAGCACCGTAAGTTCTCACTCTGGGCCACAGACTCTACCCAGAACTGGCAGCCTGGCCTCCAGGCTTCAGGCCATTCTTGGCTCGAAGGAGGGGCTTTACTGGGGACCTGCCCCTTCCCATCCAGGAACCTGTCTGCCTCCTGCCCTCATCAACATGTCATCCATGGCACCTTGGCTGTCCACACTGAGGGGTGTCTGCAGGCCCATGCCAAGCTGCCCTCAGTCACTGCCCCTCCCATCTCCCTCCCATGCTCTTTGGCGCCCAAAGTCTGGAGGGGGCTGAGGTGGCTGGGGGCTGTTGTGTCAGCACCACCCTGAGCCCATGTACAGCTGGCCAGGTTATGACAATGCCCAGGCTCAACCACAACTTTGCTCTGCCCCAGAGCAGGTGCTGGGAGCAGGGAGAGGCCACAGAGCAGGAGCAGGCACTTCCAAGCCTGCGGGAGCAGGGGAGCTTCCCAGTCCCTGAGAGCACAGGGATGCCCAGGTCTGGAGTTGTGGCTGGGTGGCTACAGCTGTGCCCCAGAGCATGGTGCTCCTAGCCTACCAACTTGGTAAGGCAAGGAGCTCCCATCTATTCCTGGCCCCTGCTAGCTCTGGGGAGTGCACAGCCCCAGCTGCACCTCCCCCACTGCAGCCTGTGTCTTCACAGTGTGGCCACTCCAGATGGTCTGCTGCTGCTATCACATATGCATACATAAATGCATGCATACATACATACATAAATATACACAGATTTGTTATGGGAATTGGCTCATACAATTATGGAGGCTAAGATGTCCCAAGATGGGTTGTCTGCAAACTACAAAACCAGGGAAGCTGTTGGTGCAATTGTCTGAGTACAAAAGCCTAAGAACCAGGGGAGCAGATGGTTTAACTCTCAGTCCTAGGCTGAAGGCCTGAAAAACTGGAGGGACTGCTTATGTAAGTCTGAGTCCAGTTGCCTGAGAATCTGGAGTTCATTTTTTTTTTTTTTGAGACGGAGTCTCACTCTCTCGCCCAGGCTGGAGTGCAGTGGCTCGATCTTGGCTCATTGCAACGTCCACCTCCCTGGTTCAAGTGATTCTCCTGCCTCAGACTCCTGAGTAGCTGGGACTACAGGCATGTGCCACCATGCCTAGCTAATTTTTGTATTTTTAGAAGAGACAGGGTTTCACCATGTTGGCCAGGCTCGTCTTGAACTCCTGACCTCAGGTAGGGTTCCTAAGGTCCCTCCCAAAGTGCTAAGATTATAGGCGTGAGCCACCACGCCCAGCTGAGAATCTGGAGTTCTGATGTCTGAGGGTACGAAAAGATGGCTGTTTCAGCTCAGAGAGAGCAAATTCAAACTTTTTCTGCTTCTTTGTTCTATCTGTCATCAATGGTTTGAATGACCTGCCTACAATGGTGACCGTGGGTCTTCTTTACTCAATCTACTGATTCAAATGCTTATGTCTTCTGGAAACATCCTCACAGTATTCCTAGAAATAATATTTTACCAGTTACCTGCGTATCTTTAACCTAGTCAAATTGACACCTTAAATTAATCACCACATTAGGTAATGAGATGTCCATAGTTGGCTTTGAAAACTATGACATATACTTGGGAATCTAGAAGGCCAGGAGAAACCTAAGAAGGCCTGAAACTCTTACCTCTGGTTGACTTTTGTGGCTCTATGCAAGCAACAAGTGACAGGTAAGGCAGAATTATAAGCTGCCTGCTGGAGCATTAAAGGTGCAACCCAACACACACATACAACCCTTTGGCAGAGTAAAAGAATTATTGTTTTAAGTGATTTTTTATATAAAAAGGATTATACACCATGACCAAGAGGGATTTATCCCAGGAATGCAAGGTTGGTTTAACATATGAAAAATCAATCAATGTAATATATATTATATTAATAGCATAAAAAACGAAAATAACATGATTATAGATGTGGAAAAGGCAGTTGAAAAAATCTGGCACCCTTTCATGACAAGAACATTCAGTAAATTATGAATAGAAGGGAACTTCCTCAACCCATTAAAGGGCATCTATGAAGAACCCACAGCTAATATCATACTTAATGTTGAAAGACTGAAAATTTTCCCTCTAATATTAGGAAGACAAAGATGTCTCATGTCTCCACTTCTATTCAACATTGTACTGTAGGTTCTAACCAGGGCAATTATGTAAGAAAAAGAATTAAAAGACATTAAGCTTGGAAAGCAGGAAGGAAAACTATCTTTATTCACAATTGACATTAACTTATATATAAAAAATACTAAGGAACACACGCACACACATGCGCACACACACACACACACATACATACACACAGCATTAGAGCTAATACAAATTCAGCAATGTTTCAGGATACAAGATCAAGATACAAAAATCTGTTGTTTTTCTGTGTACTAACTTAAAAAATAATAAATATGAAAATGGAATTAAGAAAATATTCTATCATAGCATAAACAAGAATAAAATAGGAATAAATTTAACAAAGGAAGTACAAGGCTTATACACTGGAAAATATAAAACATCATAGAAAAAAATTAAGGAAGACCTAAATAAATGAAAAATATTGCATGATAATGGAGTGAAGGACTTAACGTTGTTAAAATAATAGTACTCTCCAAGTTGATCTACAGATTCAATGCAATTATTATCGAAATCCCAACTCCTATTTTTTTTCACAGAAATCAACAAGATAATTCTAAAATTAATATGGAAACACCAAGAGTCCAGGCATGGTGTCTCCCACCTGTAATCCCAGTACTCTGGGAGGTCGAGGCTAGTCGATCACTTGAGGTCAGGAGTTCGAGACCAGCCTGCCAACATGGTGAAACACCGTCTCTACTAAAAATACAAAAATTAGCCAGGAGTGGTGGCATGCACCTGTAGTTCCAGCTACTGGGGAGGCTGAGGCAGGAGAATCACTTGAACCTGGGAGGCGGAGGTTGCAGTGAGCTGAGATTACACCACTGCACTCCAGCCTGGGTGATAGAGCGAAACTCAGTCTAAAAGAAATGCCAGGAACTCAGAATAGTCAAAACATTTTGAAAGAAAAAGGCAAAGTTGAAAAATTTTAAACTTCCATATTTTAAAACTTACTACAAAGTTAATATGTAGTACTAACAAAAGAATGCAAGTATAGATCAACGGAATAGAATTGAAAGGCCAGAAATAAATTCTTGTAGTTATGGTCAATTGATTTTCAAGAAGAGTGTCAAGACCATTTAATGAGAGAAGGAATATTTTATTTTTCAACAAATTATGTTAATATAACTGGATAGCCACATGCAAAAGAATGAATTGAGATCCCTATCTCACATCATATACAAAAATTAAATGGGAACTAAATATAAGAGGAAAAACTGTAAAACTCTTAGAAGAAAACATATGCTTAAATCTTTGTGACTTTGGTTTGGGCAGTGGCTTCCTAGACACCAAAAGCACAAGCAACAAAAGAAAAAAATAGATAATTTGGACTTCATAAAAATGAAAAACTTTTGTTCTTCAAAGGATACCATCAAGAAAGTGAAAAGTCAGCCCATGGAATCACAGGAAATATTTGAAGATCATATATTGGAAAAGGAACTTGTGTCCAGAATATGAAAAAACACCAATAACCCAATTTAAAAATGGGTAAAGGATCTTAACAGACATTTCTCCCCAGAAGACAGACAAATGGCCAATAAGCACATGAAAGATGCTCAGCTCCGTTAGTCATCTGAGACTAAATAAAAAAATAAATCAGAACTACAAGATACCACTTCACACCCACTAGGGTGACTGTAATTTTAAAAATGTATAATAACAAGTGTTGGCAGGATGTGGAGAATTTAGAATGCCCATACATTACTCATGGGATTGTAAAATGATGCAGCCACTTTGGAAAACAGTTCAGCAGTTCCTCAAAATGTTTTTTTTTTTAAAAAAGGAATTATTATATGACCCAGGAATTCCACACCTAGATATATATACAAGGCAATTGAAAATATGTCCACACAAAAATGTGGGCACAGATGTTTGTAACACTGTTACCCGTAATAGCCAGAAAGTGAAAACAACTCAAATGTTTATCAATTAATGACTGGATAAACAAAATGTGGTATATTCCATATAATGGTAATGTTCCATAACATGGAACATTAGTCATTACTGAATCATAAAAAGAAATTAGATTCTGATACATGTATAATGTGAATGAACTTTTAAAACATTATGCTAAGTCTAAGAAGTCAGACACAAAAGACCACAACTTACGTGTTTCATTCATATGAAATCCCCAGAATAAACAAATCCAAAGAGATGGAAAGTAGAATATTGTTTGCCAGGGATTGGGGGTGGTAAGGAGGCAAAGAGAATTTGCTACTTATACGTATGCTTTTTTTTTTTGGAGTGATAAAAACGTTCTGGAATTAGATGGTGGTGATAAACGCACAACTTTGTGAGTATACTAAAAACCACTGAATTGTATATTGTAAAGGGGTAAACTTTATGGTATGCAAATTATATTTACTATAGCTGTTTTTATTTATTATTTTGAGATGGGATCTCACTGTCAGCCAAGCTGGAGTGCAGTAATGTGATCTCAGCTCACTGCAAACTTCGCCTCCTAGGCTCAATTGATCCTCCTGCCTTAGCCTCTAAGTAGCTGGGATTACAGGTGTGTGCCACCACGCCCAGCTAATTTTTGTATTTTTTGTAGATACGGAGTTTTGTAATGTTGCCCAAGCTGGTCTCAAACTCCTAAGTTCAAGTGATCCACCCGCCTTGGCCTCCCAAAGTGCTGGGATTACAGGCATGAGTCACTGTGCTTGGCATATTTTTAAAAATTATAAATGCAACTTTTTCTTCATTTTTGAGGGGAAATGCATGAAATAGAATTTATCAGAATTACTATGTTTTTATAACAGTACTACCAACAGTGAGTTTGTCTATGTTTGAAGTTTCATATTTTATACATCCTGGCATATTGGACCACATCTTGACAATATAATGCATCATGTCCTGATAAAGTCTTGCGATCCCAGAAGCACATGTGATTGAGAATGAATTAGTATCTAGTATATAAAAAAATGCTTACAAGTCCATAAGAAAAACATCTTTAAAAAAGGACAAAATAAATAATTAGAAAATGTACTCAAAAGGAAATTGGAATGACCAAGAAACATATAAAAATGTGTTCAACATCACTAGTAACCTGAGAAGTGCATGTTAAATCCAAAATGAGATAGGCTGAGTTGGGCAGATCACTTGAGGTCTGGAGTTCGAGACCAGCCCAGTCAACATGGTAAAACTCTGTCTCTACAAGAAATACAAAAAAAATTTAGCTGAGTGTGGTGGTGGGTGACTGTAATCCCAGCTACTCGGGAGGCTGAGGCACAAGAATCACTTGAACCTGGGAGCAGAGGTTGCAGTGAGCCAAGATCGCACCACTGCACTCCAGCCTGGGCAACGGAGCGAGACCTCAACTCAAAATAAATATAAAAAAACAAAATGAGATAGGTTTTGGCATCCATCCATCCATCTGATTGACCAAAATTCTACAGGGATACAATACCAAATATTACTAAGGATATTTAGCATTTATCCATTGCTGGCAATATTATAATTTGGCACAGTCACTTTGGACAACAATTTGATGAAATCTAGTAAAGCTGACAATGCATACTCCCTAAGCAACTTCACACCTAGACTGGGCATATCTACAAGGAGAGATATATGGGAATAGCACATTCATGGCAGTATTTTTTGGTTGTAAACAATCTAAATGTCCACTTATAGGAAAATAATAAAGAAGGCACACTGTACCATAATTATATTGCAGTAAAAAATGAGTTAGAGCCATAGGAATAAACATAGATTCAGTAACATAATATAGAGGAAAGAAAGTAAGATGCATAAAGATGCACCATTATGAAGCCATTAAAATGGTGTTGAAGTGTAAGAAATAGTAAACCAATGTATTGTTTAGAAATTGACACATCGGTAGTAAAAGCATTATTTTTTAAAAAGTATGTGAATGATAAACACCAAATTAGTATAATGGTTAGCCATGTGAGGAAGGGAGATGGGTGAATTTTAGGTTGAGTTCACTTGAAGCTTTGACACTTTGGGTAATGTGTGTTTTATTTTTGTTTTGTTTTTCTTAAGCAAGATGCTAGGTACATGGTTATTTATTATGCATTTTGCATATCTAATCATCTAATTATATAATATTAAGTTTATTTATATTAAATTTAATTTATATACAAAAACCAAAACAAATGAATGATTAGCAAAAAAAAAGGGCAATAAACATGGAAACTAGGAATATCATTCAAAGTGTTACCACTCTAAAAACGAACATCACCATCCTTATGTCACTTTAAGCTTATGATTCTGACATTGTTTATAGTCCAGAATCTAAATTATTTCCCAGTTATTTCCTTTTTAAAAATTTGTACTTGGGAATATCCCAGTTTTATCAGTCTCAAACTGCATGGTCCAGTAGTTGCTTATTTCTTGTCTCTTCTTTTTTCTCAGATCAGAAATTAACATTTTCTCCTACGTATTATATAACTGCTCCATCAGAAACAATCTTCCTTATATTTTATATTATTTTATTTTTCATAGGATATTTGCATATTTATTATTTCTTATGATATTTTACATGTATTTCTCTTTTTAAGGATGGGAATATAATCATAGAAAGGCTAAGCCATTTTTCCAAAGTCACTTTGCATGTGGTTGAAGCATGATTAAATTTCAGGTTCTAATTTTTAGTCCACTGGGACACTAACTACTCTTTTCTCCACCAGGTGTCACAGCTTCAATATTTCTGCTCATGTCAAAAGGTGCTCCTTATGGGGGAGGGGATGGGGAACGTGGATGGGGGGAAAGAGGAGCATGTCTGCCTACTCTCACGTAACCAAAACATTTTGCTTCTTTCCCAGACATCCACTCCTTTTACCTCTCGAAATAGCTCTGCCCCAAGGAAGGAGTAGCTGCTAATCTAATTGGTCAGAGCCTAATAGTCATTGGGTACCATTTTACTAGTGGGTAGAGTCACTATGCATTTAAAGAACGGCACCCACACTCATCACTCATTATCTAATTCTATGAAGTTGAAATATGCCCAGGCAGGGCTTGTATCTGTTGGGCAGGTCTATTTATTTGAGCTTCTTCCAGCCTGCAATTTGATGTGTAAGTCAGGCTGAGCTCTGCCCCTCTGACACGGCCATTTCTGATTTAGGGGGTGCTGGCCAGGGTGGGAGGCTGTCTGCCTAGTTGCATTCTCCACTCTGGCTCTGCCAGAGTTCTGCCTTGAGGGGCTGTGAGTGCTTCTCTAGCTGTTCATAAAATGGTATTTTCTCCCTTCTGACTCTTGCTTCTCACGTCTACGGGTGGCTTTTATACTTGGGTACCCTGCCTGGTAGGGCAGTGGGTTAGTAGTAGGATTCTCAAAACTCAACTCTAAACTATTAATACCGTTTAGCACCCAAATTGGCACATATTGTTCAGCAATGCCTCCCTTCTCAGTGAAAACAAATTGTCATTACTCCTTTTTGCCCTGGCATGACTGGGGAATAAACATTCTCTTTATTCTTCAGGACTCAAGGGTAATATATAATGCTTCCTACTCTGTCCATTTTACTATTTTTTTTTTTTTTTGAGACGGAGTCTTGCTCTGTCGCCCAGGCTGGAGTACAGTGGCATGATCTCGACTCACTGCAAGCTCCGCCTCCCGGGTTCATGCCATTCTCCTGCCTCAGCCTCCCGAGTAGCTGAGACTATAGGCGCCCGCCACCACACCCAGCTAATTCTTTTGTATTTTTAGTAGAGATGGGGTTTCACCGTGTTAGCCAGGATGGTCTCGATCTCCTGACCTCGTGATCCGCCCACCTCAGCCTCCCAAAGTGCTGGGATTACAGGCGTGAGCCACCATGCCCGGCCCATTTTACTACCTTTTTGTTTTGTTTTGTTTTATCTATTTCACCAGCTACCATAGCTTTATCACATATAACTGTCAGAAAATGACTGATAAAAGATAAAAGGAGTTTGACGTGACATAAAAGAATAACTTGAATAGGAGTGAATGTTTCTTGATAAATGCAATTGACACTGAGTGATTTCCCTCCTAGAAATAATTCATTTACATTCATCATAACAACCAATAATGGAAAACACAAGTTTGGTCTGCTTTTTTATTTCAATTTTATTTAGATTAATGTTAAATGGTTGTCACTATTTATGTTAGATTATATCTCTTAAAATAAAATGCTTTGAAATTATTTAGTATATGCTTTTGTCTGGCAAATAGAATTTTATCATTGCCAACAAAAGAGAATTACCCATGGCTGTGAATGTTCACATATGGAAAGAGCCCCAGAAAATTGCCTTGATCCCCAATTCCTGCCCGCAAGGCTCACAATCATATAAAGTAAGAAAATGAGGGATTTAAGCTGATAACTAGTTTTAAGTATTTAAGCCATGTTTTCCTTCAGTAAAATAGACAAAAACTACCATTTAGTGAGCACTTACTATGCGCCAATCACTGTGTTACGTATTTTCTCTGTATAGTCTCCCTTTACCTTCACATGCCTCTGAGCTTGGTGCTGATAATTTGGGATTTGTGAAAATTAAGGACATCTGCTCTTCAAAAGGCACTGTTAAGAGGACGAAAGGACGAACTACAGTGTGGGAGAAAATATTTCCAAATCACATACTGATAAAAGTCTTGTATCTAGAACATATGATGAACTCTCAACTCAGAAAAAAAAAAACCATTTGGGGAAAATATGGGCCAAAGATTTGAGGAGATAATTCTCCAAAGAATATACATAGATAGGAAAAAATCACATGAAAAGATGCTCAACATTTTTATTTATCAGGGGAATACAAATTAAAACCACAGTAAGATGCCACTTTACACCTGAAAGAATGTCTAAACTTAAAACACTTGACCATATCAAGTGGTGATGAAAATATGGAAGCACTGGAGCTCTCATACACTGCCAAGTGGGAATGCAAAATGTACAACTACTTTGGAAAGCAGTTTGGCAGTTTCCTAACAATATGCCTCCTATATGAATTAGCTATTCCACTCCTAGGTATTGACCCAAAAGAAATGAAAGCATACGTCTTTACAAAGACCTGTATGTAAATGTTCAAACAGATTTATTTATAATACCCAAAAACTGAAAACAACCCACTATCCATTAGTAGGCAAAGGGATTTAAAAAAGGACTGTATCCATATAATGGAATATTCTGCAGCAATAAGAAGGAATGAACATGCAACAAATGCATAAATATCAAGATAATTATGCTGAGTAGAATAATATAGACAAAAAGAGTACACATTGTATCATTCTATAAATGTACACATTTATAGAAAGTTCTAGAAGATGCAAACTAATATTTAGTGACAGAAAGCAATCAGTGGTTGCCTGGGACATGGGTTTAAGAAAAGGAGGAATAAGAAGATAGGATTAAAAAGAGGTATGAAGCCAGGTGCAGTGGCTCACACCTGCAATCCCAGCACTTTAGGAGGCCGAGGCAGGTGGATCACTTGAGGCCAGGAGTTAGAGACCAGCCTAGCCAATATGGTGAAAACCCATTTCTACTAAATGTACAAAAATTAGCCAGGCATGGTGGTGCTTGCCTGTAATCCTAGCTACTTGGGAGTCTGAAGCATGAGAATTACCTGGACTCGGGAGGCAGAGGTTGCAGTGAGCCGAGATTGTGCCACTGCACTTCAGCCTAGGCAATAGAGTGAGACTTTCTCTCTCAAAAACAAAAAAGGATAGAGAAAGCATTTTGGGATACGGATATGTTCATGATCTTGATTGTGGTGATGATTTAATGGGTGCAAAAATTATCTAATTGTACATTTTAAATATGTGCAGTTTATTTTATGTCCATTATACCTCAATAAAATTGTATTTTAAAAAACAACTATGAGGCCATGGGGGCTTTTGTACATTTGAGCAATAAATGTTATTTGAACTGCCTTAGTACTTTTAAAAGCACCTAAAGATTTAACAGATTTAAGCTGGTAACAAGCTTGGAGATATTGGGATCACTTTTTTGTTTGTTTGTTTGTTTGTTTGTTTGTTTGTTTTTTTGAGACAGAGTCTCACTCTGTTGCCAGGCTGGAGTGCAGTGGCACAACATCGGCTCACTGCAACTTCCGCCTCCTGAGTTTAAACAATTCTTCTGCCTCAGCCTCCTGAGTAGCTGGGACTACAGATGGTGTGCCACCACGCCCAGCTAATTTTTGTATTTTTAGTAGAGACGGGGTTTCACCATGTTGGCCAGGCTGGTCTCGAACTCCCAACCTTGTGATTCACCTGCCTTGGGCTCCCAAAGTGCTGGGATTACAGGCTTGAGCCACTGCGCTCGGCCGGGATCACTTTTTAAAAGGAGCTTTATATATATATATAAAATGACAATGGAATCCTAGGTTTTGGAAATCTTTATCAATATGACATACAAAAAGAAAAGACTTTTCAGTGTTATTATTTTTGAGACAGGGTCTCACTATGTCACCAGGAGTACAGTGCCACAATTATAGCTAACTATCTTCTGGGCTCGAGCAATCCTCCTGCCTCAGCCTCCTGAGTAGCTAGGACTAGAGGTGTGCACTGCCATGCCCAGCTAATTTTTCTTTTTTTGTTGTTTTTGTAGAGACAGGGTCTCACTATATTGCCCAGGCTGGTCTCGAACTCCTGGTCTCAAGCAATCCTCCCACTTCCTTGTTATTTTTAAAATTCTTAATGAGATTAGGCATGTTTTCACACATTTATTGACTATTTGTATTTTTTTCTTCTGTGAATTGCCTGTTTATATTTTTGTTCATTTTTCTTTTGGATTTTTTTTTCTTATTGACTTGTAAGGATTTTTGGTTGAGGTGGATTTCAGACAAACTGAGTTGGAGATAATGTACATATAAAAATGTCCAGTAAGTCATTGAAGATGCAGGATGAGGTCTCCAAGGAAAATAAAACAAATGAGCAAAAGCAGATTATGAAATCAGAGCCCAAGGAAGAAACAGATCCAGTGGAGGCAAAGAAGTATTCAGAGTGACCTGGAAAAAACATGTCCTTATATGACCCTTACCAGTCACACGTCCTTTTACTATCCAATTTAGCGTGCATGCTTGACTGCAGGAAGTCCGTCTTTTTTTTTTTTTCTGAGTTTTCCTTCCCAAGTATTTCCAAAAAGCCCCAGGGGTGCTGAAACATGTCCAGGTGTCTGTTCTTCTAGCTATTATTTTCCTCTTGGCAAACACCAAACTCAGTGCGCCCCCTTGGGGCTAAAGGGTTCCACAGAGCTACTCCCATGCTGTAACTCCAGAACCTGCTGCTCATGCAGTGTTGAGTAAGACACCCAGTGACCTTCTGAAGCCCTGGTGTCAGAGGGGTTTGAACCAGAGCACTGTGAGAGTATGTTTCCTTTTCTATGTCTGATTTGGCTCTATCTAAAGATAAGTTTGGTCATTTCTCTGAAGATCCAGGAAAATTCATAGATGAGTTTGAGAAATTAACTCTCACCTGTAGTTTAACTTGGCAGAATCAGCATGTTTTGTTGTTTCTGTGTTGTACAGTGGAAGAAAAACAACACCTTTTTTTTTTGAGGCAGAGTCTTGCTCTGTCATCAGGCTGGAGTGCAGTGGCACGATCTTGGCTCACCGCAACCTCTGCCTCCCGGATTCAAGCGATTCTCCTGCCTCAGCCTCCCGAGTAGCTGGGACTACAGGTGCGCACCACCATGCCCAGCTAATTTTTATATTTTTAGTAGAGACAAGGTTTCACCATGTTGGCCACGATGATCTCGGTCTGTTGACCTGGTGATCTGCCTACCTTGGCCTCCCAAAGTGCTGGGATTACAAACGTGAGCCGCCGTGCCCAGCCAAAACAACACATTTTGGGGACAGCTAGGACCCATGCAGACGAGGTATTGGCTCGTAACCCTAACCACAATATATATCAGGCAGGAGGTATAGCAGTTCCAGATCAAGATCCAGGGTGGAACTATCAAAGGTGCAGTGACGACTTGGGGAGTAGAGATAATATGGTCTCTTGTTTGTTGGAAGGGATAAAGAAATGTATGAAAAAGCCTGTTAACTATGAAAAGGTTAAGAAAGTTTCACAGGGCAAAGACGAGAATCTAGCTTTGTTTCAAGGGGGTTTAGTTGAGGCAATCAGGAAATATACTAACACTGATCCTGCCTCAGGGGAAGGACAAACCCTTTGGGAGTACATTTTATATTCTAGTTTGCCCCTGATATCCACAGGAAACTGCAAAAAGCAGCTATGGGTCCCCAAACTCCTATTGAACAGGTTTTTTTTTTTTTTTTTTTTAAGACGGATTTTCACTTTTGTTGCCCAGGCTGGAGCGCAATGGCATGAGCTCGGCTCACTGCAACCTCTGCATGCTGGGTTCAAGTGATTCTCCTGCCTCAGCCTCCCAAGTAGCTGGAATTACAGGTATGCGCCACCATGCCCAGCTAATTTTTTCGTATTTGTAGTAGAGATGGGGTTTCACCATGTTGCAGGCTGGTCTCGAACTCCTGACCTCAGGTGATCCACCCACCTTGGCCTCCCAAAGTGCTGGGATTACAGGCATGAGCCACTGTGCCTAACCTAGAACAGCTTTTGGATATGGTATTTTAAATTTCTAATAACAAGGACAAAGTAGAGGAAGCAGAAAGAGCAAGAAGGACCTCCCACAAGGTGCAGCTCTTGGTTGCAGCCTTAAGCTCACCTCCCACATGGAGTTGCCCTCCTGGCTCTTGGCCTGAACAAGGGAAGCTGAAAGGTAGGAAACCCAAAGCTGGGTGTCCAAGTCACCGTGCCTTGGGCATGAATCAGTGTGCACACTGTAAGAAAACTGGCCACTGGAAGAAGGATTGCCCAGTGTTCTGAAGGGAGCCATCAGCACCTGAACCAATGATGGCAGAAATAGCCAGCCAAGCCCAAGAGTGATGGGGCCTCAGACCTTCTGCCACAGCTTCTGTTGGACAACTAGTCATATCTCCAGAGGAGCCTCGGTAACTCTTGATGTGGCAGGTAAGACTATTAACTTCTTTCTAGAATGCATACTCTGTTTTGACCCATTATAATGGGCCTCTGTCACCCCAAAACTGTATAGTCATGGGGATAGATGGACAAGCTCGTAGATGACATTTACCTATCCTGTAAGCTCCTCTTCAGGGGCTGTGGTTTTCTCCTGAATGCCGCACCCCTTGTTGGGAAGGGATTTGTTAACTCAGCTGAAAATAGTAGTATCTTTTGGAAATCATAAAGCAGACAAGAAATTGCTCCTTCTCCTTTCCTTTGAATAAATATCAGGCTTTGTTGCTAAACATCCTGATATAATTCTTTAAGTAAGCCAAACTTTGAATCAAGCTACCTATTTGCCTGAACCCACAGGTACCCTAGATCATTCTTGCATACAAGTTATGGAGAAAGTTTACTCCAGCTGTCCGGATTTAAAAGATGATCCTCTAGATAATCCTGAGTTAGAATGGTTTACAGATGGAAGTAGCTTTGTGCACCAGGGAAACAGAATAAAAAACTGCTAATACCAGGTGCTAATCGGTGAAAACTAGTTAAACATTTGCATGACTCTACTCATTTGGGAAGAAATTCCCTGTTTCAATTAATGTCTTGGTATTTAATAGGAAAGGCTTACTTAAAAGTGTAAAGCAGGTAACTAACTCAGGCCTGTGAACTGTGTGCCCGGAATAACCCAAAAAACCAGTCTTTACCTCCTCCTCTAGTAAGGCCTGTTCAGCATAGGGGAACGTACCCTGGTGAAGATTGGCAAATAGACTATACTCAGATGTCCCCATGTAAAGTGTTTATTTATTAGTATTTGTTGACACCTTTACTGGTTGGATCGAGGCTTTTCCTACCTGGTCTGAAAAGGCAATTGAGGTTTCTAAACTCCTACTAAAGGAAATAATTTCTAGATTTTGGCTGCCTAAGAGCTTACAGAGCAATAATGGCCCATATTTCACAGTGACAATTACCCCAAACACATCTTCAGCCCTAGGAATTCAGTACCGCCCTCATTCGCATGGAGGCCACAGTCTTTGGGGAAAGTAGAAAGAACTAATCAAACTCTAAAAAGGACTCTTGCTAGACTACGACATCAGAAACCTGGCTGTCTTTATTACCTGTAGCCTTATTATGGGTTCAAGTGGCCCCTAAGGGAAATCTGCAGCTCAGTCCTTTTGAAATAATGTATGGAAGGCCTTTCTTAACTACACACCTCCTAATAGACATAGATACTTTCAAGCTACAGAATTATGTGATCGACTTAGGACAAGTGCAAAGCACACTCCTTGATTATGGAAACCGAAGACTCCCTTCCCCCACTAAGGAAGAGAATCTTGTTACAACCCAGCCGGGAGACTGGGTCCTATTAAAAACTTGGAAGGAAGGATCCCTAGCAGATTAACTTTCCCCAAAATGGAAGGGACCCTCTTAAGTTCTCCTTAGTACCCCAACTGCAGTTAAACTGCTGAGAAAAAACAGCTGGGTCCACTTATCTTGAATTAAACCTGTCTCTTAGGAAGTCCCACAGGCCTAGGGAACACAAGTTATCTCGTTTATTCCTGTGAGCCAATCAGTGACCTCTGACTCCTGTTCAGAAGAAATGAAAGGGATGGATAAAGATATAGATTGGCATTCTACTTTTGGGTATATGTTGGAATCATGCAGAGAGTAACTTATTTACCGAGTGGGCATAGACTTTAGCCTCTCTACCTAATCAGACAAACCGTTGGGTATGTGGAGATTTTAACAGCGGCCCAAGGGGGAACTTGTGCTCTGATCAAAATCAAATGAGTGTATGTTTCAGACTATTCACATAATATTATCTGGGATATGAAAGCTTTAGACACTCATATCTCTGCCATTGATGCACTGTCAGTCGACCCTATATCGGCTTGGTTCCAACAACTGCCCGGCTCTTGGAGAGCCTTCCTGTTTAATTTGCTTGGAATGATTTTACTTATTTTACTTTGCTGTTGTGGAATATATTGTGGTTGTACTTTTTGTGTAGGAATGCAAGACAAGTTTACTCAATGCTTTCTTAAATTGGACACTTATTAATCTTCCAGATATCACCTTTTGTCAGAACTTGGAGTTATGAATGACCTTCACCATACCAATGCTCTCTGACTGAGCTTCTCTCTACCCTGAATGCAAGAGACCCTAATAGTTAGGCAGGAATATAATCACCCCTATTCAGCCTGAAGAAGTTGCAAAAGACGGATCTTCATCCTTCTGCAACCCTTAGGATTAAGGGTCCTCTTGTAAAGGGTGGGGGGAGATATGTCAGAGGAAGTCAGAGTTTGAACCAGAGCAACTCCATCTTGAGTGAGGGCTAGGAAAATAAGGCTGGGACTTGCTGGGCTGCATTCTCAGAAAGTTAGGCATTCCTAGCCCCTAGATATTTATGGCTAATGGAACAGATTAATATTGTTTACAAAACAGACCCAGACTTGGGACTGTCCGGTATCCTGATATCTGGAGAACAAAGGCATTCCTAATTTTGATTTAAAGATAATAGTACCGGCCGGCACTTTGGGAGGCCGAGGCAGGCAGATCACGAGGTCAGGAGTTCGAGACCAGCCTGACCAACATGGTGAAACCTTGTCTCTACTAAAAATACAAAAATTAGCTGGGCATGTTGGCGCGTGCCTGTAATCCCAGCTACTCAGGAGGCTGAGGCAGGAGAATCACTTGAACCCAGGAGGCAGAGGTTGCAGTGAGCTGAGATCACGCCACTGCACTCCAGCCTGGGTAACAGAGTGTGACTCCATCTCAAATAATAATAATAATAATGTCAATCCTTGCAAAATATAGTAATTAAGAAAATCAATCCTTTATCACAAACCCTTGTAGCAGAACACATCTCCCCACATATACAAGCATTGTGCCTAGGGTGGATGCGTTCCTTCTTTTACTTTCATGAACGTCCTACTCTATCTATGGAATAGCTGTCCTTTCACCACTTTACTTTCTTAATAAACTTGCTTTTTTGCACTGCAGACTCACCCTGAATCCTTTCTTGCATGAGATCCAAGAACTCAACCCTCTCTTGGGATCTGGATTAGGACCCCTTTCCTATAATACTGGCAGTCTGGAGATGTGTGCCCTAACCAGGCCATACTCCCGTTGCCCCATGACCATCCATGCTGTGGCTACTGTTGCTGAAGCTGAACCTCAAGGTTACTGTTAAATAGGGTAAGCCAAATAACTGTGGCTCAAGCTGGGCCACCTGCTCTAATTATTACCACCAGGGTTATTGCAGATCCCAGCACAGGCTATGGTCATTCCTTATGATGTACTCTTTGGAGAGACGTACAATTTGTTGGCTAATGGGTCAACACAAAAAATGGCCCAGCCTTACCACCTTCAAACTCTTATGGTTCATGTAGGTGTTTCCTTGGGCCCCAAACCTGCCTTCAGGATGGCTGGCTTGAGAGCAGATTGACTGATGCAAGGTTCACTTTTCCCAGCTGAACTCCTAGCCTCCCTTTTTCCTGTTTTCATGGTAAAGATTTCCCAGGATCTTGCTGCTCTTCCCTGTTGCCTAATTTGGGTTAGGCCACCAAAGTCCATCAAACAAATTTGACTCATTTGGACTTGGGATGCAAAAAGACAAGTTCTCACTTCCATTCCCCTCAAGAGTACCCTCATGTGTTGAAGGCACTGATCGACACACATCCTAATTCCCAGCAGCATGTAAGTTTCCTCAGCAATGGATACATTTGGGGGTGGGAGGAGATGTCTACAGCTATCAAAATGTCCTGTTGCATCACAAAAGCACCTTCTCTCACTCTCTCAGCCAAGCAAAGGTAACTTGAAGGGTTGAGTCCCCAGCAGAGGCAGATTTTCTATGATGTTAATGAAGCTTAGGTGTCACTTGCCCTGGCTCCTTCCAAGTGACAGGGGAAGGATCTTACAATGTATTCACAAGCTTATATATTTTTGTAAAGTTTGTGAAAGTAAGATATCTTGTGGCTAGGTGCTGGGGCTCACGCCTGTAATCCCAGCACTTTGGGAAACCGAGGTGGGTGGATCACGAGGTCAGGAGATCGAGACCATCCTGGCTAACATGGTGAAACTCCATCTCTACTAAAAATACAAAAAATTAGCCGGGCGTGGTGGCCGGTGCCTGTAGTCCCAGCTACTCGGGAGGCTGAGGCAGGAGAATGGCGTGAACCTGGGAGGCGGAGCTTGCAGTGAGCCGAGATTGCGCCCCTGCACTCCACCCTGGGTGACGGAATGAGACTCCGTCTCAAAATAAATAAATAAATAAATAAATAAAAAGATATCTTGTATTCTTTTTCTTAAAGAAGTTCTCTCCCCGCAATCATATAAACTTTATGCTCCTCAAAATCTGGATCCATCCCTGATTTCTGGCAAAACTTTGTGAAAAGTTGTTTGTTTTTTTAAATAAGAGGAAAAATGGCATAAAGAATCCAGCTGACCTAATAACATTTCTCCTTCTACTTCTTACTAGCTGTTATGATGCATGCAAGGAGTGTTACTTAACCTCTCTGAACCTGAGGTTCCCAGCTAGAGAATTGAGATAATAATGTATGTCATGGAGTATTACTGTAGGAATCTATTATTACCACCAGGGATATTGCAGATGGGATCATATAGTACCTAATATGGTGTTTGTCACATAATAGATAATCAAAAGTATTGTGTGTTATTGTGGTAATTATTACTTTGTTAACTGTATAAACATCTACCTTGGAGGGCTGGAAACTTATTTCGCATGTTTCCCACATTCCTATTTATTCTCATGTTGTACCTAGACCTGATTAAACAAAGCCTTGAACATGAAGGAAGAAGCCAGAAGAACTGGGCTCAGCCTTGAACTCTTAACTGAGTAATTAAATTGCCAAGCACTATTATCTCCTTGCTGATCTCAAATTTGAGGTGTTTTGGGTAATTACATTGCCTTGCCTTTATATATATCTATACACATATATGTACATATATATGTGTGTATATATATATAGATATATGTGTATATATATACACACATATATGTACATATATGTGTATAGATATAGATATATATATGTATGAAATCTCTAGATAGATAGATTTTTTTTCAGACATTGTCTTGCTCTGTCACCTGGGATGAAGTACAGTGGTGTGACCACAGTTTACTGCAGCCTTGACCTCCCAGGCTCAAGGGGTCCCCCAACCTCAGCCTCCTCAGTAGCTGGGACTACAGGCATGTGCCACCACACCTGGCTAATTTTTTGTGTTTTTTTGTAGATATGGGGTTTTGCAGGCTGATCTCAAACTCCTGGGCTCAAATGATCCACCCGCCTTGGCCTCTCAACTTGCTGGGATTACAGGTGTGAGTCACCCTGCCCAGCCCAGTATTATATTTTTAAAAATTCATATATAGGCAAGAAGTCTAGAAAATGTCCTTCAGGTAACCATGCACTTTTGGGCTAAACCTTAAAGGGAAAATCTGACACTGAAAGTATAATATAAGGGTCAACATTCTTTCACAGGTGATTGTAAAATGGCAAGTTGGTGGTCTTCAGCTTGTGTCGATATGTCAATTCAAATGCCGGTGCCCAGAAACGGAGCAGTTCTTTTTTTTTTTTCCAATTAAAGTGCCAAACATTTTAAGCCATCCAACTTCATCCAATTCTTAAGTTGAAAAAAAAAAGTATTATTTAGTCATATCCTCAATTTAAAAGATGTAAATTATGTATTAATACATAGATGCTCTAATGAAAAAGGCTCAGGAATGAAAGGCAATACTGTATCTCAAGGACCCTCAAGGAATTATTTAGTTTGATACATTTCTTATAATTACTTAGTTGGCTGTTTGCCTGTGGGTCATACACTAATTCACTGTAACCACAGCTTGTAACTGAAATGCTGTTTTAGTTAAAGAAGATAACATGACTGTGAATCCTTCTATGAAAGGATTTCAGTCCAAGCCATTTAATTCTGCTTCAGATTTGCTAGATGAACGTAAGTGTTGTATCTCCTGAGTACTTAAAATAGGTGCAGAGTATCTCACAGCCATCTTGATTCAAGTATATAAATATTTATGCAAAGCCCTAAGCTAGGCTGGGTGCTGTAATTGATTGCAAATGGAAACTCTTCTCATTATGTAAATTAGCAAACTATTTGCTTCCTTCTACTAGCTTTGCTGTTTGAAGTCATTTTCTAGCAATTTATTTAATAAAAAGAATTAGTGTCTATTGCCATAAACTACCTAACACAGTAGACACATAAATGCTGATTATATCAAATCGTTAAGTGCTAAAGGGAATTTTGGATGTAAAAGATATAGTCTCTGTCCCTAAGTACTTTCCAAAGTTGATGCTTAAATCCCAGTTGAGTGAACTGGACAGTGATGGTCCCCAGAAGGGTGTAGCACCTAAGGAGGGCAGACTAAAAGTTGTGGCCAGAGTGAAGATACAGGTGCTAGATATTCAGTTTGCACTATGTGCTAGACACTGCACTAAACAATCCACATTCATTATTTCATTCAATGGAAACAAAAAAATATGCTATAGAGAATACTACCACCCCTGTTTTACAGATGAGGACACTGAGGCTTCAAGAGATTCAGCAATCTGCCTTAGGACACAGAGGTAGAAAGTGGCAAGCAGTCTGACTCTGGAAGCCCACACTGTTTCCTATTATACTAACCCTGAATAGAGAGGTAAGTATTTCTCCAAAAGTATCAGGCACCCATCCACTGAGTGGACCTGGGTCCCTTGGGGTAATTGGACCTTATATGACTCCCCTGTGCTGTGGCTCCTCTGGTCCCCTGTTGCAGCCATTCCTGCCTGCCTGCCCTCCCAGCACTGACTTGGCTCCATAGTTGTGACTTCCTCTCTCGCCTAACCCTGGGTGACAAGTCAGGACCCCAGCTTAGCTCTCAGCTCTTGCCTACTTGGTTGCTCTCCTTGCCTGCCTAAGCCAATGCTTTATAAATCACTCAGTCTCAGGTATTTTTTTTTTTATATAACAATGCAAGAATGGCCTGATACACCTCTGTAACAACTTCTGCCATCCTATGCCCTGGGATCTTCAGGAACAGACAGTGAGGCTCCTTTCTGCCAGCTCTTTCTCCCACATGCTTATAGAGCAAGTCTGTGAGCCTGTTGCCTGGCTTCTCAAGTCACGAATGAGTGAGCTGTAAATAAAATTAACAATTAGCCTTAACCTTAGCCTTTCTATTATCCAAAGGCAAATCTACTTGAAATATAAATAAGGAGAATCTGCTTGCTTCTCCTGCCTTATTTCTCACCAGCTTCCTATGCCCCTGGCTCTTGCCCTTGATGTTCCTGCCAACTGGATTATCATCATCAGCCCCCTAACCCACGGTACTATTTTTGGCTTCTGGGTCTCAGTATCTGCTGCTTGCTTGGCTGGTGCTAGCTCTACTTGTGTGTCAGGTCTAATCTCAGATGTTTCCCCTTTCAGGAAATCTTCCCAGATTCTACCGGAATGCTAAAACAAACAAACAAACCCTGAGTTACTTTCCCCTCCTTTGTGCTTCCCTATCTGAACGCCTAAGTAGTGTTTTACTTCTCTGTTCACACATCAGTCTTCTCCGTTGGGATAGTCATATTAGCTGTGATAGCTGTAATTCTAACAACTAGTACAGTGCCTGGCATAAACCAGATGCTTGATCAATAGCTGTTGAAGGAGTGAATTAGTTTGTTAATCTTATTTCACTTCATAGGTCAAGTTGGCTAGAGGAAGTATGCACTTTTTCTAAATTTATTCCCATTGAGCATCAGCATTCTTGTCCAGTTCATCTGAAGTGTCCATCTGCTGCCCCTCCACCCCACTCCACTTTTTAAAGGATAATTGTGTTCTTCTGAGCTTATAGAGTATTTCTTTTCATCCTTCCTCATTGTCCTTCCCCTACCTGCAAACACACACATGACAGTGGCCCTGAAAAGTCAGTGGAAACTCTTCTCCCCCACTCCTTTCTCACTGGGGACTTGTGGACTAGGCATTCCTGGTAATTCCTTACAGCTTCTCTAGACTTATTTTCTACCCTCTTCCCCTTTGTATTTCCACCTACCTTTCTCCACTCTCTATTCCGTGAGCATTTCCAGCAATAGACAAAACAAACAGACAAATTATGAAACAATCAATTTCTGAATCTCCAAATAGGTTAAGCACAATTCCCAAATATTCCACTGCTGGAATTCATTCCATGCCATTCCCCAACATTTAAAATCTGTTGGGAAATGGTTCAAAAAGACATCCTTTTGATCTGGAAAGATAGCAGAACATATTGAAAATACATATAGAACATATTGAAAATACATAGAAAAATTGCCTGCAAACCAAATTATAAACCAAATCGCTAACATTGGTTATATAGGGGATGGGAAACATTTAAACAGAAATAAAAAGGTTAAAAATATTCTCATAACCCTTCAACATAAGCTTTTCTTATTTTAAGTCTTACTACTTGTTTTAGGGAAACAAGGGGTAACAGATATAGCAAAAATAAGGAAGTTATAAATATTGCAAAGTTCTTTCAGAAAAGCCTCCTGGGTCCATTTCTCTTGGCGCGGAGCTTTGGCATTTTGCTATATTAAGACTTTGGTATTTTGTTATCTAAATGGGCCAGGGCAGGTCATTTGCTGTGTCTCTCCTTTCTGGTGACAGTTAGCTGATGAGAGGCTGGAGAGGAGAGGCCTGGGGTGCTGCCATCAACAGAAATCTCTCTCGGTCCCAACCATGAAGGTATCAAAATAATCAAGGAAGTGGTACTCCAGGGGTAAATGTTAAGATGGCTCCCTCCTTCTGCAGACAGCCTAGGAGCTAAAAAGAAAGTGATGGAGATCAAGTACCTGTGAACTTGTTAGTCTTTATGTACTGAAGGTAGTTATCTCAGATAATGCGTGGGAAAAAAATACAAAACTTTAAAAGCAAAATCTCTGAACAAAGTTATTCATTATAGTGTGTCAAAGTTTTATTTAAGCCACTAGTGAGGGAACTGGAAATTAGACAACTAGACAAAAGAATTGGCTTTCCAAATGCTCACACACACACACACACACACACACACACACAGGTGTATACAGTAAGCAAAAGAAAATATTTGCTAATTTAGATATAAAATTGGCTAACATTCTACAGGGTAATAAAACTATAACATCTTCGGTGTTAATTTATCTAAAGCTTATAAAACTACCACCTGATCAAATCCTTCAGGGTAACCTCTAACTTTACAGCACTGTAACACTATTGGCCCTTTTATCAGTTGTGGGTTGTTAGTCAAATATACTTTGTAAACAAAGTTACAATGCACACTAGAATCAGAAAGAATGAACCAGAACTACATGGTTTGACTCCACCTCTGGGCTAGAGAGTCTCCTTTCAGTATTAACTTTGGAAGTTTTCCAAGTTTACCGTTGAAAGGGAGCCAATATTCTTTTATACCACAATTGCTAGAATTGTACATAAAGTAGGAAAAAGCCTCGAGGAGTCATGTCTAGGGATTCAACCCATAACTTTAGCATTTGGAATGTGTTGAATCTGTTTTTGGCTGCTTAGAAACCTTTTTTACTCACCAGCTAGTTCCTCACTGAGTTCTATTTAGGCAAAATGATCATTTCTTTTCTATAATAGCTGCCTTCACAACCAAAGCTGCTTCTCTTAAATGCAAGAGTCAGAGAACTGTTGTAAAATAGGACCAAGAGAAATCCTGGTGGCAGAGATTATTTTTTCCCCTCTTTACCTTTGTATTCACATTCCTAACATAGAACCTGGCATAGCAGGCATTTAGTAAATGAGGTAAGCATATACAAACTTAGCTAGACTATAAATGCTTCTTGCTGAAGAAGTTTACCTAGTGCTGGAATGTAATGAGATTGGATGAATGGAGTTTGTTAATTGCCTATTTGAATTTCAGTATCTTTTCAGAAAGTAGGACAACTGGATATTGTGTTAACTTCACCTTTATGTCTTTGATTATGTAAAATATTTTCTAAATTTTTTCATTCATCTCTCTCTCTCCATAGATAGATAGATAGACAGATAGATAGATAGAGACAGAGCGAGACTCTGCCTAAAATTAAAAAAGAATTTTAGACAGAGTCTTGTCCTGTCACCCAGGCTAGAGTGCAGGGGTGCCATCTCAGCTCACTGCAACCTCCGCCTCCCGGGTTCGAGCGATTCTTGTGCCTCAGCCTCCCAAGTAGCTGGGACTACAGGCACACACCATCAAGCCCAGCTAATTTTTTGTATTTTTAGTGGAGAGAGGGTTTTGCCACATTGGCCAAACTGGTTTCAAACTACTGGTCTCAAGCAATCCACCCACCTCGGCCTCCCAAAGTGCTGGAATTGCAGGCATGAGCCACCACGTCTGGCCCATTCCTCTATATTTGTGATGATGAGTTTCCAAAATTTGCCTCATAAATGCTTCAAGAGAGACAGTAATTTAAATGTGTTCCCAAATTTGGCTGGTTTATGATTTTTTATTTATTTTTATTTTTTTTATTTGAGACCGAGTCTCGCTCTGTCGCCCAGGCTGGAGTGCAGTAGCGTGATCTCTGCTCACTGCAAGCTCCACCTCCCGGGTTCACGCCATTCTCCTGCCTCAGCCTCCCCAGTAGCTGGGACTAGAAGCACCTGCCACCACGCCCAGCTAAGTTTTTGTATTTACGTAGAGATGGGGTTTCACCGTGTTAACCAGGATGGTCTCGATCTCCTGACCTCGTGATCCGCCCACCTAGGCCTCCCAAAGTGCTGGGATTACAGGCGTGAGCCACCGCGCCCGGCCTGGTTTGTGATTTTTAAAAAATTATTAATTTATCTCCTTTGGGGGCAACATTAACTTCTCAGTTAACAGAAATAAATGTAGCACTTTGTTGCTTCATAGTCAGTTGGCATTAACTGCTACTTTCTTCAGACTAGTAAGGAAGAAGCTGTTTTCAAGACTGGCATATAACAATCTCAGTTAATGGACACTTTAGTATTTCCACAAAATGTATAAAAGCATTCAAGTATATTCTTTTCCTAGTGACACAGTCTTGGGAAGAATCTTATCATCACACAACAGCATTTAACTGTTTTGTGTGTGCATTCGTGTGTGTTTGTGTGTGTATGTGTTAGAGAGAGAGAGAGATAAAGAGAGAGATGAGATCTTAAATGTTTGATTGCCTTTGAGAAACAATCTAGATTTGATCCCAGGTCACATGAGCTCTGTGCTAAGGCACAACCAATCCCCTTTTTCCCCTCTGGCTGCCTTACAAGAAGACTGGGAGGGTTCCTGAGCCTCCTAATTCAGATTCAGCTGTATTTCACACTGACAGGCACGTTTTAGATCCCACATCATTCCAGTCCTGTAGGTGGGGCAGGATGCAATTTTGTTCTCACAAAACCTGCAACTTAAAGAGAGGAAAAAAAGGAAACACTCTAAAATCAAGCGATACCTTCAATTCCATCAGGACTTGGGGAAGAAAAAAAAAGAATCAAGTGGTATCTGATCCTCACAGGCAAAGATAAAAATTCCACAGTGGAAGTAGTTGTATTTCCTGCATTAGAGAAAGCTCCAGGAAATTGTGAGCCACAATTCCAGTGTCCTTTGAGACCACTGACATCTCTCTGTCCCTGTCAAGTGGGAGGTTAAAATGAATGTTTTACTTCTCCCAGTGGACTGGGGTCCATTTGAACCCGGAGGAATGGAGATTGAGACGGAATGCTTGATTTTTCTTGTTCATGGTTCATATCTTCTGTCTCTAAAGAGATATCACCGAATCCTTGTGGTTTTCTACCCTCTTCCCTTCTCTGGTTATATGTAAATAACTATACACATGAGATAAAAGCAAGGAAACAGGTTAAGGTAAAATACAACATTTCTTTTATAGCCCTTCCCCAAACCCTTCCTCACTGCATCTGGAAACCTATATCTGTGTTTTTTCAAATGAGTCTAGCATATTTTCTTTAGCAGAAAGATAGTAAAAAGTCTTAGAGGTCAGTGAAACCCTGGACTATAAGAAAAGTAGGGCACAGCAACTTAATATGCTTGGGAAAATCAGTATGAACTCAGGACTTTAAAATGACGTATTTTCCAGCCCTGTGACTTCTCAAATGAACCAGCAGCCACAGCAGGGGCACTCACTCACCACCAACTCTCATGTAGACTTACAAGGCCCAAATTTGGGTCTTTGATAATTTTCTCCACTAGAAGGAGCCTGAACTCTTTGGATTGTGGATTTCCAAGATATGAGACAGAAAAACAAAACAAAACAAAACCCTAAATCAGTCAGGAAATATTATTCTTCCATTGGGAGAAAACAAGGATTCTTAAAAAACAAACAAACAAACAAAAACATTAGAGGCTGGGCGTGGTGGCTCATGCTTGTAATCCCAGCACTTTAGGGGACTGAGGTGGGAGGATTGCTTGAGCCCAGGAATTCAAGACCAGCCTGCGCAACATCGTGAGATCTTGTCTCCACAAAAAATACCAAAAAATTAGCTGGGTTTGGCTGTGCATGCCTGTAGTCCCAGCAACTTGGGAGGCTGAGGTGGGAGGATCACTTGAGCCTGTGAGGTCGAGCTGTTACTGGGCCACTGCATTCCAGCCTGGATGACAGAGCAAGACTGTGTCTCAGTATGTATATATATAGTTTGTCTGCTTTGGCTTTCAGCTCTCGCTTGCTCTCTCTCGCACTCTCTCTCTCTCTCTCTATATATATATATGTGTTAGAGTGAGTGCTGAAAGGGCAAAGGAGACAAATTAAAAGTGTTCTCCTTGGCTAAGTTTTGAAAAATTAAGAATCAAAAATGATTATTTGTATTATTTTAAGTTCAAAATGATACTCAAAAGAAAACAATTAAAATAAAGTGTAAGTAGAAAGGTGGATATAAAACAAGAGAATAATGAAGACAAATAGATTTGTTCAAGTCTTATTAATGAAAGTAATTAGTAAATTAGTAAATAAGTAATTTTTAGAAGTGGGTAGCTTTTTTCAATTAATTATCTGTCTTGCTAAAAGACTATTTTTAAAAGAGAGCATTATATCTATATGACTCTCTTGGGCAGATATAAAATAAATCCATGTGGAAGATTTTACTTAACTCATTAATTTTTTTTTTTTTCTTGAGACAGAGTCTCACTTTACTGCCCAGGCTGGAGTGCAGTAATGCGATCTTGACTCACTGCAACCTCCACCTCCCAGGCTCAAGCAATTCTCATGTCTCAGCCTCCTGAGTAGTTGGGACTACAGGCGCCAGGCTAATTTTTTTGTATTTTTGGTAGTGACGGGGTTTCACCATGTTGGCCAGGGTGGTCTCGAACTCCTGGCTTCAAGAGATCCAACCACCTGGGCTGCCCAAAGTGCTGGAATTATAGGAGTACGCCACCACGCCCAGCTAGATTTTACTTAACTCATTAATTAATCAGGGAACCAGTGCTATGTTACTACTTGGTCAAAGGAGGATTTAAAGAATCACCTATATATAAGCAATAAGGAATGCTAAGATAAATTTACAAATAAATGCAAAATGAATCTATCCACAAGGCAATAATCAAGTGCATTCCACTTTAGTTTCTTTTCTATGGACAAGAATCCCTTGTACTACTGTCAGTTCACTACAACTTATAGAATTATAAAATAGTTCAAAGACAATGAAACCTAGAAAAATGTGCTAGACAGGGCAGCCAATCATTTTTTGTTGTCTTTCAAAATCTTTTACAATTTTTCCTGACAGCTTGTTTATGAAGTATAGAAAGGTCTTTATTTCCATATCTATGTACGGGAAAGAATAAACACAGGGAACATCAAATAAGTAGATATTTGTTTCAAGAAAGAGAACAATTGATCAACACTAGTAGTCAAATGAAATAGCCAGGAAAATGAAGGTTTGACAGTTAATCAGCAGACATAATAACCATGCAGGAACATAATGTGTTCCAAGAAAATTAAGGAGCCAGATATCCCAGAGGAATTAGCTACATAGAGTCAATCCCTTACCACCCAGGAAAAGGAAGATATTCCTACATCTTTGCTGTGCAAAGTACTTGCATGGTTCAACAGCCAGTAGCATTGGCATCTCTTAATCCAGGCCCTACTCCAGCTTTACTAAACCAGAGTATATACATTAACAAGCTTCTCAGGTGATTTGCATGCACCGTGAAGTTTGCAAAACCCTGAACTAGATATGCTACTTATTATTATGAGATATTCATGAGACAGAAGTCTCCCTTTATACCTTCAGGCCAGACCATCATATTAGAGTGGCAGGACTATTGGTTAGGTACAGGCAGACATAGAAAACATGAGATAATTTATCATTTTGTAGAGAGAAACCATGCATTGGAAAACTCAAATCTATAGGAAAGGCAATTGATTAGAAGAAAAAGTGAATTTTAGTTGTAATAGAGGTTTAATTTAAGTTCTAGTAATTTAAAGATGAATTATTTTGGGCTGTGTGATCAGATTCCAAATCCAATGGAGAAACAATCATTCAACCACCCAAATCCTGCAGTTTTAGTGATCAGTATAATATTGCATGAGTGCTTTGTCTCTAGTTTAAGTTGTTTAAAACATTTACAAGAACCTGATATATTAAATTTGTGATTTTAAGTAATTATCTAGCATATAATTAAAGAAGTTTATAATCAGTGTTTGAATAGCTGGCAAATTTTTTTTTTTTTTTTTTTTTTGAGATGGAGCTTCACTCTGTCACCCAGGCTGGAGTGCAGTGGCGCTATCTCGGCTCACTGCAAGCTCCGCCTCCCGGGTTCACGTCATCCTCCTGCCTCAGCCTCCTGAGTAGCTGGGTCTACAGGCACCCACCACCACGCCTGGCTAATTTTTTTTTTTTTTTTTTTTTTTTTGTATTTTTAGTAGAGACGGGGTTTCACCGTGTTAGCCAGGATGGTCTCGATCTCCTGACCTCGTGATCCGCCTGCCTTGGCCTCCCAAAGTGCTGGGATTACAGGCGTGAGCCACCGCGCCTGGCCATAGCTGGGAAATTTTAAGTTGTTAGATCTGTTATTTGGTTTATCAGTTGTACGAATAGTATATGAATGTTTACAGTAACCATTTAATATTTAAAGAAATATTAATTGCTTAATGTATCAGTCAGGTTTTTGCTGCAATATTGACATATGAAAAACTCCCAAATTACTTATTTTATATTCCTGACCTGCAGGTGGGCTGGGGAGGTTCTCCTTCAGTCTGTGAGTTTAGTATGTTTTACGTGTTTCTATTCTGGGACCAATGGTTACCTAGGGTTATTCTCATGGCAGATGGCAGAAGAGTAAGGGAGGAGAATGGAAATCTGATGGCTAAAAATGGACATGTTCTCTTTTCCACCCACATTCCATTGTCTAAAGCAAGAGATGTGGCCAAGCCCAACATCAAAGGAGTAGAATGACTGGGCATGGTGGCTCCTGCCTGTAATCCCAGCACTTTGGAAGGCCAAGGTGGGAGGATTGCTTGAGCCCAGGAGTTTGAGATCAGCCTGGGCAACGTAGGAAGACTCCATATCTAAAATAAATAAATAAATACATAAATAATCAGCCAGGCACGATGGCATATGTGCGTACTCCCACTTACTTGGGAGGCTGAGGTGGGAGGATCACTTGAGCTTGGGAGGCTGAGGCTGCAGTGAACTATAATTGAGCCACGCACTCCGGCCTGGGTGACAGAGCAAGACCTTGTCTCAAAAACAAAAACAAAATAATCTAAAGGAGTAGAATGCTTTACCTATAGTGAACCATGCAGAGGTGGGGAGGGAAAGAATTGTGAGTAAATAATGTAATCTTCCACTCTTAATAAATCTATGAGATTAAAATGTTAGATATATAAGTGCGAATAGTCACGTTCATTCTTCATGCACAGAAGCCTCACATAAATGACTTTATACCAAAGTTCTGAGTTATGAAAGAATCTTTTGTTTTTGGGGTCAAATGCAATATAATGTGAACTTATTATTTATTTGAGTGTTTTTGTAGCAGGGTTGCAAAATTACTTGTGATATAGAAATTTAGAAGTGATTTAATTTCTTTATTTTGTTTAGAGCTTATTTAGTCTTGTGACCTGGTAGGTGGTGGGAAAGAAAAACAAAACTAAAAAACACAAATTCATCTGGTTTAAAATGTGTTCTGATCCAGTCATTTAAACTACCCCTTATGTAATTCTCAGGTTCTCAGACTTCTTCCATTTTCACCCCTTCATTGCCTTCCTACCTGGAAGTACGTGGGGGAGGGGTATAGTTTATTGTATTCTTACGATATAGGGCGGGAAGAGGGGTCTCTATGGCCTTAATCTTGGTTCTTGAGTGTGCATTGATTAGTGCCTATTGAAGTTCACCCAAGTTTTGGCATTAGACTTCAGTGGCTGCTAAAGTTGTCTATTTTTTCCTGGTTTAGTCAAGGCCTAGTCACCCTTCCTTGTTGGCTTGGCCTACCTTCAGCTCTCTCTGGCTAGAGACCTTTCTGAATCTCTCCCTTATCCAGCCCCCAGTCAGGCTATTCATCCTGAAGACTTTTGCTGTGGGATCATCTATTCCAGTGCCACAGCAGGCCCCATGGCAGGCTTGTGGCTTTCAACTCCATGTCCATGTTACATAGGTACCAATGTAGGCTTTGGAGTGCACATTAGAATCTCTCTCTCTCTTTCTCTCTCCCAAGGACCTTAGCACTCCAGTCTCGGAATCATGCCAGGAAATCTCGAGGTGAAGACACTTGGCAGAACTGACCTGGAATCTCAAATAGGCAAAATGACCACCTTGGAGCACAAGTTTCTCACCATCCACCTTTCCCTTCCCCTGTTTCCTGTTTTCCTTCTTGCCATTCCCTGGACAACAAGAGGAAGGTTTTCTTTTGCTTCTCTTCTATCACATCCTGTTTCTACCACAGAGTGGGAAGCTTCTTGGCAAAATGTCATAGGCAAAAGAGAAAATCTCTATGATTTGGATTGCCAAGTCTGGCTCCTAACATGTGAAGTAGGAGTCAAAGAGATGTGGAAATATCTTCTCTTTCACCATAACAGTTGTCTCATTACAAAATCCTACTTTACATGCCAGAAGCTGACTATTGCCTCTTTCATTCCTAATTACTACCCTCCCCGCAAATCACACAGACAGATGCTTTGAACTCTTTAAAGAGAAGATCGTGACTAGGAAAAACAAAAGAGAAAAGCATGTGATTTTTTCAAAACACTGCTGCTGTTACACTGACACTTTACATTTTTCAGGGCACGAGTTGAATAGCATTTCAGAAAATCAGATTTGTTTCCATCTTTAGATCAATAACCTTCTTAAGGCAACATGGTGGAGAGCAATCTTAGACATACCTGACAGCCATGGAGTTTATGTTTTTGTGTATTTGGGGAGGGTTGTTGGGCAGCCAGGGGTGATGAGAATTATCCAAGAATAGGAAAGAGGAATAAATTTGTCATCATCAAATTACCTATCATTACGGGGTAAGCAATAGGAATCCTTGTCCTGTTTATCATCCACCCTTCATTGCTGATCAAAAGATTTGCATTGTCATGATCCCTGTGTCATCTGTGGTGAGACCATAGGATATACAGCTTTAGGACAATAAGTTGCCACTCTGGCATTCAGCCTCTCAGAAGGAAATACATCTCTTCTACCAGTCATCTGGGAAGATTAGGATCTTGATTAAGATTACTGTTCTAATCAGAGCCCTAATTGACAGTGTTAATGCTACTCGCTTTTCAGTGCTTTCATGAAATGGAAACGATGTCATACACATCATTCAGCTTATAAAATGCTACCAGAGTAGAGTTTTGTAGAATTTTCTATAGGAGGTTTCAAACCAATCTCTACCTCCATCAGGACTTGCCAACATCTGGAAGATCAGCTGATTTGTCCAATGAGAGGGAAAGGTCATACCTACTGCTTCTATTCTCTTACTGTCCTGGCAGCTGGGGTTGGCAGATATACCTTGATAACAAAACACTTTGATAGCATCGTGCCTTGTGGAGTGATACTCTGAGAGTTACAGCCTTTTTCGTAGAAGATAGTGTTTCTTTCATCTCTCTCCCTGGACCTTTAAAGTCTTTTTAAAACGCAGAATCACATTGATATAAACTTTATGGGACAATTCAGACTCTTAGATTAATTATCCAGTCAAGAGGAGAGCTACAGATATTTTAGAACCATTCTAGGCAAAGACAGAAACAGCATTTTAGAGACTGCTTCTGTATTACTCACTACTCTCAGCAATATTAACTTAATTGGCATGAGCATGAGGCCAGTGAGACTAAGGTTGTGTGTTCACACCTCCAGAACGCAGTCATCTTGATGCTGTTTCATGATCTTATATGAGTATCTCAACCCTAACGAGCTGCCCTTGGTCACAAGGGAAGCAAACAAGTGACTGAAGTGATGTCTCACGCTCAGGTCTTACTGATCTCTTAGATCCTTACTAATCCTATGAACTTAGGAGACCCTAATTGTATCATGGCATCAGGGTCTCAAGATTTTCAATTTTTGCTGCAAAACTTGTCAGATTCAGTCACTGGTTACAGGTCTCCAAGGTTAAATATTTTGTTATACTGTTTTTTTTTTTTGACGGAGTCTCACTCTGTCGCCCAGGCTGGAGTGCAGTGGTGCGATCTCGCTCACTGCAACCTCTGCCTCCCAGGTTCAAGCGATTCTCCTGCCTGAGCCTCCCAAGTAGTTGGGACTACAGGCGCATGCCACCACGCCTGGCTAAATTTTTGTATTTTTAGTAGAGACGGGGTTTCACCTTGTTAGCCAGGATTGTCTGAATCTCCTGACCTCGTGATCTGCCACTCTCGGCCTCCCAAAGTGCTGGGATTACAGGCATGAGCCACCACACCCAGCCAATATTTTGTTACATCTGAACTGAGGTCCCTACTGGTTCTTGATTCTAGGCATCAAATTTAGACAGATTCAAAGATTCCTCAGGCCCCAGGAGGAGCCTCATGAAAATTTAATATTTTTAATATATAAAACAGTGATCTTCCTCAACTGGATGGGGGGTGGGCACTGTTTTTGAAAGAGCCATTTAAGAATCTGTGAGAGAAAGCCAGCCACAGTGGCTCATGTCTGTAATCCCAGCACTTTGGTAGGATGAGGCAGGAGGATCGCATGGGCCCAGGAGTTGGAGGTTGCAGTGAGCCATAATTGTGCCACTCTACTCCAGCCTGGGCAACAGAGTGAGACCCTGTCTCTAAAAAAAAGAAAGAAAAATCTCCAAAAGGAGGCATTAATTTTAAAACATTACTTAATACTATAATGTACTTTGGGAATAGGATATTACATGAACTTTTCCTGCTATCTCAGAGTTTTGGCAGAGGCTTCAAAGGGCAAAAATAATACAATAGGTATCAGCTATTCTCACATCCTAAAGAAAAGGCTCGCCACCTTGGGCTGGCCACATTTATTCTGCTGTCATCTGCCCATGACCCACTCCCAGGTTATCTCAGAGAATGGGAAACATTCAAGTTTCAAGAGATTTGGAACGAGGGGCATTGTATTAGTCCATTCTCACATTGCTATAAAGAACTACCTGAGACTGGGTAATTTATTAAAAAAAGAGGTTTAATTGACTCAAAGTTCCACAGGCTGTACAGGAAGCATAGTGGGGATCGGGGGTGGGTGCTCAGGAAACTCAAAATCATGGCAGAAGACGAAGGAGAAGCAAGCATGTCTTACATGACTAGAAAAGGAAAAAGAAGGCACAGAGGAAGGTGCCACACACTTTTGAACAACCAGGTCTCATGAGAACTCACTCACTATCATGAGAACAGCAAGGGGGAAAACCTGCCCCCATGATCCAATCACCTCCCACCAGGCCCCTACTCCAACACTGGAAATTACAAATGGATGTGAGATTTGGGTGGGGACACAAACCCAAACCATATTAGGCAGGTTGCTGTGCATTTCTTCTCCTTCCCTCCAAGGAAGCAGAATTCAGAGGGGAGAGACTTCACTTACTTAAAATTTATCTAAAGCCAGTGAAATAGGCTGCAATGGAGCCATTTGGAGAACTTGAGTTGGAGGGACACAAAGACTGACACTTGACACACACCCAGGAAGTCTGAAATTGAGAGGTTGTGTCCAGGTCTGACTGAGTAGAAAGTACTTCAGCAGGTCAAGAACACAGGCATATTTCTCCTAGGCCAGGGTCAATCTGACTAAACCTGGGCATGGGTTGTATCATTGTCTTGAAATGGGCCATGCCCAGGAGGGCCTCCTGATAAAGATGAGGCAACTGCAGCAAGAAGAACCTGCAGGTGCACCTTCAGACACAGAGTGGAGGCAGGGCAGTCTGAGGGGGCAGAGACAGGAAGATGGACAGGCAAGAGGTAGGGCTTCACCCATGATCCCAAAAGTGGTATCCCAAAGAGAAGGAATACATATTTGGGAACTAGCAGACCAAGGCAACTGTAGTGGTCAAGTGGAATTGCTCTGTCCTTATGCTGCTTCTCTCTTGCCCCAAACCTGTAAGGGGTTCTGAATGTAGCCAGCAGATGTGGGAAAGGATTGCTGGAGACAGAGAGAAGAAACTGATGCAGCACCCCTCTAAATCCACCTAAGCAGAAAGGAGGGGTAATGTTTTCAACTGCATCAGAGTTTAGAATTTTGATATTTCACCGAACTAAATTATTTGAGATCTGACAGAAGAAAATATTCCTTTATTACCACAGAATGGCACCTCCTTTTCCTTTTTTCATCCTAATGCATGAGTGAGTTTTGGATATATGAACATAATGTTAATATGAGCCCAGTTAAATTACATGTGTCTTATTTCTCCATACTCTTTTCATAGAGAGCTTTAAAAACTCTCCTAACTCCAGTCATCAATGATTTTTATTGTAAAACCTAATGGATGGTGCTTTAAATTAATTAGGAAGATTTTGGTTGCAAGTAACAGAATACGTGACTAAATTTGGCTTAAACAGTAGGGGTCTATTATTTTACATTAAAAAGAAGTATAGGTGTGGGAGTTTCCAGAAGAGTTAATGATGCTTGAGCTGCTGGCTAACTATGCTGAAATTCTCTTGACTTCTCCTCACGGCAACAAGATAGCTGCCACCATTGTAAACATTACACCTTCAATCTGACAACACCAGCAAAAGTAAAGGATTTTCTTTTCATATGACTCTCTATTTAATCAGGGAAAAAAAGATCTGGCTGGGTGCGGTGGCTCATGCCTATAATCCCAGCACTTTGGGAGGCTGAGGTGGACAGATCACAAGTTCAGGAGTTCGAGACCAGTCTGGCCAACATAGTGAAATCCCATCTCTACTAAAAATACAAAAAATTAGCCTGGTGTGGTGGTGTGCTTCTGTAGTCCCAGCTATTCAGAAGGCCGAGGCAGGAGAATTGCGTGAACCTGGGAGGTGGAGGTTGCAGTGAACTGAGGTCGCGCCATTGCACTCCAGCCCAGGCGACAGTGCGAGACTCCATCAAAAAAAAAAACAAAAACAAAAACAAAAAACTATTTCACTGCCTTCAACAGATTTTGCCTTGTAATTAATTCACCTTCATTGGGTCACATTCTCATCCTTAAATCAATGACTAGTAAAGGGAAATGAGAATACTGTGATTGGCTTAGACCAATTATGATTCATTCCCAGAGGCAGAATCTACCTTTCTCAGCATATTGCTGCCTGGTACTTGAACAAATTTGACAGTCTAATAGCAATGGAGGAGGAAGGAATGGCATTTGCACTCACAATGTCTGCTACAGAAGTCTGTGCCAAAGGCTCCTAACAGTGGAACTGCGTGGGCTGGGCTGCAGTGCTGAGTCACTGCGCTTATGTGTTGAAGATCCTCCTTAATAACAAATGCCTCTGTCATCCCTGCCCCAAGGCCTAATGCGAAAAGTTGGGTTAGAGTTTTTGACTTTTTTTTTTTTTTTTTGAGACGGAGTTTCGCTCTTGTTACCCAAGCTGGAGTGCAATGGCGCTATATCTGCTCACCGCAACCTCTGCCTCCTGGGTTCAAGCGATTCTCCTGCCTCAGCCTCCCGAGTAGCTGGGATTACAGGCATGAACCACCACGCCTGGCTACTTTTGTATTTTTAGTAGAGCTGGGGTTTCTCCATGTTGGTCAGGCTGGTCTCGAACTCCCAACCTCAGGTCATCCACCCACCTCGGCCTCCCAAAGTGCTGGGATTACAGCTGTGAGCCACCATGCCCAGCCTGAGGTTTTGACTTTTTAATTGTGAGAAATAACTACCATTCTTTGGTACACGGTGTTTTAATATAAAGCATATTATTGTTCCATATTATTTCTACTTTGCTTCAAGTATATATGAAGAAAGAATAATATTTATCTTTCATAGGACTAGAAATGTGAGTACCTCCCTTTGAAAATAGCGCACAAATACATAACCAAAAATGGTAAGCACTCTTATCATCATGTTTTATGTTCTTGGTGTAATAATAACACAGTTATATATAATAATAATAATAATAATAATAATAGTGATATCTACCACTTGTTGAATGGTGCCAGCCACTGGGCTGAGAATATTTATACACACACACACACACACACACACACACACACACACACACTCACACGTTTTTTTCCAGTTTTCATAATGCTTTTTTTTTTTTTTAACTTTTATTTTAGGTTTGTGGGTATGTGTGAAAGTTTGTTACATAGATAAATGTGTGTCATGGGGGTTTGTTATTATTTTGTCACCCAGGTATTAAGCTTAGTACCCAATAGTTACCTTTTCTGCTCCTCTCCCTCCTCCCACCCTCCACCCTCAAGAAGACCCCAGTGTCTGTTGTTCCCTTCTTTGTGTTCATAAGATATTATCATTTAGCTCCTACTTATAAATGAGAACAGGTGGTATTTGGTTTTCTGTTCCTGTGTTAGTTTGCTAAGAATAATAGCCTCCAGTTCTGTCCGTGGTCCTGCAGAAGACATGATCTCATTCTTTTTTTATGGCTGTGTAGTATTCCATGGTATATATGTACAACATTGTCTCTATCTAATCTGTCGTTGATGGGCATTTAGGTTGATTCTTTGCTGTTGTGAATAGTGCTGCAATTCACATGCATGTGCCTTTACGGTAGAACGATTTATATTCCTCTGGGATATACCCAGTAATGGGACTGCTGGGTTGAATATACTTACATGTTTTTAAACCTGTATGCATAATGAATGAGATAGGATTGACTCTCTCCATTTTACAGATGGGAGAATTAAGAGAGAGCTGGCAAGAGCAGTGGCTCATGCTGGTAATCCCAGCACTTTAGGAGACTGAGGCTGAAGGATTGCTTGAGGCCAGGAGTTTGAGACCAGCCTGGACAACACAGTAAGACCCCGCCTCTCTCTATAAAAAGTAGCTAGAGAGCTAATAGAAATTGCCCGGTTTTACACAGCTGGGAGCTGTACTTTGAATCCTGCTGACTCCAGGTGAGCCAACTGAATGACTGTGGTGTCCTGTTCTCACTAGGCTTATGATCTCACCTGCTACGGATGAAGAGCCACAAGGGAAAGGGGAATGGGAAGAGAGATGTTTGCTAATGACTGAAATTGATAACCATGGGGGCAGAGTTCAAAATTCATTTCTCAGAAGACAAATCTTGAGTTATAGTTTTAGAGAAGCATAACTGTATTGGCAAGGCTGCCTGAGGTTAAGTCCCAGCTTGACCACTTACTAGCTGCATGACCTTGGCCAAATTATTTCAGCTGTCCCTGCCTTAGTATCCTCATGTGTAAACTGGGAATAATAATAGTACCTCCATCACAGAGCTACTGTAAAGATGGAGTTAATGGATAAAGCACCTAAAACAATTGCTGACACTTAATATGTCATTGAGAGGATGTGGAAATGATGCGAGCTTCAAGTCAGATGGGGTTGGGTTTTGAATGCTGACTCTGCTACTTGCCATGTGACCCGGACGAAAATGTCAGGCTCTCTGTGTCTAATACATAGTTTGTGTTAATGAATGGGGTTTTAAAATATGGCCTGTTTTAATATTATGTCTGCAACACTGTCCCTTCCCCCATTATCATTTCCTCCTATTTTGGTAGGTGTCACTTTGGTACCAAGTGACTTATTAAAATCAAGTTGATGCTGTGTGGATATAGCAACTCAGACTCCCCATCTTCAAAGATAACTAGACCTCAGTTTAGGATCTCAAATAATGTCTGGCCAAAGAATTGTCAAAAGTAAAACATTTAGTACTAAAAAGAAGTGGGAAACATTGGGAAAGGTGATGGCAGTTATCTACTAGGTATTTTATCCTCTGAATTTCTCAGCAAAGGAATATAGCCATCTGAATAGGAGGCAAAGCTATGTGACTATTTCCTGTTTCTACTGGTGCTTATGATAATTTGAAGCAAAGGCACTGTTGCTGTGATGAATTTGGGCAATTTCCCGAGTGCCCTGCTTTTTCTTCTTCCAAAATTACTTCTCCTCCCTATCTTCAATAGGTATATCAGATTATATAATTTATTTAGGGCCCTGTTCTTAGCCAGATGCCGTAAAAGAGAAACCTGACAAATGAATTCATCCAAAGGTGTTAGTAACCTCCATAACTGCAATTTGTAATGACTGACCGAAAAGAACTGCAATTTACAAAATAAGATTTAAAAAATGCATTTCTTTTTTTTTTTTCTTAGAGACAGAGTCTCACTCTGTCACCCAGGCTGGAGTACAATGGTGTGATCTCAGCTCACTGCAACCTCCGCCTCCTGGGTTCAAGCGATTTTCCTGCCTCAGCCTCCCAAGTAGCTGGGATTACAGGTGCCCACCACCATGCCCGGCTAATTTTTGTATTTTTAGTAGAGACGGGGTTTCACCACATTGGCCAGGCTGGTCTTGAACTCCTGACCTCAGGTGATCCACCCACCTCGGCCTCTCAAAGTTCTGGGCTTACATTACAGCCATGAGCCACCATGCCCAGCCAAGAAATGCATTTCTAATAAGAGTTTAAGCTGGTAGAGATTTTAGGGGTTGGAGACTCACCCAAGGCCCCTTATAAGCTCACATTGTCTGCTCTCTTGGTCAGAAAGGTCCTGGAAGCACTGGTGAATTTGGCTTTAGTATATGCACCAAGTTATACCCTGAGCAAGATAAGTACAAGGTAGGACTCTAATGAGGGGGCAAAGATTCACTTCCTTTGATTTTTTCTTTCTTTCTTTCTTTTCTTTTCCTTTCTTTCTTTCTTTCTTTCTTTCTTTCTTTCTTTTTCTTTCTTTCTTTCCCTTTCTTTCTTTCTTTCTTTCTTTCTTTCTTTCTTTCTTTCGTTCTTTCTTTCTTTCTTTCCCTTTCTTTCTTTTTTCTTCACATAGGGCAGAGTCTTTTCCTTAGACACAAACCAAGCTCACTGAATTGCATCAGACAAAAACCATATATTTTAACCTGAATAATAGGAACAGGTATGGCTATAATCTTGTCCTATAATTATTATTATTTTTTCTGATGGCTAAGGTTAGACCTACTCAGTAGTGCTCAGTAGTGAAAACAGGAAGTTGTTTTGTGAAATTTTTATTATCACAGACTTAAACTCCAAACAACTCAGACCAAAACATAAACTGCTGTCCTGAAATTGCTCAAGCCATTGCCCAAATGTCCACTTCCCTTTGAGCTTTATAGAGATGGCCGAAAAATTCTTTAGCATTGGTAGGCACTAGGGGTTCTGATGAGTACTTATAAGGATCACGATTTGCTAGGCTGCCATTCTGCTTTGGGATGAAATGGTAATCAATTTTAGAGCCTAAGACATTTTACAACTTAACTGACAAACCAAAAGCAATTTTCAGTTTTTCACCAGGATCTGGGGACTAGAATTCCCTACCACACTATTAAACATTTCTTGGCAGCGGCTCGTGGGATGTGCCTGTCAGCTCTTGGCAGAAGCTATAATAGAATCGTCCTTCTTCCCTCTATCACTCTAGCAATTCACAGTCGATTTATAGTGCTTTCTGGGAAAGGCAATTCTCAGTCCTAAGGGACATCAAAATGAAAAGCACACCAAATGAAGTGTTTAATTTCATCAACCCGAGGATTAAGTAAAAAGTCATTTTCTCCTTTAGGCTCATAATAGAAAAATAGCCTTCTGTTAGAGAGACTTAATTATTTGAGCACTTATAAAATAAATTACTGTCATAGATTATGTGTCATTTAAAATTATAACAGAGAAAAGTGTTTAAATGTAAACTTTGTTGTTGATGAAAACAGTCAAACTGTAAAATATTTTAAGAGACTTATTCTGAGCCAAATATGAGGGAGCATGGCCTATGACACAGCCCTCAGGAGGTCCTGAGTACACGTGCCCAAGGTGGTTGGGGTACAGCTTGGTTTTGTATATTTTAGGGAGGTTGAGACATCAATCAAATACATTTAAGAAATACATTGGTTTCATTCAGAAAGGTGGGACAACTCAAAGTGGGAGCTTCCAGGCTATAGGTAAATTTAAACTTTTTCTGGTTGACAATTCGTTGAGTTTATCTGAAGACATGGGATCAATAGAAAGAAAATGTTCAGGTTAAAGGATTGTGGAGACCAAGTTTTATTGTGCAGAGGAAGCTCTCAGATAGCAGACTTCAGAGAGAGCAGGTTGTAAAATGTTTCTTATCAGACTTAAAGGGGTTCCTGGCTCTTAGTTGATTTTCTCCTGGATCTGGGAAGGGAAGAAGGAAAACAAAGGGGAAAGGGGCTTCTCTATAGAATGTGGATTTTTCCCACAAGAGACTTTGCAGGGCAATTTCAAGATATGGCAAGGAAATATATTTTGGGGTTAAATATTTTGATCTTATTCCTTGTCTCATAGTGTTATGCCAGAGTCAGATTGGAAAGTAAGCCACGATATGCAGGGTTAAATAACACCCGGCTGATGAGAATTTATGGTTTGCGGGGCATAACTCCCCAGGCCCCTTAGGTAGGAATTTGGGCAAGATAAAAAATCAAAGCTTAGTCTTCATGGTCAATTCATCCTTTATGGACTGACATACATTTTTTAAAAAGTAACAAATAGATCCTAAAATATATTTCAAAAGAATAGAAGCTTATTTCTTTTTTAAATGAGTGGACTATGTTTTTTTTGTTTGTTAATTTTGTTGTTTTTGTTGGGTTTTTTTTTGAGATGGAATCTTACTCTGTTGCCCAGGCTGGAGTGCAGTGGTGTGATCTTTGCTCACTGCAACCTCCACCTCCTGGGTTCAAGTGATTCTCCTGCCTCAGCTTCTGCAGTAGCTGGGATTACAGGAACGTACCACCACCCCCGGCTAATTTTTGTATGGACTATGTTTTAAAGCAGTTTTAGGTTTACAGAAAATTGAGCAGAAGGTACAGAGAGTTCTTATATATCCCACTTTGCAGCCTCCCAGGCCCACTCCCCACCTTCCCCTTCTTTATGATTTCCACCACTATTCACATCTTTCATTTGTTACACGGTACATTTATTACAATTGATGAACTGATATGGACACATTATTATTAACCAAAGTCCATAGTTTACACTAAGATTCACTCTTTGTGTTCTACATCTACCAGCAAATGTATGACATGCCTCTACCATTACTATCATACAGAATAGTTTTACTGCCCTAAACATCCCTTGTGCTCCAAGTTATCATCTGTCCCTCTCCTCAAACCCCTGGCAACTACTGACCATTTTCTGTCTTCATTGTTTTACCTTTTCCAGAATGTCATATCATTGGAATCATACAGTATATAGACTTTTCAGACTGGCTTCTTTCACTTAGCAATATGCATGTAAGGTTCATCCGTATATTTTCATGACTTGATGGCTTTTTTTTCATGTCATTGCTGAATAATGTTTCATCATATGGATGTGCCACAGTTTATGTATTCATTCACCTGTTTAAGGGTACCATGGTTTCTTTTGGGGATTGGCAATTATGAATAAAGGTGATATAAACATTTCTCTGCATAGTTTTCTGTGGATATAAGTTTTCAACTCATTTGAGTAAATACCAAAGAGCATGATCGCTCCATCATAGAGTAAGATGTTTAAAATTTTTTAAGAATTGCCAAACTGTCTTCCAAAGTGTCTGGACCATTTTGTATTCCTACCCAGCAGTGAACGAAAGTTCCTTTTGCTCCACCAAATCCTCACCAGCATTTGGTTGTGTTAAAATTTTGAATTTTAGCCATTCTAATAGGTATATAGTAGTTTCTTGTTGTTTTATTGATTTTATGCATTTCAAAGTGTATTAAAACATATTTCTACTTCCTGTATCCAAGGTTCTTAACCTTGAGTTGAGAGATGGAATTCAGGACCTTCAAGAAGTTGTGTTTAAAATTGTGTGTGATTTTCTGGATAATGAGTGGAGCTTATTTTTATCATTAGAATTTAAAAGAGATTTATCACAAAGACAAAGTATCTTTGTTTTAGACCATTTTATTATTATTGTTTTAATTTAAATCACTTTTAACAGTATTGTTTCAATTTAGATTCTGTGCTGTTTGAAAAGTTAGACCATAGGCAATTGCACTTATAATTATCCAACAGATTTCTGGGGAATCTTTAATGTAACAATCACAACATTAGACACTGGAGATACAGAGCTCAAGAAAATATGATATCTGTTCTTAGGAAATTCATACTCATGTAACTCCTGTTATCAGCCAATAATCAAAGAGGAAGAAGAAAGGCTGCCCTGTCATTCTGATTACTTCTGGGTGCTCAGTCCTGGTTGTGCCAGTAGATGTCACTGTAGTGTAGGACAGCTAATCTGATCAGTTAACCTGAAGGCATGGAATTCAGAAATCTCTCTCTTTTTGGTGCATGATGTACATTTTAAAAAAGTCATGTAGATTTTTTTCTTACCGACACAGACACAGAGCTGACATGAGTATAAAATTGTAGTTATTTAAAAATTTAGAGGATATTTTGAAGCCTAACTAAAAATATTTCTGCAAAAGAATATGCATAGCCAACAATATTATAATTTAACATATAATGTTTTAAGCTGGCAATTTGAAACTTCTAAGCCTTCATCATGATTTTAAAGGTAATTGGAGGATTCACATTAAACAAAAAGCCCAACAACAACCATTACTTATATTTGTTAGCATCTGGCATTTCTCTTGTAAAACCCAAAGACAGATTGAATACTTCTAGTAAGAGTGAAAGATTTAAATTTTAGCCTCTATGACATATATGTTATTTCAGAGATTCTTCTGTTCTGAAACAAGAAGCATTCTGTACAAGGAAAAGCTGAACTAAAAATCAAAAGTCTTGCTTTAATTTTTAAAGTGCTTATTCATTAATCAAATAAATTATGCTCATACCCAAGACTTTTTTTTCTTTTCTTTTTTTTTTAAATGAGATAGGGCCTTGCTCTGTTGCCGAAGCTGTAGTGCAGTAGTGCAATCATAGTGTTGCAGCCTCAATCTCCTGGGCTCATGCGATCCTCCTACCTCAGCCTCCTCAGTAGCTGGGACTATAGGCACATGCACAGGCACATGTCCAGCTAAATTTTAAAATTTCTGTAGAGATGAAGTTTTACTATGTTGCTCAGGCTGATCTCAAACTCCTGAGCTCAAGCAGTTCTCCCGATTTGGCCCCCTAAAGTGCTGGGATTACAGGTGTGAACCACCATGACTGGCTGAATTTTTTTTTTGAAATAAAAATTTGAGTAGCAGTTGTATAGACTCAGACTCAATTACATTTAATGTTTTTTTTTTTGTTTTTTTTTTTTGGCTAGTCTCAAACCATTAAGGACCAATGAGATAAACTAATATACATCATGCTGAGGTGTAGAAGTTTTTCTTTATGCTGAGGAGCTAATATTCTGGATCCAATCACCCAATGAGAATGTCTAGCTTACTTTTTAGCATCCATATCCCAAGGAGGGTTTGTCAATGCAAACTCCTTTTCATATACAAAATCACTCTGAAGAGGTCTTTTGTTTCTAAGTGTTCACCAATTAAGTGGGTGGATATTTAAAAGCTGTCTAATTTGTACTGGGAAGGTTGGCATGGGAAGCTCATTTTATGAGCCAGCATTACCTTAATATTGAAACCAGACAAAATAATTACACGTAAAAAAACTACAGACTAATATCCTACATAAACATAGACCCCAAAATTCTCAAGAAAATATTAGCAAATTAGATGCAGCAATAAATAAAAAGGATAATGCATCATAACTAAGTGGGATTAATTCTAGGAAGGCAAGGTGGCTCAATATTTAAATCTAAATTAATGTAATTCATTATGTCAATAGATAAAAGAAGAAAAATTATAGGATCATCCCAATAGATGCAGAAAAAGCACAACAAAATTCAATATTCTTTCATGATAAAAACTGTAAGAAAATATCCTCAACTTAACAAAGGACATTTATGAAAATCCTATGGCTGACATCATTCTTAATGGTTGTCTTAGTTTGGTCTGTGATATCTTTTGGCTGTGTCCCCACCCAAATCAATCTCATCTTCAATTCCCATGTGTTGTGGGAGGGACCCAGTGGGAGGTAATTGAATCATGGGGACAGGTCTTTCTCATGCTGTTCTTGTCATAGCAAGTAAGTCTCATGAGATCTGATGGTATTATAAGGGGGAGTTTCCCTGCACAAGCTGTCTTTTTGCCTGGTACCATCCATGTAAGACGTGACTTGCTCCTTGCCGTCCACCACGATTGTGAGGCCTCCCCAGCCACACGGAACTGTAAGTCCATTAAACCTCTTTTTCTTTCCAGTCTCAGGTATGTCTTTATTAGCAGTGTAAAAATGGACTAATACAGTCTGCTGTAACAGAATACAGATTGAGTAGCTTAAACAATAGACATTTAGTTTTCGCAGTCTGGAGTCCGAGAAGTCCAAGATCAAGGTCCCAGCAGATCTGGTGTCTGGCAAAGGCACTCTTCCTTGTTTGCAGATGGCTGTCTTCTTATTGAATTCTCACTTGGCCAAGAGAATGGTGAAAGACTAAGTGCTTTCCCCTAAGCTCAAGAATAAGTGAAAATTGTCTACTCTCACCACTGCTATCACCTTACCAGAGGTCATAGACAGGGCAATAAGGAAAGAAAAAGAAAAGACAGAGATTTTAAAGGAAGAAATAAAACTGTTGCTGTTTATAGATGAGAATCTGTAACATAGGAAATCCCAAAAGAATATAAAAAATGGCTACTGGAATTTATAAGGGAGTTTAGCCAGGTTGTGGGATACAAGCTCAATATTCATATATCAGTTGTATTTATATATATTCATAATAAAAAATGGAAATTAAAATTTAAAAATCACTTTGCAATAGCACTCAAATTATTAATTACTTAGGTATAAGTCTAACAAAATATGTGCAAACTTTATATGCTGAAAATTAAAATATTGATGATAGAATCACAATCTTTAAAGAAAGAAGTATCTGTGTTCATGGATTGGAAGACTCAATATTGTTAGGGTGCCAGTTATTCCCAAGTTGATTATAGATTCAGTGCAATCCTAATAAAAATTTTAGCAGATTTTTTCTTTTATAGAAACCAGCAAACAACCGAGCACAGTGGCTCACACCTGTAATCCCAGCACTTTGGGAGGCCAAGGCCGGCAGATCGTGAGGTCAAGAGATTGAGAGAATACTGGCCAACATGGTGAAACCCTGTCTCTACTAAAAATACAAAAATTAGCCAGGTGTGGTGGCATGCAGCTGTAGTCCCAGCTACTCAGGAGGCTGAGGCAGGAGAATCGCTTGAACTCGGGAGGCGGAGGTGGCAGTGAGCCAAGATCACGCAACTGCACATCAGCCTGGTGACAGAGAGAGAATCCGTCTAAAAAAAAAAAAAAAAAAGAGAAACTAGCAAATATACCCTATGTTTATATGGGAAAGCAAACCGGCAAACATACCCTACATTTATATGGGAAAGCAAAAGATAGTCAAAAATTTTTGCAAAAGAAAAAAGCTGGAAGACTCAACACTGCTAACTAATTTCAAATCTTACAAGCCACAGTAATCAAGCCATTATGGTATTGGTTAAAGGACAGAAACAGATGAATGGAGCACACGAGAGCAGGAGTTGTCAAATTATGGCCTCCAGGACTAATCTCACTGGCTGTTTCTGTAAATAATATTTTATCGAAATAAAATAATACTTTATTAAAATACAGCCATGCTCACTTATTTACATGTTGTCTATGGCTGCTGTTGTACTATAACGGTAGAATTGAGTAATTGTGACAGAGACTGTATGGCCTGCAAAGCCTAAAATCTTACTTATCTGTCCCTTTAGAGGAAAAGCTGGTGAACACTTCAAATAGAATCCAGACATAAAACAACATATACATGGTTAATTGAATTTTTTTTTTTTTTTTGAGACGGAGTTTCACTCTTGTCCAGGCTGGAGTACAGTGGCATGATCTTGGCTCATTGTAGCCTCTGCCTCCCGGGTTTAAGCGATTCTCCTGCGTCACCCTCCTGAGTAGCTGAGATTACAGGTGCATGCCACCATGCTGGCTGATTTTTGTATTTTTAGTAGAGACGGTGTTTCACCATGTTGGTCAGGCTGGTCTCAAAATCCTGACCTCAGGTGGTCCACCCAACTTGGCCTCCCAAAGTGCTGGGATTACAGGCATGAGCCACCGTGCCCAGGCTGTTAATTGAGTTTTGACAAACATACAGAGGTAATTTAATGTAGAAAGGATAGGCTTTTAAAAAATGCTGCTGCAACAATTAAACATATGTGTGTAAAAATATGAACCTCAATGCATACCTCACACTGTGAGGGCCTTTAGGCAGAATTATCTACTTCCTCCCTTAAACTTAACTCAAAATGGATCTGAAATCTAATTGTAAAACCTAAAACTACAAAACTTCTAGAAGAAAACACATGTGAAAATCTTTGTGAGCTTGGGTTAGGCACAAATTTCTTAGCACCCAAAAAGCACAAATCAGGAAAAAAAAAGTTGACAAATTGGAATTAATCAAAATCAGAAACATCCACTCTTCAAAGGACACTGTTAAGAAAATGAAAGAGAAGCCACAGTCTGAAAGAAATATTTGTAAAACACTGTATAATAAAACACTGATATCCCTAATATGTAAAGAACTCAATAATAAGAAAATGGGCAGGGCACAATGACTCACACCTGTAATCCCAGCACTTTGGGAAGCCGAGGTGGGCAGATCACTTGAGCTCAGGAGTTCCAGGCCAGCCTAGGCAACATAGCAAAACCCTGTCTCTATTTTAAAAAATACAAAATTAGCTGGGTGTGATGACACATGCCTGTGGTCCCAGTTGAGGCAGGAGGATCGTTTGAGCCTGGGAGGTGGAGGTTGTAGTGAGCCGAGATGGCACTACTGCACTCTAGCCTGGGTGACAGAGTGAGACCTTGTCAAAAAAAGAAAGAAAGAAAGAAAGAAAGAAGAGAGAGAGGGAGGGAGGGAAGGAAGGAGGAAAGGAAGGAAAAGAAAGAGTGAAAGTAAGCAAGAAAGAAAGAAAGGAGGGAGGGAAGGGGGGAGGGAAGGAAAGAGGGAAGGAAGGAAGGAAGGACAGACAGAAAAGAAAAGAAAAGAAAAGAAAAGAAAGCAGCCTGGGTGACAGAGTGAGACAAAAGAGAAAGAAACAAAGAAAGGAAGGGAAGGAAGGAAAGAGGGAAGGAAAGATAGAAAAGAAAAGAAAAGAAAGCAGCCTGGGTGACAGAGTGAGACAAAAGAAAAGAGAAAGAAAAAGAAGAAAGAAGGGAAGGGAAGGAAAGAAAGAGGGAAGGAAGGAAAGATAGAAAAGAAAAGAAAGCAGCCTGGGTAGCAGAGTGAGACAAAAGAAAAGAGAAAGAAAAAAATACAAGAAAGAAAGAAAGAAAAGAAGAGAAGAGAAGGCAGCCAAGCCCATTTAAAAAAATGGACAAAATATTTGAATATTTTATGAAATGCAGATGCCACATAAACAATGAAAAGATCATTAGTCATCAGAGAAATGAAAATTAAAACCACAAAGAGATATCACTACACATCCATTAGTGCTGATGAGTATGCTGTGCCAATGGAGCTCTCATACATTTTGGGGTGGAATGTAACACTGCAGTAACTTTGAAAAACAGTGTGACAATTTCTTATAAAGTTAAACGTATACTTATTAGATGACCCAACTCATCTTTTAGATTTTTATCCAAAAGAAATAAAAACATACACAAAGATCTACACATGAATATTTATAACAGTTTTCACCAAAAAACTGCAAACAACCTAAATGTTCATCAGCTTGTGAAGGGATAAACCAACTGTGGTACATCCATACTGTGTACAGGTAGATTCCACATGATAGAATTTCATACAGTACAGTACTACTAAGCAATAAAAAGAACAAATTTCAAATACACCATGCTAACTGAAAGAAGGCAAATTTATAAAGCCACATGGGATATGTTTGAGTTTATATGACACTCTGGAAAAGTTAAAACCACAGTGAGAGTCCTGGACTGGGGATTAACCACAGGGGACATGTGGGAACTTTCTGGCATGGTAGAAATGTTCTGTATTTTAATTGTGATGGTAATTGTGTACCTGGATGTGTTTGTCAGGATTCCTAAAATTATGGGTATGTCTAAAAAGGGTGAATTTCACTCTAGGAATTATATCTCAATAAACCTGACTTTAAAAAATGGCCAAATCAGGGAAAGATTCTGAGTAAAAGTAGAAAAGCTCCCTGACTTGTATTGGGAGGAAACCCAGAATTTGAGAAATAATTTAGGAGAAATCCAGAAGCCCATATAAACATTTTTATGTTCAAATATTTGTATCTATGAAGTCTCAGGGTATCTACCTTGTGAATATCAAGGGTCTATGGCAGACACAGTGAAACACAAGCATCTAATAAGAATCTATTTTCACATAGGAGATCTATGGGTATTTAAGGGAGGAAGTGGATAATTCTGCCTAAAGGCCCAGGCCAGTGCTAACAGAGGTAATGATATTACCTATAGAGTAGCTTCTTGGTGGATGAACAGAGGATTAAATTGAAGAGAAAATCATTCTAGACAGAAGGAACAATGTAAGGTCCTAAGATTTGAGGTAGTAAAGTGCATTCTAGGAAAGATAAGTTATTTTCAAAAGATTGAAGCACAGTTATTCATTTTATTACTAACTTTTCTTATGCTTAATTTGTTTTCTTCATTCATTTCACATATTCTTGAGTGCCTACTTTGTGCCAGGTACTAGGTAAGGTTTAAGGAGGTAAAAATAAGCCTGAGAAATATGACAAGATCCCAACTCTACTAAAAAAAAAAAAAAAATAGCCAAGTGTGATGGTGCACCTGTAGTCCCCAGCTACTCAGGGGTCTGAGGCAGGAGGATTGCTTGAGCCTGAAAAATCAAGGCTGCAGTGAGTTATGATCACACCACCGCACTCTAGCCTGGGTGACATAGCGGGACCCTGTCTCAAAAACAACAACAAAAAATAAATAAATTAATAAATTTTAAGTAAGTAAATATATAAGCCATTATTTCTGTTCTCGAGGAGATCATGGGCTAGTAGGGGAGTCCCAGCATGTGCATGCTTGTGTACACACAATAATGACTCTTGAGTATCATAAAATTTCTAAATAAGGTATTAGCATGCACATGCAAGTTGCTCAGAGAATAGAGGGTCTAACTCAATATAATGGTTGTGAGCAACTAGTGACAGGGCAAATTTCACAAAAGAAGGACATGTGAGCTGAGTCTTGAAGTATGAGCAAGTTTTGTCAAGTGCACAGGGGACAAACATCTTGCAGGACAGAGGGAATAGTGTACACAAAAGCATAGCAGCAGAAGAGAACACAGCACTTGGAGAAAATGACAGGTTGTTTAGCAATATGACTAGAGGGCACAGGACAAGGTGCATATGAATGCACAAAGAGTAGACGTGATTTAGAAAAGTGGATAAAGGAAAATCATGAAGTGTTTATATGACACACTAAGGAATTTGGACTTCCATAGACGGTTGGGATCTACTGAAATATTTTACTCAGAGTAATGACATGATCAGATTTGCATGTTAAAATGGTCATTTTGCCAGCGTTCTTGAATATGATTTGAGGAAGGAAGAGAGTAGAGATAGGGAGACTAGTTTAATGATTGCTGCAGAAATTGAAATATGGCATGCTGGGGACCTGACCTGAGGCAGTGACCGTGAAAGTATAGTTTAAGGGGGCCGAGTGCAGTGGCTCATGCCTATAATCCCAGCATTTTGGATCACTTGAGGTCAGGAGTTTGAGACCAGCCTGGCCAACATTGTGAAACCCCCACCTCTACTAAAAATACAAAAATTAGCCGGGCACGGTGGCACATGCTGTAATCACAGCTGCTTGGGAGGCTGAGGCAGGAAAATCACTTGAACATGGGAGGCAGAGGTTGCAGTGAGCCGAGATGGCACCACTGCACTCCAGCCTGGGCAACAGACGGAGACACCATCTCAAAACATAACAAAACAAACAAACAAAGTATAGTTTAAGGGACATTCTTAAGGGATATCTGAGACATGGAACTGATAGGCTTGGTAATCAATTCAAAGTGTATGGGAAGAGGCCTACTGAGGGGAATCCAGGGACTGAATATATCTACCAAAGTTGTGATTTGGGTAACTGGATGTTGATTATTACAGGAGAAGAGCTGTTATTACAGGAGAAAGAGCAGATTTTAAACACAGTTGGCTAATAAGAATCTATTTTTCACGTAAGAGACCTAAAGCAGCACAAATTTAAATTAGAGAAAGACGTCAATTAAAAATATATTACAGATCTATGCTGGGTGCAGTGGCTCACTCCTCTAATCCCAGCACTTTGGGAGGCCGAGGCGGGTGGATCATCTGAGGTCAGGAATTCAAGACCAGCCTGGCCAACATGGTGAAACTCTGTCTCTATTAAAAATAAAAAATGTAGCCAGGAGTGGTGGCGCACACCTGTAGTCCCAGCTACTCGGGAGGCTGAGGCACAAGAATCACTTGAACCTGAGAGGTGAAGGTGAGCTGAGATGGCGCCACTACACTCCAGCCTGGGCGACAGAGCAAGACTCCGTCTTTTCTTGTATCTCATACGGATTTTGAGATATATCTCATACGGATACACACACACACACACACACACACACACACACACAAAATCTAGATTCCATTCTCCTCTTTCCCAGCCAGGGACACTTATAGATATAGATATAGATATATCTGTCGCTCAGGCTGGAGTGCATATATATATTTGCTACTTCTCATTCAAATACAAAACAAAATGGAATCAGAGACCTTTCAGACTCTGTCCAATTTATGCCTGAAATGTTTCACCGGTGATACAATGGTTACCTTAGAAATGAGCTAAATAGAAAGTTGTTTCCTTTTGTGTTTGGAATAATTGTCTTGTTGCCTAGGAAGATACATTCTAACCTTAGGCTCTCTGTGGAAGGTTACCACCTCTTCCTGTCTGTTAGTTTATTTCAATTCTGCTTTGAGATTTCCACTGAAATCTTAAGACATGTTGTTCCAGGTTTGTTTGAAATGCCTCTATCTTTAATAGCTTCTACAACTGTAACAATAGTTATCAAGTGTCTGCTATGCACCAGGCACTGTGCTAGGTGATTTAGTGATGTGATTTCTTTTCTTTTAATTCTCAAAATCCGTATGAGATACAAGTTAGTTAGGTGATTTTGAAGATAAGAAGTAGAAGCTCTGTTAGCTTAAGAATCTTGCTCCAGGTCTCCTAACCAGTTAGTGAAAAAAAAAAAACAGTATTTATATATTAGGTCCACCTGACTCCAAAAACCTTGAAATTTCCATAGTTATATTGATTACAGTCACACATAAAAGAATAAAAAATTTTAACGAAAAAATTTAAACATAAACCAAAGGGAGGGAATAGTATAATAAACCCCCACGTATGTTCACTCAGCTTCTGCAATTATTTAACTCATAGCTAATCTTGTTTCATCTTTGCTTTCTACTATTTCCTCCCTCTTTCCCCTACTATTAAATTATTTTGTAGCAAATCCTAGACAGTATATCATTTTATTTGTAAATATTTCTCTATGTAGCTTTAAAAGATAAATATTCTTTCTAAAAACCCACTAATCATAATACTATTATTGCATCAAAAGAAGTAGGCAATAAATTCCTTAATATCATCAAATATATATAGTTAGTGTTCATATTTTCCTGGTTGTCTTATACATTCTTTTTACAGTTGGTTGTTTGAATTAGGATAATTAGAGCTAATTTTTACTTGAGGCATATTGTTTAAATTAGTTAAACCTCATCTCAGTTCAATCAATTTATCATTGTATCTGCATGCATAAAAGCTAGGAAAAACTCAATGACAAATTGTGAATAAATTACTGAATCAGGGAGTGACCAGCCGGTCTCTATTTCTGATGTAGACCAGGACAGACAAGGTAGTCAGTCCCACTGGTAATCTGTGTGAAGTAAATAATCACATTGGTTCCTTAACCAATGTGCGAAGTTTCACAGTATTTGGCCAGCTATGACACGTCAGATTATTGTGGCTTCCTTGGCTAACTGAGATCAGCAGGGACTTCCATTTTGGGACCTGTGGACCACACCCCCAAGCATAAAAAAATTTTTCAAAACCTTAAGTTCCTTCAAAAAAATTTCAGGACCTAGCTAGCCCCCAACAGTAAAAACAGTAAACGACAACAACAAAATAACAGCAGCTTAAAACAATAGCCCCCAAAATAAAAATCACAGGATGTTTATTTCTCTATAAAAAAATAAACATAACAACTTAATGTATGTTCCTGTCATTTTCAGAAACCCAGACCACCACCAAACAAATCCACTGGCACATAAACTTCAAATTAAACAAAACAAAACAAACAAAAAGAAAACAAAACAAAACAAAAAAACAAAAAAACAAGGACTGAACTCTGACTGCCATTCTTTGTTCTAAATTTCTTCCTCAGGGCCCTATAAAAAGTCACACCCATGAGCCAGAGCTAACATTCTTTTGTGTTGACCCAAATTTTATTTTTAATTTTTTATTTTTTATTATACTTTAAGTTCTAGGGTACATGTGCACAACGTGCAGTTTAGTTACATATGTATACATGTGCCATGTTGGTGTGCTGCACCCATTAACTCGTCATTTACATTAGGTATGTCTCCTAATGCTATCCCTCCCCCCTCCCCCCACCCCACGATAGGCCCCGGTGTGTGATGTTCCCCTTCATGTGTCCAAGTGTTCTCATTGTTCAATTCCCACCTATGAGTGAGAACATGCGGTGTTTGGTTTTCTGTCCTTGTGATAGTTTGCTGAGAATGATGGTTTCCAGCTTCATCCATGTCCCTACAAAGGACATGAACTCATCCTTTTTTATGGCTTCATAGTATTCCATGGTGTATATGTGCCACATTTTCTTAAACCAGTCTATCATTGATGGACATTTGGGTTGGTTCCAAGTCTTTGCTATTGTGAATAGTGCTGCAATAAACATACATGTGTATGTGTCTTTATAGCAGCATGATTTATAATCCTTTGGCTATATACCCAGTAATGGGATTGCTGGGTCAAATGGTATTTCTAGTTCTGGATCCTTGAGGAATCGCCACACTGTCTTCCACAAAGGTTGAACTAGTTTACAGCCCCACCAACAGTGTAAAAGTGTTCCTATTTCTCCACATCCTCTCCAGCACCTGTTGTTTCCTGACTTTTTAATGATCGCCATTCTAACTGGTGTGAGATGGCATCTCGTTGTGGTTTTGATTTGCATTTCTCTGATGGCCAGTGATGATGAGCATTTTTTCATGTGTCTGTTGGCTGCATAAATGTCTTCTTTTGAGAAGTGTCTGTTCATATCCTTGGCCCACTTTTTGATGGGGTTGTTTTTTTCTTGTAAATTTGTTTGAGTTCTTTGTAGATTCTGGATATTAGCCCTTTGTCAGATGAGTAGATTGCAAACATTTTCTCCCATTTTGTAGGTTGCCTGTTCACTCTGATGGTAGTTTCTTTTGCTGTGCAGAAACTCTTTAGTTTAATTAGATCCCATTTGTCAATTTTGGCTTTTGTTGCCATTGCTTTTGGTGTTTTAGACATGAAGTCCTTGCCCATGGCTATGTCCTGAATGGTAATAGCTAGGTTTTCTTCTAGAGTTTTTATGGTTTCAGGTCTAACATTTAAGTCTTTAATCCATCTTGAATTAATTTTTGTATAAGGTATAAGGAAGGGATCCAATTTCAGCTTTCTACCTATGGCTAGCCAGTTTTCCCAGCACCATTTATTAAATAGGGAATCCTTTCCCCATTTCTTGTTGTTGTCAGGTTTGTCAAAGTTCAGATGGTTGTAGATGTGTGGTATTATTTCTGAGGGCTCTGTTCTGTTCCATTGGTCTATATCTCTGTTTTGGTACCAGTACCATGCTGTTTTGGTTACTGTAGCCTTGTAGTATAGTTTGAAGTCAGGTAGTGTGATGCCTCCAGCTTTGTTCTTTTGGCTTAGGATTGTCTTGGCAATGTGGGCTCTTTTTTGGTTCCGTATGAACTTTAAAGTAGTTTTTTCCAATTCTGTGAAGAAAGTCATTGGTAGTTTGATGGGGATGGCATTGAATCTTTAAATTACCTTGGACAGTATGGCCATTTTCACAATATTGATTCTTCCTATCCATGAGCATGGAATGTTCTTCTATTTGTTTGTGTCCTCTTTTATTTCATTGAGCAGTGGTTTGTAGTTCTCCTTGAAGAGGTCCTTCACGTCCCTTGTAAGTTGGATTCCTAGGTATTCATTCTCTTTGAAGCAATTATTAATGGGAGTTCACTAATGATTTGGCTCTCTGTCTATTATTGGTGTATAAGAATGCTTGTGATTTTTGCACATTGATTTTTTTGTATCCTGAGACTTTGCTGAAGTTGCTTGTCAGCTTAAGGAGATTTTGGGCTGAGACTATGGGGTTTTCTAAATATACAATCATGGTGTTGACCCAAAATTTTAAATAGAGCTTCTCTTCCTTAACTAATTGCAAATCAGAAAATCTTAAAATCTCTTAGGACCTGTAAGCCCCCACATCAAGATGTTCTACCCTTTTTACGTCAAACCAATGTATAACCTTCATATATTAATTTATAATTGTTGCCTATAACTTCCGCTTTCCTGAAATTTACCCCTGCCTTTAAAAACTCTTAACTTGTGGCTGGGCGTGGTGGCTCATGCCTATAATCCCAGCACTTTGGGAGGTCAAGGCGGGCGGATCACGAGGTCAGGAGATCGAGATCATCCTGGCTAACACAGTGAAACCCTGTCTCTACTAAAATACAAAATTTAGCTGGCGTGGTGGTGCACATCCGTATTCCCAGCTACTCAGGAGGCTGAGGCAGGAGAATCGCTTGAACTGGGGAGGTGGGGGTTGCAGTGAGCCGAAATCATGCCACTGCATTCCAGCCTGGGCGACAGAGTGAGACTCCATCTCAAAAACAAACAAGCAAACAAGCAAAAACCCTTACTTGCAAGCCACTGGGGAGACAGGGTCTTAAGTGTGAGTTGCCTGATTCTCCTTGCTTGGTGCCCTGCAAATAAACATCCTTTGTCTGGCTACAAACCTTGGTATAGATTTTTGGCCTTACTGTGCCAGGCTAGTGGACCCCAGTTTGTTTCAATTACAACTGCTTCAAAAACAAATTAAAGACTTAATGAGCCCAGAATTTGAATGTAGATCTATGAGATTAAAATGTCACATGATTAAAAATATAACAGCTGCATATATTTATTTTCTACACAACACCAAGTCATGCCTGGATGTCAAAATCCATTTAATGGTGCTCAAGTTTTTGAAGCAGGTAATGCTTGTCTCTAATGCCCTCCCTCTCCCTTTAGTTCTTTCCCAGCTCCATTGTGGCTGGGGTCCATGTTTCCCTGTCTTCCTAGAGTTCCCTTCTAGAACACTTATTTAGGACTGGTCCGACTCCAAATTCACACCTTCTCCAAGATTGGTCATTCTCTACCTCACCCTCCAACCAAAACCCCTTTCTCTCAGGACAAGCTAACGTAGTGGAAAGCTTATGTTCTCTGGAGCCCCAAAAGTATGGGGTGGAATCTCTTCTCCACCACTGTGTGACCTTGATCAAGTTGGTTAACTTCTCTAAGCATCAGTTTACTGACTTGTAAAATAATAAAATTACCCATCCAGGTGCGGTGGCTCACACCTGTAATCCCAGCACTTTGGGAGGCTGAGGAGGGAGAATCACGAGGTCAAGAGATCGAGACCATCCTGGCTAACCAACATGGTGAAATCCCTTCTCTACTAAAAATACAAAAATTAGCTGGACATAGTGGCGCACAACTGTAGTCCCAGCTACTTGGGAGGCTGAGGCAGGAGAATTGCTTGAACCCAGAAGGCGGAGGTTGCAGTGAGCCGAGATCGCTCCACTGCACCCCAGCCCAGGTGACAGAGAGAGACTCCATCGCAAAAAAAAAAAAAAAAATTACCTATGGGGTTATTAAAAGGCATAGAAGCATTTATGCATCCTGCAGCTTTTAGCCACCTGCATCCAAGCTCTCTTTTGTATGATGATCACAAAGATGAATCAAAGTTCCAGACCCTGAATGGGGACCCAGTACATAAAAAGACCAGTGGTTGAGCCTCAGGGGTGGCCAAAGAGACAACCAGCTATCAGCCAGCCTTTTCCTCTTTTGTTTTGTTTTCAACAAAAAACAAGATTCATATGCCAACTGCCCACAACCACTTCCCAAAATCACCAAAGCAAAGTTGTCAGAACTATGCTCCTTCACTCCACACATTCCTTTCAGGCCATAGGTTGCCCTTTCATAACTGGGTATCCCTTTTCAGATCCCTTGAGATATTTGTTGAGACCTGATTTGGAGACAGGGGTACAGCAGATAAGAGAGTGGGAGCACGCTGTAAAATTTGCTTCATTTTTCAACCATTAGAAAAGGCTCTGCTTAGGCCGGGCGCGGTGGCTCACGCCTGTAATTCCAGCACTTTGGGAGGCCGAGGCGGGCGGATTGCATGAGGTCGGGAGGGAGTTCTAGACCAGCCTGACCAACATGGAGAAACCTCGTCTCTACTAAAAAAAACACAAGGCTGGGCGCGGTGGCTCATGCCTGTAATCCCAGTACTTGGGAGGCCGAGGCGGGCGGATCACGATGTCAGGAGATCGAGACCATCCTGGCTAACACGGTGAAACCCCATCTCTACTAAAAATACAAAAAAAAAAAAAAAAAAAAAAAAAAATTAGCCGTGTGTGGTGGCGGGCGCCTGTAGTCCCAGCTGCTTGGGAGGCTGAGGCAGGAGAATGGCGTGAACCCAGAAGGCAGAGCTTGCAGTGAGCCGAGATTGCGCCACTGCACTCCAGCCTGGGCGACAGAGTGAGACTCTGTCTCAAAAAACAAACAAAAAAATTATCCCGTTGTGCTGGCGCATGCCTATAATCCCAGCTACTTGGGAGGCTGAGGCAGGAGAATCGCTTGAATCCGGGAGGTGGAGGTTGCAGTGAGCGAGATCATGCCATTGTACTCCAGCCTGGTCAACAAGAAGGAAACTCCATCTTAAAAAAAAAAAAAAAAAAAAAAGTAGAAAAGGCTCTGCTTAGAATTAGCCACTCTGGGAGTTGCAGGAGAGCCTTCTTCTAAATTTCCACAGTTATTGGTGTTTCATAGCATGGTCATGGGCGAGCGGAGGTAGATCCAGGACTTCCTGGGTGGAGTTGAGTGTTGCATGAATTCAGCAGATTGTTCTGGGGGCCTTTCCATCACGTTTGATATGTGACTTCTCTTGGCAGCCAGTCAGTAAGACAATGACGTTCTCTAGTGTCTGAGAGACAGATTTAAAATGGTACTTTGGGGAGGGGTGTGGTGGCTCATGCTTGTAATCCCAGCATTCTGGGAGGCTGAGGCAGGTGGATCACTTGAGGTCAGGAGTTTGAGACCAGCCTGGGCAACATGGCAAAACCCCATCTCAACTAAAAAAATAAAAAAATAAGCCAGGTGTGGTGGTACACACCTGTAATCCCAGCTACTTGGGAGACTGAGGCAGGAGAATCACTTGAATTCGGGAGGCAGGGGTTGCAGTGAGCCAAGATCATGCCACTGACTCCAGCCTGGGCAACAGAGAGAGACTCTGTCTCAATAAAATAAAATAAAGTAAAATAAAATGGTGCTTTGGGAAGCCTGGGGTTCCAATAATGATGGAGAAGGAATAGGAGAGCAGAGGGGCTTGAGGCCCTTTTCACTCCACTTCAGATCTGTCGGGTTGGCTTTGTTCAGTGTCATTTGTTATTCTGAAGGAAACTTCATTTGGAAAAAGAACAGAAAGCTTTGCTGCTAAACACACACACATACACACGCACACATGCGCGCGCGCCAGCAAACCACTATCTTGGATATTCTGCTCAAGGAGAAGTTAAAGAGGAATCATGGGGAGAGGGAGCAGGTGGGCAGCAAACAGTAAGGCCTTATGTGTACTATAATACTGTATTACTAGTAACAGGTATTCCCAGTGAAGTTAAAAATATATGTGTTCAAGTGTGGTTGGTAGAACCTTTGGATGAGTGATTCTCAACCCTGGCTGCACATTGTAATCACCTAGGGAGTGTTAAGAACATCCTAGTGCCTACGTTTCATCCCATAGTCTCAAGATACTTGGTTATTAACCCAGCTCTGGTTGCTAGTAATTAAAAACATATATCAATACAGTAGCAATAGAATAATTATATATTATATAAATACACATATAGACATAAAATAAACATACAAAAATTGTAGGGAAGTAGCATAATTACAGAGTTGAATTATTAAGAATGTCTATAAATAATGGCATCTTGGGATATCTTCTCAATTTTATGTTCTTCTTTGCTCATGAAGACACAAGATAAATGGCCATCAGCTTTCCTGGTGTTGTGTCAGATTAACAGAGATCATAAAACAAACGTTTATAATTATGTCTATATTAACCAGAGAAATAATGACATACATTCATCTTCATGATCTATTACTGGCTGTTAGTTACAATAAAGAAAATTTTAAAGTGTTATCCTTCGGGTAAATTATCTGATGTTAAATACTTGCTCCAAAATGTGACTATAAGAGGGTATTGGTCATGGTATTGGAAAACACAAGGCCATAAATGTCCACTCTGCTTGAATAATGTTGCAAGAAAGAATAAGCTTTAAATAACTTCAGAAACCATTTATTGTAAATTTACTCCAAAGTGTGTTATTCTTCAAGATGACAAAATTTAATAGCCCACAACCAACTATAATATTAAAATCTATATTAGGGCCAGGCGCAGTGGCTCACACCTGTAATCCCAGCACTTTGGGAGGCTGAAGTGGGTGGATCACCTGAGGTCAGGAGTTTGAGACCAGCCTGGCCAACATGGTGAAACCCCGTTTCTACTAAAAGTACAAAAATTAGCCAGGTGTGGTGGTAGTCACCTGTAATCCCAGCCACTCAGGAGGCTGAGGCAGGAGAATCGCTTGAACCCGGGATACGGCAGTTGCAGTGAGCTAAGATCATGCCACTGCACTCCAGCCTGGGTGACAAGAGCAAGACTCCATCTCAAAGAAAACAAAAAGCCATATATTTTTTATATTATATATAATATATAAGATATGAGAGTAATAGAAATATAAGAGTAATTTTATAACATTAAAATAAAAAAATAGGAGCTTCTTTCTTTTCTTTTTTTTTTTTTTGAGATGGAGTCTCACTCTGTTGCCCAGGCTGGAGTGCAATGGCGTGGTCTCTGCAACCTCCACCTCCTGGGTACAAGCAACTCTCCTGCCTCTGCCTCCCAAGTAGCTGGGATTACAGGCACACGCCACCAAGCCTGGCTAATTTTTTTTTGTATTTTTGGTAGAGATGAGGTTTCACCATGTTGGCCAGGCTCGTATCGAACTCCTGAGCTCATGATCCTCCCGCCTCAGACTCCCAAAGTCCTAGGATTACAGGTGTGAGCCACCGTGCTCAGCTGGAACTTCTTACTTTTCAAGCATTTGAAATGGATGTTTCCTAATTTCCTGCTTTTCAGCATTAGAAATGGTATGACAATAGAACCATAAAATAAATTGTCCTAAAAAGTCCACCAAAACCCCTGGATGTGAAACATGAACTATTTAGAACACACACCCTTCTGAGTTCACAGGGTAAAATTCTTTCCTCCTTGATGCAACTGCTTTGAAGGGAGCATTCTTTCCTTGGGAACCATGGCCTTTGTTGTTATGGAGCAAATAGCTTTCCTGAAACTCCCTCTGTGGGTGCTGGTACCCCTTCATCATGGGAGCACGGTCTGTGAAAATGAAGAGCAGACTCCTTACCCCATACAGACTATTTCATTTTGAGAGTAACACAGGTTAAGATGGGCACTTCTGGCCGGGCGCGGTGGCTCACGCCTGTAATCCCAGCACTCTGGGAGGCCAAGGCAGGCGGATCACGAGGTCAGGAGACCGAGACCATCCTGGCTAACACGGTGAAACCCCGTCTCTACTAAAAATACAAACAATTAGCCGGGCATGGTGGCGGGCGCCTGTAATCCCAGCTACTCGGGAGGCTGAGGCAGGAGAATGGCGTGAATCTGGGAGGCGGAGCTTGCAGTGAGCCGAGATCCCACCACTGCACTCCAGTCTGGGCGACAGAGCTAGACTCCGTCTGGAAAAAAAAAAAAAAAAATGGACACTTCTGAAATTTGAAAATAGTCTTCCAGATTCAAATGTGGACCATGTGCATCCCATTTGAAAAAGCCTCTAAGAAATGATGGTTGGGAGAGGGTGGCTATGGGGAGGCTGATGGAAGGTACTAGAGCGTTCTTGTCCTGGACAAGGTCATCCGTCTGTATTCTTAGGTCTAGAAAAGTTTTAGCCAAGAAGATTCAGGCAGAATTTTTCCATTCCTAGTGGTACTTAGTAAGATCATTTATAAATGCAAATATTTATTTTGAGAAACAAATAAACGTTCCAAAATATTTTCCTCTTGTGCATCAAATAACATTTTCCATAGGGCAATAGGCAGGGGAAGAAATGAACATATTTTGAATACCTATTGTGGTCCACACACTATATAAATTATTTTTATATGTTTTATCTCCTTTAATCCTCCTTTAATGCCAGGTAAAAAATGTTATTCTGTGGATTACAAATTAAAGTTTCAGAGAAGTTAACTTACCCAAAGTCATCAATCAGAGGAATAGTGATGCCAAGATTCAAATTATAGGCTGAATTCAAAGTTCACATTCTTTAATTTCACCAAACTGCTTTTTTTCTAAAAGGTATAAGGAAGGAAACCACATGAAAACAAATGAATGACAGAATCGGAGTTTGATGGAGGTTGGGGAGGGGGCTGCAGTATAGTGTAGTGACTAAGTAAATGGACTTGGGAGTCAGACAGACCTGAATCCCAGATTCTTCACTCAGCAGCCCACTGAGTTTGGGCAAGTTATATCCTTCACAGGAACTATTCTAAGTATTAAATGACAGAGTGATAAATAAAATCTTTGGCAGATACCATCACAAAGAAGATGAGAAAAAAATATTTGGCAGAGCATGGCACATAGTAAGTGCATGATAAATGCTGGCTATAATTGTTTTAATTTTTAGAAATTTAAACACTCTGTTCCAACACTCTTATGAAATAAAAGCTGAGGTCCAGAGAGTCTAAGTGAATTTCTCAAAGACACAGGATGAACCACTGACATAACTAGAATTGGAATTCAGCTATTTTGTGTCCTGGCATATTCTCATTATCTTTCTAAGACATTGTGCTTCACAGGAGAATTTCAAGAGTTTTTGAGATAGTCATCTTTTTTTCTTTTCTTTCTTCCTTTTTGTTTTTTGAGACCGTATTTCGCTCTTGTTGCACAGGCTGGAGTGCAGTGGCGTGATCTCGGCTCACAGCAACCTCTGCCTCCCAGATTCAAGTGATTCTCCTGCCTCAGCCTTCCTGAGTACCTGGGATTACAGGCATGAGCCACCACGCCTAGCTAATTTTGTATTTTTAGTAGAGGCAGTGTTTCTCCATGTTGATCAGGCTGGTCTCAAACTCCCGACCTCAGATGATCTGCCCACCTTGGCCTCCCAGAATGTTGGAATTACAGGCGTGAGCCACCGTGCCCAGCCGAGATAGTCAACCTAATGGCCGTGTTTTGCGAACCACATGAAACAGAATATTTGAAACTAATACTATTCTTGAAAAATCCAGGATGTGAACACTGTTATGAGCTCAATAAACATAACTTCTCCTTCTTCCTTTCTAACAGAACCTCAATTTTCTCCATGTATCCTCTCCTTCCCCATCTCTAGAAGTAAATTCTGTTTAGCCTAAAACAGTAGTCCTCAGACTATACAATACATGGAGGACTTGTTAAAACTCAGATTGCTGGACCCCACCCTCAGCATTTCTGACTCTGTAGATGTTCATTTCTAACAGGTTTCCAGGTTCCCAGCAGCTTAAAGTGCCGCTCTGAGGACCCTGTTTTGAGAATCACGGATTTAGGACCATCAGAGGCAGCTCCCTGTTCTAGGGACAGGCAAGTGTAGTAAGTTGGCCCAGTCAGACTAAAGGCAAAGATTTGTGTTCCTTGGTGGGAGGATTTCCTCTCTCCTGTTGTATGTGAATAGTGAACAATGTTGCTTTGGTCCTTGCAATTGGCCATCTTATTACCATGAGGAGAGAACTAGCTTCGGTAAAAAGCCAGCACTGTAGATGGAAGAGCACAGAGATGGATAGAGCCCAAGTGTTTGATTACATCATGGAGCCAGTGAATCAGCTAAGCAGGAGGCTTGATCTTCCTCTGTACCTTCTGGTATGAGAGGTTGTGCAAATGTCCTAGTTTAAGCTAGATCAAATCAGAACTTCTGTTATTTTGGCCACACTTAACTACCTAAAGTCAGGTAAATTCCTAAGACAATAAAATGAAAACGTGTATTTGAAAATAAGAAATATTTTAACTTAATGCCAGCTTTTTTTCATCCAAATAGCTGGCAACTGTAGCTTTCATTAGTGAGATAATACACACTTAAATACAAATCTATTTCTGTGCTTTACCTCACAGAAAGTGCTCAATAAAAACACAGCCCTATTCTTAATGTTTTCTTGATATACTGTGGGCAGGAAAAACAATTGTCTTTCAAAAGATTCGCTGTGATTAGTTAGTAGTTGTCAGTGAGAAACATACTTCAAATATTACTAAATTAGGAAACACTTGAAATTCTTAGACAAGATAAATTCATTTTATGTCAGTTGATCCACATAATCTTAACTATTGCCAGTTTTTTAGAGCCTCTATTCTGTTTTATAAATATAGGTAGGAGTAAATAAGTTAATCCAACTCCTTTATGTTATCATATTGTTACTGTAAATAGCTGCAACTATGGTAAGGATATTAAAAGGAAAAAAATGCTCAAATAACATACTAGGTCCTCCTCCTAACATCACAGAACTGGAATATATATATATATTTACCCAGTCCATTTCTTTCTCATAGAAACATGAGATTCGTTGTTTATGACTGTAAGCAAACAACATTTTTGTCTACGATTCTGATACAATTCCATTTAAGGCTTCTCTGTGTAAAGGTCATTTTATTGTGGCATAAGTATTTGGTTCTCTTTCAGAAAATATATATTACCTGAGGACAGAGCTGATCTAAATCTTTAAGTCATTTGGAAGGGGACAAATAACAGTTTGAGCTTTTCTGTTTCCCCTACACCAAAGAACAGGGTGTGTAGTAGTAACAGCATTTGTTGCTACTTGGCTCTGCTTCAGACATTGTGCTAACTGGTTCACGGTAACTTTTGTTTCATTCGATCATTAATTCATTCAACATATATTTTTGGAACACCTAACATTTGCCAGTCTGCTCTGTCAGAATGTTCTATAGAACATTTTCTGCTAGTATGTTCATCGGGGTGAAAAAGAAGAGCAGTCTAATTTTGGATTCCAGGGCAAGAGTCATATTGCCCAGGACATAGGAGATGAAGAAGATAGGAATCATGTTTCCCTCCTTTTTATTTCCCGAGTTTCTGCTGCCAGCATGATATACTGTGTTTCTCAAAGGGTATTCACTGTAATTTCAACAAGATAATGATAATAGATGTTATTTTAAAAGTTGTCATGGCTAAAATTTTGAGGAATAAACATGGGAGTTCAACCATTAAACAGGATTCTTGCTACAGAAGTTCTCAGTGCCTTTAATAAGCTTCGGGGAACTCCGAGAAGGAGGCACATTTTGCACTATTTCTCAAACTTATTTGACCATAACCTCTGCACCTACCGAGCCCCATGGAAGGGGCTTACAGCGTCAGGGCTTCATGGTACACACTTCAGGAAAGGGCTCATCCAAGCTATTTTTGCTTTTAAAAGTTTATCATTTCTCCTTCCCCTTCTAAGCTCTTTCATGCTCTGAAATCTCAGGGTTTTATTCTCCACTACTGCAAACACATCACCTTCCTGCCAACCTTTCACATCTTCAACATATCTAGTTGAACCTCACAGACATTTCCAGTCAGACCTCACAGACATTTCTAGTCACATTTGGGATATCTATAATAGACATTTAGCTGTGATGCAGGAGATGCAGAGCAACAGAGTGAGGAGGAGAGAATCTCAGGGACCAGAGCAAGTGAGGATCTCAGGAGGAAACGAAGAATAACCAGGCCTCCTTTGTCACACTGGGTAACAACGGGTAACAACTTTGAACACGCCTCCTATGCTCAATGAACAGAACATTTTACTTTCAGATCAGAGTTCAATCCCTTCATTTTACAGATAAGAAAACTGAGAACACACGTCTTACAAGAGCGATGTGAGCTTTCAGCTCAAGCCTGACTTCTGGTTCAAGGCTCTTTCCATTCTCTCACTCTGCATCTTTTATAATCTCTCTGGGTCTTCTCATTATCTTACTTCAGCCTCAAAATTCCACTTGCTCAGATCTCTGGTATCTCCTAGGCAAGGAAAAAGAGGGATGAAGATTTCCTCTGCAGGCACACATAGGCTGCCAACACTAGGTTATTCATCCGAATAAGGAAAACATTCTCAGTTTCTGCAAACACAAGGCGCAAATTGCACAGGAATAAAAGCAAGCTTATATTAAAGCCTGGCTATATCTCATTGGCTGAGCTGGATGGATCTGAAGAACTGGCTCACCAGGAGAGGTCAGCTTGATCCATCCAACTATGCCACAGGTATTCTGTGTGGCAATCTCAATAGGTGATGGAGGTGGCCAAAATTAGGTTCTATTAGGGTTAGTGGTGGCTTGGGCCACCTGAGGAATGTAGGGCACTTAAGGTTTCCATGCTTCAGGGCCGGCCTTGGGGAAACTGGGAATTGATTGACCTTTCTTTTAAGTGACCTCATACCCACACCTTCTTCCAAGGTTCCTTCTTCCCCTTCCATCTCTAAGCCCTGGCTTAGCCTGGAGCCACTCTCTTTCCTTTTGAATGAGGCTTCATTGAATGTGGTCCCACATTTCAGACTGTCCTTGGCCCTCTGCTCAGTTGAGGCTTAACTATCCTTTAGGGTTTCCCTTTCAGTGAGATTTCTGCAGGGGTTCTGATATCTAACTGTTCAGGGTGGCTACTTAGTGTGTAATGTGTTACCCTTCCCAAGTACTTGCCCCATTTTCTCACTCTTGGCTACTCTCTCCACATTTACAATATCTCAGTGTGATAAATAGACCCTGTGATGGAATGTTCATATACTCCAGTCAGTCTGTAATGCAGGCAGCAAGGGAACATCCACCTAGCATCCTCTCTTGGTTAGGATGCACAGGAAGGCAATTCAGAGCCTCTTTTTCTAAAACAGAAGGAGCTTCCCATTGGCCACTGTTGCGTCTTTGGACAAAACTCTGACAGATGGGATTTGAGGTTAAGTAAACCTGTCTTTGTCCCTCAACAATCATCATGTTACCAGAGGTTCATCCACATTTTCAGAGAAACTGTTTTTTCTATGAGTTATTCAGAGAAAGATCTTTCTGGGAGATTTTTATTTCATAGTATCATCAAACAACTGTTATAGTTCACTTTTCCCTTGTTTATAAGGACTAGTGTTATCTGTAGCAGTATTAAACATTATCCTATTTTATGGCTGATAGGTTAAATCATGTAGTTGTAGAAACTGTCATCAACTATTCTTAAGCCAGAAAGCTTGAAAATCCAGCTGGTTTTCATTCTCTACACTCAACCCCATTCCTGCCCTCTGCCCCCAGCCCTGCTGGGACATTCTCTTCCCAGAAGTGCTCTCTCCACAATGTCAGTGATAATATATCCTAGAGCGAAACCAGCAGGACTGACCAGAAACCACTTAGTCCAGAAAAAAACTCTCTCACCACCACCTTCAGGCCAGGCACATGGAGGCATCTAACGTATGTAGACTGACTCACGGTAGGGACTTAATAAATGGTTGTTGATTTTAAATCTCAATACAGCTGAGGAACGATTTGCAATGAAACAGACATGCAGAGTTGCTTTAAAATTGCAGAGCACGAAAAAGTCTGTGTGAGTCATCAGGGAAATGCAAATTAAAGCCACAATGAGATAGCACTACACACCCACCAGAATAGCTAGAATTTAAAAGACTGATAATACAAATATTGGCAAGGATGTGGAGCAACTGGAACTCTCATATTCCACTGGTGGGTGTGTAAGTGATACAATTACTTTGGAAAGTCATTTGGCAGTATTATATAAAGGAGAGCATATGCCTACCTTCTTCCCAACAATACCCCTCCTGGATATATACCACAGAAGAGTATGTAGATGTGCACCAAGAGGCACGTACAAGAATATTCCAAACGGCATTCTTCGTAATAGTCTCAACTGAAAAGAACCCAAATATCCATCAGCTGTAGGACTGTCAAACAAATCATGGCATATTCATATAGTAGAATACCTTACAGTAATGAAAATGAACAAACTACAATTCCAATAAGAAATATAGATGGACTTCACAAACACAAAATTGATAGAAAAAAACCAGACACACAAGCATATATCCCATATGATTCCACTTACATGAAATTTAGCAGGTATAGATGAACTAAACCATCATGAGTCAAAACAGATGTTGTCTTTGAGAATAAGAGACAGGGTGATTATTGGCAGGGGGTCCAAGGGAGCTTCTGGATTGCATCAATATTCTTTTTCTTGACGTGGTTGCAGTGTTTGCCTGTAAAAATCCACTGAACTAATCATATTTTTGTTGTCTCTACTTTCCTATATGTATATTATACTTCAATTTTTTTTTTACAAAAGTTCCAGTTGCAGAGCTTGTAGGACTGATCCAGGTCAACATAGTCTGCCCTCTTTGACCCTTTAGATTCATCTTATTTCCTTCAACAGTTGCTTTGATTCTTCTCAGTCTTGGTTGTGTCTTACTGTTCATGGTCCCCAGAGATTGAGTCCTCCCTGGATACTGTTCCAGGCTCAGATATCTACATTTCCTCCCACTGCCCTCCCCATTTTTTAACCCTAAAGCCCCACACTTTCTTAGGGACCTAACCAATTCATCTTAGCTAAGTTGCTGATGACTAATGTGGCTTCTCCTCCTGGTGCAACTCAACTTTGAAAAACACCCTCAAGAGTGCTTTAAAGGTTAGTGTCATGGTCCAACCCACAGGGGTAGAGGTTTTTTGGATGATGCCCTTTCAATGACAGGGTAGCTGGCCCTAGACATGTCTATGCTGAGGACTTGCTTCAGGTAAGCAGAGAAGATGAGAGAATAGGTGGTTTGCCTCTGCCAGCATAACAGGGGTTTTGATAATGGGATGGGTCACTTCCACATGGTGGTAGAGGAAATGGAAGCCACACTTGTTCTTACTGAACTTTGGTGATGTACTCTCTTGCTGAATTTTTTTTTTTTTTTGGCATAAGTATCAGGGTGTGGTGCTGATGACTAAGTAAATGAGAACAAAATTGAAAAAATGGAAGTATTACTCATACATTGGACTCCCTTAGCACAGAGTTACAAACCAGCGAGAGTCAGCTGGCAAAACTTTTTGGGGGTATGCCTCTTTCTGGCATTTCATCCCTCCTCTTGCAGCTGGGCCGAGTTCCCAAACTCACCCTCCCTTCATCCAGTGCTTGTGCTTGTTGAATTCCTTTGTGGGAACCACTTAGCAAAGAAACCAAGGAAGTGTGTGCCTTGATTGCTGCCTCTGCTCTCTGGGTGAGGGGTTAACACATGGGAAATGATTTTGGAAAGAAAAGGTGATACACAATGAAGTGTTAAACTGCATCTAATGAATGCAGCCAGTGGTCAGAAACGGGAGAAGTCACATTTTCCAATCCTTGGCCTGTATGCTTGGGGACAGGTGTGTAAACCTGAAAAAGATTCAAACCCAACCAATATAAGATGGAGGAGGAAAATGGCCATCTTTTCATGTGCTCCTTTAACCTGTCTTTTTGAAGGTCCTCCATTGGCCAAGCACTATACTATTGCAGGGGGTCCAAAAATGACAAAAAAAGTTCAACTTCTTCTGCGGGAGTCAGTTTATCATATTTACCTGCGTATTTTCCCCATGTTATTTTCTGTTCGCTGGGCCACCATTTGTCAGAGAAAATCTGTATACAAGTTCATGCTTCTATACTAAATACTCATTAGCAAGGTCTTTTGCTTGTCAGCAATAACCAGAGCTTCTCTGTGGAATTTATGAGAACATTTTAAAGAATTTTGAATAGTGCATTAGCTAAAAGTGAAAGGAAGAATGTTTAACTGAGGTTCACTTAGGCAGAATTAACAATAAGCAAGGCACAGTCTGCTGTGTCTTCATCTAAAGAAATAATGTACACTTCTGCTTTTTTTTTTTTTTTTTTTTAAGACGGAGTCTCACTCTGTTGCCAGGCTGGAGTGCAGTGGCACGATCTTGGCTCACTGCAACCTCTGCCTCCTGGGTTCAAGCGATTCTCCTGCCTCAGCCTCCTAGTAGCTGGGACTACAGGTGCCCGCCACCATGCCCGGCTAGCTTTTTGTACTTTTGTAGAGATGGGGTTTCACCATGTTGGCCAGGATGGTCTTGATTTCCTGACCTCTTGATCTGCTTGCCTCGGCCTCCCAAAGTGCTGGAATTACAGGTGTGAGCCACCGCGCCCGGCCACACTTCTGTTTTTTTTTTTTTTTTTAAATAAAACCAACACTTGTTTATTGTAGAACATTTGGTAATTTGAAAACATGTATGAAGAAGAAGATAAAATTCACTTATGATTTCTCCATGCTTATATATTGCTGATATATCCTCCTGACATGAACACTTGCCAGATTGTGACCATGTCATATACTGTGCAGTTTGTAACCATCTGTTTCATCTAACGTGATGAAAGAAATGTCTTTTTCCCATGTCATCAAATATTTTTCAAAAACATGATATATAAAAGCTGCATAATAATCCTCTCTTGACAGGAATTCTTCTAGAAGACATTGGTTAGTAAAATGTCTTAGAAGATAAATGTGAATATTTTTCATTTCCAGTCATGTGAGGGTAGCAGTTAGTCATTATGTTTTCCACTCCTATCTATACGACCTGCTCGTAAATATGAACCAGGTTGGTGCAGCTATTAAAAGACAAGAGAAAGGAGACGTTTTTCCCCTTAAAATATAACATTATAAAGTTTTAATTTATGTCTTCTTGTTTAAGATGTGAAGAATGTTTTCTTCTTTTGAGAGATGTTATTCTTAGAAAAACCAAAATTCTCTTCACAAAATGCAATTGGTCCAGCTTCTTTCACTGAATGCATGATTCTGGAAGTCTACGTATTGGTTTACACAGGGGTGAAAGATACAATGATTTACTTAGAATAGGTGATGGAGATGGGAATTTCGGGGACTCTGGGAACATCTGCAGTTGGACCTCACAGATGTTGAATGCAAACACTGGGAACTGGAGCAATTCAGTGCAGCTGCAGGAAACGGATTATCTCATTGTCCTTTCCACAACAGGACCTCATTGATCCCCATCTTTGTTACCGTGACTCATTCCATTGTCTCTACTTCTGCCACTCCTTTGTTACCTATTACTTCACCATCCACTTTATACGTCTTGACGCTACCTAATGGCTTCAGTTTACTGAAAACTTGCCCTTTTTATAGCTTCTCAGGGCTTCTTTCTACTGACTAATTTTTTAGCTTCTGCTTCCACCACGTGATTTTCTCTTCCTATTTCCAGTTCAAATTCTTGAAAGAGAGTGGCTGTTCATGTCAGGTCACCTCTTGAGGTTGGCTTCATACAGTTCATGAAGGGGGTTGTATGGTATAGATCATGGCTCAGGTTGCTGCCTCAGCTGGGTCCATTGGCTGAGGTAGTTCCCTTAAAAAGGGAATCTGATATAGCAAGCCCTTGAATGACCTCTCAGGCACACTCTTTTTGTTTTGACTTCATTTCTTTGATTTTTTTTTCTTAAAGAATGTTTAACATACCACAAAAGCAACATTTTGACATATTTTTCATGTTTTTTTAAACAAAATTCTTTTTTATTTAAAATAATCATGTTTTCTATTTTAACCATTTTAACAACAGTTGTTGTCCAATTGACTTTAATAGAAATATATAATATTTGAACTAGGCCGGGCATGGTGGCTCATACCTATAATCGTAGCACTTCGGGAGGCCAAAGTGGGCAGATCACTTGAGGCCAAGAGTTTGAGACCAGCCTGGCCAACATGGTGAAACCATGTTTCTACCAAAAAATTACAAAAATTAACCAGGCATGGTGGCACACGCCTGTAGCCCCAGCAAGTCAGGAGGCTAAGGCACGAGAATCGCTTGAACCCAGGAGGTGGAGGTTGCAGTGAGCTAAGATGGTGCCACTGCACTCCAGCCTGGGTGACAGAATCAGACTCTGTCTCAAAAACAAAACGAAACAAAGAAAGGAAAAGAAAAAGAAAAAAAGAGAAAGATATTTGAACTAAATTTTTCTTAAAGTTCCTGAAATTTAATGTCATAGGGAAAATGTTTATGTTTATAATGTTCAACTGGCACTTTTATACAGTTATTTGCAAGAAGATAAATGCATTTTAATAGTTTAGAATTATGCATATCAGAGACTAGCAAAGATGAGCAGGAAAGATCTGGAATATGTTGACTTTTATAAAGTAGGTTAAAAGCATTTTCCTTTTGAAACAGAATGTTCTCTTAGGCATTTTTTCTGGTGCTTTGCGATTAAAATATAAACGGTTATGTGTAAAACTTAACTGCAGACTGTTATTGTTGGAAATTATTTTTATATGCACAAATTGTGATGGAAAGGAGAGTAGACTGGAAACATAAATTTGTGCTTTCGTTTTACTCTGACTTAGAGGGAAGACAACTTAAATTGCCTTCTATACTACCTTACCATTGCAAAATGGGAAGTGAAGTCAGGCAGTAAACTGCTTCCTGTCTTCTTGCAGGAAGGAAACAAATTATATATAAATATACATAGCCAAACTTCAGTTTCTCTCCACTCAATCTATCCTATGCACGGCCCTGATTTGGCACTAGTAAAATGTTATATTATTTCCCTTTTGTCAACCTTGGGTGTATATTAGAACCACTTGGGAAGCTTTTTTAAAAACCCAATGACTAGCCTCACACACCAATTTATTTATTTATTTACTGTGGGGTGCAGTTTGAGTACTGATAATTTTGAAAGGCATCCTAAGTGATTCTAATGAGCAGACAGGAAGCCACAAGGCAAAAGGAGAAAATCTGAACAACTGAGCTTGCCTTCAAGGTGTTCTATTATCTATCTGCAACCTAGCTTGCCAGGCTTGGCTGACCCAAGTTGCCTCCCATGCCCTCTGAACATTGCTTGTGCTTCCTCTCTTGTGTTATTTCTCCAGGCATTCTAGGAGTTACTTTCTCACCATTTTATCTGGTTCAAATTCCTCCCCATTTTTCTAGACCCAGCCCATTTTGCCTTTTTCATGAAGCCTTCCCTGACTGCCCTTGACTGCAATGCTTCCATCCTCCTCTGAAAACACAGCGGCTAATGCCTAGAAAATCATTTGAACAATGAATCGATTATGTACTGCCTTATGTAATCTCTCCACTGCTGCATTAAATAATTACTTTAATCTTTGCTTAACCTTTCATTTGTTTGTTATGCAGCTACCTATACTATAAGTAAGCTTCTAGCATTCATCTATATCCTTGACAAGCCACGTGCCTTGTACAGTACAGGAAGTCAATAATATTTACCTGTCCCTTCCATCCTGACTTCCACAGGTTTGGTTCGAGATTCTCTCCTGGAATCTTGTCCTGGTCTTGGCTGGGCTTCCTGCCACCAGAAACTTTGGCTCTTCAAATCAGGTCAACACATTACTGGCACACATGGCCAATGGCCAGTAAAACTGATGGTGTGTGTGTGTGTGTGTGTGTGTGTGCATGCGTGCAGGTGTGCACTCTTTTGCCCACTCTTGTTTCTCTCTATCTTATGATCTGGCTGACTCGGTTTCTTTCCTTCCTTGGTCCCTCACTCTCCTACTCAATGGGACTTGACGGCAGAATTCAACGTCTCAGGTTTTGACTGCTTGTGTTCTCTAAGATGAATAACACGCTGCCTGGATCTTCCTGTCCCTATTTCTTTGAGTAAACACTTGTCCTGAACAGGCTCTGGCCAAGGGGACCTAAATTAAGTCAGTCTGATCTGTCAAGAATTTCCTCTCTACCCTGTTTTTTTTTTTTTGGATTCTCACCATTTAAAAGAAACCTGATTGCATTGTCCACATGATTAAAAGCTGTTGTCTGTCCCTCATTGCCTTTAGAAGAAAATCTAAACCTGAGCTATTCAATATGGGAGTTGTTAAAGTTAAAATTAAAAATTAATGCCAGACATGGTGGTTCACACCTGTAATCCCAGCACTTTGGGAGGCTGAGGTGGGAGGATCACTTAAGCACTGTACCCCAGTTTGGGTGACAGAGTGAGACCTTGTCTCAAAAATAAATAAATAAATAATACATTGAGCTCTTCAGTCACACCACATTTCAAGTATTTGATAGCCACATGTGGCTAATGGCTGCTATTTTGGACAACACAAATATAGAACATTTTCACCAGTGCAGAAAGCTCTGCTGGACAGTGCTTGTCTGAATATCTTAGTGTAGCTTGTGAGGTCTTTTACAATCTCATCTCAACCTTTTGCTCCAGCCCAATTTTTGGCTGTTCCTCATCGTTTAACCCCATCTACCTTCTCAATATTCCACAATGGCTCTGTGCCCTTTCACAGTTCCATGCCTTTGAACATGGTGTTCTCCCTTTCTGAAATACCCTTTGACTTTCTTCTCTGGCAAACTCCTATTTACCTTTTAAGATCCAACTCAAACACTACCTTCCTTGTGGAGTTCGCTGACTTTCCTAAACAGTCATTTCTTGTCCTCTGTTTCCATTGCTCATTGAACCAATCTCTATTGTCCTTATCACTGTAGTTTGTTATTATTTACTCATTAATCTGATCCTCTCTTTGGAGGGGGGATCCTATCTGTTTTAGCAATCTGCCCTAATAATTACCTGAAATTGTTTGCTTGATACCCTTTTGATATCAAGTAATATATCTTCTTATTTATGTGCTTGTTATTTATGAGTTCAGCATGTTTGAAAAGTTCACTTAGTGTTTCTGGAGAAATCCTGCCCATTTCTAGTGTAAAGCTAGAATGAACTTCCTGTCTTCTAGGATGGAGGTCAGTTTTTCTTCTAATTAATCCTGACCAGACTTGAGAAGGATGTGGTTTGAGGGGTTTACAAGGTCAAAAACAGCAGGACTGTCTGCAGGAGCAGGTTCAGGTGTTCTCAGGTTCCAGTTATTATACAAAATATTTAGTATATGTTCAGAGAAAAAGTAGGGAGGAATGATGGAAAAAATAAAAACAACCCCCATGGAAAGAAAACTGAGGCATCGTATTTGACTTTTTCCAGGCTAAGCCCAAAAGCAATGATGTAGTGAGGGGGAAGTTTGTATTTCCATTTTGCAAAAACGTAATCTTTTTTTCCTCCCGGGATTTAATAAGATTTTGATAAATTCTTGTGAATTTAATTACAGGGAAGTAAATCCTACTGACTAGTAAATTATCAATTTGTTTCTCTTTTCTCACAAAAGAGAAACAAATTGATACCCTTCACATCATCCGGTAAGGCTTATTTTCCTCTGAGAAGGCCATAAGCCCTAACGGCTCAGAATCTAAGAGACCTTCGCTGATTGTCATCGCCTAGCGGCCACCGCAAACCTTACAGTCAATCAACTTCCCTCGGACGCCCGGATCACGCCCATTGCTCAGACCACGCCCACTCAAGTCGCCTCATGGCTCCGCCCCAGGCCCGGCAGAAGAAGATTCTCATTGGTGGAGAAGTTGTTCTGATCCCGCCCCGGAGGACGGCGATAGGCTGAACTGGCGTGGGTTGGTGGTGGTTGGCTGCTTGAGGACGGGTCCCTGGTCGTGCCTGTCAGAGAGCCTGGCGGCAGTGGTGGCTCTCGGGGCTGGGTTGTCAGTCAGTGAGAGCAGGGGGAAGATGGCTCACCGGGACCCGTTCTGCTAGGAAGAAGGGGAGCAGGTGGTGCTGCTACTCGGGAGGAAGCAGAGCAGCCTCCGTCGCTGTCGCTGAGAGCCTCACGAGTCGAGGTCCTGCAGGTGGAGCTCCGGCAGCCGCCCTGGTGAGTCCAGCCGAGAGACCCACGCCGGGCCCCCAGGGCGTCCGGCAACCGATAACTTTTTTTTGTCAGGGAGGAGCCGGGGCGAGGCGGCGGCGAGGACAGGACCGGGACTTTGTCCCTGGGGCCGCGGCTCCACTGGGGGTAACGGCTCCCGCGCGAGGCGCCATTGGTGGGTGCGAGGCGGCGCTGGGCGCGGGGGGCGGCTGGCGGGCGGGTGGGCTGCGGCCGGCGGCTGCTCGCCCCGAAGTTGGGCGCAGCCTGCCCGCTGCCTGGAGGGCGGCAGCTTTGTGCGCGCGACTCGGGTCTTTCCTTCCCGGCGAGGAGCAGTCCAGCCTCCTGCCGTGACCCGGGTGCCGCCGCCTCGGCCCCACCGGCCGCCCCTCTGCCGGGTGGGCCTGGGGCGGGAGCCCCCCGTCCCCTCCCTGCCGCGGCGGATGCTCCGGCCTCTGCCTCCTTTCCCACTCGCGCCCTCTACTTCGGCGAGGCCGCCACTGTCCGTCCGGTCTGGTGGCCACAATGGTCACTGTCGACCCCCCGCCCCCGCCCCTTGGAGAGCAGCGTTGGCCCGAGTCGGTCTTTGGTCCCCTGCAGGGCGGAGAGGTTCAGACAGCAGCCACGCTTCCTTCCTTGGTTATTTCGCTGAAGATCTCTTCTTGAGCCTTTGCCCCTTCTTTCTATGAGTTATTCCTCTCCTGAGGCTCATTTTAACATACTCGGGAATCCTCGGCGGTTTGGCTGAAAATGGTTGCATTGAAACACCCCCAAGTTTGTACGCTTCAGCGAAATTTGCTGTCTGCCCGTCAGCTTGCACATGTGTGCTTTGTGAGTTTAGACATTCCTGAAAGATTTTAATTTTGCCTAAGTGGTTTAGTACTGCACAGAATCTGCTCTCTGAGAAATACACTATCACAAGCCTGGCAGCCGCGGCGCTCTTCAGGTAGGGGGAATTTGTTCCACCGGCAGCTACTCCTTATCTCAGAGACTGCGCTACAGGCAGTAGGGCCAAGCTGACCTTTTGCAAATTATTTATCCTTGGATCACGCAGTAGTTTTTGGAGCAGGTGGGCCACCTCTTCGGTTCATGTAACACTTTACAGTTTGAGGTTTTCAGCTTTCAAATCTTATTGTCATAAAGTCAGAAAGACTGGGAGGCTTGTTTTCCATGAGAACATTCTACTGCTAACATCCACAGGCACCCCACCTCCCCCGACATTTCCAAGTATTTTTTTTCTTTAGGTGAATACATTTTAAGGTTTACAGGATGAATAGTAGTCTAAACCACCATATTTTTGAAGTGCAGGCAAAGACAAGGTAGGAAAAACATTTAAGATCTGCTTGGCCAATAGTAGCTTCAAAGTCAGCTATTCAAATAATCAGTTCAATCAAACCAAGTGGCAAGGGGGAAAAGCATCACATATTTAGGAAACAAATTCTGGATTTGGCTCGTTTATCCTTATTCGATTTATTGAAATTACCATGAGGGATTAGAAGGATTAGAAACCTTCTTAGTCATCGGCATTAGCAGTACCTGGATACAGACACCCGATAAGGCATTAGCTGGGTCAGCGTTTATCCTTGCTCTGCTTCCTTTCTTTGTTGTATTTCTGTTTTATGAAATTTGCTCTGGGTTGTATTTTTTAGACTGGTGTCTTTTTGACAGTGAGTTTAAATATATGTACTGTTTTATTCAGCATCCTGTTGCCTAATATTTATTTTATAATGGATCTTAAGAAATTTTAAGAAATCTTAGTATTCAAGACCTGTTTTGGGGTATCGTTTATATTTTGTAAATGATTGAAATTATATCAAACATAAATTTATTTTTTCGCTCTTCCGGGCTGAGTAGGTACTAGGGATACAGAAATGAATGTCATAGCTCTTGTCTTCAAGGAATTTACTATCTAATGTACAAGATGTTAGTAACATTACAGTAAATTAACAATTATAATAGTATGTAGTCAGTGGGAATAGAGATATGCCTAGTGTAGTAGGAGAGTTTAGAGTAGGAGATAGTTAACTTGCCTTGAGTGTAGGTGGAGTTGGGAGCACACAGCCAAGTTGTGAAGGATGATATAATTTTGCCAAGTGCAGGAGGTAAGTAACTTCCCAAGAGGAGGGTATAGTAATTGAGAAGGCAAGGAGGCCTGAGAAACTGTGGCAATTTAGATAAGTCATTGACAATGACGAGTCAGTATCAATTGACATTGGCAGTTGACAAAGTCAATAACATTGACATTGATATGGCTTGAATGCAGGGGTTAGTAGGAAATGGTGCCAGATGAAGATAGTGAGGGTGGTAGAGGGCCAAATCAGGGAATGGTATCCTTAGCTAAAGGGATTGGATTGAACGTGATAGATGAGAAGCCATTTATTGGATTTGTATTTTAGACCTTTACTGTGGCGGAGTGAGGGAAAAACTAACAGGTCCTAATCACCTATGAGAAGAAAGGAGGACTCAGGACTGTGAAGGTTTGACTTGGGGTTCTGTTGATGGAAATGAGGAACACAAAAATGGAAGGAAGATGATAAATTCTGTTTTGGCTATTTTGAATTTGAGGAAGCAGTGGAACTTCAGGCGAAGATATAGATAGATGTTTGTATCTATGGATGTGAAAATCAGGATTCGAGAGATGATTGGGGGTTGAATTGAAGCTATATTGATTTGGTTGTGATGAAATGACTCAGGGAAAGCCTTTAGCCTGGTGAAAGTGGCAGCCAGAGAACAGACTCTCATAAATAGCAGAAGTAGGAAGAAGAATTGTCTGAAAGTTAGAGGAATAGTAGCTAGCAAGGTAGGAGGACCATCAGGAAAGATGCCAATGGTGGGGAGATTTTCCAGTGGAGGAGGAACAGGTTAACAATTTTGAATGCTGTAAGGAGGTGTCAAGTTAGGAGAGGGCCCCAGTGACCACTGAATTTGTCAGGAGTCCATAGGTAACTTTAACAAGAACAGTTTTAACTGAGTGGTGGTTCAGAAACCAGGCTTCAGAAGATTGAGAAAGAATGGGTGTGATAAAGTAGACATGCTTAAGTGAGACTTTTCAAGAGAACTGAAATAAAGAAGGGAGAAAATGATAGCTATAGCTTTCATTGAGTAGTGGTTCTCAATCTTGGCTGTGCATTTACAATAATGTAATAATAATTTACAGTAATCTCAGGAACTTTAAAGAATTTTGTTTTCCAGAGGGAATCCCTATACCAATTTGGTGATGGGGGGTGTTGAACCCAGATATCAATATTTATTTCAACAGCTTTTCTATTGAAGTGTAATTGACATATAGTATACTACATATATTTAAAGTGTACAATTTGATATTTGACATATGTTTATACCTGCAAAACCATCACCATAATGAAAATAATATTCACCTCCAAAAGTTTCCTATGTGCCTTTATAATCTTTTCCTCTTATCCCCAGGAAACCACTGTCTACTTTGTGTCATTATTGATTACTTGCATTGATACTTTTTTATAGTTTCTTAAGTAATTCCAGTATGCAGCCATGGTTGAAAACCATTGCAGAGTGATATTGTTTGAGGGAATGTTATGTTTGTTTGTTTACATGCATAAGGAAAGAGTGAGTAGAGACAAGTAGGAAGAGATTCTTAAGCAATTCAGGAAATGAGATAATTATTGGAACTAAGACCCTGAGGAGATAGAAGTGAATGGAATTCAGAGCTTTGGCTAGTAAGAAAGGAAGACATTTCTGGAAGCGACATCTCTAAGAATATAATGTTAAAGACAGTATATTTCTTTGTTATCATCATCTAAGTTGGCATATGGTATCCAAATTGGTTCCCTGAAGTACTTCTGAAGTACTTTAAAAAATTAGAGGGCATCTTAATATTGTGAAAATGGATACCCCTCAGAACAATCCCTTAAATGGAGCCTGAGATCCCTGGCATCATCATGTAATGCTTTGTCATTTTTTGGAGGGGAGCAGATGGAATTAGCAGTTTGACTATTGCTTATTGTTGAGAGCCAAGTCCTGCCAGAGTCTTTTTGCCCTTCTCAGAGTTAGGCTGCATATCTGCACTAAGTAAAAAGAACATTTAACACTTGAAAATCTCCTATTTAAAGTATCTTTGCTCAGAAGAAATCTTGTTTGCTTGCCCTTTGGATATATGCCTTTTAAATACACTGGAGAATAAAATCATTCCTCTGTCTCCTAAATGAGACAGAGAAGAGTTGTGACTAGAAGTTCTCAAAGGCCCACATTTTCTATCTTGAGAAAAGTAATACCTATCCTCACCTCACCACCTTTTTTTTTTTTTCTTTTTAAAATTTCTGGCTCAGGATTTGGATATAGGTAAAATCTGAGTCCTGCTGGTTCTGAAGTCCAGGGCTTGTTCCTCAGCCTTGACTCTTGGCTTTCATAGGGGGCTGAAAACAGAATAGCTTATCCAAATATTATTTGGCATTGTAACTTGGTCATAAATAAAGAGGAAGTGAAAAGTTTTGTCTGATTGTCTTCTAGAGTTCTGAAAATTTCTTTCATTGTGATAAAGAATTAAAGTATGATTCTTTTCTAGAGAGGAAAGGCATCCCTAATTTTGGTGCAGCCTGAAAGAGTGGAAATATCAATGTTGGCATGATTTTGGTTATTATTATTATTGTCACAGCCTTATTGTAAACATTCTGTATTTTCTTAATTACTAATATAATAATCATTGTAGGAAATTTGAAAAATTCAGGAAAGTATAAATGGTAAATAACACTTATAATGTCTCCACCCAGAGATACTTATTTCCTTTATGAAATACCTATTAGTGTCCTTTGTCTATTATAATACTGGAGATTTTTAAAAACTAAGTTATGAGAGCTCTTTATGTATACAAACTATTAGGCCTTTGTCAAATTACATTGCAAATAATTTCCCTAGTTTGTCATTTTTATCTTAATTTTGTTTTTGATGTGAATTTTCTTTTTAAACAGATTGCTAACATTTTAATGTGTTTAAACCTATCAAATTTTTCTTTTATGATACCTCACTACTTAGAAAGGGCTTGCATTCCCAAATTATGTGACTATTCACCTCTGTTTCCGTATATTAATTTCACAGTTTTTAAAAAAATTTACATCTTTAGTCTGTTTGCAGTGTATTTTAACGTAGAGTGATGGTTCAGTTATTTTAATGCTGTTTATTGAACAGTTATCGTCTTCAGAGGTTTTAAATACCAAATCATGTGTGTATACTCTGTCTGTCTATAGATATGGATATATGACTTTTTCTAGGTTTTTCTATTTAGTTTAATTGGGCTATTTCTTTTTGCTCTAGTAATTCCAAACTGTCTTAATTATTGTGAGTTTTTAATGTATTTCACTAAATGGTTGTGTGAATACTTATTATTGTCTTTGTCAAAACATTTTCAGTATTTCTCATATATTTCTTTATTCATGTTACATTAAAGGCAGTTAAGATCCTAAAAGAACCTCACTGGAATATCTGAGTTAATTTTCTAGAGAAAGTTGTACTATCTCTATTAATACAATGTTATCATTTATTGAAGTCATCTTTTATGACTCAAAGATGTAGTTTTGAGTTTTCTTCATGTATTTTATAGTTTGTAGTTTTCTTCATGTGGGTTCTGCCCATTTTTCAAGTGGTATTTTTGATATTTTAAAACTTATTGATTCTATTGGGAATGGAACTTTTAAAATTATTTTATAAAGAGGCTTAAATGTACCTGATGGAACGTAGAAAGATGGCTAATTCTCGTATACTGTTTTCTAACTGGTCATTTTATGAAACTCTTAATTCTGATAGTTTTTATTGTGTTTTGTAGTAACTAAATTATAGCATGTGTAAATGGTGTAAATGATTTTGTCTTCTTGCTAACACTTAATCCTTATTTCTTTTTCTTAGGACATTGATCAGAACTTCTAGAATAATATTAAGTTATAGCAGTGAACAGTGAGGATCCTTGGCTTATTTCTCATTTAAATGGAAATGCCTTTAGGGTTTCACAGTTGTGTGTTCAAAATTTTTATTTATGGTATGTTAAGGAAATAGTCTTCTATGCCTTTTCAGGGGGAACCAAGATAGATATTCAGTTTGATCACATGCTCTCTTAATGTACCTTGAGATGATCATATAGTTTTCCTTCTTTTACCTATTGGTTGATGAATTGTGTTAGATTTCCAAGTAGCTTTCATCAAACAATTGCTGTCTTAGGGATAAAGGCAACTTGATAATAGCATATCTCTTTAAAATAGTGCTATATTTGATTTGCTATATGAGATTGATCTTTAGTATTCCTTTTGTATTACCTTTTTAAGGTTTTGATTTCTGAATATGCCAGCTTTGCAAAAAGAGAGACTGAGAGAGAAGCTTTCCATGTTTCCATTTTTGCATGTGCTCTGGCAATTAATCTCTTCCTTGGAAGATTTGAAATCGATTGGCTGTAAAAATGTCTAGGTCTTTTTGGACTGAATACAATTATAAAGATCTTAATATGTGCTTGTGTACTAAGTATTTTGCATAATTAATTTCATTTAGTCCCTATATAACTTTGTGAGGTGAAGATTATTATTTCTATTCTACAGATAAACTGAGACTCAGAGGTTAAGACAGTCGTTCACCATCAATAAAGTACACAAAGTTTAAACTCAATTTCTATCTGATGTAATAGCCCATGTTTTCTAATCAGTACCCTAATGTTTTTCTTAATTAGGACTCTTTCTTCACCCCATATTACTGAGAAGTAAATTTAATCATTTTATTTGAGCATCTTATTAAGTATTTTTCCTCTTTGCACACTTAGTTTTAATTTTTGGTAACCCTGTTATAATTATCACTGTTCTGTTCTGTGTTGATGTGTCATCTTTTGCTATTTTAATAAATACTGTGATCTTGGAGTGAGGTGGGATAGGGTGAGGGAACTTAAAATTGTTGTTCATATAATGCACTTAATTTAATTTACATTTTAATTCGTTGAGTGTTCAAGATCAATTTGCATTCCTGAATCTTGTTTGTACCTTGTAAGAATGTTATGTTAAGTGTACCACATACAAGAGATCAAAGAGTTTTGGAAACACAGTACTTTTCCATTTTAGTTTGAATTATTTTTGTTGTGAGCCTTGCATCAGGGTAGCTTTTTAGTAGTAATGTTAAGTGATATATGTTTGGTGTGCGTTTTCTTGAACAAAGAGTCTTTTCATAGTTGACAAACATTAGTTGCTTTCTCATATAAATACATAGAATTCAGTTATTTGTACTTGACTTAATGAAAACATAATATATGAATTATTAAACTGTACCATGAAAATTAGGTTTTAGCTACTGGAATATTTATATTTACTATTATGTTGAGTGATGTATAGGCTTGGAAATTTAAGAGAATAATGTAAGCCTTAAAAGTGCTTAAATTGGCCGGGTGCGGTGGCTCATGCCTGTAATCCCAGCACTTTGGGAGGCCGAGGTGGGTGGATCACGAGGTCAAGAGATTGAGACCATCCTGGCTAACATGGTGAAACCCCGTCTCTACTAAAAATACAAAATAATTAGCCAGGTGTGGTGGTGGGCGCCTGTAGTCGCAGTTACTTGGGAGGCTGAGGCGGGAGAATGGCATGAACCTGGGAGGCAGAGCTTGCAGTGAGCCAAGATTGCGCCACTGCACTCCAGCCTGGGCCACAGAGCGAGACTCCATCTCAAAGAAGAAAAAAAGTGCTTAAATTGGGAAAGCAGTCGTAAACTCTGTATTTATCTTTTTGAACTCTTCTGTTCCCTCCCTTTAAATATAAATTAACATTTAATTAATTCAGTTAGGGTTTTGGTTATAATCAGCACACCCAGACTGCACTCCCCATTCCCTTCCTATGGGGACAATCTGACCCTCTTAAACCTGCCAGACACATACATGCTCTTTTCTAAATTTCAAGGTTCCTGCTGATTTGTTAATCAGTATGTGTCACAGTAGTGGACAAGGTGACAAATAGCCCCCGCAGCAGTGTACACATTAGTAGTTAAGAAAAGGGAGAGACTATTTTGGAAAATCATGAAACTTCAAGTGAGTCCTGATAGGGAAATGGAGAGGAAGGTGAAAATATTATAGAAATGGATGGGGGAAGAAGGGAAGATAAAAATGTGTAAATCAAATAGATTGTTGGAGAAATATAGAAAATTGGAAGAATGGTTACATGGGTGGTAGAACCAGAATATTCAAGTCAGTGAGGTCAAGAAGTAGAGTTTCAGAAAGGAAGACTCTTGCTTCAGGTTACAGAAAAACAACCACCATAGAGAAAGAGCTGATAGAGTTGTCATTTATAAGGTCATGGAGAGTAGATGATGAGACCCAAATTTATACTGTAAAAGGGGTTAAGGAATAAATTGATGGTGAGCAGTTGGAAGTGCTGGTAGTAGATTAAGCTACTAAATCAGAAAGTTAATCAGTGAAGAGTAAATAAGGATGGAGTAACTAGGGCATTAGAATCTGATGAAGCCTTACTCCTGTGCCCCCTCTTTTCAGAACTATAAGATTGTAAAATATATTCTCAATTGTCCAAATGATTAATATTTCGTTAGTGATACTTAGAGGTATCATTCATTGAGTACCTTTTGTTTGCCAGTGCTTTATTTGCATTATTTTTAATCCTTAAAACATCCCTAAAAGATAGATGTTATTATCTATCATTCACAGTTGAGGAAACTGAGACTTAGAAAGTTTAAGTAACTTGTTGAAAATTGGCCCAGGTTTTTTGGACTCCAGAGTCAGCATTCTTTTCATTATGCCATGTTGCTTCCTTTATTTATTGAGCTATATTAAAACACTGGGGGCTTATAAGAGGAATATAGGTGGGATTCCTCTGCTTGTAGAAAGTAGTAGAAGAGGCCGGGCGCCGTGGCTTTCACCTATAATCCCAGCACTTTGGGAGGCCAAGGCGGGCGGATCGCGAGGTCAGGAGATCAAGACCATCCTGACTAACACGGTGAAACCCTGTCTCTACTGAAAATACAAAAAATTAGCCGGGCATGGTGGCATGCGCTTGTAGTCCCAGCTACTCAGGAGGCTGAGGCAGGAGAATCGCTTGAACCCGGGAGGCACTGGTTGCAGTGAGCCGAGATTGCACCATTGCACTCCAGCCTGAGGGACGCAGCGAGACTCCCTCTCAAAAACAAAACAAAACAAAAAAAGCAGTAGAAGAGAAATCCTAATTATGCTTGCTGTAATTTGTGTTGACTATATTTTTATTTAAAATGTTTTTATAAAGGGAATCCTTCTAGTAAGCTTCCCTACTATACTTATAATATCTAATTTTTAACAATTGCTGTTATTTGGAGATGAGATTTTTTTTTACCCATGATAATGATGGGTTGAGAGGAAAGGAAGGACAGGCCAAGAAAAAGCATGTAAAGAAAAATAAGACTAAAACTTGTTGTTTTCACTATGAGAACTTCAAATATGTCATACAATTTTAGGTTGCACCTCAGAAAGGCCAGCCTCTTCGTGGAAATCATATTGAGCTAGTCACAAGATGGTAATTAGAGCAGATGCTCTCCATGTCACCAGATTATAGAGCTCCGAAGAATTTATTGTAATACAGTGTGATTTACTGAATTTAGATTTCATCAATCAGGAATTAGTTATTGGTGAAAGGGTCTAAGCAGATGTTTGGTTTTTCTATAATAAACCCTTTCTTCAAAAACAACGTGTAATTGAAAAAGAAATGCTTAAAATACTTTAGGGATTAAACAATCTTATAGGACTTTCAATTACTTTGGGAGGAACCAAGATAGAAATTTTTGCTCTGCTAATTTTAGCCTCACATTCAGCTACAAAACAACATCTAGGTTACATTCTGCTATACTAGTATAAGACAGTATTATTGAAAACTTTATTTTAAAAATAATTTTATAATTCAGCCTCTGCTAAAACAAATTGACTCTTAGCCCAGTTAATGTGAATCAGCATGGTCATACTGAACTATTTATTTCTGCTTTGGTTACTATAATGTTTTTAAGCCAAGAAAAACAACTATATTCATAATATCCACATAGTTTCTGATTGGGGAGAATCAAATAGAATTTTGTACAGTCAAGATCTGTTGTTTTTATTATTATGGCCCTATTAGCACACATTACCACCATTAACTGTGTTTACTTACATTTTCTCATTGCACTTCCCTCTTTGCCCTACTATTTTCTATTGAACATCTGAGCCTCTATTGGCAGACCTCATTAAAGGTTGAAAGTCTCATTCCAACATATTAAAGGGCAGCGACTCCCTCTAAGACATTAACTCCCAACTTAGTTGGAATTTGATTCTCTTAACATTTCTGTATTTCTTTGTCCCCAACATTGTAAAAAGGAAAGCACTTAGAATGCAAAGAACTTTAAGGAATCAAAGTAGAGCTGTGCTTTGGAAACCATATTTCCATATGCTGTTATGTTTGGGAGAGAGGAAAGAGGGGTTATTGATAGCAAAATGATTGAAAGATAATGTTTACATTGGGCTTTCTTTTACATTCCTCCTCATTTTTTCTCATAGCATTTATTTATTTTATTTTATTGTTTATATTCTGATTTACCTTGATTTGTTTTAAAAGGACTTAAGGCACACTCATTTCTGCTGTTTTAGGTTTATTTGTCTCTCCTAATAGACTGTGAATCCCCTAAGTCAGCTATGTCGTATTCATTTTTGTAAATCTAGTATCTAGGACATAGTTGGCATTTAATAGTTTATGAATAAATGGATGATATTTAACCACCTTAATATAAGAAAAAAAAAGAGCCAGGTTGGTTGCTGAACCCTAGCTTACTGCAGCTTTAGTGGTATTATGGGCTGCATTGTGTCCCATCCAAAATTCATAAGTTGAAGGCCTAACCCCCAGTACCTCAGAATGTAGCATCATTTGGAAATAGGGTCTTTAGAGAGGCAGTTAAGTTAAAATGAGGTAATTAGGATGGGCCCTAATTCAGTATGATTGGTGTCCTTATAAGAACAGGAAATTTGGATAGGCTGTATAGAAGGAGGACAATGTGAAGACATAGGGAGAAGACCGCCATCTATAAGCCATAGGGAGTGACCTGAAACTATTCTCTCAGAGCTCTAAAAAGGAACCAACCCTCCTGAATCTTGATCTTAGACTCCTAGCCTAGAGAACTGTGAGAAAATAAATTTCTGTTGTTTAAGCCACCCAGTCTGTGGTACTTTGTTACGGCAGCCCTAGCAAACAAATATAGATGGCTTTTATACTTGGATGTAGCAAAATCTCAAATACCCTTAATTTGCCTATTCCCGAGAAATAGTTTGCCAAGGCTAATGTCAAAGCCTCAAAAATTTATATACTTCCCCTAGGTAAAACATGGAAGAGAAAAATTTGGATAGCTTAATGAAGAAAGTAATAACTATTTGCCTCCTCCTTCACCTTTCCCAATACAGCCAATGGCAAGCAACTGGCTAATTCCTTAATTTAATTGAATTTGTTTAGTTTGGCAAGGAGAAAGTGTTTACAGGGCATTTGTGTTCCTAGGTGTTCAAGAGCCTCTCCCTGGTTGCTTCTTCATGGTAGAAAATGGAAGAGGAAGACTAAATAAAATACTTTTTAAGATGATGTTGATTTGAGCTAATTGCTTGTGTATAATCTTAGTCACATTATTTTACTTGTGTTATAGTCAACAGGGGCAAAACAGTATGTCTTTTACATGCCCATTGCTGTGGTAGTTGCTGTACCCTTTGATCATCAACTAGTCATACTGAGTTGCCACAGTGGTTTTTCAGCATTTTTCATTACATGCTGTAGCTGCAAACTATATATATATATATATATATATATGGCCGCAAACTATATATATATAATAGTATATATATATATACAATTTTTACCATTATTTCTTCTTGACATTTTTAATTGAGTTGTATATCAAGTAGTGCTGTGTTCAGTCAATTTTTATAGTGCTTTGAGATACTTTGTGAAGAGAAAATTTCAAACATACACAAAAACAAAACATTTGCTCTTTCATCGTTTGGAGGCAGTTTTCCCAGAGTTCTGAAAGTAGGGTAAACTAAATTAGAGAACTGAACAAAGGTCTCAGCCCCAGAATTTTAAAAAAAAAATGTTTGCCATAAAGCAAAGGAAACCAAAACCAAACAGAAAACCTCTGACTTAGGGGCAAATAAGAATTTTGGTCTAATTTTGGCATTTCAACTTCAGTCACACCCATGTTTTTGGATCACTCTTGTTACCAGTATGTAGGCACTGTGGTAAATACCAGTTGATAGATTTTTCTCATCTTTTTTCTTTTCCTTCATTCCAACTGAGAAAAATACTGCAACCACATGCTAGCAAGTGGCAGAGCTGGGTCTAAGTAAATTGAATACTTTTTTTCCAGTACCCTACCATGTTCTTTTACTACCCTGTAGTTCTCAACCTGGCTGCCAAACACAATCATCTGAATAATTTACTTTTCCCTAGCAATTTATTTTAAAATGAAACTATCCTACTTTTCAATTTAGAATGAAAATATTAGGAAGAAGAAAAGAGTAAACAAGAGTAAATTATTTATGAGACAAGGGAAAGGTTTTGAAGTGTTTTAGGTGCCATGGGTAGGGATTGCTGATAGCATGGTGATTAGAATGGGGTCTTTGGAATTGGGCTGCATGGGTTCTAACCCTAACTTAACCACTTTGGTAGTGTATGATCTTGGGCAAGTTACTTCTTTAAGTGTTAGCTTTCTTTTTTGTGAAATAGAGGTTATGTTAATTTACCAGCTAGGATGGCTATGAGAATTAAATTAAAATTCCAATAAATCGCTTAGCATAGTGCCAGAAACATAAGTGCTTGAGGAATGTTAGTCATTATCACAACATTATCTATGGACATCTACCATTGCTATGTATGACACATTTCCAGACCATATTCCCAATGATGCCAGTTGTGTATGGACAGCAAAGGATCCCATGGTCAAATACATTTAGGAGAAAATATTTCATTCCAAATGCCTTTCTTAGAGATTAATAATACAGATTTAGCATATTAAAGGCTCTGAAAAGTCCTTTGATTAAAAAAAAAAACTTCTTTAACTTTGTCAAGTAGTTAGTTAAATTTTCACAAGGAAAGCCTTTTTTTTTCTGCTGTCCTCCGAGGTCTGTCTTCATGTGGCTTCTTTTGCAGATGTCTATCCCTCAGCTCTTGTAGCATGGTGGTTACCTTCTAAGAGGGATTATTCAAGAGGACAGGCCCTAGGTGGAAGCTCTTATTAAGTCTCTCCTTGCAGCACCTTGCTAAATTCCACTGGCAAAAACATGTCACTTTGCCAATTCCAGCATTGATGTGGAGGAGGACTATACAAAGGACTAAATAACAGGAGAGATCATTTGTTGAAGGTCGTAAATATAATAGTAATAGTGTAACACATATTTTTTAAAAATGTCCATGATATATTAGGTGAAAAATAATCAAGTTTTGGTAGAATGTGATTGTATTTTTATGTTAAAATCAAAATATAAATGGACTATATATACATGTATGTGTATATGTGTATATATACATATGTACATGTTTTGATAGAGCAGATATATTTTGTTTGGTTGAGCAGATATCTATATAGATATAGATAGGTACCTATCTATATAAATATATTATTTGGTTGATATATTTTTCTTGGTTGAGGAGATATATTTTGTTTTGGTTTAGATATACTGCTCAATATTTTTAAGAGTAGAGAGTTTTCAGAACTGCTGATTATGTAGTATATGTGTAGAAAAAAGTTTGAAATAATATAAAGTTAACAGTATTTCCTTTTGAAGAGTGGGATAGCAGCAGTGAGAAGGATGATTATTTATTTTAATTATGTGGAAAAGATTTAAGTGTGGCCATTTAAAAAAATCTCCCGTAAAGAAAAATATTAGCAGGGATGGGAGATCAGTTTTCTACCTAGGTGTTGATAGTTTTTGTGTATGTTTTATTTTCTTTCTTGGTGGAATTTTTATAATCTTTTATAGTTGCATAGTGAGCAGAACCCTTGTTTTAAACTTTTCATTGTTGATTTTGTGTATTTCTGATAATTATCTCATGATTGCCCTTGCAATTATTCCTCTAGAAAATGTAAGGTGCTACCTTGACTTATTTTCCTCTCGTCTATTCTCTGCTTTTCCTTTGCCATCTGGATTACGGTTGCCTTGAGGACACAGATCATATTTTACTATTCGTTTGCTAATAGTGCAAACTAATAGAAACACTTTGCATTATACTCAGTAGGCAATCAAGGGCTTGCTGAATTATTAATGTTGCAATTTGAACATATACTAGTATTGACTTTTTGCATATACGACCTCCCATTCTGTGTTTGTTTTTGCTACTTCTGTTTCTCTGTTCTTACTCTGACTCTGCCCAGCCTACTGTCTGGATAAATTATATGAACAGGCTGTCGACTTGACATCCTGTTCAGTGAATATGTAGAAAGCATTTCTAATCACCATGTTATTTAATATGCAATTGTGTGATAATCATGTTAATGAATGCGATTGAGGTAATTATTATGGTTCAGCACTTTTACACTGATCTCTTAAAATCTGTTAACATAAACTTTATCATTTGTATGTTAGTTATCAGGGCTTACTGAAGTTTGATTCACTGAGGTAATACTTGAATCACTTAGTATGTGCTGTAATTATATTTTGTAAAAGGTGGTGCAAACATTTTGGAAAGCTTTATTTCAGCAATAACTGCTCTTGTAGATTTTTACCCAATATTAAATATAAAATAATTTGTTTGTGATATTTTTATATTTAGTGAAATACATATTAATGGACTTTTAAGATTTCTTATAACATTCTAATAAGAGGTTTTCTAAGTCAAGATTATCTGCATCAATCAATCTTTAAAATAATCAGATGATGCTGTTTTGGTTCACAGATGCAGTGCCAGTTCTCTCCTGGCGGCTTACCTTGCCAACGCATGCATTTCATTAATAAGAGCCCCAAGTTTTTCCTGGGTAGGGTGTAAAAGCTGAGGAGTGAAAGGAAGGTAGAGAAGAGAAGCATAGGCAAAGACATGGAGTCTGGAGTGGCATGGATTATTTTGGAGAATAGTGTTAAGTAAAATTTGGATAGGTAAATTATGACCATATTTTAGGGAAAGTTTGATGTAGAAGATTTGTGAGGTCTGATGTCATGGTGTGTTCAGGAGAAAAGAAGTTTCGGCAAGATTATATGGCAGCAACATGCATGGTGCACTGGAGAAGGGAAGAAATCAGGAGCCAGAAGGCTGTGTGATCAGCACATGCAGAGGAAATAAGGGCCCAGACTCAGGGCGTTGCTGTGGAGATGGAGAGCAGATGGTAAATTTGACGGGCATTATAAAGGATGAAATTTATTCTTCTATTCAATAAATATTTATTAGATACTTGCTGTATGTTACTTATGCTTATAGTATCTGGACTGAAATTTGCCTGTAGTTACTAATACAGTTTAAAACTTAAAAATTATGTTGTATAATTTTTATTTGAAAAAAATTTTAAAAAATGTTGAACCACTGAGTCATGTGCTATGTTAATGTCGATAAGAAGTGCTCATCGTAGTGCCATGGTTCCCAGAGATCTCACCATTCTGTCTGCTCTTATCTAAAAGAAATCTAAATTGTTAATAAATTGTACATGATCTTAGTCAAGCCTATTTGAATGCTGGCTCAAAAAAGAGGGAGAATATTTGCAATAGAAATCCAAGAGCAGTAACTGTTGGCCTCAGAAGTTTCATAGCATTGTGTTTGCTGCATTCTTTTGGTCAACATGGTTATTAAAAAATAGTTCTTCCTAACTTCTCTTATTAGAGTCCAAATCAGATATCCTTTCCCTGGAAAAAATGTTTTTCTGAAGTCCTGGAGGATCTTGTCTATGACCATACCACCTTGAACGTGCCTGATCTTGTCTGAAGTCCTGGAGGATCTGAGAAGAACAGGAAGATAGAAATGGGAAATGAGAAGAAAGAACTTCTTACCTTCTAATTGTTCTAGCTTTTCCAACAGAAACACACTGGGCTGGTTGCCACAGCACACTGATATCCCAACATGATCTTATTTGTCCTTGGGGTAGGCAAAAGATGGTTTAGCCAAAAACCATTTTATAGAGTAAAAACCTATGTTCTATTCTTGATAATCAGACACTTGTTTTGTGATTTTTGGGGAAAATAGGCCTAAGTAATAGGCCTTTGGAAAGACTTCCCAAACCTCTCTTACTATGAATTATATTACTTCTCCTGGTGCCTTGAGAGGCAGCTTTATTTACTTGATGACCTAGGTAGGCAGTGAGGCATCAACAACACTTCTTTTTAAGCGACAGCACATATACCCTCCTCCTTCACAATTGATTGGTCAGTTTCTAAGAAGCAAAATCCTAAAATTAAATTAATTTTATTCTGTAACATAATCTGAACATTTCTCTCCGTTCTGTTTTCCTGAAATTCACCCAGGAATTCTTGATAATCTTCTGGCAGTGCTTAATTTAACTACGGCAATGGCCTCATTGCATAGGAGAGAAGTTTAAAATTTCGTGATGTGTCACAATCCATTTATAGAAATTTGGTTGCTCTATAAATTTATAGAAACTTAAGCTTCATAATGATATATAAAACAAATGGTTATAAAAAGTTTTATAGTAGTTTGTAGTTAGTGCTTAATGGTGAAGGGGATGATGTAAAAAATAGTAGGAATAAGGAAATTTTTAGAGTTTTACAGTGAAAGTTACAAATACTTTTAAAATATTCTTATAAAATAATTAAAATGTTATATGTCTCTGATGACAACACTACAAGATAAATTTTGGTAATTGTTATTAATAACATCATGTGGGAATTGAAGAATAAGACATTTGACTTAGAAAGGTTTTATTGTACATTGAAAATATAAAAAATTAATGTTATACAGACTAACTGGGCTAGTGAAATACTACATAGACTCCTAGCAAGCCTTCTAATGTAATTTTAAATATTCTGCTCCGGAACATGTTTGGCAAAAATAGTAAGTTAGTTACACAGCAGGAAACATGTATTTTAATTTTGTCTCTTTTATCTTTGAGAAGAATAAAGTTTTTACAAATACAAGTATATTTTGAATATTACTAGAGATGTCTAATTAGATTTATAAAGCTTGCAGAGTTATATAATCAAGTCTTTGGCATAGATCTTAATAGGTGACATATTAGATATGAAATGTGAGGGTGGGTTAGCAACTTGTAGAGAGCCTCTTGCTGCTTGCTGGTAGAGAGAAACAGTTTTTAAATCATTTTGTGGCCAGTTTGCTTTTTGTCCTGTCTAAGCTTTACTGATACCTTTAGTCAGAACTGTTATTCATCTTGAAGCCCAGGGCTAATGGAAAGAATTTTTTTCTTTTTTTTTTACAATTGTACTGTACGTGGTAAGGACAAAGAAAAGCTTATGTCGGCTAGTAAACACTGTTGGCTTTTTAATTTTTTATTTCTTTAAATACTTATCCTACAATAGTACTCCAAACCTCACCATCACACAGTATACCCATGTAACAAACCTGCACATGTACCTGCTGAATCTAAAATAAAAGTTGAAATAAAAAAAATTATCCTATACTTTATAGAATTCCATTGTTCTCTTTCCTACATAATGCATTGATATTTCAGGATTCATTTTTAATGTTTGTATATTTTTGCTTCTTTTTTTTTTTTTTTTTTTTTTTGAGACGGAGTCTCACTCTGTCATCCAGGCTGGAGTGCAGTGGTGTGATCCTGGCTCACTGAAACCTCTGCCTCCCGGGTTCAAGCGATTCTTCTATCTCAGCCTCCCAAGTACCTGGGATCACCTGCACATGCCACCATTCCTGGCTAATTTTTGTATTTTTAGTACAGAGGGGTTTCACTGTGTTGGCCAGGCTTTCTCAAACTCCTAACCTCAAGTGATCCTCCTGCCTCAGCCTCCCAAAGTGCTGGGATTACAGGCGTGAGCCACCGCACCCAGCCATACTTTCTCTTCTAAAGATATTCTTACTTTTATAGTTCAAAGGAACTTACCAGGGGCCAGGCACGGTGGCTTATGTCTGTAATCATATTGAATGGTACTTGATATTCACATGACATCGTGGTGACGTTAGCTTTGATCAAGGCAGTGCTTGCCCGGTTTCACCACTATACAGTTACTCTTTTCCTCTTTCCATACTCTCTTTTTTTGCAAGTGAATAGCTATGTCCAGTGCACTCTCAGTGGGGGAGCAAGGACTAAGCTCTATCTCCTGGAAGAGATAGTGTCTACATCTGTTACTGGGAATTCTTCCGTAAGGAAGCTTTATCTCCTATTCTCTTATTTATTTAATCATTTATTTATATGAGTATGGCCTCATGTATGTTTATTTTATACTTTGGGTTATAGTGCAGTACTACATTATTTGTTCTGTTGCTCGGATTGTTCCAGCTTTGGCCATTGGGTGTTCTTTCAGGTTGGCTTAATATTTAAGAGTATAAAGAGTCCCTAACCCAAATGTTTGAAAACAAGTGGTCTAGGCTATGATCATAGACTTTGATCATAGGATTGAGTAGCTGAGGCAGGGAGGAAGAAAATATTGTAGGAGGAGAATTCTAGGAATTAAGACTTCAGGTAAGAAAAAAAATCACCAAGATTTAAGCAGGAGTTGTTTGAAAGCATGACAGTGAGCTAGGAGCTAAGATCATCCAGAAATGAAGGGCAGTGACTGAGCAGGGCAAGGGCGTGGGGTGGATTGATTGATAGATGATGGTGATAGAGTTTCAAAGCAGCTTTGGGTGGATGGTTGAAGGAGGAAGAGAATGATCTTGAGTAGTAATAAGAAGAAAGGAAAACACCTACTTTACCTCTAAGCCCAGTGGTTTGTTTTAGGGATGTGTGAGGAAATGCAATCACTATTTGGTAAGGTTGCATGCAGGGAAACTAGCGTCTCATGAAAAGAAGAAAGCAACATTTGAAGAACTGTTGAAGATGTAGAGGATTTTGCTGGTAATAGACTGTAAATTCCAGAGGACACATGGAAGTATATCGTCTTTCCAGAATTAGGATGGGATGGGAGATGGGAGCAAAACAGAAGATGTACAAAGAGTTATGATGACTAGTGTGTGAGATGAGTGTCATCTAGGTGTCTGTAGCTTCTTGTGGTGCTGGACATAAACAGAGATGAAGGGAATAATGACTTTAGTCCTGGTGGACCTAAAGCAGACAGTGGTGGTGAGACTGTGAAAGTTTCAGGGTAGGGAGGCATGTCATAGACTCCCTTTTGAGTTCTGCAGGAGACAGAGAAGTTTGGGGAGGAACAATTTTATTCTGAGCTTGCATGCGTGCTAAACAAGTGAGTGTCCATGTGAGCTCAGCTATACAATGAGGGCTCCCATTTGATCTCTATCAAGTGGAAGATAAGAGACCCAGGGCTGACTGGTGTTACTAATGTATAATATACACACAGAAAAATGTACAGTTTATGAAATGTTTAGTTTGGCAGATTTTCACCAAATGTATACACTTGAGTAACCAGCATCTAGATCAAGAAACAGACTGTTATCAGAACCGACAAGATAGGCCCCTCAAGAGCAGCCACTATCCCAACTTCTAACACAAATGGATTCGTTTTATCTGTTCTTGAAATTTACATAAATGTAATTATATAGTATGTACTCTGTTTTCCTGCATTCTTTTATCCAACACTGTAACACAGATATAGTTTATTCATTAAAAGTTATATTTTGTTGTATAGAATTTCAGATATTGTACAGTATACCGTAATTTATTCGTTCAACTATTGATGGACATTTGGTTTGTTTCTAGTTTTTGACTATTAAAAAAAACCTGCTGTAGCCAAGCATGTGGTACACTCCTGTCGTCTCAGCTACTTGAGAGGCTGAGGTGGGAGGATCCCTTGAGCCCAGGAATTTGAGGCTACAGTGAGCTGTGATAGCACCATTACCCTCTAGCCTGGGTAACAGAGTGAGACTCTGTCTCTAAAAACAAAACAAAAACAAAAGCCTATTGCTCAGATGAACATTTTCTGAACATAGCTTTCAGAGAACATATGTCCTCATTTCTGTTGAGTATTAACATGGGTAGAATTTCTGGGTTCGTAGAGTATATGTATATATCCTCAAGTTTAGAGGATATTGCTAAAGAGTTTTCCAAGATATTGTACCAATTTGCATTCACATTAGCTGTGTCTGAATATTGATTGCTCCATATCTTTTTCAACACTTGGTGTGATCTTTCATTTTAGCTACACATGCGTGCATGTGTGTGTGTATGTGTGTGTGTGTGTGTGTGTTTGTATGGTGTATTTCACTGTGGGTTTTAACTGACATTTCCCTGATGACTAACAAAGTTGAGCACATTTCATGTGCTAAGTTTCCATTTGAATAAGTGATGGTCTTGATTTCCTATAGGATTGTCTACCTTTTTTCTTAATAATTTATGAGTTCCTTATATATTCTGGATATGAGACTTTTGCCATGTATATGAATTGCAGATATCATCTGCCACTCTATGGCTTTGCCTTTTCATTCTCCTAGTGGTATCTTTTGGTGAGTAGAAATTCTTACTTTCAAGGAAGTCCAGTTTATCCTTTTCCCCTCCTTGTGATTAGTGCTTTTGTGCCTCTTGTTTAAGAAACCTTTGCCTAGCCTAAGATTATGAAAGTACTCTCTTGCATTTTCTTCTAAAAGCCTTATGGTTTACTGTTCACGATTAGATCTGTGGTCCAACTGAAACTGTTTTTATTTTTGCATACAGCATGATCTCTAGGGTCATGGTTCTTTTTGTCCTCCCCATGTAGCTATCCAAATAACCTAGCCCCATTTGTTATAAAGACCATCCTTTCCTCACTAAATTTCAGTGTCATTTTTGTCATAAATCAGGTGACCATATATGTGTGGGTCTGTTTCTGGCCACTCTATTCTGTTCCATTGGTTGTTTTCTCTTCTTCTAACAGTGCCACCACTGGCTTAATTACTATAGTTTTTGGTAAGTTTTATACTAAGCTTTGGTGTTGGAAGTCCAGGTCCCACAGTTCTGTTGTTCTTCAAGACAGCCCTTGACTGTTCTTGGTTCCTTGTATATTCCTCTTGATTTCTTTTAATTTTTGAAAAATTAACCTTAATTTTAACTGGAGAGTTATTTTGAATTTTTGTGAAAATTTTACCTCCCCATTTCTATGTAACTTGATGTAGTGTGGTTCCATTTGTGATAACTTTCTGTCCTAATTTATTAAACAATGGAATTCATACAAAAGAAAACTTTTGTGCATTTATATTGGCTTTGCTTTACAAATATACATAACAACATAAAAAAAGTAGATACAGGCAGACAGAAAATAAGAGTAAGACAAAGAGAATCGGTTATGAAACTCACAGTATTCATAATATAAAAACAAACAAGTTACTCCAAAGGAGAGATTTTCCTAGTACTGAAAACTTAAGATGTGAATTTTCTAGACTCTGTTGGCTTTTAAGGAGGATAAATGTGATCTAGCAGTGCTTTGGTAACATTTTGGACATAATTTCAAAGCCCAGTTTCTCCAAACAGACAGTTCTATAAAATCAATAATACAGTACATATATGTGGTTTTCTGTTAGTCTGACTTGATCCAAGGAGAAATATTTTTTATTTTAAAAATAAAATGCATATTACCCAAGTAATCTTTTATGAGTGAATGAATGAATGAATGACCAAAAAATGTTTTAATCATGTTTTTTATGAGAATTAGACAGCAGGAACCTTAGAATGTATTCTTTGACAAGAACCTGTGTTGTTCATTAAGGCATATCTGGATACTTTCGTAGACAGCTGAGCAGAGTTTATAAGAATTAGTAATAATAATAATAATATTGCATAGTGATAATAGTTTGTTGCCAGGAATGGAAATAACTGCTTTTATTTGCATTTTAAAATGTACTCCTCACAATAACTCCTTGCAAATAGGTACTATCATTATCCCTATTTTGCAGATTAAAAAAAAGTAAGGCAAATATATCTTACCCAAGTAAGTAATAGAATCAGAATTCATTTCTGGCTACTCTACCTCAGTTTCTACTACCTTATAATGCTGATGAAAATTAAGTAGCTTAATGAAGGATTTGTGACCGAATTTGGAAGTTAGGAAATTCAGATAGAGCTCAAGTTTTCCGTCAGGAAATAGTTTCCACGTCTACTCCCATACAAATGGATAGGTAAAGAAAAATACGTTGTATTTTGACAAACATTTTGCTTGAGATAAAACTATTCTGCATTTCCTTTAGCTTATTTCTTTAAATTTATACTTAAGTAAATCCCAGTCTTCTGCATCACTGTTGTCAAATATGGTCATTTTGAATATTGTCACTTTTACTTTTTAAAAAATGAATATTACACTTTCAAGAAACCACATGGCTTGCCTAGTTACTGTTGTAAAGAACTGAAATATAAGCAAATTAAATTACTTTAATGCTTTCTATAAAGTCAATTTTGGATGCGTGTCTTCTTATATTTTCACAGTTTTGAAATATTTTCTGCCTTCTTTTAAGATAAATGATCTTTTTGAAATTATTTTATTGAAACTAGGGAAAAATGTCCAATATGTTTTGCAGCTGGCATTCCTGAAAACTAAATGAAAATTGGAGAGCCAATTTCATCTTGTTATGATATTTATACTTTTATCAAAATTCTTGCATTTTAAGGCTTGTTTGTGCACATTGGTTTTGAAATGAATTTAGTAATTTATGTTTGAAACTCATTTCACAAATATGAAGTAAAAACTTTATAGGATTATCTCTGTTCATAGTAATCTGACTAAATAAAATATATTCAAAACGTTAACATTTTTCTATGTTAATTTTCAGGTTGAAGGTTTAGAACAGATGTGGAAAAATGTTTACTTCAGAGAAAGGGGTTGTGGAGGAATGGTTGTCAGAGTTTAAGGTAATATTTACTGTTCTACTATAGTAATTATATTCCAAGGAAGTTTTGTCTGGCATTTAAATTCCAGTGATTTTTTGTATTTTATATGACTGAAAGGCTAAATATCTGTGGAAGTATTTTCTATCAAATCTCAATAGAGAGTTATTTATACATAGTAATCTTTTCTAAGAAATTGATTCCTTTTTTCTCCCAAGTGGTTCAAAGAGTTTATTCATTTGTTTCTTTCTTTCATGGCAATACCACAAAGTAGTTAAAATCTCTGAATGTTGATGTCGTTCTCCAACGACCATTCAGTGATTCATTGTCAAAATGTTTCTTCCAGTTCGGAGGGCAGTGGAACTGGGGTGACCAACAATGAGGAGAGGATGGGAAGATATTTGCTCAACTTTATACCAGTGAATCTTTCTCTAGTTGGCTAACCCAGTGGCTATATAAGGGGTGTATAACCTTTGGTTAGTTAATGAAGAAAATAAAACTTATATTTTCTTGTCTCATGAGCTTTTCTCTAGGATAGCTAAAATAGTATTTCTTTAATCAGCTAATTACTTTTCTCTGTCCTTATGTGACACATAATTATGTGCACTTGCATGATCATGAACCACAGGAATGAAGAGTTTGGGCTGCAACTATCAGTTTGATTTTGTCCAGCCCAGTCAGCCCAAGACCTATAAGGACAAAGTTACAGTCTGACAAAGTCAGGCTTTTTGGCTTGTTGCATTGAGAGAGATTGCCCAACAGACACCATGGGACCATCTCACCAAACCAAAGAAAAGATAAAATTATAGTAATTTGGAGGAAGGGTAGAGTTTAGGTGAAATTTAAATGAAACGGTATTCTGGTAGACTCAAAACAAAGCAGGGCTATTTATAATGGGGTGAACATCTGGTCTGGCCTTCAAAGTAGACCCAGGATCTTGTTGTCTTGAAAACTACAAAGTTAATGTAGATTTGAAATGTTATGTTCAGAAACTCCATATTTATATCTCTGCACCTGGGTTGAAAAATCATGGCTGCTTCTCTATGTCAAAGTGACTTAGATGCTCTAGGCAAGAGTGGGATGTTTTGTTCTTACTGATACATGTTCAACAACAAACTTTTTTATAATCTGTGATTTTAGATAACAAGTCATCTTAGTAAGTAAGAACTTAGTAGTCACTCAAAGAAGGAGATTGTTATGACATTTTTCAGTTGCAGTGTGTATTTAGGAAAAGCACCGTTTCCTGTTAATTTTAACAGCTGGCCTTATCTGTCTCTTTTATCTAATCCTGATGAATAGCTGGGCAGACTTTTACTTTCTCAGCTTTTATAGCCATGAATTGAGCATCCTTCTATGGATTCCCCAAGTCATCATGAAGTGACATTAGAATGTTAACAGAAGTGCTTTCTACATATTTTAATAACTTGTGGCCAGGTGAGGTGGCTTATGCCTGTAATCCCAGCGCTTTGAGAGGCGGAGATGGAAGGATTGCTTCAGGCCAGGAGTTTAAGACCAGCCTAGGCAACATAGCAAGACCCCCTCTCTCCAAAAAATAAATAAATAAATAAATTAGCTGGGCGTGTTGGTGCATGCCTGTAGCCCCAGCTACTTGGGAGGCTGAGTTGGGAGGATCACTTGAGCCCAGGAATTCAAAGATGCAGTGAGCTATGATGGCACCACTGCTGTCCAGTCTGGTGACAGAGTGAGACTTTTGTCTCTGAAAGAAAACAAAACAAAACAAAAAACTTTGATTAAATCGTGTGTGTGTGTTTCCTACTTGTGTTATCTTTGTGTTTAATATAGTCTGTTTTCACGGCTTTTTTTTTGGCAGATTGATGGAAATTGTCAAGTTTAACAGTTGAATGCTATTTCTTCTAGGGCATTCTTATGTTAATGATGAAGTAAAATATGCAAAAGCAAATATCGGCAGCTATCCATTCTTTAAGATGGGAGTTTTGGAAAGAGAGCATGTTAAAGGGTGGGTTGTAGGGGTGAGATCAGCTAGTAAGGTAAAAAATGGAAAACCATGACTGATCTCCTTCCCTTTCCATCTGTTTGTTTATTCCCTTCCCCTCCTGGTTTGCATATATAGACACCTAGGAAGTGCAGTACCGAGGAGTGAGGGGCAGAGCAGCGGTTAACGGCAGTAGTGTCTGAGGAAGTAGGTGGTTGGGGTGAAGGGCTGCAGAGGTGGCGTGTAGAAGAATAGCCAGAGTAGTTACATTGGTAGATTGGTTACATTGAGCAAATAAGTTGATTGAACAAATAAGTAAATATTTTGAGGATAATGGGAGTTAGATTTCTATCTGTCTGAAAAAGGAATTACAATCATGAACAGCGAAAGCCAAGAAAGAACTCTAAGGTGTTGTATTGGAATCATTATGAACTCATGGGTTCTAAGTATGCATATGATACATATGTGTGTGTGTATCTGTACATATATGCATGCATATATCTCCTAGCTTTGTTCACTGGGAGGACCTAGAAACAATGGCACCCCCGTCGCGGTAAGTACACTAAGCACCCAGATCTTGTTTTCCAAATACCATCTTCCACTACAAGAAACCAGAGTATGAATAAATAGGAAATATTATTTAAGTAATATTTTATCAATATAACATATTATGTGGGTAGCAATATTTTATTAACATTTTTCATAAATTTAATGCAAGCATAGGGAAACTTTTCCTTTAGGAGGAGAGAGTGAAATCATGGCCTGCAGGAAATAAAATGTAGTTTAAGTAGTTTCTCCTGCCCAACCCCAAGATTAACTTTACCCAATTTTGAATCAATTTGATATTCAAATGTTTTAAATTATCTTCAAATCTGTATTATAGCCAGTTCAGGGAAGGATATTTCCCATTCCTTGGTTAATTTGGTAGGCATTCCTGATAATTATTTGGAGTGTTATTCTAAATTGGGTTAATGTGTGTTGAATTCAGCTCTGTGTTTGACAAAGAGAAGAAGGTTATCAGGCAAAATCAGCAGCATATCAGAGGTAATAGAATATAGAAAAGTGCTTGGGAACATGTCTGCTAAGTACTTTTAAAATTAGAGTAATGTATCTCTTGAAATCTCTGGTGTTAAATTACATATTTTTGTTAAAATATTTAAGAAAGGTTTTGGTTACATACATATTTCTAGCAAAGCTTCTGCTTGATTGTTTTATTTAATAACCATGATGCTAATAAGGCCAAGTCATCATGATTGAGTAAGTGAACTGAAAGAAACCCTTTGACTTAATTCTAATTCTCCCCAAGCTGGTTTTATGATGTTGGGCATAACCTCTCCGGGTCTCATATTTTCATCAGAAAAGTTAAAGTACTGTAAGTGGTTTATGAAGGTGATTTTTAGCTCTACACTGTTCCACAGTCAGTCTGAACTCCTAACCTCACCCAACATCTCTCAGATGTGTAGAAATGAAATTTTTGAAATTGAAAATTTGGTAAAATTATTCATTGTCTGCTCTAGCTATGGACTCTCATTAGTATTTTCTTTTTTTTAAATTTGAGACAGGATCTCACACTGTCACCCAAGCTGGAGTGCAGTGGCACAGTCTTGGCTCACTGCAACCTCCACCTCCCGGGTTCAAGTGATTCTCATGCCTCAGCCTTCTGAGTAGCTGGGATTACCGGTGTGCACCACCATGCCCAGCTAATTTTTGTATTTTTATTAGAGCTGGGGTCTTGCCGTGTTAGCGAAGCTGGTCTCGAACTCCTGGCCTCAAGTTATCCGCTTGCCTTGGCCTCCCAAATGTGTTGGGATTACAGGCGTGAGCTACCGCGCTTGTCCTATTTTCTTTATGTACCAACTAAATGATTAGTCTAGGACTTCATTATTTTAAGATTTCATGAATAGTTCAAGCTCTGTCTTTTCAAAGATTTACTTATAAAATATTATCTTTCAGATTGTGTTATTTTTGTTACTGCTGTGTGGTAGATTTATCTAGCAGATTTCCGGACTCCTAATTTTTTTAAATTTTCTGATAGTTGGTGAATCTCAATATGTGACTCAGAATCAAATCTTATGTGTGATGTTGTTGAATAGGATTGTTTTAATTACTGGTTCTTCACCCATCTGTCCATCTTCATTAATTCTCTGCTACTCAACCCCTATCACCTCCTTACATTTTTGAAAAACCATCTGTCAAATGATACTTTAGTATGAGGCATCTGTCTTCAAATTTTTTTTTTGTTGTTGTTGTTTTTTGAGACAGAGTCTCTTTCTGTTGCCCAGGCCGGAGTGCAGTGGCACTTTCTCAGCTCACTGCAACCTCTGCCTCCCGGGTTCAAGCGATTCTCCTGCCTCAGCCTCCTGAGTAGCTGGGACTACAGGCGCGTGGCACCACACACCTGGCTAATTTTTGTATTTTTACTAAAGATGGGGTTTCACCATGTTGGCCAGGCTGATCTTTAACTGCTGACCTCGTGATCCACCTGCCTCAGGCTCCCAAAGTGCTGGGATTACAGGCGTGAGCCATTGCGCCCAGCGTCAAATTTTGCCAAGAATAATATACCAACATAATTTTCCATTAGGTGCTTTTCAACTCCAGTTATGCCTTCTGAAATGTGAGAAAGCTAAGCTAGTATTTAAGAAGGTCACTACCTTTGAACTAGTACAGTGTGAGAAAATTTAAATGTTTTTGCTATAATAGTATTTAAATTCATTTGGCTCTTTTAGATCTTGTTTTTTAAAACACCATTCATGAACACAACATCTTCTCCCTCTCTACAGACAAAATTAACTTTTCCCACATTCATTAAATAAAATGATGACAGAATTGTGAATAAAAGGTATTATTACTGCACTAATTTTTAAGATACCCTTCCTTTCATTTATCAGTGGTAGCCTGGGTCCATGGTATTTTCCAGAGCTTGTCTTTTCAGACAAACAGCTGTCTTTTTGCCTTTGGGTGTTTCACAGAAAATATTTTACCTCGTGACGGTCAGCTAGTATATAAGCTGAACATTGTAATTCATGTTTTTAATGAATGATCTAGTTTTAGCCTAGATGATATATATATATATATATATATATATATATATATATATAATAGTAATCTTTCTATTCACCAATTTTTTTTAAACATTTATATTTTGGTTCGTTTATTCTTCAATTTTATAGTTAGATATATATATTAGACATGTATACATCTAACTATGTATACATAGTTACATATGTTAGACATCAATGTGTTTTAAATATATATAACGCATTTTATATATGTAAATTATGTATATAATTTAGATTTATGTTTATTCAGAGGAGTAGGAATCTGCTGTTTATTTGACTGTTATTCCCTTTTATATAAATTCCCCCAGTATTAGGTTACTCTTGATCAAATGACGGAAATGGAATGTTGCCTCGAGATCTTTTGTGTCATACTTTTGAAATATTGAAGAATGCCTTAATCTCTTCTTTATGTAAGCAGTTGCAGTAAAACCTTTTTTTCCCGCCTCTGGAGAATTGTGAAAGGTTTCTAAATAGTCCACATTTGCTTGCCCTTCTGGTAAATAAAACTCTCTTACTAAACTTAAAAAAAATTCTATTCACTTATATATCCCAAGGTGAAATATGACCCACTTTTAAAGAATCTACCAAAGTATAAGCAATGGCAATTTTTATTTCTTATTTTGTTTATCTATAATATGTTCCCTCAGCAAAGATTTGCGTATGAGGGCCTGTGGTGAGTGCTGTGGTTGCAGAGATGATAAGACAGTTCTTGCCCTCAAGGAGCTCACAGTAAAGTGAAAATGAATCAAATGTCTTTATTGTAAAAATTTATGCTGTTTAATTTATGCACACATCCACCTATATACTAATCATAACCCATATTAAATTTTGAAATACTAGGATATGAGACATATAAGGAATAATGTATATTTTAGAGTGAGTTAGGAATATCCTGAGACATGGTATCTACTGCAGGATTGGCAATGACTGACTGAAGGAAGTAATTTGGGTGAGATAGAATAATGACTTAGGAAACAGATATCGCTGAGGAGGGGGTGTGCTCCAGAAGGAAAGGTTTTATCATTATGATAATGAAATGTTTTTATTCAGATTTCCCTACTCTTATTCAAAATCATCTGACTTACTACTGGAGTTTTATCTCTTCCCATTCCTCTCTGGTCATGGTGTTTGTTCTGAATAGGTGGTTCTGGCAAGCTGTGACTAGTTGTCTGTATTTTAAATGGCATTAGGAAAATTCGTTTGTTGGTAGTGCAGATATCTTTTTCTCTAGCTCTGAAAAGTCTAAATTTTCACTTCAGTTGGTAAAGTAGAACAGCCTTCTCATGCTCAACAGTCAGAGTATGTAACTCCGGAGTTAATTTGACCCTGTCTCATTCTGTTGCCCAGGCTGGAGTGTAATGCCGCAATCATGGCTCGCTGCAGCGTTGACCTCCCAGGCTCAAGCCATCCTCCCACCTTAGCTTCTCGAGTAGCCAAGACTACAGGCATATGCCACCATGCCCAGCTAATTTTGTTTGCTTTTTGTAGAGACGAGGTCTCACTATATTGCCCAGGCTGGTCTTGAACTCCTGGGGTCAAGCAGTCCTCCTGCTTCAGCCTCCCAAAGTGCTAGGATTACAGGCATGAGACACTGCGCCTGGCCTACATTCCCATCTCTAATCCCAAACTATGATCAAAGATGAAGTGTTGATGTTAGTTTATGTCCTTGTTGATAAGAGGATAAAGTATATTTTTTGTTTTATTTTGAATTTTTGTTGAGATATAATTAATATAAGATAAAATTTACTAATTTAAGGTAAACATGTTTACTTTGCCTTGGTTTTTGATATATTCACAGTGTTGTGCAACCAATGCCAGCATCTAATTCCAGTACATTTCCATCACCCCAAAAAGAAACTTCATACCTGTTAGTCACTCCTAATCTTCTTCTCCCATCTGCAGTCCTGGCAACAACTAATTTACTTTCTGCATCTATGGATTTGCCTATTCTGGACATTTCATAAAAGTAAAATGTATTTTTTTAAATTTGTTTAGACATTACCAGAAACATCTTTACCAAATTATGCCACAAATTTGAAAGACAAGAGTTCTTTAGTTTCATCTCTCTATAAAGTTATCCAGGAGCCACAAAGTGAGGTAAGTACTTTTATGGTTTATTATGCTAGCAGTATTGACTTGATTGATTTTTAATTTTGTATTGTGAAATAGATATAAAGGGGTAAGAAAATGTATATGTTTAAAGAACAATACTGAAATGAACTCTAGTGTACCATTCCCCAAGCCAAGAAATATAATTTATTACCATATTCCAGAAGCCATCTCTGAACATTTTCTCTCTTTTTCTCTCTCGCTAGAGGTAGCTTTGAAAAGTCTATGTCACTGCATTTCATTTTATTCATTCAGCAAGTATTTGAGTGCCCATTATGAGCCATCGGCTATGCTAGGCAGTAGAGAATCAAATTGAGTAACACATGGTTTTTATCCTGAAAGAGGAAAGTGGGAGAAAATAAGTAAACACATAGTTTCAAGGCAATCCTTAATCCAGTCTACGGATAAGCACAAGTTTTCCAGGTGGCAAGGTAAAAGAATATTCCATGCAGTGGGGACAGTATACGGAGGCTCAGAAAATGCAAGGCATTTAAAGAATGGCAAATAGTTTAGCCTGGCTAGTGCCTTTCCCAGTCTTTCCTCTTGCCCCACTACCACTCTTTTCTTTTTTCAGATGGCTAATTTAGATTTTTTTTTTTTTTTGAGACAGGGTCTCATTTTGTTGCCCAGGCTGGAGTGCAGTGGTGTGATCATGGCTCACTGCAGCCTTGACCTCCCAGGTTCAAGCGATCCTCCCACCTCAGCACCCCCAATAGCTGGTACTTCTGTCGTGCACCATCACACCTGGCCAATTTTTGTATTTTTGGTGGAGATGGGATTTCACCATGTTGCCCAGGCTGGTCCCGAACTCCTGGGCTCAAGCAATCCATCCACCTCAGCCTCCCAAAGTGCTGGGATTACAGGCATGAGGCACTGTGCCTCACTAGCTGCCCATTTAGTTTGAAGGTAATAAAATAATCTATATTCCAGATTCTGCTGCTCGTAAATCCTACCATTCATAGTAGAAATAGAAAAAAAATTGGAAATAGGATGAAAAGTAAAAAGGTATGGCATTTGGAAAAAGGTGAATAGGCTAACGCAGTAGTTAACAATAGAGGGTAAGGCTGTGATAGGAGCTGAAGCTAGAAAGCTAGGTTTAGGACGTAACCATGGTGGGCCTCAAATTCCATCTTAAGCAGTTTAGACTTTTTTTGCACTGAGGGGTTAGGAAGGTGGCTATGTGGAGGATAGATTGGCAAATGAAAAGATGGGGAATGCAAGAAGACTAGGAAGCTATGACAATAGCCTTGGAGGGAGCTGTTGAGAACCTAAACTTGGGCAGCGTCAGGAGGAGTGGAAAGAGGTATGGTAGAAGAGAGGGATCTGAAGTACATAATTCCTTTTGTACTTGAGTTTGATTGATGGCATGATAGACTCTAACAGCAGATTCAGTGGTAAAGTAACATATCCTGGAGTCCAGTCCAATATGGATCTATGTATCTCTGGGATAAAACTACCAAAATTGAGGGAGGCTCTTCTTTTGAGTAGTTAACCTCTTTTGGAGGGGGTATAGAATATCCCACTCCTACTGGTTATACTATAATGCGTATCATGAATTTTAGGTGCTGAAGGGATTAGGGAGTATATTGACAAGCCAACAAACTTTAACTGAAATAACTGAATTGAAGAATCATATTTGTCTTGTCTCTTCCTTCTTCCCAAAGCTTCTTAACTTGTATAGAATGCACAGGTAGGCTGTTTTCTTGAAGGATTTTACTTTTTAAATATTGAGTGAAAGCTCTTTTAAGGTTTTCCATGTTTGGTTTAGAATTATATATTTCACCAAATAGGGTAAGTATAGCCATATGCTTTATGTTTTTTAACAAATCTTGTTGATCATTTGTTATTTATTATTTTGAGAAGCTTAAAAATTATTCTCTCATGAAGTATGTTTTAACTAGGCTACTTTGGAAAGTGTTTGTAGGATAAATTTATGATTGGCTAGATTAGTTTATAGCATTCCTTTTATTCAGATAACTCTAGTGAATATAGCTCTAATGGTTCAGAGCAGTGTTTCTCAAACTACTAGTGATGATGGACCAGTTTTTTAAAAAAATTATCATCTGTCACAGACAAATATGTGTATCTAAAATACATGACTAACATGCGACTCACACCATGTGTGAGGCGCCACACAAATTTGATATTCCCTAACTGATGTGTATACTCTGATAAATCTGCTAATCACTCACTTGGATCTTGTAGCAATATTAAATTGCTATAAAATTTTCTAAATATTTCGTCTCAATTTCTATATTTATATTGTTGGAGATTGATAACAGTTTGTGGATGATCCTCAGGACCACACTTTCCGAAGCATTGGTTCTGGTCTTTCATGTTAGTTTCGTGCTTTTATTCTGGTTCATGTGGTGAAGACAGTGTGTATTCTGTATTCTTAAAAAAACCACTTGCTCTTTCAGGTATATTTGGAAGTGCTTCTAAAATATAACAGTGTAATCTACTTTAACATTGTAACCTCCCTTTTGCTGTTTAGAATATTTTGTGTCTTAATTTGAAAATATTCCTAACAAGTTGATATTATTATTTTCCAGAATTTTTGAAATTTGAGATATTGTTTCTGGTATTATTTGAAGTTCAACAAATTTGGCATTTAAACTTCACTAATAGTACTTTTTCATTATTCAGTTTTATTCATTTAATAAATATTTATTAAACGCATTTAATGTGTCAGGAACCACTTAGGAATTATGAGAACAAAATAGACTAAATTCTTGATCTTGTAGATTAAAACCTGTTTTCTAGTTAGTGAGAAGACATTAAACAAATAGCTAAACATATAATACTATGTCAGTTAGTGATAAAGCTATAAGGATAAATAAAATGAAGTAAGGGAAATATGTGTTGGGACTGAGGAAGTTGGCGATTGAATCAAGATCCAAACGAATTAGGAGTTGGGGTGGAATCAGGGGCAAGAGCCTTCCAGGAGAGGGAACTGTAGGTGGAAAGGCCCTGTGATATGTGATGTGTTCAAGAAACTTATAAAGAGGCAGTTTATATGGGTACAGTGCAGTTTGCTTAAATGGCGCTTTTAGTTGACTGTAACTTTGAGACAGGCCTATGAGTTGAGGTTGATACTACTTAAGTCTGTTATGAAATCAGCTGTTTTTTGAAAGACCTACATAGAGTCTCCTTGGAGTTCTAGGAGTCGGGAGTCCAGAGAGTGGAGAGGTCCGGTACCAGTAGCTGCTGGTTCCTGAATAGTAGTGTTCTCCAACTTTTCCGTATCCTTTTCTTACCCAATGTTCCTGAGTAATTGTTCAATACAAAAAATTTTGCAAGATTTTCCTTCTAAATTTACCAAAACTTGACTCTTTTCCTGCTTAGTCATTAAAGAACATTTTCCTTACTTAGTCACTAAAGAGCATTTTTGAGTCATGTGCCTGTTACCACTAGAAATCTCTCTTAGGATACGGACTTGTTACTTATGAATGGATTGTTCTAAAAATCCATTTGCAGCTTAGTTGTTTCAGAACTCAAAATTTATTTTACAATGGAGAGATGACACATGGTGACTAGGTTCTCATTAAACCCATAAAAGCCCATTTAACACATATAAATATACTTGAGGTACAGTCTCTCTTAATAATACTGTAAAACCTAACCACCATAAATAATATGGTTTCCATGAAAAAAAAAAAAACATTAAAAAATGCAACCCAGACACCAGGAACACAGCAGGTTCTAATGCTCCTTTGCTTGCTTCAAATATAGTCAAATTAGATATGTCAGACACTGTCTGTATTTCCCACACTGTATATCATTTTATTCTTCCTGACATTTTTCAGGTATGTTAGTAAAGAAGTCAAAATACCTGGCTCCAGGTCTGACCCTTGTGAGTCATGTGATTTTGGTCATAGTGGATAGCCTCTTTGTCTTAGTTTCCTTCTGTGGAAAGTGTGGATAATGATATTTTACCCTCCAGTGTTGTGGGAATTTAATAGGTTTATGTATGTGTAAGTACTTTGTAATCTGTGACACACTATGCAGATATTGATATTTATCTGTACTAATTTCAAATGCATAATTTCATCTAATCTTGTTGCAATATATTTCTACCTCCCCTTTGAATCTGTCTTGTTATACTTTCGTATGGCAAAAACTCTAAATTTTGGATTTTAAATGGGTTATAAAGCCTTTTGAGTATGTTTTGATTAAAATTATATGTTCATACAAACTGTCTTGAATAAAATTTCAAATAAGATTTCATAATTTTGCAATGTTTGTTAGACTGTCTCAATTGATTTAGCTTTCTGAGGGATTTAGAGATGAGGGAGGGATGTTATGCCACAATTCAAGATTATTGATGTGGGTCTGCAAAGAAAATTTTAAAAACTCCACCCTGAAAGCTAAATATCCCTAACCAGTCATTCTTTCTTCCAGCCACCTCTGTCCCCATTCCAAATTCCTACGCTAAAAACTTTTCTTGCTATCTCTGAATGGCATGACTTTACCTCCTGCCCCTCTGTTTTTCTGTTATCTTTCCGTGGCCACAGTAGACATCTGTTGCCCTCTAAAGACCATTTCAAGAGTGGAGAAAGTATTCCTTGTGGAAGATTAACTGTCAGAAGTTAGGTAATTTTTCAATAGGAAAGACTAGTTTGACTTAGTCAGTGTTTATTGAAGTATAACTTTTGTTATACCTTTTATAAACAATATTGACTTTAATTATATTCAGTTTACATATTTCACTTACTTGAAATCAAAACATCCACTGTAAATTAGTTTCTGTTCGTTACCATTACTGGTTGTAGAAAATCTGTTTAGTATATTTAAATTTGTTGCCTTAGTGAGGTATAGTTCATTGGATATATATAATAAATAGCCTGATAATTTGCTTGAAAAATCAGTACCTTGTGAACAGTACCTTGTGAATCTCTTAACATATTTGATTATGACTTGTGTGCAATCATTGTGTATGCTTTAAGAGAATACTTACCTATAAGAGGGTCTTACCTTGCCTATCTGATTTTTTAAAGCCCATTATAAAGATACAGTCAGCTCTATTAACTGGATAATGTTGAGAGTGTGATGGGAGAGGAAAAGGTTGTAGATGACTCCAAATTATGTTTAAAATAAAATTACAGCAATATTTAGATTATCCAGGGCCAATTAATCATGGTTACAATAGGGGTCTAGATCCAGGGGGGTCTGTAGTTATTTAGCCCCCCTACGTACCAATCATTCCTGTCAGATGCTGTCAAATTATAAACTCAGGAGGCGGGAGATAGGACAGTAACTACGCAGGATTCCCATTCAATTTCTTCAACCCCATAGTCAATCCTTTATATAGTGGCATGTGTTTTTCCAGGAAGAAAGGATATTTTAGGAAGAAACTCCCTACAACTTAGCTATTTTAAGAACTTAAAAAGATATGATTTTTACCAATCTGAGAAAACCTTTTATACTTCATATAGTAGTTCCATTCAAATACAGTCCAGTTCTTGAATTAACATTTTGTCTTTCTTCTAGTTGCTAGAACCTGTCTGTCACCAGCTCTTTGAATTCTATCGCAGTGGAGAGGAGCAGTTGCTTCAATTTACGCTGCAATTTCTCCCAGAACTAATTTGGTGCTACCTTGCAGTCTCAGCCAGCAGAAATGTGCATAGCAGTGGATGCATTGAAGCTCTTCTTCTAGGGGTTTACAATTTGGTTTGTATTTAATGGAGTTAACAAAATCTTTTTTGACAAAATCAAATATATAACCTGTGCAACTGCTTTTCATTTTAATAAAGCTAGTGTTTGTTTTTTCATACATCAAATGACTCATAGCCCATTCTTCCAAATATAACTTTCTGGGGGTTGGGAGACATACAAGCGTACATGTCATTATGTAACTTACCTTTATGGATTGATTGAAGGTTGAAAATCAGACCATTTCATTTCTTTTATAGAGATATCTGAAAATATCAGTGTTGCATTTTAAATTTTGTAAACTTAAAGTCCATTGTCTATAAATGATCTGTTTCTGACCTTCACAGAAAGTTTGGGAGAAAAGATTTACTCTAATATTCACCAATCATAGTTGCATAAAATCTAGAGTGTCTCCAGAGTGTACAACATTGTTTTAACATACGGCTTGCATTACTAATGGAGTTTGTATGTTAATTCGTATGGTATTCTAGATACTTAAGTTTTGTACCTTTCAAAATAGAAAAGAAATGTAAGGTCATTTTCTTCACATATTTCATATTTAAATGATTACTTCGCTTAGCAAATATAACTTGTTACATGAGTAAGATCAAGGATTATTAAGACACTGTATCTGTATCTCAGCCATCCTGAAAATTATGTTACATATGTTTTTTAAGTGGAAGGATGTACAGTTTAACTACTGGTGTTGATGAATAATAATGGATTATCATGGTTTAAGGTTTTAACTTAAAATTCCTTTCTATTCAGGTCTTTTTCAAAAAAATGTTTTAGACTATTTAAATTTAGTTTGTAAATTTGTATGTAAGAAAGTATGTATTTTAATATATTTTCTTTCACTTCTATAGGAAATAGTTGACAAACAGGGACATACCAAAGTATTGAGTTTTACGATTCCATCTTTATCCAAACCATCTGTATACCATGAAGTAAGTGAAATTTTATCATAGTAAGTTTATTGACCCTAAGCTTTGATATTGCCACAAGTTATAATCTAGTTATTTAGGAAAAAAATTGATCAATTTATTAGTACCTGCAAAAGTATAAACACCCACAAAGTATTTACTATTTCCAAATTGAGATAAGAAATCAAAATAATTGAACATCAAACTAAAATGTGCTAATAAGAGATCTATTGAAAGTATTCTTTTTGAAATATTTTTCCCTCTTCCTGATGGATGGCTACTTGTGTGTGTTGGCCGGGGGGCAGGGGGGTGGTGGGTGGGCAATTGTGTATTTCCATGGTAGAATTTGTGAAATTAAACTAATTTTTATTTCTCATTTGTGGTTTGTTTTAAAATTAGTTATTAAATCTTCGAGCAGAAAATTTGGTAGGCAGCCTAAATATGTTTAAGATATATGATGTTCGTGGTAGCTATTTTAGTGGTATATATATATTCTAAATATCACCTTTTCAGCAGAATAGCTTTTTTTTTCTTTATTCAAATGTCTTTTCTCTAGCCTTCCAGCATTGGGTCCATGGCTCTGACCGAGAGTGCACTATCCCAGCATGGTTTGTCAAAAGTGGTATACAGTGGACCTCATCCTCAAAGGGAGATGCTGACAGCACAGAATAGGTATGCTGTGTGGATAAAAATTCTTATCTTAATCCACTAATTTTTTAAGAAAATTATTTCAGTAGACTTATAAATAATGTTTAATGAGTTGTGTGTGACAATTTATTTGAATACTGAGTCATTTTATACAAGAGAAAAACAGATCTAGATTTGTCCCTGTGCTTTGCTTCAGGTGTCAGCTGGAACACTGAATTTTAAAGACAGGTTTCATATGGCTGTTACTTGGAAAGTCTTTTTTTCCTTGTAGTTTTTCATTATTGGTGTGCTTATACTGTGCAGGTCTGTTCTGTAACATTATATCTCTCCCCAAGGAGTGCTCTCTCCCCTATTATAGTTGACTTCTTAGAATTCTAAAGATTTGTTAATATTCTTTTTGTTTGTCTTTAGGTTTGAAGTGTTGACATTCCTTTTGTTGTGTTACAATGCTGCCTTAACTTATATGCCCAGTGTTTCTCTTCAGTCACTGTGTCAAATTTGTTCAAGGTAAAGTAAAATTCAAGTGCTTCTAATATTGAAATATATGAATCTATGATTGCTAGTCTGGTACATACCTAAGTTATTTTTGTTTTGTGTAATCATTTGTTTAAAACATTAAATAAGTTAATGTAAAGCTCAGCCTACCCAACACATGGAAAGTTCCCTATAATTGATAGTCACAAAAAACATGATAAAGGGCCAGATGCGATAGCTCATGTCTGTAATTTCAGCACTTTGAGAACCTGAGGTGGGAGTATTGCGTGAACCCAGGAGTTCAAGACCAGCCTGGGCAACATAGCAAGACCCCTGTCTCTATAACAAATTTTAAAGAATCAGCTGGGCATGGTGGTGCATGCCTGTAGTCCCAGCTACCTGGGAGGCTGAGGTGGGAGGATCACTTGAGCCCGGGAGATTGAGGCTACAGTGAGCTATGATTGCACCACTGCACTCCAGTCTGGGCGATAGAGCAGGACCCTGTCTCAAAAACAAAGAACACAAACAAAAACAACAAAAACAAGAACATGATGAAGAATGTAAAGCTGAATAATGTTTAAATTGACTATTTAATCAGAAAAGGATTATAGTATATAGCTAAATGATAGAGCTGTTATGACCTTTCAAGTTTTGGCATGTGGTTGGCTTCTTTTTGTTTGCATTTATTTATTTATTTTTTACTGTGCTCTAATTTGGAACTAAGAAATAAGTAAGAGATACTGCTTCTTAAACTTTTCTTGTTAAAAATAAATTGAGCCAAGGGGTTATAAAATAAATTATATCCTTGAGTATAGTATATTCACATTTTAAAAATCCTGATTTAAAAGAGTAGTATGTATGGTATGATTTCCTGATTGGTTGAATATGACCAGAATATTAACAATGATTTTCTCTAGTTGGTGGAATTGTGGTTTATTTTAATTTTCTTCTTTGTGATTTTTTTGTGATTTTCTAAATTTTTGGTAATGTGAATGTTACTTTTTTTAAAAAGGAGAAACAAAACAAACAAAAATGACAGATTATTCCCCTCGATAATTCAAGTAAATAAGAGATATTATAGAACTAAGGAACATGTGGAATAATTTCTATTTGAGGAATTTATTTAGAAAATGCAACTTAATCCTGAGTGTATTAGTCCATTTTCATACTGCTATGAAGAAATACCCAAGACTGGGTAATTTATAAAGGAAAAGATGTTTAGTGGACTCACAGTTCCACATGGCTGGGGAGCCTCACAATCATGGTGGAAAGTAAAGGAGGAACAAAGGCATGTCTTACATGGCAGCAGGCAAGAAAGCATATGCAGGATAACTCCCCTTTATAAAACCATCAGATCTCATGAGACTTATTCACTATTGTGAGAACAGCATGGGAAAACCCACCCCCATGATTCAATTACCCCCCGACTGGGTTCCTCCCACGACATGTGGAGATTGTGGGAGCTACGGTTCAAGATGAGATTTGAGTAGGGACACAGCCAAACCGTATCACAGAGGACGGAATCATTGAGCAATACTTAGAAATGAAATGAAAACAAAATAAATAAAAAATCAGAACTTGATACTGAATAGGATAGAAAGCCATGCAGAATCAGCAGAGGAAGAGAATTCACAAAACAAAGGGCTTGGTAGAGAAGATAGAGACGTGAAGTCTTTCAGGTGTTTTCCAAATTAGAGCATAATTACATTTCCTAACCTTAAAAGATGGTACCAGTGGTTCATCTCTCCCACTTACCAAGTCGTTCTAAGATGTTTTTTGCTTTAAATTGTTTAAAGGCAGAAATGTCCGGAATTTTGAATTTCACAGATCTGTAAAATCTCAAAAAAGGTGGAACAGCTGGGTTATTTACCTAAGTGTTGGTAACTTTTTATTTTGCCAAGTCATTATATTATAAATATCTACCATCAACATTATTTAACAAAAGGGAGACTATTTTAATATCAAAAAGGTGGGAGGGTGGAAGGGAAGGAAAATAATTTATAAATTAAAAATGAGATAAGTTTAGCTTTCCTTGCTTTTCGTTTCACTATGGTCTAGTGAAAACTCTGTTATCGACTAAAATGGGTATAAGGACCAACATTGAGAAATACTGGTTTAAGGAGTAACAATGCAGCAATTTTCACCTCTAGAACTTAGAACACACTGCAAAGTCCAGGTCCTACTTTGAAGCAGTGTATTAGATGGTAGGATCCAGGAATGCCTATATATGTATATATTTGTATTTTTATGTATGATATATAAATGTATTTTTTGAAGCTCCATAGATGTTCTAATACAGTGCCCAACCACTCTTGACGTTTCCCTGAAACTACTGATGGAAAAGTTAGAAAAGAACATGTGTCACTGGTTTTTGTCCTATCTAACTCTAATGTAGTACATTCTAATATACTTACTTTTATATTATGAGTAGAAAATTGCTAATATACCAGTTTTACCTGACCAGGGAACTGAATAATTCTTCAACAGAGAATGCAAGTAAAAACTGGCTTTAAAAACAAAGAGAAACAGATTATTTTAAAACTAGCTATAGGATTTTGGCCAAGGAAGTTTTGGTAGAAATAGATCAATTTATGCCACAAGAGAAATTAATTTCATATAAATGTCCACCAGCTGTAAAAAAAAAACAAGAGTGGGGGAAAAGATCTAAGTAATTTAAAAGACTTAAGCTATCTAAATAATGCTAACTCTTAACTACAATGCGTTATATTAGAGGAACTCTATCAAATTTATCATTCCTGTCATTTTTAGTTGTTTATGTTTTTAAATTTTCATTTTAGATTCCCTATTGACTGTATTCTCAATGATAAAATCCAGTTATTTATTTCTCTTACCTACTGGTTTTCTTAATCATTTATCAGATATTCTAATTAGGAGGTTTTGTACATTTCTAAGATGAATAGAAAAGAATTAGAAAACACTTTTGTTAATCATGTTAAGCCTAGTTCATATCTATGGAAAGAAAATTGGTTACAGAACTGTGGTGATAAGTAAGTTAGAAACGGTTATACCAGTTAAAGTACAAGAGCTTCTTAATGATCTTAGCACTAACACAGGTTTTCCTGAAGATGAAAGTAATCCCACTGTTACATGGGCCATCTAATCCTGTTTGCCATGTGATGGTTGTTTTAGATTGTGGCTCAATTTGGTTGATGACTATACCAAAATGATTGACTGGGTCATCTAGGAGAAAGGATACATAGATACAACCAGAAAAAATTCATGGGATAGATGAACTAGATTCAGTGACAAATGTGTTACAGTCTTTTTTTAATCTTCTGATTTTAATTAGTTATGAAAATAATTAAAACAATCTTGAACACTTCCCACCCTCCACCTATGCTCACACAAATTCATTCTACTGAGCAAAAATCTGTTCGGTTACTATAAGCTTTGCCTTCCTGATTCAGACTGATTGATGGCCAGCTTGATAGCCTGTTTTCGTCCTACATAGTATGTGTGAACAACTTGAAGAAGAGATCTGACAGCAAGCAAGAGCTAAACTGAATAAGCTATAGTCAGGAAGCTTTTGTTCTCTGCTAGTACTAAATGTATATGGCACTATGAAAAGAAATCTACTCACCAATGCTACTAATAAGTTTTGCTAGTATATGCCAGAGTCCTCTAAGTTTGAGGAAATGATTTCTTTCTGTTGGACATTTAATACAAGACTGTTTAACAAATGGCTTATCTTCTTTTTTGATGTGGAATATAAATATTAAGAATGAAACTATGCTCAGCTATTAAGTTGAATTCTCTCCCATTGTCTAAGGGACAGCTCTGATTTTGTTTAGCTAGTGAGTCATCTAACTGATGAACCTGGATATGGATAGCTGTGAGTTCCTGATCAGTGTATTTGTTTCTGTGTACCTGTAATGAATCCCTGCCTCTCCTCACTTCTAGGTCAATTTTTCTGACCACCTGAACAGATTGTTTTCTGTCAATTAAGGGCAGCTTTGTTACGAGTAAGCCATTTTGCTCCTGACTAATAAAATTTATATAAATATAAAGCACTTAATGCAGCATCAGCCACTTTGTTATCATCTAGTAAATGACAGCTGGCATATGATTGTACCCCATCAGTGAGCACACACATTCACTATGGATGCACATAAGTCATTGCTTTCATTTTTTTTCTCACCTGTTTGCTATGACTGTATCAACAATTCTAGAGCATATCTGATATAAGGTCATTTCTGGTTGAAAGAACCTATGGCAAATTTTTCAATTGCTTGTTATTTTATTTGGAAACTTCTTTTTACCAGTATTTAAATCTTGCCCATCCTTCACAACCCAACTGAAATAATCTTTCCTCCAACTACGTAAGCATGATTTTTGTGTGTGATCTTCACTTGAGAAACATGACAGAAGATGCAGACTTTATTAAGCTCTTAAAGAGCAGAACAAGCAGGACAGAAAAGTGCTCATTACTATTCAGGCAATTCTTCCACTTTCTCTTTTCTCCTTTCCCCTTTTTCTATTCTCCTGGACTTTTCCTCTCCGCTTCTCTCTGCCCCTCTTTTTTTTTTTTTTTTTTGAGATGGGGTCTTGCTCTGTTGCCCAGGCTGGAGTGCAGTGGCACAATCTCTGCTCACTGTAACCTCTGCCTGCCAGGCTCAAGCAATTCTTGTGCCTCAGCGTCCTGAGTAGCTGTGACTACAGGCAAATGCCACCATGCCCAGCTAATTGCTTGTATTTTTAGTAGAGACAGGGTTTCGCCATGTTGCCCAGGCGGGTCTCAAACTCCTGAGCTCAGGCACTCTGGGGGCCTCAGCCTCCCAAAGTGTTTACAGATGTGAGCCACCACACCCGGCCTGTTTCCCCTTTTCAGCCAAGTTTCTACTCACTAGCCTGATGATCTGGAGATCCGATAATAATAATCTGATAATAATATTATATGTAATATTATAATTATATATTTATATATAAATATATTATCTGAATACATTTATATTATCTGATAATAATTAACCTTTCTTTTCTACTTTCGGTTCTGGTCTATCATGAATAAATAAACTCACTGGAATGGGTCTTCCTAATCATTTTATGGTTTGTAACTGAGGCTATATTAACAATCCCAAAAGTTTATTTTTATTCTAAGAATGACACACATGTCTCTCACCAGAGAATGAGAATCACAACAAGAGTTTTTCTCACTTACACATTGATGCTAAGAACTTCTCCAAGAAATATATTGACCAAATACACCTTCCGGAAAGGATTTTATTTTCACATGCCTTGTGAATTTGGCAGAGTAAATTTAATACAGACATAGCTGTTATGGCACTCAGCTGCTCTTTTGTAAGCACATATCCTTATGTTTGGATTTGTGAAGGGAAATCAGAGAACTTCAGAACATAGCCATGATGAACAGAGGAGCCAGGCATTCATGTGGCATATAGCTTTATTGCTTTGTTTTTTTGGCATTTAAATTCAGTGAAGGGTATATGGGCAAACAATATCCTTGAAGATAGGAATCAGAAAAAACTTAATTCAGAGAATTCTTAAGTACCAAAATAAAGGAGTAGAGAAAAGAGATGCCATTACCAGTTAATGATGCAGAGGGATAGGACTAGATTATTTTGGGTCTCAGCTCAAATGATACCTCCTTGGAGAGGCTTTCCGTGACCATCATTCCTAAAGTAGCACTTTCCCACCCTAGTTTATTTCCTTGTAGCACTCATAACACTGTAATTACTTGTTTGTTCTTTTGATATAGACTGTCAACTGCTAGAAACTTCATGAGGTCAGGAACTTTGTTTTGTTCACTGCTATATCACAAGAGCTTAGAAGTGCCTGGCATATGATAGAACCTCAATAACTGTTGAATGAATGAATGATAGATGAGCTCTTCAACTCAGATTTATGATTTGATAAGTAGAGTTAGGATTAAAGGAAATAATTGGGTTTTTACTTTTAAAAAATCTTTCATTGGTAAATAAAATCATCAGTTTTAGTTTTCCTAGTTATAAGACATTAACAATTTGCATTTCTGAATAAACGTTTAATTTCAGCCTCTGATAGATGATCACTTATTTCCTTACAAGTAGCTAGTATAGAAAATGAGAGAACCTGGAATTTTATTTCCTTTGTAAATCTTTCACGTGTGTTGGTATTTGAGAGAATTGTGTCTGTAATTCTTACATAAAGTAAGTTTAAAAGATGAGTGACCATCCTAGAGCCATGCAAATTTTTTTTTAGTTGTATAATAACAACTTATCTATGTTCTGTTTCCTGAACCCTATACTATTTCCTTCCTGATTCGTAAACCTGTATATTCAATCCAGGAACCATCTCTGTCAACATGTCCCATAGATACCATGTAAGTTTTAGGACTCTTCCTATGGCAGCCAACTGATATCTACATCAAACTAAATTATACCAAAGGGGCCAGATGCGGTGGCTCACACCTGTAATCCTAGAACTTTGGGAGGCCGATGTGGGTAGATCACTTGAGGTCAGGAGTTTGAGACCAGCCTGGCCAACATGGCAAAACCCCACCTCTACTAAAAATACAAAAATTAGCCAGATGTAGTGGTGGGTGCCTGTAATCCCTTCTACATGGGAGGCTGAGGCAGGAGAATTTCTTGAACCCGGGGTGTGGAGGTTGCAATGAGCTGAGATCATCGTGCCACTGCCCTCCAGCCTGGGCGACAGAGCGAGATTCCATCTCAAAAAAAACAAAACAAAACAAAAAAAAACACCCAAATTTTTGTACCTAGGAAGAGCAGTCATGGAACTGGCCTCAGGATGGCCAGACGGTGGCTCATGCCTGTAATCCCAGCGCTTTGAGAGGCCACGGCGGGTGGATCACTTGAGGTCAAGAGCTTGAGACCAACCTGGCCAACATGGTGAAACCCTGTCTCTAATAGAAATACACACACACACACAATAAACAGGTGCGGTGTGGGAGGCTGGGGCATGAGAGTCACTTGAGCCCCAGAGGTGGAGGGTGCAGTGAGCAGAGATTGCACCACTGCACTCCAGCCTGGGCAACAGAGTGAGACTCCATCTTAAAAAACAAACAAACAAAAAAGAACTGGCCTCAGGGTCAGCTGGATCCAGAGACTCAGATATTTTTAGGATATTCCCTCCCATCTCATCATCTTCATTTGTTGGCACTGTACTTTGTTTTTGCAGATAGGCTTCTTCCATGTGGTAAGAACAGTGACCTCAGGCAGCTAAAGGCTTACATTGTCTACTTTTTTTTGTTGTTTTTTTCGAGATGGAGTCTCCCTCTGTCTCCCAGGCAGGAGTGCAGTGGCGTGATCCCGGCTCATTGCAACCTCCGCCTCCTGGGTTCAAGCGATTCTCCTGCCTCAGCCTCGTGAGTAGCTGGGATTACAGGCACATGGCACCATGCCGGGCCAATTTTTGTATTTTTAGTAGGAATGGGGTTTCACCGTGTTGGCCAGGCTGGTCTTGAAACCTGACCTTGTGATCCATCTGCCTTGGCCTCCCAAAGTGCGCTGAGATTACAGGCGTGAGCCACTGTGCCAGGCCCTTACATCGTCTGCTTTTAGTGACCTCAGCAGAAAGAACTTCTCCCAGCTTCAGTATTAAAAACATCCAGCAAAGCGGGTGACAGTCTGAGACTTCTACATACCCCTTTGGGGCCATATTGGGTAATATAATTGGAAGAGTACTCTGTCAGGTTAAATATTGCTTTGGTTGTATTAACACAGATAAACAATGATAACTTAAATAAAGTAGATATTTATTTCTCTCTCACATTGAAGTCCAAGCTGGTAGGTGGTCTCAGAGGTAGATTGCTTATGTTTCCAATGTGTTCAAGTTGCTTCTGTCTGGGGATTCTGCCATTTCCTGTGGTATTGCCTTTGTTGGTATGGTCTCAGATCACTACTATTACATCTGCCTTCTATCCTCCGAGCGGGGAGAAAGGGAGTGAAAGGCAAGTAGCTGCTTTTTAGGGGTATGACATAGAATTTTTTTTAGGGGTATGACCCGGAAGTTTCACCACTTTGGTTAATACACCATTGTCTAGAACTTAGTCACATGATCACATCTAAATGCAAGGAAAGCTAGAAAATGTAGTCGGTAGTGGAGCGGCTGCCATTCCTAGCTAAAATTGTTGGGGGAAAGGAAGGGAATGTGACTTATATGTATGTATTATTACAAATAGATATGGAGGTAGTGATCTCTGTAATAGATAGTTTTATTAGCAGCCTCACCGTAATCATGTGATTATTCTTGATTATTTGGGGAAAGACTAGTTCCTAAAGGGAAGAGGGATGGCAGTGCTTTTAATAGAAGATAGGGATGGTGGCATGGCAGACAAAATTGATACTATACCACGGTACCTAAAAATCAACATATCTGAAACAGTATATTCCAGTGTTCCTATTTGTTCTAACTCAGTTAATGACACCGTCATGTGCTCAGCTATTCAAACTAAATGTGGAAATAATTATCCACTCTTCTTATTTCTTTGGTCTCACCTTCTTTATACTTCCTAGATATGACTCCAAACCTACCCTTCCTCCTACCCACCATTATGTCTTGTATTCAGTCCTCCTTCATCTCACTACTGGGATCCTCATCCTACCCATCTCCAGTTTCAATGAACTCTTCCAATATAGCCAGAGTGATGTTATCGGAAGACCAATCTGATTTTGGTACTACTTTGCTTAAAACAAAACAAAACATCGTTAGTTGCTTACCAGTGTCTACGTGGTAAAACCTAGCAGGTTATAAGATATTTGTGATCTGGCTACATGATGTGATGAGCTTCTCTAGTATTTCCTAGTGTACTAGCCCTCTATCCTGCTGAAATATCCACAGTCTCCTCAATGTCATGCTGTTTCATCCCACCTCTGCCTTTGAACTTTCCTATGTTTTCCACTTGGAAAAATATCACTTTTTCTTCAAGACTCAATTCAAAGGAATCTCTTTTCTGAGAATTCCTCTCTGACTCTCCACTTCTTCCACCTGAGTTTACCATTCTCTCCTTTACCACCTCTTGAACTTGTTCATTGAAAATATTTGCTTACTACACAGTCTCCATGATTAGATTGTGAGTCCCTGTGGGAGCTACATCCATCATGTATATCTCTAGAGTCTGACACAGTACCAATCGTTAATAAATATTTACAGAATGAATAAATGAATTAACTGAAAATTTCTTTCATCCATCGGTTCTCTATTATTTACAACCATACAATCATCCCTATCATAAAAATGTAAGATGTAAGAAAGTAAAATTTTTTGTTTGCTTCTTTAGTTAATAAGAGTAACAGGAGTCTCTATTCTAGTTTGGGCATACATTTTTATAAATTCAAACAAAACTTGAGTTTGTTTTATTTCACATGCAGCTAATTTTTCTGTTTCCCTGCTTACTTTTTACTCTTGGTTCTAAAAAGTTCTGGGATCCTCTAATATCAAATGCATTTATGTTGATTTTTTAAAGTTGCTCTGAATTAATGACATTCTTGGGGAATATTTTTGAAACGGTCTGTGGCATACTTGGACATTTTAAAGTGGAGGCTTAGATTCATTGAGTAGGGGAAATAACTTTTTAAGTTCTAGGTAGTGAGTGCGGGGGAAGAGTGAGTAAATACAATCTATTGGCTAGTACTATATTAAGTGAAGCTCATATTATATCAAGCATAGAATATTATGTGAAAGCATCTATTTTCTAGTAAATTTATTAAAAATAAAAACTTACTGTTTATTTTAAAAACAGTGCATGCTGACCAACATGGTGAAACCCCATCTCTACTAAATGCAGAAAAATCAGATGGGCATGGTGGCACAGGCCTGTAGTCCCAGATACTTGGGAGGCTGAGTCAGGAGAATTGCTTGAACCTGGTAGGCAGAGGTGGCAGTGAACCAAGATCATGTCACTGCACTCCAGCCTGGGCAACAAGAGGGAAACTCCATCTCAAAAACAAAAACAAAAAACAAACAAACAATAAAACAGTGCATGTTGGTCAGAAAGTTCAAAAATACATGTAAATATAAAGAAGAAAATAGATCTATAATCCCACAGATCAGAGATAACTATGACTTTTTAATGTTCTTTTTGCAGTGACACACACTATACGCCTATTTGTTTATTGCAAAATGGGATTATGCTGCATCTGTTGTTTTGGACAGTTTTTTTTCCCTGTCATTTAAATAGATTTTCAAAACATTATGTTTAGTTTCTATAGTATTCTCTGAATGATTTATATAATTGGTCTCCTGTGTTGGACTTTTAGGTTGCTTCCTTTTCGTTATAATAAATACTCCTTAGCTTTAGTACTCCTTAAATATTCCTCACTATAATACATATTTCTGGAGCTGAGTGTGATACCTGTAATCTCAGCGACTGGGAGGCTGATGTGGGAGGATCATTTGAGGTCAGGAGTTCAAGACCAGCTTGGACAACATAGCAAGACCCCATCTCAAAAAAAAAATTTTTTTTAAACAGCTAGGTGTGGTGACATGCACCTGTACTGGGGAGGTTGAGATGGGAGGATTGCTGGAACCCAGGAGTTCAAGGCTGCAGTGAGCCATGATCATGCCACTACACTCCAGCCTAGGCACACAGCAAGACCTTGACTTTAAAAAACTAATAATAATAAATAAATATTTCTTTGTTTTTTTTTTTTTTAGTTTCCATGTCTTCTTTTTATTTTTATTTTTTTACTTTAAGTTCTGGGACGCATGTGCCGAACGTGCAGGTTTGTCACATAGGTATACATGTGCCAAGAAAGAAATATTTATTTACATGTCATTTTGTTTATGGTAGTTTCTTGAAAAAAAAAAAAAAAGTAAAATCTATTGATCTTTCTTTAGCATTCTACCTTTGGTGTCATGTTTAGGTAGCATGCAAAGAGTATGTAACTATTTGCCTATGTTTTATTTCCTTTGTGGTTTTTAAACATTAACAGTTATAATCTATCTGAAGTTTATTATGGTATACTGTATGAAGTTTGAGTCTAATTTATAGAATTTTTTTGGATCCTGCAGTTTGTGTCAAGAACTTTGTCAGAAATTGTGGATCATACCACACATCTATTTATGACAAATGGTGCCAAGTTTCTTTTGTCTTTCTTTCTTTCTTTCTTTTTTTTTTTTAATGGAATCTCACTCTGTCACCCAGGCTGGAGTGCAGTGGCTCGATCTTGGCTTACTGCAACCTACACCTCCCAGGTTCAAGTGATTGTGCTGCCTCAGCCTCCCTAGTAGCTGGGAATACAGGCACATGCCACCACACCCAGCTAATTTTTGTATTTTTACTAGAGACAGGGTTTTACCCTATTGACCAGGCTGGTCTCGAACTCCTGGCCTAGGTGATCCACCTGCCTTGGCCTCCCAAAGTGTTGAGATTACAGATGTGAGCCACTGAGCCTAGGCAGTGCCAAGTTTCATGTAGTAGGTTTAGTGGTACCCAAAAATTATTGGTAGTTAATTGACCAAAATTAGTGAACTAACCAGTAAGTGAATCTGGTTCACTTACTCCATGTATCAACATACCTCAGCTTTATGTTTTTTCCTGGTATAACTTACTCAGGAATATATTACAGACAAATGTTCTGTTTGGAAAGATTCTTTGTTTCATAAATATTAGGTTTGTTATGAAAGTGTACCTAGTACATTGTTGGCTTATAAATGTTAAAATAAATCACCTAAAATTTTACCAATTTTAGAAATACATTTATTTTGGTTTTTCTAGAATCTGTGTTTGTGGATATCCTCGACAACATGTAAGAAAATACAAAGGTATAAGTAGCAGGATACCAGTTTCTTCAGGATTCATGGTGCAAATGTTAACAGGGATTTATTTTGCCTTGTAAGTATCTCATCATATGCGAAATAAACATTTAATTTCTTTGGAAAATTATAGTCTGTTAATCTATTGTCACTATATTATAATGTCAATAGATAAGTGATTTGCATACTTTTTGTGAAATATGAAGATCTTGATAATAGTTTTAATACTTTAAAACTATTATCTTAGTTTAAAACATATCTTTTAAAGTTCTGAAGAATTTCTAACCAACTAAAACACTTCATCATCTTTCTTAAATTCAAGGACGGAATGAAAATTAGTAACACTTAAATATATTCATGGTCCCTTTCTTCATTTTTTTTTTGCTATAATTTCCAAATAGCTTTTTTTCCTCAAGAAATATATTTTTCCATTGCCAGAAACTTTAGCTCTTAAAAAAATTTCAGAGCCTCTTTGATTAGAAATAGTTTATTATTAGCTTTCTATTAGTTTCTAATATTGGCACTCAGTCTCAGTCTTACCTGATGACTTGGGTACTAGCATTTTTCTTTGAACCCTATCTTTTACTTTATGATTCTCTTATTATATGTATCTCATTTACTTTGCATTATATTCACTTGATACTTTTAATTTTCTCTAGTAGAGTATAAACTTTTTGAAGACAGAATTTATAAACTTTAATAAAGGCAGAATTTATGATCTGTGGGCCCAGTCTGGCCTGATGCCTGTTTTTGTCAAGTTTTTTGCAATACAGTCATGCCTGTTTGTTTATGTATTGTCTTTGGCTGCTTTTGTGTTGCAATGGCAGAGTTGAATAGGTGAGACTGTACGGCCCACAAGCCTAAAATACTTATTGTCTGGCCCATTAAGAAAAAATTTTCTGACCCTTGTGTTAGACCATTAATATTGTCCCACAGTTCTTGGATGCTCTGATCTACTTTATTTTATCTTTTTTCTTTGTGTTTCAGTTTGATTAATTTCTGTTAGCTATATCTTCAGCATTTATGGATTTTTTTCCTTGACTAGATCAAGTCTAGAAAGGAGACCACTGAAGGCATTTTTCATCTCTGTTACCGTGTTTTATTTCTAACCATTTCATTAGACTCTTTCTTGTAGTTCCCGTCTCTTTGCTGAAATCTTCATCTGTTCATGCATGTTGTCCATCTTTTCCACTAGAGCCTTTAGTGTATTAGTCATAGTTATTTTAATTTCCCAAATAACTTCAACATTTAGGTCATCTATGAATTTAGTTCCACTGCTTGCTTTATCTCTTGACAGAGTTGGTCTTGTTTGTTTTGCTTTTCATGTGCCTTGTAATTTTTGATTGTTCATGATTTTGTTTAGCAGTAGGACAGTAGAGACTGAGGTAAATATTATTTATGACAGGAAATGGGCATGCCTCTTCTAGGCTGCTAGTGGAATTATTATAGGCAGAAGTGACCTAGGATTGGGTTTTGTTGTTATGGTTACCCTCAGGGCACCATCTGCTTCAAATTCCTCTAGTGCTACCTGGTACTTAGGTGGAGAGCTGGATTGCTGGAGGGTTTTTCTTAATACTCCTGCTTCGTCCTCAGCTTTCAGCCTTCTCTGTATGCCTCCACTGCAGATAGGTTTCTCTCCATGTTCTCACCCCTTCCTCCAGCAGTAGAGTTCTGTTGCTTGGTTCTGGGTGTGCACTAGCCTGGTGGTGGCTGGGGCGGTGGTGGGGTTGGGTGGGGGGGGGGGCGTGGAAATGGGTGGAGGTAGTGTTCTCTGTTGTCCTGGTCCAGCCTCAGTTTTAGGCTGATCCCATGTCCCTGCATCTCAGGGATGGGGGTTTCTCAGTGGTCCTGCCCCTTCAGAGATGACCCCTCCTACTTATCTCGGCATAGAATGAGAGGTTTTTTGCTTTTTTTTTTTTTTTTCTTACCCTCAGAGCCAAATTGGTCTTCACTTGTACCCTGGGGGGTGAAAGGGTTTGCTGCTCTTTCCCCAAAGGCTTTAAAATTTTTGTTCCGTGTGATAAAGGCATCTGGCTGGCTCTTTGCACTTTTCTCACAGGAGTGGTTACTCTTTTCCTTCAGGCCTATACCATCAAGGGCAGTTTCCTCTGACCTGCCCTGTTTCTAGTTTTTCTTGTGAGTGCCTAAAGGAGATTTATGGCGAAGAGCCTGTGGTGGATACAGGCTCCCACCTGTATGTGCTTTTAGAGATTCTGTACTCTCCTGCTAGCCCATGAGTTATCTTTTAGCAATTTGGCTTCTAGGAATTTGTTAAGAAAATTAGCTAAATGTTTCTTACCTGCTTGTATTGTGGCCCATCTCTCCTTAGAGGCACTTGTCTCCCTTTAGGGTTCCAGCTATGTGGAAGCCCTTGTTACCTCGGCTCTTTGATGGATTCTTGAGAATTTATGATTTTGTAGATTACCTGGGTTTATCTTGTTTTTATGGTGGGAGCAATGTTCTTGCCAGTTTTTAGGCCTTGCTTGCACTCTTGATGTAATTTATACCTCTTTATTTTGTTGGAAGTTGATCAAGCCACTATATCCCTGTTCATTTTTGTAATTTAGCTGATTTTTAGGAAGGGTTTGGCATATCTTTGAAAATTATGCACACACACACACATGCACAGACACACACACACATGCACACACACTTTTTCCCTCACATTGCTCTGCTATTTGCAACATGTAGCAAATACACTTCTAAGTGATTATCAGAACGCAAAGAAATAACTACTCAGGATACTGCAAGCCACATTGGTAGTAGATTCTCATTAAAAACTGTGGGAGTTACAGAGTAATTTGGCCATAAAGTGTTCTGAACATTTTTCTAAGGTATATAATTTATTATTCTCTGATTTGCTTTGAAAGTATAAAATGCTTTGAAATTGCCTTAGCTTTTTTTATTTCTGTTCTATAAATAGTCATGTTCTTTAGAGAAGAAACGTACATCTATAAAATTTTCTTTGCTATTAATAGGCATTTAGATGCAATTGAAAGGAATTCAAAGATTTAAAAATACATTTTTAAGAGGAGTAGAATGTTAAGCAATGTGCTAATATGATCTTTTATTTTCTTCAGTAAAGATAGTTTCTCATTGTATTTTGTTCAGTTATATAAATAATTAAAATTTCTTCATTTAATTCATCTAATTTTATAGTTATAATGGAGAATGGGATCTAGCTCAAAAAGCACTGGATGATATTATATACAGAGCCCAGCTAGAATTATATCCAGAGCCATTGCTGGTAGGTGCCTGACTTATTTATGTAAATTTTATAATTTAAGATTTCTCAATTTAGAACTATAAATTGAGAGAGAGCCATTCATAGTTCATTAATATGTCATTAATACTCAGTGTATTCATGCTCTTGTTATACATGGAAGTTTTATAACTTAGAAAAGTAACAAATAATTTTCTTTTAAATTTTCTTTGAGACGGAGTTTCGCTCTTGTTGCCCAGGCTGGAGTGCAATGGCACGATCTCGGCTCTCCACAACCTCTGCCTACCGGTTTCAAGCAATTCTCCTGCCTCAGCCTCCCGAGTAGCTGGGATTACAGACATGTGCCACCATGCCCAGCTAATTTTTTGTATTTTTAGTAGAGACAGGATTTATTCATGTTGGTCAGGCTGATCTCAAACTCCCGACCCCAGGTGATCAGCCCCGCTCGGCCTCCCAAAGTGCTGGGATTACAGGCGTGAGCCACTGCACCTGGCCAAAATAAAACTTTTTATTAGACCGACTTCCTAGACACCTGTCTTTTTAACTTATGAGAATTGTTCTCCTTAACATACTTTAGCTGCATTTATTAATTAACATTAGGCATTTGGAAATCTAATTGAATATTTTGAAATTTTTACCTTTACCATTTACATATTTTTTAAACCATGAATTTCCCTCTTAGCTTCCTATTCTTATCTTAGAGGATTTCTGTATCATCTTATAAAATGCTTGGGAAGAGCCTCTTTGTATAAGCCTGTTTAGCATCATGTTTTATCTAAGGGTTAGATAATACATCTGCTCATGTTGATCTTAAACTATATTTTTTCTCCTTAGGTTGCTAATGCAATAAAGGCTTCATTGCCTCATGGTCCCATGAAATCTAATAAGGAAGGTACAAGGTGTATTCAAGTTGAAATCACACCAACTTCCTCTCGAATATCAAGAAATGCAGTAACCAGCATGTCAATAAGGGGTCATAGGTGGAAAAGACATGGTAAGAAATACGTAACTCTTCAAGTCAAACCATTGTTGATTCTTTTACATTTTTCACTGTACTTATGGAGCTATAACTTCTAACTTCAGTAAATAGTAATCTGGAAGAAAGAGGTGTGGAGTTGCCCTTAACTCCTAATTTATTATCTAGGAGCAATAGGCAATAAGAAAAATGGAGCCCCTTATGTTACACATATGAATGAAAATTTATTTAAAAATCATATTCATTTTGAAATTGTTACTTCAGTAGGAGAATAAGGAAAATGCATTTTAAAATTACTCATACATTTTGGGCTTGTATTCAAAAGTATTTGCAAATGTTCCTTAATTAATATTTCTGATTTCTCAATGAACTCTTAAGCAAGTGAATTTACATATTGAAGTAGAACAACTAATAGGGACTTTAAACACCTTGTCTGGACTTTCTGGTAAAGAATGCCATAGTGTTGACGCAACACTAGTTGTTTGTATTTTCTTGAAGTTAATTTTCTTTCAAAATTCTGTGTATGTGTGTGTGTATATATATATATATCCCTTCTTGTCTGCTTCATTTTATTATTTTAAAATTTTATTGGAAGTCAGTTTCATTCACTATGGCTTTCTCAGTGCTTTCCCATTTCCCTCCCTTGTCTTTTAATTTATTGTTCTTTATTTAATTTCATATTATTTTTATAACTTCCCTCCTATCTAGAAGTTATTGTAGTGTCAACAACCAGTCTAAGAAGGAAATTATCACCTTCCTCAGAAGGTAACCATGGTGGGAAGCAAAAAGCTACTTCTTTACCCTAAGCAAACATGTATATTAGAGGTAAAACAAAATCCATTCTCTATTTTCTTCTTCCTGTAAACTGAGGTGAAAATAGTAGTTCCTTTTGGTATATTTAGTACCGGTTGTGTTGTGGTTTCTATAGAGAAAATGGGAAAGGAGAAGAATGGAGCTATTTATGGTAAACTAGAAAGTTGGTGATGAGAACAGTTGCTATTGTTTTCACTTAAAGAATCTAGGTGATTGTATGTCAAAAAAGAATAATGATTATCCAGCTTACCTAGTGATCATTTTTGGTGTTTTTAAAGTGTGGCAATTCTTGAAAGTTCCATAGGAAAGCATAAAAGAGGCGGTGATGTTTGCCAATAGCAAGGCAAATTATACCACCATTTAAAACATGCAGTCTAAACATACTTCAGCTTCTTCAGTGAAAATTATGCTACTGAATGGGGCTAGATTACAGGTAGAAAGTAATTTAATTAGATGTGGTTTACCCTGAGATTGGTTTTTCTGTTTTGGCATTAATGTGTGAAAACAGGCACGGAGGCAATGAAGCAGATCATAGTGGTTACTGTGGCCATAATTGCTTCTAAGCTACTGCTACAGGAAGCACAAGAATGAATTTTAATTTCTTTTCCACTTTCCTTCTTGCTATTTAGGTAGACATATTGGGAATTTGGGAGAGAAATGTAGATCCTGCAGTTAAAAATGTGAAATATTGATGCTCCCTTGTATTTGTGCATATGTGTGTGTATGAGAGAGAGTATGTGTGCATGTCCAGGCGTACATTTAAACAAGGAGGTCTGTACCCTGCAACAAAATGGAAGCCATTTCCCAGACATATTTTATAGGAAAAAAATTACAAAACAAGAGAAAAGACTGCTTGAATGTATTGTTTCTAGCAGATTCTTACATATCTTCCAGATTGTATTTTGGCTGCCACTTGAGGGGTTAGCACTCTGTCTTAGGATTGTACCCTCATTAAAGTAGCATTCTTATCACCTGTCCCCCTTCACAATTCTAACACTTGGGAAACTCCGTTTATTATAACAATAAAGTCACTGATGAGAATATAGAAATGAATGAACTATAAAAAGTAAGTCACATGCATGGAACAGGTACAGAATACAGCTTAGCCTTGTTTATCACTCTTCTTTAGTGTGAATCCCCTTTATCCATTGGACTCTAAAATACTCTTAAGTCCTTCTTATTTGCCTCTACAGGTAGGTTGCAGTCTCCTCCCTTTTTAGGGTAGTCTTGGCTTTCCCTTCTAGAGCAGTAAAGTTACCATGTTCGGCTGAATTTAAAAGGTTTCTATTTTCCATCCTCATCGTCCTGCTTCCTACTTGAACACATTGTTGTTCTAGGCTCTCTAACAGGCACTGGCTTCCTGTGGGGAAGGTAGACACCTTTGCTGTACTTCTTAGATATATAGACAATTCTCAAATTATAAATAGATTTTTAAATTTAATTTTGTTTATATATAAATTACAAATTTCTCAAATTATAGATTTTTAAATTTAATTGTGTTAATATATAAATTCTATTGTTAATATTTATATATAAATCAAAACAAAATTTATTTATACATTTCTTTAGAAACAATGTTAAAGGGCTTGTAGATCCCAGGGTGAGCCACAACAGCCTTTTTATCTCATAATGTTTCTGAAACATAGGACTATAGAATGTAAGTTCAGTTTATGGCTGTATGAAAATACATTTAGAGTTTCTATATTTAATGGAACTCTAAATGTGTTTCCCATTCCACCCACTCATATCCCCACTATTCCCTCACCACACCAACCCTCACAGTAGGACAAATTTCTTCCCAAACCCTCAGCTGTATCTATCATACAGTAGAAAAAAGGAATATCCCACCTTAAGCCAGTGGTGATGAGGATTGGGAAAGGAGAAGGGACGAGAAGCATGAACTTTAAGAAATATTCTTTTTTTTCTCTTTCTCCTTGCCTCTTTGTTTTCCTAGTTTTTGGAAAGAAGAAAGCAATTGGCCCTTTTTTCTTTTTTCTGTTGGAGCTCTTCTCTTTTTCTTTTACTTATTTGTCTTTATTTATTATTGCATTTCCTCTAATTTCTCCTCTTTCTATCTTTTCTGGGTAGAAGAGGGAAACGAGTGAATGAGGTTTTCTCATGGAAGAAGCCAAGTAAAGCTTTCCTTTTTGCTTTTTTTTTTTCTATCTCCCTTTACCATGAAAGAATATACGTAATTAAGCCATGTGAATGTACTGGTGTGTTTGCATATCTGAGTCACCAAAAATTATTACACAGCCAACAAATACATTAAATTAGAGCAATTAGTGGACATTTATTCTCTTTTATTATCAGTAACAGAAGAATCTTTCAATTTTCTTTACAGCCCAATCTCACATTGTAGTGTTTTTAAAATGAATTTTGAAAAGTTTTAATTGTTTACATTTTAAAATATTTTAAAGCTATCCTAGAATGTATTTTAGGATTCTCTAACGCTTCATAGATCTGCCATTTTTTTCTTAAGGTTAAGAATTATTCACAACATATTTTAATGGAAAGTATTATAATAGAAGTTTAAAAATTACTTTATCCTTAACATTTCTACACATTTCAGAATACGCATCTCTGGCCATGGTTTTGCTGTTGTTATCAACTCAAGTTTCTAGAATTGTATTTTGACCAGTCCTGTTATTTGCTTGGCTCTGTTTTTTATTTTTTATTTTTTAGTAAACTTTATTTGTTAGAGCAGTTTTAGGTTAACAGCCAAATTGAGTGGAAAATAAGAGAGTTCTTAAATACCTCATGACCCCACATTCATAGCCTTCCCCAATATATCAACATCCCGCACCAGAGTGGTACATTTGTAAGGACCTATAATTTAAATTTTGACCAGACAGTGCATCCTCATGTCAATTAAATAGGATGATTTTTAAAGAAAGGTTGGTTTCAACTGAGGTATTATTTTGGAGAGATCTGTTTGACAACTAATGGTGTGTTTGCTTGATTTGCCCCATTTTTCAGTTTAAGTTAAACAATTGTATGGACATGGCCTAACTTAATGTGTTTTTCAAATTTTTTAAACTTTGTGTTTAAATCTTTGAGAAAATTCTAATGACTTCATAATTTTATGTCAGTAAATATGTTTGGGAAATAAAATTACAATGTAGAATTGCTGCTTTTGACTTTTAAGGAACGTAATTTCAGAATTAAAAGCTTTATGTGTTGCTTATTCTTTTATGCATATTGTGTTTAATTTAGTCTATAGATGGCAAATAATTCAAGGCAAAGGTGTATTTTTTCAAACATAGATTTTCAAGTCACCTACAAATTGAGGGCTGTCTAGAAGTCATAATTTGAAAGTAAAACACAGTGGGAGGAAGATAATAATAAAATAAACTTGAAAAAGCATTCAATAAGTTTAGAGAAGACTGAATAGATTATGACCATAATAAAAGTCAAAATGAAAATTCCAGTAAGAAAAATGAGATAAAATTTAGTAAAATAATTCATTAATTTTTCAAGTTAATAGTTAAAATTCAATTTTACTTAAATATTTATTTCCTTTTAAAAATAAAAAGAAGTTAAAGGAAAATAGAAAGTTATTTCTTTATAATTATGCTTTAATTCTATAGTCATTCTTAAATGTCGTTTCCAAAGATACCTTCATCATCTACCATTTCAGCTATTTTAAAAAGCCCCTTTTCTTAAGTCCCTGAAAAGTTCTCTACCACTCCAGTATTCTAGTATACAATTTATACTTGTTTATTTCCTTGTGTTTTTCCATTCCTTCCTCCTTTTCTAGAGCAAATCTAATTGCTATTTTCTCTCTGTTCACGACAACTACTACTACCATGATTACTCATTCTTCTTCCACTTTTTAAGAAATTATCTATACTTGGAACAATGTAAGAGATTTCCTCCTTTCTTTCAAAATAGTTATTGTAATACTAGTCATTCATTCTATAAAAGTCCCTTAATTAAGTTATAGTTCCAAATAATGAGTGCTTATATTTTTTGCCAACTAATCAAAAGGCTTATCCAGTGGAATCTCGATTTTTTTATTGCTGCCCATCATTCTTCCCACTTGTGCCTTTGTGAGATAATGAGACAAGTAAGTGAAAACATTTGGTTTACTTTAAAGCACTACATAAAGGTAGATTATTAATTAATTAAGAACAGTTTTGTTTGTTTTACTAGCTACACAATAAGTGTATTCTTAATAAGTTTTTATTAGCTAGTTTGCTATTCAAATTGTCCTGTGATTCTTTAGTACTTTCCCAAAACTGTAAGTTTTTGAAACTTGTAATTTGGATTTTCTCAATTTGAGTTAAACTTGTTTAGTTTGAGTATAGCATCAAACGCAAAAATACACGTTATATAATAGTAACAATTACTTTAAAGATTTTTTGTGTGTTCTGTGGTACTGGGGTATAGTACTCTAACTTTATTTTCTAATGTGTATATCACTATTACAGTAAGGATTTTAAAAATGTTTTTATTGTTTCAATCCCAAGTTAATATAAAGATAGAAATTACATAGACAAAATTTATGTTTCTTATTTAGGTACAGTTATAACTGTTTGCAACTAGTAGGTATCAATAATAAAAGGAATGTTTATAAACAAGATACTTTCAATGTTTCCCTACTTTTGGTCCTGGCATATGTTAAATGGTTTATTTTAATAACAATGCATTTAATTATTTTCAGTTAGGGGATCCAAGAGTACAAAATTTTAAGTAGTAAAAAAGAATTACAAGTAGCAACTGTATATATTTTTAAGTCTTCTAACTTAATGATGCAAAATAAGTACTGCAAGAATTTTAGAATATTTAATTATATGCAGTGTTTATGTGAACAATCAGACTAAATGAAATTTATGTAGTTGAAATAAAAAGAAAGTACAGTTTCATGTTGTTAAAGCAGTTTTATTGCATTTTTCAGCATTTAAAATAATTGCTTCTCTTTAGTGGATGCCATCATATTTAAATAAAGTTAAATGATTATAACAGAGTTCAAAGAGATTTAAAAAAACAAAAAAGTGATTTGTTTCATAATTTGCTTATTCAGTGGTTTAGTACTAGCTTATTAGATGAAAAAAGAAAAGATAAAAGATTGCAATTCATATTGGAAAACATTTAAAACTGGTTATTGATTTAGAAAATTCTAATAAATTTCTGCTGTATAATAACATTGATAAAGCAAGGAAGTACTAATTATTGAACAAATCTGAAAAATTATAATGGGTGTATTTTAGTAAATATTATAAATAATAATTGTTTATAAATATTTTTAAGCATTTAAGGTTGTCTTTCTAGATACTACAAAAGGTAAATGGTAATAAATCTTGAAATGGAACATTTATTTTGTAAATCTGATTTTACAACTATGAGAAAAGTCTTCACTTGAGGAGAAATAAAGTTGCTAACAGTTAAGAAGCATTTTGAAAAACAAAGAAATGGTAATAATTTTAAACCCCAAAGTAGTAAACTTTAAAGAATTGTCTATTGGAATAATTTTTACATCGGCAATTAAAAATTTATAATGTGTATGTTTTTATTTTAAAGGTTGTCTATACTTATTAAGGAAATTTAGAAAATAAAAAATTATCTGGCAGTTTTATTTTAAAAAATGTAAATACTTTTAGTATCATTTTGAGAAGCTCCATTACTTTCAGATTCTAAAATGCTATTTGAGGAACAGATTTTCTTTCCCAATATAGAAGATAAAACATTTGGACAAAAATAAGCATTTCTTTCTTACCAAAAATTTTGTGAATTTTAACTGGCATTTTCAATGTGGACTTACATGGAGGACAAAATAAAATATTAGGAAATATTAGATTACTCAAGGAAAAAAGACATATTAACCAAAGAGCTGAAATACATTGATATGTTTGACACATGTGGATATTAAGTTTGAGAGAGGAAAGAAAGACTGTGTACAGAATCCTGACTTAGACAATTTTTGAGGAAAACAAAAAATCTCATTTTATTTCCAGGTAAAATGAAGTTAAAAAATTTTCCAGCCAGAGACAGAATTATTGGTCTCATGAGGCAAAAAAGCTTGTTTGTAAATTATTGTATTCTACATTTTTACTAAGGGGGACTTACATAAATCTTGCTGTAGTTAAGAAAGTTATTATTTATTATTATTGATTATTGAGCACTCCTCCTTTCTCTACCTTTTTATGAGCATTTGCTGCACATTGCACACCAAGGAAGAAATAAGCTTTTACAGGTAGTTTTGTAATAGGTGTTGCTGACCTGTTTTTGGTCTGTGCTATGTGGTCACGAGGATCTGTAATAATCATAAAGGATTCACCTGGTCCTGCAGCGGCCTTATGTTGCAATTCTCTATTGGATTTTATTTAAAACTTGAGACTTAATAAAGATGACAAAAGGAGTTACTGAGAGTAATTGAATCCACCTCAATAAGGAGAATTCTGTCATTTACCATGTATATAACTAAAGCTAAAGGTCTGACTGTTTTTCTCTTATGGAAACTGCTAATAGCTCCTAACTGGTGTGTCTATATAAATTGTCTTGTTCCAGACTGTTTTTCTGTATGCCCCAGGCAGCTCTTTTCTTACCTAGAAAGCCCACTTACTGCTTCAGAGCTCAGATTTTGACATCTTAGTCTTTGTTTTTGCTCTTGCTCAGAGTGCAGCCCTTTAACTGCAGGGTCCCATCCTGTGCTTCTGTGATAGCTTTGCTTTCCTCTAATCTGCCTTGTAAATACTGGCCCAGGTTAAGCATTGCCACAGTGCTATTCTTTCTGACTCGGGACACAGTTTATGCTCAGTATTTTGTGTTACGCGAATGTGACTTCTATTGATAAAAAAGACTAGTAAAGTATGAAAGATATGCAAATAGTTTTTTCATGTAGCTGTCAATGGCCATCCACTGTAATCACAATAAAATCCAGACTTCGTACTATGGCATATGTGATCCTGGTGATATGACCTCTTGACTACTGCTTTGACCTCACTTTAAGACCACTCTCACCCTGGTTCATTAGATTCCTTCATTCTAACACTTCAACATACTAAGCCATTCTGCCTTAGGGGCATTGTCTAGTTATTTGGAGTATTTGAGCTGAAATTTGAATAGTGAAAGGTACCTTGACTTCCCTTACTCCAGATTGTTGTGTGGCTAGCAGTTTTTCATCATTCAAACCTCAGCTTAAACATCTCTTCTTCAAAGAGGTTTTCCCAGACCACCCATCTAAGTAATTTTATCCCCTACGACCCTACTTACTCTTTCCCATCTTATTTTTTTAATTGCATTTTCTGCTATTTAAATTCTCTTGTTTACTTGGTTCCGATATTACAGTGTGAGCTCTGTTCCCTTATTATATAGTGAGGGAAAAATCTATCTTTTTGGCTGTTGTATCCCCAGCATCTAAAACAATGTCTGACATATTACAGGTGCTCAACAAATTTCAGTTGAATGCATGAATAAGTGAGTGAATGATAAAGAAATGTATAACATAGGGTGAGCAAGTTGTTCTTTCTTTTCTTGTTTTGTTGAAGAACAGTATAACAACATGATAGTAAACTAGGTTAGGGGATATTTACTTATAATTCCAGTATTTAAAGAATTTTCATTTAGTTTTTTCTATGCATGTATGTTTTCATGGTTGTACTCTTATTTAAACGTTTTTGGTATTTTGTTTTTGTTTAGTTAATATTGTCAGACATTTTCCCTAGTTCTCCTAGTAAATACAGTTATTTTAATGGCTACATGATATCACATTGAGTTAATATTCCATCATTTGCTTAATCATTCTTCTAATATGTTAAGAAATTTGTTTCTGAGTTTTGCTATTATAAATAACACTGTAAGGAATAGCTTAATGAATACAGATAACATTTTTCTCCATTGAACAGAATATATTATAAACATAAAATTACTATATTAAAGGATATTTGTTCTGGTGTTTTATGGCATTTAAAATATCTACATCTCATAAATTGTAAAAGAATGTGTATGACTTTGTTTTGGGGTTTATTCTAAGTTAAAGTATTTTTCATAATTCATGTAAAAAATTGTATGATGCAGACAAATAATAAATTATATTTTTAAAGCTTCAGCTTATTATTTTCACAAATAAGTTCGTAAGCACCCCATGTCATAGCCAGATGCCTTTAGACTCAAAGTAATCTGAGTACAGAGATGTATAAATTCTATGAATAAATAAATTATTCTTTTATTAAAATTATCACCTTTAGTAAATATGGCAGCCATAAAACAAATAAAAGCAAAAGCTAAGGTGGTTTTGTAAGTGACATAATAAAATAGATATTTGGGATTATAAAATGACATTTGAGAGAAATCACAACTTTTCGTCATCAGTTTTAATAATATTTGCAATTTGCTTCACTTTTTTTCTTAAAGCTGGAAGAAATTTTTTTGGGCAAAATTATTTGAGTACCTTTGAGAACTAATTTGGAAATGTCTATTAAAAGTATTCTTTAACTTTCATTTCTACATGTGGAGAGTTTACCTATTTGTGCATATAGGGGGTTACACAAATAAAATATATCCTGAGAAGTTTCTCTTTGGATCTTTTTTGAGCTTTTTGAATTATTTGAAGTCAAGTACTTGTTTTTTTTTTTTTTTTTAAGGTGTGGATTAATCATGACTCCATTTGCATAGATTGTTAAGTTCTGGGAAAAACAAAATCTATTTTATTATGCATTTATATTCCCTTACAGTATCTTCTATACAATTTTCTTAAAGAAAGGTTTAAGTTCTACTCTTTAGCTATATATGCCATCCTCTGGATAACATAATAAAAAAATAGATTTTAAAAAATGATCTTTTTGACCTAAGCATCTTGCTAAACCTACATTTAGAGACGGCTCCTTCACTTTTCCAAAACAAAGAGGCTTTGCTTTTCTTTGCCATATAAAAATTCTTATTAGTGTAAGCTATATGTATTTCATTTATCCAGTCAAGTAACACATTCACAGCTTACCCTTCTCATGTCTTCTGTATGTTTTCTCACTTTTATTTATTCTAATAATTTAATCTCATAACAGAATATTCACTCAATTCATCAAAAAAAGATGTATTGAGTGTCTACTAAATACAAGCTACTTTTCCAGGTACTAGATACATAGTAGTGACTAGAAGAAAATTTTAAAAACTCCTTCCTCATGGAACTTAGGTCTAGGAAACAAGATAAATAAATAATTGTAGGTTAGAGAGTGTTAAGCGCTAAGAAGAAGAAACAAGGAAGAGGGTATGTGAAATGTGGGGGCTGTTAAAACTTTGGATGGGTTGACCAAGGGAGACTTCACTGTAAAGGAAATTTTTGAAAAAGATTTGAAGTAAGGAAATGAGCCATTCAGCCACCAGGAGAAGACAGCAGCCAGGACAGCAGTAAGACAGTGTGGGTGGGAATGTCGGGTCACAGAGTTATATAGGGAAAGAAGTCGGAGAGCTGATAGAGAGCAAGATTAGGTAACAAATGTTTGTTTGGATTACTTAATTATCTTTCTTTATTGTGTAGTTTTCCTGAGAATTATGTTTCTGTTCTTTCTAGCTCTGTACAGAATTACTTGCTCTTCTTATAAATTTAATAAGCAGTTTAAAAAATCTGCCATTGTTAACCATTTTTGAGTGATAACAAGTATCAATTAATTAGGTAAAGACTTATGCTTGTGGGAAAACACATGATCTCATTTTTCTACTTGCCATTTAATTCCATGATTTTTTTAAATGTAATATCATTACTTCTTGGGCTGCAGACCCTTATTCTGATAAATGTGATTACATTTCAGTTGCGTGGTACTGCTTTATGTAATATTCTCCCTGTCATTTTCTAGTTTTTCTTGCAAAATCCTAAATTTCTGCCATTGAAGCACCACTTTAGATTAACAGCTTTCATTGGCATCTCTTAAAACATTGACCCAATTAAAAAAAAACACAGACCTAAACTCAAGAGTTATTACTTTCCTAGGATTTCTTCCAGACTTTTATTTTCTCTGGCTCTCCATTCAAAATAAATTATTTGCTTTTTGTAAAATGGCCAGGAATCTACACGAATAAATTAAACCTAACTGTGGGATGTCAGAGGATATTTAACTCAAACGGACTCGAATGAAGAGTTAGAGTTAGTATTTATAGTATGTTAGAAGAGACATTTGAAGTTAAAAGATTTTACTGGTTAGCTTCCCCCACTGAATAGTTGTGTAGCTCTTCCTGAACTTCAGTTTCCTTGTCTGTAAATGGGAATCAAATTGCCTACTTCAGAGGCTCACTAATAGATTGTTTTGAGATTACAATTGAATAATATATGTGAACACTCTCAAGAAAGCGACTTAGGGCAATTCAATGTAAGTATTGTTCTGTATTCTATTAGGCCACCTATGCTTAGCTTTTAAAATTTTATTAAATTTTAATATTCATTGCCTTTTTTATGTCTGGATAATTTCTGAAGTTTGATTTTTTTTGGACTGGAGATCCCTTCAGTAGATCTTTTGTGAAACAGCTTCCACAATGTAAATAAACAAGTCTTGGCTGTCACTCCACAGTGCCATGGCGATTTTATCTCAGTTGCAGTGACCTCTGGCATGTACCTCAATAAGAATTTATTTGCCCTCACTTGGAAGACAGTTGTTAGCAATTGGAAACAGGCTTGGTTGGAGGTTTTTAGTTTCATTAAACCTTTATTACAGAGCACCCAGAAGCAGCAGTGCACTACTACCTCACCGACATTCTTCACCCTATCTAGGAAATAAAAACTTCATTTAGAGAACCTTTAGTCAAAAGCCTATGAAGCACTAATTAAGGGGAAATAATTATACCAGTGTGTTGGCTCAGCAGTGCGAGGCACCATGAAGCTTTGAGGAGGGGCTCCCAGAAGTGCATATTGCTGCTGGGTATGGAGTGTCCAAGGCACCCGTAACAACTTTTATCTTAAGTTTTTAAAATTTGAAAGAATCAGAATAGAGCAGTGGTTCCCAGACTTTGTTACACGTTAGTCACCTGGGGCTTTTAAAAATCTTATGCCCAGGTCATATCTCACACTAATTATAAATTAGAATGTTTGGGGGTTGGAGCCAGGCAGCAGTAGTTTTTAAAGATGCACAGGTGATACCAATGTGCAGCTAAGTTAGGGAACCACAGGAATATGTGGCTCTGGCCTTTGTTCTTTTACTACCTGTTACTGTTTCTCAGCCTTTAGCATCATTAGTGGGAGTCTGATAATCCTATCACGAAAGTATTTGAAAATATAGGTGATGTCCCGTAAGCAGGTTTGTGGTCTACAGTTTTTGAAAAGTATATGCTGTTTTACATAGTCTTATGTTGCTTTGAACTTTGTTTCACTACTGTCACCTTCTAGGTATATTTATGTTACTTTTTCCCATTTACATGAATAACTCCTTGTAACATTATGCCTTTCTTATTTAAGACCAGAATAAAATCATGTCTACAGGTATTAACTAGTTAGGAGTTTTGTTCCTTTGTTTCATTTATAATGGCTGTTTTCAGATAAAGGGCTGACAACAAATTTGTTTTTCCAAATCCATTTTTATTTTTCTCTAGTCTAGTAATGAACTAAATTTATGAAATTGGTATGAGTCTGAATAAATCAACTGCTTAACTATATCACAGCCACATTAATATTTACTGTTAATAATAGATGATGTATATGTGAGACAAAAACTATACCTGTGCCATTACTAACCATGATATCATATGTGAATAAGCATTTTCCCAAATATCATGGTTTATTAAGTCAGTCTCAATGTAGCCTCATAAAAAAACTAGAATTTTAAGAGTACAAAGGGGAACTTCTGTGTGGCTTGGTTCCTAATGTTGACAAAAGCTAAAGGCTTGGCTGTAGATCCTTGAACATTTGCCTAAGACTTGACATAAATTCAGGTGGTCACCATATTATCTTAAAAACACTAGAAAATTACCCAAAGAATACAAAAAGAACAATTTAAAAACAAATTTTATTTTGATTTATTAGAAAATTTATCTTTCATATTCCATGTGAAATGTGTGTGTGAAAAAATTCAGAACGTGAATTGATGCTCTGTGAATTTTTTGTTTGTCATTTAAAATTAAAGAATATGACCCTATTGTCTCTGGTGCTGTCAGAGTATTATAAATTATAGAAATTGCTACAGTGCAAATATTTGGCTTAATTCATAACATTCAGTCATCTAATTTTTGTTTTGAGTCTTTTGCTTTTCTCATTTCACATTTTTGTTTTGTTTTCATCCATCATTTTGTCTTATCATCTTCAATTCTAGAGCAACCTGACAACAATAATGATGCTACTGAATTGGGCATCCTTGTCATTCCTGAGATTAGTGTCACAAATGTGGCCGGAGAGAGAACCGGGAATGGGGAAAAAGGCAGAACACTAGGAGAGATTGATGCTCAGCATGTACAGGGTGTGCAGGAAACAGCCACAGATCCTAGAACTGAGAGCAAAGGCTTGCCAGAGATCAGGAGGCAAAAATCTGTAAGAAAAATGATGGAGGATGGAATAAACTCACCTGGCAGAGTGCAGTTTTAGCAGAGCACTTTATAGCTGCACTCCAAGGTATCTTAAGGCAAAGGGCCACTGATGCATGTTAAGCAGCAGTTGCACAGTCACAAAAATTTTGCATGTAATCTAATCCAAATGCATGAATTATGCACCACATTTCTCAATGACTCTTAATGCTCTTTGGAATGATTATACCTTTATTGTCTTTGAGTAAATTTTTATGAAAACTGAGGCAGAAAATTCCTTCTAAAATAATTTTCTGCTTATGTTTGGAGTTCTAAAATTACTTTTTCGGCTTTGTCTTTTTGCCATCTTTGTTATGAAGGATAATGTATATAGAATTTTATGTTTGAGCTTGTGATATTTATAGTCTAGATTTTTTTAATTTGATAAAATAATCTACAATATAGAGTGCAACCTTCTAAAAAAGTCTTTAAAGTATTCTAATACCAATTTTTTAAAAGTTCCTTGGTAAGAGCTTTGATTTTATACTGCTTTGCTACTGAAGGAGAGTTCACCCCTAGTTTTACTGCGTGATATTTCTAATTGTTTCTTATTTTTTGCATGAATAGGAGAATTCTTTCTAAAAACATAATGGGGTATGGTTTATGGCATGCTTTTTGTTTAATACACTATAAATTACTGTCATTTAATTACAGTGAACTATTTTTGACATTTTTATAATAAATGTTTTGATTTATCCTTTGATTTTCTATAATCTGTTGCTTTATAAATTATGCTAAAGCTTAATTTATTTAAAGCATAACTGATTTGGTGTTAATCATTTAAAAAGATTGCTTAAAATACTTAATGTTAATTAATCTTTGTCATTTCTTTGTTTAGGAAATACAGAATTAACAGGTCAAGAAGAACTGATGGAGATATCTGAAGTTGACGAGGGATTTTATTCCAGGGCTGCGTCTAGTACCAGCCAGTCGGGTTTATCAAACAGTAGTCACAATTGTAGTAACAAGCCAAGTATAGGAAAGAACCACAGACGGTCAGGAGGAAGCAAAACTGGAGGAAAAGAAAAAGAAACTACAGGGGAATCTTGCAAAGATCACTTTGCTCGAAAACAAACTCAGAGAGCCCAAAGTGAGAATCTTGAGCTTCTCTCTTTGAAGAGACTTACTTTAACAACCAGCCAATCCCTACCTAAGCCTAGTAGCCATGGTTTGGCTAAGACCGCAGCGACTGTATTTAGTAAATCCTTTGAACAAGTCAGTGGTGTCACAGTCCCACATAACCCGTCATCTGCTGTTGGTTGTGGGGCTGGGACAGATGCCAATAGGTTTTCCGCTTGTAGTCTCCAAGAAGAAAAGCTTATTTACGTTTCAGAAAGAACTGAACTTCCAATGAAGCATCAATCAGGTCAGCAGAGACCTCCTAGTATTAGCATTACTCTGTCCACAGATTAATTAGTAACATATTTTTCTCCCATAACCCAGTGAACCTGGAAATACAACTTTGCTTCTTTATGAAAGTACCCTGGGTCTTTCATCTGTATTCCTGACAGGAGCCCTGATGTCTTAAATTCTGAAGGCTCCCCTGACTTTATGAAGGGAAGATTGTCTAGCTTGCAGTAAGTTGAAATATGGTTTTGTTATTTCTTGATTAAGATTTTTTCCCCTTGGTTTGAGTCTTTTTTTTCCCCCTCCTCTTGTTATTGTTGCACTAAGATTGTCAGTGACAATAAATTTTGACAGGTTGTCTAATCAAGTTGGTTATGTCTCATGTGAGGTTGTAAGGTGGTTTTTCTTATTTTGGTTTGGTTTGGTTTTTTAATAGCTCCTATTTTGGTGGCTGTGTGTTTGGCCTTCAGAGTCAAAGGGAGTCTGCATGTATGGGAACTGTTTTATAGAGAATGGGGCAGAGGCACAACTCCAGGAATTCTCCAGCTCCTGGTCAGGAAGCCAATCTGAAAACAGGCATGTGGAAAGACAAAAATGATGTGTATGAAAAGCACCTGATGAAAATATTTGTAAGCAGATCATCTTTATGATTAGAACGATTTGCTCAAAGCCCTGGAAAATGCCTGGTAACCCAGTACCTAGAATATTATATGTTTCCAGGGGATGGGTAGAGGCATTTCTGTTGTTATCTCTGAAACATTTTTATATCAAAAATCAGATTGCTGGTAGGTGTGTTGTTTTGAAGTGTTTGATCTGGATTTAGCAGGTGAAGATCCCTTTCAATTATTAAGGTATAATAGGCCGTAAAGCTGATTTACCCTACTGCTGGACTTTGGAAATCCTAGTTAGTTTGGACTCCTATAATTCAGAGCGTACGTCATTGGAAGACTTCCTGGAAATCAGTGTAAATCTTGCAACACAGCTCTCAAGATACCACTGTATAATATGTAATTGTTTGTCTGCAAATGCATTTTTCATCTATAAAATGTCATGAAAGAAAATAAAGGTAGTGAAATATGGACAAAGGACATTTATATATTAACTAAAGTTGTTTATGTTTGTGTTCTTAAATTTAAAACACGAAAAAAAAGAAATGTCTTTCTTGTTAGTGAACAGGCCTCTTTTAAATATCTTAGTATAATATCAAAAGAATAATCAATTTAGTTACTTCCCAACTAAAAAGTAAAGATTAAAAAGACGATATGGCAGAAGTTGAAACAAACTTGTATGTATCTGTATGTGACCTCTAGATGGAAATAAAAGTTTGATGTTTGCTAGCCGTGGTCCTTTTGGCTATGGTTGCGGTTCCCCTGTAAAGCAAGTGTACTTAAGTCATCATTCAGAGTGAGAGAGAGAAAGCAGGGCTGAGGCTGAGTCAGTTGACCGTTGAGGAAGGCCTAAGGAGCTGTCCAGTTCTTGGCTCTTTTTCACTGTGACTACACAGCGGTTTCCTTCTTCATAGTCCCTTGCTGTAGTCACCAAGAGAGCATGCTAGTGTTTTCCTCTTGTACCTGCTTATGCAGAGCTCAGATATATGAAAAATTTGTATGCTTTGAAGGCTGCCAAAGCATTTATACTCTGAACATAGTTTTGACTGCAACTGCTTTGGCTACCAGTTTAAACCGAGTTCTTCAAAAAGCATGAACTCGTTTTCATTCATTAGCCCTGTTTACAATGTGGATTTTGACATAAATGAATTTAATTTTTTTTCGCTCCAGTAACAGAATGGAATAAGATCTATTGCCATAAATTGTAGTTAAGAACTGTAAGGCAATCGGGCAGTGAAACTTGATATTGTATTAACTTAATAGGAACCCTGTGTACAATTTAAAATATTTGTAAAATATCACTGTGAATTTACAGATGTCTTTTTGTCATTCTTTAACAATGAATTTCCCCTGTGCATAGTTACTAATAGTATTGGTATTATTAAAAACTAATTTGTAAGATTGGCATTTTAAGCAAGTTGAGTTGCTTAGGAAACATTGTAGAATAAGTTTGGGGAAATGTTAGCTGACACAGCTGAGAGATCAGATTTTCATGTTCTATCACTGTAATGGAACCTCATTTAGACCTCTGCTAGCTGTGTGGTCTGAGGACCAGTAAGTAGGATTGGCATTATCTGGTATCTTGTTAAAAATGCAGAATTTCGTGCCACTCTAGGTCTACTAAATCAGAATTTGCATTCTTAACAAGGTTCCCAAGTGATTTTTATGAGAAGAAAGTATCAGAGTGCAAACAAATTACTCGTCTAATATATAGAATTTCCAGTGGTCTCACAGCCCTAGATCAAATGTGTCAGACACTAGATCATTATAATCTTCATTGGTTTTGACAGCTAATTAATTAGTTTAATAATATTGACGTATGGCTTCTTAAGTATTTGAATTCTAGATTGCTAATGATCCTTATTTTTGCGGTAAAAAAGCAACACTTTATATTTTTCTTGTTAACTATAAATGGAATCAGAGCTGTAAATGCCTGAAATTTTAAGTATGAAAAGGGGTGCCACCCTTTTATATACTGCACAACAAATTTGCATTTGTATATTCTTTTTAAAAAATCGCTGAAGGCTTGCTCAGTGAAATGGTTCTGATTTTTTGCTTCAAATGATTTGCACTAATTGATTTTCTGGAGAGCGGAGTTATGTTAACAACAAAATTCTTTTATAGTTCCTTTGATACTATTTTAAATAAGGATTACACATTGAAAGTTTTTATAGAAATTATGAAAATTGGATAATCTTAACTATGGTAACCATTACTATTATCCATACTACTTTCTCCCCACTCAACTTTCAAATGTGAAAATTGGGGTAGCTTTTGTAGATCACTTTCTTATAAAGATGCTGATAGTCACAGATCTCCTAAGTATCCAGAATAATATTTTTATTATGAGAAGGATTCCACACAAAATTGGGGTCTTGCACCCCATATTTCAGAGGATCTGAACAGAAATTATGGCTTCATTGCACATTTTAAATCTCTATAGATTCTTGAAATCACCCAACCTCTCACATTTGAAAACCCAACGGCCTGGAGTATTCTGGTGGCACTGGAGCCAGCACTAGCTTTTTGGAATCCAAGTGGGGAGAGAAACAAAGTAGACTTTTCAAGGGACTGTCCCAGACTACCCAGGGCAAATGTCTTCCCTTCCCTTCCTGAAGCCACAGGAAAGCACCCTGGAGTCCTTTGTATACCACTATGGAAATTTTTAAGGCAAGCTCTCAAGACTTGAAGAGTTGGAATTCTCAGCATTTAAATGATGCCTGAAGTTTGTTTTGAAAAAGCAATATTTCATTGCCCTTTTCAATTGTGAAGCAACTGCTCAGCAAATATTACTCATTTTTTTTAAAAGTTGAATTAAAGGGAAATATATTTTTAAAACCAAAATAGATCAAAATGATCCCAGTTTTAAGGGATTTTGCCTATTTTGGAAGAATAAAACTAAAATGTTAAAACTGTTGAATTACGGAGAACAGATGTACTCTGAGACATAATTTTAAACAAATATTTAAAATAAGGCAGGTTAACGTTTGCGTTTAGGCACAATAAATCTGTATTAAAGGGAAGCACATCAAGGAAATATATATATGTTGAATAATGTAACTGAAAAATATTTTTTAAAAACCACTTAAAAAGAAAAATAATTTGATGGGTACTTTAAGCATTGTAGATAGAAATTAATGTATAATAGTGTCCTCCCAGTCTTTGTATGAAAAATTAAAACTCTCTAGTCCTTTAATGAGCATGAATTTATACTTCTACATTTGTTGCTTAGTAAAATTATACTCAGTACTTTGAGTTATTCAGATTTATGTTTAATATTGTTAAATTCTTCATCAGAGAGCATAAATATATTGTCTTCTATACTTTGTAACTTGTGCATATCTAAAGAAACTAACAACGAACATTTTGGGAGATGTTTTTGTGTTTTTTTATAGTAGAGTTTTAGAGTACATTTGTCTTAATAGGAAGTTTTTACCATAAACCCAAGATTTTATTTCACGTATTGTTGCTTTCTCTTATATGGAACTTATTGTGTACCTCTTACCTTTATTTCTAATCATTTAGTGATACTAATCTTTTCATAGTAAATATATTTGTTTCCAATTGTATTCCTAGAGTTTACATTCCTAAAGAATAAACGACGACTTTGGCTATTTTTATGTGTTCCCTACCTTCTTAAGGCTATGGAAATAAACTGGAGTTTAGTTTTTTGAATTTTTGTATATTTGTGTAAATGTTCTCCAAATGTAGTACTTTATACAACAAGTGTTGCCTCTTGTTTTATTGAAATAAAAACTGAAAAAAATATTTTTTCCAGATCAGTTTACTTATTTAAAAAATTATTATAAAAATTTGCAGAAGTTTTGATAGAAGGAAGAGAATAAAGGAGGAAGACTTAGGTAAGTTGAGCCATTGAGAGCTTTTCGGGGTAAGTGATAAGACAATGACCTCATTCCTGGCTTTGTGCTTTACATGTCATAGGGCTGAGGAGTATGACAGGTCCACTCGTATTCATCCAAAGATGAAGATGAGCTCTATGGGCCATGCACCAGTGGCGGATTACTTGTCATATCAGAAGCACTGGCAAATTTAGGTAACATCACTTTGTCCTTCTAACTTTAGAATCTTTATTGCCATGTGTGGTGAGTAGTAGTCCCAACTACTCAGGAGGCTCACTGGAGCCCAGGAATTTGAGACCAGCCTGGGCAATATAACGAGATCTTATCTCTTAAAAAAAAAAAAAGCAAAAGAAGAAGAAGAAGAAAGAGTCTATATCTCTTGAGTACAGAGATTATATGCCCCTAGTACCTAGGTAGGACTTTGTGCGTGGTAGGTATCTAGCCATTTAATGAATAAATGAGTTAGGTTGACGTTAGCTTTGGAAAAGAATCAAGGATAAGTCTTCAGTGTTTTCTTTAACAGTACAATTTTAGAATTTTGTTTGTTGGCTTTAGGAAATCTCAGTGGCATTACATGAATTGCATTATAGCATGTACTTAGAAAAAAGAACTTAGGGCTGGGCGCGGTGGCTCACACCTGTAATCCCAGCCTTTTGGGAGGCCGAGGTGGGTGGATCACCTGAAGTTAGGAGTTCAAGACCAGCCTGACCAACATGGCGAAACCCCATCTCTACTAAAAATACAAAAATTAGCCAGGCATAGTGGCGGGCATCTGTAGTCCCAGCTACTCGGGAGGCTGAGGCAGGAGAATCGCTTGAATCTGGGAGGCGGAGGCTGCAGTGAGCCGAGATCATGCCACTGTACTCCAGCCTGGGCAACAGAGTGAGACTCTATCTCAAAAAAAAAAAAAAAAAAAGGAAACAAGAACCTATTAACCTATTAGACACTTGAAAAAATTCCTGGCTTGTAGTTGATTATATGTTTGGTTAATTCCATTTCATCTAAGGAACTAAGTAATTTAGGAAATGTGTTCTTAACTACTCTTAGAAGGGTACTTGTAGAGAACCAGAGTGGTGATTTTGTAAGCAGTATTTTGTCCTATACAATATGCACTCTTCCAGTAACTCCAGTAGTCCACATAGTTGACTCACCTCCTACAACCTGACTTTGTTAATATCAAGATAACTGTTTTATAATTGTAGTGAAAGATTTTTTACAACCAGTTGTAGTTATTATTTTCTTTGCATTATGTTATTGTGATAGTAGTGGTAGCTAATATGTGTAATTAAAATGATCATCTTATCCTCAAAACCATCCTATAAAGTGCATAGAATCCCCATTTTACAGAAGAGGAAACTGAAGCTCTCAATAGGGTAGAGGACTTGGCTAAGGTCACCTAGCTGCTGAGTGGCAAAACTCGGCCTTGAACACAGGTCTTAGGACTCTCACTTTTATATCGCTTGGTAAAAGAAGATACTAATTAAATCCTACCTAATAGAGATGTATTTAAAATTCACTCACCCCATCTGTCTTAAAGGTGATAGTTTTAAGGTAAGATAAAATCAAAGTGTTTTAAAACTAAATCATAATACATTTTACAGAATTAGAGATAATTGTGTTTTAGTGGTCAAACAATGCTGGTTATTCTGTTAGTAAAAGCATGGTAAAATGCAAATTAAAATAAGATTTCTCTTTTTTTTTTCCTGTCAGATTGATAAAGATGAAAAAGATTGATTCTAGTATTGACATTGGTATGGGGAAATCATTAGTCACTGAGATGATTAGCAGGACTGTAGATTGGTACAAATGAATTGGTGGGCAGTTCAACAGGATCTATCAGACTTTAAAGTGTACCTCATACCCTCTGAAACAGCCATCCTACTCTTCTATATTTATTCCATTCTCTGTATTCTACTGAAAATTTAGCACAAATATATAAACATAAGCATTCAAGGTATTCATTGCAGTATTGCTTGTAATAGCAAAACCAAGCCAGCAAATCTAAATGTCAACTAATAGACGAATAGATAAATTATGGTACATACATATAGTGGAATATAATGTAGCCATTAAAAAGAATGCAGATCTGTATGTGATGATTTACATTGATTATTCAGTGTATGATCCCACTTGCATTATAAATGTGTGCAGTAGTTAAATATGAGTGTGTGTATATGTATAATACACACTTATGTTTGCTAGTATGGGGGAGGAGAGCATTGTTTCTCAAAGTGTGGTCTAAAGACAGCCTGCATTAGGAATTTTTTTTTTAAATGGGGATTCCTGGGCTTTGTGCTAATTTCCCTGAATCAGAATCACTGTGAGTGAAGCATGGAAACCTGTATTTCTAACGGGTTCCTCGGTTGATGGCTTATACAAATGTAAAATATGGTCTAGTAGCTGACAGCAATGAATTGGATATCTGGTAGTGGATTGTAGTTAGAAAGGGCAAACTTCTTGAAGAGATCTTGTATTTTAAATGAGGCCTACCTAAAATAAAGCCAGTTGAGTAACATTATCAGCATAGACCTGTTAATGAAGGTGAATTGGCCTGACATAGAAAAATGATTCTACCATACAGCACTACACACCAACTAAATGAGCAAGCCTTTTAAAAAATCCTTGTTGAACTTCCCAAATATCAGATGACCTGTTAATAAAGCACAAGTAAATAATAGGACTTACTGTGGTAAGAGAAAGTGCCACCTTGATTTGATTGTGTGTCAGAACCAGAAAGTAAGATTATTTGTAGGGCTTTGGGATCTATGCTCAAATGGTTTAAGGTATGTCTGTCAAGGCAGGGAACTGATTGGGATTAGCAAAGTTGATAGTCCAGAATTAGTAGACACAGCAAGCAGGGTTCTTGAAGATTCCTGAAAAGTCAACTGTTGTTTGAGAAACAAGCTGTTTGCCCAGGTGAGCAGGGCTTCACCTGTAGGAATTGTCTTTAACCTTAGGAATTTCCTCTCCAAACAACAACAACAACAAAAAATAGGGATTGTTCTTGTTTTTATTTGCTTTGTTTTGTTTGTAATCTTATCTTTCCTGGGCAAAGATTTCCTGGAATAAACAACTAAGTTATGTTGACATACATGGGCTACAGTCTTATCCAAGCTGTATTGACACTGATGGATTCAGTTTGTTTTTCTTAGCTCTCTCTATTCAAAGATTATAAGTCAATATTATGTATATAGCAATTGACAGGTCATAAGTAAGGCATGCTAACTGATTGTACCACTGGAGCTCCAACAATTGATGTATCTTTGGTGACTTCTTAGTGTTCTGCTGAAGATCGCAAAGATTTCTGTAACTTCTTGACCTCTATAACACTTGGTTCACACTTGTTAAGTGTTCTAATATAATCCACATCACATTGTGCTGTGACTTATCTTTCTTATATTTGTCTCCCTCACTAGACCACGGCCCTGTGGGAATATAATATAACTAATACATAATGGTGAATAAAGATTTGTTTTAGTAGATAGAATATAAATCGAATCCAGGAAATTGGTGGCAGCATAGGAGAGACTGTGTTGCTTCTATTCAATAGAAGTCTTTGAAACTCCTTTTATTCTCTAATATTCTTCATGGAGATGAAAATGAAGGTTGTAAAGCTTTACTCTGATTATTTTAAGCATGCCTGCATAAAAATGTTTTGAGAAGTAAATTATGCATCATGTTTCTCTTTAGTTAGATTATGAATGGTGTGAAGAATTTTCTGGGCTAACGTTTGACATTTATTATTCACTCCTGTAGATATGTGGTGAATATGAATGGTATCTGGACTAATCAGAAAACAACGTAGGAAAGGCCTAACTTCAACACTGAATTCTTGCTCCTTGTCTCACTTGCTTCCTTTTGTAGAAACTACAAATATATTTAACTTTTGTATCCTAGATCCACTATTGCCTACTGAAAGCCTATCATGCATTTATCTTTAAACTTTTACTCTCTTCATTTAGCCAACATATTTCTACTTCTATGTTGCCTGCTGTGCTGTGTAATTTTCTACAAACATTTTCACCTCCAAATCCCTTGAAATGAAACCCTCTGGAAGAGCATCACCACTTTTTCTTCTTCTATTCTAATTCCCCTCTAGTTTCCCCTCTAGTTTAAGCTTTTGTTTCAATATTTTTTCTTTCTTTAAGCCTTTAAATTCATTTATATCCACCAAGTTGAATTTGATGAGACAGGATATGTTTGAAAGAAGGACAAACCAAACAAGCAAGAAACCCGTGAATACTCGTACAATAGGACATAATATATATTTCCCAGTTCCCTGAAGGGGTAAAATTGAGACTGGTTATACAAGCAGTATTGCACAGCATGCTGATACTAGCTAGACATAGCCTACAGTGTTTCAGCTCCACTCAAAGATGGTTCTGGAGGACAGTGAGGAAATGAACTTTTTCCAGTGAGAATAAATATGAGCAGTATTTCTAGTCTGCTTTGCACCGAAAGTGAGCCATCCCAAGATACAGATCTACACCATTTATACCTGGACAGGTGGTTGGAAACACAGATGTAATAAGATTGGAGGATGAGTGACAAAAATTGGGAACTAAACATATTGGACTTCTTAAAATAGGCTCAGATTGCAAGAATAATTGTTTCCTACAGACATATTAAACAAAGGCCCTGTGGTGAAGGAGGTGCTAAATAATCAGATGGTTAAGATGACTTTGAGGATATCAGTAAATCTCTTTGGTATTCCAGCCTTTGTTCAAACAGTTTATGGGCAAAGCGGCTATACTGGAAGGATAGGGCTACACAGGAACTTCAACAATACAGGCCTCCTTTCATCAAGGCTGTCCTTATTACTGCCAGGAGCTGAACTGGCCAGCAGCAGTGACCATCCTAAGATATAACATCTGAGGGTGACCAGATAGTTAGTGGCAGATTGATTATATCAAATATTTTCTTTCATGGAGAGACAACTATTTGTCCTCATGGAATAGAGCCTTACTCTGGATCTGGGTTTAAGTTTGCCTTCCCTAAGCACCATGCTTGTGTGTGCAATAATAAGCTTCCTGTTCACCATTATGATTTTCCCCAAAATATTGCTTCTAAGAAACTTATTTTACAATGTAATAAGTGAGGTAGAGGTAGAATTACACTTTCAGTCATGGGAAACTAGGTAATTAACATCAAAATTCCCATTGGCAACTAGATAATCCAGCAAAAACTCTTCAAAACATGAAAATCTAGGCCAGGCGCAGTGGCTTATGCCTATAATTCCAGCACTTTGGGAAGCCGAGGTGGGTGGATCACCTAAAGTCAGAAGTTCAAGACCAGCCTGGCCAACATGGTGAAAGCCCGTCTCTACTAAAAATACAAAAAAAATTAGCCAGGTCTTGTAGCACATGCCTGTAATCCCAGCTACTCAGGAGGCTGCGGCAGGAGAATCACTTGAACCTGAGAAGAGGAGGTTGCGGTGAGCCGAGATAGCACCACTGCACTCCAGCCTGGGCAACAGAGGAAGACTCTGTCTCTAAATAAATAAACATGAAAATCTAGAGAGGCAAGCATTGGCACAACTTCTTTCCTGGAGGTATTGGCTGATTCTAGAAGAAGCATTTAAGGGGATAAGCAGTGCTTCTTACTGCTCCAGGATATTAGGAGGACAAAAACTGAATACCAGTGCCTGCCAAGTCATAAAAGAGGGCTTAGGAAATTCCCATGCTTTGGGCTGGGACCCAAAAAAGCTCCACCATAGGAGTAAGAGTGAATCGAAAGTGCATCAACTCTCCCCCATACACAGGGAATTCAGCACGGATTCAAACCATCCCAATTCCTGAAATCAGATTAAAAATGATCCCCTAAGTGCTTGGTAATAAATCCTCCGTGGAGGTGGAAAAAAACCCCATCATCTTAAGCCTCAAGTTCTACAATTTTTCAAATACAGTCTTCACAAGAGAAAAGAAAAATAACCAGACACTTCTATAGCAGAGCCACACTCATTGAGAACAACAAGCAGCTTTGGATAAAATTGCTTAAAACCTCTGTTTGAAGCCATTGAAGAACTTTCAGCTAAACAGGACTCTAGAAGACAAAACACCAGAGAGAAGGTGTGCAGAAAAGAGTTAACACAACAGGCTGAGATGCTATCCTTAGCCCTGATTTTAAAGCTGGGCTTTGGCTAGTGTCTGGGAACTTGGATTACCAGAATGTTCCCACCATTCCCTAACTGATAAGGGGGTTTACTTTTTCTAAACTATATAAACAACATGGTTTATGCTGAATTCCTGCTTTCCTTCTAGGAGTCTGGAATTATGATTTGTGCTAGGCAAAGGGTGCCTGTATCACTAGCTTCCATTACAAACTTTGGGCAGTAAGACTCTAACGAGCATCCCTGGCAGACAACATTTCACACCTGTTGTCACAATTCAGTACTGAAGTAATTAACCACAGCCTGTGTGATTCCACAGGCAAAGGATTCTTGGAATCTTGTGTCAGGTTTCCTCTGGACTTCACCCCATGTCCTTTTCCCCTTTGCTGATTTGCTTTGTAGTACTTTTCTCTAATAAATCATAGCCATGAGTATGACTGTATGCTGAGCCTTGTGAGTGCTTCTGTTGAATCACTGAACCTGGGGTGCTGGCGTGGTCTTGGGGACTCCCAATACAAAAGTATTTTAACCAGAGAAGTGAGCAGACATTCTGCAGCTACTTCTTCCATTATGGAATTTGCCAAATCTGGGTAAAAGGCCCAAGAAGAGAGTTACTGCTAAGAATCAGAGAAGCAAACAAGTTATGGAAACCACACAGGACTGGAGAAACAAAAAGAACAGGGCCTTTAAACCAATCATCACTTGAGAGAGCAGAGATCCTAGTAAGACAGGAAGTTCAGAGAAGTGAGCCTGGCACTTTCCTTGTTTTTCTCTTGAGTATTTGCTGAATTCTTGGATTGCTCAGAGAGGAAAAAAAAAAAAAAAAAAAAAAAAAAGGCAGAAACTTGCTGAAAGCCAGAAAAAAGATTTTTAGTTTTTTTGCATCATGGCACTGAGAGATAAAAATGTTATTTCACGACCCTTCAAAAGGGAAAGCCCCTAGTACATATTCCAGGATCTCATTTAAGACCTCTGTAGAGATACAAACAGGAGAATCAAAGTAAATTATACCTTATAAAAATTGTAACTTAGCTTCAAGTCAACTGAATGATTGATTGAATTAATGCAGTCTGCCTGCCACCACTGTATCTTCCCACCAGGAATAGATCATCCAGACACTATAAAATGTATCATATCTAATAGCTAACATTGTGTCAAAAATTACAAAGAATGTTAAAAATCTGAACTATGAGGGAAAAGGCTATAAAAACATCCACAGATGACCCAGTTATTAATGTTATCAGAGACAGACTTAAAAAATAGCTTTGATTAATGAGTAAAGATGGAGAATCTCATGAGAATCAGAATCTATTTTAAAAATTCAAAATTCCAGAATTAATGCAAAACATACATATTTATGCATATTGAAGAATGGATTAATCAAAAGAAAGAGATTGTCAGACTGGATTTTTTTTCAAAAGATCAAACTATATGGTGACTACAAGAGACATGCCTTGGATTCAAAGACACAAGACACAAATAAGTTTAAAATAAAAGGATCCAAAGTGCTATACCATGCAAACAGCAACCATCTAAGAGAGGCAGAATGGCTACACTAATATCAGACCATTAGACTTTAAATCAAACAAAGAAAATTGTTATTAGAGATAAAGAGAAATTTTATAATGATGAAAAGGTCAACTATCACAAAAATATAACAATTATGAACATGCATGCACCTAACCCCAAAATACATGAAGCAAAAATTAACAGAATTGAAGGGAGAAACAGACAATTTGGTAGCAGTTGGAGATTTCAATATTTTACTTTCAGTAATGGATACAATACCAAGGTAGAAAATAAAGATTTATCCCAATAATTCAAGGTTGATGAATTAGCTTCCTAGAACTGTTGTAACAAAACACCACAAACTGTATGACAATACAAGAGAATTTATTCTCTCATGGTTCTGAAGGCTGTGTGAAATCAAGGTGTCAGCAGGAAAATATCCCCTTTGGAGGCTCTAAAAAATATTTTCTTGCTACTTCCTAACTTCTGGTGGCTCCTGGCAGGTCTTGATTTGTAGCTGCATCACTCCAATCTCTACTTCTGTTGTCACAGGGCTTTCTTTCCTGAGTATTTTCATATGACCTTTTTATAAGAACACCAGTTATTGGATTTAGGGTTCACTCTAACCCATTATGACTCCAACTTAGGTAATTACATCTGTAAAGATTCTATTTCCAAATAAGGTGAAATTCTGAAGTTTTAGGCCAATGTGTTTTGGGGGGTCATCATTCAATCCCATACAGTCATCCCTGTGACTCCCCAAAATTCACATTCATCCCACATGCAAAATACATTTACCTAATCTCAGAGTCCTCCAAAGTCTTAGCCCATTCCAGCATCACTTATAAGTTCAAAATCTCATCTAAATATCATCAACTAAAAACGTCCTAAATCTCATTATCAAAATTAGGTATTGGTGAGAATCTGGGTATGGTTCATCCTGGGGAAAATTTCTCATCTGTGGACCTGTGAAACCAGAAAATAAGGTATCTATGCTTCCAAAATACAATGGTGGGACAAACATAAGACAGATATTTCTAATCAAAAAGGGAGAAATTTGAAGGAATAAAGGGGCCTCTGTTAGCCAACAGGTTTCCTGATTCCATTAAGATTCAAGATCTAAGAATAATTCTCTGTGACTTGATGCTCCATCTTCTGGGCTTCAGCAATAATGACCCCATCTACTGCATCCATGGCTCAGTCCTTGGAGCCAGACTTCTTTCATTTTACCCCATCTTTACCCCTTTTAATACAGGCTGGCAGTGTTCCTACTGGCACAAAATCCTCAAAAACCTGTCTGCTTCCTATGCAGCTCATGGGCGTTCAAGCCATTAGACAAGGGAGTCTTGCATAGATTTGTTTCTAGATAACTCCATCTCTATTTGTGGCTTCTGATAAGATGGTTGATTGTATTTGTAAGTCACATATCTCATCAACAAACTTTTGTCCACCACGCCTTTGGTGTCCTCTCCAGACCATATTTTCTCATCTTTTGCTATCTAGATAGGCTGAGAATTTTTTCAGGCAGCAAATGCTGGTTCCTTTCACATAATAGTTCCCTTCTCAATTTATCTCACACCTCTTGCATTTTACTATAAGAAGCAAGGAGAAATAAGATCACATCTTCCACACTTTGCTTGCAAATGTTCTCCACTAAATCTCCAAGTTTATATCTCACGATTTTTACTTTCCATCCAAATCTAGAACACAATTCAGCCAACTCTACTGCCACTTTATGACAGTAATCACCTTTCCTCCAGTTTTTTAATCATGTGTTTCAGTTCCTTCTGACCTCACCAGAAGCATCTTCAATGTTCACATTTTTACCATCAGTCTAATCATGATGACATATGTGTTACCTAAAGTGATAGAAGCTCTACTATTCTCTTCTTTTCCTTTGAGCCCTCACCAAAATCACTTTTAATGCCCATATTTCCACCAGCAAACTTTTTAAAGCAATTTAGGTTTTCTATCATGTATCTGAAAATTCTTTCAGCCTCTACCCATTAACCAATTCCAAAGTCACTTCCACAATTTCAGATATTTGTTATGGCAGCACCCCATGCCCTGGTACTAAAATCTATATTAGTTTCCTATGGGTACTGTAACAAATTACCTCAAACTCTGTGGCTTAAAACAACAGAAATTTATTCTCTCACAGTTCTGGAGGCTAAAAGCCTGAATTCAAGGCCTATGCTCCCTTTGAAGGGTCTAGAAGTGTCACCACTTGTAGTGGTGACAGGCTGGTTTTTTTTTTTTCTTTTTTTTTTGGCATTCCTTGTCTTCTAGCTGCCTCGTTCCATTCTGTCTCTGTCATTAGATGGCCTTCTTTCCTGTGTGTCTTCATGTGGCCTTAAAAGGATACTAGTCATTGGATTTGGGGCGTATCTTAATCCTATATGACTTCATCCTAACTAATTTCATTTGCAGAGACACTATTTCCAGGTAAGATTATATTCTGAGATTCTGTCTTTCACATTATGATGCAAACTGTGGGTTTATCTCACATGTTCTTTATCAGATTGAGGAAGTTGCTTGATATTTGTAGTTTGTTGAGTGTTTTTAAAATCATCATGAATGAATGTTGAATTTTGTTAAATGTTTTCTCTGTAAGTATTGAGATGAACATGTAGTTTTTGTCATTTATTCTATTAATATGGGGTAGCACATTAATTTATTTTTTGAATGATAAACCAACCTTGCATTCCTGGAGTGAAGCCCACTTGGTAATGGTGTAAAATTCTTTACACCATAAAAATTCTTTTTATGTTTCTTTGATTATTTGATTTGCTAGTATTTTGTTGAGGAGTTTTACATCTCTACTCATGGGGAATATTACTCTGTATTTTTATTTTCTTATGATGTTTTTTCTGGCCTTCTGTCAGGGTAATAGTGGCTTCAAATAATGAGTTCCCCCCTTCTCTATTTTTTGGAAGAAATTGTGGGGTACTGTTATGAATTATTCTTTAAATGTTTGGCAGAATTCACCAGGGAAACCACTAGGCCTTCAACCACAATATTTTCTTTGTGCAAAGTTTTTTATGATTACTAGTTTATCTCTTTACTTTTATAGATCTGTTCTGATTTTCTATTTCTTCTTCTTTCTTTTCTTTTTTTCTTTTTCTTTTTTTTTTTTTACTTTGTTTCTAATTCTTTTTTTTTTAATTATTATACTTTAAGTTTTAGGGTACATGTGCACAATGTGCAGGTTTGTTACATATGTATACATGTGCCATGTTGGTGTGCTGCACCCATTAACTCATCATTTAGCATTAGGTATATCTCCTAATGCTATCCCTCCCCGCTCCTCCCACCCCACAACAGTCCCCGGTGTGTGATGTTCCCCTTCCTGTGTCCATGTGTTCTCTTTGTTCAATTCCCACCTATAAGTGAGAACATGCAGTGTTTGGTTTTTTGTCCTTGCAATAGTTTGCTGAGAATGATGGTTTCCAGCTTCATCCATGTCCCTACAAAGGACACAAACTCATCATTTTTTATGGCTGCATAGTATTCCATGGTGTATATGTACCACATTTTCTTAATCCAGTCTATCATTGTTGGACATTTGGGTTGGTTCCAAGTCTTTGCTATTGTGAATAGTGCCGCTATAAACATACGTGTGCATGTGTCTTTATAGCAGCATGATTTATAATCCTTTGGGTATATACCCAGTTATGGGATGGCTGGGTCAAATGGTATTTCTAGTTCAAGATCCCTGAGGAATCGCCACACTGACAAACACAATGGTTGAACTAGTTTACAGTCCCACCAACAGTGTAAAAGTGTTCCTATTTCTCCACATCGTCTCCAGCACCTGTTGTTTCCTGACTTTTTAATGATTGCCATTCTAACTGGTGTGAGATGGTATCTCATTGTGGTTTTGATTTGCGTTTCTCTGATGGCCAGTGATGATGAGCATTTTTTCATGTGTTTTTTGGCTGCATAGATGTCTTCTTTTGAGAACTGTCTGTTCATATCCTTGGCCCACTTTTTGATGAGGTTGTTTTTTTCTTGTAAATTTGCTTGAGTTCATTGTAGACTCTGGATATTAGCCCTTTGTCAGATGAGTAGATTGCAAACATTTTCTCCCATTTTGTAGGTTGCCTGTTCACTCTGATGGTGGTTTCTTTTGCTGTGCATAAGCTCTTTAGTTTAAATAGATCCCATTTGTCAATTTTGACTTTTGTTGCCATTGCTTTTGGTGTTTTAGACATGGAGTCCTTGCCCATGCCTGTGTCCTGAATGGTATTGCCTAGGTTTCCTTTGAGGGTTTTTGTGGTTTTAGGTCTAACATGTAAGTCTTTAATCCATCTTGAATTAATTTTTGTATAAGGTGTAAGGAAGGGATCCAGTTTCAGCTTTCTACATATGGCTAGCCAGTTTTCCCAGCACCATTTATTAAACAGGGAATCCTTTCCCCATTGCTTTTTTTTGTCAGGTTTGTCAAAGTTCAGGTAGTTGTAGATATGTGGCATTATTTCTGAGGCCTCTGTTCCATTGGTCTATATCTCTGTTTTGGTACCAGTACCATGCTGTTTTGGTTACTGTAGCCTTGTAGTATAGTTTGAAGTCAGGTAGCGTGATGCCTCCAGCTTTGTTCTTTTGGCTTAGGATTGACTTGGCGATGCGGGGTCTTTTTTGGTTCCATATGAACTTTAAAGTAGTTTTTTCCAATTCTGTGAAGAAAGTCATTGGTAGCTTGATGGGGATGGCATTGAATCTATAAATTACCTTGGGCAGTATGGCCATTTTTATGATACTGATTCTTCCTACCCATGAACATGGAATGTTCTTCCATTTGTTTGTATCCTCTTTTATTTCATTGAGCAGTGGTTTGTAGTTCTCCTTGAAGAGGTCCTTCACATCCCTTGTAAGTTGGATTCCTAGGTATTTTATTCTCTTTGAAGCAATTGTGAATGGGAGTTCACTCGTGATTTGGCTCTCTGTTTGTCTGTTATTGGTGTATAAGAATGCTTATGATTTTTTCACATTGATTTTGTATCCTGAAACTTTGCTGAAGTTGCTTATCAGCTTAAGGAGATTTTGGGCTGAGACGATGGGGTTTTCTAGATATACAATCATGTCATCTGCAAACAGGGAAAATTTGACTTCCTCTTTTCCTAATTGAATGCCCTTTATTTCCTTCTCCTGCCTAATTTCCCTGGCCAGAACTTCCAACACTATGTTGAATAGGAGTGGTGAGAGAGGGCATCCCTGTCTTGTGCCAGTTTTCAAAGGGAATGCTTCCAGTTTTTGTGCATTCAGTATGATATTGGCTGTGGGTTTGTCATAGATAGCTCTTATTATTTTGAGATACATCCCATCAATAGCTAATTTATTGAGAGTTTTTAGCATGAAGGGTTGTTGAATTTTGTCAAAGGTCTTTTCTGCATCTATTGAGATAATCATGTGGTTTTTGTCTTTGGTTCTGTTTATATGCTGGATTATGTTTATTGATTTTCGTATATTGAACCAGCCTTGCATCCCAGGGATGAAGCCCACTTGATCATGGTGGATAAGCTTTTTGATGTGTTGTTGGATTCAGTTTGCCAGTATTTTATTGAGGATTTTTGCATCAATGTTCATCAAGAATATTGGTCTAAAATTCACTTTTTTGGTTGTGTCTCTACCAGGCTTTGGTATCAGGATGATGCTAGCCTCATAAAATGAGTTAGGGAGGATTCTCATTTTTTCTATTGATTGGAATAGTTTCAGAAGGAATGGTACCAGCTCCTCCTTGTACCTCTGGTAGAATTCAGCTGTGAATCCATCTGGTCCTGGACTTTTTTTGGTTGGGAAGCTATTAATTATTGCCTCAATTTCAGAGCCTGTTATTGGTCTATTCAGAGATTCAACTTCTTCCTGGTTTAGTCTTGGGAGAGTGTATGTGTTGAGGAATTTATCCATTTCTTCTAGATCTTCTAGTTTATTTGCATAGAGGTGTTTATAGTATTCTCTGATGGTAGTTTGTATTTCTGTGGGATTGGTGGTGATATCCCCTTTGCCATTTTTTATTGCGTCTATTTGATTCTTCTCTCTTTTCTTCTTTATTAGTCTTGCTAGCAGTCTATCAATTTTGTTGACCTTTTCAAAAAACCAGCTCCTGGATTCACTGATTTTTTTGAAGGGTTTTTTGTGTCTCTATTTCCTTCAGTTCTGCTCTGATCTTAGTTATTTTTTGCCTTCTGCTAGCTTTTGAATGTGTTTGCTCTTGCTTCTCTAGTTCTTTTAATTGTGATGTTAGGGTGTCAATTTTAGATCTTTCCCACTTTCTCTTGTGGGCATTTAGTGCTATAAATTTCCCTCTACACACTTCTTTGAATGTGTCCCAGAGATTCTGGTATGTTGTGTCTTTGTTCTCGTTGGTTTCAAAGAACATCTTTATTTCTGCCTTCATTTAGTTATGTACCCAGTAGTCATTCAGGAGCATGTTGTTCAGTTTCCATGTAGTTGAGCAGTTTTGAGTGAGTTTCTTAATCCTGAGTTGTAGTTTGATTGCACTGTGGTCTGAGAGACAGTTTGTTATAATTTCTGTTCTTTTCCATTTGCTGAGGAGTGCTTTACTTCCAAGTATGTGGTCAATTTTGGAATAGGTGTGGTGTGGTGCTGAAAAGAATGTATATTCTGTTGATTTGGGGTGGAGAGTTCTGTAGATGTCTATTAGGTCTGCTTGGTGCAGAGCTGAGTTCAATTCCTGGATATCCTTTTTAACTTTCTGTCTCGTTGATCTGTCTAATGTTGACAGTGGGGTGTTAAAGTCTCCCATTAATATTGTGTGGGAGTCTAAGTCTCTTTGTAGGTCACTCAGGACTTGCTTTATGAATCTGGGTGCTCCTGTATTGGGTGCATATATATTTAGGATAGTTAGCTCTTCTTGTTGAATTGATCCCTTCACCATTATGTAATGGCCTTCTTTGTCTCTTTTGATCTTTGTTGGTTTAAAGTCTGTTTTATCCGAGACTAGGATTGCAACCCCTGCCTTTTTTCGTTTTCCATTTGCTTGGTAGATCTTCCTCCATCCCTTTATTTTGAGCCTATATGTGTCTCTGCACGTGAGATGAGTTTCCTGAATACAGCACACTGATGGGTCTTGACTCTTTATCCAATTTGCCAGTCTGTGCCTTTTAACTGGAGCATTTAGCCCATTTACATTTAAGGTTAGTATTGTTATGTGTGAATTTGATCCTGTCATTATGATGTTAGCTGGTTATTTTGCTCGTTAGTTGATGCAGTTTCTTCCTAGCCTTGATGGTCTTTACAATTTGGCATGTTTTTGCAGTGGCTGGTACCGGTTGTTCCTTTCCATGTTTAGTGCTTCCTTCAGGAGCTCTTGTAGGGCAGGCCTGGTGGTGACAAAATCTCTCAGCATTTGCTTGTCTGTAAAGTGTTTTATTTCTCCTTCACTTATGAAGCTTAGTTTGGCTGGATATGAAATTCTGGGTTGAAAATTCTTTTCTTTAAGAATGTTGAATATTGGCCTCCACTCTCTTCTGGCTTGTGGAGTTTCTGCTGAGAGATCAGCTGTTAGTCTGATGGGCTTCCTTTTGTGGGTAACCCGACCTTTCTCTCTGGCTGCCCTTGACATTTTTTCCTTCATTTCAACTTTGGTGAATGTGACAATTCTGTATCTTGGAGTTGCTCTTCTCGAGGAGTATCTTTGTGGTGTTCTCTGTATTTCCGGAATTTGAATGCTGGCCTGCCTTGCTAGATTGGGGAAGTTCTCCTGGATAATATCCTGCAGAGTGTTTTCCAACTCGGTTCCATTCTCCCTGTCACTTTTAGATACACCAATTAGATGTAGATTTGATCTTTTCACATAGTCCCATATTTCTTGGAGGATTTGTTCGTTTCTTTTTCTTCTTTTTTCTCTAAACTTCTCTTCACGCTTCGTTTCATTCATTTTGTCTTCCATCACTGATACCCTTTCTTCCAGTTGATTGCATTGGTTACTGAGGCTTGTGCATTCATCACGTAGTTCTCGTGCCATGGTTTTCAGCTCCATCAGGTCCTTTAAGGACTTCTCTGCATTGGTTATTCTAGTTAGCCATTTGTCTAATTTTTTTTCAAAGTTTTTAACTTCTTTGCTGTTGGTTCGAACTTCCTCCTTAAGCTCAGAGTAGCTTGATCTTCTGGAGCCTTCGTCTCTCAGCTCATCAAAGTTATTCTCCATCCAGCTTTGTTCTGTTGCTGGTGAGAAGCTGCGTTCTTTTGGAGGAGGAGAGGCGCTCTGATTTTTAGAGTTTCCGGTTTTTCTGCTCTGTTTTTTCCCCATCTTTGTGGTTTTATCTACCTTTGGTCTTTGATGATGGTGACGTACAGATGGGTTTTTGGTGTGGAAGTCCTTTCTGTTTGTTAGTTTTCCTTCTAACAGTCAGGACCCTCAGCTGCAGGTCTGTTGGAGTTTACTGGAGGTCCACTCCAGACCCTGTTTGCCTGGGTATCAGCAGCGGTGGCTGCAGAGCAGCGGATATTGGTGAGCCACAAATGCTGCTGCCTGATCGTTCCTCTGGAAGTTTTGTCTCAGAGGAGTACCCGGCTGTGTGAGGTGTCAGTCCGCCCCTACTGGGGGGTGCCTCCCAGTTAGGCTACTCGGGAGTCAGGGACCTACTTGAGGAGACAGTCTGCCCGTTCTCAGATCTGAAACTGCGTGCTGGGAGAACCACTACTCTCTTCAAAGCTGTCAGACAGGGATATTTAAGTCTGCAGAGGTTATTGCTGTCTTTTGTTTGTCTGTGCCCTGCCCCGAGAGGTGGAGCCTACAGAGGCAGGCAGGCCTCCTTGAGCTGTGGTGGGCTCCACCCAGTTCGAGCTTCCCAGCCACTTTGTTTACCTACTCAAGCCTGAGCAATGGTGGGCGCCCCTCCCCCAGCCTTGCTGCCGCCTTGCAGTTTGATCTCAGACTGCTGTGCTAGCAATGAGCGAGCCTCCATGGGTGTAGGACCCTCGGAGCCATGTGCGGGATATAATCTCCTGGTGTGCCGTTTGTTAAGCCCGTTGGAAAAGCACAGTATTAGGGTGGGAGTGACCCAATTTTCCAGGTGCCGTCTGTCACCCATTTCTTTGACTAGGAAAGGGAATTCCCTGACCCCTTGTGCTTCCTGAGTGAGGCAATGCTTCACCCTGCTTCGGCTCACGCACAGTGCGCTGCACCCACTGTCCTGCACCCACTGTCCGGCACTCCCCAGTGAGATGAACCCGTTACCTCAGTTGGAAATGCAGAAATCACCTGTCTTCTGCATCACTCACGCTGGGAGCTGTAGGCTGCAGCTGTTCCTATTCAGCCATCTTGGCTCCACCACCTTTTTTTTTTTTTTTGATACAGAGTCTCGCTCTGTCACCCAGGTTGGAGTGCAGTGGCATGATCTCCCTCACTGCAACTTTCACCCCCTGGGTTCAAGCAATTCTTGCACCTCAGCTTCCCAAGTAGCTGGGATTACAGGCATGCACCACCGCACTGGCTAATTTTGGCTTTTTTTTTTTTTTTTTTTTTTCATTAAAGTCAGGGTTTTGCCGTGTTGGCCAGGCTGATCTTGAACTCCTGACCTCAAGTGATCTGCCTGCCTGGGCCTTCCAAAGTGCTGTGATTATAGGCATGAGCCACCATACCCAGCCTTCTATTTCTTTTTAAGTCATTTTTGGTAGTTTGTACCTTCTAGTAATTTGTCCATTTCATCTAGGTTATCTAATGTGTTGGCATACAGTTGTTTATAGTATTTCCATGTAATTATTTTATTTGATTCCTAAATTTCCTTTATTTTGTAAGGCCAGTTGTAATGCCCCCTATTTTACTTCTAATTTGCGCAACATGAGTCTTGTCTTAATCTTATTCAGTCTAGCTAAAGGTTTGTCAATTTTACTGATTTTTTTGAAACATAAACTTCTTTTTTGTTTATTTTCTCTCATTTTTCTATTTCCTGTTTCTTTAATTTCTGCTCTAATTCTTAACTATTTTCTTCCTCTTGCTTTGAGTTTCGTTCTTTTCTTTTTACAGTGTACTTAATATGGAAGATTAGATTATTGATTTGAGATATTTCTTCTTTTTTAATATAGGAAGTTACATCTATAAATTTCCCTCTAAGTACTGCTTTAGCCATGTCCAACAAGTTTGGGTATGTCGTATTTTCATTTTCATTCATCTAAAAGTCTGAATTTACTTGTGCTTTCTTCGTTGACCGATTGGTTATTTAGCAGTATGTTGTTTTATTTCTACATATTTGTGAATTTCCCACATTCCTTTCTGTTAATCATTTCTATTTTTATTCCTATGGTTGGAGAGCATACTTTGTATTATGTATGTCCTTTTAAGTCTATTGAGACATGTTTTGTGACCTGACATATGATCTATTCCTGGGATGGTTTCATGCGCACTTAAGTATGTGTATTTTGTTGTTGTTGGGTGAAGTGTTCTACCAATGTGTGTTAGGTCAAATTTGTGTGTAGTGCTCTTTATGTCTTTGGTTTTCTTGTTGATCTTCTGCATAGTTGTTCTATCTATGATTGAAAGTGGAGTATTGAAGTATCTCACTATTATTGTTAAATTGTGTATTTCTTCTTTCAATTCTCTCATTTTTTACTTCACGTGTTGTAGGGTTCTGTTGTTAGGTGTATATGTATTTCTAATTGTTGTAGCTTCCTGATGGGTTGACACTTTTATCATTATAAAATGTCCCTATTTATTTTTAGTGCTTTTTTGTTTTAAAGTCTATTTTGTCTGATATTAGTATGGCCACTGTAGTTTTTTTATGTTTGCTGTTTGCATGACATATCTTTTCCCATACTTTTACTTTCAACATTTTTGTGTCTTTGAATCTAAAGTGTGTATTCTATAGACAACATATACAGATGGTCCCTGACTTATAATGGTTCAACTTATGACTTTTTAACTTTACGATGGTGTGAAAGTGATATGAATTCAGTAGAAATCATACTTTGAACTTTGAAGTTTGATCTTTTCTTGGGCTAGCAATATACAGTACAATACTCTCTTGTGATGCCAGGCAGTGGCGGTAAGCTGCAGCTCCCTGCCAGCCATGCTAACATAAGTGGTCTGAGCATGTTCAAGGTGGGCTAAGCTAAGCTGTGATATAGTAGGCTGGATGTATTAAATGCATTTTTGACTTATAATATTTTCAGCTTATGATGAGTTTATCAGGACATAACCCTATCGTAAATTGAGAGCATCTGTGGTTGGATCTTGCTTTTTATCCAATCTGACAATCCCTGTCTTTCAATTGGATCTTTTAATCATTTGCACTTAATATTATTCATAAAGTTAGATTATGTTTGCCATTTGAATTTTTGTTTTCCATGGGTCTCATGTGTTTTTTGTTCCTCTATTTTTCCTTTACTAATTTCTTTTGCATTAAATGAATATTGTCTAGAGTAACATTTTCAAACTCATTTAATGATTTTTTTCACTGTAGGCTTTTGAGTTTTTCTTACTGTTTGCTCTAGAGCTTTCCTATACATATTAACCTATCAGAGTCAGCTTCAGATTTGTTACAGTTGACCCTTGAGCAATGTGGATTTGAACTGTGTGGATCTACCTGTACATTTATTTTTTTCAACCAAACTTGGCTTGAAGGTTTCTCAATTGAATGTGAAACCTGTGTATATGAAGGGCTGACTTTTTGTATATGCAGGTTCTGCAAGGCTGACAGAATTTTAAAAATTCATCTTTTTAAAAATATGAATTTATGTTGCTATTATTTTTACCCATAATCCTCACTATGTGAGTTCTATGGGACACATGGGTGTGGGGAGCAGTGTGGAACAAATCCCCTGTGTATACCAAGGGACAACAGTAACTTAATTCCACTGAGATGTAGAAATGTTACTCCACTTCCTCCTTCCCTTTTTTTGTGCTATTGTTGTTATACATACCAAATATTTATATTCTACAAACCCAAGAATACATTGTTACAATTATTACTTTATGTAATTTTGTGTCTATTAAAGATGGAAAAAGAAAGAGGAGAAAGTATATATTTATAGTGTTTGCTATATTTAACTTCTTCTTTACCTTGATACTTTTTATTTGTTCTTGTGTGTTTGAGTTACCATCTGGTGTTATTTTCCTAGTCCAATATTTTGCCCCAAGCTACTGCCTTTATTCTGTTTTTGCAAAGTATTCATTTCTATATGTTTTAGGCCCAAGAATACATACATATGTACATGCAAACATATATACATACATACATGTAGTTTTATATACTTGCTTTGTAAATCAGCCAAGAGAAATGTGTTAGCTCGTTTTTGCATTGCTATAAAGAAATACCTGAGGCTGGTTAATTTTAAAGACAGGAGGTTTAATTGGCTCACAGTTCTGTAGGCTGTATAGGTAGCATGGTGCCAGCATCTGTTTCTGGAGAGGCCTTAGGAAGCTTATAATCATGGCAGAAGGGAAACAGGGAGCTAGTTCATCACATGGCAAGAGAGGGAGCAAGAGAGAGGGTGGGGAGGTGCATACACTTTTAAGCAACCAGATCTCACATGAACTAGCTGAGCAAGAACTCATCACCATGGGGATGGTGCTAAGTCATGCATGAGGGATCCATCCTCATGGTCCACTCAGCTGTCACCAGGCCCCACCTCCAACATTGAGAATCACATTTCAACACGAGATTTGTAGGGGACACACATTCAAACCATAACAAGAAGAAAAAAGAAGAAATATGCATTTATGCCGGTATATATTTTTACCTTTACCCATACTTTTTGTTTTTTCATGTGGATTTACACTTTCATTTGAGTTTACTTGCTTTCAGCCTGAAGAACTTCCTTTGGTCTTTCTTGTAAAATATCTCTGTGAGCGATGATTTTTTTTCAGTTTTGTTTATTTGAGAATGTCTTTATTTCATCTTCATTTTTAAAAGATGTTTTTGCTAGATATAAGATTCAATGTTGACTGTTTTTCCTTTCAGCATTTTGCATATGTTATTCTATTGCCTCTGGCCTTCATTGTTTCTGCTAAGAAGTCCATTTCTAACCTTATTTGGGATCTCTTATATGTGATAAGATGTTTTTCTTTCCTGCTTTCAAGATTTTCTTTTCTTTTGTTCTTTTTATTTTTATTATTATTTTTTTAAATACAGGTCTCACTCTGTCACTCAGGCTGGAGTGCAGTGGCACAATCATGGCTCACTGCAGCCTTGAAGAGATCCTCCCACCTCAGCCTCTCAAGTAGCTGGGACTACAGGTATATGCCACCATGTCCACCTAGCTTAAAATATTTTTTTGTAGAGGCAGGATCTACAAAAAAATCACACCACCCTATGTTGTCGAGGCTACTGTCAAACTCCTGGGTTCAAGCTATCCTCCCTCCTTTGCCTCCCAAAGTGCTGGGATTACAGGCATGAACCACTGTGCCTGGCCTAAGATTTCCTTTTTATCTTTGTTTTCAGCATTTTTACTCTCATGTGTCTGAATTTGTATCTCTTTGCGTCTATTTTCCTTGGAGTTCATTGAGCTCAGATATGTAGATTAATGTTTTCTCAACATATTTAAACATTTTATGCTATCATTTCTTCAAATAGTTTTTTTTTCTGTTTTCTTCTTTTTCCTTCTTCTGATATTCTCCTTATGTGAATGTTGGTGCACTTAAAAGTGTCCCATATTTCTCTGAGACTCTTTTAATTTTTCTTCATTCTATTTTTCTTTCTGTTCTTCTGATTGTCTAATCTCTGTCAATCTATCTTAAGTTTGTTGATTCTTCTGACACTTTAAATCTAGTTTAGTTGAGCCCCTCTATTAAATTTTCATTTCAGTTATTCTACTTTTCAATTCCAGTATTTCCATTAGTTTTTTTTTAATAATTCATATCTCCTAATTGATACTCTCTACTTGATGGGACATGGTCATCATAACTTCCTTTACTAATTTTTTTTTTTTGAGACAGAATCTTGCTCTGTTGTCCAGGCTGGAGTGCAGTGGTGTGATCTCGGCTCACTACAACCTCTGCCTCCTGGGTTCAAGTGATTTTTCTGCCTCAGCCTTCTGAGAAGTTGGGATTACAGGCACGTGCCACCACGCCTGGGTAATTTTTGTGTTTTTAGTAGAGATGGGGTTTCGCCATGTTGGCCAGGCTGGTCTCTAACGCTCAACCTCAGGTGATCCCCCTGCCTCGGCCTCCCAAAGTGCTGGGATTACAGGTGTGAGCCATGGCGCCTGGCCTTAATTTGCTTTACTTTTTAATGCATCATTTACTTGAGTTCTTTGTACATATATAATGGCTACTTTGAAGGCTTTGTCTATTAAATCTGATATCTAGCCCCTCTCACATACAATTTTTTTGTTCCCATGTATGCCTCACACTTTTCTGTTTCTTTGCATGTCTCATAATTTTTTATGAAAATTGGACATTTTAGGTAATACATTGTTGGGACTATGGATACGGATTTTTCTCTCCCTCTCTGGGACTTGTTTTTGTTATTTGCTTGAGTGTGTTTTTGTGACTTGGCTAGACTATTTTAATGAAATCTGTTGTCTCCTTGTCACACGCGTCCATGTGAAGAGACCACCAAACAAGTTTTCTTTGAGCAATAAAGCTTTTTAATCACCTGGATGCAGGTGGGCTGAGTCTGAAAAGAGAGTCAGCAAAGGGAGTTAGGGGTGGGGCAGTTTTACAGGATTTGGGTGGGTAGTGGAAAATTACAGTCAAAGGGGGTTGTTCTCTTGCAGGCAGGGGCGGGGGGTCACAAGGTGCTCAGTGGGGAGCTCCAGAGACTTATTGTCCAGGAGAAGGAATGTCACAAGGTAATGTCATCAGTTAAGGCAGGAACTGGCCATTTTCACTTCTTTTGTGATTCTTCAGTTGCTTCAGGCCATCTGGAATACGTGCAGGCTTGGGCTCAGAGGCCTGACATTCCTGTCTTCTTATATTCATAAGAAAAATAAAACAAAATAGTGTTGAAGTGTTGGGGTGGCGAAAATTTTTGGGGGTGGTATGGAGAGATAATGGGCCATGTTTCCCAGAGCTGCTTCTAGTGGGATTGGGGGCGGCGTGGAAACCTAGAATGGGAGAGATTAAGCTGAAGGAAGATTTTGTGGTAAGGGATGATATTGTGGGGTTGTTACAAGGAGCATTTGTCATACAGAATGATTAGTGATGGCCTGGATATGGTTTTGTATGAATTGAGAAGCTAAATGGAAGACCCAAGGTCCAAATAAGAGAAGGAGAAAATCAGGTATTAAAGGACTAAGATTGGGAGGACCCATGACATCCAATCAGAGTGCCTAAGGGGGTTCAGTGTGATTGTTTGCTTGGTTGGTGAGTTTTGGGGCTCTATCCTTGAGTTTTTTTATATTGTCATATACCAGGCCAGATTGATTTTAGGTAAAAACAACACTCTTCATTTAAAAATATACAGAGTCCTCTTTTTTTTAGCAGTAAGTCGAGGCCTCGGCAATTTTGGAGGAAAGAGAAATGCAAAGTCAGCAATTGTTTGTTAAAGAAGGATTAGAAACGGCTAGGAGTGAGATTGATAGTGTGGTGGAGATAGCTGGGGAGAGGTAGAGGATGGCATAAGAATGGGAACGAGAGTAAGAGTGACTATAATAGTAAAGAATAAGACTCTATCAGGGTGAAAGTATTGGATTGTACCCTGCCACTGAAGATCTTTTATCCACTTTAACAGAGACTTAAGGGTGGTGGTTTGAGGTAAAACCAGGAGCCACTGGATACCAAGAGCCTGAGAAACTGCTTGGGTGATTTGACTAATAAAGGCCAATCCATTATCAGACTGTATTATAGAGGTGGGAAGGCCAAACTGAGGAATTATGTCTGACAGAAGGGAAGAAATGACCACTGTGGCCTTTTCAGACCCTGTGGGAAAGGCCTCTACCCATCCAGTGAAAGTGTCTACCCAGACCAAGAGGTATTTTAGTTTCCTGACTCGGGGCATGTGAGTAAAGTCAATTTGCCAGTCCTGGACAGGGGCAAATCCCCGAGCTTGATGTGTAGGGAAGAGAGGGGGCCTGAACAATCCCTCAGGAGTCATAGAATAGCAGATGGAACACTGAGAAGTTATCTCCTTGAGAACAGATTTCCACGATGGAAAGGAAATGAGAGATTCTAAGAGGCGGGCTAGCAGCGTGTAACCTGCATGGAAGAGGTTATGAAATGACAACAGAATAGAATGGGCCTGTGAGGCTGGAAGGAGATATTTTCCTTGGTTCAAGAACCATTTGCCTTGTGTGGGAAGAGATTGACAGGTGGAAGTTTCAGTGGGGGAGTAGGTGGGAGGGACCGATGGGAAGGAGACAAACTGCCATGAGGGACAGAATTTGGAACGCTAGCTGCTTTTTTAGCTACCTTAGCAGCATAAGCATTACCCTGAGCGATGGGATCTGACACCTTTTGATGGCCCTATCAGTGAATGACTCCAGCTTCCTTGGGAAGTAAAGCGACCTTGAGAAGAGTTTTTATTAAAGAGGCATTAATGATGGAGGACCCTTGTGTAGTGAGGAAACCTCTTTCAGCCTATATAACAGCATGGTGGTGCAGGATATGGAAGGCATATTTACAGTCAGTATAAATATTGACACATAGTCCTTTTGCAAGAGTGAGGGCCCGAGTTAAGGCAATGAGTTCAGCTTGCTGAGAGGTAGTGGAGGGGGCAGAGTGGTAGCCTCAAGGATACATGTGGAAGATACTATAGCATAGCCTGCCTTTGCTGGTGAGTGGCAATTAGGCCTGGTAGAACTGCCATCAATAAACCAAGTGCGATCAGGGTGAGGAACAGGAAAGAAGGAAATATGGGGAAATGGAGTGAATATCAGGTGGATCAGAGGGATACAATCATGTGGGTCAGGTGTGGTATCAGGAATAATGTGGGGGCCAGCCTAAAACAGTAGGGTCAAGTTGTTTGGACAGAAAGGCTACAGGATGCGGTCCTGGCTCTTGTGTAAGAATTTTGACTGCACGGCCCTGTACTTTGCCTGCGTGTAATGAAAAAGGTTGGGATGAGTTAGGGAGAGCTATTGTGGGAGCAGCTTTTAGGGCTGTTTTTTAAGGAATGGAAAGGGGAGTGTGGAGAGGATTTAGAATTTATGGGGTCAGCTAGGTTTATCTAGAGCAGAATATTGGGTTGTGGAGGGAGGTATTTAGGACAGGAGAGTATATGGGTTTGGCACCATGGGTGGATAGGCAAGACAATTTGGTTGATAAGGCGCAGATCCTGAACTAACCTGTAAGACTTGTCTGGTTTTTGGACAGGTAAAATGGGGGAATTGTAAGGAGAGTTTATAGGCTTTAAAAGGCCATGCTGTAACAGGCGAGCGATAACAGGCTTTAATCCTTTTAAAGCATGCTGTGGGATGGGATATTGGCATTGAGCAGGGTAAGGGTCATTAGGTTTTAATGGGATGGTAAGGGGTGCATGATTGGTCACCAGGGAAGGAGTAAAGGTGTCCCATACTTGTGGATTAAGGTGGGAGATACACGGGGAGGATGTGAAGGAGCCTTTGAATTTGGGAAAAGGGCAACAATGAGGTGTGGTTGTAGCCTAGGAATAGTCAGGGAAGCAGATAATTTAGTTAAAATGTCTCGACCTAATAAGGGAGCTGGGCAGGTGGGGATAACTAAAAAGAAGCGCATAAAAGAATGTTGTCCAAGTTGGCACCAGAGTTGGGGAGTTTTAAGAGGTTTAGAAGCCTGGCTGTCAATACCCACAACAATTATGGAGGCAAGGGAAACAGGCCCTTGAAAAGAATGTAATGCAGAGTAGGTAGCCTCCGTATTAAGAAGGGGATGGACTTACCCTCCACTGTAAGATCTACCCAAAGCATCTGTGATGGTCCAGGAGGCTTCCGAGGCAATCAGGCAGTGTCAGTCTTAAGCCGCTAAGCCGACATCTGGGAAGGAGTCAGTCAGAGAGCCTTGGGCCAGAGTTCCAGGGATTCTGGGAGTGGCTGCCAGGCAAGGTGGACAGTCTGATTTCCAGTGGGGTCCTGCACAGATGGGACATGGCTTAGGAGGAATCCTGGGCTGCAGGCATTCCTTGGCCCAGTGGCCAGATTTCCAGCACTTGAAGCAAGATCCTGGGGGAGGAGGTCCTGAAGGAATACCTGACCGCTATGGCTTAGGCGTTTTGAAGTTCTTTTGTGCTGGAGATGTGGCTGGGGTTTCTCTCACAGCAGAGGCAAGTAATTGCAACTCTTCTCTATTATTGTACACCTTGAAGGCGAGGTTAATTAAGTCCTGTTGTGGGGTTTGAGGGCCGGAATCTGATTTTTGGAGCTTTTTGCAATGCTGGGAGTGGATTGGGTAATAAAATGTATATTGAGAATAAGATGGCCTTCTGGCCCCTCTGGGTCTAGGGTGGTAAAGTGTCTAAGGGTTGTTGCCAAATGGGCCATGAACTGGGCTGAGTTTTTATATATGATGAAAAAGAACCTAAACGCCAACTGATTTGGGAGAGGTCGGATAAAGAAAAAGGAGCATTAGCCTTGGCTATGCCTTCAGCTCCAGCCACCTCTTTAAGAGGAAATTTTTGGGCAGGTGGGAGAGGGCTAGTCACGGAACGAAATTATAATCTGGACCAGGTATGAGGAGGGGAGGTGATAGAAGGATTATAGAGTAGGGGAGCGGAGGCTGAGGAAGAATTGGGACCTGGCTTGGCCTCGTGAGGAGCAGCCTGGGGAGGAGGGGAGAGGTCAGATGGGTCCGTAAAAAAGGAGGATTCAAAGGACTCAGAGCTTGAGGTGGAGACTGAAGGAACAGGAGAGAAAGAAGAAAGATTTGGGACGAGTTGCACTGGGAGCAGAGACTAGGGAGGGACCAATGTGTAAAAGAATGCCTGGACGTCAGGCACCCCAGACCATTTGCCCATTTTTTGACAAAAATCATCCAGGTCTTCTAAGATGGAGAAATCAAAAGTGCCATTTTCTGGCTATTTAGAACCATTATCAAGTTTGTATGCGGGCCAAGTGGTGTTGCAGGAAAAAAAATGCTTAGGTTTTAGGTCAGGCGAGAGTTGAAGAGGTTTTGTTTTTGAGAACACAGGCTAAGGGAGAAGAAGGGGGAATAGAGGGTGGAAGGTTGCCCATAGTGAAGGAGGCAAGCCCAGAGAAAAGAGAGGGTAGAGACACAGAGAAGGGGGTTGGTGAGCAGCCCCGGGCTGCAATGTGGGTGAGCAGCCAAAGCGGGCGTCCCCACAATTGACTTGCCACCAAGGGAATGTGGGTGAATGACCAGGGCAGGCGTCCCCGCGGTGATCAGACACCAATGGAGTGTGGGTGAATAATCAGGCAGGTGTCCCCGCAGTGATTAAACACCAAGGGAAGACTGTCTTCCCGAGTCTGTGACCGGCTATGGAGTTTTGGGTCCACAGATAAAATGTGTCTCCTTTGTTTCTACTAGAGAGGAAAAAGAACTGGAATTGGAAGGAAAGGGAGATTGAAGGGTAGTGAGAGAGGCTGGAGAAGAGAGTGAAAAGACTGCTTACCCAATTTGAAATTGGTGAGATGTTCCTTGGGCTGGTTGTTCTGAGGACCTGAGGTCATAGGTGGATCTCCTCATGGAGTGAGGGTGAGGACAGGGGACTGATCTCCCAAAGGAGTCCTCCTGTCCCGGGTCTTTGGCACCAAATGTGACACGTGTCTGTGTGAAGACACCACCAAACAGGCTTTGTGTGAGCAATAAAGCTGTTTATTTCACCTATGTGTAGGTGGGCTGAGTCTGAAAAGAGAGTCAGCAAAGGGAGTTAGGGGTGGGGCAGTTTTATAGGGTTTGGGTAAGTAGTGGAAAATTACAGTAAAAGGGAGTTGTTTTCTTGTGGGCAGGGGCAGGGGTCACAAGGGAGCTCCAGAGACTTATTGTCCAGGAGAAGGAATGTCACAAGGTAATGTCATCAGTTAAGGCGGGAACCAGCCATTTTCACTTCTTTAGTGATTCTTCAGTTGCTTCAGGCCATCTGGATGTATACGTGCAGGCTTGGGCTCAGAGGCCTGACACTCCTCCTGTGCGGGGTATGACTCCTAGGAGGGCATTGCCTTGGGTGTGCACACAGTGAAGTTGGATGACAGTGATTTTGGCAGGACATTCTTCGACTATGTTTTCCCCTAGTTTCTCTGTTAAGCTCTCTGCCTCATTTGGTATCACACCCAACTTTAGACTCCAAGAATTAACAGCTGATTCCTCTATTGTTTTCAACAATGCCCTGGGGCATAAATTGCTCTGCAGTCTGATCCAATTAAACTCAGGCAGGGGTAGTTTTTGAGACTAGTCTTTAGTTTTAGTTTTTGAGACTAGGTTTAATTTGACCCCAGGAGAGTACTTCTTTTTTTTTTTTCCGAGATGGAGTTTCACTCTTGTTGCCCTGGCTGGAGTGCAGTGGTGCTGTCTCAGCTCACTGCAACCTCCGCCTCCTAGGTTCAAGTGATTCTCCTGCCTCAGCTTCCCAAGTAGCTGGGATTACAAGCGCCCGCCACCACACCCAGCTAATTTTTGTATTTTTAGTAGAGACAGGTTTCATCCAGGCTGGCCTCGAACTCCTGACCTCAGGTGATCCAACCGTCTTGGCTTCCCAGAGTGCTGGGATTACAGGTGTGAGCCACCATGCCCAGCAGAGAGTACTTCTTAGCTGTCACTTTCCTTGGTTCTCTTTGGTGAAATAGCAGGTACATGCTTTAGCTGGTGCTCTTAATTAAGAAAAGCTGTTGTTTTCTAGAACACCCTTAGGCTTGAACTTTCCCACATTCTCTTTCAAATGGTCAGTTACTTTGGGGAAAGATTGGAACTCTCTTTTCTGATGAACTAACTCTCCCCATGGGAAAAATCTCTGAAGCACTATTCTGGGTGGGGCAGTAGCCTCTGATCTTCTTGGCTTCCCTCTGCTTGCTAACTTGAGCAAGCTGAAGCAAAGGTCACTGGGGTTATCCCAGCTTGGCCGGCTGCACTTGGGGTAGACCCTCCATTTTATGTGTGAGTGTTGGGTGGAGGAAGGGAGCTCCCAATCTCCTGGCTATACTCTCCTGGAATTTTTCCCTTTGAAGTTGGAGTTGGAGGCCTTGAGAAATGTTGGCATTCCACCCTCCTGTTAAGATATGGTACCCCTTGATTAGGAGCTGAGGAGAGAGGGAACTCCATCTTCCTGGTTGAATTCACCTGGAGTGGAGCTTCTGTCAAGCTGAGCTGGGTGAATAAAGCTGGGAGAGGGTCATGACTCAAATTCCACATACTCTTATTGGTTCTTTCCGAGTTTCAGTGGATTTTCTTTAATAAATGTTTCTTCATTTGCTGTATGCTTTGGAGAATTTCCAGAGACTTTAAATAGTTGTTTTAAAATAGTTTTTATCAGCTATGCTTGTATGCCAGAAAGTGGGTCCTTGGAGTTTCTCATGCTGCCATACCAGAAGTGGAAACTACTTAAGTTTAGAAGACAAATGACCATAAACATTGGTTTTAAAAACATTTTGTGGTCTTCTATGTAGCCAATGAATGTACTTTTATGGCAAAATCACTAGCCAAGCTTCAAACACATTTGTCTCTTCTTATTTCACTGATTATTCTTTTTGAAAAGAGGATAAAGATGTTCTGCTAAGTTGGGGCTACGTGATCAGAAACACTTAGTTAGAATTCACTTCAAAAATATAGTACTGGGATTAGAAACATTTCAGAGAAGTCGAACCTTTTTATTTGTATTATTATTATTATTATTTTATATGGAGTCTTGCTGTGTCACCAGGCTGGAATGCAGTGGTGTGATCTCAGCTCACTGCAACCTCCGCCTCCCAGGTTCAAGTGATTCTTCTGCCTCAGCCTCCTGAGTAGCTGGGACTACAGGTATGCGCCACCACGCCCAGCTGATTTTTGTATTTTTAGTAGAGACAGGGTTTCACCATGTTGGCTAGGATGGTCTCCATCTCTTGACCTCGTGATCCGCCCACCTCGGGCTCCCAAAGTGCTGGGATTACAGGCGTGAGCCACTGCGCCTGGCCTTTTGAACTTTAATGTAGGTATGAGAACAATAAATTATTTGTCTCTAGGGACTATTTTAGGAGTAAATTATCTTGCTGCCAAAGACATTGCTAAAGTTTTCTTCTAAAACAGTGAGACTGATTATCAAAGAATTGCTTGGTATAAAAACAAAACAAAAATCTAGTACTAGGTCAATTGTTTGTGATTAACAATAAACAAATGAGCCAAAACAAAACCAGCCTACACAATGTTGCTCTCATTTACAAGGCCCCTGTTTCCTTGATAGCAGCCACCAAATTGATGGCCATCGCACAAGTCCAATTTCAGTATTTGTCCCCAGATGCTATCATACAATGGTAAAAACTCCTATATTTCTTCCTTTCTGTTGCTGAAATGAAAAGCCATGTAAATGAGCACTTTACATAGTTATTACTTTAGTCTTGCCATGAAATGTTATCAGCTGTAGGCTTCATTTAGACTAAAACCCAAAGTTCTCAAAATGCACAAGTCCGAAAAGATAAGCCCTAATTGTTGTATAATACAGCTTAATATAATAAAATATAAACATTATGAATAATGAGAGTGACATAGTTTCTGTGGATTTCTGCATGGTTTTTTTTTGAGTGAACATATTTCAGAAAGAATAAGCATACTCTTAAAATACTTTCTTACAGGAACTCACTAGAAGTTAACTAAAATTAGTTGCCCCCCCAAAAAAACCAGGAAAATGTAATGATATATTTTATGCCAAAAGTAATTGGATTGCTAAAATAGATCTGCTTATGATTTAAAATATGAAAATTTGCCCATTTTAGAAACATTTTACACATCATATTTTAGCATTTCTAACCTTGCAGTTATACATGTGCATCTTGGGAAACAGTTTTTATTGTAGTGGTCCTACCCTCGTTTTTCAGGTTAAAAAAGAAATGGCTTCTTTATGCTAAGAAAGATAATATTATGTGTTAAATAGGTATGTATTAGTCTGTTTTGCATTGCTGAGACTGAATAATATTAAAGAAAAAGGTTTATTTGGCTTCCGATTCTGCAGGCTGTACAAGCATGGCATCCACATTTGCTTGGCTTCTGGTGAGGCCTCAGGAAATTTACAATTATGGTGAAAGGTGAAGGGGGAGCAGGCATGTCACATGGCATGAGAAGGAGCAAAAGCAATGCCAGGCTCTTTTTAACCAACTAGCTCTCTTGTGAACAAACAGAATGAGAACTCACTCATTATGATGGGAAGGGCATCAAACCATTTATGAGAGATCTGCCCCTATGACCTGCATACCTCCCACTATGCCCCACCTCCAACATTGAGGATCACATTTCAACATGAGATTTGGAGAGGAGAAAGATCTGAAACACATCAGACAGTACTTGGCATGCCTTGCTGGTGCTTATTAATAGCCTTACATATTTGTCACTGAGTTGCATTTCATATGTGCATATTTTCTGGTCTGGATTTTTTCCCCTTTATTTCAAACAGTCATGTCCGTATGTAATTCATTCAATTCATACACATGCACTAAAGGCCTACTCTGTGTGAAGCCCTCTGCTGGGTACTGAGAATGCAAAGATGTGAGGGTCATGATTATTTGTGCTAGGTGTCCTAAGAGAACTAGCATAATGGGAGTGGGATGGGGAATGACTAATTTCGTCTGAAAGAAGGATCTGGTGAGGACTCACAAAAGAGGTGCTTAACAATACCTACATAAAAGAACAGGAGTTTGCCAGGTGAGTAAGGGAGAGAAGCGTCCAGGGGAAAGAAGTATCAGGCAGAGGGAACTACAGGAGGAAAGATCTAGAAGAATAAAAGACCTTGATGTGTTCAGAGCATTGTAGGTGTGCAAACTTAGGGAGTCAGCAAGGCCATCTTCAGGGTTAATAATCCGCTAGAAGGATTCACAGAACTCACTAGAAGCAGTCACGCTCATGGTTATGGTTTATTATGGCAAAGGGATATCGATTAAAGTCAGCCTGTAGAAGACATGCGTGGAGTGGTGTGTTAGGCCATTCTTGCATTACTGTAAAGAAATACTTGAGACGGGTAATTAATAAGAAAACAAGTTTAATTGGCTCATGGTTCTGCAGGCTGTACAGAAAACATAGTGCCAGCATCTGCTTATGGGAAGGCCTCAGGAAGCTTCCAGTCATGGTGGAAGGCAAAGGGGGAGCAGGTGTCTCACATGGCAGGAGCAGGAACAAGAGGTGGTGGGGAGGTGCTGCACACTTTTAAACAACCAAATCTTCCAACAACTCACTTGCTCTCATGAGGAGAGCACCAAGCCATGAGGGATCCACCCCTGTGATCCAATCACTTTCCCCCAGGCCCCACCTCCAACACTGGGAATTACATTTCGACATGAGATTTGGTAAGGACACAGATTCAACCCATATCAGGCAGAGCCCAGGAGAAGTCCATGTGTGGTTTCTAGTTGTCCTCTCCCAGAATGGTCAGGGACCGTGTTAACTTCTCCCAGCAATAATGGGAGACAATCCACCTAGAGTATTATCAACCAGGAAAGCTCATCTGAGCCTTAGTGCACAGAGTTTTTACTGGGGCTCAGTCACATCAATACAGTTGACTGCCTGCATAACTGGCTTTTAGGCTGTAGCCCCTCTGGAGGTCAAGCTGATACTGCGTAGTACCAAACCCCCACAATAAATCACACTGTTAGACTACCCAGTGTGGCCCAAGGCCCCCAGGTAAACAAAGTCATTCTTATCAGTCAAGACATTTCAAGGGCTTAGAGATGACCTTTTAGGAGCTGAGAGTAAAGGCCAGACCTCTTTTTGGGTACACTTAATTCTTTACTACACAAGGTATAAGGAGTCCAGTCTGACTGGAGTGCAGATTTTATTAGAGGCTGGAAAGGTGTTCAGGGTCAGATGTTGAATCACTGATGGGGTGACAAATGGAGGGGGAGTAAATGCAAGTAACAGAAGATGTAGATCAAAGATGCATGGAATTAACAGCTATATTTGGAGAATGTGGTTTTCAACATTACCTCTCCACATAATGCCTGGAAGACCAGAATAGAGGCATAATAAAACCAAAATCACAAGCAAAAGAAATGCCAAATCGTGTCTGTGTGCTGGAACATTAAAGCATGTGTTTCACAACAGTGCCATACAAGAAAATGTAACCAAAGCAAGCTACTTAAATTGAGTATATAGTGGAAGTCAGACTAAAAAGGAATCTATGGGTACCAGGGCTCTTGTTATCTCCTAAAATAGAAGAGCACCAACGTCTTCCAAAAGAAATTTGTCAAATGACCTTTTTACCACTCCATTGTATGGAACTATGCCTTGTGCATTTTCCTATTTTTCATCAGTTAAGCTCTTCTTATGTTTTAGTCTACTAAAACAAAATTATAAACTCAGAAAATTTGGAGGCAAGAGAGGTCTTAATCCTCCTTTAAGTCCACCTTTTGCTTGAGGGCAGCCCTCAGACTGCCTGCATGAGAACCTTCTGGGAAGATTTCTCATTCCTAATAACAGATTATGGTTCAGCAAATGGGATAGTGGGGGTGGTAGTGGGAAAGAAGCATATAAATCTGCATATTTATTTATTTATTTTTGAGACAGGCTCTTGTTCTGTTGCTCAGGCTGGAGAGCAGTGGTGTGATCTCAGCTCACTGCAACTTCCGCCTCCCGGGTTCAAGCAATTCTCCTGCCTCAGCCTCCTGGGTAGCTGGGACTATGAGCGTGCGCCACCACGCCCAGCTAACTTTTGTATTTTTTTAGTAGAGATGGGGTTTCACCATGTTGGCCAGGCTGGTCTCAAACTCCTGACATCAAGTGATCCACCCGCCTCAGCCTCCCAAAGTGCTGGGATTACAGGGGTGGGCCCCCGCACCCAGCTGAAATCTGCATTTTAATAAGCATGTCAGTCTGCATCTACCTATGAATCCTTCAAAGTATTTTGCACACTTCCTTATGATGATTTGTTTAGATAAGCACCAGGAAAATATTTGGCTCATTGAAGTCTCTAATACCTAAAAGGCTCTCAATAAATGGTGTTTGAATAGTTGTTCACTCTCCTAACAGATCTCGTAGATTCCAGGGACCAGAAGAAGGGGCTGAGGGATTCCGTGATGAGGTTGCCTGGACAGGCTAAGGTAACGTGCCAGCTAGCCTCAGCCAGTTTTTGGCTAGACCCCACCAGGTGCCAATACTTTTTTGCTTCATTGTTACCTTTGTTTCATAATAAAGGTTTATTTTTAAAAATCCAGGCATCTTAGTTGAACTAAGTAAGGAGAAAGGGAAAGTTTTCACACCTCTCCTAGATACCGTTATTCTTTTGTGAAGGCCCGAACCAGCCTGGGCCGGGTGATTGACTTGTACACTAGAAGTAAGAACCATCGCTTTTTTTTTTTTTTTTTTTTTTTTTTTTTTGAGATAGAGTCTCACTCTGTCACCCAGGCTGGAGTGCAGTGGCGCGATCTCGGTTACTGCAACCTCTGCCTCCCAAGCTCAAGTGATTCTCCTGCCTCAGCCTCCCGAGTAGCTGGGATTACAAGTGCCCGCCCCCATGGCCAGCTAATTTTTTGTATTCCCACCTTCCAACCCCAACTTCTGCAAATGAGTGCTTCCAATCTTGGGCTTTTAATTCCTTTTCAATTTTTAGTAGATGTGTAATTGTGCCCTAGATTGTACATGTATTAAAGAAACCCATCCAGGTGTGTATTTTTCATTTTGGTAATTTGATGACTTTAAGTCTGCATGCGTAAGTGGTTTGTCCGCCTTGGCTGTAAGTCAGGCAGAATCAGGTACTAACCTTATATATTTAAAATTGTCTTTTATTAGTACTATATTACATATTTATCTTTCTTTTGTTACTTTTAATATTTTATACTAGTATATTTTATGTATATCTGAAAATGGCCTCCATTTTGTCATGTATCATTCTTTTTTTTTTTTTGAGACCGAGTCTCACTCTGTCACCCAGGCTGGATTGCAGTGGCGCGATCTTGGCTCACTGCAACCTCAGCCTCTTAGGTTCAAGTGATTCTCGTGCCTCGGCCTCCCGAGTAGCTGGGATTACACACACAAGCTACCATGCTCGGCTGATTTTTGTGTTTTTAGTAGATGTGGGGTTTCACCATGTTGGCCAGGCTGGTCTCGAACTCCTGAGCTCAGGTGATCCGCCTGCCTTGGCTTCCCAAAGTGCTGAGATTACAGGTGTGAGTCATGTATCATTCTTTCATAGCTGAGATAAATACACGAGTACATTTTTTTCTAGCTTTTAGAGTAGTTTTTAATGTTTAATGCCACTTCTTTAGAATAACTTTCAAATTTAATACATCAGTCAGTGGAGATGGAAATATTAATTGATCTGAGTTAGCAAGTATCAATGCTGTTCTGGAAAAAAAAGTGCCGCATTCAGATGATGATATTATTATAACTACTAATCATCATCATCATTATCATTATCACCATCATGATCATCAGTAATGGCACTGCATGATAGTCTTACTAATCTTTCCAGATGAATTACACTATAAACTTGTCAAGAGAGTGGGCTGGAGACTGTAACTGGTACTTAATGTAATCTAACTTAATGAACATATTAATATTTTACTTCATCTTCTCACACAACAATAAGGCACATGTCTTCATAAATTTATTTTTCCTCTATTAGAGTTTTGTATCCTCCTGTAAATAGATTGCAAGATTATAAATTGTGTTAAAGAAATCCTCCATAACTTCATATATTTCATTTTTATCAAACAACTTGGTGTAGACATAAAACATTTTATATTCTATGTGAAAAACCAGAATGCATGATGCCATGTATAAATATAACTGCATTTCAGGAAAAATTGAAAAGAATTATATAAAAATAAAAACTTACAGGATGATAATAGCACTTTTTTCCTTCTTAGCAAATTTTCTTTAATTATATTATTAAATCCTTATAAGAAGAAATTAAGTAAAGATGGTGATATGGTTTGTATATTTGACCCCTTCAAATCGGTGGCTCATGCCTGTAATCTCAACACTTTGGGAGGCTGAGGCGGGTAGATCACTTGAGGTCAAGAGTTCAAGACTAGCCCGGCCAACAAGGCGAAACACCGTCTCTACTAAAAAAAAAAAAAAAAATTAGCCGGGTATCCTGGTGTGTACCTCTAAATCCCAGCTACTCACTACTTGGGAGGCTGAGACAGGAGAATCGCTTGAACCTGGGAGGTGGAGGTTGCAGTGAGCCGAGATCACCACTGCACTCCAGCCTGGGCAACACAGCAACACTCTGTTTCAACAAAAAGAAAAAAAGAAAAAAGAAATGTAATCCCCAGTGTTGGAGGTGGGCCTGGTGGGTGGTGTTTGGATCATGGGGGTGGATCTGTCATGAATGGCTTAGTGCCAACCCTTTGGTGGTAAATGAGTTCACAAAAGATCTGGTTTTTTAAAACTGTGTGGCCCCTCCCTCCTTCTCTCTCGTTCCCTTTCTTGCTGTGTGATACTCTACTCCCTTTCTCCTTCTACCACGATTGTAACCTCCCTGAGGCCCTCACCAGGAGTCTTGTGGATGCCAGCACCATGCTTCCTGTATAGCCTGCAGAACCATGAGTCAATTAAACCTCTTTTCTTTTTTTTTTTTTTTTTTTTGAGACAAAGTCTCCCTCTGTCACCTCAGCCTCCTGAGTAGCTGGGACTACAGGTGCATACCACCACACCTATCTAATTTTTGGATTTTTAGTGGAGACAGGGTTTCACCATGTTGGCCAGGCTGGTCTCAAACTCCTGGCCTCAAGTGATCTGCCCACCTCGACCTCCCAAAGTGCTGTCATGAGCCACCATGCCTGGCCCTAAACCTCTTTTCTTTATAACTTACCCAGACTCAGTTATTTCTTTATAGTAATGCAAGAATGGTCTAACACAGATGGTGACTTTTATAAAATATTTTCTTTTAAAATGTGACTTATACCTTTATTCTGTTGAAAGCATGATGAATTATGTTTTACTTCACTTTGCTTTCCAGGAATAAGTGCTATGGGTTACCAAAGACATATATATTATTATTATTATTATTATTATCATTTTTTTTTTGAGACAGAGTCTCGCTCTGTTGCCCAGGCTGGAGTGCAGTGGCATGATCTCAGCTCACTACAAGCTCTGCCTCCTGGATTTATGCCATTCTCCTGCCTCAGCCTCCCAAGTAGCTGAGACTACAGGCACCTGTCACCACGCCCGGCTAAGTTTTTGTACTTTTAGTAGAGATGGGGTTTCACTGTGTTAGTCAAGATGGTCTCGATCTCCTGACCTCGTGATCTGCCCGCCTTGGCCTTCCAAAGTGCTGGGATTACAGGCATGAGCCACCATGCCCGGCCCTAAAAACATATTTTTTTAAGGTTTCAATTACTAAGTTTCTTTAGGATTTGATAATTTCTACATTTTTGATATTATCGGTCTTACTATGTTATACATTTTCTTGATTTTGTTTTATCAGCTTGAATATTATAGTATGTTTATAGCTATCTACTTCTAGGTAAAAATAAAATTTGTTAGGGAATATAAGAAAATTATAATCCCTTCATTTTTCCTTCAACATTTCATAATAAAAATTGTGAAATGTTACAGAAATGTTGATTCCTAGTGCTTATTCCTTTATCCAGTGGTTGTCCACCCCTCTCTGGCCAGGTTATGATATTAAAAAATGTCTTCACATGTTGACAAATTTCCTTTAAGAGGGAAACATCATGAACCACTACTCATGAGGGATATTAGTATGTCATTTTAAAAAAGAATTTGACATTAGAGTTATTGTCTCATAACATGAGTAGACAGTGTTTCCTCCTGCTTTATTTTCTGAAAATTTTACGTGAGATCAGTATTATTTCTTCCTTGATTGATAAAATTTACCAGTGAAACTAAGTGTCCTAGAATTTACTTTGTGGGTAGGTTGCTGGTAACAAATTAAATTCTTTTAACAGAGATAGAACTATTCAGATTTTCTGTTTCTTCTTGTGTCAATTTTGATAAGTTTTATTTTTCTAGGAGTTTGTTCATTAATGTAAGTTGTCAAATTTGTTGGCATAAGGTTTTTCATAATATTCTCTCACAATCCTTTTAATATTGGTTGAATCTATAGTTATAATTGTTTTTAAATTCTTGGTTATTTGGAGTCTCTTTTTTCTTCATTACAAGGAGTTTGTCAATTTTAGATTGTTTCCAGTTTAGGGCTATTACAAATAAAGCTGTTATGAACATTTGTGTACAAGTTTGTATGCTTGCATGTTTTCATTTCGCTTGAGTATATGCCTATGAGTGAAATTACTGGATTATATGGAAACTATGTTCAACCTTTTGAGAAACCACTGAACTGTTTTCCACAGTGGCTGCTTTATTTTATACTCCCCCACTCCAGGAGTGTATGAGGGATGCAATTCCTTCACCTCCTTTCCAAAATTTATCAACACTGTCTTTTTTATTCTAGCTATTCTAGTATGTGTGAGGTGGTATCTTACTGTGGTTTTGATTTGCATTTTCCTAATGACTAATGATATTGAATACCTTTTTATGTGCTTACTGGTCATTTGTATATCTTCCTTGGCTGCTGCAGTTTAATTTATCATTTCTTCCATTTATGGTCTATGCTTTAGTGTTCCTATCTAAGAAACTATGTTTATCTCAAGGTCACTAAAATTTTATCCTAGTTGTCTTCTGGAAGTTTTATAGTTTTAGATTTTATATTAGTCTATTATACAGTTTGCCTTAATTTTTGTACATGATTTGAAGAAAGGGTCACTGTTCATTTTTTCCCCATATAGATATGCAATAGTTCCAGCACCATTTGTTGAAAGTATTTTTTTCCATTGAATTTCCTTGACACTTTAAAAAAATAACCATATATATGGCATATATCTGGACTCTCTATCCAGTTCTCCTGGTCTATATATCTACCGTTTGCTAAGGCCAAACTGGTTTGTTACTGTAGCTCAGGGCTTCTCAATTTCAGATTATTTAAATTTTGGTTCCAACAATTCTGTGTTGGTAATATTTTCAAAGAACTAGCTTTTGGTTTTGTTAATTTTCTCTATTGCGTGTTTTCTATTTTTCTGACTTTTGTTGTAATTAATTTTATTTACTTTCTGATACTTACTTTGGGTTTATTTTTTTTAGCTTCTTAAAATAATCATTAATTTAAAACTATCAAATTGTTTTCTAATACAAGCATTTAAAACTATACATTTCTCCCTAAGCACTGCTTTACCCACATCCCATATATTTTTATGTGTTCTATTTTTGTCATTGTGTTTAACATAATTTCTAAATTTCCTTCTGATTTCTCCTTTGACTTATAACATTTGAAAGCTTGCATTTAATTTCCAAATATTTGAGGTTTCCTAGATATGTTACTTTTATTGATATGATTCGTAATTTAATTCTATTGTGGTTGGACAATATGCTCTACATGCTATCAGTTCCTTAGAAGTTATTGAGATTTGTTTTATGGCTCAGCATATGGTCTGTCTTGGTGAATGTACCATGTGTACTTGAAGAGGATATGTATTCTGCAGTTGTTGGATGTAATATTATACAAATGCTGATTATATCAAGATATTTTATAGTATTATTCAAATCTACTATGTCCGGAATTTTGTCTAGCTGTTCTATCAATTGATAAAAGAAGTATATTAAAATATTTTACTGTGATTGCAGAATTATCTGTTTCTCCCTTTAATTTGGTTAATTTTTTTTCTTCATGTATTTTGAGGTTCTGTTATTAGGCACATATTTATAATTTATATGTCTTTCTGATGGATTGCTCCTTTTATATTTCTGATATATTCTCTTTTATCTCTGGTAATATTCTTGTCTTATTGTTTATTTAATCTGATATCAATATATCCTCTTCAGCCTTCTTAGGCTTACTTATTTTTCCAAATACCATCTTAGTTGGGGCTAGAGCTTCAACAAAGGAATTTTGTGGAAACACAAACATTTAGTCCCTAAAAATGTTCTTAGGATTTGTATTTGAAATGAGTTTCTTGTAGACAGTATATAGTTAGGCTATGTTCTTTATCCACTCTGCCAATCTTCGTCTTCTAATTGGTGTGTTTACACCAGTTACATTTAATGTAATTATTGATATGTCAGGGCTTAAATCTTTCATTCTATTTTTTTCTATTTTTAGTTTTCTGTTAGTTTCTTCTTTTTGTTTATTTTTTTCTGACTTCATCTGGGTTGCTTAACATTTTTTAAAAAGAATTATTGGTGTATATTTTTCTTTCCTTTTTTTTTTTTGAGACAGGGTCTCACTCCCATTGTCCAGGCTGTAGTGCAGTGGTGCAATCATGGCTTACTGCCCCCTCAACGTCCTGGGCTCAAGCAATCCTCCCACCTCAGCCTTCCAAATAGCTGGGACTACAGGCACAAACCACCACACCTGGGTAACTTTTTGTATTTTTAGTAGAGATGAGGTTTTGGCATGTTGCCCAGGGTAGTCTCAAACTCCTGGGCTCAAGGAATCTGCCTGCCTCAGCCTCCCAAATTGCTTACAGGCATGAACCACCATGCCAGGCCAGTATGTTTTTTGTTGCATGTACTTTCTAACCTATTTGTGTCTTCTTACTTAGAGAAGACACAAATAAAGATGGTATCATGTACAGAGCATATGGTTGAGTCTTGCTTTTTTTTACTCACTCTGATAATTTTTGCTTTTTAATGTGTTTAGATCATTAACATTTAATGTAATTATTGATATGGCTGAATCTAGGTCTACCATTTCATCATCTCATCATCTGTACCCTTCATTTTTTGTTCTTCTGTTCCCATCTTATTGTTTTTTAAATAATTTTCCTAGTATTCCATTTTAATTTATCTATTTGATTTTTAGCTATATTTCTTTGTATTGCTATTTTAATGATCGCTCTAAGAATTATAATATACATCCCTAAGCAGATCTTGCATTTTTAATACAGTGCTTCAAAGGTTTTCCTGGAAGCTTACCTAGCAGATATCTGTTTACATCTCATTGGCTAAAATTGGGTTTAATCACTACCTTTAGACCAACCATTGTCCATGGATAGTGACTAGGTTAGACAAATTTGATTCACATTCTGGAATTGGGGAATGAATCCATCTACACTGAAATAGGGGATTCTCTTTGTTTGGTATTTGCTAGTAAGAAAGAAGGAGGGTGAATACAAAGTAAACAGCGGTCAGTGCCTGCCATGGTCATTAAGCTTGTCGAATGTACTTAGTGTGCCAACATTTTAACCTCAGCACATTTTTAACACAGTTCTTTTTCTGTTGTTGTTATTTCCCTTTAATTATCTTATTAATAAAGGAAAACTGTCCCCTTTAAAAAATTACATTAAATGTAGCTTCTACTATTTGTTGCCCATGCCTCCTATTCCCATTTTGTTGTTTATTTAGGCTAGGAGTGCCCTTTGGAATAAATTTTGAAAGTTTGTGCAAAACTGGCCTGTGGTAGACAATGCTTATTATCTACAAATGAGTGATTTAATAATGAATGCATAAAAGTAGCTATTTTCTGACTACAAAAATGAAATTTCATAAAGAATCAGTTCAATTTTATTCTAACAGATCAGAATTTCTTTTGAGGTTATTTTGCTGTAAAGGAGACAACCATAACTTTTCTTTAAAAAAAAAAGCAAAAGAGAGAAAAAAAAGATTAATTTGGGCCATTGACTATTTCCTTTCCCATTTTTAAAAGAAGGTAGGTGTCATAAACAATGTTACATATAATTTTGTTTTTAAAAGCCTAAGTAGTATTTTAAGTATCTTTGACTTAATACATTTTGGTACAATATGGATATTCATAACTAGAGAAAAAAGAATTGGCATTTACAAAGTTTAATTAAAAATAAGATGTTTGGTTTGCGAAAACCAGGCCCATAATTTTGAAAGCACATTGCCCACCTTCTTCTCTAATAGGAGGGTACAGCTACTCATTACTGATGATTGAATTATAAATTCTCTAAGGCAGAGACTATTTTCTGCCTCATTAGCAACTTGTGTGTGCAGAGGGACAGGTTGGTCAGCCTTACGATGACTTACAACTTAATTAATACATACATACATTAACTTATTGGATATCCTTAACCTTCCGAGAAGGTAGTGGAGGAAATTTCTTCCATTTTTTGGATATTTCCTCTATGCCAGCATCCCCAGGCCCCCCATGCTGTACAACTTTCTTGGAGTTGGGCCACATACAACCTGCAAGACTTTCCTGCCTCCTAAGTGTTTTCCAGAGGGACAGCATGGGGAGTCTGGGTGGAAAATCATTGATTGTGCAGGACTGTTTCATTTAATATCCCCAGACCTCACTCAAAGTGCCAGCACTGCCCTCCTGCCATCGTGACATTCAGAAATGCCCCTCCCCACCAACCACCAGATGCCCCTGGGAAGCAGTGCCATGTCAGGACTCGCTACTACGCTGCCTCTCTAAGGTCATAAGTGGCAGGATTTATAACCACAGTGAATAAAAATGGCCTTGACAAAGAATTTTGAACATTTTGGACCAAACACATAAACCTTCCTGTATGCAAGCTTGCTTGGACACACAAGGGAGTGCTTGGAAGAGATTGAGAAATATTTGGACCAGCCGGGCGGGGTGGCTCATGCCCATAATCCCAGCACTTTGGGAGGCCGAGGCGGGCAGATCACAAGGTCAGGAGTTCGAGACCGGCCTGGCCAATATGGTGAAACCTCATCTCTACTAAAAATACAAAAATTATCCGGGTGTGGTGGCGGGCGCCTGTAGTCCTAGCTACTTGGGAGGCTGAGGCAGGAGAATCGCCTGAACCCGGGAGGTGGAGGTTGCAGTGAGCCGAGATCATGCCACTGTACTCCAGGCTGGGCGACAGAACAAGGCTCTGTCTCAAAAAAAAAAAAGAAAAAGAAAATAAAAGAAATATTTGGACCAGCCTGGGTAACATGGGGAAACCCTGCCCTGTCTCCATAAAAAATGCAAAAATTGGCCAGGCACAGTGGCTCACACCTGTAATCCCAGCACTTTGGGAGGCCAAGGCAGGCAGATCATGAGATCAGGAGTTCAAGACCAGCCTGACCAACATGGTGAAATCCCGTCTCTACTAAAAATACAAAAATTAGCTGGGTGTGGTGTTGCGTGCCTGTAATCCTAGCTACTCAGGAGGCTGAGGGAGCAGAATCGCTTGCACCCAGGAGGTGGAGGTTCCAGTGAGCCGAGATCGTGCCACTGCACTCCAGCCTGGGTGACAGAGTGAGACTCTGTCTCAAAAAAAATAAATAAATAAAAGCAAAAATTAGCTGGGCATGGTGGTGTGTGCCAGCTACTTGGGAGGCTGAGGTGGGAGGATGGCTTGAGCCTGGGAGGCAGAGGTTGAAGTGAGCCATGATCATGCACTGCACTCCAGCCTAGGTAACAAAGCAAGACCCTATCTTTAAAAAAGAGAAAGAAAGAAAGAAACATTTGGAATCCCTCAAGCAATATCAGTGCCAAAGCTTAGAAAAGGAGTTGGTGTAGAAGAATCACCTCAAAATAATAATCATGATGACAGCAATAAGAATGCTCAAGCCAGGTGTGGTGGCTCAGATCTGTAATCTCAGCACTTTGGGAGGCCAAGTTGGGTGAATCACTTGAGCCTAGGGGTTCGAGACCAGCTTGGCAACATGACAAAACCCCATCTCTACAAAAATAAATAAATACATAAATAAATTTTAAAAACACACAAAAATTAGCTGGTGTGGTAGCGAGCACCTGTAGCCTCAGCTACTTGGGAGGCTGAGGTGTGAGGGTCGCTTGAGCCCAGGAGGAGCTCACCCCACTGCACTCCACCCTGGGCAACAGAGCAAGACCCTGCCTCAAAACAAACAAACAAACAAACAAAAGAATGCTAACACTGTTATTACTATGTGCTAGGCACAATGTCAAGCTACCTGCACGTACTATCTTATTTAATTCTCACAACAGTGCCGTGCAATTGTTGCTACTGTTACCCTCATAGATTAGTGAACTACCATCATCCCTTGCCACAGTCATCATTATAACCTCCTTTCTGGTCTTATTGCTTCCATGGAGTAAGCAATACTTTTACTCTTCTGGAGCCCACTCTTGACAAAATCAACCAGAGCCAATTTTATAAAACAAAATCAGATCACGTAACTCCTCTGCTAAAACTCTCCAGTTGTTTCCTGTCACTGAATAAAATCAGAAGTCCCACAGTGGCCACAGGGTGCATATGTCCTAGTTCCACGTACCTCCCTCATCTCCTTCTACTCTGTCCCACACAGACCTCACTCCAGCACACCAGCTTGTCATTCTTGGAACAGGCCAACCTTAGTCTCACCTTGCTGTCTGCAATTGCTGTCTCTCCTCAAGATGTGACTCACTCTCTTACCTTATTTGGTCTCTGCTCAGACCTCATGACCTGAAGAGCTTTTCCTGGTGGCTCCATCCAAAGTAACCTCCCTCCTTCACTCTCTGCCCTTCCCCCACCCCAACCGCTGACCTTTGCCTCCCTCTTACACTTTATTAAGTGCCTCTTTGTTCTCCCATTGATTGTTTCTCCCATCATAAGTATGTGAGCTTATAAAGTGGGGGCTTTATCTTGTTCTCCCCTTAATCCCCATCTCTTAGAAAACATACTAACTCAGTAAATATTTCTTGAGTATCTGTGGCTGACAGAAGTAAAGTGACTTGTCCAATGTTCAGAGCTAATAAGGGGTGATTTACACTCTGAACTCCCAGACTGTCAGAGAAGGCCCTCCTTTGGGAAGAGGAAAAAAAATACAGATGGAAGAGAAGTTTAGTATGGAAGATGGGAATGAGAGAAAGGCCTTTCTCCTCTCTGCCAGGGAATGCTTAATGGAACATTTTTTTTTTGAATGCATGCAATAACCAAAAGACAATTGTATAAAAGGCAAAAACTAAGGGGCAGACACTGAGACTTCAGCAAGTTAGGAGTTTGTCAGTAAATTGGAACCAGAGTTATTTCTTTCTGGGCTATGCAGTTGCTAGATTGCTCTCTGCTTTAGCCTTGCTGTCTAATTGTCATATGTAGGAATCATGCAACTGCAGAACTGTGTACCCTGTCTCAAAGCAGCTCTGTAGTGGTCATTCTGAGCAAATTAATTTAGGATTAGCTCAGAAATAACTAATGCCTCCAGGGTAGCCAGAATTGCAGTCTGCCTATTAACATTTGCTTTGTTCCATTGCTTTAGAGTCATATTCAATTTATCAATTTCCCTCTTCCAGTTTTTGGCATGGTATCCTTTTGTCCCTTTCTCCTGTATCATAACTCTCAGGGAGCCTAGCTTGCTGTGTGTTGAATACTTGAAATATTTTTTTAAGTAATTATACAATTTTTAAAATGGCTTATCTTTTTGGCTAGGGGGAAGCAAGGGAAGTCGACAGAATAGCACCTCAAATGATGTGGACTCAGTTTCTTGCTGGAATTTGCAAAGCCTATTTAAATACGATCTTAATTGTCAGAAGATTGTTTTTAAAATATAGAAATTCAAGAAGACAGACTTTGAGAATGCAAATTTGAAGAACTTGGAATCTTTTTCATTTCAAATATAATATTAACCACAGAGCTTGTCTAGCTGGATGCCACAGTCTGTGCAACGTAAGGAAATCATCATAATAAAAACAGCTTCACGGCCTTGCTGGTGTTTGGTGCTGTCTTTGCCCTTACACCATTTTTTGCATGTTGTTGGTTAGAAAAATAGCACTGTATGTAGGAGATCTAAAGGGCAGATTATTAAATTATGGCCACTAGCGATGAACCAATGAATGAATGTCAACAAAGGAAGTGTGACGACTTATAATACAGAAATGATGCTTCCAAAACTTTCCAAGTTTGTTTCCATCACTGTTGGGAGCAAAATAAGGTTTATATGGAGAAAAAAATTCAAGAATGCCTGTAAGTCACATAGCAATTATGACAAAAATTCAAAGCAGTTCACAGGCAGGAATAAAGGTGTAAGGAAGGCAGGGTCTAAACTGGTGCAATTTGTGTGGGGAGGGAGGGGATGATGGTGGGAGACAGGGGGAGGGGAAGAATCGTTTAGCCCTCCATGGATTTATGTTTAGCATTCTGTTAAAGAACACTAGGATTTAATCCAATGCTGGCTTTACTCTAAATCTGTTTGATTATGCAGGCAGGGAGCCGAAGGGCTGGAGGCTAAGGATTGACTTGCTTAGTTAACTAGAGAAGCAGCTGGGGTTGGGAGGTTCTGTGCTATGTCTCTCCCTCCACAGACAAGGCTGAACCTGGGAGCAAAATAAGGAGTTGGGGTTGGGTGTGGTTGCTCACACCTATAATCCCAGTGCTTCAGGAGGCTAAGGCAGGAGGATTGCTTGAGGCCAAGAGTTCAAGACCAGCCTAGGCAACCTGGGAGATTCTGTCTCTACAAAAAAATTTTTTTAATTAAAAAAAAAAAAAAAGTTTGGGGGCCCTTCAATCTTGGAGCTCTAAGACCACATCTAAGGGAGTGGGAATGTGGTTGGGGTTGTGAACAAGTCCAGTAGAATGTGGGATGTGGGGCAAAAGGCTGGGCTCAACCCTAGGGTACGTACTGGCAGGTTATGCTACGAACTCTCTAGGTCTTTACAACCTACTGCCACTCAGAGGAAAAGGGAAGAAGGTAGGAGGACGTTTGCTGGGTCCCCTCTCCCCCTCGTTCAACACCGCAGCCCTCACGTTCCACCTCCACACTCCCCACCCTCGATTACGTCACTGCTCATCCCCACCACGATAGGTCCCAGTTTGCCATTTCCTGGTGAAACAACATTTCCTTTCTGGTATCAGTAATGATAATTTTTTTATGTTCCAGCAACAATGATAAGAGTTATAAAACAATCTTTGCCAACTACCTTCCTCCTGCACTGATTAAACATTAATAGTGGGGTTGAAGGAAACCTCATTAAAAACAAACCCATGCTGACAAGCGGCTCTCCAAGGCTTCATCTGATCTCTCTGACAGCAAAGTGCAATGGTGATGGACTGGGGAGTGAAAGAACTGCCCCATAACACAAACACCCTGTGGGTAGAAAACAAGCAATGGCTGAGATTTTGGAAGCACCAAGGCTAATGGTCTTCGTTCTTCATTTTAATATCCTGGCCGCTGGACATAGTAGGCGCTCAATAAGTGTTGAAGAAATAAATGATTGAACACAACTTTTTAGGGTACTCAAATCCCTCCCTTTTAGCACTAACTTCCCCAAACCTGTCTTCTGACATCCTAATTTTATCCCCAATAAATGGTCCAGCTGTAATTATTTTCAACGAAATTCCTTCAGAGGAATTTGTGTATCTGTGGCTATGCGAAAATATCTTGACTCTGGTGATGTCAAATAAAGCTCACATACTATTAAATATTAGGCATGCATTAAAAGAACAAGGTAAGCCAGAGTATAGGTGAGGAATAGACCTGACTTTGTGGGAAGCATTGGTAGGAATAACCTCCTCAGAGATCATCAGCTTTTCCCACTCGCATGACTTTTTTCACTCTGACATTTGAAAAAGATCATTTTTCTCTGTCTCAATACCAAAATACTGATTATCATGGCTGTTTGGAAACTTAGAAACCATATAGTCCAAATCTCTCACTTAATAGATAAGGGAACTGAATTTCAGAGTGGTCTAATGATTAACGCAAGGTCTCACTTCTAGTTAGAATTGCTAGAGCCAAAAAACAAATGTCCAGTGTCTCAGGCTAGTAAGCCGTTTCCCCCACAAAGCAATGACTTCTGGAACAGACAGAAGCAGGCAAGGGATGGACATTCATCAGGCCTATTGAAGCAATCCATTGTGGTTATTGGGAATAGGCACCTTTTTTTTTTTAAAAAAAGAATACTACATGGAAATAGCTCCAGACATTATTGAATGAAAAAAGCAGTTGCAAAATAACGCATAGGGTGTAAGTCCATTTATGTGAACCAAAATGAGCAGTGTAAATTTTTCCATGGACAAGGTGTGGAAGGACGGATTCTACTCTGACAACAGTGCTTCCCTCTGAAGAGGACTCTAGGATCAGGGATGGTGGTCAAAGGCCAATTTGTCCTTACCTGCAATTGTTTGAATTTTTATAAGAATGATCTATCTATGCATGAATTGTTTAAGAACTAATTTAAAAGGGTAAAACTGGCTGAGCATGGTGGGTCATGCCTGTAATCTCTGCAGTTTGGGAGGCTGAGGTAGAAGGATCAGTTGAGGCTAGGAGTTTGAGACCAGCTTGGGCAACATAGTGGAATCCCATCTGTTAAAAAAAAAAAAAGTTTAATTGAGTGTGTTGGCACATGCCTGTAGTCCCAGCTAGTAAGGAGGCTGAGAGGCAGGAGGATTGCTTGAGTCCAGGAATTTGAGGTTGTACTGCTTACTAGCTATGATCATGCCACTACACTCCAGTCTGGAAGACAGAGCCAGGTCTTGTCTCTAAAATAAAATTAAACAAAAATAAAAGAGTAAAAGTGTATTTCTTGTTGTGTTCTATGGCACTCCGATGGCTTTATTCCTAACACTATGAATCATGCTCTGGGGGACTCAGCCTTTGACCTTAATCCCAATGGAAAGTCTAGATTCATCCCAAAACATTAGGGTTCATGGTCTACCACAGGGAAAGAAGAGAGTGTGTTTGTGAGGGTATCTTCCCAAAACGTGTTTATTGCTCACTTCTTCACATTGATTGCCATTTCACACCTGGAATATAATAATAATGACAATAATGATAATTGAATATGTAAATGCTACTAATAATAAATGACAATAGCTATGCTCTTTTGAGCTCTAACTACCCCAGGCACTCCCCTAAGCACCTTCATGCATTCTCATTTAGTCTTCATAACCACTCTGAGAGGTAAGTACTATTATTATTCCCATTATTATTCCTATTTTAGAGATGAAAATCTGAGGCTTAAATAAATCAATTAACCTGACCTTGGCCACAGGGCTGTTGGGATCTGAACCAGGCAGTTTCACTCCAGAGTCTGTGATGGGACACAGGCATTGGCACTTCTCGCGCCTGGAGAAATGCTGACCAGTTTCTGTAGGAAGAGTGCATCGGGCTGGAAAACATGATTTCATCCACAGCAGAAAATGCTGCTTCCAGAAAGACCTTCTGTCTAATCTGCTTCCCCATTGCTTTCTCTTCGAGTTCCTTTGAGCCTTCTTACCTATGGATTCAAATGCCCCTGGGTCACTAAGTCAAGTGCATAATTCTATCATGCAGTGTGCACTGAGGGGAAAATATTCTTATTTGGAGAGTAAAAACCCATCTACTATCGTGTACAAGCTCAGCAACAACTTCTCAATTACCTGTTCATTTTATTTAAAACAACAGTCCATAAAAACAGCAAGAAACTTTCTTTGAAGGAAATAAGGGCTGATCTGCCTGGAGCCAGGGAATAATCCCTTTTTTCTTGGGTTCCTATTTACTTTGGATATGTCAGTTTTGGACCTTAAAGGTGTGGACAGCATAAAGTGGTAAGTTTTGAAATGATTTTTGGAGTTTATATTAGAGAAAGGTACTTTTCAGGAAGCTGGTCATCTTATGCTAGCTAAATGGCATTTTCTCCCTGCCCCCACCTCTGTCCAAAATTCATGAATTATTTCATTCTTTCTTTTCTTTTTTTTTTTTTTGAGATGGAGTCTCGCTCTGTCACCCAGGCTGGAGTGAAGTGGGGCAATCTCAGCTCACTGCAACCTCTGCCTCCCAGGGTCAAGCAATTCTCCTGTCTCAGCCTCCCGAGTAGCTGGGATTACAGGCACGTGCTGCCATGCTCACCTAAGTTTTTTGTATTTTTAGTAGAGACAGGGTTTCATCATGTTGGCCAAGCTGGTCTTGAACTCCTGACCTCAGGCAATCCTCCCGCCTCAGCCTCCCAAAGTGCTGAAATTACAGGCGTAAGCCACCGCACCCGGCCTCGTTATTTCTTTATTAATGACCAAGGCGTCTCTGATTCAACACTGAAAGTTTGAGTTAGATCATAGAAATCTTTGTTTAAATATGTATATACATACTTATGTATGTGTTATATATGTAGACCTATGTATATATACATATTCTATAACCTATCCTATATCTATTATGTACAGATATGTAAAAAATATAGCTTTAATTGGGAAAATTTGCACTGGATGAAGCACTTTAAAATTCTTCTCCCATGCCCCAGTATTGTCAAGTTTTTGCCTAGAGCAGTGTACTGACTTTTTGAGTTCTGCTGAATCCTGCCTAGAGAAACCGCTTGTCATTTCAAAGTTGCATTAATATTTCCATACACTTTTTGAATATTTCGTTTTGGAAAGAGTAACTCCACCTGCTTCTTTTTTCCACATATGTACATCAAAGGTGAAGCTGGGATGTGTCCTCTTTCCTCTTAACCCCCTAGCTCAGGACCTGGTAAATACAGCAAACGGGGAGTGAGTTTCTCAAATGCCTGGCTGTGTCTGCCATGTGGCTGCCCCGAGATGGGGTGGTGGAATAGCAAGAGGAGCCTTGCCAGCCTGCAGGACTCAGGTGCTGCTGAGCCCTCCAGTTACCACGACTACAGCGCTTTCCAGCGGGTGAGGAGTTTTGATAAATGTGTGGTACACATTTCTGCAAACAAAGCCATTTATTTTAGGCCAAAGCATTTGTAGCAAAATGTAGATAATATATCTAGAATGTCTCAAATGGAATGCTTTCATTACATATTTTCGGATTGATTTCTTAGGTTGCACATTTATAAAGTAAAAGCCTTGTTATCTTAGATTTCTCAGCTAACTCTTTGCCATTAACTGCAAACAAGATGTATGGACTAAGTGTGTGGAGGCCGTCTCAGGAACCTGAGCCCATCTGGGAGAAATATTTTAGGTCATTACTGAAGGGAATCAGTGCCTTGAGGGTCCTTCCTCAATGCTCTAAGGTCTTGGGACAGAAAAAATGTTTTTGTTGGGCCACAGTTGCCACTAAGTGGTATCTATTATATGACGAGCCAAAGACCTGGAAAACCATCCCCAATCCCCAATCCCTCTCCCCTTCACCCAAAAGAAAATACTGGTTCCTGAAATTCTCATTAAAAATGGAATCCTTTTGGTTGGGTTAGCATGGCTCTTGGAGGAAAGGCCAATCAGGACAGGAGCGGTGGCTCCCACCTGTAATATCGGCACTTTGGGAGGCCGAGGTGGGCGGATCACCTGAGGTCAGAAGTTTGAGACCAGCCTGGCCAACCATGGCCAACATGGTGAAACCCCATCTCTACTAAAACTACAAAAATTAGCCAGAAGCAGTGGCGGGCACCTGTAATCCCAGCTACTCAGGAGGCTGAGGCAGGAGAATTGCTTGAACCCGGGAGGCAGAGGTTGCAGTGAGCCAAGATTGTCGAGATTGTGCCACTGCACTCCAGCCTGGGTGACAGAAGGAGACTCCATCTCAAAAAAGGAGAGAGAGAGAGAAAGCCAATCAACCCAGAAGGACCAGCCCAAAGCTTGTGCTTGGGATTAACCTTTAGTAGGATTTATCTGTTCAGGGGCTGGCCGGCACAGGTGGCCTAGGGATCGGGCACCACACATGAGAGTCAAACTTCCAAAGGAAGACTGGGGGAGGAGAGAGAGAGATGCTGGACAATGTTGCCCTGGAAAGGCCTGGAGAACCATGGGTACCAAAGGGGCAGCCTCTAAGCCTGGAGATCTAGGGCATGTTAGCCACTTACCTCTGCAGAGGGCCAGATCTTATTTGCCTTCAAGTGATTTCTGACATATTTCCAAGTACAAAATAAAACTTTCTTCTTTGAGAATATTAATGAATGTTCCTGTATGTGTCCTAGGTTTCTATAAGACAAGGATGTTTTGGACATGTTCAAGCCCCCAGAACTGGCTGCACCCCGTGTGCCTTTCTCTCAGTGCAGCAACTTATGGGCTAATAATGGCCCCTGCCAGAGCATATTGTGCTGGGCGGTCACGGGTGGCAGAAACTACTGGCCTCTCTTTTGACAACCCACAGGAAACATTTGCACCTCCAGCCCTTTCCACTCAAAGTGCTCCATGGTAGCAACACCTGTGTGTGGTGCAGAAGCTGTGGCTACACTGCTTTATAACTCATCTTTCTATCTGACCTCTGGAGTCCAGTGAAAGACCAAAACTTTACTGCTGTCTATGTTCGGTAAGCAAGCTTAAAGGTTTAAAATTCCTTATTCGAACTCTATTTAGAATTCAAATAGTCATTAGCAGGAGCAAGCATTTTCTTCTTAAGGATCTATGTTAGTGAAATTACAATGAAGCTTTTATTTATAACTTGCCAAATAATCAATTTACCCTGTTGAGAAATAACATGTTGAAAGAATAACATGTTAAAGGACAAATTGGGCCGGGCGATATGGTTACATCTGTAATCCCAGTACTTTGGGAGACTGAGGAGGGAGGATTGCTTGAGGCCAGGAGTTGGATCCTCCCTGGCCCCGGAAACATAGCAAGACCCTGTCTCTATAAAAAAGAAAAAAGAAAAAAGAAAAAAAGAAAATAAAGGACAAGTTACTTATGTCATTGTTCCTGTTAGAATGGCGACACAGATAATTTAGTTAAAACGTATCTTTAACCTTTTTTTTGCGTGGGTGATTAATCTGTGAGTCTCTGATTATAGCTGGTTGAATATTTCCCCCTAAATAATTGGTTTTGAGCATTAATAATAGACCTTTATGTTGATGACAATTGTTATGACTTTATTCATATGCAATAAAGCCCTTATAATAGATTATACAATTAACTTTCTACAGTTGAAATAAGTGAAATATAAATGGTTTTAGAGGGATCCAATTGGAATTAAGTTAAAGCACATTGACTTCTTCCAGTTTAGGACCATATAACAGTTTTGAATATATTTTTCATTATTTGAAACCTTTTTCTTCTAGCATGTAGTAATGGTGGGAGAACTAAATGACACTGAAAATTCTGGAAATGAGGAGAAACAGACTAAAGCCACGGGCACCGGATGAATGAAGAGAGAGAAGAGTGCTTTAGGTAAGCCTCTGGTTAGACCTAACTTTAATAAGCTCTACTTGAGAAAGGGGGCACATGGCCTCTCCTGGGGTACTATGGCTTCATTCCTGTCACCCTGAAATTGCACGGTTCCTCTGAGCATAGTGGTATTAATTAGGGTGGGAGGTTAAACAAAATAAGCAAAATTAACAAAGCATTTGTCCTTCTATGTAGCAATGTTCTAGAAAAATCTTAATGGATTTCACTAATTTAAATGCCACAACACAATTAACTTTGTTTTTCCATCTCTTCTAGATTGTGGGTGCATCCTAATTTTTCTTATAGTTGTAAGTTCTAAAAAGTGTTGACTATTTCATGTACACAATTAGTATTGTAATTACCACAACTGTGGATAAAAATGTCATCTCTTGTTTATCTTCTCACACTGTTACTTGTGAATTGTGGAGTGTGATGTGTAGAGCTGTTTTGGGAGGTGGGATACAGGTAGGACCCCTAACCAAGAAGCCTGCCTCACAGAGAGGGCGCCTTACTCCACATTAAATGTTCACAGTCCTTTGCCTCACTGTCTAATTGAGAAGAATATTAGTACATCACTAGCTCAATCCCAAGTAAATTTCCAAATGGGAAGTCTTACAACACTTTTGGAAGATACGTGGATGAGGCTTTCAGGTGACTTGTAAGTCTTTTTTTTTTTTTTTTTCTTGAGACAAGAGTCTCACTCTATCACTCAGGCTGGAGTGCAGTGATGTGATCTTAGCTCACTGCAACCTCCGCCTCCCAGGTTCAGGTGATTCTCCTGCCCCAGCCTCCTGAGTATGGGACTACAGGTGCACACCACCACGCCCGGCTAATCTGTATTTTCAGTAGAGATGGGGTTTCACTATGTTGGCCAGGTTGGCCTCAAATTCCTGACCTCAAGTGATCTACCTGCCTGGGCCTTCCAAAGTAAATCAGCTTTGTGCATTTAAATTTAATCAGCGATTAACTTTAAATTGCGCCTGGCTGGATTTGTTAGTCTTAACTCCAAAGCTTTATTCCAATCTTCCCAGGGGCACTATGGGCCCAGAGCCAGCATGGTCTAGAAAATGAAACTTTGTAGCCACAGGCGGAGAGAGTGGAGAATGTTTCTTTTTTATTAAAAGGAGAAGGCCAGTAGTGGTGGCTCACCCCTGTAATCCCAGCACTTTGGGAGGCCGAGGTGGGTGGATCACTTGAGGTCAGGAGTTCGAGACTAGCCTGGCCAACATGGTGAAACTCTGTCTCTACTAAAAATACAAAATTAGCTGGGCGTGGTGGCGGGCACATGTAATGCCAGCTACTCGGGAGGCTGAGGCAGGAAAATCGCTTGAACTTGCGAGGTGGAAGTTGCAGTGAGCCAAGATCGTGCTATTGTACTCCAGCTTGGGTGACACAGCGAGACTCCGTCTCAAAAAATAAATAAATATAAATAAATCAAGTCCGGGCGCGGTAGCTCACGCGTGTAATTCTAGCACTTTGGGAGGCCGAGGCAGGTGGATCACAACATCAAGAGATTGAGACCATCCTGGCCAATATAGTGAAACCCCATCTTTACTAAAAAAACAAAAATTAGCTGGGCGTGGTGGCAGGTGCCTGTAGTTCCAGCTACTTGGGAGGCTGAGGCAGGGGAATCGCTTGAACCCGGGGGATGGAGGTTGCAGTGAGCCAAGATCACACCACTGCACTCCAGCCTGGTGACAGAGCGAGACTCCATCTCAAAAAATAAAAATAAAAAAAAAATAATTAATTAAATTTTTTTTAAAAAGGGAAAAGAAAAGGGAAAACAAAATCCCAAGTCCCGTTTGTATGAACATTTATATGAAAATTTTATCCAACTACAAAAACACATTTTTGTGTTAAATGTGTTTTGTGATAAAGGAAACCGAATATAGACTAGTGGTCAGATGACATCAGAGAATCATTAATATTTTTAGGAGGGATAATAGCCTTGTGGTTATGAAGGAAAATGTTCTTTTTAGGAGATACTTGCTGAAGGGCTAAGCGTTATGTCTACAATTTATCTTCCACATATATTGAAAACTTAGAGAAAAAAGCAAATGTGGTAAGTATTAGAAGTAGTTAAATTTAGATACTGGGTGTATGGGTAGTCATTGAACTAGCAATTAAAGGTCTGTGAATCAGTTGGAATTGCTTCTGGCTGCAAATAAAACTCAACTGACAAGAGTTTCAATTTTAAGAACCTTCAACCTTGGCTAAACAAGAATTGCAGCTGTTGTCCATTTAGTGTTGGTGCAGCCACTCAGTGATGCCATTGAGACCCCATGTTGATCTATCCATCTGCCTTGTCATTTTCATCAGATTGCCTTCTGACACTGTCACTTCATGATTGCAAGACAGCTGCTGCAGCTGTAGGCACTGTCACACTCACAGACAGGATGTGGTTGGCGAAGAGCAAAAGCAAACTCTCCTCTTGCACTTGCATCATTTATCAGAAAGCAGAGTCTTTCCCTGAAGCCCCCAGGAGACTTCTACTTGTACCTCAGTGGCCAGAATGGTCCTATGCCAATCCTAGCTACAGGGTAGTCTAGGGAAGGAAATCACCACGTGGAATTTATATCTACTGTGATTCATCCCCTTGGGCTACAGGTGTACTGTCACCCTGAACAAAAGTGGTGTTAACAAAAAAAAAAAAAAAAAAAAAAGAAAGTTAAAAAAAGGGAGAAAATGGAAGCTGTTTGTCATTGGCTAAATAGATACCCTTTTTCTCTGGAAGGGAAATTGTTCTGTTTCACAAGATATCAGAAATGATTTTTAAATGAAACTAAAACTCTTGCCACATGACATCAGATTGACGTTTAACAGAAAGATAAATGGTGCCTGAAAGGAGCTTTTAGTTTCTTGTTCTTCTTTAGCTCAGGAAAAACAGAAAGTTTTTAGCTATCCATGGAAACTATTTTTTTCTTAACTTTCGATTTTGGTAATACATTTCAATATACAGTTTACTTCCCACAATTGTTTTCATTGTGATAGACATTGTGAGGCAGAACAGAATATTTATTTCTACTCATCATATTATTAGCCACCATTTGTTGAGTGTCACTTATATGCAAGGCATTATAATAGGTGGTTACATCTTCTCTCATTTATGTAAGAGGATGTGCCTGGCTGTTACAAAAAGCCCTAGATCAAGTCTGAGTCATCAGACTTAATAAAGAAGAAGAAAACGGAAAGTTTTCAACAACCATTCTAATTTCTACTTCATTCTCAGGCTGTGTGAGGCCACTATAATAAGATACTCTTGACATCTGGGCTCTTAAAATGGAAACCCATTTATTGGTTAAAACAAAGAACAGCCATAACTAGAATTCCCTTCTGTTCCCTTCCCTATCCCTTGGCCCAAGGGTAGGGTTTCTTTTAGAAAGGAAGCAAGACACTCATTGTAGAGTCTTAGCTCAGTAATAGCCACCTAACCATCACCGGGGGCCACAGTCATGTGTCCTGGAAAGGCATAGAAGGCATGACCTATGCCCAGAAGTTCTCTGAGTGTGCAGAAGTCCTTCATCATGGGGCCATTTGGTGATGATTTAGCATGTGGTGTGGATGACTGAGGTCCAGCTTCTAACTCTGGTTGACTGCCGAGAGATGCCGTGAAGTGCTGTGTTGTTTTCTGGAGTCTTAGCAAAGAAGAGAAGCATAGGCTGACAGCACTCTTGGACTACCCCATGGCTCTTGGCCATTTGTTGTCTCAGGTAAGCCTAGTTGAAGAGAAGCCCAACAGAGCCAAGGCTGGCAGAGAGGACCAAGAGGCTATAGACTGGTGGGTTGAAATGAAGGTAGTGGGTACACCATTGGGAAACTAGACACTGGTTTCTGAAGGAAGAAACCATTCAGAAGGAGAAGGGCCAGAGGAACATATGAACATCCAGGTCAGGAGATGAAAGTTAGATCAACGTCTGGCAAATTAGCAGAGAGTAGACATAGACAGAGAGCAGAGCAATGCCTGGGTGGAGCTTGTAGAGTCTCCTACTGCGTGTTCCTTCATTTAACAAAGATTTTGTTAGTATATACTATGTGCCAGAAACTGTTCTAGGTACCAGGAATATAGTAGTGAACAAAACAGACAAAGATTCCTGCCCCTCATTCTCCGTGTAGTCATAATTTGTTTTTTCCACTTACATTCTAGTGAGGAAAACAAATTATAAACAAGATGTATGAATAAATTATAAGTAAATTATGTAGTATGTTAGTGGCAAATAGTAAGCAAAAAAAGAAAGCAGCAAAAAGAGATAAAGGAGCGTAAAGATGCTGTGCTTACAACACAGTGGCCACTAGCCTTGTGTGGCTGATGATATTTAAATTAAAGTTAAAAATTCCATTTCCATGTCATACAAGCCACATTTCCAGTGCTCAAAAGCCTCATAGTGGCCATCCTATTGGACAGTGAAGATAAAGTTTCATCAAGCAGTAAGTTCTGTTGGTCAGTGCTTTTATAAAGGGTGCAATATTTAGGTGGGGTGGGTAGGGAAGGTCCTATTGCAAAGATAACTTTTAAATAAAGACCCAATGGAGTTGATGGGGTTGATGGGGTGATGGCCTGACTCATGAGCCTGCCTAGAGGAAGAGTATTCCAGACAGAGGGAATGGCAAGTGCAAAGGTTCGGGAGATGGGAGTGAAGTCCATGTGGCTGGAGCATAGTCGATGGGGTAGGGTAGTAAAAGAGGAGATCAGAGAAGTGAATGGAGGGAACAGATCCTGAGGCCCTTGTGGACCTTTGTAAAGACTTTGTATTTTACCCTATGTGAGATGAGAACCATTAGAGGTTTTGAGCAGAGGAGTTTCATGATCTGACTTAGATTTTTAATAGAACCCCTCTCGCTGCTATGATGAGGATAGATTGAAAGTGGGCCAAGGCACAGATAGGGGATAAGTGAGGGGATATTGCAATAACCCTGGAAAGAGGTGGCGGTGTTTAGGCTGGTAGCAGTGGTGGTGGTGAAAAGTAATCAGATTCAGGATATTCTTTTGAAGGCTCAGGCAACATGATGCCTGACTGGGGTGTAGGGTTTAAAAGAGAGAACAGACGAAGGTTTTCTGGTCTGAGCAACAGGAAGAATGGAGTTTTTACTCACTAAGATGGGGAAGCCGGGGGTGGAACGAGTTTGAATGGAATAAGATCAGGAGTTCCATTTTGGACATGTTAAATGTGATACGCCTACTCAGGCTCCCATGGATGTTGAGCAAGTGGTGGTTGCTGGACTTAGAAATTTGGGACTTGTCGGCCTTGTGGTATTTTAAATCACGAGGCTGGTGATATCCTTAAAGGAGTGGGTTTAAATAGAAAATAGAAGAGGTGGCCAGGCTCACGCCTGTAATCCCAGCCCTTCGGGAGGCCAAGGCAAGTGTATTGCTTTAGTCCAGGGGCTTGAGACCAACCTGGGCAACATGGTGAAACCCTGTCTCTACTAAAAATAAAAATTAAGAAATAGCCAGACGTGATAGTGCGTGCCTGTAATCCCAGCTACTCAGGAGGTTGAGGTGGGAGAATCATCTGAGCCCAGGAGCTCAAGGCTGCAGTGAGCCGAGATCACACCACTGTACTTCAGTCTTGGCAACCAGATGAGATCCTGTCAAGAAAGGAAAGAGAAGGGAAGGGAAGGGTAGAGGAGGAGAGGGCAGGGGAGGAGAGTGGAGGGGAGGGGGCCCAAGACCAGATGCTTGAGGACGCTAAAGATAGGAGGTTGGTAAAGGAAGCAATAGAAGGAGCAGCCAGTGTTGGAAGAGAAAAGCCAGGAGAAGGGGATGCATGAAGCTTAGTGAGGCAGGGTTCACAAAGGAGGAAGGGAGCAAGGTGTCACATGCAGAGATGAGCACTCAGAACTGACAGCTGGATTGCACCCTGTGGTGGATAATTGATGACCTTGTGAGGAGTAGATATGTTGAGAGATGGGGATGAAAGTTGTTCACAGCGGGTTGAGGGAGAATTGAGGCAAGAACAAATGATCCTTTCAAGATATAAAGGTGAGTAGAGAGCTGGGGTAGTAGCCAAGAGAAGAACAGGGAGGGCAAGAGAAAGTTATTGTTGCTATTTTTGTTTTTTTGTGTTTTTTTTGTTTGTTTTTCAAATGATCCTTTATTGAAATATTTTCCTTCGTGCTTCTTAACTAGCTGGGCATTCCACAGCACCACCGTTGATGTCATCTATGATATCATGAGGGTGGCAGCCATCCACATTGCAGCCCACAGACTGGGGAGTCCCCAAGATCTCTTTAATGATTCCAGAGAGTTCTCTGGCTAAAGATCGGTGCCACATGTGTTGAGCAACATTGACAATCTCATCAAAAGTGATATTTCCACTGTGTTTAATGTTTTTCTGTTTCTTTCTGTCTCTTGGCAGTTCCTTGAGGGCTTTGATGATCAGGGCAGAGGCAGAAGGCACCACCTCAATCTGGGCCTCTCTGTTCTAAATGATCAGTTTCACTGTAATCCTCAGATCCTTTCAGTCACCAGTTGCTTCAGCAATGTCATCACCAACCTTTTTTGAAGACAGACCCAGGGGACTGATCTTGGGGGCCAACACAGACGTGGCACCCACTTCATCCCCAGTACACCTTAGGTATATGACTTTGATCTCATTGGGGTAAAACTTCGGCAGCATGGCAGAGGTGGCTAGATTCAGGACGACCGAAGAAAGTTGCACCTTGGCCTCCTCCCAGCTGAAAGCTGAAAGCCTTGTTGCTGTTTTTTGAAGAGATTCTTGGAATAACAGCTTGTTTGTTAGACCTAGTAAAGAGAACGTTTGAGGACACATGAGCAGAGGGGAAGAAAGACTGGAGGGAAGAGGGATGTGGGGGGGAATTGGCCTGTGCCAGGAGCCTGGAGACAGGAGGAGTGGCAGAGCCCAGGGCCTGGGTGCAGGCAGGGGGGCAGGTGTGGGGATGAGAACTCAAGGAAGTCCTCTCCCATGCTTTTTAGATCTTTAGTGACACAGGAAACACAGTCATCAGTGCAGACTGAGTGTGGGAGAATTTTCAGGAGAGAAGAGAGGTCGTTTAGGGAAGTGGGAATGTCAATGGACACGAGAAATGCAGTCCAATGGCAGCCCAGCCCAAGGACCAACCTGGTGCTGAGACTTTGAAGGGAGACTAGTCAGTGAGGAGTGATCTTCTCCTGGCCAGACCCTCTATCCAGACTGGGCCAGATGGAAGATCCTGACACATTCCAGAGAATTCCTGCTGTGGCAGGCTAGCTGCCAAGAAGCTCTTTCCAGCAGCCGGTGGGCCAGTGGGGTTGGCTTGAGCAGACTGTGGTTCCAGCACTTTAATGCAGTTTCTGTCACTGGAGGATTTGTCCAGTGCTGGGGTGTGGAGTGACAGCAAAACCCTGATGCCTCAGGCATGGCTGAAGTGCTGAAGCGCAGAGGGTGCACCTGGGGAGAGGCCACAGGGTTGGTGACCTCTGTGGGTGTGAATGACCCCAGGCACTGTTTCAGTGTTGGGGTGGGTGGCTGGGCAGTGCTCCTGTGTCAGGGGTTGACATGTCCAGAGTCAATGTCCTTCCTCAGTGCCATATGCCAACCTTTAGGTTCTAGAGGGCCTTTTGAGTGACCTGCCATGGTTCCTCCATGACTAGCTTCTGGGGTGATGGGGTGGCATCTCACCCTGTCTAAGCTGAAACTCATCACACTGGGTTGTAATTCATGGTCTATTTTCTGTTATCCCTGGGCTGTAAGTGTAAGAACCCTCTCCAACTTTCTTACCACTTTATCCCCAATGCCTGGCAAAATACCTGAATACATGAATACATACAAGAGGGCAGGTGAGAAGGAAGGATAGGAGGAAGGAAGAGGGAAGGAAGGAAAAAAGAAGGGAAAGAAAAGAAAGAAAGGAAGGGAGGAGGGGAGGAAGGAAGGAAAGGGTAGATATGGAATCCCTGCCACTATAGCAGGACTATTCTGCTGAGGGTTGCAATGATGGGTCTGAATCAGTGGTAGCCTCCATAGGGGATGTAGCGATGAGGTAGGGTAGAAGGTAGTGGGTGCCATAAAGAGGGCTTTCAGCAGGGCTCTCTAAAACCAGGAAGACACACATGAGATTGCAGGGCATAACCAGGAAGACTGGGATGCCACTGCCTGGCCAGATGGGGGTCTGATCCACTCTCCTAAATGACCTCTCTTCTTTCCTGAAAACTTTCCCACACTCACTCTGCACTGATAACTGTGTTTCCTGTGGCACTAAAGATCTAAATCAGAACCGCATTTCTGACCCCCATGTATGACCCCCATTTCTGATGGGCATCAGAAAGGTGAAAATAAGGAGTGATGGTCAGGATGGGCAAGAGGAAGCAGGAAAGGAGTCCTGGCAAGTAGCTGAGACAGGCCCTGGCCCCCAGCTCTGTGGGGAAGGTGCAGGGTGAGTGTGTTGAAAGGCTGGAGAGGAGGCCCCCTGCAGCTGGGAATCCACAGAGGGCTGTATTAGTCCATTTTCACACTGCTGATAAAGACATACCTGAGACTGGGAAGAAAAAGAGGTTTAATTGGACTTACAGTTCCACATGGCTAGGGAGGCCTCAGAATCATGGTGGGAGGTGAAAGGCACATCTTACATGGTGGCAGCAAGAGAAAAATGAGGAAGAAGCAAAAGCAGAAACCCCTAATAAACCCATGAGATCTTGTGAGACTTATTCACTACCACAAGCATAGCACAGGAAAGACTGGCCCCCATGATTCAATTACCTCCCCCTGGGTCCTTCCCACAACACGTGGAAATTCTGGGAGATACAATTTGAGATTTGGGTGGGGACACAGCCAAGCCATATCAGGGCACAGCAGCTTTGGTGATCCACCGCTCCTTCCTGCTCCTCCCTGCTCCTCCCAGGTAAAGGGGAGTCTCTCTTCAGACTTGATTCATCCCTTCCCTTTCTTATTCCTCTCCGACTTTTGCACCTTACACCCCAACCTCTGGATTTTGTCTGCAGTTATCCTTTCTCTTTTCAATAGGCCTCTGTACCCACTGTTCTCCCAACCTGGAGAGCTGTCTCTACCCCTAATCCTCACTTGCTAGTTCAGTTCCTTCTTGGCCCTCAGATTTTGCCATGGGGCAACTTCCTGCCATTTTTACATACTTCCATTGCATTCTGGGCTACTTCCTTTATGGCACATATATCAATGGAAATGCGTTGCTTATTTCTCTATTTCTAGACTTAAGAAAAGGGATACAGGTGGATATTTCCCGAGCGGTCCCTCAGTGACAAATGAATGAAGACAACTTTGTCAAAAGAAAACAAAATCCCTGAGAATCCCCTAACTTGGTACCTGTATTTTTATCCAGCACTGGTGTACTCTCTAAAAGCAAATTCATGCTAAACAGCATTTTACTCTTTCTGATTAGCTGGCAAAATTTGCTCCAAATAAATATGTATATATATTTATTGTTTAATAACGCTCGTGGTTTAAATACATGTGTTTTAGGAGCAACTTTGATTTACCTCATGAGTCCAAGATTTTTTATTTTTATAAGTTGTGCCTTATGAATGTGGGTAAGAGAGGAATCAAAATGAAATTAATGTTTTATCTTTGGATGGTTAAGAGAACTGCAATATTAAGGACATTAGGATGTCTCAAAATATTAGATGCAAAAATGTGTATTTTTGTTTAAATATGTTTGAATTATCAAATATAGAACAAATAGAGGAAGGTGGCTGGGTGTGGTGGCTCATTCCTGTAATCCCAGCATTTTGGGAGGCCAAGGTGGGCTGATCACTTGAGGTCAGGAGTTCAAGACCAGCCTGGCCAACATGGTGAAACCCCTGTCTCTAATTTCATTTTTTTTTTTTTTTTTTTTTTGAGATGGAGTCTCACTCTGTCACCCAGGCTGGAGTGCAGTGGCGCTATCTTGGCTCACTGGAACCTCTGCCTCCCGAGTTCAAGCAATTCTCTTGCCTCAGCCTCCAGAGTAGCTGGGACTACAGGTGCATGCCTCCACACCTGGCTAATTTTTTATATTTTTAGTAGAGATGGGGTTTCACCATATTAGCCAGGACGGCCTCGATCTCCTGATCTCATGATCCACCTGCCTCAGCCTCCGAAAGTGCTGGGACTACAGGCGTGAGCCACCGTGCCCGGCCAACCCCATCTGTATTAAAAATACAAAAATTAGCTGGGTGTGGTGGTGCATGACTGTAATCCCAGCTACTCAGGAAGCTGAGGCAGAAGAATCACTTGAACCCAGGAGGTGGAGGTTGCAGCAAGCTGAGATCATGCCACTGCCCTCCAGTCTGGGCGACAGAGTACGCCATCTAAAAAAAAAAAAAAAAAAATCAGGTACATAAAAACATATGTGTTGGAATAAATATAATAAATAATTATAAAGGCTGGGTGTGGTTGCTCACACTTGTAATCTCAACACTTTGGGAGGCTGAGGTGGGAGTATTGCTTGAGCCCAGGAGACCAGCCTGGGCAACATAGTGAGACCCCATCTTTTTTATACATAAAAAAAATAACTGGGCATCATGGTGCATGCCTGTAGTCCCAGCTACTTGGGAGGCTTGAGGTGGGAGGATCTCTTGAGCCTGGGAAGTTGAGGCTGCAGTGAGATATGATTGCACCATTGCACTCAGCCTGGGAGACAGCGTGAGATCCAGTCTCAACATAATAATGATAATAATTTGTATATTATGTTATAAAATTTTTATTTTATTATTATTATTGTAGGAATACTTTGAAGCCTAAGCTGGTGGCATCTTCCTTTAGAGATAACTTTAACTAGCTTCTACCAGATGCATAGTGGACACTAGTCATTCGGTAACACTTTAATCCATGTTCAAGGTTTGAGATTTCCTGGCCCACTGGGATGAGGCAGAACTGGACTACAAGTCCATGTGAGCGTCGTTTACTTCAGGTTTACCCTTGCTTACATTTAGGATGTAATTACATGGGAATCTCAGCTTAAAATGGGAACTGGTTTATCTCAGTCCCCATCTTTGGTAGCATGGACTTCCATAGTCTGTCTTTCTGAGGACAACAAACCTGCTGTTGTATTTCACAGCTGTTGCTTCGGAATCAGCAGATGTCCTCAGGGCATTGTGGGCTTTGTTCTTGGAGGTCTCATGTTCTTCCAAGTGTTTGTCTGATATTTTCTCATTAGCTTGTGACTCTTTGGAGCTTTTAAGATTTTAAAATACATTCTCTCCAGCTTTTAAAATTTATAACTATATTGCACAAAGATAAAGTTATAGATGTACTGCATAAAAGTATAATTTTGACATTCTGTCTTGTAATCCTGCATATTACATGTCCCTGGGGAGAAATGCATCTTTCTGGATTTTAACTTTGATCCATCTTTTAGGTCAATGATGAAAACATGCTTTGCCTGTACTGCCTTGCAGGGAGATCAAATGTGGCACTTTGCCATGTCTGTCTTCCTGGTAGAATTATATGGACATAATCTGCTTTTATCAGCAGTGTTTGGCTTAGTGGTGGCTGGATATGTATTAATATTTGGGGTCTTAATTGGTGATTGGATTGAAAAGAAACCAAGAGATAAAGGTAACACTCTTAACTGTGACATACATATTTATGTGGTACATTATGACTTCACTGGGTTTTTTGGTTTATTTAGTGAAATAAAATTCATAAATTGCTATGAACTTAATAGCAAAAGAGCATAAGTTAAAAACTCTAGATGAAGTTATACAGCTTTGTGTCATCATTCTCTGATTCTACATGTAAAATATTTTAATGTAGTTTTTAGATTTTTGCTAAGTATAGGTTTTTAATATCAAATTCCTGAAAAGTGCTTTCTTTTTAATATTTTGGCATTACCTATGCATAATATACTTGTGTTGTTTTTATCAGAGGCAATTTATTTGTGTAAATGAGTTTTTGTACTGGGTAATCTGTCTAAACTAGTCATTAATATCTGGAGACTTATTTGTTCAAATGTAGATCTACTTTTAGCTTTGGGCTATACTATCTCTTTAAGCGTCTTTGTCCAATAAGAATGTAGGCTATCCTAAGTTTTTCCTATTCCTTGATTTCTAGTCAACGTGATTGCCTTCCTTCTACCATGGAAGGTAGGACTTTTCTCCTTCTACCATGGAAAGGCATTCTCTGAAGCCACACCATTGAAAAGACTAGCTGATTGAAAATCTGGTGTGCTGGTCTTTAGGCTAAATTGGTAAATTCAGTTACAAATTAAATCCAGAAGAGTGTGATGTAGCACTAGAACATTTTAAGTTTCTTGACTTACGTAGAATCCAGCTTTTCATATGATCCGTCTCTCAAATATGTTTTCATTCACTTGCAAAGTCCAGCTTTTTTCTCTTTTGGTTGCAAAGGCTTTGCCTTTAGTGAGCTCAAGAGTCTGCTCTTTGCCTCTTAAGCCTGTGATCACCGATGGAAATGCTAACCCTGGTTGCACTGGGATTTGGTCTAATGCAACTGCTCTGCATTATTTTTTATTCTATTTTATTTTTTTGAGACAGGGTCTCAATTTGTCACCCAGGCTGGAGTGCAGTGGCACAATCTCGGCTCACTGCAACCTCCGTCTCCCAGGTTCAAGTGATTCTCACGCCTCAACCTCACGAGTAGCTGGAATTACAGGTGTGTGCCATCACGCCTGGCTAATTTTTGTATTTTTAGGAGAGACAGGGTTTTGCCATGTTGGCCAGGCTTGTCTGGAGCTCCTGACCTCAAGTGATCTGCCCGCCTTGGACTCCCAAAGTGTTGGGATTACACTTGTGAGCCACCGCACCCAGCCTCCTCTGCATTAAATGATGATATAGCTGTGAACTGCCTGTTAAAACTGAGAGTAGAGATTGGGCTGGGTGTTTCCATTCACAGTTGCTTATACCTCGCTCTTCACGCAGAACGCCTCCGTCACTGCCTGTTTCACTGTCCTGATGCTTGTGCTCCCCTAAAGAGGCAGATGGAACAAATCTGGGATGGCTGGCTCACTGTGAGTGTCTCCCATGTCCCTACATCACAGACACCCTGAATGTCCACCAGTTAGTGTTTTCTTTGTGGCCATGCTCACTGGTTTTGGATCAGGCTAATCTTTCCTCAGTGTCCTCCTCTCCCCTAATTTGTGAGTCTGAGCTGAAATCCCACTGACCTGAAGGCAATAGAGCAGCAGAGTCTGTGTCTGCAAGGTGCAAATTAGCATCGGCTCTGGCTCTGATGGGGTGGGAGGAAGAAAATGCTTAGCATTAACACAATGGAATTCGGCTCCAAACCTACATTGAATCTTTTTCTCTCTAAGGTCTTTGTGTTCATTTAGATGTTCCTCGAGCTGTCAGATAAATAACCGTATGCACTGCAGTGGGGCGGGAATATCTATTCTTGGGTTCCAAACTCCCTTTCCCCTCCTTCGGTAGGTGGCCTGCTGTGCACTGGTGACCACCCTAGTGGCCTTGGCAAACCTGGCCGGCACGGCGCTGACCGTCACCATTCAGAGGGACTGGATTGTGAGCTGACGGGTGACAACAGAGGCCAGCTGGTTGGTGAGTGGTACCGCCCTGGGTACTGATCCTCTGATCAGCTGAGAAGTAGAGAGCTGACAAGGCAATCAGGGCTCTGAGAGAGGCTGACAACAGCCTTTAAGAATATGTTATTTGGAGTCAGTGAGACCTGGGTTTGAGTCTGAATTCAGCTAAAATCAGCTGTGCCTCTTACTAGATGCATACTCCAGGGCAAGTTACGTGACTTTCCTCATCTGTATAATGAGGGAAATAAAGTCTCACACACACACACACACACACACACACACACACACACACACACACACACACACACAGCTCAGCTTTGGGAAGGATTCTATAAGATATAGGATTTGGAAAGCACTTAACACTATGTCTGCATGTAGGAAGCGCCTAAAAAATGATTGGTACTGTATTATCTAAAGAATATATAGGCCAGGCGAGGTGGCTCACGTCTGTAGTAGTCCCAGCTACTTGGGAGGCTGAGGCAAGAGAAGTGCTTGAACCCGGGAGGTGGAGGTTGCAGTGAGCTGAGATCGCGCCACTGCACTCCAGCCCGGGCAACAGAGCAAGACTCTGTCTCAAAAAAAAAAAAAAAAAAAAAAGAATATATAGGCTGTACTTTTAGGAGAGAAGCTTCTCAAAATGTATCACAGAGGTACCTTGGCAATTTTAGGCCTAGAAAATAAGTAAATTAAAATATTTATTGGCCAGGCTTGGTGGCTCATGGCTGTAATCCTGGAACTTTGGGAGGCCAAGGTGGGAGGATGGCTTGAGGCCAGGAGTTCAAGGCCAGCCTGGGCAACACAGGGATAAACTATCTCTATAAAAGAAAAAAGAAGGCTGTGTGGGGTGGCTCACACGTGTAATCCAAGCACTTTGGGAGGCTGAGGCAGGTGGATCACCTGAGGTCAGGAGTTTGAGAATGGCCTGACCACATGCAGAAACCCCGTTTCTACTAAAAATACAAAATTAGCTTGTTGTGGTGGCACATGCCTGTTATCCCAGCTACTTGGGAGGCTGAGGCAGGAAAATCGCTTGAACCTGGGAGGTGGAGGTTGTGGTGAGCCGAGATCGCACCATTGCACTCCAGCCTGGGCAACAAGAGCAAAACTCTATCTCAAAAAAAAAAAAAAAGATTTATATTTCTTAATTCTGGCCAGTGATAAGCTTCCACTATATAAAAAAAATTCATCTTCAAGCGTAACTGTCAATTATCATTGATAATAAAGGTAAACACAATTTTTTAAATAATGGAGTTAAATGAAAGAATCTGGCATTTTTGCTTTTTCTCCCATTTGCAAAACTTGGATCATTCACATTGAGATATATACACATTGCCAACTTAAAGCTGAAGATCCCGTCCTACTCTCTATTTGCGCGGTTGGTACTCTGCTAGAAAATGTTTGTGAGCATGGATGGCCAAGATAAAGGAAGCTATTAAGGAGGAGTCTATAGAAATCATGCCTTGCAAAAACTGGGAACCCCTTATAATCATGATTTCTTTTAAACTACACTTATTTGGATGTACTCTGGTTTAAATAACAGCACCTAAAATAAGAGCTATGTGGATAAAAGCCAAGTAACATGGTGTCCTCCATCTCCGGGTGAAGAATAGAAATTCTTCCTATTCTTTGTTAATTAAATTTTTTTTAAAAAAAAGATAAAGCACAGAATTTATTACAATTTAAAAAATCTTGTAAATATATCCTTCGATGATGGTGGAATAGTTAAGATAATAAGCTTCATAGTCACACTGCTTGGGTTTGAATCTCAGCTCAGCCATGTGCCCTCTCTGTGACTTTGAACAAATAAAATCACCTATCTGTGCCTCAGTTTCCTAACTTGTGAAAGGGAAACACTATTGACCTGTAAGAGTTGTTGTGAGGATTAAGATGAATAGATGTAGGAAGCTTAAAACTATCGCCTGGCACAGAGTAAGTGTTCAACTAATTCTGTCCTCTACCCTCCTCTTGTCACCTTTCTCCCCGACAAACATGTTGGTTATAATAATGGCTGTTAGTACTATTATAGTTGTTAAGATAATGGGTTGTGTTGGGAAAGAGTGCTGAGATGGGAGTTAAAATAATTAGCTACAAGTAACACAGTCTCTCTGTTTCTCAGTTTATTTATCTGTTAATTGTCCAAGTTCCAATAGAATTGATCTTGAAGGTCTTTTCCTGGTTGCAAATCCTATGGCTAATCTATAGTTAAACCCAAAGGGATCTTTCCTGTTTTCACCATAATTGCATGGCTAGCAAATCTAGCAAATGCATGATGTTAAATTTACCAGAAGGAAGGACTCATCCATTAAGTTGCAATGTTTCCTTCCTCTCACTTATAGGGATGAATGCCAACAGTCCGGCAGGAGGACCCGATCATCAATATATTTGCTCCTCTGTCTGTGGGTCAAGTGATGACATGGGCATCTCACGTGATCAGTTGTTGTTTCATTCTTGGATGGAACTTTGTTTCACTTCTTGTAGTTTCTATTTCTGTCCAGGGTTTATCAGCTAGTTCGCCAATTGGCTATACGACCTCAGCAATACACAGTAGGGCACCTCCTAGAAAGGCAACAGGAGGCTGTGAACATTCAAGGTTATGCAAACTCAGAGGGAGTTCCTGTTCTTTTCTTCTCCTTTATGTCAGTGTTTCTTTCCAGAACTCTTCTTTCCAGAACTCTTGAAAGTTCTGATCATAATCTGATCATAATCTCAACATTTTATCTGCAAATATGCCTAGAAACAGTGACAAATGAGAGGGCTCCAGCTGTGCCATTGGTCATGCAGTTCATATGGCTGATCTTATTGGTGGGGGCAGGCAGGGCTGCCTTATACACAGGTTGTGCACTGCATAACTCTGGGGACTCCATTCAGAGAGACTAACACCCCCATGGGACTGTGCAGTATACAACGTGCACAACCTATCCCACGGTCCTGGGGGCAATTACTCCTCCAATCTCACTTACGAACATCCTCCCCAGAGATACTAGAGAGGCAAGTGTGTCACAGTATGAGCTGCTCTTTGGTCAAGACAATATGATGAATTGGTCATTTCTGTTATCAACAGTATTTTTTTTTAAATCAGAAATTCCCAAGCAGTATAGTGGGAATAAAGGGAAGGGGGCCTTGCCAGTAGATATGACCTCATTCTCCCAAAGAAAGAGCCAACACTGCATACTGACTATATTGCCCATCTGCCTGGTACAGCACAGTCCAGGAATTGCTTCTGCTCTCAGTTTCTTTTTCTGTACTTCTTATAATTAATTCTCTTTTCTCTCAAGTTATTTTGCAATTAAAGTCCACCAGATCTCACTGCATAAATAAAATATATGTATTTGGAGAGATAGATAAGTAGAGATACATATTTAGATGAGGGATGAATAGATAGATATGCAAGCAGATAGACGGATAGATAGAGTAAGCTATATCCTTCCCCTCTGTGGCTATTACCTGTGTGACCATGCAAGGTTAGTTTATTCACATTCTGTCTCACTATCTGTAAATTAAGGACAACAAAACAAGTGGTATCATAGGGATGTTGTGACAATTAAATAAGATAGTTTACGTAAAGCCCTATTTTACTCCCTGGCATATAGTAAAACTTAAGTCAACATTAGCTATTTTGTTCATTGTTGTTGTCATTGTGACCTTTTTAAAAACTGTTCTGGCAATACATTCGTTTCTGCAATTAAGAGCTTAATCCTTCCCACACTTCTTGGTCTACAATGGATCTGACCCACCTGCCCCTTTGTCCTCCCTCCACAGTCCTATTTGGTTCCTCTAGTCCTTTGCAGGATTTGTCTTAATTTGCACTAAATACCCCTCACAATGGTGTGTGTATATATTTTATTTTATTTTATTTTATTTATTTATTTTGAGACAGAGTCTCACTCTGTCACCCAGGCTGGAGTGCAGTGGCATGATCTCGGCTCACTGCAACCTCTGCCTCCTGGGTTCAAGCGATTCTCCTGCCTCAGCCTCCCAAGTAGCTGGGATTACAGGCACGTGCCACCACACCGGGCTAATTTTTGTATTTTTAGTAGAGACAGGGTTTCACCATGTTGGTCAGGCTGGTCTCGAACTCCTGACCTTGTGATCCACCCACCTCGGCCTCCCAAAGTGTTGGGATTACTGGCGTGAGCCACTGTGCCCAGAGGTTATATCTTTTTAATCTGCTTATAATCATTGTCTATTCTATCCTGGAAGACTGAAAGATGTTTAGCTTTTTTTCGCAGAAGTATCTGTTTCTTCAGAATAACCAAAGGAAGTATCTATCACTGTTTCCTGGGGCTCATGACTGAGTTCCAAGCATGTGGCATTTTGTCGTCTACAAAATGTGTCCTCCTCTTCCTCCTCCTTTCAGTGTCATCTTCCTGGCTTGACTATGTTTTAGTTTGGGTTCTCTCAAAAGTAATCCTGGAGACAAAGATTTGGGGGTGAAAAGTAATCTATTAATATTTGGAAGATGATCCCAGGAAGCATGGTGAGAGAATGGGAAGTGAGACAGAGAAGGAGAAAAGCCAATAAAAGTTATGTTAATATATAGGTTACCGCTGATGGCCACTGGGCTCAATCCTTCTGGGGACCTTTTGAGAGACTGTGTAGGACATACTTCAGAACTGTCCCACCAAGGCCCAAGGAAACTAGGATGTTTATCCAGCAACTCTTGTCTGTCTTTGGTTGAGAGCTGTTCTCAGGGCAACTTACAGCCCACCCCTCATGTTCCTATGGCTGGAGAGGGATCTTCAGGCAAAGAGACACAGGTGCTTTGGGTAGGAGGCCATCAGCGTACACAGGAATTGTCCAACAAAGAAGCAGATGAGACTGGGGATGGTTGAGGGGAGATGAACAGGCACTGACTTAAAGCTTGTTTGGATTTTGTTTTGGGTGAAATGGACTGGGGAAATTAATGATGGATTCGTCTACAAGCCTAGGCCTTTGGAAAAGCCAAAGGACCACAAGTTTAACCTTGAAGAACAGACCACAAACACAGGTTTTCCTTTTCACCATTTTTTTTTTTTTTTTTTTTTTTTTTTGAGACAGAGTCTCACTCTGTCACCCAGGCTGGAGTGCAGTGGCGCGATCTCGACTCACTGCAAGCTCCGCCTCCCGGGTTCACGCCATTGTCCTGCCTCAGCCTCTCGAGTAGCTGGGAATACAGGCGCCCGCCACCACGCCCGGCTAATTTTTTGTATTTTTAGTAGAGACGGGGTTTCACCGTGTTAGCCAGGATGGCCTCGATCTCCTGACCTCGTGATCCGTCTGCCTCGGCCTCCCAAAGTGCTGGGATTATAGGCATGAGCCACTGCACCTGGCCTCCTTTTCACCTTTAAAACATGCAAAGGCTGCTCTGCATGTGCCATGAGGGATGGGAAGCCTACTGCAGGCAGATGGTCTTAGCTGGCTTGTGCTTGGTCTTCCTCTACATGACAGTTCTGGGGTCTGGCAGCATCATCACTGGCTATGCCTATACCCAAGGGGTTGGAGACTCCCTGCTTAGCATCCTCACGGCCCTTTCAGCTCTCTCTGGCCTGATGGGCACCATTCTCTTCACCCAGCTTAGAGGGCACTATGGCTTGGTCACAACTGGAGTCATATCTAGCCAGCTCCATTTAGGCTGTCTAATGCTCTGCATGTTTTCTGTCTTTGCTCCTGGAAATTCTTTTGATCTCGCTGTTTTCTCACTTCCATTAAGCAAAAATGCTTCAAACTATGAGTTGTTAGTCCAGTGGATGGAAGAACAGTCCAGAGGAATGGCTTGGTTCAGGTTTCTTTCAAAGGGATAAACATGGGTCTGGTTCTCTTTTAGCAACTCATGGTAAGACTTGGGATGCTCAGAGTCCTGCAGTTTGAAGGCCAGCAGGACCCTGAGCATCCCAAGTCTTCCATCTCCATTATCTTCCTCTTCTCAGGTGTGATCCTGGCAAGAACCAGTGAACAGCAGGTCATATGTGGCACGGGATTCTGCAGCTTGTGATGTTGCCAAGTGCAGTCTTAGAAGCATTCAATGGCCTCACCACCCTGCTGTTGTGTCTTCATCAGTCATTCATCTAGAACCTGTTATGTGACCAGAACTGTCTTAGACAGTGGGGATACGAGAGTTATTTGATCACACAAGGTGTTAACTCTATGGAGCTTACAGTCTGGCCAATAAGTAAGTAGTTAACAATACTCAACAATACAGAGTGACAGGAGCTTTGATAGGGAAGAGCAGAGCAATGGGGACATATGGGAGGGATACCAATGTGGTCTTGTGGGTTAGGGAAGCCTTCCTAAAAAGAGGCACAATTAAGAAATCCCTGCAGAGCAAGCTAGGCAGGTGACGGAGAGGGCAGACTGTTCCAGGCAAGGCAGAGACAGTGGTGCAAAGGTGAACACTGGGAGATGTGGGGAAGTGAAAATAGTTATTTCCTGGGTGTCAAGCATGTAAATGCTACAGATGATGTCTACATTAAAGAACTACATTGACCTGATTCCCTTTTCTGCAGAACTGGGATACGGAGAGAGCAAAGAGAGCAGCTTGGGGGTGGGGGAGAATGGCAAGTCTTTCCTTAGCTGCCTGGGGGAGAGCAGCGCAATTCTTCCCCAAGAACACTTTGCCTAGCCTTGAGAGTCTACAAGGTACGTGGGTTAGGAGGCCATCAATGTACACAGGAATTGTCCAATAAAGAAGCAGATGAGACTGGGGATGGGTTGAGGGGAGATGGACAGGCACTGACTTAAAGCTTGTCTGGATTTTAAAGCTTGTACCTCCTACCTCTACTTTGCCTTAAAGCTTGTACCTCCTACCCCAAGTACCTGTCTTTGCTCCTGGTCTGCTCCAAATAATTGTTGTCTGAACTCTGCCATCAACCATGTGTCGTTCATACTTGGCAGCAAGGACATATCTGGTTTTGCAAGTGTGTTTATTAAAAACAAGTATGTTTAAAATGTTGGTCGTTTGTTGCCTGACAACTCCAAAAGTGACATGTTGCGGATCAATGGTGATGCTGACAGAGACCACTTAATAGCACACTGGCCCTAGTAATTAGACCTGCAGATTCCCAACCTGTGAAGAGACTGGGCCGTGCTCTTTGACATGGAATCCCCACAATCAGGTTTCTACCAAGAAAACATCATTTCTTTGAGCCTTTTTCCTTCCTCCTCAATTCAAAGTCACCACTTCCTCCTCAATGCAAAGCCCCTCTCTGAGGCCACAGCTCAGAGCCAGGGGATTCCTCACCCCTAGGCTAGAAACAGGATGGGGAGAGTGGAAATTGTGGCAGTGAGTGGTGGAAGTTGTAGATCAAAAACCCCCTCATTCACCAGCCCTTCCCACACACCTCTTCAGTGCACCACATTCTCTACCCCAGGCACTGAGTTGAAGCAAGGTCCCTGCCCTACTGGGACTCAGAGCTTTACCTTCTCATCTCTGAGGCCACAGTGGGGTGGGACCATGGGGTTGGGGGAGGTGTTCCTGACTTCTGCTGTGGTGACCCAGAACCCCTTGGTCTACAGAAGCTTTGAAATACTGGGAGAGAGGAAATAAGAATGTTGTAGGCTCAATTAATGAGGTTAGAAAACCATGAGCTAGCCTGGGAGTCTCCTTCCTTTGAGGCAATATGCATGTATGAGAAAAAAACTGTGTTCCTAATTCCAAATGATTTAGAAACTTATTCTTTAATCTAGAGATTGCCTAGCCTCTAAAATACTGTAAGTTGGGTACCTGATGGGTAGATTATCTTTTATTAGGGTATTTGACTTGCACTTCTAGTCTTTAATTGCACAAAACTGAAGAACAGATTAGCCATTTAAGAGTTATGCAATTCACATTATATTACACTAAAGTATTTAGCTCAAAAAGAAAAAAACTCCACTAGCAACTCCTGTTTACTAGGATAATTTGGCTCTTACTGACACAAAGGAAATGATCGCATTTGGAAAACACGAAAGCTCACTGCAGTGCCTGCAATCTGGAAAAACATTCAGTATGAGAGACACTTGGTGTTTTCTCTGTTGCAATAAGTAATCTTTTTTTTTTTGCTGTATCCTGAATGAGGATTCCAGAGTGATAGAAATCTTTTAATTTTTTTGTTTTATGTTTTTACTCTGCAAGATATTTGGATTTGATTTTTTTTTTTTTTTAGATGGCTTCTTGCTATGTTGCTCAGGCTCTGCTCAAACTCCTGGGTTCAAGCAATCCTCCCACCTCAGCCTCCTGAGCGACTGGGACTACAGGCATGTGCCACCGTGCCCAGCAGAAACACAGAACACTCTCCACACTCATGAGGGATAAAGCTCAGGACCCGGGGCCATGCTGTCTGATGATGTTGGCAAGTTACTGAAGCTCCATGTCACCATTTCCTGTTCCATAAGATGGGGATAAGAATAATAATGGTAGCTACTTCTCAGCGAAATCCAGAGAATGCACTGAAATAATTTCCATAGGTAACACGTTTAGCACAGAACTTTCTCAGTTGTAGGAAAGACTTGTCCTCATTGTCATCATTATATTTTCGTTATAATTTTGGTGGCTCTCATGAGTGTTGCTGTGTGAGGTCTGGGGTGCAGGGTGGGTAGTGAGACATAGAGAACCTTAGGCCTGAGTGGTGAAATGGATGCTTCTGACTCACACACCTAAGGCCAGCAAGCACCATTTACAATTTATTCATACCAGGATTACACATGACCTTGGGGTTGGTGGTAAGGGGTTGAAACTGCAGACATGAAAAGCACCAGTGCCACTGGGCACGGTGGCTCACATCTGTAATCCCAGCACTTTGGGAGGCCGAGGTGGGCGGATCACCTGAGGTCAGGAGTTCCAGACAAGCCTGGCCAACATGGTGAAACCCCATCTCTACTAAAAATACAAAAATTAGCCGGGCGTGGTGGCAGGCGCCTGTAATCCCAGCTACTTGGGAGGCTGAGGCAGAGAATTGCTTGAAACTGGGAGGCAGAGGTTGCAGTGAGCCGAGATCATGCCACTGCACTCTGACAGAGTGAGACTCCGTCTCAAAAAAAAAAAAAAAAAAAGAAAAGATTAGCCACGCGTGGTGGTGTCACCTGTAATTGTAGCTACTTGGGAGGCTGAGGCAGGAGAATGGCTTGAACCTGGGATGCAGAGGTTGCAGTGAGCCAAGATCACGCCATTGCACTCCAGCCTAGGGGACAAGAGCAAAACTCCTCAAAAAAAAAAAAAAAAAAAAAAGAAAAAAGAAAAAGAAAAGCACCAGTGCCCTAAATCATATATCATTTCATTTCTTAGCATGGCTCACACTATTGGGCCTGGTGGCTGTGATGATGGATCCTCTCCCTGGGAGTGGTGGCCTGTGGCCTACCTTGGAATTCAATATGTATCATCAAGCACAGGGCTCATCCAGCTGCTTGCTCAGTAACTACTTATTTCCATTCTGATGGAAACTAAGTTACAGTACTCTGGCTACAGTAAGATTTGATGCATTAAAAGTCACTTTGCTTTTTAAAATCGAAGAACTGTAACTCTTTATGTCCTCAATTTAGAAATAATTCTCAGTGCATCATTAGCCCTGACTTGTTTGAGCGCTTCACATTATACCATGGCAGCATTTTACAAATATTTCCTAACTTTGTAAGCACTGCTTGCTAAGAGCCAAGTGTGGGGATTTTACAGGCGAACTCTGGGTCAGAGTCCAGAGTGAATCGAGGTCCTTGACAGGCCAAGCCCAGAGAGACATAGAGGCCAGCCAGAGTGGTCAGGACAGCCCAGGAGGATGGAGGATGGGGGACCTGATCAGGACATCCATGTGGAAGCCACAGCAGGGTGGCTGGAGCAGCCTGGGAGGAAAAAAACGCGTGGCTGGTGCTCTGCAAAGGCAGACACTGGAGGACACAGCACATTATCTCCAAATAATTCTTCAGTCCAGAGCTAAGTGCAGGGATCAGGACAGAGGCAACCAGGAGGCCTTTACAGGGCCAGAGGTGGATCTCAGGGAGAATCTAGAAGCTCAGCTGGCTGAAAAACCAATCAGGCAGTCAGAAGCTGGGAGTGGGTCCCCTGGGAGGAGGCACTAGATCCCCCAGGGGAGATGTTGTCATGTGAGGACATGGTCATTGCCACAGCTCACTTCTGTCCTATTTGATGCCTACACAGTAGGTTCGGAGGCTGCTTCTGAAGTGTAATCAAATACAGCCTCTTCATGTGGTTGAAAGGGGGGGGTGGGGGGGGGGGGGAATGGGGAAACAAGGAGGCCAGTTTTTCCTCTGCTAAACCAGGAAAGGAAGAGGAAACATCTAGAAATGGAAATAGATTGGAAGCTCAATCTTTTCTCTTTGTCTTAAACATGTCTTAAACATTTTTGTAATGAAGTGGGGGCATAAATAAATACCTCCAAATGAAGTTAGAGTGCATCTGATGATGATGGTGGTGATGGTGATTCAAAAAGATAAATATAAGGCCACAAATTATGACAGTTACTACCATGTACAGATGTCCAGGCACAGGGCTACACATTTTATAGTACTATCATAGAATCTTCCAATGAGATAGCACTTGAAATATTCGTATTTCACAGATGAGCAACAAAAAGGCAACCAAGGCAACAGTGCTAGTCAATGCCAGAGCCAGAATTCTCACCAAGGTCCTCTGATTTCTATTCACATTCATTCTTAGCCTACGCTGCTGCCCTGCTGGCCTCTGGTCCTTTGCCCTCACTGTGACTCAGCTTCTTTAGGAAAATGTTTCAGAAGTGGACTGAGGGGCTGTGGATGGTGTGCAGTGCTCCCTGAACAACCTATGGACCTTGTTTTAGTCCATTCTCATGCTAAGAAAGACACATCCAAGACTGGGTAATTTATAAAGAAAAGAGGTTTACTTGACTCCCAGTTCTGCATGGCTGGGGAAGCCTCAGGAAACTTACAATCATGGTGGAAGGCACCTCTTCACAGGACGGCAGGAAAGAGAATGAGTGCCAGCAGGGGAAATGCCACACACTTATAAAACCATCAGATCTCGTGAGAACTCACTATCATGAGAACAGCATGGGGGAAACTGCCCCCATGATCTAATCACTTCCCATGAGGTCCCCCCTCCAACACATGGGGATTACAATTCGGATTATACTTCAAGATGAAATTTGGGTGGGGACACAGAACCAGACCATTTCAGACCACATCCACTTCATCCTCATCACGCTGGCCCCACAGCCCCAGCAATTTGGCATGCTGGTTTTCATCTCCAAACTGTTTGTAACCATAGGGCATGTGCTGTACTCTTTTTTTTTTATGCAAGAAAGTATAGGATTAAACATGTCCATGCAAATAAGACAATGAAGGGCATTTGGACGCCTTTAACCTAAGAGGTAGGCGGCACCTCTGGTTTCTCAGAGCTCGGGTAACACTGGCACCATCTCACACTGTTTTCAATGATTTCCCTGTGTTGCTGCTGTGTGTCTACCTTGTGCTTTGCTACATTTGAGAGCAATTGTGTCGTTGCCTTTTGCCAAAAGCATCAACTGCATTAAATGTATCTTGGTAGTGGTGGTGCTATCCAGAGTTTGAAAGGGGTCTGACTCCTGGCATACTCATTAGCCAGTCAGAGATTCCACCCTAGACATCTTAAAGGGGCTTGTTTTGCTTTTGCCAATATAATAACTCAATGTTTTCAGGTTCTTATTGTTCTTCAGGTTTTAAAATTAGTCAGTATTGGCTGGGTGCCATGCTCACGCCTGTAATCCTAACACTTTGGTAGACCCAGGTGGGAAATTCGCTATAGGCCAGGAGTTTGAGACAAGCCTGAACAACACAGCAAGAACCCATCTCTACAAATTTTTAAAAAATCAGCTGGGCATGTTGCCACGTGCCTGTAGTCCCAGCTACTCAGGAGGCTGAAGCAAGAGGATTGACTGTGCTCAGAAGTTCAAGGCTGCAGTGAGCTATGATGGTGCCACTGCACTCCAGCCTAGGGAACAGAGTGAGACCCTATCTCTAAAAAGATTAAATAAATAAATAAAATTAGAATATTCTGGTCAATGTCAAAATTAGAGAGGTGGAGTGTGGTCAATGATGTTTGGTCTCAATTCATTGGGTGTGGGATTTTGGTTCTTTTCCCAGTTTGTCCACCCTGAGGGGGACACATTTTTCCCACCGTCCCCAGTCACTATTAAGAACAACTACTTAAGAGAAATGTGAAAACTAAGGGAAGAATTCAATTACTGTTAAACACAAAAAGACAAAATGTCATTATTAGTAGCAACAAAACTACAAGAGAATTTACACAGACCTGTTTTTTAAAGCCCACAGTGAAGACAGGAAAAGGAGAATTTTAAGGAACATTTTGCTTAACATAAGGTAATTTTTAAAAAGAGTGCTTTATACAAGGTAATATTTATGGTGCCACTTCCCACAATCTCTCCCCTTCCATTAAAAAAAAAAAAATCAAAAAACCAAAACCCTGAAAGACACTTTAATACACACACACACACACACACACACACACACAAACTAGATCAGGGATCAAGAAACTAGAACTGGCCGGGCGGGGTGGCTCATGCCTGTAGCCTGTAATCCCAGCACTTTGGGAGGCCCAGGCGGGTGGATCATGAGGTCAGGAGATCGAGACCATCCTGGCTAACACTGTGAAACCCCGTCTCTACTAAAAATAGAAAAAATTAGCCAGGCATGGAGGCGGGCGCCTGTAGTCCCAGCTACTTGGGAGGCTGAGGCAGGAGAATGGCGTGAACCCAGGAGGCGGAGCTTGCAGTAAGCCGAGATCGTGCCCCTGCACTCCAGCCTGGGTGACAGAGCGAGACTTCGTCTCAAAAAAAAAAAAAAAAAAAAAAAAAGAAACTATCCTTTATATGGTTCTTCATTAAGGAAGTTGCATTTTGATGAGATGTAGCATACCAAGTCCTTTTGCTCTTGATTTTTTTCTTAACTAAAAAAATTTGGGGTCAGGCTTGGTGGCTCAAACCTGTAATCCCAGCACTTTGGGAGGCCGAGGTGGGTGGATCACTTGAGATCAGGAGTTTGAGACTAGCCTGGCCAACATGGTGAAATCCTGTCTCTACTAAAAGTACAAAAATTAGCCAGACATGGTGGCACACGTCTGTAATCCCAGCTACCGGGAGGCTGAGGCAGGAAAATTGCTTGGACCCAGGAGGTGGAGGTTGCGGTGAGCCGAGACCACCACTGCACTCCAGCCTGGGTGACAGAGCAAGACTCCATCTCAAAAAAAAAAAAAAAATTTTTTTTTTTTTACATTTATTTAGAGATGGGGTCTTGCCATGTTGCCCAGGCTGGTCTGAAACTCCTGAGTTCAAGCAATCTACCTGCCTTGGCCTCCCAAAGTGCTGGGTGGGAGCCACTGTGTGAACCACTGCACCTGGCCTGCTCTTGATTAATGAACACACAGATGCTTGTAGAGTGGGCATAGCAGAGTGTTTACTAAATACACTCTGAAGTCTTTCATTTAAAATCTCCAGAAGTACTAGCAACTTGAGTATAGAATTTATGTCAAATCTTCTAAGTAGTGCTGACTACCCCTGCACCTTCTGCCCTTCAAAAAATAGCTGCTTATCTGTAAATTTTGTATTTTCAAGTGCTAATTTTATTCTTCTTTTCCCTGAAGGTCACATATGGTAAAACAGCAGTACCTTTCTCTCTACTGGATAGTGAATCAACTGTTTTAGACCAGTACTGTCCAACAGAAATATAATACACATCATGTATCATTAAAAAATGTATTTCATTTAACTCAATATATTCAAAACATCATTTAATTTGTAATCAATATAAAATTGAGATAGTTTACATTTTTTTCAAGTTAATTCTTCACTCCTGATGTTTTTCACCCTTCAGCACATGTCAACTTGGTCTAGCCACATTTTAGGTACTCAATAGCACATGTGAATAGTGGCTACCCCATTGGACTGCAGTTTTAGATTCTGATTTCCAAAGTTCCACATATTTCTCACTGTGAGAGGCCTATAAATGATACAGTGTGCTCTATTCTGCCTTAAAGAGTGGCAGTAACATAGCAGGTCACTTGTCCAGCTGCAAAATCAATGGTATGAGACTCCATTCCATCAGCTACAACATTCGGCTCTATTCCCAGAAACATACATCAAACTGATTAGACCGGATTTTTTCTTTGAAACAGATTAGTGTGGAGCTGTCCTGGAGACGGAGATGTCAACGGAGGATGATTCTGAGACAACTGGCCCCTTGCAGTGCAGATAAACTCCATTAGGGGGCCTTCTAGTCATGGTGGCATAATCCTGGATTGTGATTAATGACAATTTTGTAACAAAATATTGCCATCAGAACTTTCCAGTTTATGAATACAAGGTAAATTTTGGAAAGACAATCTTTTCTAGTACAAAATAAAAGTAAGCCTTTCGAACACATCTCTGGCTGTTCACAGAATCTGAGCATGGCTTTCGTCTCAAGAGGAAAAGTTACCCCTGGTTTTAGCTTGAAAATCAGCTGAGTAGGCCCAGGCCCACAGTGATCTGGTCCACTCACCTCCCTGCTCCAGAGGCAGTCTCCACTTTCTCTAGATCCCCATTTAGTTATGCAGACACCTTCTGTTCCATTCCTTTCTTCAAAGTAGAGTACTTGAGATCATGAAGGAAAGAAAGCTTCCTCCTTGGCTTTAAGGAGCTTAGAATGCACATGACCACTCCCCTCCTCCATTAGAAAATTATGGCAATTGCCTGATTACTAACTTGCCAGTTGGCTCTTTGCTCTTAGGAAGCTCAGAGCCAACTTGGCTGGAGCCTACAGCAAGAGATCTAACAGTTTAGTTTTTTATTCTTGCCCTCTACTTGCTGAGCTTTTATCTGCTTCTAATTATTGTTGCTTGATATTTGTTATAAACCACGCTAAATTATTTTGGGAATGTGGTGGGGGGGGGGGGGGGTAAAATTAGATTTTTTTTTCAGTTTGCCCTAATAATTTAATCTTTCAGATATTGACCCAGACATGAAATGAAATTATTCCTTACAACAGAAGTCAACCAGAGAACATTCTATTAAAACTGGCTCCGACTTACGTACTGAAATGAGTCACACTGTGAAAGCTCCAGAAAGGTAGGAACTGTCTCTATCACAGGACTTGACACAACACAACAGCAAATATTTGCCAAATTACACAATTAAATATGTAAGGCTTAAGGACCTTCAAAAAGACACATATTTTAGTCTGGAATATTCACTTGAACTACAAAGATTTGGCTACTTTTAGGAAACAGAATCTATTTTTATCCAAGTGCTCAGGAACACCATGGAGTAAGACAAAATGGGATATGGCCATTCTCGAAATCAAATTTTGATTCAATCTACATGAACTGACATGTCAATGCCACAATTGTTACACTGGGTTTTATTTACGTCACTATCTGGGGAGGTTTTGTGACCAGAGTTCTTAAATAAGATTTTCTATTTTCAATGAAATCATAACCACTAGCATAAAAATTCTATTTCCAATCAGTTTCTTTTATAGTCATAATTAAAGATTCACATGCCCAAGTTCCTCACTTGGAAGCCCTCTTTGAAAACTTTCATTCAACTCCAGGTTTGCTTCTCTTCATGGCACTTGAGCACAAAAGGATGGCAGTTTAATAGTCCATTCCTGCTTTTAGCTCTGCTAAACTTGTAGACAGGCAATGTAGTAAGGTAGGCAAGTTGATTCTGCAGAACTGTGGTACTGACTGCAACCACTCATCCCATTTTCCTGGGTGATGCTATGTTTAACAGAGGTTCTATATTGGACAACTCTGCATTGCTAGGCTATAGGGTAAGGGGATTTGGTAGTGGGGGAGTGGCAGGGAAGGTATGAAACCTAGAATCCTAAGGGACATCTGAAGAACTCTGCTCATACGGGCAAGATGGCCTAACTCTGTTCATGTCAGAAAATGCTCTTGGTCACCAGGGCAGGGCTCAACAGGCCCTGTGGTTAGACCTATTACATACAGAAAAGAATGACTCACAACCCATACTTGAATCTATCCCTCTTCTAAGAAGCACCCTTCATTACTCCAAGGAAATGAGGACAAGGAATGCAGACTGGCTTTTTAGCCAGAGGTTGTGGTGAGCCAGCTTTTCAGAGTCAACCACGTAGTTTATGCAGCATCAACCCGTTTCAACCCAAGACCAATTACTCAGCCTCCTTTCATTTTTCACATTTCTTGGTTAGCCAGTATTTACCAAGGACATCCTAAGCTTTCCTGAAATGGAAAACAGCCAATATGGAAAGCAATGCTGCAGGGAAGCCACAGTAGTATTTGGAATGGCACATGGCAACATTTTCCATATCCCACTTTCTGCCATCTCATGCCCACTACAATGGATACATCAGAGGTGAGATTTAAAGTGCTGCTGTGGATACAGCATTGTTGTTGCCATCCAGAAGGGGAATTTTTGCAGCACTGATGAGCGTGCCAATACACAACTGCCCTCTGGTCCTGCTTCTTGGGTATTTATTGTGTGCATGAGTCACTTCCGTGACTTATGTCCCAAGAGTGATTTTGATGTATTTTTGATTTTCCAACTTGGCAGTTCATGTAGATAGTGACCCCAAACCATCCTGCCATAGATTTCACTGGAAACACCATTGAAATGCCAAGGAGGGTTAAGTTTTTAAAGTCATGTTTATTGAAGTATGACTTTACATTCAGCAAAATTCATCCTGTTAAGGTTTGACAAACGCATAGTCATACCATAATCAAGATGCAGCACTGTAGAATCACTCTAACAATTCCTTCCTGCCCTTTTGTAATCAACCCTTTTGATCCCAAGGAACTCACTGACCTGTTTTTCTGTCAAAAGTACCAAATTTCATCACTAAAATGATCTGCAGTACTATGGAAAAATGTGTAAGCACATAAAATACACAAACCAATTTTTTTAAGTGAGATACTTAAAATTTCTTTAGCATACCAACAAAAAATGAAGGTAGCATTGCATTTTACTACAGATGTGCAGACATTCAAAGTCCACCATTGTCATATATATGGCTCAACAGTAATATTTAAGAATATACTGCTGGGTACAGTGGCTGACGCCTGTAATCCCAGCCCTTTGGGAGGCTGAGGCAGGCTGATCACCTGAGGTCAGGAGTTCTAGACCAGCCTGACCAACATGGAGAAACGCCATCCCTACTAAAAATACAAAATTAGCTGGGTGTGGTGGCACATGCCTGTTATTCCAGCTACTCAGGAGGCTGAGGCAGAATAGATTGAACCCAGGAGGTGGAGGTTGTGGTGAGCTGAGATTGTGCCACTGCACTCCAGCCTGGGCAACAAGAGCAAAACTCCGTCTCAAAAAAAAAAAAAAAATATATATATATATACTGGGCGGGCATGGTGGCTCACCCCTATAATTCCAGCACTTTGGAAGGCCGAGGCAGGCAGATCACTTGAGATCAGGAGTTCGAGACCAGCCTGGCCAACATGGTGAAACCCTGTCTCTACAAAAATACAAAAATTAGCTTGTAATCTCAGCTACTCGGGAGGCTGAAGTGGAGAATCGCTTGAACCTGGGAGGCAGAGGTTGCAGTGAGCTGAGATTGTGCCACTGCACTCCAGCCTGGGCGACAGTGAGACTCCGTCTCAAACAAACAAACAAAAATGTGTAAAAATACAAAATTAGCTGGGTGTGGTGGCACGCGCCTGTAATCCCAGCTACTCAGGAGGCTGAGGCAGGAAAATCGCTTGAATCCGCGATTTGATTGAATTGCACCACTGCACTCCAGCCTGGGCAACAAGAGTGAAACTGTCTATTAAAAAAAAAAAAAAAAAAAGACTATACTGTAAAATAACAATCTTAGAGTTAAGTCATATCTTTGTTGAGCATGTGAACCATGATTAAGCATGATTAAGGTATTGCTACTTGTTTTATTAACACTGTCAAGTTACAGACCACAGTTGGTTCATGGAAAAACTACCTTAAATAATAGAATTGAATTCCACAGAAATGTTCTACAGGATCAAGTCAGCTATGAGGCAGTTTTGTGTCTCCAAAACTGTCAAATAATATTCCTATAGATGATTTGGGCCATCTCAAAATTCAACCTTGCTACCACTATGAAAGGGACAAAAAAAAAAAAAAGCAACCTCTATTCTGTAGATACTAAAGGTTACATATTCAAATATACCTCCTCTACTTGAAAAGCTTCACTGATTCTTTCAAGCGCCAGACCTGTAAAAGAAGTATCACAGTAGGTATTACTAAATAGCAAAATACAGTACTGTCTAGACTGTTTACAAAAACTGTGCAAGTAAGTAAATAAAATCGCCCAATATCTTACACACTGTTGCTTTAGTAATGTTGTGACATCTAAATTTATGTTTTCACTCAAAATCCTGTCTTTCTCTTGGCTTAGTAGTATTATCCATTTACCAAGAGCTTTTTCCCTTTTACCAAAAGCATAATTTTAAAAGGGGGGGGCAGTGGTGGTATGATTCCATTTAATAAATTCCTGCATACCAATTTGGCCTCAGGTAAATCCTTTAATCCATCACAGCAGAAGCACATAAAATCAGATTAGAGTTCTCATCCTTGGCCAGAATTTCAATTCAACTATTAATAACTTAAACCAAATTCTTTCCACTTGGCCCATACCTTAAGTTCATCAGCATCTTGAAACTCCACCAAGCCTGGTTAAAAAAAGTGAAAGACAATGTTAAGAATATCATGCAATTTTGTTTTTTAATGAGTGGTCTTTACGGTGGCTATCCAATAGCTCTCTTTGATGAGTAAATAAATTGCTATCTCCGAATATAATTCCTGTACAAATTCTCCAAATTTCCTGATACTTGGGAGTCTTCTGTAGTTTCCAGCTAGGAGGAAAATGGTCAGGAGTCACTATCTTCCCATTGATTAGCATTGAATCCTATCCATTTTTGAAAAGAAACACTATCCCAACAATATTTGTCTGGGAAAAACTGAAACAAACCTTCCACAGATTTGAAAATCAAAGGAAGCACTATTAAACTCGCTTACCCTGAGGCTGAGTTCAGGGGGCTGGGAAGTTTCTAGTTCTGGGCACTTGCTCAGTTTTCACAATCCTTACACGCTAGCTCACACTGCTTCCTTGACATGGTATCTCTCACAGTTTAAACTGAATAGTTAAAAAACAATTTGGCAGGCCGGGTGCGCTGACTCACGCCTGTAATCCCAGCACTTTGGGAGGCTGAGGCTGGCGGATCACCAGCTCAGGAGTTCAAGACCAGCCTGGCCAACAAGGTGACACCCCGTCTCTACTAAAAAATACAAACAGTGGGCATGGTGGCGGGCACCTGTAATCCCAGCTACTCAGGAAGCTGAGGCAGGAGAAGTTCTTGAACCCGGGAGGCAGAGGTTGCAGTGAGCCGAGATTGCGCCATTGCACTACAGCCTGGGTGACAGAGCGAGTCTCCGACTCAAAAAAATAAATAAAATAAAATAAAAATAAAATGGGCTCAGTAAGAATCTCTAACACCTAAAGCAATGGTAAAACAAAGCCTTACCACCGCTATCTTCCTGTGCTGTATACAGGGCTATTCGCCAGAGCTGGAGGTATTCCAGGGAGGGAAAATTGTCCATGCTCTGGGTCTATCTATAACGCTGGATAAAAGGTGCCTAGAACCTAGGCTGCAAACGTACAAGCTTTCCTCATTAAAGAATGGTAAAATGGGTCCCATTTGGTTTCATCAAAAAGGCAGCAAATCTTTCACAACTGAGGAAAACAGGTGAACCACGAGCTTCACATTTCAACAGAACTGTGGTACCTAAGCTAGCCACGAAGATTCTTTCATTTGTTGACTCAAATGTAAATTTAGATCTTTATCAATTTTACTAAATTCGCAAAGTATCCCTTTATATGGCATTTTGTACCAGTAATGAACAATTAGTATGCTCACCGATGCTCAGGAGAGCCGCTCCAAAAACTTACATTATTCCCCAGACAGACGTTCTCTAGGGGCAGCCTTGCGTATTTCTACACCTTAGTAGACCTAAGTTAGGCGTTCAACACCTTGTCCTGGTCCAAGCCAGAAAGAACCCAGTAGTTCAGACTTTTCCCAGGACAGAAAACCACGAAGGGCCTCCTCACACCCTGATTAAACGTTGCAAGCGGGGCCCTGTGCTGTAACAACGCTCTGGCCACTCCCGAAAAAGCGGATCTTCGGGAGGAAAGCAGGCTCCCTTATTAGGGCTCACAGCACTCTGCTCAACTCACTGTAGGCGTCGGCTCCAGCAAGACTCGTCCCTCCAAGCCTTTAAATTATCTGACTGCGGGCCAGTAGCAAATGAACGGCACTGGTGGCGGTGGGGGGTGGCTGCGCGAGTGAAATGACCTCCGTGTGTTTGCTAACCCCGCTATTATACTGCCCCGCTTGGAAACTTAAAGCGCTTCAGACATCAGATCTCACTCGCTTCCCAAATAGGCTTACGTCCGCGCGGTCACAGCCACTGGGCAGGCAGGAGCCCCGAGTGCACCAAGAACCCAGAGACCGTCCGGGGCTCGGCGCCTCCGCCTGCGGTTGGAATTTGATCCTCAAAATGCAATCATTTAATTGAAAAAGGACTAAAAGCTGCCTGTAGGCCGGATGCGTGGACGGCAGGGACTCAGGCACGGGAGGTGACGGGCGCCTGGCGGCTTCTGCTGAGTGGGGGTGGGATCCTCGAGGAAAGGGGGCGGCCCCTTCAAGCGCACAAGGACACGGGACGTCCTAACCCGGGACGAAGGGCCCAAGCGCCACGAGGACGCCCCCACCCCCGAGGGGCCCTAACGGAGGCTTCCCCGCGGCGCCGAGCCGAGGCCTCGGCGGGGGGGGCAGCGAGAGGCGCGCCTAGGAAGGGCACGGGGTAGCCCCGGAGCCACGTGGTCGGCTCCTGCGTCCAGAAGGTCCGAGCCCACTTACCCAGTCACGCGCCGCGGCCGAAAAGGGAGGGCACGGCGGAGATCAAGTTTAAAAGGGGCCTGGGCGGGGCGGCACCAACCAAAAAGTTGCCGGAAGGCCCCTCCCGGTCCAGCACCCGCCCAGCCCGCGGGGCCCGGAGGCCCTCGCGCGCCCCCTGTCGGCGGCCCGGGCCTTCCCCGCCTTGGGCCCTCCCCACCCCACACGGCCCCGGCTCCCACTTTGCCCCGGCCTCCGAGTCTGGGGAGTCTGCCCCAAACTCTCGCTGGCTGTGATGTCTCTTTACCTCGTTGAAGGTCAGAGGAAGCTCCTGCCACTCAAATAATGTTAGGTGTCTCTGGTACCCCCTCCCCTCCCTTGCCTGGTGTTCCTTAAAGTCTTCAGCCACGCCCCTGGGTGCTTATTTCAAGACTCGTCTAATTACGTAGCAGAAGACTGGCTCCCGTTAAAGGATTTGAACATTAGCGGAGGTCGGGGGTGCAAACTCATCGAAGAGGGGGGTTGAAGCACGGGGAGGACTCCTGGTGGCCGGAGTGCTGCATGCTTAGAATGATGGCCACGGCCTGCAAATATCTTGCCCCCAAAGCACGTCTGTGTCATTGGACTGTGAGGAGGAAGGGGAGAAGGTATTCTGACTGCAGTAAAATAAGCAGGTCTGTTGGCTGGATGCCTAAGCAGCACTACATATAGAACATGAGTGTTAAGGACTGAATTTGTCCCCACTCCCAAAGACATATTGAAGACCTAACCTCCAGCACCTGTGAATGCGACCTAACTTGGAAAAACTGCGTCTTTACAGATGTAGTCAAGACGAGATCATTGGGGTGGACCCTCCTAATTCAACATGACTGATGTCCTTATCACACGGTGTCAAAATGCCACTTGAAGACAGAGACACACGAAAATATGGGGGGACAGGGGCAGATCAGAGTGATGCAGCTGTAAGCCCAGGAATGCGGTGGATTGCCGGCCACCACCGGAGAAAGGCTAGGAAGAGGCAAGGAAGGACCCTCCCCTGCAGATTTCAGAGGGAGCTTGGTGTTTGGTTCTGCTGACACTTTGATTTTGGACTTCTAGTCACAAGAAATGTGAGACGAAACATTTCTGTTAAGTCACCGAGTGCTTTGTTAAGGCATCCCTAGGGAATTAATACAACGACTGTGGGGACTTTCCCTCTGCCGTTCTGTGTAAAATCTGGCCATAAAGACATTATTTGACTTCCCTTGTTTGACTGTAGGTCATAAGACCCCCATTCCAGAGGGAGTCCTGTCCCATACCCAGAAGGAAAGAGTGCATGCTCAGAGAGGCCAAGAAGACTCCAGACAGACAGGCCTTGCTGGGTTTTCTCCCTCTATTAGTCTTAGATCATACACTTTTTGTCCGATCACATTTCTACGTCACTGCCCATACTTTGTTGAACCTAGGCATAAAAATGGATAATTTCCCCTGTATCTTTGGGTCTTCATTTGAAGGATCCCGGGTAAACACATTAAATACATTCATATACTTTTTCTCCAATTAATCTGCCTTTTGCAAGTTGATTTTTTAGTGAACCTTAAGAGGGCAAAGGGAAAACTTTCCATGTTGGCCCCTACAGATTGCTCAGTGCAGCAAATACTTATTGAGTGCCTATTCTATGCCAGGTGCTGTGATTGGTGTTGGAGGGTGTGAAGTTCAATGAGAAACTGCCCCTGCACTAAAGTGAGGAATATAAAATGAGATTCACAAAGCCCAGCCTGCTAAGGCTACAGGAAAGGCTTCCAGAAGGAAGAGGTACCTATTAGTACAATGAGTGTAGCATGACCAGCAGGAAACTCATATGCTGTATGAAATTTAGGAGAGGAAAGAAGCAAAGAGGCCAAGAGAGTTACAGAAAAATCATAGGATAATAGAGTGCAGGGGACTTTAATAGATCATCTAGGATTATTCTCTGGTAGGTGGAGCTGGTCTTAGGGTGTTGTCATGCAGAGTTGTCATGATGGTGCAATGTAGGCTCCATGAGAACTCTGTTTCCTTCTCTACTGAATCCCCCAAATTCAGTGTAAACGCCTAGAATATATTTAGATAAGGGGAAAAAACTCCTTATCTAAATATCCTTATCAGAGAAAGAGATTATTCCCCCAAAGCAGTTCAATATTCATACCATAAAACTCTTCAAGGCTGATAATGGGGCAGTAGTGGTGTTTTATCCCAGGCGGTAGCTTCCTTGGGTCACCTTGAGTGTGAATTTATTCCTGTATTCCCAGTACCCGGCCTAGGGCTTTGCACATTGTAAATGCTTGATAAAACCTACTGAATTTCCTTTTCTTGCTGTCCATTTGACTTGTCTTTCACATATGTGGTGAACTACAGATATTCCCTGACTTACAATGGTTTATGTTTTTTTTTTTTTGTTTTTTTTTTTTACTTTGTGATGGTGCAAAAGCAATACGTAGCTCAGTAGAAAGTGTGCTTCAAGTATCCGTACAACCATTCTGTTTTTCACTTTCAGTACAGTGTTCAATAAATTACATGAGATATTCAACACTTTATTCTAAAATAGGTTTTGTGTTCAATTGTTTTGTCTAACTGTAGTGTAATGTAAGTGTCCTGAGCACATGTGAAGTAGACTAGGCTAATGGGATAATAGTAGACTGGGATGTTCGGTAGATAGGTGTATTAAATGCACTTTCCACTTACCATATTTTGAACTCACAGTGGGGTTATCAGAACATAAATCTATTATAAGCTAAGGAGCATCTATGCTTGGAGAGTAGGAATCCCAGGGCATTGGGAGGCGTTGTGCACTTCCCTGGCTCATTTTGCTGCTGTTAGTGGGGAGCCTTTTCCCCCAGTCCCATGCTTTTCTGTAGAGGAGCTTCTCCCAGACAATGCTCCGGGCCTTTTACTCATTCTTTCCTCATTCCTTTCCAGAGAAGGAAGGCATTTCAATACAATTCTGTGCCAACATGAATGCTGAAATCATGCAAACTGAGGTGGTCCTGTTGGCTTCCATCCTCTGCCTGTCACCTGTTTTCGATGTGGATAGGTGCAGACTATTATTTCCTCTGTGGGACTAGGGGAAATGGGTGGGGTGAACTGCGCCCAGCCATTTTTGTGCTTTTTCGATGGTCAAAGTGGAATTAAAAATAATGTCGCTCCCAGCACTTTGGGAGGCCGAGGCAGGTGGATCATCTGAGGTTGGGAGTTTGAGACCAGCCTGACCAACATGAAGAAACCCCATCTCTACTAAAAATACAAAATTAGCTGGGCGTGGTAATTTATGCCTGTAGTGCCAGCTACTCGGGAGGCTGAGGCAGGAGAATCACTTGAACCTGAGAAGCGGAGGTTGTGGTGAGCCGAGATTGCGCCATTGCACTCCAGCCTGGGCAACAAGAGTGAAACTCTGTCTCAAAAAAAAAAAAGTATCTCTCATTAACCCTGCAATAACATAATCCTGGAAGCCACTGAGGGTTTTCTCAGCTCAGTGTATAGTCAGTCAATTGGGGACATTGTTAAGTGTCACTGCCTTAACTTTTGTGCTTTTCTTTTTTTATTTCTTTTTTCTTGAGGTGCCTAGGCTGGAGTGCAATGGCAGAATCATAGCTCACTGCAGCCTTGACCTCCTGGGCTCAAGCAATCCTCCTGCCTAAGCCTTCTAAGTAGCTGGGACTACAGGTGTGTGCCACTGTGCCTGGCTAATTTTTTTTTTTTTTTTTTTGTAGAGGCGGGGTCTCACTATGTTGCCCAGGCTAGTCTTGAATCCTGGGTTCAAGCAGTCTTCCTGCCTTGGCCCCCCAAAACACTGAGATTACATGTGTGAACCAGCATGGCCTGCCACTTTTATGCTTTTTGATGGTCAAAACGGTATTAAAAATAGTGTCTCTCGGTTGGCTGCAGTGGCTCACGCCTGTAATCTTAGCACTTTGGGAGGTCGAGGTAGGTGGATCACATGAGGGGAGGAGTTCAAAACCAGCCTGGCCAACATGGTGAAACCCCATCTCTACTAAAAATTAAGAAAAATTAGCCAGGCATGGTGGCGGGTGCCTGTAATTCCAGCTACTCGAGAGGCTGAGGCAGGAGAATCACTTGAACCCAGGAGGTGGATGGTGCAGTGAGCTGAGATCACGCCACTGCACAGCCTGGGCGACAGAGTGAGATTCTGTCTCAAAAAAAGAAAAAAGAAAAAAGTCTCTCATTAACCCTGCAATAACATAATCCTGCATTTTACCCAATTTAAATTTTTGGCCGTCACTTATGTTGGCAGGTGACATCCACTGGCTCATCTTTCTCAAAAAAGAAACACATCTATTTGAAGGCTGCAGCTATGATGATTCACTCCCCTTTTCTTCCCTCACTGTCCAAAACCAGCATAAGGCACTGATGGCCCAAGGTCTAGACTGGGATGGGGAATAGGGTGTCTCAGCTCTGAAGACACAATCTGAACAGTAATAAAGCTAGCACATTAATTTCCATTCTGTCTTATGTCTGAGTTGGTTCTGAATGCAGAAGGAAGGGAAAGTGCATTATTTTTCACCCTCCCCATATCCTACAATTGCCTGATCCTTATCCCCAGGAGAATCTAAGAATCACATGTTATCGACAGATTAACCTCAGACATTTGCTTTCATGAATTAATTGGCCCATTCATTTACTCTTGTGTCTGTGTGTAGTGCACATTTTAGTGTGTTGTTGCAGTGTAGAGTCAGAATCTAAAGCAACTACAGACATTATTTATGATTTAAAGGATCATTCTAGTTGGGTAACATTTTAACTGGGGTCATTGGGCTGTTTGCCATGAGCAGGTCTCTGCCCAACAGCTTGCCTTTTCCAAGCAGCTGTAGGCTTGTTTTCAAGCCAAGAGAAAATGTCTGCCCTTGCTGAAGCATATTGGTTTCATCTGCTTAAATAAACCCATGTGGCTGATTTCAGCAATTAGAAGGTACACATGTGAGTATCCTGGAAGCCCTGGGATATGAGTGCTCTGATCCCCACGTGGGTACAAAATGGCCTTTTGTTTCTGATTCTCATATAGGTACAAAATAGCCTGTTAAAAAAAATCCCGACAGTTTCGTTATTTACAAACATGAGCATTGTTGTTCACGATACTTCTAGAAAATACATGAATAGAGTATAAAACAGAATTAAGTTACATATTTAAATATATCAAACATATCACCTTAATTGATAAGAATGATCAGATTTGCTGTAAAACAAATAAAATACAAACATTTTTAACTCCATATCCTTCCTTAATGAACTGCTTATTTCTTTGTTTCTCCTTACAGCAAAACTCCTCAAAAGAGTTGTCTATATTTGTCTCTAATGCCTTGCTTCCATTCTCATCTGAATCCAATTGTGGTGGGCAGCCTCTGAGATGGCTCCTAATAATCCCCATCTCCTGCTATTCAGGCCCTTGTAGAATCCCTTCTCCTTGAGTCTGGGCTGCACACCGGAAGTGATGGGGTGGCATCTTAGAAAAGATGCTAAGCATTGTAAGTCATTAGGGAATTGCAAACTGAAACAACACTCAGATCCCAGTACATACCTTCTAGAGTGGCTGAAATTCAAAACACTGACCGTTCCAAATGTAAGTGAGGGTGTGGAGCAACAGGAACACTCATTAATTGCTGGGAATGCAAAATGGTACAGGCACTTTGGAAGACAGTATGGTGGTTTCTTACAAAACTAAACAAACTCTTACCATAAGATCCAGCAATTGTGGTCTTTGGTATTTACTCGAAGGAGTTGAAAACTTATGTCCACACAAAGGCTTGCACGTGAATGTATTAGCTTTATTCATAATTGCCAAAACTTGGAAGCAACCAAGATGTCCTTAAGTAGGTGAATGGATAAATAAACTGTGGTATATCCAGACAATGAAATATTATTCAGTGCTAAAAACAAATGCTCTATCAAATCACAAAAAGACATGCAGGAGCCTTAAAGGCCTATTACTTACCAGGTATGGTGGCTCACACCTGTAATACTAGCACTTTGGGAGGCCAAGGCAGGAGGATCACTTGAGCCCAGGAGTCCGAGACCAGCCTAGGCAACATGGCAAGACTCTATTTCTATAAAAAATTTAAAAATTAGCCCAGCATGGTGGTGGGTGCCTGTGGTCCCACCTACTTAGGAGACTGAGACAGGAGGATCACTTAAGCCCAGGAGGTTGAGGCTGCAGTGAACCAAAATTGCACCACTGCATTCCAGCCTGGGCAACACAGTGAGATCCTGTCTCCAAAAAAAAAACTCCAAAAAGGTCTGGTGCGGTGGCTCACACCTGTAATCCCAGCACTTTGGGTGGCCAAGGTGGGTGGATCACTTGAGGTGAGGAATTCGAGACCAGTCTGGCCAACATGATGAAACCCTGCCTCTACTAATAATACAAAATTAGCCGGGCATGGTGGTGCATGCCTGTAATCCCAGCTAGTTAGAGAGGCTGAGGCACGAGAATAGCTTGAACCAGGGAGGCGGAGGTTGCAGTGAGCCAAGACTGTGCCACTGCACAGCCTGGGCTCCAGCCTGGGTGACAGAGTGAAACTGTGTCTCCAAAGGAAAAAAAAAAAAAAAAAAGCCCACTGCTAAGTGAAACAAGCCAATCTGGAAAGGCTACATATTGTATGATTCCAACTAACATCTTGGAGAAGGCAAAACTATGGAGACAGTGAAAAGATCAGTAGTTGCCAGGGGTTGGGGATAGGGAGGGATGAATAAGTGGAACGGGGATTTTTTTTTTTTTAATTTTATTTTTAGAGATGAGGTCTTGTCCTATCACTGAGGCTGTAGTGCAGTGATGAGATCATAGCTCACACAGCCTCAGACTCCCGGGCTTAAGGATCCTCCTACCTCAACCTCTCAAGTAGCTGAGATTACAGGTGCAAACCACCCCACCAGCTGAAGAGAGAATTTTTAGAGCAGTAGAACTGTTCTGTATGACACTATAAGGGTAGATACATGTCATTATATAGTTGTGAAAACCTGTAGAATGTGTAACACAGAGTGAACCCTGATGTAAACTATGGATTTGGGGTATCAGTGATGTGTCAATGTTTCACCACCTGTAACAAACGCACCATGCTGGTGTGGGATATCATGGTAGGGGAGGCTGTGGGGAGGAGGGATGAGGGCATGTGGGAACTCTCCATTTTCTGCTCAATTTTGCTGTGAGCCTAAAACTGCTCTAAAAACTGTAGTCTTTAAAAAAAAAAAGTGATGTGGGCTGGGTGTGATGTCTCACACCTGTAATCCCAGTGCTTTGAGAGGCTGAGGCAGTAGGATTGCTTGAGGCCAGGAGTTCAAGACCAGCCTGGGCAACATAGTGAGACCTTAACTCTACAAAAAATTAGAAAATTAGCCAGGTGTGGTGGTACACACCTGTAGTCTTAGCTACTCAGGAGGCTGAGGCAGGAGGATCACTTGAGCCAGGAGCTGGAGGTTGCAGTGAGCTGTGATTATAGTACCGCACTCCAGCCTGGACAATAGAGCAAGACCCTGTCTCAAAAAAAAAAATGGTGACGTGATGTCACTTCCAAGATTAGGTTGCAAAAGACTATAGCTTCCACTGTGAGCTGCCTCTCTTTCTCTTGTAGATTATTTGCTCTAGGACAGGGGTCCCCAACCCCCAGGCTGCGGACTGATATCAGTCCGAGGCCTGTCAGGAACCGGGCAGCACAGCAGGAGGCGAACGATGGGTGAGTGAGCATTACCACCTGAGCTCTGCCTCCTGTCAGATCAGCTGTGGCATTTGATTTTCATAGAGGTGCTAACCCTGTGATGGACTGCACATGTGAGGGATCTAGGTTGCACACTCCTTATGATAATCTAATGCCTAATGATCTGAAGTGGGACAGTTTCATCACTACCTCCCCACCCACCCTCCGAGCCCCCACGGGTCTGTGGAAAAATTGTCTTCCAAGAAACTGGTCCCTGGTGCAAAAAAAGTTTGGGTACCACTGCTCTAGGGGAAGCAAGCTGCCCTGTTTTGAGCTGCCCTATGGGGAGACCTACTTGGCATGGAATAGGTGTCCCAGGCCAGCAGCCAGCAGGTATCTGAGCCCTGTCAAAAGCCAGATGAGCAAACTTGGAAGCAGATCCTTCCTGTCGGGCTTGAGACCATTCTCACCCCAGCCAACGTGAGGATCCTACCCTTGTGGAAGACCATGAGCCAAGCCATACCCAGATTTCTGACCAACAGAAGCTGGGAGATAGTGAATGTTTATTGCTTTCAGCTGTTAGGTTCGGGTAGCTTGTTACACAGCAGTAGCTAAGTAATACACCAGTCCACCACTCCATAAGAACAGCTCTTTTTGAGGGCAGCAGTGATTTTGGTCTTTGCCTTAGTGAACCTTCATCTCAGTTGTGTGATCTCCCTCTCCTTGAGACACTCTTCATTTGGCTTCCAGGTCACACACCTTCTCTGTCTTTATCCAGCCTCCTGCCTGCCTCTTTTCTGCCTCTATGACTGGATCCTTTTCATTTTGCCCGCCTTTTACTGCAGAGCTCTCCAGGGCTCAGTCCTCAGATCTCTGCTCTCCTTGATCCACTCCTGTCTAGGTGATGGCTTCGTTTAGTCATACGGTGTGAAATGACATTTTTATTTGATGAATCTTACATTTCTGTCACAGGCCTAGACTATTTCCTGACTTGCAGACTCATCTCTCCAACTGCCCACTCAACATTTGCACTTAGGTTTCTAAAAGGCATCTCAGAATTAACTTACCCAAAACTGAATTCTTGATTTTTCACCCTCAAAAACTGATCTTGCCACCAGTAACCCCACTGAAGTAAATAGCTATTTCATTCTTCAGATGCCTGTGGCAGAAACCTGGGCAGAATCCCAGACTCCCCTCCTGCTCTTACACCTTACATCTGTCCATTGCAGCAATCCCAGCTCTACCTCTAAACCCCAACTCTGACCACTTCTCAACCACCCTAGTCCAAGTTTCCATGGTCACCCTTCCTGATGATTTTAACAGCTCTCTATGGTACTTTCCTTCCATCTTTGCACCTGCAGGTTATTCTCCACACAGAAGAGTGAACTCTTAAAACATAAGTGTGATCATGTTATTTCTCTGCCTAGAATTCTTGAGTGGCCTCTCATTTCTTTCAGTGTAAAGTCTAAGTCCTTTCAGCGGCTTACATGGCTGTAGATGATGTGGCCTTCATCTGCTGTCTGTCCTACTTCCTGACACTCTCCTTTTCACATTTGCTCCATCTACACTGGCCTCCTTGCTGTATTTTGAATGTAGCAAACATACCTGCCTCTGGGCCTTAGCACTTGCTGTTCCTCTGCCCAGAATGCTCTTCCCCCAGGTTTCATTTTGGCCTGCACTGTCTCTTCCTTGAGGTCTCCAGTCATAAGCCACCTATTATGGCTGAATTGTGTTCCCCCAAAATGCATAGGTTGAAGCCCTAACCCTCCATGTGACTGACTAGACGGTATTTAGAGATTCGGCCTTTTGGGAGGTTAGATGAAGTTTTGAGAGAGGGGCCCTAATCCAACAGGACTGGTGTCCTTATAAGAAGAGGAAGAGATACCAGAGGCCCTTCTCTCTCCCCGGCACACATGAACAGAGGAAAGACCCTGTGAGGCACTGCGAGAAGGCAGCTGCCCATACTCCAGGAAGAGAGTCCTCACCAGCAACCATCCCTGCTGGTACCTTGATCTTGGACTTGGAGCTTTCAGAACTGTGAGAGAGTGAGTTTCTGTTACGTAAGCCCCCAGTCTGTGGTCCTCTGTTATGACAGCCCAAGTCAACTAAGACACCACGTTAGAACTGCCTCGTATAAAGTGCCAGCTCCCCTCATCTCACCCAGCATGCCTGTCCTCCCTAATCTGTTTTTCTCTTCACAGTGCCCTAACTTCCTTTTCTTGTTTGCATGTTTGTTTTTTTCCCTCTTCCCTGAATAGAACATCAGTGCCATGAGGGCAGAGGCTTGTACTCACAGCACCTAGCACTGCGTCTGGTGCATCTTAAGCCCCCACTTAATGGTTAAGTGCCCACGACTGAACTGGAGAAAATTCCACTGTGCTACCATTGCTCCAAATTCTGCAGATAACTACAGGTGCCCAAGAGGAAGAAAGCACTGTCAAAAAGTGAGCACCAGCCACAGTGGCCACCTAATTTATATAGTCTCACTTCTATCATTCCTAGAACCAATTAAGGATTGCATTTGGCTACACATAATACAAATCTGACTACAGGGGCTTAACCAAATAGAGATCTCATTTTCCTCACACAACAGTTCAGAACTGGTTCAAAGAGACCCAGGATCTTTCTTTCTGTTCAGCCATCCTTAAAATATAGCTTTAGCCCTTCTAATTAACTCCTCGTGGTCACACATCCTGCATTCTCATCTGCATTCTCAAGAAGACCAAGAAGGGCGAAGGGCAAAGGGCAAAGGTGAATGTCAACTGAGGTAGCCCTTTTAAAAACTGTTTTTTCCTAGAAGCCCTATTTGGTGATTCCCTTTACATCTCATTGGCCAGAACTGTGTTACATGCCCTCCTCTAGCTGAAAATTATACTGAGAAACACATTAAAAAAAGAAAAAAACAACGCCGGGTACAGTGGCTCACAACTGTAATTTCGGCACTTTGGGAGGCTGAGGCGGGCGGATCACCTGAGGTCAGGAGTTCGAGACCAGCCTGGCCAACATGATGATGAAACCCCGTCTCTACCAAAAATACAAAAATTAGCTGGGCGTGGTGGTGCATACCTGTAATCCTTGCTACTTGGGAGGCTGAGGCAGGATAATTGCTTGAACCCGGGAGACGGATGTTGCAGTGAGCATTCCAGCCTGGGCAACAAGAGCGAAACTCAGTCTCAAAACAACAACAACAACAACAACAACAACAAAACGCTAGGCACATTACCACTCTAAATAAAAACAGAGTACTTTTGTAGAAAAGATGCCATTGAGTAATAACAATTGGCTAGGTGTCCAACAGTGTGGGCCTATCCCTGTTTTACAGGAAAAGGCCCCCACTTTTCAGTTCCTGGAAGAGTATAAGCCAGCACCACATTCCAAGTGTCTGCTATAATCTGGATGGAGTTCCAGGTAGTGAGAACAGCTTGTACAGAATTTTTGAGTGGACATGAGAAAGAGCTTCCCTGTGGCTGGATCTCGGAGTGGGCGTGTGGGAGAATAATTGCAGGTGAAGCTTTGTTTGGTTCCTTTTTTTTTTTACATAATTCCTCAAATCAACATTGCCAAGTTTAAATTTCAAGAGGGTAGGAATTGTGACTGCTTAATTTCTGCATATAAAGCCCAGGCTGCCTGAGCCACATGCAGGCAGTTACTAACAACTGACCCTCACAGAAATGGTAATAAATGACGTAAAGCCACTTGATTGCTTTGTCCTTTTTGATTAACGCATATTTATGACCCACGTGTGGGAGCCTGGAAATAGCTGCCAGGCCCATCCAGATCTGTGCTGGGTAATTGAATGCGGCAATGCCACAAATGGCTTCTCCTAAATCATGCTTTTTGCTTTAGAGAAATTATAATGAAAAATGAATAATCCTTTTATTCTTTCCAGAGAAGTACACAATGTGTATTCAGTTCCTAACCCGTGACATTCCTAAGCATCTGTGTGAACATGACTTCCTGCCTTCCAGAAAAGCAACAGGGCCTGTTTAGGTTCCTTTTGCTTCCATCCTGTGTCCTTTCTCCTCTCCTTGCCAAATGTAGTCTTCAAGTTGGGGCAGCAGCGTCACAAATGCTGGCTTGAGAACAGAGTTACTCTGTATTTTTCTGTTGCTGGTCTGCGCTTCCTATTGAGCCCATGTTCTGCTGGATAGGGCTTGAGGTGCCTTGCAGGTCTCACACTTTAGTCCAGTCAAGTAATTTATTCAGATTCAATAATTTAAACAGGCGTTTGAGGTAAATGTTCAGTCTATTTTTGTAACAGACTTAGTCTTTCGGGTTTCTGCCCCCCTTCCCTTTGCCTCTCCAGATGGCATCTGGTGCATGTGTGTGGCGGGGGGAGGGAGGTGCTTACGGCAGGGGAAGGGAAACAGGGTTACGGGGTTGATGCACATCCTCACTGGCCTCTGCTGGGGTCTGAACTGCCCTCAGGACAGTGACCGCTGAGATGCAACTGTTCCCAGTCTTAGGTCGTCTCTGGAGTTTGCTGCTGAAACCTGAGATGTGATCACACGCTGTTGGGTTGGGCAGGCCTTGGGAATCTGCCCTGGACAACTCCAGTCAATGTTGCCTGCTTTGGTCACTCTTTTTTTTTTTTTTTTTTAAGACGGAGTCTCACTCTGTTGCCTAGGCTGGAGTGCAGTGGAGCGATATCGGCTTACTGCAAGCTCCGCCTCCCGGGTTCACGCCATTCTCCTGCCTCAGCCTCCCGAGTAGCTGGGACTACAGGCGCCCGCCACCACGCCCGGCTAATTTTTTGTATTTTTTTTTTTAGTAGAGACGGGGTTTCACCGTGTTAGCCATGATGGTCTCGATCTCCTGACCTCGTGATCCACCCATCTTGGCCTCCCAAAGTGCTGGGATTACAGGCGTGAGCCACCGCGCCCAGCACACTCTATTTTTAAAAAAGCTCCCTCTGGCCAGTGCGGTGGCTCAGGCCTGTAATCCCAGCACTTTGGGAGGCCGAGGTGGGCAGATTACTTGAGGTCGGGAGTTCAAAACTAGCCTGGCCAACTTGGTGAAACCCAGTCTCTACTAAAGATACAAAAATTAGCCAGGCCTGGTAGCAGGCACCTGTAATCCCAGCTACTGGCAAGGCACAAGAATCGCTTGTACCCAGGAGGTGGAGGTTGCAGTGAGCCGAGACTCTGCCTCAAAAACAAACAAAAACTCCCTCCATTTTTATTTCTTTTCTTTTTTTTCTTTCTTTCTCTGTCTCTCTCTCTCTTTCTTTCCTTCTTTTTCCTTCCTTCCTCCCTCCCTTCCTTCCCTTCCCCCTTCTTCTTCCTTCCTTCCTTCCTCCCTCCCTCCGCCCCCCCCCACTCTTTCTTTTAGATGGAGTCACCCAGGCTGGAGTGCAGCGGAGTGATCTTGGCTCACTGCAACCTCTGCCTCCTGGGTTCAAGCGATTCTTTTGCCTCAGCCTCCCAAGTAGCTGGGACTACAGGTGCGTGCTACCACGCCCGGCTAATTTTTGTATTTTTAGTAGAGATGGTGTTTCACCATGTTGGCCAGGCTGGTCTTGAACTCCTGTCCTCAAGCGATCTGCCCACCTCAGCCTCCCAAAGTGCTGGGATTACAGGCATAAGCCACCTCACTGGCCCCCTCCATTACTTTCTATCTCTTTACCCAGCTTTCTTTATTGCCATTATCTCTCTCCTTCTATTTGTCTCTCAATTAGCTTCTGCTAATAAAACTTAAGTGCCTTTGAAGATGATCATTTCTGTGTAGAGGTCTTCTATCCTCTAGAACGGTGGGGGAGTTATTTCCTTCTCTCTCTCCCCCTGTCTTTCTCCCCCACCCCGCATCTACACCTATACGTATCTATATCTATATGTATCTATATTAGTCAAATACATGAACTCTAAAATTTAACTTCCTGGATTCAAATCCCCATTCTGTTACTTTTTAGCTCTGTATACTTGAACAAGTTGCTTAGCTTGCCTATGCCTTAATGTCCTTATTTGTAAAATAAGGATAATAGCAGTACCTGCTGTATAGGTTGTGATACAGATAAAATGAGGTAATGTGTAGAAAGAGTTTAGGAAAGGGGCTGGCTCATGGGAAGCACCATGTAAGTATTTGCTGCTGGTATTATGGTTGACTGCTTATTGTTACTATTATCCGCCATTAGAATACAAAGTCCACAGAAGCAGAAACTTTATATTTTTTGTTGTTATATTTTCTAGTCTTTAAGCAATGCCTAAAACATAGCAGGCACTTAATAACTACTGTATTGGTTGGGTGAATAAATAAATGAGTGTATTGAGAAACAACAACAAAAAAAAGAAAAACACAGTCTGTTTCAAAAAAGATGACAACCCTTTCACACTCCCTCTAGTAAAAGTTTATGTTTCTCTCAAGGTTCTTCACTACTACTTAGGGCTCTCCTATCCCTAAACTAGTGATAACTAGGTCTTAGGCTTTAACGGATTTTTTTCTACCCCGAAACTACACCACTGCAGGACTACCAAGCCTGTTGGGTGACCTGGTCCTGGGGAAAGTCTCACCTCCTAACTCTCAGAAGTTCCTTCCTTTTCCTTCTGTTACCTCTCAAGAATTCCTTCTCCTGCTCTGAGAACCCAGCATGTGGACGGTTTTTTTTTTTTTTTTTTTGAGATGGAATTTCGCTCTTGTTGCCCAGGCTGGAGTGCAATGGCACAATCTTGGTTCACCGCAACATCCACCTCCCGGGTTCTAGCGATTCTCCTGCCTCAGCCTCCCAAGTAGCTGGGATTACAGGCATGCACTACCACACCCAGCTGATTTTGTATTTTTAGTAGAGATGAGGTTTCTCCATGTTGGTCAGGCTGGTCTCGAACTCCCGACCTCAGGTGATCCACCTGCCTTGGCCTCCCAAAATGCTGGGATTACAGTTGTGAGCTACCATGCACGGCCCGAGGGGTACATCTTCTATTGCTGGAGGGAAGGACTTAAAGAAGTCTTGCTGTGCGTGTGCGTGTGCATGTGTGTGTGTGTGTGCAGTGAGGGAAGGCAGATGATAATGAGCAGCTCTCACTGCTTAAAAGCAGCCAGTTTCCCACATTCTGTATGGTTTGAGAGAGAGCTGTCCTGTGCTAGCTCTCCCCACCGCACTGTGGTGCTCATCACTGTCCCCTCCTGCCACGCTAGCGGCTGCTACTAGCTGGAGGCTTTCATTCTAATTTATCTCCCCAAATATGTCCCAGGTCATCCCACTAGTGGCAGGAGTCACTGTTCATGGAAATGAGCTTCCCCCTTTGATAAGAGGCTCTGAATTCAAAGCAATCGCTTTGAGTTTGAATTTTGGTATGGCCTCTCCTCCATCTTTCTTCTACTGACTTTCCTCTCTCTGCCTCAGCACAGCACCCCCCTTGCAGGATTAGATTCAAGACCTGGCCAGGTGGGGTGGCTCACGACTGTAATCCCAGCACTTTGGAAGGCTGAGGCGGGTGCATCACTTGAGGTCAGGAGTTCCAGACCAGCCTGGCCAACATGGTGAAAACCTGTCTCTACTAAAAATACAAAATTAGTTAGGTGTGGTGGCACACACCTGTAATCCCAGTTACTTGGGAGGCTGAGGCAGGAGAATTGCTTGAACCCAGGAGGTGGAGGTTGCAGTGAGCCGAGATTGTGCCACTGTATTCCCACCTGGGCGACAGAGCCGGACTCTGTCTCAAAAAAAAAAAAAGCAAAAAACAAAACAAAACAAAAAACTTGAATTCAAGATTTGGCTACTTAGTTTGAATATAGAGGGTTATAAACAGCCCCCAGGGCAAAGAAGTGAGTTGGGCATGTAGCAGGAGAGAGATTGACTATTGTTTAACCCCACCCAAGTAAAGTGTTAGGGCTCCATCCCTTTGGGCATTAAGGCCCTTAGTGTTCAGGGATGCTGGGGTACCCAAAGATGAGTTCATATATGACAATTTGAAAGGGCTCAGCAGTCTTGGGGCGTGGCTGCGTTTCCTTTTGCTGGACAATTCACAGGCACCATGCAAGCCCCCATTGACAGAAAACCCTTCCCCCATAGCAAAGAAATGATTAAATCAATCTTCCACACAAGTACTCCCAGTGGCGTACACTGCTCTGCGAATGTTGACTTGGTGTTTAGGTCTATCTGGCCAGAGAGGAAAGTCCCTCTTCTCCTTGCCAGACCTTTTATTATTCATTACCTGGTTCTATTTTTTTTTTTTTTTTTTTTTTTGAGGCAGAGTCTCTCTCTGTTGTCCAGGCTGGAGTGCAGTGGCATGATCTTGGCTCACTGCAATCTCCACCTCTCGGATTCAAGTGATTCTCCTGCTTCAGCCTCCCAAGTAGCTGGGATTACAGGTGCCTGCCACTATGCCTGGCTAGTATACTTGTTTCTTTTTATAAGGTGACGAGAGAGAAATCCTCTCTGGGAGAAAGATATATACATATTTCTGCAATTATAAATTTTAATTTTTTTAGAAACGGGGTCTCACTGTTTTGCAGGCTGGAGTGTCGTGGTACAATTGATAGCTTACTACATCCTCAAAGTCCTAGGCTTAAGTGATCCTCCCATCTCAGCCTCCTGAATAGCTGGGGCTACAGGTGTGCACCACTGTGCCTGGAGACAATTTTTAAAATATATTTTTCTCTTCTGAGGAATTATGCATGCTTGCTACTATGTGATATTTCTATTAAAAATGGAATGGTGGTTATTTAATAAGATGTTAACTACAGTGGCTTCTAAGCACTCTCCTTGGGATGTTGCTTTTGTTTTAAAAGTCTGAATGGTGGAGAATCCCTGATCCAATCTGACCTAGTTTTAGCAGGGGCTTCTGTGGGGAAGCTCTGCGTATGTGACCTGGCCACTGCGTCCCAAAGGACAAGGTGACTCGAATTTCTCTTTTAAAATGAAAGTTCCTGTCTGTGATAATACCCAATTTCAACTTTTCTTTCTTCATTTGAGGCCCTGAGAGAGGAACTTCTACCTTCCAGTAGAATTGTTACCCTGTAGCAAGCATGCAAAATTCCTTAGAATAGAGAGAAATGTATAAGTGACATTGCAAAACATTTTATATTTTTGTTAATGCTTATATTTTGTTATGTTTTGTTAGAGATAGGAACTCAGGTGGCAACGTACCCCTTGATGTGTATTGTAGGTGTTGGAAAGGTCAATAAAACCAGGAAAATAAAACTGAGGGCAATGGGGAAAAGAGGTCTTATTTTACACAGGGTGGTTGGGGAGGCCCCTCTGAGAGGCTGATATTTATGAAGAGACCTGAAGGAGATGAGGGGCTGAGCCATGGGAAGAACATTCCAGGCAGAGGGAATGAAAATGCAAAAGCCCCGGCTGGGCATGGTGGCTCATGCCTGTAATCCCAGCACTTTGGGAGGCCAAGGCTGGTGGATCACCTGAGGTCAGGAATTCAACACCCGCCTGGCCAACATGGTGAAACTGCCTGTCTACTAAAAATAAAAAATTAGCCGGGTGTGGTGGCATGCGCCTATAGTCCCAGCTACTTGGGAGACTGAGGCAGGAGAATCGCTTGAACCTGGGAGGCGGAGGTTGCAGTGAGCCAAGATCATGCCACTGCGCTCCAGCCTGGGTGACAGAGTGAGACTCTGTCTCAAAAAAAAAAAAAAAGAAAGAAAGAAAGAAAATGCAAAAACCCCGAAGTGGGAGCCTGGGTGGCGTGTTTTGGGGTCATAAGGAAGGTGGGAACGTGACTTCTTGGCATGAACCCCACAGGCTGATGTTTCTCAGCAGGCCCTTTGATGTGCATGGCCTGCATTCCTGGCACCATCTCTGACCTCCTTCTGCCCCTCCCTCACCCTTCCCTAGGTCTCCTAGGAGCAGGGGATGCGGTCACCTCTTTCTCTTCTTTCGTATCCCAGGCTCCAGTCCTTTGGTGTTAGCTCTGTGCCCTGCTCCCGGCTTCCTCCCGGGGCCTCATATTTTAATTCATAAACCACTTATGAAAAATTTTTTAAAAGCTGAAATGGACTGTTTCCACTTCTTTTCGTTTCAGTGATAATAATTCTGCTTCTGTTGGAAGCAAAGCAGATGTCTCCACCTGACTGTAGTCACATACAAGGCAGCTGGGTAGGGGAAGAAATAAAGAAAAGAGCTTACTGCGTTGGTTTTTCACCCTCCACCTACTTAGTCCCTGGAGATCTGGTTTTATATCTTAAATCCCTCAAAATTATCTTACAGTATTGTGACTTGTGACTTCCTAATTTCCAAAAGCAGTGGCTTTGTTCTCAGTACTCCTCTTAAATAATTTATCTGCAGAACCTGGCACTGTGGCCACATAGTGCTTCCAGGAACTAACTACTGTTACCGGTGGAGGGTTCCCAGGTTCTTGGTGTTTTGAACAAAGAATTGGACAAAATGCACAAACAAAGCAAGGAAAGAACGAAGCAACAAAAGCAGAGACTTATTGAAAAACTGAAGTACACTCCACAGGATTGGAATGGGACTGAGCATAGGGGCTCAAGAGCCCCTTTACAGAATTTTCTGGGTTTAAATACCCTCTAGAGGTTTCCCATTGGTTACTTAGTGTATACCCTATGTAAATGAAGTAGTAGCCTGCAATCAGAGCAACCAGAGACTGAAGTGAAGTTACAAAGGTTACACCCTATGCAAGCATCTGATTGTGGAAAGCAACCAATAAGAGGCTGAAGTGAAATTACAAAGTTACTTCTCTTTGAGATGGAGTTTCTCTCTTGTTGCCCTGGCTGGAGTACAATGGCACAATCTCAGCTCACCACAACCTCTGCCTCCTGGGTTCAAGCGATTCTCCTGCCTCAGCCTCCCAAGTAGCTGGGATTACAGGCATGCACCACCACATCCAGCTAATTTTTTTTTTTTTTTTTTGAGATGGAGTCTCGCTCTGTCTCCCAGGCTGGAGTGCAGTGGCACCATCTCGGCTCACTGCAAGCTCTGCCTCCCGGGTTCATGACATTCTCCTGCCTCAGCCTCCCAAGTAGCTGGGACTACAGGCGCCCGCCACCATGCCTGGCTAATTTTTTTGTATTTTTAGTAGAGATGGGGTTTCACTGTGGTCTCAATCTCCTGACCTTGTGATCCACCCGCCTCGGCCTTCCAAAGTGCTGGGATTACAGGCGTGAGCCACTGCACCCAGCTGTATTTTTAATAGAGACGGGTTTCTTCATGTTGGTCAGGCTGGTCTTGAACTCCTGACCTCAGGTGATCTGCCCACCCTTAGTGCCCAGCCTTTTTTTTTTTTTTTTTTGAGATGAAATCTCAGTTTGTCACCCAGGCTGGAGTGCAGTGGCATGATCTCTGCTCACTGCAGCCTCTGCCTCCTGGGTTCAAGTGATTCTCCTGCCCCAGCCTCCCGAGTAGCTGGGATTACAGGCATGCATTACCATGCCCAGGTCATTTTCGTATTTTTAGTAGAGACAGGGTTTCATCATGTTAGTTAGCCTGGTCTTGAACTCCTGACCGCAGGTAATCTGCCCGCCTCAGCTCCCAAAGTGTTGGGATTACAGGCCTAAAATTGCTTCTTGATGTGTCCAGCAAAACGATTTTCCTACTAAATGTACTACCACAAAGGGGTCAACTTGTTGGATGGGTTCATTATTATTACTATTGTTATTATCCTTTTGAGGCAGAATGGCTACCAAATGTAAGTATTTTATTTACCATTATTACTGTGTGGCATACCTTCTGATAGTCATTAGTGACTGGATTAGAAAACAGAAGGACCCAGAAAGCCATATTATTTGTAAAACAAAAATAATATGGACTAGGGTGCAGCTCTTTTTGATGCTCCTTAAACTGAGACAGAATCTGTCATGAGATAAATCCTATGACTTCTATGATTGCACACAGGATTATGATACAGCCTCTAGGTGAAAATCATACTTGCCAAATTTTTTATTTCCACAGTGGATTCAACTCAAATAAACAGCGGTTACAGGTATCATCTCATTGAACACTCAACCTAATTGGGAAGTAACCAGGTGGTTAATCCCAGTGTCACAGGTGAGGGAACCAAGTCTCGAAGGCTAAGTGATATGCTCAATGTCAAACAAGTAGCAAGCAGCTGGACTAGGAGGAGAACTGGCTGCCCCTGATTCCCTGGCCACTGCTCTCTTGTTAGAATTTTTATTGTGGTTACATAATTGGGTCCACAGACAACTCTTAACTATGGAGTCAGAGATGGGACATACAGTGATGGACACTGTCATCAATTTTCAGTGCTAAGAAAATCTGAAATAGTTTGCCTTCTTAGAGGATAAATTTTAAAAATTATTTATTAAAGGTGCGACAGTACTGTGCATCTATAAAACAAAAGGAAGCTATGTGTTGATATGGAATAATCACCAAGAAATATTTATAATACTTTTTATTTTGACATATACTTCAAGACTCACAGGAAGTTCCTAAAATAGTACAGAGAGTTCTTGTGTGTCCTTCACTCTGTTTCCCCAATTGATAACATTATACATAATCATGATACATTGTCAAAGCCAGGAAATTAACATGGTGCAATACTATTAATTCAAATAAAGACTTTATTTGCGTTTCTGAAAATATTTTTAAATAAAAAGGACAGGTGTTACATTGAGTGTATAGTTTGCATCCGATTTGTTTATTTTAAAAGAGAGGGGAAGGATGTGTGTGTATTTATTTCCATATGCCTAGAATATCTCTGGAGGGATATATAAGAAACTGGACACCGCCTTCAGGGAGAACAGCGCAGCAAGTTGCAGAAGAGGTAGAGAGAATTTCGCCTGTATATTCTTTCGTACCAATGCATCTATTTAAAAAAGAGTGAATGTTGAATTTTCATAGCATAATTTAAAAAAGTGAATGAGGACCTTTTTTATGTATTCATGCAAAATAATCTGTAAGTTATATTTTGGAGTGAAAAATGCAAGGTAAATAAGTGTCTACGCATCTCATTTACAAAGGAGGAGGGAAAAATTTATGTGCGTCTTTATTTCCATGGGCATAGTTATCTCTGGAAGAATATATAAGAAGCTGCTAACATTGGTTTGCTTCCAGGGAGAAAAATAGGCAGCAGGGGACCAAAGTGGGAGGGAGACCTTTCATTATTTATTGTACTTTTTCAATTTAGACTATGTGAACTTATTTCCTTTTCAGCCAAATAAAGAAAACTGAAAAAAATCAAATCCAAAACTGCTTTCACTTTGTGATTTTTTTCCCTTTAAAATATTCAGCAGCTTTCCAGCTACTCTCTGGATCAGTTCCAAATTTCTTAGCTTGACATTTTGGTTCTTTTTATAATTCGATCTCATTATTTCCTGACTGGAGCTTTCTGTTCCACTGAAAGTGTTTGACTCTCTGTCTTTTTTCTTATAATGGTGCACTTTGTGACATTTCTTCTTTTCCTCTTCTCCAGCCATCAGAAATCATCCCTGGCTCACCTCTGTGAAGTTTTCCCTGAACTCTTCAGCCTTTTGTGACTTGCCTCTCTCCTAAATTCCTGTAATATGTATTGTCTGCCCGACACTGGGCCCTAATCCTATGCTTTCTAGACTTATCAGGGGAATGTGCACTCTGTCCCCAAAGAAGATTACCATATCCTCACTGGCAGTGGCTGGGTATGACAGTTTTCTGAAATTCCCTTTTCCTCACAGAGCCTTACACTTGGTTGATGTCCCAGTGATGCTTTTTGATGAATCTCTTCTTTGTAGGGATTTTATTTCATACATATGCTTGCCTGGTGTGCTTAAGAGTTCCAGGCTGTATCCTGGCAATAAGAAATTGTTTGTCTGCTCAAAAACACCCTAGCAGAAAAAAGAGGACAAAATTAAGAGTTAAAACTCAATAAAGCACATGGTGTTTTGAATATTGATATATTTTAAAACATAACATTTCAGAAAAACAAGATGCATGACAAAAATTTCCCTCTTTTTTATTTGGCTCCTCTATTTGGCTGCACTTTGGAGACTAGGCCCTGTTTTCCTGGTAACCATGGCAAATTAATTAGCTTTTCTGATATGTTATCAACTGGTTCTCAAGGTCCTCATATGAAGTAAACGGCAGAATTGAATTTAAATCTTTGCAAGTCTTATCTTAGATCCATGTGACTTCTGAGTTTGTGTTCTTTTCTTCAAGGCAAAAAATATTTCTTGGGTTTCCTCCATTACATAGCACTGTGTTAATATCTAATGGAGACAAAATATAAAACACAGTCTTTGAGGACTATATGCCGTTATTCTTATATTACACATTCCATTTTCTTTCCTTGCCCCATTATGACTGTATATAGTACATACATGTTATGGTGTATGTAGTAGGTGCAGTCAGTTCCCAGGTAGCCTTAAGATGAAAGAAAAATCTTTTGAAAAAGGCTGATCTTAGAAATTGCAATAGTAAAAAGCAGGAAGCAAACAACAAATGGTAATAGTCACAGCTTACATTTGATTAGGTCTTTACTTAGCTAGATATATTTCAGGCATATTATCTCTTTGTGTATAATAAATGATGGAGGTGGGTGCTATTATTTCCCCATTTTGCAGATGAGAAAAGGGAGAGGTTAAGCAATTTGACCGTGATCACACGGCTAAGTTATAGAGCTGGGAGTCAAATGCAAATCTTTTGGACCCTGGGTCCCTGTGCTGAATCTTGACTTTATGCGATTGTTTTTCCAAAGATTAGTCATATGGGCCAGTAACATTAATATACTTGTCTTCATCTCTAACTAGATGGTAAAATATTTAAGTGAGGACTGTGACTCATTTTCTTGTTTCTCCACGCATAATAATCCATAGCACAGAAAGCTGAACATCCTTAGTACTTACTTATCCAAAATGAATAAATTCATAAAGACAATTATGGCTTATAAACATGGTGTTAATAAGACTATGATATTCATATCCCAAATTCAACAAGCCGGCCGGGTGTGGTGGCTCACTCCTATAATCCCAGCACTTTGGGAGGCTGAGGTGGGGGGATTGCTTAAGGTCAGGAGTTTGAGACTAGCCTGGGTAACACAGTGAGACCCTGTCTCTACAAAAACATTTAAAAAAAATTAGCCAGATGTGGTGGTGCATGCCCATTGTCATAGCTGCTCAAGAGGCTGAGGAAGGAGGATCTGTTGAGCCCAGGAGTTGGAGGTTTCAATGAGTATGATCATGCCAATGAACTTCAGCCTGGGTGACAGAATGAGATCTTGTCACACACACACACACAAATCAACAAGCCAACTATGTGCCTGGCAGCATGATGTGGTGCAAACAGCATGTGTTTTGGAGGACTGGAGATGATGGTGAAGTGCCTGGCACAGGGAGGTGCCCAATACATGGTATGTTTATTAATGCATTTATATTTTCTGATTTAATTCTTCTCATTCACTATTAGGTAGTGTATTAGTCAGCTTGGGCTGCCATAACAGAATACCACAGACTGGGCGGCTGAAACAGCAGAAATTTATTTTCTCACTGTTCTGGAGGCGTGAAGTCCAAGTTCAAGGTGCCAGCAGAGCTGGTTTCTGGTGAGGACTCTCTTCCTGGCTTGTAGACAGCTGCCTTCTCATGGTGTCCTCATGTGGCCTTTTCTCTGTGCACGTGTGGAGAGAGAAAGATTTTCCCATTGGATTAGGGCCCTATTCTCATGACCTCATTTAACTGAAATTACCTACTTAAAGCCCTTAGCTCCAAATACTGTCACATTGGGGTGTTAGAGCTTCGATATATAAATTTTGGAGGGATACAATTCAGTCTACAACAGGTAGTTACTCTTCCCATTTTGCAGATGTGGAAATAGATATTCAAAGAAGTGGTTTCTTTTCTTCTGTGAAGCCTGTCTGCAGTCAGAAATATCCACCAGCCATATTTCCCCAGGTTTCTTTTTTCCTTACCACCTAAAGAGTTCAACTATTTTATCCTCTCTGGAAGTTTTTTTTTTTTTTTTTTTTTTTGTGACAGAGTCTCGCTCTATCGCCCAGACTGGAGTGCAATGGTGCAATCTTGGCTCACTGCAACCTCCACCTTCTGGGTTCAAGCAATTCTCCCTGCCTCAGCCTCCTGAGTAGCTGGGATTACAGGCACCTGCCACCACACCTGGCTAATTTTTGTATTATTATTATTATTTTTTTAGTAGAGACGGGGTTTTGCTGTGTTGGCCAGGTTGGTCTCGAACTCCTGACCTCAGGTGATCCAGCTGCCTTGGCCTCCCAAAGTACTGGAATTACAGGTGTGAGCCTCCACACCCAGCCATATTTTAAAAAATAATACAACAGAGCTGGTAGCATCTTTTCCTTGGATGGTGCTAGTGAAATCCTGACAGTTGATTCCCCACCTGGGTTTCTCACCTTGATGCCTTTACCTCTCTTCTGTTATTTTGTAATTAGCAGAGACCATGGGGTTATAATGTACTTAATTATACATTCAGTACTTGATGTACTAGCAGAGAAAAATTCTACTTTTCTCTACATCAAAAAAAAAAAAAACAGGAATTGGCTGGGCATGGTGGCTCACACCTGTAATCTCAGCACTTTGGGAGGCTGACGTGGGCAGATCGCCTGTGGTCAGGAGTTCAAGACCAGCCTAGCCAACATGGTGAAACCCCATCTCTACTGAAAATAGAAAAATTAGCCAGGCATGGTGGTGCGTGCCTTAATCCCAGATACTTGGGAGGCTGAGGCAGGAGAATTGCTTGAACCTGGGAGGTTGAGGTTGCAGTGAGCCAAGATCGCACCACTGAACTCCAGCCTGAGTGACAGAGTGAGACTCTGTCCCCCTACCCCCGCCAAAAAAAAATACAAAAACAACAAAAAAAACCTCCCAGGAATCATGTCACAGCCAGACTTACCAACTTTGGACCATAGCTGGGGAATGAAAGGTTGCTCAGCACATAGCAAACTCTAGGGTGGGATTATCTTGCTGCCCAGAAAGCACATTGTTCTCCATTCTTGTGCTTTGATATCACTGTAACTCGGTATTCTCTGCCCACTGGTGGATTCTATTGCTTCATGTCTTCTAGTCTCTCTGTCTAACTAGCTTCAGTCAAATGTATTTCTTTCTATCTTGAGTACAAATCTCACTTACAGTGGATTTGATTGGTTCAGGTAGTCAGCACCCACCCCTTAAGTCCCCAACCAGCTTTTGGTCTAATCATATGTGCCACTATAGTACCATGAAAACAGGTCTCTTATCTATCATAGCTAAAGGAAAATATTCTTTGAGAACATATAAAGGTTTGTCTTCTATTTCTATGTTTTTTTCTCACCTATAGGGCAAAATATTGTTATGGTTAACATTGAGGTTCTGCAGTAAGACCGCCAGAGTTTCCATTCTGTCTTTACCCCTTACTAGCTGACCTTGGACAAAACAAATTTACTTCACCTTCCCATGCCTCAGTTCCTCATCTATAAAATGAGAATGATAATACAGTCCCTGCCTCACAGGGTTGCGAAGATTCCATAAGTTAATGCGTGTGAGGCCTTAGCACAGTGCATCATATACTACTAGTAAACACCCAGGAAGTATTAGTTAACATTATAAGTGGTTGCTTGAGTGTTCTTGCCCACCAGAATGGAGAATGCCAGCTTTTATTCTCAGGATATCTCTAAGGGTAAAGTTACAAATAAGCGTTTTAGATACCCATTTTATGGAAGATTAAGTAGCATGGTAAACTAAGGCTGTTTCTGATGAAATTCATTCACCAGTTCCACAAGTGTTATATACACAGTCAATGGGGATATGAAATGAATGAGACAGAGTCTTTATCTGTAGTTTCCTTGGGGGAGATAGTCAAGTATCTAAGTTAGCTTGAGATGGTAGCGAGAATAAGATAGAGTAGGAGTCACCATGGAGGAAGTGCTCAATTTGCTCTAGGCTGGTGCAGGGGTAGGGGCAGGTCAGAGATGACATCTTGGAGGAGATACTTGAGTGAATCGTAAAAAGCAAGGGGTAAGGGAAGGCATTTCTGGCAGAGGTAACAGCAGAGATGAGACAGCATGGTGCCTTCAGGGACCATGTAGGTTGTAAATGGATTTTAATCTTTTGTCGTAAAGACAATAAAGAGCCCCTGGAAGGTTTTATTTGGTTTAAAGATCTATTTACCTTTATTTTTTTTTTCTCTGATGACAAATCATATATGCTCATTATAAAAAGCAATGAACACATTACAAATATATATATTTATCTAGATACATATGTGTGTGGGTATGTGTGTGTATATATATAAGTGTATATATATAAAGTATATATACCTATATAAAGTAAAGATTTCCAGTAATTCCCTTCTTTATCTCCTGAGATAATTACTCCTACTGACAGTTTAGAGTACATTTTTTCTAGATTTCTTTCTATGCACATACTAACCACAAGTATATCATAATTTCATTATTATTATTTCTAATATAGGAATTGCTTATACGTATTTTTTGTTTTTTGAGACAGTCTTGCTCTGTTGCCCAGGCTGGAGTGCAGTGGTGCGATCTCGGCTCACTGCAGCCTCTGCCTCATGGGTTCCAGCGATTCTCCTGCCTCAGCCTCCCGAGTAGCTGGGATTACAGGCGCATGCCACCACACCCAGCTAATTTTTGTATTTTTAGTAGAGACGGGGTTTTGCCATGTTGGACAGGCTGGTCTCGAACTCCTGACCTCAGGTTATCCACTCAACTCGGCCTTCCAAAATGCTGGGATTACAGGCATGAGCCACTGCACCTGGCCATGCATGTTTTTTAAAAATATCTTTTAATGATTTAGTACTGGAGGTTTTCTTTTTCTTTCTTTTTTTTCTTTTCTTTTTTTTTTTTTGTGATGGAGTCTTGCTCTGTTGTCCAGGCTGGAGTGCAATGGCGTGATCTCGGCTCACTGCAACGCAATTCTCATGCCTCAGCCTCCCGAGTAGCCTGCGATTACAGGCATGCACCACCACACTTGGCTAATTTTTGTATTTTTAGTAGAGATGGGGTTTCGCCATGTTGGCCAGGCCAGTGTCGAACTCCTGACCTCAGGTGATCCACCCACCTCAGCCTTCCAAAGTGCTGAGATTACAGGCATGAGACACTGCGCTAGGCCATGATTTAGTACTGAAGGTTTTCTTTTCTTTTAATTCCTTCCTTCCTTCCTTCCTTCCTTCCTTCCTTCCTTCCTTCCTTCCTTCCTTCCTCCCTTCCTTCCCTCCTCCCTTCCTTCTTTTCTCTTTCCCTTTCTTTCTTTTTCTTTTTCCGGGATATGAAGTTTAGAGGGAAAATTGAAGACTGGAGGGTCAAGGCTGAAGGAAAGGAGACCATCTTGATGTAGGGCACACAAGCCCCAAGCCCAAGAGGGTTTTTGGCTTCACACAGTAAAGAAGCCAAGGGTGAGCTGGTGGTTTTAGACAGCAACTTTTACTGAAGCAGCAGTGTACAGGAGCAGCAGAGGTATTGCTCCTTCCACAGCAGGGCTAATCCACAGGCAGTGTGCCCAGAGTAGCAGCTCAGGGGCAGTTTCACAGTCATATTTATACCCAGTTTTAATTATATGCAAATTAAGGGGTGGATATTCAGAATTTTCTAGAAAAGAAGGTGGTACTTCTGGGTCACTGCCGCAGAAAGGGGAGGTAACTTCCAGGTGTTGCTATAGCAATGGTAAACTGACATGGTACTTGCGGGCATGTCTTATGGAGAGGTGCTTTTGCCTCTTCCCTGTTTCAAGTTAGTCTTCAATCTGGTCTGGAGTTCAAGCCCCACCTCTGGAGTCAAGTCCTGCCTCTTACCTCAATCTTGTCTCAACCAGATAAAGTTGAGCTTCTGGACCTGTAAACGCTCATCAACACCAACTATGCTCTCTGTGAAGTTTTTCCTGAGTATTTCAGCTCATAAGGCTAGCTCTCCCCTCTTAACACATTTAATTTTTTTTTTTGTTGATTCCACTCATTTAGCACTTTCTGGGTACTGTCTTTTATCATTGACTATGATGTTACTTACTATGTATCTAATACTCTAAAATTTGCAAAGATCTTTTATGTATTAACTTTTTTATTTCTCACAATAATATTCTGAGAAGTACACTTATTTTCAGAAGATAAACAGATTTAGGGAGGTAGCCCTTGGTAACTCACTGGAGGTGTTTGAACAGGGGAGTGACATGAGCAGAGCAATGATTTAGAAGCCTGATCTTAACTACAGTGTATAGAGTATATAGCAAAGGTGGAGACTAGAGGCTGGTAGACGAGATAGCTTCCAGCTATTATAGTTTAGGCTATAAGGAGCTGAACTAGGAGGGCACATCAAGAATAGAAGAGAGGTTCTCAACTTTTTTCCTTCAACAAGAAATGTATCCAAGGAATATAACATACTTTTGGCCATTATAATGTTGTCTCCATTTCCAACTGTATGTGTGGGAATTACTGTAGAGGTGAATCTCTACTGTGAGGTAGGAGGCAAGACTGAGCTCCAGAGGCAGGGCTTGGAAACTGGACAAAATTGAGGACTAGCTAAAACAGGGACAGGGTGGAAGCAGTTTTCCATAAGTCACACCTCCCATGTGCCATGTGTGCCATGTGCCATGTCAGTTTACTATTGCCATGGTAACACCGGGGAGCTACCACCCCTTTCCATGGCAGTGACATGACAACCCAAAAGTTACTACCCCTTCCCTAGAAATTACTGCATAAACTCTGCCTTAATCTACATGTAATTAAAAGTAGGTATAAATACGACTGAAAAACTGCCCTGAGTTGTTATATCTGCAGGAGCAGTCATGGAGCTGTAACACCTCTTTAATAAAGCTGTTTTCTTTTACCACCAGCTTGGCCTTGAATTCTTCCCTGGGTAAAGCCAAGAACCCACAGGCTAAGACCCACTTTAGGGCTCACCTGTCCCGGATCAAATCTACATAATTTAGACTTTGTGGAGGTCAAGGAGTAAGATTAACCCAGTATGTTACACAAGCTCAAAACTTGACAGTCATCCCTGACTACTTCTTTCAATGTTGCCCTACATATTCATTTGGCCGACAAGTCCTGCTGATTTCACCTTCTTAATGGTTTTCAAATTTACTCCTCTCTCTAGTTTAACTGCATGGGGTTCTTCAAAAGTTCCCTGACTCCTCTAGGCAGTGTTAGTTGTCTTTCTTCTGCCTTTCTGTCAAATTTTGAGCATAACTTTATTGTGGGACTTAGTATATATATTCACATTACATTGGAATCATCTGTTTACTCATGTTTCTCCATTCAACCATGATATTCTTAAGGGCAGTTTAAAAAAAAATCTTATATCTCTAGTGCCTAGCATATAATAAGGCTCAATGAAAGTTTGAGGAAGGCAAATGACTTTGGTATTTTTAGCCCATCTGGCAGGATAAGTGCCACATTCACTGCATTCTTACTATGTATGAGGTATTTGAATAAAAGGATGAGAAACAGTTTCTGCATTGAATACATGGACACTAAGAAGGGAGCAATATACATGGGGACCTACCTGAGGGTGGGAAGAGGGTGAGGATCTAAAAACTACCTATCAGGTACTATGCTTATTGCCTGGGTGAGAAAATAATCTATGCACCAAACCCCCGCAACATGCAATTTACCCATATACCAAACCTGCACATGCACTCCCTGAAACTAAAGTAAAAGTTGGAAAGAAAAAAAAAAAAAAAAGAAATAGCTTCTGTTTTGGAGGAGCTCGGATAACAGCAAGGGACAATATAATGACTAAGAGCAACCAACTGTGTGATCTTTTATCAATTATTTAATATCTCTGAATCTCAGTTTCCTTATCTGTGAAATGAAGCCATATATATCCTTACAAGAATTAGTAAAATAAGCTATAATGCAGTGCAATCTTACAAATTCCTGTAAGGATTAAAAGAACAATTATTCAGCCGGGCGCGGTGGCTAACGCCTGTAATCCCAGCACTTTGAGAGGCCGAGGCGGGCAGATCACGAGGTCAGGAGATCAAGACCATCCTGGCTAACACGGTGAAACCCTCATCTCTACTTTAAAAAAAAAAAAAAGTACAAAAAATTAGCTGGGCGTGGTGGCAGGCGCCTGTAGTCCCAGCTACTTGGGAGGCTGAGGCAGGAGAATAGCGTGAACTCGGGAGGCGGAGCTTGCAGTGAACCGAGATCGTGCCACTGCACTCCAGCCTGGGCGACATTCCAAGACTCCATCTCAAAAAAAAAAAAAAAAAAAAAGAACTATTTTTCAGCACTTAACACAGTGACAGGCATAGTAGACACAGGTTGTTATTATTCATGCTGATGAGCCTAGCAGAAGAATACTATAATATGAGGTGAATTTTTTTTCTTGTTTTTAAAGATGTGGTCTCACTCTGTTGCCCAGGCTGGATTGTAGTGATGAAACTGCCACTGTAAAATTATAACTGAGACGGCGAAAGACATCTGACATCACCAACTCCATCTTGCTTCTAACCTCCAAGCTGTCCTTGTTCACTCCTGGGCATAGGCTGAACTAACTTTGGAAAGAACTTTTAGTTTATAGCTTAAAACAAAGATGATAACAGCCCTTTCTCAAAACAAATCCCCTTCTTGCCTAAAAAAATTCTTTTAATCCTTACAGGAATTTGTAAGATTGCAGTGCATTATAGCTTATTTTACTAATTTTGTAAGGATTTAAATATATATAGTTGGCTTCATTTTACAGGTAAGGAAACTGAGATTCAGAGATATTAAATAATTGATCAAAGATCACACAGTTGGTTTGTGCTTTTAGTCATTATATTGTCCCTTGCTGTTGTTATCTGAGCTCCACCAAAACAGAAACTATTTCTTTTCTTTCTTTTTTTTTTTTTTTTTGCTCTTTCCAACTTTAGTTTCAGGGAGTGCATGTGCAGGTTTGGTATACAGGCTAACAGATTAGCGAAAAGATTAGACATTATGGTTTAGGAGTCATGCAGCTGGAGGCTACAAGATTCCGACCCTCCCCAAATTGCTCCTGGGGATAACAACTCTATTGTAAAGCCTAACATCAGTGTTTGAGATATTTTGCAGACCCTGCAAAATGGATCAGCTGGCACCACCCAGATCGGTAAACTGGCTCATCTGATCTTATGGTCCCAACCCAGGAACTAAGATTCTGACCCTTCCCAAATTGCTCCTGGGAATAACACTATTGTAAAGCCTAACATCAGTGCTTGAGATACTTTGCAGAGCCTGCAAAATGGATCAGCTGGCACCACCCAGATCGGCAAACTGGCTCATCTGATCTTGTGGCCCCAACCCAGGAACTGACGCAGTACAAGACAGCTTCCACTCCCTGTGATTTCATCTCTGACCCAACCAATCAGCACTTCCAACTTACTGGCTGTCTCCCCACGCACCAAATTGTCCTTAAAAACTCTGATCCCCGAATGCTATGGGATACTGATTTGAGTAATAATAAAACTCTGGTCTCCCGCACAGCCAGCTCTGCGTGAATTACTCTTTATTGTAATTCCCCTGTGTTGATCAATCGGCTCTGTCCAGGCAGCGGGCAAAGTGAACCCTTTGGGAGCTTACAGCAAGTGGCCCAATCACAGCTCACTGCAGCAGCAAACTCAAGTGGTCCTCCCGCCTCAGCCTCCCAAATAGCCAGAATTACAGGCACAAGCCACAGAGGTCAGCAAGGGGAAATTTTTAGGAGCACAGCCATTGGGCACAGAAAACGACTACATACCTTCAGAATGAGGCAGGAAAGTCTTAAAAGTCAAAGTCTTAGAAATGTCTTACAGCCTTAAAAATCAATTAAGTCTTAGACCTGGGGGGTCAAATCTCAAATACGACAGCAGCCAGAAATTTATTACATCAGAGGTTGGGAATCACTTGGGAAACTTCAAAGGCAGATCAATGGCCAGTTCCCAGCCCCAAACTCATTAGAATTTCTAGGAGTAGGTCTCCAGCGTGAGTATGGTTTTACCTCTCCTAAAGTGATTCTAATGTGCAGCCAGGGTTGAGAACCACTGCCATTCTAAACCAATCAGGGCAAGATGGCCAAACAGAAGTGTCATTTCCTATTTAGTCTCCTTGATTGTTGCAATGGAATTTCTCAGCTTCAAAAGTCCAGAATTTCATGTGAGATTTCCAAATTCTAAAATGTTGGCAAGTAATTAAAAGAATTTTTTTTAAAAAAGATTGGGATCAAAGAAAACATGGATTCGGGCCCTACCGAGTGTCACTTCGTAACCTTTTTGCAGTTCAACCTCAGGTTTGAACAACCTGATTCTGAGAAGTTAAATAACTTGTCCACGGTTACACAGCCAGTAGGAATAAGAGTTAGGACTAAAACCCAGTCCCTCTGAATTTAATTAATGTTCCTTCTATGAGAAGGAAGGAACACCTGAAGATGCGCTTTAAAAATGGGTAACAGAAACGCGAAGTTACAGCCAGCCATGATCGCAACCACGCATGCGCCTACTACTGGCGGCGAGGCGGAAGAGCAGGGAAGGTTAAAGGCGATGAATTACGACCTCTGCTGGCGACGCTCACGACTCCTGCCGTAAAGGCCGTGTGTGGCGCCTGCGCACCTCCTTTCCCTTTCGGATTCCCGACGCAGTGGTTGCTGTAAGGGGTCCTCGCTACGCCACACTGCCGTCGCCATGGTGAAGCTGAGCAAAGAGGCCAAGCAGAGACTACAGCAGCTCTTCAAGGGGGGCCAGTTTGCCATTCGCTGGGGCTTTATCCCTCTTGTGATTTACCTGGGTCAGTGGGAGAAGAACCGGGAAAGTGACTGGAGGGAAGAGGGTGGCGGAGACAGCAGCCCCATTTTTGGCCATCGGGGGAGGGAGAGAAAAACAGGGGACACCGCCGTGCACGGCCCCTGAGGCTGTCTGGTCAAGTGGGGTCTATCTAACCTGAGTTCGAGTTCCCGTTCTATCGCTTTATAGTTGCATGGTCTTTAAGCAGTCTTGCAATCCCTCCTTTTCTATTTTTGCATCCTTAAAGTGGAGGTCATACTTCTCGGGATTGTAGGGAGGGTTGGATGACCCCAGTGGATGTGAAAGTCACTAATTCACTCTTTAGCACTAGGTGGTTCTCGGGGTGTTTTTCCTCACCGCTCCATGTGGTCCTAAGTGGAAAGAGTCCTGTTCAGGGAATCGAGACACCTCGTGAAAGTACCACTGCCATGAAAGCATGATTATAATAATAGTCGTTGGATGCTTCTGCTTTCTTAGCTGTACGATGAAGGGTTTGGATGGTTTCTATTACTGCCCCCATTTTACAGGTGAGGAAACAGCCGTAGAGAAACTTTTTTGCCAAGGTCGCACAGCTATGCTGACTGAGGGAGTTAGGGGCTCAGGCAGCGGGGCATCAGAGCCCATAGTCTTAACCATTATAGCGCACTTAAAGGATGTGGGGTTTTTTTGGTTTTTGTTTTTAAGACAGAGTCTCGTTCTGTCACCCAGACTGGAGTGCAGTGGCGCTATCCCGGCTCATTGCAACCTCTGCCTCCTGTGCTCTAGCGATCCTTCCACCTCAGTCTCCCAAGTACCTGGGACTACAGGCTGGTGCCAACAGGCTCGGTCACTTACTGCAAGGATTTGTTAATATTTTTCAGTTAGGGTTGCAGACTTGGACCTATTCTGTAGTTTTTTCTTTTCTTTTCTGTCTTCTCTTTTCTTTTTTTTTCCTTTTTTCTTTTTTGAGACAGTCGCTGTGTGCCCAGGCTGGAGTGTAGTGGCGCGATCTCTGCCCACCGCAATCTCTGCCTCTCGGATCAAGCGATCCTTCCCCCTTAGCCTCTCGAGTAGCTGTGATTACAGACTTGGAGCCACCGCTCGCGGCTAATGTTTATATTTTTAGTAGAGACGGGGTTTTGCTATGTGGGCCAGGCTGGCCTCAAGTTAGCTACCTCCCCTCCCGCCGGCCTCCGCCCCGCGTGCGGCCTCCCAAAGTGCTGGGATTGCAAGTGTGAATCACCGCGGCCAGCCTGTAGTTTTTTCTTTTTCTTTTTTTTTTTGAGACGGGGTCTGGCTCGCCCAGGCTGGAGTGCAGTGGCGCGATCTCGGCTCACTGCAAGCTCCGCCTCCCGGGTTCTCGCCATTCTCCTGCCTCAGCCTCCCGGGCAGCTGGGACTACAGCGCCCGCCACCATGCCGGGCTAATCTTTTGTATTTTTACTAGAGACGGGGTTTCACCGTGTTAGCCAGGATGGTCTCGATCTCCTGACCTCGTGATCCGCCCGCCTCGGCCTCCCAAAGTGCTGGGATTACAGGCGTGAGCCACCGCGCCCGGCCAAGTTTTTTCTTTTTAATTTTACTGCCCCACTCAGGCAGTTCGGTGAAAGGGAAAGAGCAGGTTTTTCATCCCAGCTGTGTCAGTTTGAGCATATAGTTTGACAATTGTAAAACTCAGTTTCACATTTTAAAATGCTATGGTTTTAACAAGGTGCTGCTTCCTATTTAATTTAGGTGTCATGCATTGTATAAGATAAAGTACACTCTGACTAAGCAGCTGTGGTTTCTATTTCTCCATGAGTTGCAAGCCAACTGGTAACCTGGGATTATAGAACTTAAAAAGACGTTTTTCTCCCTTATTCTGGGTGCAATTTTTTTAAAAAACATTACTTTTCTAGATTTTAGTGACTTTGTATGGGTACCAAGGATTAGAGTAAATATGACAGTTGGTGTTGTCCCCACTATTCTTGCAGCACCTCCCCCCACACCCACTTCTTTCACTTACTGATAGAAGGGCCTACTCTGGCTGGTCAAACACTGGGACTAGCTCCCCTTATAGCTAAGAGAGGTGTGGAAGCTTGATTCTTCCCCTTCTTTGTGCCACCTTTTTTCACTGCGTATACGAGGTCCTATTTTAGCGTGCTCTTGCTTTTTGTGTCCCTTTGGTTTTTTGCTTCTCTGTAAGTCTTTTCATCTACTGTTCCCTCCTCCTCCCTGTTTTGAGATTCCGTTTCTATTGCTAGAAAGCTGTAGCTGGTTGCTGCAATCTGCATGCCAGGGGCTTTCGTGTAAGAGTGGATAATGCATTCCTTTTCCATACTAGAGTTTATCTTTCATTTTATGCACACTGGCTATATTCCCTTCCTAGGACTACCATTATGGTGATTTTCACCCCAACATTCAATTCAAGTTATATGAGATTGGTGTTAAGGTTGTCTTTCCAGTACTTGTCTATCATTGTCTTTTCCTTTATACTGTATATTTAATTTTATGTCTAAACCAGTTCCCATGTTGAAATAGAGACAGGGTCTTGCTGTGTTACCCAGGCTGGTGGTCTTGAAATTCTGGTTTCAAGTGATCTTCAATCTTGGCCTCCCAAAGTGCTGGGATTATAGGAATGGGCCACCACACCTGGCTCCAGGTTGTTCTTTTACTTCCTCCACCTCAACTCTCACTAAAACCAGCAACTGCGGATTTAACTTTGTGTGTAATTTAGGTTCAATCATAACTTTCAGTGCTTCAGGGAGTATAGTGCTATAAAATATGACAAGCAGTGACACGATAATAGAGAATCTGTCTGGACATTTACTAACAAAAAGGTTTTAATGAGCCGCTTGTTGGAAGACAATTCTCCATGGTGTCTTGCATTTCTGCACATCTTATAAGCAGAGGCTCTGATGACCCTTTGTTCCATATGATCTTTTGAGGGTGTTTGTAGAACAAACAGCCTTGGAAAATAGTACCTTCAGCCAGAGCAAAGAGAGACGTGCTTACAGGGCCATTATAAAAGACTCTTGTTCCCTACACTCCAGTTAATCTCCTGCAGTACAATCCACCACATGTGCAGGAGGCTGGGGCGGGCGGATCACCAGGGGTCAGGAGTTCGAGACCAGGCTGACCAACATGGAGAAACTCTGTCTCTACTAAAAATACAAAAATTAGCTGGGTGTAGTGGCGCATGCCTGTAATCCCAACTACTCAGGAGGCTGAGGCAGGAGAATCGCTTGAACCCGGGAGTAGGTGAAGGTTGCAGTGAGCTGAGATCGTACCACTACACTCCAGCCTGGCGACAGAGCGAGACTCCATCTCAAAAAAAAAAAAAAAAAAAAGAATAGTGTTTTATACCAACATCTGTGAAACTGGCAAGCCAGTTTGTTATCTTTTATTTATTTTAATGGTCTAAGTCACAGAAGATTTTTTTTAAAATATTAACTTTTATTCCCTATTACATATACTATTTTTTGTCTTTTAAATAAGATAAAATTGCAGACCCCTCGTAGTTCTTGAAACCTCCCTAACTTAGTCAGTTGCTTCAACAAGTGAACATATATATCATCAGGTTAATTTATAAATATATTTTAAATGGTGAAAGATATACTTAACCATACTTGTAACGAGTTGATTTAATTAGGTTGTTAAATAATAAGTATTGGATGATCCATCCCCTGCCACCAACCCCCCCCCCCCCCGCCCTCCACCCCGTCCTTTTTTTATCATTGGTCTTTGTTTTATAAAAGGAGAGGTTTATGGGGGATAAAATATCCTCAGTTGTGTTTTTTAAAAAGTTCAGTAGTTTTTCCTCCAGGCATGGTGGTTCACGCCTGTAATCCCAGCACTTTGGGAGGCTGAGGAGGCTGATCACTTGAGCCCAGGAGTTCAAGACCAGCCTTGAACTGTATAGTGAAACCCTGTCTCTAAAAAAATTAAAAAGTTTAGTTGTGTGTTTTTCCAAAAATCATTTTGCTCTTCATAGTCTTTCATCCAGTATAATTTGGGAGTTGTGGTATCTTATTTCTGGGTAAATGACTAATAATGAAAGATAGAACATGCTAAGGGCAACTGTGCCAATTGTGTATATAATAGGAATAATGGCCATGTGCAGTGGCTCACTGAAAAAGTTGTTTGTTTTCGTCTGGGCATGGTGGTTCACACCTGTAATCCCAGCACTTTGGAAAGTCGAGGCAGGTGGATCATTTGAGGTCAGGAGTTTGAGACCAGCCTGGCCAACATGGTGAGACCTTGTCTCTACTAAAAACACAAAAAAATTCAGCTGGGCGTGGCAGCACGTGCCTGTGATCTTAGCTACTCAGGAGGCTGAGACAGGAGAATAGCTTGAGCCTGGGAGGCAGAGGTGACAGAGGTTGCAGTGAGCCGAGATCATGCCACAGCACTCCAGCCTGGGTGACAGAGTGAGACTCTGTCTCAAAAAGAAAGGAATAAGATAGCTTGTTCTTCCTACTGATTAGTCCTGGACATAATTTCATACTCTAATGAAGATTGGAGACTTCTGTAGCGTAGGTAAATTTAGATAGTACTGGTTGGTCTAGATATCATTCTAACTATCCTAGGTTGGATTACAAAGAAGAAAAAGTCTTGATTGTAAATGTTTTGTCTGCTGGGGTTTTAATATTTTTTCTCTTCTGTCTTCCTTGATTCAGGATTTAAGAGGGGTGCAGATCCTGGAATGCCTGAACCAACTGTTTTGAGGTACTGCTGTTAAAACTAAACATTTCAGGGCAAATGTTCATACAGTAGTACTGAATCACTAAGATGTAAAAGGGTAATAGTGGCAGGCCTTGAAATGGAGCTTTATCAGTCAGTATAGTTTTGGGCTATTGGAAGACTGCAACTACTTTCTCTTCCCCCTCCTAATTTGTATTTACTGTACCATGTTATAACTACAATGAAGCATATTTTAACAGAAAAAGAATTTATTATCCTACCACTTTAAAATACGAACTGTTTTAAATTTCTCATATTCCCGTCTTATCCTCATTCAGATGAATACAACCTTTTATATCGCTCTGACAAGGGTATGCAGGATTTTGTTTTCACCTAAAATTTTAGTTGCTGTCCCATATGTTTTCCAGTTGCGGTTTACGTAGGTTTTTCAATTTTTCAGTGTTTTATACAACAATACAATTAACATTTGGGCAGGGTGTGGTGGCTCACACCTGTAATCTCAGCACTTTGGAAAGCCAAGGTGGAAAGATCATGGGAGGATTGCTTGAGGCTAGGAGTTCAAGACCAGCCTGGGCAACATAGCGAGACCCATCTCTACAAAAAAAAAAAAAGTAAATAATTAACATTTGTGTATACATAGCTTTTATAGATTTTGATTTCCTTATAAATTGTCATGGGATTAATAAAGTATGAGCATTTATGGCTTTTGACTGTCAAATTCCTTTCTCAGAAATGATCTTGCTGGTATGTGTAAACACTTGTGAAAACTTCACACACACAGTATACATATTCATATACATATGTATGCATATATGTGCATACTTATGAAAATTATATGTATAGGTATAATCTCAAACAGGCAGGTTTGCTCTGGAGGAACGACTGATACTTGTGGCACTATGATGACCATGACTACTGCACACTAGTGAATCGGATTTCTCCTTGATCCTGTCTCAGACATCTATTGTGGGTTGCCCTCACAGACTTTTCACTGACTGTTCTAGGGCTTTATTCATTTTCTTCGAACTTTTACTCTAAGCCATGTTTTTCTAGAGTGGGCAGAAAATATGTTATTCACTATCACCTAGAATGTGTCAGCCACTGCTTTAGGTGCTTTTTACACAATGTGTCTAGTTGTCAACTTCAGTCCTTCAGAGCAGGTTATCCAGTCAGTAGGTGGTGGAATATGTTCTATTTCCAAAGCTCACATTCTTTCCACTGGATCATGTGGCCTTCCCCAAGTAATTTTACCTCTTTCTTAACTTAGCACAATACTATCTGGTATGAATTTCCTCCACCACATCTGCCTTGCTGCTCTCTTCTTTTTCAGAGGAAGGTCTTTTTTATTCTCAAAGGGTACTACAATATGTGCTCTCAAATTGTTCACTTCTGCAGTTATTCTGTTTTCCCTGCTAAAGTTTTTCAACAAATGATCTTCACACACTACCTTCTTCACCTCCCTCTCTTCCTTTAACTGTTTATGGCATGACTTTTAGAAACTGTTTTCGGGCGCGGTGGCTCACGCCTGTAATCCCAGCACTTTGGGAGGCCGAGGCGGGTGGATCACGAGGTCAGGAGATCGAGACCATCCTGGCTAACACGGTGAAACCCCGTCTCTACTAAAAATACTAAAAATTAGCCGGGCGTGGTGGCGGGCGCCTGTAGTCCCAGCTACTCGGGAGGCTGAGGCAGGAGAATGGCGTGAACCCGGGAGGCGGAGCTTGCAGTGAGCCGAGATCGCGCCACTGCACTCCAGCCTGGGCGACAGAGCGAGACTCCGTCTCAAAAAAAAAAAAAAAAAAAAGAAACTTTTCAGAGATTCCCCACTAAGTCCTTTTTTCTTAGCCCTTACTCTTTGATCTATGAATTTTCTTTTCTGTAAAATAGCGATTGAGGTAATATATCTTCTGCCTACTAGTTGAGTGGCCTTGGCCTTAGACCAGTTATTTCCTTAGAGAAACATTACCTTGGGAAACATAAGAGAGGACTACTGAGTCAAGCTGTGTGGACATTTTCCAAGTATTGGAAATTATCATCAAATACCTTCCTCCAAGAAGCCGTTAACCTTTCTAAGCTGTCATCTCCCCTTTTTATCAGTTGGGGATAATAATACCTACCTAATAAGGTAGCCATAAGCATTGAATATTATATATAAAGTATTAGCAGTACTTGTCAAGTAATACGTGATCAGTAAACTATTAATAGTAATTTTTAACCTTTTCAGTGTCATCTTTTTTATCCCCATTTCCTTATGAAAACAGTGCTCTAGCTATATGATACTGCATGCTAAGTCCCAGAATAAACTATGTATATTTTTATGCCTTTGTTCCTATGCTTGTGCTCCCTCAGCCTGGAATGCTTTTTCCCCTTAGTTTGCACTGGATGGAAATCTGCTTCTAGAAAAGCCCAATCTCAAATGTCGCCCCTTCTGTGAATCTCTTCCTTCTTTCCTCCTAGCTAAAACTACTCTGTTTTTTGTGTTTCCATAGTTTCTTTTTTTCTTTTTAGTTTTTATAGAGGCAAGATCTCGCCCTGTTGCCTAGTCTGGTCTCAAACTCCTGGGATCAAGTGATCCTGCCTTGACCTCCTGAAGTGCTGGGATTATAGGCATGGGCCACTGCACCCAGCCCCACAGTATCCTTTTGTATCTGTCATTCTCTGCCTTGTATTATGCTTGTAGCTATAATATATTTTGTCTCATAAGCACCTAAAGTGGTTGCTCAACAAGCATTGAATTAACTAATGACCCTCATCTCTTGATGGTCTTCTGTGGGTTTTTTATATTTCATTTTAGTTTTTTTGTAGCAAGAAGGTCTCACTGTGTTGCCCAGTCTGGTCTCGAACTTCTGGGCTCAAGCAGTCCTCCCACCTGGGCCTCCCAATGTGCTAGGATTATAAGCATGAGCCACAGCACCTGGCCGTCTTGGTGGTCCTTTGGTCAGGAATTGACAAAGCATTGCATCTTGTACAAATTTTAGGCTGGACCTGCATGCTAGGAAATAACACTTTTTTGTGCCCTGGGTGATTTAGGATACAGAAGTGGGGCAAGAATGTGTCTTTCTGTTGTCTTTTTTTGGGGCTGCATTTATCCCAACAAGATTTGAACCTTCAGCAACTAGATGAAGCATCCCTGTCCTACTGCTTTTCATTTCTTCATCTTATTGTCTTCTCAGTGCTTCTCTCCTTCCTGATGCTAACCCTCTTGATCTTTTCTGTCATTAAGAGCATCTTCTGGTTTCCCTCCAGAGGCATTTGTGTTTTAGGAAAGAATTGAGTGAGTGAGTGCCTGCAAAGGGTTACTCAGTTACGGAATTTCATGTACTGTGCTCCCTGCACTGGGAAGAGTGACTAGAGAGATCTGAGCTGCCTAATCTGTACTCTGAAAGGAACAGAATTATACCTGCTATGGTTTTTATTAACGTAAAATTTATTGTTTATTAATATAAAGTCTGTTGTTTCTACATATATTTATTGTTTATATAATACTTATGTAAATAATACAGTTAATGATCTACTAGTTTGTTTCCCTTGCCAGGTTGTTGGGTTGTTTGAGATCAGGACCACATTCATCTTAGTATCCTCTTTCACCCAGGATGACTCATTGTATGTGGTCAGCAAATATTGGTTGACATGAATGCCTTATTCAAAAGTACTATAATATATAAGGGGCAGTGTCTTTGTAAAACATTTAGGCAAAATATGTGACTATCAAGGTTAAGAGAATCATTTTCATTATCTGCATAAGGCTGAGCAAGATTTCCTTTTTATATTTTTGCTGCCCATTACCATTGAAGAAGAGACCTTCATAGATCTTTTTTTGTGTGTTTTTTTCTGTCACCCAGGCTGGAGTGCAGTGGCGCAGTCATGGCTCACTGCAGCCTTGACCTCCTGAGCTCAGGTGGTCCTCCCACCTCAGCCTCCCGAGTAGCCAGGACCACAGGCACGCGTCACCACACCTGGCTAATTTTTTTTTTTTTTTTTTTTTTTTTGAGTCGGAGTCTTGCTCTGTCACCCAGGCTGGAGTGCAATGGTACAATCTTGGCTCACTGCAACCTCCGCCTCCCAGGTTCAAGTGATTCTCCTGCCTCAGCCTCCTGAGTAGCTGGGATTACAGGCATGCACCACCAAGTCTGGCTAATTTTTGTATTTTTGTTTTTTTTTTGTTTTTTTTCTTTTTTGAGAGACAGGGTTTCACCATGTTTCCCAGGCTGGTTTCGAACTCGTGGGCTCAGGCGATCCACCCACCTCAGCCTCCAAAGTACTGGGATTACAGGCATGAACTATCATGCCTGGCCAATAATTTATTTTCATATCTTAACTGTGTGCAAAAATACTTAGGGTTTAAGAGGCAATTTTAATACACATTTGAAAATTGGAAATAGATGTGTGTTTTCTTCTTAGGCACAGGGAAAATATTTTTTAAAAATAAACTTTACAAAACTGTCATTGTCATTTAATAATGCAGTTTTATTCAACTGGGCTACATTTTTAAGCAGCAGGATTTAGAAATGAAACCATCTCTTTTCTCCTTCCTACACTCTATTGGAGTCAGCAAATGATTTGGGAGTCTGGGCTTCTTAGTGGCTGGAATGTTTGGGGTAAGAGTTAGTTGAGGTGGAAGTGGAGGCTAATTGCTCCCCAGGAACTTAATGGTTGTAAGGGCACTTAGGCCACATCCCACTCTACCCACTTAAATGATATATAACTATCTCAGAGCCTCAATTTCCACATTAAAATAGGGATCGTAGTTGGGAGTTGTGAACTTTCCTCAGTGTCTAATGCACAGAAACCATTCAATAAATGTTATTTTAGCATTACTGATACTGCATCTAATAATGAGATAGCTTTGTTTTCTGGGTTTATCAGGCCTACCTGTTAATGGAAATCAGTAATCGTTTTCCTTTTGATTGACTTCATTTTATGTCTGCTCACATTTTCGTTTTTGTTTATGGTAGGTAACTGTGCTCAAAAGAAAAGTGTATTTGAATACAGTTCTGTATATTTAATTTGTTTGTTCAGTGGGATTGATCCTTGTCTTTCACAACTGAATTTGATAGATGAGGAAACACATAAATGTATAAAATTTTCTAGGTCTTAGGTTATGTCCAGAAGATTTTTATTTCGGAATTTAATTTCTTTCTCCTCTTCACAAACATTTTAGCCTACTTTGGGGATAAAGGATTATTTGGTCTCCTGGATTTGGAGGCAATCAGCGGACAGCATGGAAGATGTGTGCTCTGGCTCGGATAAGAGATGGGACATCATTCAGTCACTAGTTGGATGGCACAAGGCTCTTCACAGATGCATCTGTAGCAGAGTGGAACTTGTACTAACTTATGATAGAATGTATCAGAATAAATGTTTTTAACAATGTTATGCTTGAGTCTTTTTTGAATTGAACATGCTAGGATTATCAGGTAAAAATTAAGCCTTTTGGTACTTTTTCAAAACAGGGAATTTATGTATGTACCTAGGTGCTATTTACGCCTGTAAATCCCAGCACTTTGGGAGGCCAGGGCGGGCGGATCACGATATAAAAAAATTTTTCCAAGTTATTCCTGCCCATTGACCTAACATATGGATTACAGTTTCCCTTTGCAGTGAATTAATAACTCCTTCTAGGATATTCCGAGGTAGTAAGAATACAGATAGTTCTGTTTGTGACAAACCAAGCTGTTACTTCCTCCTCTGCATTAAAGTTCTGACTTCAAGAAATAAAGGTCCTGGCGGCTCTGTTGCTAGGGGGGTGGGAATGGCATTGGGGAGTTGTGTGATTTATTTGTAGGTTAAATGTGAGGCTAAAGTTTCCCTCAGTTATATTAGGAAACTAGAGCTGGCTGGGCAAGAGCCCGTGGAGAGCTACATGGAATAGTAGCACTATTTTCTGGTAGAAGGAAAGGCAGCTAATTAATGGAAACTAGTTTTCAGTTCTAGATACTGGTTTCCTGGGACCTTCACCTGTATTTGAATCCTACTTTTATTATTTAGTTTTTTCCGTTCTTCTAACAAAATAGCGTTATTTACTACATTTGGCCATTGTTACTAATACAAGAAAGTAGAACCTGAAACGGACAGTTTGGAAAGAGCCTATTGGGTTGAATATTTTCAGCATCCAGTGTTTAGGCATGATCATGACTATAATCCCTCTCAGGTGCTGGGAGCTGCCATCACCAGAAAGTTCTTATTTCTAATGTAAAACCCTCTTAGCTATTTAAGCCTATTTCCTCAAGGCTTGTTACCTTTGCCATGGAGACATAGAAGACTGTTGTGGTGTCTTGTTGCATAAAGGGATTTTAAAGTGGAATTCTTGAGAGCTAACTGCAGGAAATCAGTTTTGGTAAGTACTTAATGTAACTGCTTCAGCATCTGTGAATCTAGGCGTGTGTAATTTTGCTGAAAACTGAGCACAGTATTAAAATTCCATAGAATTGCTTAATTTTGTAGTTCCCCCCAATCCTTTTTGCCAAGTGCATTGTCAGGGAATTTTTGTTTAGTAAGTATTTTGTTTATACGTTTTTCTTCTGTTTCTCACTTGGGATTTTCAGAAATTGAGAAAGCTGTGTCAGGTATCTGTTTTGATTACATAGTAATGTGAAGGGTAAACAACTGGTTGTGGTTTTTTTATTTTTTTGTTTTTTGAGATGGAGTCTTGCTCTGTCACCAGGCTGGAGCACAGTGGTGTGATTTTGGCTCACTGCAACCTCCACCTCCTGGGTTCAAGCGATTCCCCTGCCTCAGTCTCCCGAGTAGCTGGGACTACAGGTGCATGCCACTACACTTGGCCAATATTTTGTATTTTGGTAGAGATGGGGTTTCACCGTGTTGGCCAGGATGGTCTCGATCTCCTGACCTCGTGATGCGCCCGCCTCGACCTCCCAAAGTGCTGGGATTACAGGTGTGAGGCACTGCGCCCCATCTGGTTGTGTTCTTTTAAGGATGACCTTTGTGAACCCCAAATGTCTGAGACAGGTTTCAGTCAATTTAGAAAGTTTATTTTGCCAAGGTTAAGGATGCGCCCATGACACAGCCTCAGGAAGTCCTGAGGAGGTGTGCCCAAAGTGGTCAGGGTACATAGTTTGCTTTTATACATTTTGGGGAGATGTGAGACATAAATCAGTATGTCTAAGATGTACATTGGTTTGGTCTGGTAAGGCGGGACAACTCTAAGTGGGGGCTTCCAGGTTATAAGTAGGTAAGAGACAAAAGGTTGCTTTCTTTTGAGTCCTTGGTCAGCCTGAATACACAATTTAGTCTGGCTCAGTGAGTCTGCATTTTTACATAAATAGTGCAGAGGAAGCAATCATATGCATTTGTGTCAGGTGAGTCTCAGAGGGATGACTGAGTTCTGTCTGCCCTTTGTCCACAAGAAATTTCCTGTGGGCAAATTGTGAGGGAGGTATGTAGCTTCTTTTCTTTGTGGCTGTCTTATTTACAAATAAAACAGGAGGCAGTTTGGCCTGACAGTTCCCAGCTTGACTTTTCTCTTGGCTTAGTGATTTTGGGGGTCCTGAGATTTAGTTTCCTTTCACACCTTGTAGCTATCTGTAAAACCTCAGAACATCTTAAAATAAGGCATCCAGAATTAAGTAGGAAGGAACCAGCTCCCTGATCTCAGGTCTACGGAAGCTAGGAACAGAGTTTAAGCACTTCTTCAGGGCACAGCCTAAGAGCTGAGACTAGTACACAGTTTAATGTGTATGTATATATTATAAAGTTTGTGAAATGTTTAAGCTCCCACATTTTATGAGTTTTAGTTTTTAGGACAGTACAATTCAAGCATTTATTGATTTCTGTTCTGTGCTAGACACTAGAGAGTCCTTATGATTGAGATTATTCCTGACCTTGATTAGCTTATGGAAAAACACTGAGCTGGTAGGACCTGATTTAAGTCCTGGCCCTGTGAGTTCTAGAACCTTTGGTGAAGTCACTTTTGTTTTTTTCTGTTGTGGGGAGAACAAGGCCTCTGTGTTGCCCAGGCAGGTCTCAAACTCCTGGGCCCATGCTATCCTCCTGCCTCTGCCTCCCAAAGTGCTGGGATTATAGGCGTGAGCCACCGCGCTTGGCTGAAGTCACTTAATCTTTAGGTTTCTTCCACAAGATAGGAACAATAATACCTGCCCCAGGATATTATTTTCTAAACAAGTGGTTTTCATAGCTGGTCCCAGACTAGCTTCACCTGGAAACTTGTTAAAATGCACATTTTCAAGTCTTACTCCAGACCTGAATCAGAAACTGGTGATGAAGCCCAGCAATGTGGGTATGTCTGTGTGTTTCATTTCCTCAAACATTATTTTAAGCATATTTTGAGAAAATTGTAGAGTTGCATACAGTGTAAGAAATGATACAGAAAGATCCCTGTATTCTTTACAGTTTCCCCCAATGGTAATATCTTGTGTGAACCCCAATTATCGGAGACAGATCTCAGTTAATTAGGAAGTTTATTTTGCCAAAGTTAAGGACGTGCACCTGTGACACAGCCTCAGGAGGTCCTGATGGCATGTGCCCAAGGTGGTTGGGGCACAGCTTGTTTTTATACATTTTAGGGAGACACAAAACTTCAATCAATATATGTAAGATAAATAGTGGTTTGGTCCAG